>NC_136428.1:432753450-433984284 GCF_052849685.1 Lactuca virosa | reverse complement strand
GACTCGTCGAGTCCAAGAACGGACTCGTCGAGTCAGTCATGTCCACACTCTAAATCCTTGAATTCTGATGTACAACCTTTGATCAAAAGATAGATCCAAGCTTCCATAATCGATCTAGCACGTAAAGTTACAAACTTTACGTGCTTGCATGGGACTTTCAGCTCAAAAAGACATAAAACAAGCTCTTGAGATGCATGGGGCCTTTCATGGGTGCAAAAGCAGTCCTCAACTGCCTTGTGACTCCTTTAATGACGTGATTCAGAAGCTCTAACCCCCAACCATGTTTGCAATCATGGTTGGCCATCAAAAGTGGCTTATAAAAGCCCTAAATCTCCCCAAAAAGGGATCTAACAAATGAAAGAGCAAGGTTACAGCTTTTTACCTTCAATGAACTGTACAAGGTGCACAAACTGGGGTTCCCTTGGTCTTTACTTGCTTCCTCAAGCCTTTCTCCTTCCTTCTTACGACCACAAGCACCAAAATCCACCAACAAGGCTTAGATTGCTTCAATAACGGCTATGGTTTCAATGAGAGGTGTTCAGGGAGCATAAGGGATGTTGTGGCCGTCATAAAATTGTTTAAATAGGGTGCAAACCCTCGGATTAGGGTTTTTGTCCAGTCAGAGTCTACTCGTCGAGTCCGGGACCCGACTCGACGAGTCCATCACTTAAATCTCACGCCTCATCCCGCTTCTACTCGGCGAGTTGGTCCTTCAACTCGCTGAGTCCAAGGCCAAAAATGCAAAAATACTTAAATAAAAATACATTCCAAGAACCAGGTGCTACAAATCTCCCCCACTTATTTTAGACTTCGTCCTCGAAGTCTGCTGCTCGATCCTGGAACAGCTCTGGGTAATGCTCCATCATCTCATCCACCGGCTCCCAAGTCCATTCCGAGCCCTTACGGTGCTGCCATTGCACCTTTACCAGCTCAACCCTCTTGTTCCTCAGATCCTTCGACTTCCGGTCAAGGATTGCTACAGGTCGCTCAATGTAATTCAGGCTGTCATCGACCTGAATATCCTCTAAGGGTACTACTGCTGAGTCGTCCACCAGGCACTTCCAAAGCTGAGAAACGTGGAAAGTGCTGTGGATCTGACTGAGTTCGGCTGGCAGATCCAACCTGTAAGCCACCTTGCCCACCCGGGCTATAACCCTGAAGGGTCCAATATACCTGGGACCCAACTTGCCCTGCTTCCTGAATCGGATAACGCCCTTCCATGGCGACACCTTCAGGAGAACCATATCCCCAACCTGAAACTCCAGGTCCGATCGGTGCTTGTCGGCATAACTTTTATGCCGACTCTGAGCGGTCTGAAGCCTGCTCCTAACCTGCTGGATCCATTCGGTCGTCTTGAGCACTACATCGGTGCTCCCCATGGCCCTCTGGCCAACCTCGCCCCAGCATATCGGGGTCCTGCACTTCCTCCCGTACAAAATCTCGAAGGGAGGTCGATCGATACTCGCATGATAGCTATTATTATACAAGAACTCCGCCAACGGAAGGTAGGTATCCCAGCTACCTCCGAAGTCTAAAACACATGCTCGCAGCATATCCTCTAGCGTTTGGATGGTCCGCTCGCTCTGACCATCCATCTGTGGGTGAAAAGCGGTGCTGAAATGCAGACGAGTACCCAGCTCGTCATGAAACTTCTTCCAAAACCTGGAAGTGAACCGTACATCCCTGTAGGAAATCACTGAAACTGGCACCCCGTGCCACGACACCACCTCCCTGATATAGATGTCGGCCAACTTCTCGGCCGAGATACTCTCCGGAATCAGAATAAAATGAGCGCTCTTGGTCAATCGATCGACGATGACCCAAATCGAATCCACCCCTCGCGCGGTCCTGGGAAGCTTTGTGATAAAATCCATCGTAATATCCTCCTATTTCCACAGCGGGATATCTAACGGCTGCATCTTGCTGTGTGGCCTCTGGTGCACGGCCTTGACCTTCCTACAGGTCAAGCACCGCTCCACGTACCATGCTACGTCCCGCTTCATGCAGGTCCACCAATAATCGGGACGAAGATCTCTATACATCTTCGTCGCTCCGGGATGGATAGAAAATCTGGATTTGTGTGCCTCCTCCATCAGGATCTGGCGCACGCCTCCATGATAAGGGACCCACACCCTATGGTGAAGAGTCAATAACCCTCGGCTATCATAGTCGAAGGAGGAAACCTGCCCCACAATCCACTCGCTCTTCCGATGTTCCTACTTCATGGCCTCCTGTTGTGCCTCCCGAATCCGCTCCAACAGCGGAGTTACCACTGTCATCCTCAGACAGATATCCCTGATCAGCGCTACCTTGCAGCTAAGCGCGTCGGCCACCACATTGGCCTTCCCCGGATGGTAGAGGATCTCACAATCATAATCCTTTACCACATCAAGCCACCGACGCTGCCTCATGTTCAGATTTGGCTGGTCCATGAGATACCTCAGGCTCTTGTGGTCCGTGTAAATCGTACAACGAACCCCATAGAGGTAATGACGCCATATCTTGAGGGCGAACACAACAGCCCCCAGCTCCAAATCGTGCGTCGGGTAGTTTGCCTCGTGAGGCTTCAACTGCCTCGAAGCGTAAGCAATAACATCCCCTCTCTGCATCAATACTGCGCCCAAGCCCGAGATGGACGCATCACAGGACACGACGAGATCCTCCATGCCCTCTGGCAGGGCTAAGATTGGCGCCTTGCACAATCTCTGCCTCAATGTCTCGAATGCAGCCTGCAGCTCAGGCCCCTAACGAAAAACCACGGCCTTCCTCGTTAGCCTGGTCAGGGGTACGGCTATCTTAGAGAAATCCTGGATGAATCTCCGATAGTAGCCAGCTAATCCCAGGAAACTCCGAATCTCAGATGGAGACCTCAGAACCTTCCATCTTATCACGGCCTCCACTTTGGCCGGATCTACCGAAATCCCGTTCTGGTTGACAAGGTGCCCAAGAAACTACACCTCGCGCAACCAGAACTCACACTTGGAGAACTTGGCATACAAGCTCTCCCTCCTCAAAGTCTCCAGAACCTCTCGCAGATGCTCCTCATGCTGCTCTCGCGTCTTGGAGTAAACCAAGATATCATTGATAAACACTATCACAAACCGGTCTAACATCGGTCTACACACGCGGTTCATGAGATCCATGAACGCGGCAGGATCGTTGGTGAGCCCGAAAGGCATCACCACGAACTCATAGTGGCCATAACGCGTCCGAAACGCAGTCTTCTGTACATCCTCCTCTCTGACCCTCATCTGATGATAACCTGAACGCAAATCAATCTTGGAGAACCAAGACGCTCCCTGTAGCTGGTCAAAGAGGTCATCAATCCTCGGGAGTGGGTAACGGTTCTTCACCGTTACCTTATTCAGCTCCCTATAGTCTATACACATCCGATGTGACCCGTCCTTTTTCTTCACGAACAGAATCGGGGCTCCCCAGGGAGAACTACTCGGTCTAATGAATCCCTTGTCTAACAGCTCCTGTAGCTGTGTAGACAACTCCTGCATCTCGGGAGGAGCCAACCGATACGGTGCCTTGGATATCGGAGCCGCACCAGGGACTAGGTCGATCCTGAACTCCACCTATCGCTCCGGAGGTATCCCAGGCAGCTCATCGGGGAATACGTCCGCGAACTCTCGCACCACGGGCACATCGCCCACCGTCGCCCTACCCGCCTCCCGGGTATCCATAACATAGGCGACATAACCTGCACAACCCTGCTGGAGGTAACGCCTAGCTCTCGCTGCCGAACATAAAGCTGGTCCTTGTTGTGGCCTCTCGCCCTGAATCACCAGCTCTCCCCCACTTGGGGTCCTGATCCGCACCAACTGCTGCGCACAGTCAATCACTGCCCCATTGGGGCTCAGCCAATCCATACTGATAATAACCTTGTTCCCCCGTAGAGGTATGGGAACAAGATCTACCAGATAACGCTCCTCGAACTGCCTCAAAACACAATCCCGGTAGACCTCTGACGCTCGTACCGACCGGTCGTCCGCAATCTCGACCTCTAGAGGGCAATCCAACATGCCCGAAGATTCCGGAAACTTCTTGCTAAGTGCAAGAGAGACAAACGATCGAGTAGCACCCGAATCAAACAATACCTGAACTGGAATATCGTTCACATGGAACGATCCTAACCAGAGCGCATACATAACATATCAACATCACAGCAGCATATCATACAAGCATAAACAATAAGTCATACCCGTCACCACATCAGGTGCAGCGCGTGCCTCCTCGGTTCTCAACTGAAATGCTCGGCTCCGCACCACTGGAGCCTCTGTCTTGGCCTTTTGGCCATCTACAACCCGCGCTGTCGCTGAGACCGGCGCCACTGCTGGCGCCGCTGCTGACGCTGCTGACAATCTCGGGCAGTTGGCCTTTTTATGGCCCCTCTGATTGCAATGGAAGCAAATCAGGCCTGTCATCTGTACCGCAGGAGTAGGGGCGGTACAATCTCTGCCAAAATTCCCAACCTTGCCGCACTTATAGCAGCCTGAACCCGGCCCAGTGCGGCAAGCTCCCTCATGTGACCGATCGCATTTCCCACAGCGGTCCCGCCCAGACTGGCCTTTCGGCCTACCATCGGATCCCTTGGGCTTCTTCCCCGAAGCCCCCGTCGTCAGCCCCTCCGATGCCTTCCTTTTACGGATGTGCTCCAGATCAATCTCCCTCTCCCTAGCCCTGGCATTCATGGAATCCAGGGTAGGGCAAGCTGAGAAACTGACATGCTCCCGGATGTCAGCTCATAACATATCATGGTAGCGGGTCCTCCTCATGTCCTCATCACCCGCATACTGGGGCACCAACAATGCCCTCTCCCGAAACTTGGCGGTGATCTCCGCCACAGTCTCCGTAGTCTGTCTTATGTCCAAGAAATCTCTGGCCAGCTGCTGAAGCTCCACAGCTGGCGCAAACTCCGCCCTGAATTTGGTCACAAAGTCTGACCAGGTCATAGCCTCAACAGCCGAGGCTCCCAATGAGTCACCAACAGACTCCCACCAATCTCTAGCTCTGTCTCTCAAACATCCTGCTGCATATCTCACCTTCGACCCCTCGGGGCAGAAGCTGGTCAGCTGCGCAGACTCGATGTCTGCGATCCATCTCCTAGCAGCAATGGGGTCTTTCACCCCATGGAAATCCGGCGTACCACTCCTACAGAAGTCCTTAAAGGACAGTGTGCGCGTACTCGTCTGGCTAGACGCCATATCACTCCTGAATGCCCAGAGGTGATCCTCCATCAGCTCAACAATCCCTTCCTTGATCGACCCGAAAATGACCGGGGTCGACTCAAGAATGCCTCTCGTGATCTCAGACGCGATGAACTCGCGCAGCCCGTCATCAACCTGCTCGGATCCTGCACCCGAGCCCGATCCTGATCCTGATCCGGAACCTCCTGCTCCATGTCGTGTGGTCACCATGCTGGAGATACATGCATAAATGTCAGGATCATACATACTCTCGAGAGGTCTAACACACTCTCCAAGGTTGTCGGTTCTGTCTCAACCTTCCTTGATCCAAGTACGGGTCCTCTGCTTTCAGTAGTACGGGCCCATACTACCTTCCACATCTACCCGTACTTTCATCAAGGATTGCTTCGACTTCACCAAGTCCCTTTTACCGATACCCTTTCCACTAACCTCATCCTAGGCTTTCCGAGGGCACTCTCCGACCTACCCTCCGCCATCAGCTGCACTAGGAGTCCCCACCACTTCCCCCTAACTAACTTGCGGATACTGTTACATATCCGTTCCTTAGCTAGTTGAAGGTGGACAGAACCCTCATAGCACAACGCAAGCAGAATTCGAGCATTGGGTAACCAAATCAGGCATAACCTACACAGGCCATCCTATTGCTGACTAAACAGTCCTAGCATACAGCTCATACAACAGGCATATAAGGCATCCTTCCTAGATCCTTAGCCCTAACTAGCATGCAATTCTCAGAATCATATATCAGGCACACAAGGCATCCTCCTAGATCCTTAGTCCTATTCTAGCATGCAGTTTTCTGAATCAAAACCATATAGCATAACATATCAAGTATGGGTATCTTGGGGAAAACTTACTTGATCCCGACCGGTCGCATGCATCACAAACTTCGTCTTTCGTAAAATCCTTTCATTTAGATTTTAGAAAACCATTTTCCTTGTAAAAACCTTTTAGCCCCTCAGTTTGAGTCTAGACACCCCCGAGGGTGTGTCCGAATCCCTCAAACCAGGGCTCTGATATTAACTTGTAACATCCTAATTTTCAGGTCCAAAAATTTCTTTTTAATTAACCAACACATAAAAACATTCATAAGAAAATACTGTGAAAACACATCATCTCATAAAACAATGTATCATGTCTGAAAACCCAAGCCATAGAATAATAACATATCAGAGTACAATCCCAGAAAACTCCATGCGGAAATCATATGTGTGTGTGATGCGATGCTACGTCGCCGGCTCCTTCCCCTTAGACAAAGAGTGATGGGTTTTGAGCATTCTAACACTCCTATGGTGTACATGTAACCCTAGAAACCTTGGATCTATGTTTGACTAAGATACATGCAAATAATTATTTTTCCAAGGTTCTTATCCTAACTAGCATGGCATGGGATACTTGAATCAAATAAAACTAGTAGAATTACTTACCTTGTAGTAGTAGTTGATTGCTTGGAGTTTGAGAGCCTAGCACCAATAATGTGGATGCCTCAAATGGAAGTCACAAATCACCACAAACTTGGAAACTTGAGAGAATAGTCACAAACTTCTTGAAATCGGCCCTCTTGGTTTACACACATCAACCAGTCTTATTTGAAGAACCAAAGCCTCCTTTATATAGTGTGGTGGATTAGGGTTACATCCATGTAAACCCTAATACCCATGTCTTTTCATTTCCATGAGATCCATGGGTTAAAGCTCCATGGAGTATCCATGGACTTTTCATGCAAGCCTAGCCCATTCCAAATAAGCATTAGCCCACACTATATAAATACAAGAGCCTATATTTAATTAGTCATACTTTTGATCTCTAAATTAATTCTAAATTAATTATAGATCAACACTAATTAAATAATATGATTTTATATTAATATATTAGAACTTATAATATATTAATAAATCATAACTTATACTATTCTCAAAAGATTATCCGTAAATTGTTCGGGTGAAGTACAACCCAAATGGACCATGCCGGGTCGGGTCAAGTACATACCAAATATAGTTATGGACTTAGACACTATCTCCAACAGTCTCCCACTTGGATAAGTCTAATAACTATAGTTGCAAGTATAACTTCAGAAACCGATCAGCAATCGTAGCTCTTAAAACTCTGTTGAACTATGAAGCGCCATTTTAGATAAGTGAGCATATAATCCTCTGTTCTAGATATCAGCCGGACAAATACATGGAACATGGTCTTGCTTATTGTCCAGCATTTGTTTCCCGATTTCCGATTTGTTTGACATAGAACTTAACTGAACACATCAATTTAGTTCTGACCGGGCCCGGTACATAGGTCAAAACAAAATCATCAAGGGGCCCAGATATCGCTTCTAATCCTAGAAGGAACAGATAAACTTCGACTCATATGTTTGCTCTACTACTTGTTGAATTACACACAAAAGCACGGTTTATAACATCGAGTTACCAATGCGTTTTCGTGCAATCAATGCATAAAGAACTCATAGGCAACAAATCATATCTCTAGGTTTGAAGACTTATATGATATTACCGTCTCACGATCACTGGAGATAAATTCCATGAAGTGATACAAGTGAGCGTGGGTTGAATCCAATACTCATAACTTATGAGCATTCATGAGTGTTGTAGCCCCGCTTTGTCTAACATCTTAGACCTCTACAAGCCAACCCATGACAGTCTTGATTCATATCTACTTCCAACATATGACCGACTATGGAGAGTTTGAATAATATGATATAAACCATAACATAATTATTTTGGAAGTCAAAACATGCAAAAAGAAATAATAGTAAACGATTGACAAGAGATAGCAACACTTTACTCATAAATAACAGCTTTTATTTATCATCAAATGTCAATTACATTTTACAAATTTCAAGATTATCTAACTACTAAAACTAATATCATCCTTCAGCCCTATGCTCCGAGCATGTTGGAGATGCTTAGCCCGAGTCAGTCCCTTCGTGAGGGGATCTGCTGGGTTCTCATCCGATGATACCCTCTTTGCCATGAGGATTCCTTCTTCTATTCGATGTCTGATGAAGTGATATTTTCTGTCAATGTGTCTGGATCTCCCATGATCTCTTGGTTCCTTGGATAAGGCAACCGCACTATTGCTGTCACAGAAAATCTCCATTGGCTCCTTTATAGCTGGTACAAATCCAAGGTCTCCGATGAAGTTCTTTAGCCATATAGCCTCCTTTGCTGCCTCCCTTGCTGCTATATACTCTGATTCACAAGTGGAATCAGCCACTGTCTCCTGCTTGGAACTTTTCCAAGTAATTGCCCCTCCGTTTAGAGTAAAGACCCAGCCCGACTAAGAGTGGAAATTATCCCTGTCACTCTGAAAGCTAGCATCACTGTACCCTACAACTCTCAAGTCCTCACTGCCATCGAGGGTAAGGACCCAGTCCTTAGTCCTCCGTAGGTACTTGAGGATATTCTTTACCGCAGTCCAGTGTGCCTTCCCAGGGTTCCCCTGATACCTGCTAACCATGCTCAAAGCAAAGGCTACATCAGGTCGAGTACACGTCATAGCATACATGATCGATCCTACAGCTGAAGCATAAGGTATTCGACTCATTTCTGCTATCTCAGCCTCAGTACTAGGGCTTTGTGTCTTACTCAATCTGGCGTTACTCTGGATGGGTAACTCTCCTTTCTTGGAGTTATGCATGTTGAACCTTTTCAACACTTTGTCCACATAGGTGCTTTGACTAAGTCCAATTAGTCTTTTACTCCTGTTTCTCAAAATCCTTATCCCTAGGATATAGGCAGCTTCTCCAAGGTCCTTCATAGCGAAACACTTCCTAAGCCAGGACTTTACTTCCTGCAGGGTTGGGATGTCATTTCCTATGAGTAGTATGTCATCCACATACAGTACCAAAAAGCTGACTATACTCCCACTAGCCTTGATATAGACACAAGATTCATCTTTACTCCTTGAAAAGCCAAATTCTTTGATTTTCTCATCAAAGAAAAGATTCCATCTGCGGGGTGCCTGTTTTAATCCATAAATGGATTTCTCGAGCTTACATACTCTACTGGGGTACTCTGTACTGACAAAACCCTCTGGCTGAACCATGTAAACATCTTCAGCCAACTTTCCATTAAGGAAAGCGGTTTTGACATCCATTTGCCATATTTCATAATCATGAAATGCAGCAATGGCTAACAGAACCCTAATAGACTTAATCTTGGCCACTGGTGAAAAGGTCTCATCATAATCAACTCCAGGAGTTTGAGAATAACCCTTTGTAACCAGTCGTGCCTTATAAGTGTGTACATTACCATCCATGTCGGTCTTCTTCTTGAAGATCCATTTGCACCCAACTATCTTATGATCAGGTACATTGTCAACCAAGTTCCAAACTTGATTGTCATACATGGACTGTATCTCGCTATCCATAGCCTCTTTCCATTTAGCAGCCTCAGGGCCTGCCATGGCTTCCGTGTAGCTGTTAGGCTCATCCAGATTTACCAGTGTGTTATCACTGATAAGTGTCTCACCTTCTGCAGTAATATGAAAACCATAATAATGCTCAGGTGCATTCCTAACTCTGGTGGAACACCTCAGAGGTATAGATTCTTCAGTCGGCTCAACAGGAGTTTCCTCCTCAGGTTGAGGGCTAGGGTTTGAGGTTCCTTCGCCACTTGAATCTTGAATTTCCTCAAGGTCAATTTGCCTCCCACTGTCTCCTTGGCTCATAAATTCTCTCTCTCGAAAGAATCCTCTTCTTGCTACAAATACCACATTATCACTGGGTCTGTAGAAGATGTAACCAAAGGATTTATGTGGGTAGCCGATGAAAATACACCTTTCGCTTCGGGGTTCGAGCTTATCGTGAGTCTCGCGTCTCACGAAAGCCTCGCAACCCCAAATCTTGATGTGGTCTAGATTGGGAACTTTTCCAGTCCACACCTCGTGAGGTGTTTTGGCAACCTTTTTTTATAGGGACTAGATTAAGGATATAGGCGGCAGTCTCTAAGGCATACCCCCAAAATGAGATTGGTAGCGAAGCTCGACTCATCATGGAACGAACCATGTCCAACAAGGTCCGATTGCGCCTCTCAGCTACACCATTCAACTGTGGTGTCCTAGGAGGTGTCAATTGTGAGACAATCCCACATTCCTTAAGATAGTCAAGGAACTCAGTACTAAGATACTCACCACCACGATCAGATCGAAGCATCTTAATGTTCCTGCCCAACTGATTCTCCACTTCTTGCTTAAACTCTTTGAATTTCTCAAAGGTTTCTGACTTATGCTTGATTAGGTAGACATATCCATATCTACTAAAATCATCAGTAAAAGTCACATAGAACCGATTAGCTTCTCTTGTGGCAGTTCTGAAGGGTCCACACACATCCGTGTGTATGAGGTCCAACAAACCTTCACCCCTAGCACAAGTGCCAGTAAAAGGTGACTTTGTCATTTTACCAAGCAAACAAGATTCACAACTATCATCTGACTTTAGGTCAAATGACTCCAAGACTCCATCCTTTTGGAGTTGGCCTATGCGTTTCTTGCTTACATGTCCAAGACGACAATGCCATAACGATGCTTTATCTAAGCTAGTGGAAGAGTTAATACACAATACATTATTTCCTAGATTATCTACAACAGATGCAATTTCATACACGCCATCACAAGGTAATGCTTTAAAATAAAGAACATTATTAAAGAAAGCATCAATACTACCATTATTATTATCAAAATAAAAGGTAAAACCTTGTTTATACAATGCATGAAAGGAAATAACATTTCTTGCCATTTCTGGCGAATAATAACATTTATTCGAATCTAATGTAAACCCACTATTTAGCACTAAGGAATAAACTCCTATCTTGGTGACAGGTGAAGCTTTCCTGTTTCCCATGATCAAGTTTATCTTTCCCTACTCCACATTCTCACTTCTTTTTAGTCCCTGCAAATCACAACATATGTGAATACCACAACATGTATCAAGGACCCAAGACTTAGAATGAGGTGAGTTATTAGACAATATAGTGTCTATACCTACATGGTTGGGTTTTACTTTCCCATCCTTCAAATCTTGCTGGTACTTTGGGCAGTTTCGCTTCCAGTGCGACTTTTCATGGCAATAGAAGCATTCAGCCTCATTAGGGTTAGCAAAAGGAGTGACAAAACCTTTCTTGGTTTTGCTTGAAGAGGAGCCTTCAAGGGTTACCCTTGGTACCCTTAGAAGGCTTCTTTCTCTTCTTCCCTTTGCCATGCCCGATTGCCAAGACATTGGCCGCAATTGGAGTAGGAGTAGGAGTAGTAACAACCGACTTACCCTTTAGACCACTTTCGGCGGTCTTCAAGAGTCCTTGAAGTTTGCTGAGGGTGACTTCTTCCTTGTTCATGTGATATGTCATGCGGAATTGATCATAACACGATGGCAAGGAGTGTAAAATGACGTCTATTGCTAACTCCTCAGGGAAGTTCACATTCAGCTTCAGTAAACGGTCCACATACCTTTGCATTTTATGCATGTGGCCCGTGATGGGTTCACCATCCTTCATTCGGGTTGTTATCATGGAGGAGATTATTTCATATCGCTCTTGACGAGCACTTTGATGGTAGCGGTCCATCAAGTCTTGGTGCATCTCAAAAGGATAATAGTCCTCATAGGACTTTTGGAGCTCGGCTATCATGGTGGCCATCATGATGCATGCCACTTTTTTGTAGCATCTCTTTCATGTACCTCATATTCAGCAAGCTCTTCAGGAGTAGCAGTTGGCTCGGGTACCTTCAGCTCCTTGTCGAGAACATATTCTTTGTTCTCATACCGAGTGACCATCCTGATGTTTCTGATCCAATCTGTAAAGTTGGACCCATCAAAGATGACTCTCCCACAAAAATTCATGAGAGAGAAGGAGCTAGTAGGGTTTGAGTCAGAAGCATTTTTATTGGAAGACATCTGAAAAGAAGAGGGAATAGATTAGATTAGATATAGAGATAGTCCTTAACAAAACACCCAAATGTAATATTAAGGCTAGGACCCAACATAATATTTTATAACTTAGAAGAGGGATGCCGTAATCTAAGCTATAACATATTTGAAGGTAGGTGAATGACGATTCACCAATTTCCACCATGAAAACGAAATATTTAATTAGGTTTTAATTGGTTTAGAAACTCCTAGATTCTTTGAGATTCATTGAACTTTCTTCAATGGCATGTTTCAATCTCGAGTGTGCCCTTCAAGTTTTGTGACTGGGATGCCGAGGATCACAAAACAAGGTGTGAAGTAACCATGCAAATTACTTGGTACCCTTAATGTATTACCCCTCAATCGATGTGCCGGTTAACCACACACGCTCCATCGATACTATGATAAACATTAAGTCACCCTTTAACTACCTTGTTAAGTTCAAGTTCGTGTGCCGGTTAACCACACACGTTCCACTAACGACTTAAACAAAGTGTAAAGTGTAATTTCATGGATTAGCACCTTATTCACATTTTCCTAAAATAACTAAGATTGGGAATTCAATAAAGTTTAGTTACTTTAGTATTATCATTATACTTATAATGAAGGGAGAATTATAGTCCTTGTCCTACCCGTTCGGCTAACGACCCTCCACCGATCAAGGAAGCGGTGGGTGAGAGTGGACACCCGTTAAGTTGCCATTTTATAGGCAACAACCTTATACCCCCCTTATAGACTGGCTTCGTAAATGAGGCGTACTAGCGGTAAGACGACTTGATCTTATACATATATAAATATTAATAAACTTATAATATTATAAAGTATAAGGGTTGAATTTTAACTTTTAAAATTCAAGGGGTTGGAACTAAAGTTTTTAATATGACTTTACATGTTCCAAAACTTGAGGGCAAGTTTTGTAAACTTTAAAAACTTTTCATTTCTCATAACTTATGAGTTAATGGTTATTAAAAATGAAGACTCTTCATTTTTTGTAACCTATGTGTTCTTTTAATGGTTATTTATAAATGTGACTTTTGGTTATCCATAACTTAAGAACTAGTTATGGACTTCATTAAAACACATAAAGATCAAGAATTAATCTAATCAATTATTAGCACATAATTTCTATGATCTTCTAAACTCATATGTTTATGAATGTTCATATCAAAAATTTCAAGAATCGTAAGTACATATACAAAACTTGAAATTTTGATACGAGCTTTTGAACAAAACTTCGATTTTCAAGTTTTTTTTTTGCATCAAGTATCAAATAAACAAACCAGGCTCTGATACCACTGATGGGTTTTGAGCATTCTAACACTCCTATGGTGTACATGTAGCCCTAGAAACCTTGGATCTATGTTTGACTAAGATACATGCAAATAATTATTTTTCCAAGTTTCTTATCCTAACTAGCATGGCATGGGATACTTGAATCAAATAAAACTAGTAGAATTACTTACCTTGTAGTAGTAGTTGATTGCTTGGAGTTTGAGAGCCTAGCACCAATAATGTGGATGCCTCAAATGGAAGTCACAAATCACCACAAACTTGGAAACTTGAGAGAATAGTCACAAACTTCTTGAAATCGGCCCTCTTGGTTTACACACATCAACTAGTCTTATTTCAAGAACCAAAGCCTCCTTTATATAGTGTGGTGGATTAGGGTTACATCCATGTAAACCCAAATACCAATGTCTTTTCAATTCCATGAAATCCATGGGTTAAAGCTCCATGGAGTATCCATGGACTTTCCATGCAAGCCTAGGCCATTCCAAATAAGCATTAGCCCACACTATATAAATACAAAAGCCCATATTTAATTAGTCATACTTTTGATCTCTAAATTAATTCTAAATTAATTATAGATCAACACTAATTAAATAATATGATTTTATATTAATATATTAGAACTTATAATATATTAATAAATCATAACTTATACTATTCTCAAAAGATTATCCGTAAATTGTTCGGGTGAAGTGCAACCCAAATGGACCATGCCGGGTCGGGTCAAGTACATACCAAATATAGTTATGGACTTAGACACTATCTCCAACAAAGAGGTACCTGAAACCGAAACCGAAACCGTAAGCACAAAGCTTAGTGAGTTCCCCCATCATACCACATACCATATAATATCATCGGTATCTCTCAACCGGTAATCATCATTGGTATCTTTCAACCGGTAACCAACATCGGTATCTTTCAACCGGTAATCATCATCGGTATCTTTCAACTGGTAACCATCATCGTTATCTTTCAACCGGTAATCGTCATCGCTATCTTTCAACCGGTAACCATCATCGGTATCTTTCAACCGGTAACCGTCATCGGTATCTTTCAACCGGTAACTGTCATCGGTATCTTTCAACCGGTATCTTTCAACCGGTAACTGTCATCGGTATCTTTCAACCGGTAACTGGGGACTATTCCACCCCCTACCACTAGCATACAACAGCAAGGTACAATCATACAGTCAGGCATATCCGGGTACTGACCTACCCCACGGCCCTAAGGGCCGCTGTCAGGGATCCTAATCCTTACTATACACGTAATATATCATGCTGATAATACTCGTGACCAAAGCACATAACCAAACCAAGATAATTATCACAAAGACAATCATCTTACAAATACTCCTCTTTAGTGGGCCGGCATTGTGGCCTTAGACCCACCCCTACTGGAAGGTAACTCACCTCAATGTTGTGCAGTGTTTGAATTATCCTCGGCGCACAAGTCGACTCCCTTCGACTCCTCGATCCCTACACGACGACCTTCAAGTCAACACACAGCCAGTGCAACCCTAAACAGGGTCAGTCCAAGTCTAGTCAAAGTCAACTTCCAGTTGACCCGACTCGCCGAGTTGGGCCGTCAACTCGCCGAGTCCATCACCCTTTACTCGCCTTATCCATGACCCGACTCGTCGAGTTGGGCCGTCAACTCGACGATTTCCTCCCTCACATGAACATCGCATGAAACTCATCCGACTCGCCGAGTTGATGAATAACTCGTCGAGTTCACCTTCATCTGATGAACAAGTTCTGTCCTCGACTCGCCGAGTTGATGAACAACTCGTCAAGTTCATCTTCATCCTTAAGAAGATTGCCTTGGACTCGCCGAGTCTGTTCTAGCACTCATCGAGTCCCATGAACTCCAGGTCTAAACTCACGTCCAATACATTGGGTAACTCTTCCTGTCCGATTACAACCCTTCTAACACTCAACTGGGTTCCTTTGACTCTCAACGGATATGGGGCTCAAAGCCTCGGACTCGTCGAGTCCAAAAACGGACTTGCCGAGTCAGTCATGTCCACACTCTAAATCCTTGAATTCTGATGTACAACCTTTGGTCAAAAGATAGATCCAAGCTTCTATAATCGATCTAGCACGTAAAGTTACAAACTTTACGTGCTTGCATGGGACTTTGAGCTCAAAAAGACATAAAAGGCCTTTCATGGGTGCAAAAGCAGTCCCCAACTGCCTTGTGACTCCTTTAATGACGTGATTCAGAAGCTCTAACCCCCAACCATGTTTGCAATCATGGTTGGCCATCAAAAGTGGCTTATAAAAGCCCTAAATCTCCCCAAAAAGGGATCTAACAAATGAAAGAGCAAGGTTAAAGCTTTTTACCTTCAATGAACTGTACAAGGTGCACAAACTCGGGTTCCCTTGGTCTTTACTTGCTTCCTCAAGCCTTTCTCCTTCCTTCTTAAGACCACAAGCACCAAAATCCACCAACAAGGCTTAGATTGCTTCAATAACGGCTAGGGTTTCAATGAGAGGTGTTCTGGGAGCATAAGGGATGTTGTGGCCGTCATAACATTGTTTAAATAGGGTGCAAACCCTCGGATTAGGGTTTTTGTCCAGTCAGAGTCTACTCGTCGAGTCCGGGACCCGACTCGACGAGTCCATCACTTAAATCTCGCGCCTCATCCCGCTTCTACTCGGCGAGTTGGTCCTTCAACTCGCCGAGTCCAAGGCCAAAAATGCAAAAATACTTAAATAAAAATACATTCCAATAACCAGGTGCTACAGAAGCTCCTTCAGAAATTCCCTAGTAGCAAACGAGGATCGATAAAGACATCAAATGAGGGGAATGGAATATGTTTCACCACAAACCTTCGTTCGTAAAAGAAAGAACGACAAGACAATTAAGTCAGGGGTAGTTATCTAGATAACAATGCCTAGCCGTGGTCCGAATATCGTAAAGGTATTTACCCCCAGACTCACCCTATCCAGCATCGAACTTTGCCTAGCAGTGATCTGAATATCGTGAGGTATTTTACCCCCAGACTCACCCTATCCAGCATCGCACTTTTCCTAGCAGTGATCTGAATATCGTTAGGTATTTTACCCCCAGACTCACCCTATTCGGCATCGTAACACCAGACATACCTAGTAGTGGTCTATTACCGACACACTTCATTAGGCAGTCTACGAATTTCCCTCAATTACTTCATGAAAAGAAACGCTGACACATGAAGCTCGTCCGATCACTTCATAAAAGAAACGAAGACTCCAAAGCTCTTCAAAATAAAAAGTATAGGGAAAATACTAATAAAGTACTCCCGTACGCTCACGTACCCCGACACGTAATAGTGTCAAAAAGAACTTTGTACATGATACTTATCGGATGAACACATAGTTCAAAAATACCTAATCCACACTCCCAGATTAATAACAAATAACTATGTCTATACTCTGCTAGATGACTAGATCATCTTAAACATCGATACCTCTCATCAATTTTTATTTCATCACACATCATCTAATTCATCTACCCATGTTTTACCCAACATATTTGTAGATATAAAATACATATACAGTTTAAATCAATTAAAACATGTATAAAATTGTTCATCCATCATAGATAGCAAGTATACAGATAATATGCACGCATAGCACGTAATTTATATAAAATACTTCATACCTATGTGTAAGATGATAATATGCACTCACCTTATTAGCGTGAGTTGATAGAATCTAACTAAAAACAGTCAGAGGTTTGTGATCGTCGGGCTCGGGATGCGAAACGCCTTCAGCAAACGAGAGAGAGAGAGAGAGAGAGAGAGAGAGAGAGAGAGAGAGAGAGAGAAAAGAAATGGTGTAAGGAATGAAAGGGCTGAACTTGCTATTTATAGGCTGTTCTGGGCCCATTCACGTCGTGAACATGATAGGTTCATGTCGTGAACTTTCATGAGTCATCTCGTAGCTTTAACGCGTGTTTTCTAGCCTCGATTAGTGTCTTTGACACGTTTCATGTCGTGAACTTCATGTTCACGTCGTGACTTAAGGCGGCTAGGGTTTCAGCCACGTGTCATGCTCTCAACAGCTGCATCTTCGGAAGGCCATAACTTTTGCATATGAGCTCCGTTTTCGATGTTCTTTATATCCACGCGAAGGTGGAGACGTACTCTACAACTTTCATTTTGAAACCTAAGGCTAAAAAGTATTTTTATCATAAACAGACTTTTTATTATTCCCGGTGTCGTGCCGGTTTTGGCGCGAAACTTCGACAGGTCATAACTTCTTCATTATAACTCGGATTTCAGCGTTCTTTATATGTACGGAAACCTTGTGACATATATTACAACTTAGTTAAGATTATTTATTCTAAATAATCCTCTATTAAAAAGTCATTTTTGACGATTATCGTTTCTAAATTGACTAGCCTGAATCTGCGGGCGCTACACCTTGTGATGCTACCACTGAACTCTCACCACCTCTACAACCTTGTTCCTCCAGGTTTTTGCCTTCCGGTCAAGAATCACCACCAGTCTCTCAATATAATTCAGGTGGTCATCTACCTGAATTTCTTCCAATGGAACCACTATGGAATCATCCACTAAACATTTCCACAACTGAGAGACATGGAACGTGGTATAGATCTGACTAAGCTCCTCAGGAAGATCCACGCGATAAGCAACCCGGCCCACCCAGGCCAAACCCCTGAAAGGACCGATGTACCTAGAGCCCAGCTTTACCCTCTTTCTGAATTGGATGACACCTTTCCAAGGTGACACCTTTAGGACAATCATATCCCCCACCTGGAAGTCTAAATCTGTTTGGCGCTTGTCGGCATAGCTCTTCTGCCGACTCTGAGCTGTCTGGAGTCTACTCCGAACCTACTGAATCAACTCGGTAGTCTTGAGTACCACCTCAATACTTCCCATAACTCACTGACCAACCTCAGCCCAACATATCGGGGTCCTATATTTCCTCCCAAAAATCATCTCAAAAGGAGTTCGATCAATGTTGGCGTGATAACTGTTGTTATACAAAAATTCTGCTAATGGAAGATACGTATCCCAACTCCCACTGAAATCCAGAACACACGCTCGCAACATATCCTCTAAAGTATGAATGGCTGCTCACTCTGACCGTCAGTCTGCGGATGGAAGGCCATGCTGAAATACAGATAAGTGCCCAACTCGTCGTGGAACCTCTTCCAAAACCTAGAAGTAAACCTGACGTCCTTGTCTGAAACCATAGAAACTGGCACCCCGTGTCGTGCCCCGACCTCCCTCATGTATACCTTAGCCAACTTCTCTAAAGAGATACTCTCCTGAATCGGAATAAAATACATGCTCTTCATCAATCGGTCCATGATGACCGAAATTGAATCCAATCCACGCGCAATACGAGGTAATTTAGTAATGAATTCCATGGTAATCTCCTCCTATTTCCAGACGGTAATATCCAACGGCTGCATCTTGCTATGAGGACGCTGATGCTTGGCCTTCACTTTCCTGCAAGTCAAGCACCGCTCCACGTACCAAGCCACATCCCGCTTCATGCAGGGCCACCAATAATGAGGACGAAGATCCCTATACATCTTCGTCGCCCTGGGATGAATGGATAATCTCGATTTGTGTGCCTCCTCCATCATAACCTCTAACGCCCGTAGATCCGGGCTAGACAATTTAGAGATAATAGGGGTCGAAAACTACTTTTTGACAAAGATTATTTAGAAGAAATCATCTTACCCAAGTTGTAGAATATGTCTCAAGGTTTCTGTACATATAAAGAACGCTGAAATCCGAGTTATAACGAAGAAGTTATGACCCGTCGAAGTTTTACGGCAAAACCGGCACGACACTGGGAGATGTAAATAGTGAATTTACGATGGAGAACTTTTTAGACTTAAAAATCTAAACAAAAGTTGTAGTATACGTTAAACCGAAAACATACAAAAAAAGTACGCCCAAATCTGACTTCGTATGAGGAAGTTATAAATTTTCTAAGATTTGGCATAACAGTGCACGACCCGAAACTCGAATTTTAGATCGAGCGGTTTTTGGCCTACGCGACCTAAAGGAGAATTGAAGATCTCATTAATAGGAACTCAACGGTAAAAAGACAGACGAAAACGGAGTCCGTATGTAGAAGTTATGAATTTTACGCGGACATTTAACAGTATAATCTCCTCGTACTGTTAAATTTAAGATCGGTCGAGAATTAGCCAATGGAGTCAAAATTAAAGTTGTAGATCTTATTTTTACCTACGCGTGGATATAAAGAACGTCAAAAACGGAGGTCGTATGTGAAAGTTACGAATTTTAGAAGTCGGAAGTGTGCTGTGCGAAAATGGGTGATGTGGCACAATCTTGGCCATTGCTTTCTCCCCAAGTCTTGTCACTAGATGGTGACATGTGGCACCAAGTTCAGCCATTTTTCACCCTATAAATGGAACCTCTCCCACCCTCATTTTCTTCACACCTTTCCCATTCTTTCTTATCTTTACTCTCTCTCTAGAACCTCTCTCTAGCCCCGAAACCCCCCGAAAAGCCTAGGGAACCTCCCTAGCACGAGGCGGAAGCCCCAGAGTGCTCGACGGTTCCGAGAAGAAAAGCTTTTCGGCTCAGGAACGCTGCTCCAAGAAAAGCCCGGTTTTCTATAAAACCCGCTGTAAGTGAGCTACGCCTACGCTATTTTTAATATATCGTTTATTTAATTATAGTAGCGTTATTAGGAACTTATAATAAGTACTTGGGCTATTATTATGGGTTATATAAGTATTGTTTAATGCTTATATAATAGTAATAATAGCTAGACTATTAATTAGTCTCGGCGAAAAATAGACTAAACTCTAGTGGTAATAATACTAGGTTTCGTCGAAGGAAATTATTTTTAAGAAGCGAAGCGCTGTCTGAGTTCGGATTCACCACCTTTTCAAGTGAGTGCATAGTTACTTTCATCTTACACATAGATATGAAGTATTTTAAATAAATTACGTGCTATGTGTGCATATTATCTGTATACTTTCTATCTATGCTAGATGAACGATTTTATATATGTTTTAAATGATTTAAACTGTATATATATATCTACGAGAATATGTTAGGTAAAACATGGGTAGATGTAATAGATGGAATATGAGTTGGATGATGAGTTGAGAGGTGTTATAGACCACGAGGTAAGTGTGAGAGGTGGACGATGTGAGAAGCCTTTCCCAAATGATGGCCCCGTCATCTAGCAGAGTATGGATGACAACCACGAACTATTCTAGACAGTCCAGTGGAACACTGACAGGCTCGCAACCTGTAGGTGTTGTGAACGATGTGTTCACCGGTGTACTCTAAAAACCCATTGACATGTATTGCGAGTGGACTCTCGAAAACGATACTGTCAATAAAGGAGATAACCCTAGCAGCTGTGCTCAAAGGACAATACTAGTAGCTGCGCCTCACATAGAATATCACAATTCTGGCAGCTGCGCCTAAGTGATAGAACTAGCAGCTGTGCTTGACAGCTGTGTCATTGACAACGATGGACTTCGTGCCGATTCCTTAGGATGATCCTTAGGAATGAATGAACGAGTAATAATTAATTCTTAGGGTAGATCCTTAAGAGTAAAGAAGATAATGGGGATGGGTAATTGGGTTGATTGTTTGATGTTTAAACATAATAATTATATTTTTGTGGGTTGCAAACCCTATGTACTCACCAGGTTTCCCAACCTGACCCACTCAGTTTATTTGTATCACAGGTGTCGATATGAAGTTACATTACACTGAGAGATTTAAAAGAGATGTAGATCACTAGTGTAAATGAATGTAAGTTCTGTTTATGCTTATGTTTCTATATTAACGATGACATCCCAAATGTTTTAAAATGAATAAAAATACATTTCTTCGGAAATTCTTTGATAACGTATTTATCATGTTTTTCTGGGAACAAATTCTGCAAGATTTTTATTAAAAGAAGTACTCTGATTTTTATAAAGCATAAACAAAATCGGTCTTTTCTGCCCATGAAAATGGGGATGTCACAGTTGGTATCAGAGCATTAACTTAAGCGAACTAGGAATATGGAGTTATTTCTAGACTTAAACTTAGGATGCTAAGCGATGATTGTGAGGAGTGTGTCTAATAAAATTTAGGTAATACACCTGAATAGACACAAGCACTAGCTTATTTAGGGAAAATGCCTAACATGTTATTATGTGCTAAATGATTTGTGATGCTTTATGCTATCGTTTGATCGGATCAATGGTCTGTTGCCGACCGGATCTGGAAACCTTATGTGTTTAGGATTCTAAACGTACGATTATGATATTAGAACTAGCATATAAACGTTTCGGAGTGATAAGGACGGTTTAAACGTCTATCCTAAATAAGGATCTAAATTCACCGTATTCGGTGTATAGATCAAGATGGCAAGAAACCGCAGTAGAGCTAGGAATGAGAATGGAAATAGGAATCAACCCCCAGTGATTCAGCAAATACCTGTTGTAGTAGAAGTTGCACCCGAGCCAATCACCATGGCTGGAGTACAAGCCATGATTCGGGCTATGTTAGCTGAACAAAGGGAAGAAATGAGGCAAATGATGCAAGAGAATAGGGACGAAGCCACCGTGCCCATTGTGCAACAAGAGACGATTCCCGAGCAATCGGAGGAAGGTAACTATAGCCGCCATGTGAGTCAAGTTGGGACTCAAGGAGAACGAAGGAATGACCCGGATAGGGGAAACGACAAGGATGGGCGGATGTATAAGAATTTCTTGGGTGCCAAGCCACCAAGCCTTTCTGGAAGCCCGAAGCCGGTTAAGATTATGGACTGGATCTCCGAAATGGAGATGGTGTTTGAAAGTTGTGACTGTAGCGACAGGCAGAAAACCGTCTTTGTAGTCAGACAATTCAAGTCTGGAGTATTAAGCTGGTGAAAGCTACTAGCTAACACAATGCCCAAGGGAGAAGCAAGCAAGATGTCTTGGGAAGATTTCCTGGTGCAACTGAAAATGCAGTACTGTTCTGAGCAGGATCTTCTGGAGATCAACAATAAGTTCTAGAATCTGAAGAAGGGAAGGATAAGTGTCACCGAGTATGCTGCAAGTTTTACGGAAAAGATGAATCTTGTCCCCTACCTAGTTCCAACGGAACTTTCCAAGGTCAACAAGTTTGCCAATGGACTACCAGCGGACTTTGGTCCAATGGTCAAACAAGCAACCACTTTGAAAGCCGCCATCTGGGCAGCCAAGAATGTTGAGACCCAAATAAGGGAAAAGGGTCTGGAGAAAGCTGAAGTTGGCGAGAAAAGGAAGCTTGAAGGATCCTCAAGACATGATAATAAGGGAAAGTTCTCAAGGTCTAACCTATATGACCAAAGGTATGGAGCCAAGTGGTGTGAAAAGTGCAAAAAGAAACACTTTAGAAGATGCAACTGTCACATCCCCGAAACCAGACGGCGGAAACGTCCGAGGGCTCGCGTGACTTAAATTGAATATCATCACAATGAATATACATGAATCACAACATAAACATCACCATGCATCAATACATTACAACTGATATTGTTCACATCCAGTACATTGTTTTAAATATTACACATCCATAACATAAATTGTTTGAGAGTTTTCAAAACATAACATCCTAATATACTTGATATTACCCTTCAGCTTACATGTTACCTGAGAATACAAGTTATTTAGAAAAACGGTCAACATATGAAATGTTGGTGAGTTCATAAGTAGGATTGTGATAAACATGATTTGTGTAGTTTGTAAAACCCAGAAAATCCGATATTCTCTGAAAAGACAATTGTTTACCAAAGTGTGAAGATCCATTAAGTTGATGCATGAATGATTTCAAAACGTGTATAAAAGGAACTTTTGTATTATAGTTATAGAAAAATACAAGCGAGTGGTGTTGATTTCCTTGAAAAACCCGATGTTTTCCGATAACATAAAATATAATTTTTTTTCAAATTGCTATACCGCCACAACGAATGATTTTGATTACTCTTCCTTGATTACTCGGATGGTATTGGATTTAATTAATTATGTGAGTCATTATAACCATGCATAATAATGACTAGTTTGTCTGTCTTGGCAACCTAACGTACGCCGGGATTGATCTTAAGATTTTGTCACCCTAGACTAGCCGAGTCTAACTGTAGCGAACAGCTGAGGTGTGGGGGAGTCACCCCCCGTATAGATCTATACACAAACTCTCGCTCTCCTTCCAGGAGACTTTGATTATAACTACAGACTACGAACGACCCTTAGAGGTGTCGCCCGTTATTACTCACTTAATCCAAACTAAATTGATTACTATTGATTAACAACCTGTATTTGTTTACTTGAATTTCAAATAAGCCTAACAGACACAGAGAAGAGGAATACAAGGTCCTGCTAATTACGCGTGTTATTTAAGGCTGTTGGTTATACGAAGGACACATTGGCCCATTTCATATTTGATTAAATTTGGACCTTACTAGCAATGCTAATGGGCCACCAAGGCCCAATAGCATATATATGCCATTGAGGGTCCCTTAAACATGTAATTGGGTCACCGGAGGCCCAATAAACATTTATTATTAGTGTTAGGCCCAAAAGTCATGTCAATGGGCCATGAAGGTCCAATAAGCATGATTAGGATCTTTCAAGCCCAACTATTTGGATATTTACTTTTTTTAGGTATAGTATAATTGTTGGAAAGTTTGATTGAACGATTGTTATCTTCGTATCGGCACGAGGCCGGTCGATTGTTTATAACGATATTTGGAATTATACGTATATTCATCTTTCTATTTTCATGAGTTGTAGTTTGGTATTTTTGACTCAAATATCTTAAAAACAAAATAATTGCTTCAAAATGTTGGTTTGACCTTTTCAGCCCTTCTTTA
Organism: Lactuca virosa; assembly: GCF_052849685.1. NCBI lineage: Eukaryota > Viridiplantae > Streptophyta > Magnoliopsida > Asterales > Asteraceae > Lactuca > Lactuca virosa. Next base: position 433,960,027 of record NC_136428.1, on the reverse strand, counting down.
ATAAAAATAACAATTTTAGTCCCTTATTTTGAAAAAAAACATTTTAGGCCCTTAAACCATTTTCTTGGCATTTTTGACCCATAGACTTGTTTAAGTGATGTTCTTAGTTCAAAATTTTCTCTTTGGCAGTTTCAGCCCTTCCAGTAAGGAATTTTTCAGTTAAAACCCGATCTTTTCTCAACTTTTACAATTTTGGCCCAAAATCCAAAAAGTTTACATTTTTGATCCTTGTTTGGAAAATAAATCATTCTAACCCTTGAATTGGTTTTGTTTACCCTTTTTACCTCCTGTTTTGTGAAGTTTATCATTCAATTCCTTAAAAATTTGGTTTTTCGCAATTTTGGGCTCAATGGGCCGAAAAGCCCAAAAATTGGCCCGTTAAGCTACAATTTACATTTCTAGTCCTTTGAAGAGTATAATATTCATAAAAACTTTTATTTTAACTGTTTTAGCCCTTTTGATCCTTAAGAAAAACCGTGAATGGCAATTTTAACCCAACTTTTGTTTATTTGACAATTTAAGCCCAAAAATGGGTTTTATGTTGCAATATGTTTATTTTAATCTTAGAGGGTATTTTTCTTGACTTGTTTAGTGTAATATATCTTAGTTCATGTTTGTTTTCCTTCATGTGCCATAGATTTCGTGATTTATTCCCTTTTTGTTACATATTTACCACATAAACACATATAATCACACATACATGCATGAAATCATACATAGCATACACATACACATAGATCTACACATTTTACTTGTATTCTCCCCCATAAAACTTGTGAAAACCGAAAAGAGAGGGGTATGAACTCAACTTTTCTTGTGGATCTCGGTTTTGAAGAAATGGAAGAAGCTTGATGTTATTCTCTGCCCATAGGAAGCTTTCTTGGGTTGCTTTCGAACTTATGGAGCTTTTCTAAGAGTATGATAACAAAAATGCTTAGAATGAATGATCTTAACACAAGGATGAAGTTATACAACTTAGATGTGTAAGGACTTACCAAGGAAGGAGTGAGTTTTTGGTGGAAATCTCCTTGATCCTCCTTAGATCTTCGAAAATTTGTGAAGAAGAAAGAACTTTTCTAGAGAGAGTTTTTTTTGCAAAAGATGGATGAAATGTGTGTGTGTGTGTGTTGGGTGTCTTCGGCCGAGGATAGAAAGGAGAGAGAGAAGATAGTGAGTTGAGTGGACATGCATGGGAACATGAGAAGAGTGCATGTATACCCCATGTACAATTGTGAGGTGGCATCAATAAGTCAACTCTTTTCCCTCTTTTTTTGTAGTTGGGCCGAGAGAGGGAGAAGAAAGAAAAGAATTTGGGTCTTTTTGTGCTTAAATCCATATTATGAGCCCAATTTGATAATTTTCAGCCCAATTGGTCTTTGGAGATGGTTCACGGCCCAAAACAATCAAGGTATGAGTTTTATGGCCCTTTAGAGCTAATTAAGTTTGTTATGGTCCAATAAGAATGTTTTATTTCATTCTAGGTCCATTATAGCCCAAAATGATAAAATAAATGAACGTGGGTTCAATTAGAGCCCATATAAGAGTTCTAAGCCCAAAATAGTCAAATTGGAAACTTATTGGTCCAGTAGGCCCAATAAGAAAAATCCTAGTCCAAAATGGACTTGAACCGAGATTTTTAGGGTTTCCAACTTTTGTTGACTATTTGAAAGTTTGTATAGGGTATTTGATGGAATTTTGTTGTCATTGAATAACACCATACATGTTTTCTAGTTTTAGGTACAATGTCATTCTTTGTTAAGTGTCTACAATGTATCAGAATTCCTAGTTGTGACAGCAACGAAGAGGTAACCTGTTACAAATGTGGAAGGATCGGCCACTATTCCAAGGACTGTACACAAAATGATAAGGTATGCTTCGGATGTGGACGCAAAGGGCACATGTCTAGAAATTGCCCAAAGAAAAACGAAGCAGCAAGGCCAGAAGCACCACCAAGGCCAAGGGCATTCCACATGATCCTCGACAAAGCAGAAAACAACGCGAGGAATCAAGGATGAGGACTTCATATATGAAGATTGAGTTATGCAGTAGCCATAGTATCGTATGATGTAACCTATTAGAGGCATAGTATAGGGTGAACTCGAACACCTATGTAATAGTTTCAAGAAATAATAAAGCCTTCGTTTTGTTATCTGGTGTGTTAAACTGTTATGTGACTTTTGTATGGTGACTTGGGGACTGCGAGACAATACTTGGGACGAGTATGAGTAGGTGTGAAAGGTAGTAGATGCATATACTACCGGAAGCACAGGACTCACGCTTGGATCAGGGAAAGTCACAAGGTTACCAAGGAGCTAGTAATTCATTTCGTTTTATTCAAATATGTCATTACCATCGTTTCGGTAATGACTAAGAAAATGATTGTTATTCCGACCCTAGTGGTCATATCAAATTGAGTTCGACTACGCTAAGTATGTTATGTGGTTCAGAGAACCAAGTTTGATGTAGCATCCGACTTAATCCAGAAGATTGAAGATAGTCAAAGCGATTGTGATCGTTGTTAAAGTAAGAAACTTGTAGTTAGAAGTACTACGACGTGATTAATTGACATAAGAACATGAAGGAAGGTACAGTATGTTCTGGAATTTGACTCTAAGAGACCTGAGTCTAAACGTTGCATCATACGATGAGAGGTCATTAGAACATGACCCATCGGTCTATTATGATAATCGAAGGAAGAAACTTATCTCAAGTTTGTTAAATAAGGAGTCTCCAATAAAGATCGAGATCGTGACATGAAGATCATGATTGGAAGTCTAACATGAGATAGAGAGCGGATGCAAGATCGAGCACCGCCTGTAGTCAAGGAGTCTAAGAGTTAGATACTCGTTCGAAGAAACATCGAAGTTATGACTTAGGATGAAGAGATAACGTATGGAGTCATCATGTGAGCCCTGTTTCGTTGATGATTCCGGGACGTAATCATCCTAAGGAGGAGATAATTGTAACGCCCGCAGATCCGGGCTAGTCAATTTAGAGATAATAGGGGTCGAAAATGACTTTTTGACAAAATATTATTTAGAATAAATAATCTTACCCAAGTTGTATAATATGTCTCAAGGTTTCTGTACATATAAAGAACGCCGAAATCCGAGTTATAACGAAGAAGTTATGACCCGTCGAAGATTTACGGCAAAACCGGCACGACACCGGGAGATGTAAATAGTGAATTTACGATGGAGAACTGTTTAGACTTAGAAATCTAAACAACAGTTGTAATATACGTTAAACCGAGAACACACAAAAAAAGTACGCCCAAATCTGACTTCGTATGAGGAAGTTATGAATTTTCTAAGATTTGGCATAGTAGTGCACGACCCGAAACTCGAATTTTAGATCGAGCGGTTTTTGGCCTACGCGACCTAAAGGAGAATTGAAGATCTCATTAATAGGAACTCAACGGTAAAAAGATAGACGAAAACGGAGTCCGTATGTAGAAGTTATGAATTTTACGCGGACATTTAACAGTATAATCTCCTCGTACTGTTAAATTTAAGATCGGTCGAGAACTAACCGACGGAGTCAAAATGAAACTTGTAGATCTTATTTTTACCTACGCGTGGATATAAAGAACGTCAAAAACGGAGGTCGTATGTGAAAGTTACGGATTTTAGAAGTCGGAAGTGTGCTGTGCGAAAATGGGTGATGTGGCACAATCTTGGCCATTGCTTTCTCCTCAAGTCTTGTCACTAGATGGTGACATGTGGCACCAAGTTCAGCCATTTTTCATCCTATAAATAGAACCTCTCCCACCCTCATTTTCTTCACACATTTCCCATTCTTTCTTCTCTTTACTCTCTCTCTAGAACCTCTCTCTAGCCCCGAAACCCCCCGAAAAGCCTAGGGAACCTCCCTAGCACGAGGCGGAAGCCCCGGAGTGCTCGACGGCTCCGAGAAGAAGAGCTTTTCGGCTCGGGAGCGCTGCTCCAAGCAAAGCCCGGTTTTATATAAAACCTGCTGTAAGTGAGCTACGCCTACGCTATTTTTAATATATCGTTTATTTAATTATAGTAGCGTTATTAGGAACTTATAATAAGTACTTGGGCTATTATTATGGGTTATATAAGTATTGTTTAACGCTTATATAATAGTAATAATAGCTAGACTATTAATTAGAATCGGCGAATAATAGACTAAACTCTAGTGGTAATAATACTAGGTTTCGTCGAAGGAAATTATTTTTAAGAAGCGAAGCGCTGTCTGAGTTCGGATTCACCACCTTTTCAAGTGAGTGCATAGTTACTTTCATCTTACACATAGATATGAAGTATTTTAAATAAATTACGTGCTATGTGTGCATATTATCTGTATACTTTCTATCTATGCTGGATGAACGATTTTATACATGTTTTAAATGATTTAAACTGTATATATATATATATATATCTACGAGAATATGTTGGGTAAAACATGGATATATGTAATAGATGGAATATGAGTTGGATGATGAGTTGAGAGGTGTTATAGACCATGAGGTAAGTTTGAGAGGTGGACGAAGTGAGAAGCCTTTCCCAAATGATGGCCCCGTCATCTAGCAGAGTATGGATGACAACCACAGACTATTCTAGACAGTCCAGTGGAACACTGGCAGGCTCGCAACCTGTAGGTGTTGTCAACGATGTGTTCACCGGTGTACTCTAAAAACCCATTGACATGTATTGCGAGTGGACTCTCGAAAACGATACTGTCAATAAACGAGATAACCCTAGCAGATGTCCTCTAAGGACAATATTGGTAGCTGCGCCTCACATAGAATGTCACAATTCTGGCAGCTGCGCCTAAGTGATAGAAGTAGCAGTTGTGCTTGATAGATGTGTCATTGACAATGATGGACTTCGTGCTGATTCCTTAGGATGATCCTTAGGAATGAATGAACGAGGAATAATTGATTCTTAGGGTAGATCCTTAAGAGTAAAGAAGATAATGGGGATGGGTAATTGGGTGGATTGTTTGATGTTTAAACATAATAATTATATTATTGTGGGTTGAAAACCCTATGTACTCACCAGCTTTCACAACCTGACCCACTCAGTTTATTTGTATCACAAGTGTCGATATGAAGTTACATTACACTGAGAGATTTAAAAGAGATGTAGATCACTAGTGTAAATGAATGTAAGTTCTGTTAATGCTTATGTTTCTGTATTAACGATGACATCCCAAATGTTTTAAAATGAATAAAAATACATTTCTTCGAAAATTCTTTGATAACGTATTTATCATGTTTTTCTGGGAACAAATTCTGCAAGATTTTTATTAAAAGAAGTACTCTGATTTTTATAAAGCATAAACAAAATCGGTCTTTTCTGCCCATGAAAATGGGGATGTCACAGTTGGTATCAGAGCATTAACTTAAGCGAACTAGGAATATGGAGTTATTTCTAGACTTAAACTTAGGATGCTAAGCGATGATTGTGAGGAGTGTGTCTAATAAAATTTAGGTAATACACCTGAATAGACACAAGCACTAGCTTATTTAGGGAAAATGCCTAACATGTTATTATGTGCTAAATGATTTGTGATGCTTTATGCTATCGTTTGATCGGATCAATGGTCTGTTGCCGACCGGATCTGGAAACCTTATGTGTTTAGGATTCTAAACGTACGATTATGATATTAGAACTAGCATATAAACGTTTCGGAGTGATAAGGACGGTTTAAACGTCTATCCTAAATAAGGATCTAAATTCACCGTATTCGGTGTATAGATCAAGATGGCAAGAAACCGCAGTGGAGCTGGGAATGAGAATGGAAATAGGAATCAACCCCCAGTGATTCAGCAAATACCTGTTGTAGTAGAAGTTGCACCCGAGCCAATCACCATGGCTGGAGTACAAGCCATGATTCGAGCTATGTTAGCTGAACAAAGGGAAGAAATGATGCAAATGATGCAAGAGAATAGGGACGAAGCCACCGTGCCCATTGTGCAACAAGAGACGATTCCAGAGCAATCGGAGGAAGGTAACTATAGCCGCCATGTGAGTCAAGTTGGGACTCAAGGAGAACGAAGGAATGACCCGGATAGGGGAAACGACAAGGATGGGCGGATGTATAAGAATTTCTTGGGTGCCAAGCCACCAAGCCTTTCTGGAAGCCCGAAGCTGGTTGAGATTATGGACTGGATCTCCGAAATGGAGATGGTGTTTGAAAGTTGTGACTGTAGCGACAGGCAGAAAACCGTCTTTGTAGTCAGACAATTCAAGTCTGGAGTATTATGCTGGTGAAAGCTACTAGCTAACACAATGCCCAAGGGAGAAGCAAGAAAGATGTCTTGCGAAGATTTCCTGGTGCAACTGAAAATGCAGTACTGCTCTGAGCAGGATCTTCTGGAGATCAACAATGAGTTCTAGAATCTGAAGAAGGGAAGGATAAGTGTCACCGAGTATGCTGCAAGTTTTACGGAAAAGTTGAAGCTTGTCCCTTACCTAGTTCCAACGGAACTTTACAAGGTCAACAACTTTGCCAATGGACTACCAGCGGACTTTGGTCCAATGGTCAAACAAGCAACCACTTTGAAAGTCGCCATCTGGGCAGCCAAGAATGTTGAGACCCAAATAAGGGAAAAGGGTCTGGATAAAGCTGAAGTTGGCGAGGAAAGGAAGCTTGAAGGATCCTCAAGACCTGATAATAAGGGAAAATTCTCAAGGTCTAACCTAGATGACCAAAGGTATGGAGCCAAGTGGTGTGAAAAGTGCAAGAAGAAACACTTTGGAAGATGCAACGAAGAGGTAACCTGTTACAAATGTGGAAGGATCGGCCACTATTCCAAGGATTGTACACAAAATGATAAGGTATGCTTTGGATGTGGAGGCAAAGGGCACATGTCTAGAAATTTCCCAAAGAAAAACGAAGCAACAAGGCCAGAAGCACCACCAAGGCCAAGGGCATTCCACATGATCGTCGACGAAGCAGAAAACAACACGAGGAATCAAGGATGAGGACTTCATATATGAAGATTGAGTTATGCAGTAGCCATAGTATCGTATGATGTAACCTGTTAGAGGCATAGTATAGGGTGAACTCGAACACCTATGTAATAGTTTCAAGAAATAATAAAGCCTTCGCTTTGTTATCTGGTGTGTTAAACTGTTATGTGATTTTTGTATGGTGACTTGGGGACTGCGAGACAATACTTGGGACGAGTATGAGTAGGTGTGAAAGGTAGTAGATGCATATACTACCGGAAGCACAGGACTCACGCTTGGATCAGGGAAAGTCACAAGGTTACCAAGGAGCTAGTAATTCATTTCGTTTTATTCAAATATGTCATTACCATCGTTTCGGTAATGACTAAGAAAATGATTGTTATTCCGACCCTAGTGGTCATATCAAATTGAGTCCGACTATGCTAAGTATGTTATGTGGTTCAAAGAACCAAGCTTGATGTAGGATCCGACTTAAGCCACAAGATTGAAGATAGTCAAAGCGATTGTGATCGTTGTTAAAGTAAGAAACTTGTAGTTAGAAGTACTACGACGTGATTAATTGACATAAGAACATGAAGGAAGGTATAGTCTGTTCTGGAATTTGACTCTAAGAGACCTGAGTCTAAACGTTGCATCATACGATGAGAGGTCATTAGAACATGACCCATCGGTCTATTATGATAATCGAAGGAAGAAACTTATCTCAAGTTTTTTAAATAAGGAGTCTCCAATAAAGATCGAGATCGTGACATGAAGATCATGATTGGAAGTCTAACATGAGATAGAGAGCGGATGCAAGATCGAGCACCGCCTGTAGTCAAGGAGTCTAAGAGTTAGATACTCGTTCGAAGAAACATCGAAGTTATGACTTAGGATGAAGAGATAATGTATGGAGTCATCATGTGAGCCCAGTTTCGTTGATGATTCCGGGACGTAATCATCCTAAGGGGGAGATAATTGTAACGCCCGTAGATCCAGGCTAGTCAATTTAGAGATAATAGGGGTCGAAAACGACTTTTTGACAAAATATTATTTAGAATAAATAATCTTACCCAAGTTGTAGAATATCTCTCAAGGTTTCTGTACATATAAAGAACGCCGAAATCCGAGTTATAACGAAGAAGTTATGACCCGTCGAAGTTTTACGGCAAAACGGCACGACACCGGGAGATGTAAATAACGAATTTATGATGGAGAACTTTTTAGACTTAGAAATCTAAACAACAGTTGTAGTATACGTTAAACCGAGAACATACAAAAAAAGTACGCCCAAATCTGACTTCGTATGAGGAAGTTATGAATTTTCTAAGATTTGGCATAGTAGTGCACGACCCGAAACTCGAATTTTAGATCGAGCGCTTTTTGGCCTACGCGGCCTAAAGGAGAATTGAAGATCTCATTAATAGGAACTCAACGATAAAAAGACAGATGAAAACGGAGTCCGTATGCAGAAGTTATGAATTTTACGCGGACATTTAACAGTATAATCTCCTCGTACTGTTAAATTTAAGATCGGTCGACAATTAGCCGACGGAGACAAAATGAAAGTTGTAGATCTTATTTTTACCTACGCGTGGATATAAAGAACGTCAAAAGCGGAGGTCGTATGTGAAAGTTACGGATTTTAGAAGTCGGAAGTGTGCTGTGCGAAAATGGGTGATGTGGCACAATCTTGGCCATTGCTTTCTCCCCAAGTCTTGCCACTAGATGGTGACATGTGGCACCAAGTTCAGCCATTTTTCACCCTATAAATAGAACCTCTCCCACCTTCATTTTCTTCACACATTTCCCATTCTTTCTTCTCTTTACTCTCTCTCTAGAACCTCTCTCTAGCCCCGAAACCCCCCGAAAAGCCTAGGGAACCTCCCTAGCACGAGGCGGAAGCCCCGGAGTGCTCGACGGCTCCGAGAAGAAGAGCTTTTCGGCTCGGGAGCGCTGCTCCAAGCAAAGCCCGATTTTCTATAAAACCTGCTGTAAGTGAGCTACGCTTACGCTATTTTTAATATATCGTTTATTTAATTATAGTAGCGTTATTAGGAACTTATAATAAGTACTTGAGCTATTATTATGGGTTATATAAGTATTGTTTAACGCTTATATAAAAGTAATAATAGATAGACTATTAATTAGTCTCGGCGAATAATAGACTAAACTCTAGTGGTAATAATAGCAGGTTTCGTCGAAGGAAATTATTTTTTAGAAGCGAAGCGCTGTCTGAGTTCGGATTCACCACCTTTTCAAGTGAGTGCATAGTTACTTTCATCTTACACATACATATGAAGTATTTTAAATAAATTACGTGCTATGTGTGCATATTATCTGTATACTTTCTATCTATGCTGGATGAACGATTTTATACATGTTTTAAATGATTTAAACTGTATATATATATATATATATATATATATATATATATATATATATATATATATATATATATCTACGAGAATATGTTGGGTAAAACATGGATAGATGTAATAGATGGAATATGAGTTGGATGATGAGTTGAGAGGTGTTATGGACCACGAGGTAAGTTTGAGAGGTGGACGATGTGAGAAGCCTTTCCCAAATGATGGCACCGTCATCTAGGAGAGTATGGATGACAACCACGGACTATTCTAGACAGTCCAATGGAACACTGGCAGGCTCGCAACCTATAGGTGTTGTCAACGATGTGTTCACCGGTGTACTCTAAAAACCCATTGACATGTATTGCGAGTGGACTCTCGAAAACGATACTGTCAATAAACGAGATAACCCTAGCAGCTGTGCTCGAAGGACAATACTGGTAGCTGCGCCTCACATAGAATGTCACAATTCTGGCAGCTGCGCCTAAGTGATAGAACTAGCAGCTGTGCTTGACATCTGTGTCATTGACAACGATGGACTTCGTGCCGATTCCTTAGGATGATCCTTAGGAATGAATGACCGAGGAATAATTGATTCTTAGGGTAGATCCTTAAGAGTAAAGAAGATAATGGGGGATGGGTAATTGGGTTGATTGTTTGATGTTTAAACATAATAATTATATTATTGTGGGTTGAAAACCCTATGTACTCACCACGTTTCCCAACCTGACCCACTCAGTTTATTTGTATCACAGGTGTCGATATGAAGTTACATTACACTGAGAGATTTAAAAGAGATGTAGATCACTAGTGTAAATGAATGTAAGTTCTGTTTATGCTTATGTTTCTGTATTAACGATGACATCCCAAAATTTTTAAAATGAATAAAAATACATTTCTTCGGAAATTCTTTGATAACGTATTTATCATGTTTTTCTAGGAACAAATTTCGCAAGGTTTTTATTAAAAGAAGTACTCTGATTTTTATAAAGCATAAACAAAATCGGTCTTTTCTGGCCGTGAAAATGGGGATGTCACATAACCTGACACACACACACCACCCTAATACAGAACTGTCACACCCCAAAACCGAAACGGCGGAAACTTTCGGGGGTGGTTGACGTCATGCGCAGTATCACAACAATTGTATCATAGCAAGCATATTAAACACAACCAGAAATTGAATACATACATGAAAAAGGTTTACATTGTCTTAATACATAGTTTTGTTCATATAAAAAGTAAAATAGAAAGACGTGACTCTAACGCCCCGACTTCTCCAAACTCCTGGAAGTACCTATTTACTAATTCCCTGAGAATACAAGCAGTTTTGAAAGAATATCAGCATAAAGTTGGTGAGTTCATAAGCATTTAGTTTTGGTGGAAAAATGTTCTTTGATCCTTTTGAAAAGTTGTCCTCAAGAAAATCCTATATTTTCTTATGAAAAGCGTGTTTGAAAAACCCATTCCTTCCATGACTTCCAGATTCATACAAGATATGTACAATCCAAGGTGTCGTGGAATGAATATGAATGTCCGTTGGTTACTTGTTGAACAATCCGTTTATGAAAAGCCGAGTTATCCCGGGAAAATCCTATATTTTCCCTAAAAGTTTATGGTTGGTTATCCGTTCTAAATTGAGGTGTACAAGTATCTACCATACTTATATCGATAAACATAGTTTTCTTTTAAAAACCCTGGTTATTCCCAGTGAGGTATATTAGCCTTATTACATAAATAAATCTAATAAAAAAGAAAACGCGATGAACTAAATCCTGAAGGTATTGTTAATACCCTCCAGTAATCAATCGGTTATTACATTGAGGTTAGTTCACTTGATTCGTTATTACAAAAGTAAATCTCTACTATCTAGGTTGTGAGTGTCATGACCATAACTGACTGGATATGGCACGTAACGGGGTCGTTATCCTTTATGACTTTGTCACCGGTAGACCTGCCGGTCCGACTGTAGCTAGCAGCAAGGTGCGGGATTGTCAGTCCCGTATAGATCTATACACAACAGTCACGCTCTCCCTACAAGAGATTATGGTCACAAGTGCTAGTCCTACACTCTGTTTCGGTAGTGAGTGTTACCAAGGACGTGTCTCCAACTAGACTAACAAATTTACAAGTAATAATACTGAAAATCCTTTTTATGATTTTCATGAATCCTTATAAAATAATACATTTTACTACATGATTCACAAGTTCGTTACCCTAGTTTTGAAAACTGTTTCTACGAGTTGATTTCTTAATCGTTTGGTAAAAACTGTTTTCCATGTTAAAAGCATACTGAAAATATAATTATCTTAAACAAAATAATATATTTTGAGCACAAGTTTCCTTGTACTTTTGCTTGTATTCCCCCCCTGAAAACATGAAAAACTCGGAAAAACGTAGGGGTATGAACTCACCTCGAGCAAGTGGTTTGAATGAAGGATCGATACGGAATGTTGGAGGTTCAAGTGAAGCCTTGAACACAATTTGATCCTAATTAACAATTAATGACACATAAAGGAGTCAAATGAAGGTATTTCACCACTAGATGTGATGGAGAACCACTCTAGGGACTTGGAACTACTTGCACTAAGTGTTAGGACCTTAAAGGATTGCATGAGGGAGGTGTATGGCCACCTTAAAGGTGTGTGCGGCCCAAGGGGTGTGCGGCCATACACTCATGATGGAAGGTGTCTTTGAGGTGTTTTCAAGGTCCATACTTGCATCGATGAAGTGTTATAGGTCTATACTCAATTGTAGTGCAAGTTAAGGGTCCTAGAAGTGGGTTTGCGGCCCTAGAATGAGTGTATGTCGCACACGGGAATGTGCTGCTGCACACAAGAAGTGTGCTACCGCACAAGGGTGTGTGCGGCCATACACAGGTGTGTGCGGTCGTACACCCTACATGATGATGTCCAAAATGCAAATTCTAAGGTGTAGCAAAGCTAGGGTCATGTCCAACTCGAATATGGAAGTCAAACTCTCACTTTGGAGGGTATTAAGAGTGTGCGGCCACCTTATGGGGGTGTGCGGCCGCACTCACTTCCAAACACGAAGAACATGACGAATATTGCACACTTAAGGCTTAGATAGAGTGGTCTTTCAAGGTTTGCAAGCTAGAGGATGAATTACTCACGTTTTTAAAGCTTTGGAGGGTTTGTGGTTGAAGAAGCTTGAGAGAAATGGTGTTGTGTGCTGCCAAGGTGTTAAAGGAATGAAAGGAAAGGGGTCTACCCTTTATATAGGGGTGGGTGTGTGGCCATGGGGGCTGTGTACGATCGTACACGTGCAGCCGCACACTCCTCCAAAAGGGGTGTATGGCCTGATTTCATTACTATACGACTTGCTGACTCGTTCCTAATATCGACCTTGGTTGTACTCAAGCTTAGAACGCTTAAATGAACCCTTAGTGCCGATTATGTGGGAATACCCATTATACGCTCACTCTCCGGAGGCACTCCAGGAAAATCCTCCAGGAACACCCATTATACGCTCACTATCCTGGTGCTCACTCTCTGGAGGATGTTCCTGGAGTGCCTCATGGATCATGTGCCGATTATGTGGGAATACCCATTATACGCTCACTCTCCTGGTGCTCTTCCTTCATAGCCTCAATCTGCGCCTCTCGAATCCGCTCCAAAAGCGGAGTAATCACGGTCATCCTCAAGCAAATATCAATTATCGGAGCCACGAATACCTTGCGGCTAAGAGCATCGGCCACCACATTGGCCTTCCCAGGAGGGTAAAGGATCTCACAATCATAATCCTTCACTACATCCAACCATCGATGTTGCCTCATATTCATATTCAGTTGATCAATCAGATAGCTCAGGCTCTTATTATCCGTGTAAATAGTACAACGGACCCCATAAAGGTAATGTCACCAAATCCTGAGGGGAAAACCACAGCCCCCATCCTCAAATCATGCATCGGATAATTCGCCTCATGAGGCTTCAACTGCCTCAAACCACAAGCGATCACGTTACCCCTCTACATCAGAATTGCACCCAAACCCATGATCGACGCTTCACAATAAACCACAAAATCCTCAACACCCTCCGGCAGGGTCAAAATAGGCGCCTCGTATAGTCTCTGTCTAAGGGTCTCAAAAGTTGTCTGCTGCTCAGGCCCCCAATGAAAAGTGACCGTCTTCTTCGTCATCCGAGTCAAAGGAATAGCTATCTTGGAGAAATCCTGGATAAATCTCTGATAGTAACCTGCTAAACCAGGGAAATTCCTAATCTCAGATGGAGACCTCGAAACCTCCCATCTCATTACGGCCTCGACCTTGGCCGGATCGACCAGAATATCATTCTGATTGATATGGTGCCCCAGAAATTGCACCGTGCGCAACCAAAACTCACACTTGGAGAACTTCGCATAAAGTCGCTCCCTCCTCAAAGTCTCCAATACCTCTCTCAAGTGCTCCTCGTGCTGCTCCTGGGTCTTGGAATAGACCAGTATATCGTCAATAAACACAATCACAAACTAATCCAGCATCGGCCTGCATACGCGGTTCATGAGATCCATGAACGCGGCTGGAGCATTGGTGAGCCCAAAAGGCATCACCACGAACTCGTAATGACCATAGCGAGTCTGGAAGGCCGTCTTCTGTACATCCTCCTCTCTAACCCTCATCTGATGATAACCCAGATGAAAATCAATCTTGGAAAACCAAGATGCACCCTGAAGCCGATCGAACAAATCATCAATCCTCGGGAGTGGATAATGGTTCTTCACCATTAGCTTATTCAGCTCCTGGTAGTCAATACACATCCGGTGAGACCCGTCCTTCTTCTTCACAAATAGGATCGGCACTCCCCATTGCGAACTACTCAGTCGAATGAACCCATTTTCTAATAGCTCATGCAGTTGTGTAGACAACTTCTGCATCTTGGGAGGAGCCAACTGATATGGTGCTTTGGCTATCAGAGCCGCACCTGGAACCAGGTCAATCCTAAACTCCACATGCCTCTCCGGAGGCACTCCAGGAAAATCCTCCAGGAACACATCTGGGTATTCCCACATAATCGGCACATGATCCATGACCACTTTACCATTCTCCCAAGTATCCATAATATAGGTGACGAATCCAAAACAAACCTGATGATAAAATGTGGAATAAGATGGTATGTGCACTGCAAAACACCATCATGAAACCAGGGTAGAACAAAGTGTATCAATTACATCATAAAACATAAAAGAAATAATAAAATGCAGAATAAGATGGTGTGTGCACTGCAATCATACCAGGCTCTTCCCCTTCGAACCAGTAGTACCTGAAAACATAAACTGAAAACTGTAAGCACAAAGATGAGTGAGTTCCCCAACATACCACATAACATACATATCAAACATATAGTGGGCCGCGCTCGGCAACGGGCCCCGCTCGACATTGAGCCCCGCTCGGTATAAAGATATGTTAATCATCGGGCCCTGACCGGCATACATATAAGCATATAAACATAATAACACATAACACATGCAATAATCACAAAGATAAATAGCATACAGAATGGTCATCGGGCCTTGCCTGGTAACATATAAACACATACCACATAGAAGAGTCACGCAGACAACTAGCATACTAAACATACAATCCATGGGCCGGCAGTTGTGTCTTTGACCCGCTAAACACAGTGAGGAAACTCACCTCTTGTTGCTGAAACATTCAATGAATCTCTGACTGCTGGTCCGAAAAAATCTACGCGCTATCATCATCAAAATAATATCCAATTAATAGTTGGTTCTTGACCCACCAAGAATCTAAGATACTTAACCCATAACCAGGGTGGAAGACCATTTTACCCTTTCTCTCACTTGGCCCAAAACCAAGGCCCAAATCCTAATAAATCCCAATCTATGGCCCAACCGAGAATGTCAAGCCCAAAATCCCATTTGTTGAGTACGCGGGGCGTACTCAACTCGTACGCTAAGCGTACACCGTCTAGGGTTAGTACGCGCAGCGTACCAGCTGGGTACACCCAACATACTCTCCAGACTACCAAACCATCTCATTAGGTGCTTAATAGGCTAGACAAAGTGCCAAACTCTCAGAATTGAATCTATAAGGCTACTTATCAAGTAAAGTTGGGAACTTTACACTCATGCATGGCTTATTGAGACTCAAAGCTTAAAAAGGAGCTTAATAAAGATCTTATAACATGCATGGGCCAAAATCCTCCATAAATTTTGCATTTTTATGAACATAGGGCCTAAATGGAGCTAAGATCTAGCATCAATTGCTTCTAGAGTAGATAAAGAGCTCATCTTTAAAACAACGACTCCAAAAATGCATAAATAACATCATAAATTTGATCTACCACATAATATTATCAAGGTATGAGCTTTTTACCTCAAAAATCTTGCAAAACAGAAGGTGATTCTGGATCTACAAGCCCAAGCTACTCCTCTAAGTGCTCCTCTTCTTCTTCTAAACTACAAAACACCAACAAATCACTTTTTAAGCTCAAAACTCACCAAAAGCTGTTAGGGTTTCATTTTCACAGCAAATAAAGATGGAGGCTGATCATAGGTGTCCAATAGGAGTTATAATGAGGTTTTAATAGGGAGAAAACCTTAAAATTCGGGTTTGTCCAATCTATGCATATGCCTTGCGTACCCCCACATACCCCCAGCGTACGTGGGAGAAGTCCGCGATTATCAGTGGTGTAACACTTGTTTCAGATTGCTTCATTATTTGGGGTTGTGGCCCAATCATCAGTTGTATTGAGGCCTAGGGCCTTGGAGAAGAAAGGATTTGGCCCTTTTTGGATCTTAGGTGCTATCGTTTAAGTGATGCGAGTGTATGATGTCGATTTGGAGCCTAAGGGTATGATCGTAATTTGTTAGTTCAGGCCTTTATGAATTTGGGTTTCTATTCGGGAAGTTTTAAGGAAAAGGTGAGTTGATAGAAGTGTTGGTCTTCTCGTCACCTTTCCGTGGATATAAAGTTCGTAGGAAACAGACCTAAGACGAGGGAGTTATGGAAGTTTGAATAATTGGCAGATATGGCCTTTATTAGAAAAGGTTTGCAAGTTGGTCCCATGCATGCAAGGAAGTCATGCGCGTGTTTGGTCGCGTACGCCCAACGTAAGCTGGGGTACGCCCAGCGTAACTGGCAGAGTGCCAAACCCTAATTTTTAGGGCTTTTCCACTATTTAAACATCCTTATAAGATCAAGGTTCTCTCATTTCTCAGCCTCCATTGATCATAGAGCCTCATTTCGAACCCTAATTCCCTTGGTGATGTATTCTTGAGCTTGGAGGTGATTTTGAAGGGTTGCTTGGTGTCATTTCAAGGAAGTGGATCTTAGTGATCAAGCTTGGTGTGGCCTTGGGGTTGTAGATCAGGAACCTTCATACTCTTGGGAAGCTTCAGGAGGCAAAAAGCTCTTATCTTGACTTCTTATAATGCTAGTTTGAGTTTAGGGCAAGTTTAGGAGCTTTTATGGTGTATTAATTTCTCCATGTGAGTATAGGGCACTCCAGTAGCTTAGAGTGATATATCTTTCCCCTTCTAATGTTGTTAGTTCATAAAAATTCTAGCTTGATGTTTAAGAATGGACCATGCATGTATCAAGGTGCTTAATATGGGTCTTAATGATTATAGTTGGAAGTTAGGTCTCATTAAGTTATGCAAACTGATAAAGTTGCCAACTTTATCAGTTAAGAAATTATATTGAAGGTTTTCTGAGATTTGGATGCAAAGGACTTAAAGGATTAAGTCATAGTTTGAGTTTTGGAAAAGTCACATTTACGCCGCGCGTAAATGCAAGTACGCCCTGCGTACTGGTTTGAGACCCCATCCGAAATCATCGAGTACGCTGAGCGTACCTAGGGGGTATGCCCCGCTTACGTTCAGCTATAGACTTTGGGCTTGTTTATGTTTTGGGCTTTGGTCTTGGGTTTCGGCTTTGGGTGTTGGGCTTATTGGACAAATGTATTTTAGAGTCTTAGACTCTTGGTTAGGATTGCATTATTGTGTCTAGGGTTGTGATTTTGGGCCTCATGGTGTCTTTTGGGTCTGGTTTATCATTTGGGCTTGATTCGCTTGGGGTTTTGTTGGACCAGCTGTAAACATATGTTTTGGATCAGGAAAAGTTATTGGGCTTTCAGGTAAGGCCCATGTAAGGGTTGGGCCTAATTTGGAAAATTGGGCCATAAGTGGGCTTTGGATGATTATTTGGTTTCTGGGCCTTTGGATTGTGAGTTTGGGCCTTAGTCTTGGACCAAAATAGGTGGGGGGTAAAATGGTCTTTTTACCCCATATTTGGATTATTGGATTTGGTTTTGAACCCAATTTCTAATTGGGTGTTATTTGTTTGATAGCGTGGGGATTCTAGCAGATCAGCGGTTAGAGATTTATTCATGTGTTCAGCTGTCGAGGTGGGTCTCCTCATTGTACTATGGGTCGAAGGCACCAATGCCGGCCCATTTGGTTTATGTTTATTAGGAAGACCCAGGGGTGGCCTTTGGCATGTGTATGAAAGACCGGAAGGTGACTCCTGGTAACCTGTATGCAAGACTAAAGTGTGAACTCTGGCAAATAATTAGTAAAGTTGTTGTAGATTGTATACTAGTTGCCTTTGTGATGCTTGAATGGAAGACTAGGAGATGGCTCGTGGCACTTGTCCGTAAGACCTAGGGTTTTTGTGACAACCCGGAAATTTTTGCCTTGCAAGTCTAGCCATTCAATTCAACCGTGTGTCAGACTCGTTTCTGCTATCTTTTAGCCTTGTTTAGAGTCAGTTTAAGGCTTCAAAGCTCAGTACATTCAAGCATTGGGTATAGGATTGAGTTGCGTAAGTTCTTCGAGTTGAAATCGAGCCGAACACTCCATCTAAGCGAGTATACGGCGGTACACATGGGTGTACGGCCGTACACCCATGTTGACCGTACACCACCCCCATATGAAGAGTATCCCTTCATTATTCTTCATTCTTACAACTTCACAGCCTAGAAAATCGATTCTCTCTCAAGTATCATCGAGTTCTTCATCCTAGATCTTCAAAAACGTAAGTGTTTCTTCCATATTTGAGTTGTTATCCTACTTAATTATGTATCACCCTTTGATTTCAACCATGAAAATCATCTTTTTGGGTAGATCTTCAAGATCTTCATCTTTCACCAAGAACACACACTTGTTCTTGGTGGCCGTAAACACTCTTTGAGCCTCCAAATCATAAGTATCATTTCCCTATGCTTAGTATACGTTAGATACTCTTGTTATACACCCTAGAAATGACCATTTAGCTGGAACCAAAGGAGTGTACAGCCGTACACCCTTTCATGGTCGTACAACCCTCAAAACTCCCCAAAAGGGCCTCCAAAATGAGAACCTAGTTCATATTCTTGTTGAGCATTAGTCGTACTAGCTTCCCCATGGTTCGAACACCCTTCTTGTGCATGTTTTACCATGAGTGTACAGCCGTACACTCCATGGCCGTACACCCATGGTCGTACACACCATAAGGTGGCCGTATACACCCCTTTGATGAATCACATGTGATTCTAACACTTAGTCCAAGTGTTTCCTAGTCCCTAAGGGTGTTTCCTTGCATGTTAGTTGCTTTTAAACACTAAATTCATGCCATTATATGTCATTTAGGACTCGTTTGTGTCTCGGGACTTCATTCGTGGAATTTCTCATCCTTACGCGAATCTGCAATTGAATCACCCACATAAGGTGAGTTCATACCCCTATAATCAATCTTTTAAATGTTTTAAATGCTTTTAAGGGGGGGAATACAAGTAGAACACAATAATAATTGTGTAAATGTTTTGTGATAAACATCATTTTTAAGAATTACTTATGTGTTTATAAGTGATCAAATCATTGCAAAAACTCTTTTAAAGTTATGTTACTTTATGGTTTATAAAACTTCGTTTTTAAAGTAGAATCATAACTTAGTAGATAAATGACTATTTATCTCAAGGTAATGACAGTTCAAACAAACATACTAGTAAACTATAATAGGTATAGTTTAGGGATTCAGTTCATACTATAGTTAGTACAGGAAGGAGCATACTATAACTAGTACAGTGAGGAGCATACTATAACTAGTACAGGAAGGAGCATACTATAACTATTACAGGAGGAACATACTATAACTAAACAGAAGAACAAATCATGAATTACACACTTATACTATATATTCCTACTATCCTAGGAAGTTATCGTATCCTTAAACTCATTGTTAACAACAAATTAAGGAAATAACACATCATTCCGAGTTTGCACAAACCAAGATACGAATACCACGTACCAAGGTTAGCAAACACGAGGTAATACGTTATACCGTGTTTATACTTACAAAGGTACGAATACCACGTACCAAGGTTAGCAAACACGAAGTATGATATAGGAAACACATAAACATATGCAGAACTCACAATAAATAAGATAATAATACAGAATATCGGGTTTGCATAAACCAAGGTACGAATACCACGTACCAAGGTTAGCAAACATGAGGTAATACGTCATACCGGGTTTATACTAACAAAGGTACAAATACAACGTACCAGGGTTAGCAAACTTGAAGAATGACACAGGAAATCCGAGGTTGCTTAAACCAAGGTACGAATACCACGTACCAAGGTTAGCAAACATGGGGTAAGACGTCATACCGAGTTTATACTAGCAAAGGTACGAATACCACGTACCAAGGTTAGCAAACACGAAGTATGATACAGGAAACACATAAACATATGCAAAACTCACAACAGTATCACCTGATGCGTTAAGAGTACAAGATTACATTACTTTTAATAGTTGTCCAAACATTAGAATAACGCCACATAACTTACTCGTAACATGAATATTCAGTTAGAAGGGGACCCATAATGCTAACTTTATGATTCCTCGGTATATACATCAGGGATATATACTAATTGAGTCCAGTACATAGTAGGATGTGTGCTTTCCGCTTCATTTCATGTTCCTTGTTTAGTGGTGGGCTTAGACGAGATGCACCCAGTCTACTATCTATTCGATCGTAATTATATATATATTCCGTATACACCAAGTAATCATAAGGAGTACCATGTATGGGTCAGGTCATAGTATATAAATTCAATATACTATTTTCTAGTACAAAAACATACTTTCAGATAGAATATTGAGTAAACTAAACTAGAAACTTATCAGTGAAAGATTTACTCCATTTTATTAAATCAATACAATTTAAAGGACCTTAAGTGGTTAATTCTATAATACTTTAGTTTACACAACAGGTTATATATAATTAACTATCTATTCGATATTAGATTATATATAACTAGTGTAAACTAAGTGATTATAGAAGGAGCTATTGTGGTTACCATTTTTACTAAAGGAACTATTACAGTTAACTCCGTGAGTATCAAATGAATGCACCAGAGTTATATACAATGAAGATCTAACAAACAATGGGATGTGTGACTTCCGCCTCATTCCATGTTCCTTGTTTGGTTGTGGGTTCAGGGCAGATACACACAATCGATTGTTTTTTTGATCTGTATTATATATAACTTATATCCATTTAGTACTCATAGAAAGGATTGTAGCGTCATTTTTACATATCTTTCATCATATCAGAAGATATAGGATCTTCTGGAGGAACAGGCGAACTTTTCTAAAAGGACTTTCAACTTACTTTACATCACTTAAATACTTATGAACTCACCAGCTTAAATGTTGATCTACTCTTTCAAAATAACTTGTATTCTCAGGAAACTAGTAGACATGTACGCACGCTGGGATTCAGAAGATGGAGCATAGTAGCTTCATGTCTTGTTTTGTCATTTACTTTTGTAATCTATCTTATGTGAATCACATACTTTGTAAACATTTTCTTTCTAATGAAATGGTTGTTTATTACTTTGATTACTATGATGCATGTCTTGTGATACTAAACATGACGTCCTACGCCCCCGAACGTTTTTGTTGTTCTGGTTTGGGGGTGTGACAGATTGGTATCAGAGCATTGTTTATAGTGAACTAAGTATATCAACCGATAAAATATATACAACTATAAATACAATGGGGCCGAAGTGCTCTGGATAATATTATATTTTAAAAATATAACTATACCCTACGAAAGTATATATACGTGCTTATACATATATACTTACTAGAACAAGTGTCACAAGAAGAACAGAACAAAAGTATTTAAGGGTTGAACACTGCGGTCAAACCTAGACAATTATGTAATCATATCTGGAATCAATATAGCCTGATCAACTATATTCATTCGAGATGTGACCAACATGTGTTTGGGAGTCATGCGGTGTTGCAACAGTCTTAAAACTAAACCTAACTCTATTTTAGGGTTTTCTAGATTAGTACATAAAGTTAAAATACTATGGGAGTATTTTATGATACTATAAGACAACAACAAGTTTAAGACATATCAAGTTCAATACATTAAAATACTATAGGAGTATTTTAAGCACTATAAACAACATATGTGAGCATTTAAAAGACCCTTCTAGTAGGTCTATGATTTCGGAATGTATACTTCCAAGGTTGTAATATAATTGAGATTTTATAGACTTAGAATTTGTGATCTACGCTCCACTTCCTGTTCCTTGTTTGGTTGTGGTTTTGGAGTAGGATCACTTATATACAACTTGTATACATTGTGCAAGTATAGGAGGACCTGGAAAGGATCATTTCATAATGTTACACTTAAACTCATGGATTCTTTAGACATTTCCAATCTCACACGACAAACCCAGATACATGTAACCACTTCCTCATAGCAATCAATAGAAGAGTCAATGAGGAATGTGACAACCCGATATTTCGAATCAATATAATGACCTAAAAGCCAAGAATTATAATCTATTTTGATATATTGGAAAATAGCGTCAAAAATAAAATGTTCAAAAGTCTCAGTTGGGTTACATAAAATGATTGATATCATGACAAGGTTTACAGAAATGTAAAGAACACTCAAATCGGAGTTATAACGAAGAAGTTATGACCAATCAAAGATTTGTGTCAAAACCGGTAAAACACTGTTAAGCGTAAAAAGTGAAATTTCAAAATGATTTTCATCCTTAAGTATCTAAATGAAAGTCGTAGATAATGACAAACCGTGAGCATACTTAAAAAGAACGTCCAAATCTGACTTCGTATGAGGAAGTTATGATTTTTCTAAGTTACGGATATAGCAATAAACAGCTAAAAACTCGAAATAGAGATCGAGGGATTTTTAGCCGACGCAACCTAAACGAGAATTGAAGATCTTGACAATAGTAGTACAACTGTAAAAAGACAGACGAAAACGGACATCGGATGAAGAAGTTATGAATTTTTAACGGATTTATCCTGTCCCGGCCTATTAAAAATATAATATTAAAAATTAAAATCAAAATTAGCCGACGAAGTCTAAATGAAAGTTGTAGAGTATATTCTCACCTACGTGTGGATATAAAGAACGTCAAAAATGGAGCTCGTATGCGAAGGTTACACATTTTTGAAGTTTTTGGCACACACTTCGAGGCTTATCCGAAGAGTACGCCCAGCGTACTTCGGAGTACGCCTAGGGTACCAAATGAAGGATCTCGGATCGGCCACGTCGCCCCTACACCCTCTACGGTAGTCCCATCCGAAGACCAGAGACCGGAGACGTCATCGCTGACGTACGCCCCGCATACGAGGGTACGCCCCGCGTACTTCGGTGTACACCCAGCGTACGAGGGCAGCTCCCCCTCCTATAAATAGCATGCGAGAGTTCTGGGTTCCATTGCTCATTTTCTCTCCTTCTCTTGTATTTTTACCTCGTTTTGCGTGCAAATAATATCCCGAAGTCCCGGTTTCATATCTAAGTCCCGACGAAGGTCCGAAGCTCCGAAATTCCCGAAAAACTCACCACTTTCCGGTCGAGGTGCCGCCCGAGAAAATCTCGTTTTCTTCAAATCACGCACTTTCCCGGTGAGTTCATACCCCTACATTTTTACGTTTTCTTTAGTTTCCATGGGGGGATACAAGTTCAAAATACCAATATTATCAAATACATGTTTAAGAGTTTTCCTACACCTTGTAACATGCTGAGCAAGGTGTGTATACGGTTTACACTTATCATTTCAAATGTCGATTTATGGAAATACAATGACTTGCATAAAAAGGTTTCATCCAAACACACACAACACTTTTTGATAAACTATAATAGGTATAGTTTGAGCACTTCGTTAGACAAAGAAACAGTAACTCAATCGACCTACAAAACAAATATTTCATTGGACACTACGTGATCTTGTATTAATTAAACTCGCGAGACATTCTCCTTCGGGGTACTCCTAAGTACCACATAAAAGTCCTGTAGTTATAATCAGAATCTCCGGGAGGGAGAACGTGATAGTTGTGTATAGATCTATACTGGGTCTGACAAACCCGCACCTAAGCTGCTTGCAACAGCTAGACCGGCAGGTCTGGGGTGACAAGTGTCATAACTTTCTGACGCCTAAAGAACGTCGCATACAAGGCCTTCTACTCTTTAGTATGGTTATAACACCTCGCACGGAGTATTAACAAGACATGCGATTCACGGAAATTTCTACGACCTTTTCATAAAAAGGAGTTTTATTTAAGTATAAAACCACACATAAGTATGGCGATTTATTTACATATATTAAGTCTCGATTCAGTTAAGACTACAATAAACCTTTTAGAAAGTATTGGAATTTAAGGATTTCACAAAAATGAGTTTTATTTAAATATAAAACCACACATAAGTATGACGATTTACTTACATATACTAAGTCTTGATTCAGTTAAGGCTACAACAAACCTTTAGAAAATATTGGATTTTCTGGAAACAAACTTGTAACAATCTTAAAAGAACATCATTCATTTTTCATTCATAAATTGCTTATGAACTCACCAGCTTTAATGCTGATACTCTCTTTTCAAAAACAACTTGTATTCTCAGGTATTCAGTAATACAGGTAACCACAAGATTTTTTTGATGGCAAGACGCTAAGGCGCAGATTTCTTTTGAACTATTTTGGCATCATATGTAATTTATTTGGAAACCTGTATTTTTGCAACGTTGTAACCTTTTAAATTATATTTATGATGGTTGTGTTTACTTTCTTTACAAATACTCAACTGTTATTATACTACATGAAGTCATCCGCCACCGAATGTTTCCGCCATTCTGGTTTGGGGGTGTGACAAAGAACAAGAACAGGTTCATGAGAAGTTTTCAGAAAAGGATCAGCCGAAGAAACAAATCGTTTTACGCGTCACACTAATAAATAATAACCTTAATTGATTTAGTGAGTTAGTGAATACACTACTCACACAATGTGTTAAGATTATTACTTTTCATGCAGCCAGTAACAGATATTCAGTTCACAGAAATTCATTCGAGGATAATCACTTCTGATTCATAAAGTTTATTTTATATATAGACTCCTATTATGAATTGTTTTCCAGAACCCTATGAAAGTCAGAACCAGATACATTAGGAAACAAGAATAACTTAGTTCAAATATCACTTGTACAAAACCCACTTCTACTTACTATCATGGACATATCTCAGAAATGTTGACAGAAACATTGAGAATAGCCCAGCAAAGCATGAAATTGTTTAGTACATTTAAGTTGATGGAATACAACTAGTGATGACCATCATTACTCACGACATCATTCTTCACTATGCAACAGAATCATGTCTTCACAAGGAGGAAACCAACCAAGAGACGAGGCACCAATTCTGCAGATAGACTCTGCTACTTTTTAGGCTGCGGTCACAGCTGATGTGACAGCCATCAATGCACATTTCAATGCTACTAACGCCAGTGGAAGTGGAAGCGGTGCCGGTTATACTAATCGCAGTAACAATCAAGGGAACCAACGAGTGTTGGTTGACACGGACACCCCAGACTACAAACCTAAGAACAAGAAATGAAAGTTATGGGATAAAAAGGGGAAAACATCGACTCAAGGTTCTAACAAGATATGACAGCCCGTGGCTACCCCTGCGGTCACAACAGCAGTCACAACATCTGGCACTTCATCTGCCACTACAACCCCCGTCAAACGATATGTTGGAAATCTCCCAAGGTGTGACAAATGCACCTACCACCACAACGGAGCCTGTCGAGAGTTACAATGTAGAAATTGTAACAGAAAGGGGCACACTGCCCGTTTCTGCAGGGCGTCGGAACCGCCAATCTCCCAAGTAAAACAAATTTGTTTCAAGTGCAGCGAATCTTGACACTTCAGGAAGGAATGTCCAACGAAGAGAAATGACGAAGGAGTTCGCTTCTGCAGAACTCCGATTCAGCACATCACTTCAACCACTGATGCTGGTATAGTTCAGGTATGCCATGCATGTAGTGAAATGGGACATGCCAAGAGAGACTGTCCAACAGAAAGAGGTGACGGAGGAGGAGGAGGAATCTAACGACAAGACATAAGAGAAAAACGAAGAACCCCGCTTTTGAAACTTTTGGTACGTCTCCTAAATAGAATTACTTTAAAAATTTTAATCTATATTCATATAAGATTAAAACTTGGGGAAAACATTTAAAAGTAATTATAATAACTCACTCATCTGAACAAGTCACAGTATTTATAAGAGAACTAAAGATCTGTTCAGGGAAGCTATGATGGCTTAGTATGTACATCAGGATTGTGCATAACTAAGATTTTGCAGACTTAGAGTGAATGATTCCGCCTTAATTCATGTTCCTTGTTTGGTTGTGGATTTGGGGCAGAGTCACTCAGTCAACCGTCTTAACATTTGTTTCTGTAAAGAGTCTGTTGTTATTATTCGTCATGAATTAGCGTGGTCCTCACCATACTGAGTTCATATGTTTCCATCGCCTTGACCATCAAATTCACGAAACCTTCGTCATTCGTAATGACAGTCCGACCCAGACCTCAGAATTGTCTACCTCGTATTCTAAACCCCGAAGTACTCATGCGAAGAGTACTTTACCCTTCGAAATCTTGTTGTCGTATATTCATCAGACCTTCCCGAAATACCACTCGTCCAATAGATCAAGTTCAAGGATAGAGGCTAAGGACGAATACAGCCCACCTATCACTATTAAGTGTATATGCGAGGGTGGTATATAATTATGATTACACAGATTTATTATGTGTGTTTCCGCCCTATCTCATGTTCCTCGTCTGGTTGTGGACCTGGGGCAGAGTCGCACATCCGACCGTCTTACTAATCTTAATTATATACGACTTGTATACACGAGGTAATGATAGATGGACCAGGTAAGAATCCTATCATGGACAGTAGGGAAAAGTTTCCCAGGTCTACGAGTGTGTATTCTACCAGTCAGAGGAACACAACCCCAGTAGTACTGCTAAGAAAGCTAATTTCGGGACGAAATTCCATCTAACGGGGGGATGATGTGACAACCCGAAAATTTTTGCCTTGCAAGTCCAGCCATTCAATTCAACCGTGTGTCATACTCGTTTCTGCTATCTTTTATCCTTGTTTAGAGTCTGTTTAAGGGTTCAAAGCTCAGTACATTCAAGCATTCGGTATAGGATTGAGTTGTGTAAGTTCTTCGAGTTGAAATCGAGCCGAACACTCCATCCAATGGAGTATACGGCCGTACACATGGGTGTACGGCCGTACACCCATGTTGACCGTACACCACCCCCATATGAAGAGTATCCCTTCATTATTCATCATTCTTACAACTTCACGGCTAGAAAATCGATTCACTCTCAAGTATCATCAAGTTATTCATCCTAGATCTTCAAAGCGTAAGTGTTTCTTCCATCTTTGAGTTGTTATCCTTCTTAATCATGTATCACCCTTTGATTTCATCCATGAAAATCATCTTTTTGGGTAGATCTTCAAGATCTTCATCTTTCACCAAGAACACACACTTGTTCTTGGTGGCCGTGAACACTCTTTGAGCCTCCAAATCGTAAGTATCCTTTCCCTATTCTTAGTATACGTTAGATACTCTTGTTAAACACCCTACAAATGACCATTTAGCTAGAACCAAAGTAGTGTACGGCCGTACACCCTTGCATGGCAGTACACCCTTTCATGGTTGTACACCCCTCAAAACTCCCCAAAAGGGCCTCCAAAATGAGAACCTAGTTCATATTCTTGTTGAGCATTAGTCCTACTAGCTTCCCCATGGTTCGAACACCCTTCTTGTGCATGTTTTACCATGAGTATACGGCCGTACACTCCATGGCCGTACACCCATGGTCGTACACACCATAATGTGGGCGTATACACCCCTTTGATGAATCACATGTGATTCTAACACTTAGTCCTAGTGTTTCCTAGTCCCTAAGGGTGTTTCCTTGCATGTTAGTTGCTTTTAAACACTAAATTCATGCCATTATATGTCATTTAGGACTCATTTGTGTCTCGGGACTTCATTCGTGGAATTTCTCATCCTTACGCGAATCTGCAATTAAATCACCCACATAAGGTGAGTTCATACCCCTATAATCAATCTTTTAAATGTTTTAAATGCTTTTAAGGGGGGAATACAAGTAGAACACAATAATAATTGTGTAAATGTTTTGTGATAAACATCATTTTTAAGAATTACTTATGTGTTTATAAGTGATCAAATCATTGCAAAAACTCTTTTAAATTTATGTTACTTTATGGTTTATAAAACTTCATTTTTAAAGTACAATCATAACTTAGTAGATAAATGAGTCTTTATTTCAAGGTAATGACAGTTCAAACAAATATACTAGTAAACTATAATAGGTATAGTTTAGGGATTCCGTTCATACTATAGTTAGTACAGGAAGGAGCATACTATAACTAGTACAGTGAGGAGCATACTATAACTAGTGCAGTGAGGAGCATACTACAACTAGTACAGGAAGGAGCATACTATAACTATTACAGGGAGGAACATACTATAACTATAACAAAAGACCAAATCATGAATTACACACTTATACTATATATTCCTAGTATCCTAGGAAGTTATCGTATCCTTAAACTCATTGTTAACAACAAATTAAGGAAATAACACATCATTCCGAGTTTGCACAAACCAAGGTACTAATACCACGTACCAAGGTTAGCAAACACGAGGTAATACATTATATCGGGTTTATACTAACAAAGGTACGAATACCACATACCAAGGTTATCAAACACGAAGTATGATATAGGAAACACATAAACATATGCAAAACTCACAATAAATAAGATAATAGTACAGACTACCGGGTTTGCATAAACCAAGGTACGAATACCACATACCAAGGTTAGCAAACACGAGGTAATACGTCATACTGGGTTTATACTAACAACGGTACAAATACAACGTACCAGGGTTAGCAAACTTGAAGAATGACACAGGAATTCCGAGTTTGCATAAGCCAAGGTACGAATACCACGTACCAAGGTTAGCAAACACGGGGTAATACGTCATATCGGTTTTATACTAGCAAAGGTACGAATACCACGTACCAAGGTTAGCAAACACGAAGTATGATACAGGAAACACATAAACATATGCAAAACTCACAATAGTATCAACTGATGCGTTAAGAGTACAAGATTACATTACTTCTAATAGTTGTCCAAACATTAGAATAACGCCACATAACTTACTCGTCACATGAATATTCAGTTAGAAGGGGACCCATAATGCTAACTTTATGATTCCTCGGTAGATACATCAGGGATATATATTAATTGAGTCCAGCAGATAGTAGGATGTGTGCTTTCCGCTTCATTTCATGTTCCTTGTTTGGTTGTGGGCTTAGAGCAGATGCACCCAGTCTACTATCTATTCGATCTTAATTATATATATATTTCGTATACACCAAGTAATCATAAGGAGTACCGGGTATGGGACAGGTCATAGTATATAAATTCAATATACCGTTTTCTAGTACAAAAACATACTTTCAGATAGAATATTGAGTAAACTAAACTAGAAACTTATCAGTGAAAGATTTAGTCCATTTTATTAAATCAATACAACTTAAAGGACCTTAAGTGGTTAATTCTATAATACTTTAGTTTACACAACAGGTTATATATCATTAACTATCTGTTCGATATTAGATTATATATAACTAGTGTAAACTAAGTGACTATAGAAGGAGCTATTGTGGTTACCATTTTTACTAAAGGAACTATTACAGTTAACTCCGTGAGTACCAAGTGAATGCACCAGAGTTATATACAATGAAGATCTAACAAACAATGGGATGTGTGACTTCCGCCTCATTCCCTGTTCCTTGTTTGGTTGTGGGTTTAGGGCAGATACACACAATCGATTGTTTGTTTGATCTATATTATATATAACTTATATCCATTTAGTACTCACAGAAAGGATTGTAGTGTCATTTTTACATATCTTTCATCATATCAGAAGATATAGGATCTTCTGGAGGAACAAGCAAACTTTTCTAAAAGAACTTTCAACTTACTTTACATCACTTAAATACTTATGAACTCACCAGCTTAAATGCTGATCTACTCTTTCAAAATAAATTGTATTCTCGGGAAACTAGTAGACAGGTACGCACGCTGGGATTCAGAAGATGGAGCATAGTAGCTTCATATCTTGTTTTGTCATTTACTTTTCTAATCTATCTTATGTGAATCACATACTTTGTAAACATTTTCTTTCTAATGAAATGGTTGTATATTACTTGTATTACTATGATGCATGTCTTGTGATACTAAACATGACATCCTCCGCCCCCGAACGTTTCCGCCGTTCCGGTTTGGGGGTGTGATGGTTTTGGACCCCGGCCTGGCAAGAAAGACCATGATACGGCTCGTGGCATAATAGCAAGACTATGGTTGGCACATAGCACTTCTCATTGTATGTTTGATATGTATGGCTCGTATGTTATGTATGGTATGTGGTATTTTGGGGAACTCACTAAGCTTTATGCTTACAGTTGTGGTTTATGGTTTCAGGTACTTCCGGTTGGAAAGGGAAGGGTCCGGCTTGATCGCAGTGCATACACCCGTGTTTTCCGTAATTAGTGATTTTGGGAATGAACTCTGATAACTGTTTTATTTTGAAATACCTCTAAATGTTTGAATAAAGGTTATATGAATGTTTTGATTATAATAAAAATGAAAATTTTACCCTATGATTTTCGGGATGTTACAAGTGGCCTAGTACGCTAAGTGTACTCATAGAGTACGCCAAATGTTAACAGTTTGCAATAAGGGTTAAAAGGTAAACTTACCAAAACTTGAATGTTACATATACCTGCATCAAGATCCTCAGATTTAGTGTTAAATGCATTATTATTTAGTATGTTATCAGTGCTTGGTTGTTAAGGGTAATGAACTTTTTGTTAGGATCGTGCATCACAGGGGCTTGATTATTTGGGATTGCTCCCCAAGTTGAAGCAGTAATAGGTTCTGAGGTTGTAGTATCTTGACGATTCCCTAAGGATCTTGCGTTGTTGAAATCGAGGATCCTGGGTTGTAAAATCGAAGGTGTTGTTTCATGCGGTTTTGTGGATCTCTTCTCTTCATCTTTCCATTTATTTGAGCAATGTTTTGTTTTCCTACTATTGTTGCTTCAGTTGTTACGTTACCATATTCACCATGGAGAAGAGTTTGTCGTTATAGATCAAAACAGGAGGATCCTGGATTCCCATGGTTGATGGATAGGTGTTCTTTTTAGAGGTATCAAGAGTTTTCCTCTGACCGGGAGGTTGACTTGGAGGTGGTGGAAGATTTTTAGAAGAAATAGGAGAAATAGAGGAAGAAAATAATGTTGATTGTGTGGACATGATTTTTTGAGAATTAAGAACACCACGGCCCCACGGTGGGCGCCAAATTGTTTTGGTCACAAATCGATTAAGAGGATATTAACCAAATTGAATGAGAGGTTGTGGTGTTGTGAATAATGTGAGTATTGAATTGAGATAAAAAAACATGAGTGGTTTACAAGGAAATCTCTTGACCCTTGCTAGGATCTCTGACATAAAACATTGGGAGGTGATAATGATCACCTGCCTTGTATGATATTATTGATTTGAATGTAAATTATAGAGATGATTACAGAAATACTGTAACACCCATAAAATTCAATCCAATTTAAAACATTTTAACCCATTCGAAAACCATTAAGTTATTACAACTTGTTTTCAAAATAGTTTAAACATCAGAGTATCCCCAGAACCAATTCACAAAATCATGAAATATGAGGAGCGGTATGATCACGCCTTTGCCTTGCCACGATCACCTGATATACCTGAAACAATAAACTAAAACCGTAAGCTCGAAAGCTTAGTGAGTTCCCCCAAAATACCCGCACACACATAACCATACACATACAACAATGAACAACATACTATGGGTCCAATCAACCGTCAGGTTGGAATACCCCATGCCCTCAACCATCGGGTTTGAATGCCAACATACTACGAGTCCAATCATCCTCGGGATGGAATACTCTCGGCCCACAACCATCAGGTTGGAATGCCCACACACCTATACATACAATAACTACTATGGGTCCAATCATCCCTCGGGATGGAATTCCCCAGGCCCTCAACCATCAGGTTGGAATGCCCACCTACTATGAGTCCAATCATCCTACCGGGATGGAATGCTCCTGGCCCTCAACCATCAGGTTGGAATGCCCACCTACTATGAGTCCAATCATCCTACCGGGATGGAATACTCCTGGCCCAGAGCCATCGGGTTGGAATGCCCACATACTAGGAAACATGTGCACCTATCAAATAATCATATAACAGTCTACAAGACAACATACTAGGGCCCTATCATCCTACCGGGATGGAATACCCTCTACTACTGCTCAACACGTGCACATATAACAGGTAATCTCCTACCTGCATACACACAGTCAGACCAACTACAAGTCACTAAGCATAGCCACATCCAATCTACCAGAATACCGATCTAACAGAGCATACCATCATATAGCCATCCTATCTACCAGGATACTGATCTAACAGAGCATACCATCATATAACCGTCCTAACTACCAGGATACTGATCTAACAGAGCATACCATCATATAACCATCCTATCTACCAGGATACTGATCTAATAGAGCATACCATCATATAACCGTCCTATCTACCAGGATACTGATCTAACAGAGCATACCATCATATAACCATCCTATCTACCAGGATACTGATCTAACAGAGCATACCATCATATAACCATCCTATCTACCAGGATGCCAACTAACATATCACAGCAGTAACTATCTCAAATAAAAAATCAAAGGGCCGGCCTTGGTGCCTTAGACCCTTGGGTATAGTGAGGATAACTCACCTTGCAACTGCCTAACTGAACCACAAAAGCACAATCCCGAAGCACTGCCCCAAACGCCAACACCTATAGCCATCAATGATCCATTGACATAAATATCCAAATTACCATAATACCCTTGATGGTCAAACTGGTCAAAGTCAAACTCCTGGCCAAAGTCAAACTTCCTGGTTGACCCTACTCGCCGAGTCAACCCACTGACTCGCCGGGTTCCCAAACTCAGAAAACTCTCATATCACGACTCGACTCGCCGAGTCACCCCATGACTCGTCGAGTTCAACAATCTCTGAGTCCTATCATGTCCAACTCACTGAGTCACCACTCAACTCACTGATCTGAGTCTTAACCAGAAGAGGTTGGGGTTTTGCGTTCTGACTCGCCGAGTCCAAGAACAGACTCGCCGAGTCCACGGCAATCTTCAACAGACTCGCCGAGTTGTTCCTCCAACTCGTCGAGTTCATGCCTATCTTCATATGACTCGTCGAGTCCACCCAAGTGACTCGTCGAGTCTTTTCAGTCCTTTATTCATATAGAGGGATGATTGGACCCATAGTTGTTATTGTATGTATAGGTGTGTGGGCATTCCAACGCGATGGTTGTGGGCCGAGAGTATTCCATCCCGAGGATGATTGGACTCGTAGTATGTTGGCATTCCAACCCGATGGTTGAGGGCCTGGGGTATTCCAACCTGATGGTTGATTGGACCCATAGTATGTTGTTCATTGTTGTATGTGTATGTTTATGTCTTGTCACACCCCCAAACCAAGGATGGCGGAAACGTCCAGGGGTGGAGGACTTCATGTAAAGTATCACAACAACGAGTATAATAGTGCTCAAAGTAAATACAACCATCATAAATATAATTGAAAAGGTTACACCATAGTATATGTTTACATGTTTTAAAATCAATTACATTATGATGACAAAATAAACTCTTTTGACGATTTAACGTCCCATCCTCAAAGTGCTGATGTTTTCTTGTTTCACTGATTTCCTGCTAATACAAGTAGTTTTGAAAAGTGTCAACAATTAAGTTGCTGAGTTCATAAGAGTTTTGTTTGAGGTAGAAACCGTTTTTCTTGTAAAAGCGATAGAGTATGATTTCCAAAAAATCCAATATTTTCTTAGTTAAGTGTGAAAAGAATGTTTCTATGTTATGCGATAATGTTCCCTAGAAGGACCCATAGATTCCTTCTATAATCGCCCAGCGTATATAAGTTATATAAAATTTAAGTTAAATAAACCGTTGAATATAATGGGTCTGCCCTAGGTCCACAACCAAGCAAGGAACAGGAGATAAGGCGGGCCTACCAATTCTAAGTCGATTGTGACTAGATTCTTATATAACTCTAGCATGTACACTTAGCAATTATAGCTGAAGTCTAACAATTCTAGATGAAATGTAGTTTTAATAGAAATATGTTTCCAAAGAAAATCCAATATTTTCTTTGTTAAGTGTAAAATGAATGCTCCTATGTTATGCGATAATGAGCCCTAAAAAGACCTGTAGATTCCTTCTATAATCACCCAGCGTACATAAGTTATATAAAATTTAAGTTAAATAAACCGTTGAATATAATGGGTCTGCCCTATGTCCACAACCAAACAAGGAACGAGAGATAAGGCGGGTCCACCAATTCTAAGTCGATTGTGACTAGATTCTTATATAACTCTAGAATATACACTTAGCAATTATAGTTGAAGGCTAACAATTCTTGCGATATGTAGTTTTAATATCATAAAAACCATTTTGTGTAAAGCTGGTACTTTGTACTTGTACCCCTTTTTGTATAAACCCGATACTTTTTATTTGTATCCCTTTTTGTATGAATCCGGTACTTTGTATTTGTACCCCTTTTGTATGAATCCGATACTTTGTATTTGTACCCCTTTTTGTATGAAAACCTGGTATTTTGTATTTGTACCCCTTTTTTGTATAAACCCGGTACTTTGTATTTGTACCCCTTTTTGTATGAATCTGGTACTTTGTATGTGTACCCCTTTTTGTATGAAAACCCGGTACTTTGTATTTGTACCCCTTTTTGTATAAAAATCTTTTGTAATGTAAATGAACATAAACTATACCTATTATAATTTATCAAAATGTTTGTAATGTATATGCAACCTAACTATACCTATTATAGTTTAGCATGTTTGTTTGTGGTGTATAAGAACCCTTTTCTATGTAAGTCGAATGTATAGCAAGAATATAACTATGTTTATCATGCCTTGTTTTGTACTAATCGTAATGATGGAGGATTCTTACAATTCAGTGAGTATTTTCTGTTATTCAATTATACCACAACAAGAAACACATGTAAAATATGAAATTCTCAAATATTAACACTTTGCTCAACATGTTACAAAGTGTGATGAAAGTTTTAAGCTCTTATCTAGATTTTGACCTTTCTACACTGTTTTAGAAAAATCATAGAAACATCATACAAAGTCGAAAACTGAATCCGTAAATTCAGTGAGTCCATAAAATGTGTCTAGTTTATTCATAATTTTTATTATGATTTTTAGAAGTCTTTAACTTGTGTTAAAATGTTCATATTCGCAGACTGGTCCGAATTCGTTTCTGAAATGATAGGCAGTTTTGTAAAAATCACCATAAATCGTAGAAAAATCGTATGGAGATGTTCAAGTAGTCATTTTAAAGGTATGAACCTGAACTATTTGTATATTAAATAGTTTTGAAAGATATTAAGTTTAAGATAGTCAAAACAGTCCGTGAATAAGATTCAACTTTTCTGATGAAAGCTATTGTTTGAGTTTAGTTAAGTTTTTGGTGTTTTAACTTGTATTCCCCCCTTAAAACTTGAAGAAAACATGAAAATGTAGGGGTATGAACTCACCTTGTGTGATTTCAGTGGATCGATGCTGAAGAAAAGAAGTGCTCAACTCAAGAACACTTAGATGATGCTTGAAGATTCGAAGTTCTAACACAAATATGATAAAGTTTGTGTAAGAAACCTATGATTTGAGTAGAAAGGAGTGAAATAATCATATGGAGGATGATAGTAATTACCAAAAGTGGAAGAAAAGCTTGGAGAATAACCTTGAATCTCAAAATTTAGAGAGAGAAAGTGAGAGAGAATGAAGTTTGTTCTTTGGTGGAAAATGAGAGAAATGTGAGGAGATAGGGGAGTTTCTAGCCTTTGACCAAGAGTGTGGCTGGAAAAATGGTGGGAAAGGACAATGAAATGACCAGGTATGGTGGAAGGACAAGGGCTGGTCATTGAGTGGGTATGGGGTGGTTGCTTGTGTCATACACTAAGGCAAAGTCAACACTTCACCCATAAATCTTACCTACTAGATTTTATTCTTAGGCAAGGATTTTCCCGAAAATATAATTAAAATATGAATATTTAGGGTTTATTATGTTAAAATACGAGTTTGGGTGAAAATCCCGCGTCAAAATCACGAAAAACGGGCTCAAAACGCTAAAAATATTGAAAACCGGGCAAAAATTGCCAAAATCCGAAAATCATGACCGAAGGTGCGAAGGTTCGGCTCCTTAGGAGCATAGAACCGAAGGTAGGGTTCGGTTGCGTGGTCTGAGGACCGAAGTAGAAGGAACCGAAAGTGGAGTAGGAGCCGAAAGTAGCAATCTCGGACCGAAGGTCAAGATCTCGGACCTAAGGTCAACTTCTCGGACCGAAGGTGGCCTCTCGGTCCCTTAGCAGGTTCGGTTCTCAAGAGGTGGTTTCGGTTCCTAAGAGGTTTCGGCTCCTTAAAAGGGTTCGGCTCCTTAAGGCTGTTTTTCGCGTAGACTTCCGTTTTCGAGCGGTTTTCGTCTAATTCGAGGGTCGGGATGCCCCGAGTGATTATAAGAAGTTGAGAGAGATTTCGAGAGAGATTTGGGAGAGATTTCACATACTTGGAGAGATTTCTCATACAGGGAGAGATTTGGGAGAGATTTCGCATACTTGGAGAGATTTCTCATACAGAGAGAGATTTGGGAGAGATTTCATATACTTGGAGAGATTTAGGAGAGATTTCACATACTTGGAGAGATTTCTCATACAGGGAGAGATTTGGGAGAGATTTCGCATACTTGGAGAGATTTCTCATACAGGGAGAGATTTGGGAGAGATTTCGCATACTTTGAGAGATTTCTCATACAGAGAGAGATTTGGGAGGGATTTCACATACTTGGAGAGATTTGGGAGAGATTTCACATACTTGGAGAGATTTGGGAGAGATTTCACGTACTTGGAGAGATTTCTCATACAGGGAGAGATTTAGGAGAGATTTCGTTTGCGACCTTTTTAATTGTTTGGCTTCGTAACGCAAGGTTCTTACACTCTGTTAAGCCTTGTTATGAATGTTATACGCTCCTGAGGGGGTATGGAATAATGTTTTATCGAGTAGATTCATCACTTACCCTGATTAGGGTTTAGAATTTCCGAACACGTGAAAACTCTAAGTGATACTTTGCATTAAGATTGCGAGTAGTACAATAAGAATCATAATGGAAACCCTTATATACAAGGGTTAGATGAGTTGACCGGTTTGACTTGTTGACTTTGGTTGACTTTGACTTGACCAAAAATTGACGGTTGTTACATCATCCCCCCGTTAGAAAGAATTTCGTCCCAAAATTAGTGTTTCGACTGGGACTTCGAGAGTTGGGAAAGATGTGGGAATTTTTCGTAGTACAAGAAATTGATATAGTGGGGACCAATCCGCCTGGTGTTAAATGACGACCTTGGAGTTTCTTATTGTAACTTGAGCTGAGTCGATTTAAAAGGAGTTTATTGTTTTGGAATGATAGTGTATTCTACGTGTGCCTTTATGCTCTCCGTTTTATCCTTGGTATTACTACTATGAATATTTCATAATGTAGTTAGCGAGTTCCAGCATTACGAATGTTTCAACAATTTGTGACGAAATTTGCATTATAAGTCCCACCAGATCTTTTATAATCGCTTGGTGTAAACTAGTCATATATCATTAAGATTGCAAGGGCATTCGGATGGGTGACCCCGCCTTAAGCCCACATCCAAAGAAGGAACAGGAAATGAGGCGGAATCACACATTCTAAGTCCATAGAATCTTAATGATATATGACCATAATGTTTACACTAGCCATCATAGATTCATTAGTAAAAACCCTGTATTTTTATATAGAAGATAAGACTTATTCGGGTTTTGCCATGTTCTCGAGATTTATGGTTGATATACTTTAATCGATGCTAGTTTTTAAGTATAGTATTTCCCGATTTTTCGAATGTGGAAAACAATTCATACCAGAGGTCTATATAAATAAACTTATAAATTTAGTAGAAATGACTCGATTGTAATCTTGTGATTTGTTCCATGCCCGATCCACTCCTAAGATCACCCAATGTATACCAGTTGTGTGTAATTAAGGTCCAATAGGCCGTTGAACTTAATGAGTCTGCCCTAAGCCCACAACCAAACAAGGAACAGGACCTAAGGTGGACTTACCATTTCTAAGCCGATCGTCTCTTAATTACACATAACCTTGAGGTATACATTAAGTAATCTTAGAGTTACCATAAGCAAATCGTTTGTAATACCAGGTTATGAAATATATGGTAAACTCCCACTGAAATAAAATGCATGCCAATTTTTATTGATATATTCTAGTTATATCCTTACCATTTATATACACACGTATAAATTTTGCACTTTACTGAATTATTCTCGGTGTTTCTGCTAACGTCCCTGAGACGGAGTTATGGTGGTGGGTAGAAGTAGGTTTTGTACGGGCGTTAAGATTTACCCATCATGTTGCTCGTGCGAGAATAGGGGTAGAAGAGATAATTAATAGACGTCTAATCCTATAATTACTT
Organism: Lactuca virosa; assembly: GCF_052849685.1. NCBI lineage: Eukaryota > Viridiplantae > Streptophyta > Magnoliopsida > Asterales > Asteraceae > Lactuca > Lactuca virosa. The sequence continues at coordinate 433,921,665 of NC_136428.1, read as the reverse complement.
ATAGGGGTGATCCTTATTAGTCACGTCTATAATCACGTAGTGCATACCAGTTATACATAATCTGAGATAGAATAGACCTTCGAATAAATGACTCTACTCTAAGTCCACAACCAAACAAGGAACAGGAAGTAGAGCAATAGTCATAGATTCTGAGTCTATAATATCTTTAATTATGTATAACCTTGGCGTATGCACTCAGTCATTATAGACCTACTAATAGGGGTCTTTAGTTTTCACATAAGTTGGTTATAGTATCACCAAATACTCCTATAGTATTTTAATGTTTGACTTATGTTTTTCAATGTTTGTTTCTGGATAGAGCTGGTAAGTTTTTAGACTTGTTGCAACAACACAACCATTCCCGGGCATATGCTAATCACTTCTGGGATAGACATAGTTGATCAGGCTATGTCATTCCCAGACCTGACCATACATCCCCAAGCCTACTTGTGCCATTCAACAATCACAACTTTTGTTTTATTCTAGTATGATGCTGACCTTTGTATGTATGCATGCATGTATACTTTTAACACGAAACTATTTATTTCTAAAAGTATAGTTATTTGAAAATGTTAAATCAGAGACCTTAGTCCCAATGCATTTATAGTTTGTATATCTTATCTGGTTCGATATACTTAGTTCACTATAAACATTGCTCTGATACCAATCTGTCACACCCCCAAACCAATGATGGCGGAAACGTCCGGGGGTGGAGGACTTCATGTAAAGTATCACAACAACAAGTATAACAGTGCTCAAAGTAAATACAACCATCATAAATATAATTGAAAAGGTTACACCAGAGTATATGTTTACATGTTTCAAAATCAATTACACTATGATGACAAAATAAATTGTTTGACGATTTAACGTCCCATCCTCAAAGTGCTGATGTTTTCCTGTTTCACTGATTTCCTGAGAATACAAGTAGTTATGAAAAGTGTCAACAATTAAGTTGGTGAGTTCATAAGAGTTTTGTTTGAGGAAGAAATCGTTTTTTTTTTTTTTTGTAAAAGCGATAGAGTATGATTTCCAGAAAAACCAATATTTTCTTAGTTAAGTGTGAAAAGAATGCTTCTATGTTATGCGATAATGTACCCTAGAAGGACCCATAGATTCCTTTTATAATCGTCCAGCGTATATAAGTTATATAAAATTTAAGTTAAATAAACCGTTGAATATAATGGGTCTGCCCTAGGTCCACAACCAAACAAGTAACAGGAGATAAGGCGTGTCACATGCCAAAACCGTGATGGCGGAATCGTTCCGGGGTGGAGGACGTCATGTGTAGTACCACAACATTTGTATAGCAAGCATAGTAAACACAACCAAACATTGAATACAATCATGAAAAATGTTTACATCGGTTTGGAACTTGTTTTAAATACATCTAAAGTATGTAAAATATAGAAAAACATGGCTCTTATTGCTCCGGCTCCTCTAATCCAAGAAGTACATGTCTACTGATTCCCTGAGAATACAAGCAGTTTTGAAAGTATATCAGCATAAAGTTGGTGAGTTCATAAGCATTTAGTTTTCGTGGAAAAATGTTCCTTGAATCCTTTTGAAAAGTGTTCCTCAAGAAAATCCTATATTTTCTTATGAAAAGCGTGTTTGAAAACCCATTCATTCCATGACTTCCAGGTTCGTACAGAACATGTACAATCCAATGAGTCATGGAATGAATATGAATATCCGTTGGTGGTAAAACAATCCGTTTTGAATAGTCGGTTTATCCCGGGAAAATCCTATATTTTCCCTGAAGGTTGAAGGTTGATTATCCGTTTTAAACTGAGGTTTGCAAATATCTACCATACTCGTGTATATAAAAGCAGTTTTCTTTTAAAACCCTGGTTACACCCAGAGAAGTATATTAGTCTTAAAAACTAAATAATAGAAAAACCGTGATGAACTAATTCCTGAAGATATTATTATTAATACCGATGAACCAATGAATCGAGTAATGAATTAATCAGAGTATGAATTCAAGTAAGAATATGAGATTTGAACACACGATGTAAATATGATCTTGTTATGCTCTATTATGCTTTCAAATTCTTTACAGAGAATAGTAGACAAGTCTGTAAAAGTTCTTTTTTTAACTCTAGTAAATAACCCTATTTATAGGGAACTGAAAGCATACAAAAAATATACTAAGGCATTGACTCTAAAGCTTCGAATAAAAGCGCCCTAGTAAAATACATTACAAAATATTCAAAGAGTCCAAAACATACTTCGACTAATTACAACAATTCGACCCTTACAATCTCCCCCTTTGTAATCATAGTCAAAGTCTTCAATTTGTAAGAAGTGTGATGGAATAAAGTAATACTCTTCGAATCTCCGTGTACCAGGAGATAATCTTCTTCAGCTCTTTCTTGTCGCCTTCATTGTTCTTCTTGCAATGATTCATACGAACAATCAAGTTCGTATATTGAGATGTTGAATATCTCTCGACTTCACTTGCTTGGAGTAAGAACCGTTTAGACTTTCCAGCTTTGTCTTTTCCTGCGAAGACAATTCCAAAAGGCTTCAGGCAAATTTCACCATCAGCATACTTCTTCAATTCAGCCTGAGTCTTCGTAGGAGCCATCAGAGCTTTAATTTCCATTCCTTTGGCAGTAGCTAATTCAACATCTGTTAGTGCCAAGCACTCATAATAGTTTTCGATAAAAATCTTGATGTGAGCTACTCCAAGCTTGAATTCATCTGGTTCTGTGTTTTGAAGGTATGAGAATGATTTGTCTTTCAAAAGTAATGCAACTTGTATAAGATCATACAAGTTCATTAATGGAAAATCTGCAACAGTGAATTCGCAAATATTTCCATTTGCCCTGGCAACCACATACTTAACATTTTGGACTGTGTTTTCGAAAACCACATCCTTTTTCATACTTATGACCTTCTTGATTTTTATTGAAGACCAAACTTCCTCAGGGGCTTTTCCAAGAACAGCATGAAAACGAATTTTCATGTGTGTACCTTCATCTTTATTTTTAAAATTCCCTTCTGCTTTGAACTGAGGCATGATAAACATCATTTCGTTTATGGGAAAATCCAGCTGGCCTGCATCAGTATGTGTGACCAAATAACTCTGCTTTGGTTTCTTCTCAAATGAATACATGTGATTGAATGCAACCTTGGCCTCGATTGTTTCGTAGTTATAGTGTTTATTTGGATCCCCTTTATCCATTCCCTTCGGATCATTTGCTCGCTGAGCCATAATGCTTTGAACTATTCTGAGCTTTTCGATTTCAGCATCAACTTCAGCCTTCTTTTCTTCTTTTGATTTTTCCACAACAATCGATTTCCCTTTATCTTTCAATGGTTGATTGTCAGTTGTCTCTTTTGGTTTTGAACCACTCCCACCAGTCTCCGAAGATTTACCAATCACAATTTCTTTCGAAATTGGTCTTGCAATTGGCATTGTTGTTACGACTGTTGAAGTCACCTGTTCAGCGGAAACAATTATTGGTTTTGTTGTAGGGATTTTCGAAGAAAAGACTTTTCCCACAACTTTCGCATCTTCTCCACTAGTCTTCGACTCACTAGTTTTTCTTTCTCCCCCTTGCACCCCTGTGAAAACAAGTGGGGCATTTGTGGTTGGAAGAAGACTTGATATGCGAAAGAGAGGAGCAAGTTGTTTGTTGAGAATGGCTTCGAATTGGATAAACTTCTGAGATAAAAATTCAGGAGTAGTCAATGGGGAAGAAACCGGCCTATCAGAAATCTCTTTTAACTCCTTAAGCAACTTAAGCACTTCTTCAAAGCTTGCACTTTCAGATCTTGAAAGTTGAGTAATTTGAGGACTCAAATTTTCATACAACTTAACAAATCGAGTGACTGCGTCACAAATGATATCAACCTTTTGATGCAATGATGCACAGTCATGTTGAACAGTTGCTATTTCTCTTTTCATATCTTCACGAAGTTCGTGAATTTGCAAGTTGACATCCTCTCGAACTTTCTTCACATCTTGAATAAAAAGAACATGTCGTTCCTTTTCAACATTCTTCAATTCTTTCAGATTACCAGCAAACTTCGAACTCTGATAATTGATCCGAATTTCATTGTTTTGATCATTATGATCAATCTTCTCCAAGACTCGAGATTCATAATCTTTAAGCATCCCCGATACTTTACTTATGATTCTGGATTCAAACACCTTCAGCAATGAATCAACTTCAACACTTGAAACAGACGAACCAACCCCTAGATCTGCTTGAGATTGAATGACAGAGTTCAACTTTTGATTTAAAATCTTAAACTGCTTCATGGTCATCAGCATGTGATCTGGAAACTGCTCTTCTTCTTCATGAAACTCCAAGTCTTCAAACATACCGCCAAACCCCTCATTATCAGTCTCTGTCTCCATACAAACAGTTTCTTGAATAGGTGAAGCTGTTTTGGGTGGCTCAGTAGATTGAGAAGAAAAAATAGACGTAAAGGGTTGATCAAGAATGTGTTCGAATGTTGGGGAATCTGTTGTTGAAGTAAGAGGAGTAGAAGATAATGGTAAAGAAACATTACTTGCAAAAGGAGCAGAAGTAGATGGATCTGTAGCTTCATTTTTCGAACCTCCTTCACCCATATTGACATTTGCATCCGTATCAGATACGTGTGCAGGGATGCCTGAAGTTCGAACCTCCTCAGGAACTGATTTGGCAATCGAATCTTCGGGTGGTATGACAACTGTCTTCTCAGGAGTGAAACTTTCGGTGTTAAGAGTAAACTCTGGAGTTTCAGGAATTCTTTCACTATCATCATATGTTGACTCAGTAGAGATTACAAGTTTTCTAGTCTTCTTTTTCTTTTTCTTTGACAAAAGCTTTGCCATGTCTTCAGCCCTTCGTTTCTTGGACACCGGTGAAACAGGTGCGGACACTTCTCTAATTAGAATCCCTTGATGAGTTATTTGAGGTTTTCGAACCACTTTGTGCGTTGGAGACTTGATTTTGTGAGTGGACTTCATTTTAATTCTTCGAAACATGCCAGTCTTCGAAGGAAGGACTACATGTTCTCGTGTTTCTTCAATAATGGGCTCAATTACTTGAGTCTCAGCAACAGTCACTTCAACTGTTTCAGGCTTCTTCTTTGGAGATTTCGAAGATCTGGACTCAGTTTCATGCTTTCTAGTCTTCTTGGTTTTCTTATCATCTCCTCCCAGTAAAACACCAGTTTTAATTGAAGAATAAATTGTCGTCAAATAGGCTACCAATACAGGATTCGAAGAATCAACTCTTTTAAGCATCGCATCTGGAATACGAGCAACTGTAGGAAAAACATCAGCATTATCTGTAACCTCCTTCGGATAGTGGTAAGATTGAAAAACTGCTTTGTCTTCATCAGTGGGTACCAAAATCCCTTCCTTATTGTAAAAGTGTTGCAAAATCAAACTTCAGTATCTTGCACATGAAATACCATGAATAGCATTCGTGTGTTCTACACCCTTTTGGAATTCCTTCGACAACTGTGTAGAATAATCTACTTGAAGATCATAGTAGATTCCAGCAACCATGGCATAAACCTCCATTCTTCCTTTATCAATGCCAGCTGATCTCCCAGTCAAACAACGTAGAAAAATACCAAATAAGAAATTCCAGATTCGTGGAAGACCAGATTTCTTAAAATCACTAATCTTGGACAATGGTGGCTGATATCCCATCTCATTAAACATGTAAACGATTTATGGAAAAGTAAATGAAACATATGGAGGCAAATTTGGAATATCAAGAATTTGGCAAAATAGTTTCTTGGTTAGCCTGACCCTTTTGTCGTTCACCAGATGAAAAGTAATCGTATCAGTTGCTTTGTTATATGTCGCAGTTGATCCTTCTTGAGAAAGCCAGGGCAATGGAATAGAGAAAGAGTTGAACATCGCTTTGGCCAAAACCGAGTTCTTCAAAGCAACTATGAGCAACTTTAATTCTTTCAGGTACTGAGAAACATCACCCTCCAAGTAGTATTTTGTTGCTTGAATCTTCATTATTGGTAATGAAGAGGCATCTTCAGTGGTATGAGAATCAACATGAGCAGAAGTCGCCATTGTTAAGGTTTGAAGATGATGATGAACAGAGAATTTTGGGAAATTTGCTTTTTGATCGCGTAAACTGACAATGAACCCCTGGAATTCCCTTTTATATGTAACCCTTAAATTTGAATTTGAAGCGGGATATGTATTTAATGATATCCGACGTGGCACCTTGAAAACCGGACCATTACTGCGTAAAAGTAGCCATGCGTCAAAAAGTAGTTGTCACATCACCTTGAAAAACGGACAGAATACCATACGTCATTTATAAACAGCCTGTCTTGTAATCCCCAAGAAAATTGTAACCGTCAGAACCCTTCGAATGGAAGCAAGGCTCTTTCACTTTTGGGATGAAAAGCGAAGTCATACGCCAGAAGTTCGAAATCATCAGCCTGAGTTGGTATTACTCAGAACCTCAAGGATTTCGTGAGTGCTGTGTTCCAAATAATAGAGACGAGAAACAAATATAATAAAAATATGGGATATTGTGATGTCAAACCATTGACACAAAAGCAGATGAAATCCCGGGCAAAGATTACTTCATTAGTCATTAAGAGAAATGATCAATAGCTTGTGTGGGTTCCGGTGAATTACAATCGAATACTTGTTGATAAGTATCAAAGGGCTTCTTTTATAATGCTTCGAGGATGGTTTAAAATTTCGTTACATGTCATCCTAAACATAAGGTGATAAATTGTAACAGAAATTACTTGTTTGACTAGTGTAGTCAGTGACAAGTTGGCTTTGAAAAATTTTGAAATGACTAAGACATTCGAATGAAACTCACACGGAAATCATATTCAAGAAAAAATTTATATGCTGGATCTTGTTGGGTAACAAACATCGTGGGTTTCGAATGTTTGATCAAGACCACTCATTCGAAATGAATATGATTTGGAGTTTCGAATTTTGGAACATAAACAAAAGTTTCGTGAAAATCTGGAACTTAGTTCCCCGTCAATTCCTTAAAAGTTAATGAAAATTGGGTTTCACTTTTATCATGGTCTCATGATGTCAGATCATAAACACAGAGTTTTGATATATCTAAGTCTCGATGGGTTTGATCGGTCTTCGTGTGTGATCGTGAAAGAATTTTATGGATGAAAAAGATTGATGTAAGACACAAAAAGTACCTCTGTTGTGTTTGGACCAAACAGTAAACTCTTAACTCATTTTAAGAAGAGTAAGGTAGCTCAAAGACTAATGTGAATATAAGCCTGATTGGGAAGAAATCTTCGTATGAATAATTTCATTAAGGCTTTCTTACACACACATTGAGTCATGGAGGCTTTGGTCAACATACAGCAGCATGCTTCTAGGGACATCCTAACTAGTTCGAATGATGAAAAATTTATCGATTCATACGAAAAATGTACCGTACCCGAGTACTGCAAGCATAATCTCCGATGTATCTTCATGAGAATCTGCAACAAAATACTAAAAAGAAATAGGAATCAAAATATTTTTGATGTTTTGATTTTTCGAAAATAAAGACAGAACAAACGAAAATCTTTTTGAATTTTTAAATTTTTCGAAAATTAAATGACAAAATAAACGAAAATCTTTTTAGATTTTGGAATTTTCTGAAAATTAAATGACAAAACAAACGAAAATCTTTTTGGATTTTGGAATTTTCTGAAAATTAAATGACAAAACAAACGAAAATCTTTTTGGATTTTTGGAATTTTCTGAAAACTAAATGATAAAACAAACGAAAATCTTTTTGGATTTTGGAATTTTCTGAAAATTAAATGACAAAACAAACGAAAATCTTTTTGGATTTTGGAATATTCTGAAAATTAAATGACAAAACAAACGAAAATCTTTTTGGATTTTTGAATTTTCGAAAATTGAAATAGTACTTCATGCAAATATGCAAAATTTTATCATCCCCTTATAAGTAACAAATGTACGAATTCGAAGAGGTCGAAGCGTTGACTATGAACAGTAACAGCTGAATCAACCCTTAAAATAAGTTACAAATGTGCGAATTCGAAGGGGTCGAAGCGTTGACTATGAACAGTAACCTCTGAATCAACCCTTAAAATAAGTAACAAATGTGCGAATTCGAAGGGGTCGAAGCGTTGACTATGAACAGTAACCTCTGAATGCTGAATGATTTTGCATTATCTTTTAGTCAGCGCCTCTGAATCATTCCTTATCATGCATCATTCTTCTTTTTCGCATGGAACAGAATTTCCATCGATCATTTCAAGTCCTTCTATAATCTTCACAAGGGATTTTTCATCCAAAGCTTTCGTGAAAATGTCAGCTAACTGATCAGTTGTTTTCATGAAATGTACTTCAATATTTCCATCTTCCATGTGATCTTTGATGAAATGATAACGAAGAGCTATATGTTTAGTCTTCGAATGCTGCACAGGGTTATGACAAATTCTTATCGCACTTTGAGAATCACAATATAATGGAATCTTTTTCATATTAATTGCATAATCACGCAATTGACTTTGGATCCATATTATTTGTGAAGTGCAAGCAGCAGCAGCCACATATTCTGCTTCAGCTATTGAAATTGATACGCATGTTTGCTTTTTCGACTGCCAGCTCACCAATTTGCCATCAAGAAATTGACATCCACCACTTGTGCTTTTTCGATCAAGATTACAACCACCCAGGTCTGCATCCGAATATGCTTGTACAAAGAACCCAGTGTTCGAAGGATACCACAATCCTAACGAAATTGTTCCTTTAAGATAACGAAAGATATTCTTCACAGCAGTGAGATGTGGTTCTCGTGGATTAGACTGATACCTAGCACAATTACACACAGAAAACATGATATCAGGTCTACTAGCTGTAAGATAAAGTAATGAACCAATCATACTCCTATATAAAGTTATGTCAACGGCAGGTTTATCTAACGAAGATGTAAGATGCCCGTTGCCATTGGAACTCGTAACTTCGTGCTATTCGTCAATCCAAACTTTTCCAATAGATTCTTCGTATATTTTCTTGATTAATAAAAATTCCTTTTCTGTTTTGACGAATATTCAAACCAAGAAAATTATTGATTTTTCCCATCATGCTCATTTCGAACTTACTTTTCATCAAATCTTCGAATTCTCTAGACAAAGCAGGGTCAGTCGAGCCAAAAATAATATCATCAACATAAATTTGAACAAGCATTAGATGATTCCCCACTTTCTTTCGAAATAATGTGGGATCAACTGATCCTTGTTTAAAGTTAGATTGTTTCAAAAATGAGGTAAGAGTTGCATACCATGCTCGTGGTGCTTGTTTCAAACCATAAACTGCCTTATCTAAAATATAAACATGATTTGGAAATTCTTCGTTAATAAAACCTGGGGGCTATTCCACGTAAACAGTTTCTTCAAGCTCTCCATTTAGAAATGAACATTTCACGTCCATTTGATAAACATCAAAATCTTTGTGAGCTGCATAAGCCAGAAATATACGAACCGCCTCGAGTCTTGCGACAGGGGCAAAAGTTTCTTCATAGTCGATTCCCTTCTTGTTGTGAATATCCTTTAACAACAAGTCTGGCTTTGTTTCGAACAATATTTCCATCTTTGTCGGTTTTATTTTTTAATATCCATTTTAACCCGACAATCGAAACATTTTCACGTTTAGGAATTAACCTCCAAACCTTGTTTCGTTCAAATTCAGACAATTCAGATTGTATTGCAACAACCCACTCTGAGTGTTCCATTGCAATCTTAACTGTTTTTGGTTCAATCTTAGAAATGAAAACATTGAACATGCAAAATTCTTTATGAGTATTCAATACCTCATTCTTTGCACGAATTTGAGCTCTTGTTAAAACTCCCTCTTGTGGATTCCCAATTACTTGATCCTTCGGATGATCTTTTGTCCACTTTTCCATTGGCGGATATGCTGGATCAAATTCCAAAGGTGCATCTTCGTATATAATCGTTTTCTGAGCCTACAATTGAACAGGCATCATCAAAATCATTATTATCTTCAATATTTTCTGAATGCTCCCCCTCAACATCATCATTCAATCTTTCTTTCTCCCCCTCGAAAGAATGCATGTTGTCATCTAATGTATTCGAATCCAAGTGCTCCCCCTCCACTGGATTGTGTTGCATACTTTCGCCTTTCTCTGGTGAATTTGATGTTGAAGCATCATTAAGCTTTGTTAGTTCAGAGATATGATTATCACTTGCATTTATTTCAGCATCAACAGCATGATCTGAAATTCCAAAAATTAAATCATAATCATTATCTAATGTTTGTGAGGATTCAGATTCATCTTGTATGTTTTTCAGAATTGGATGATTTTCAAACTGAGTTGTTGATTGTTTAATGTAGTAATCATCAAATGTAAGATTAAAAGTTTCTTCAACTTTTTGTGTTCTTTTATTCAACACACGATATGCAATTGAATTATACGAATATCCCAAGAAAATCCCTTCATCTGCTTTTGCTTGAAATTTCGTAAGATTATCCTTGAGATTCATAATGAAGCACCTGCATCCGAAAACATGGAAAAATTTGACATTAGGTTTTCGATTGTTGAGAATTTCATATGGAGTAATGTTAAAATGGCGATGAATGAATGATCTATTTTGAGTGAAACATGCGGTTGATACTGCTTCAGCCCAAAGATATTGTGGAAGATTCGCATATGCCAACATAGTCCTTGCCGCTTCGCATAGAGACCTATTTCTTCGTTCAACAACACCGTTTTGTTATGGTGTGTATGGAGATGAAAAATTATGCGAAATCCCTTTGTTCACCAAAAATGAATCAAGAACATTGTTCTTAAATTCAGTTCCATGATCACTCTTAATTTTTCGAACAATCTTCTTCAATGTTGTTTCCATCTTTTTGATAAAGTCAATCATGATTTGTGCAACTTCAGATTTAAGCCTGAGAAAATAAACCCACGTAAATCTGGAAAAATCATCAACAATCACTAAAATGTACCGTTTCTTGTTGAGAGTTGAAACAGTCGAAGGACCACACAAATCAATATGTAAGAGCTCCAGAGGTGCAATTATTTTCGAATCAATCGTAATTGGATGACCTTGTTTATGTTGCTTGCCAACTTCACAAGCTGCACATAAAGAATCATTGTCAAATTTAAGTACAGGTAAACCTCTTACCAGATCTTGTACCACAAGTTTATTGATGTTTCGAAAATTGAGATGAGAAAGTCTTCGATGCCAAAGCCAACTTAAGTCTGATGTTGCCTTCGAAAGAAGACATATAGCAGGTTTCTCTACTATCGGATTGATGTCCAAAGTAAACATGTTACCTTTCCTTTTAGATTTCAGTAACACCTCTTTTGTTGTGACATTCGAAATAATACTTCCTTCTTCGTTAAAAAGAACTTGATTGCCAGTGCCCACAAACAAGTTGAGAAACACTTATCAAGTTATGTTGAAGACCTTCAACATATGCCACCCGATTCACTGTGAATTGACCATTCGTGATCTTCCCATATCCTTTGACTTGACATTTTTTATTGTTCCCAAACTTCACTACTCCAGCATTTTTGAGACTTTGAAAATCACGTAAATTCTCCTTCTTCCCAGTCATGTGACGAGAGCAACCACTATCGATGTACCACTTGTTATCATATTGCACATCACATAGTACCTACATTCAATGGAAAAATTTAGGTACCCAAGGCTTTTTGGGTCCTTGGAAATTAGATTTCAATTTCGAATGTAATGAAGAACTTTTAACCCAATCACAAACTTTTGTTTTGAGACTATCAATTAAGTTCATTTCTTCATTTAAAGGAACCGAAATATAAGTTTTTGATGGTTTCGAATGTTCACTGACATTACCCTTCGAATTCTGAGTTTGTGAATGAACATTCTTTGCTTTTATAACTGGTTTCCATGCTTTGACTGATATGTCCGAATCCTTAGACGATGAACTGCCATTTGATGAATTATTCATATACTTTTCATATGCTTCGTGAATTTGCTCCTTTGAAAATGTATTTGACTGATACATCTTTCCTTTTCCTTCAAGCCAATGATCAATGTTCTTCCTTGATGTTATTCCTTTTTCTCGTGAAGTTTTCATAGTTTCTTTCTTCGTTTGATTTGGAAAATTTGGCTTTATAGGAACAAAATCAACTTTTGGTTTTGTTATAAAAGATTTAGCATATGATGTATCAACTGTTGATTTAAAATGTTGACGTTGAAAGAATTTTTGATTTGGTTTTGAGTTATTTGAAAATTTTCTTGGAATATTAGTTTCTGAAACTTTCGAAAACCTTGGTTGTTTATTCACTTCAGACTTTGAATGATTTGATTGAGATGAATATTGAGGTTTTGTTGAGAAAGATGAATTTTTAGCTTTGAAAACATTTTTGGGTGATTGTGATTCAGACATCTTTTGAGACTCAACATTTTGCCAAAATATTTTCTTTCTTGCTTGTCTTTTTGAAATGTTGTTTTCCTTCGAAAATTTGCCAATTTGATCTTTGAATTCCTTGGAGTTTAATTTGACAACTTTTTCACATTCCTTTTCAACTTGTTTTGAATTCTCTTTTTCAATTTCTGATTTTTCAACCCATTTTCTTTGTGGTTTTTGACGTTGGAAAACATACGAATTCTTTGTTAAGTTGTTTTCAACTGTTCTTTGATTTGCGAAAAAACCTTCATCAGTTGTTTTTGAATTATCCTCTTCAACTAACTTCTTTAATTCTGGTTTGATTTTCTCAACATTTCCAGTAGTTACGAAAACTTGATTTGGAAAAATGACATTATCTGTACATTTGAAATTTGGATAAACCACTGAATTCGTTTCAAGATAGTGTTCACCTTTTTCATTCATCACTTTTTCGAACTTTTTTGTATCACCATACACCTGATCAACCACAATTCGAGGACTTTCTTCTTCCTTTGAAGATTTGTTTTCCTTCGAAATGTTCACTTCAACTTCATCATCACTATCATCAGTTTGGTTGTCTTTGAGATCCACGAAGTTCATATCATAAACTTTCGAAGTTGAGGGTATATAAATTTCATTTTCAACCATCAAATCCATAACTTTTTCTTTTTCTTTTGATGTTGAAGCAACATTAACAACAGACAACTGAGAACAATCAACATCTTCAAGTTCACTAATTTCACTAATATTGTCAGAATTATCTTCAATATCAGGAAAATTAGATTGAGAATCAGATGTTGAATTCTCAGTCTTTTTCAAAATTTGAATTTGTTCAGATTTAGTCAAAGTATCATTCACTATGTTAACTAATTCATTCGCATCAAGACATTCATCAATTTTGACAATTCCATATTTATATCTATCATCAGGGACTCTGTCAAAATCAGCTATTATTTGCTCACAATCATACGAAATATTATCTACCTTGGCTCTTTCAAATGCTAGGAAAGGTAGTAATTTTCTATGTTGCTCTTTACTTATATCACATGAATGATGTAAATCAGTTAATTTGCTATAAAGTCGTTTAGCAGAATTACAATAGATGTTTCTTTGTGCTAGCAAAAGTTTAACATCACTCGATAACCTATCCCTATCACACATTATATTTGTCATTTGTAATTCCAAACATTCAATTTTGCTTATTTTCATGTCTAATCTCTTTTTGACCTCTAACAACTCCATTGACAACTTGTTGGCCTCATTGCTAGCAGACACAACAATTGAATCAAAATAAGTAACCGTCTCATCAAAAGAAATTAGTTCAGAATCATAAGCATGTGTAGGAATATTAAAAGATTCGAGACTTTTACGTACCTTTGTTGTCATTGGAGATTTGTTAGCTGCTTTGGATACGAAGCATCGTCCCCTCACTTCGAATTCCTCATCATCTGAGTCCTCCTCCATTTTCGTATACAACGCCCCATGCGTTGGATTCCTCATTTCCTCATCGTCTGACCCGGATGACCAGATTTGATAAGTTCCATCTTCATCCTCATGCTCACCCTTTGCAACCAATGACAAATTCTTTGCTTTAGCACGAACCACCTCAAGCTTTTCTGCATAGTATGCCTCATCTTTGACTTTATTCTTCCTCTCATCCTTCTTTCGAAGCATACAGTCATTTGCAAGATGATTCGCACCGTTACAATAATGACAATCTATTCCTGCATCACCTTTCAGCTTCTTCTCACCCTTTCCATCAGCTATCTTCGAATCTTGCTTCTCAACTTTCTTTTTCTCCTCAACAACATTTTTACTCACAGAATTTCCTTTCACCTCAGCAAGCTTAGTCTTCGAATTGAATGGCTTTTTGAAAAATTTCTTGACACGATTATTCGAGTAAAATGCTATTGCTTCATCATCCGAATTCATGATGAATCCTTCTTCTTCCTCAGAATCACCATTTTCAGCTTCTTTCTCAGAAATCTTTGATACAAGAGCTAATGTACCTCCCAAATTCAACTTCGATTCCTCAGCAATTTCATTTACCTCAATTTCGTGTGTTTTCAATTGATTGTACAAATCATTGAGAGTTGATGTATCAAAACTTTGCTGATTCTTCACCATCATACTCACACTTCTCCATTCTTTTCGAAGCCCCATTACAAAGATGAGATTGAATTCCATTAAAGTTCTGGTAATTCCATAGCGATTGCACCGATAGATTAACTCGTTCAGACGATCATAGTAAACTTCAATTGTTTCTCCTTCTTTTTGTTTGAAATCTTTCAACTCAACCAAACACTATTTAACTGAATTGATTTTTGTCTTCTCACTTCCTTGAAATTTATCTTTCAGATTGTTCCAGACTTCCTTTGCAGTTGTACAACTCCTAACGTAATTGTACACAACTGGAGGTAATGCACCTCGCAGTTCCCTCATACACCTCTTCTCCAGATTCTTCAGACGATTAGTTTGATTATCAACTCCAGAATTTGTAGGAGATGATCCAATTGGTTGAACATTCACTGGAACATTGACTTTTCCAGTGATACATGACCATAATTCTTCATCCAGACCATTCAGATAATCCTGCATACGATCAGCCCACTGATCATTGTATTCAGGGATTAGCATTGGATTTTTGGTTGATGAACCTAGCAGATGATAAAACGAGGTCATCGAATTGAGATTGAAACTCGCCATTGTTGTACGGAAGAAGATTTTGAGAAGTTTGAAAAGATTTGAGAATTTGAAAACAAACTAGATGAATCAAATCGAATTGATGAGAATAACACTCGATTCAACAATTCAAATGCAGAATCGAATCACAGACTAAGATCTAGACAATTTTTCATTTTCAAAAAGTGCGGAAACTTTTGAATCAAAAAGTTGATTCAAAAACTTTTTGAACAGCGTGAAAATCAGATCAGAGATATGATTCCTGCTCTGATAGCAATTGATGAACCAATGAATCGAGTAATGAATTAATCAGAGTATGAATTCAAGTAAGAATATGAGATTTGAACACACGATGTAAATATGATCTTGTTATGTTCTATTATACTTTCGAATTCTTTACAGAGAATAGTAGACAAGTCTGTAAAAGTTTTTTTTTTTAACTCTAGTAAATAACCCTATTTATAGGGAACTGAAAGAATACAAAAAATATACTAACGCATTGACTCTAAAGCTTCAAATAAAAGCGCCCTAGTAAAATACATTACAAAATATTCGAAGAGTCCAAAACATACTTCGACTAATTACAACAATTCGACCCTTACAAATACCCTCCAGTAATTAAATCGGTTATTACTTTGAGGTTAGTTCACTTGATTCATTATTACAAAAGTAAATATCTGTTATCTAGGTTTTGAGTTTTATAACCATAACTGACTGGATATAGCCCGCAACGGCCTGTATCCTTAATGACTTTGTCACCCGCAGACCTGCCGGTCCTACTGTAGCTAGCAGTGAGGTGCGGGATTGTCAGTCCCGTATAGATCTATACACAACAGTCACACTCTCCCTACAAGAGATTATGGTTACAAGTGCTAGTCCTACACTCTGATTCTGTGGGAGTGTTACCAAGGACGTGTCTCCAACTTAGCCTAACAAATTTACAAGTAATAATACTGAAAATCATGTGTATGCTTTGCACGAATCCTTTATAAATAATTCATTTTACTATATGATTCAAAAGTTCGTTACCCTAGTTTGTAAAACTGTTTCCACGTGTTGATTTCTTAATCGGTTGGTAAAACTGTTTTCCTTGTTAAAAGCATACTAAAAATATAATTATCTTAAGCAAAATAACATATTTTGAGCACAAGTTTCCTTATGCTTTTGCTTGTATTCCCCCCTGAAAACATTAAAAACACGGAAAATGTGGGGGTATGAACTCACCTTGGTGATTTGAATGAAGGATCGACACGAAACGCTGGATGTTCAAGCGAAGCCTCGAACACGATTTGATCCTAAATTACATGAAATGACACATAACGGAGTCAAATGGAGGTATTTCCCCACTAAATGTGATGGAGAACCACCCTAGGAACTAGGGACTACTTGCACTAAGTGTTAGGACCTTAAAGGATTGCATTAGGTGAGTGTATGGCCACCTTTAAGGTGTGTGCGGCCATGGGTGCGCGGCCAGGCTGTGTGTGCAGTTGCACACACAAGTGTGCGGCCGTATAGAGGGTGTGTGCGGCCGTACACAGGAGTGTGCAGCCGTACACTCCTCATTTGTGCCCGAAATGTCGATTTTTAGATGTTCTAGTGCTAATACCAAGTCCTACTAGTAAATGAAGGCCAAACTCTTCACCTTGGAGAGCTTTAAGGTGTGTACGTGTTGGGTTATGAGCATTCTAACACTCCTAAGTGTACATGCAACCCTAAATACCTTGGATCTATGTTTTCTCTATTATACATACAATTATGAACATCCAAGCTATTATCCTAATCTAGCATACAAAATAATAAATATAACAAGATAGAATACATACCTCTTTGATGTAGAATGTCTTCATGAAGCTTGAGTGCCTAGTGCCCCAAGTGTGACACCTCAAATGGTTCACACAACACCAAATACACTTGGAATAACTTGAGAGAAACTTGAACACCCCTTGAAATCGTCTAGCCCTCACACTCACACATTAGTGCACTATTTCTTGAGCCATGGGATTCTTTTATATGGTGGCTATTAGGGTTACACCATGTAACTCATAACTTTACCCATTCCTTATGCTCCATGGAGTTTAACCTCCATGGAGTATCCATGGGTCACCCCATGGACTTAGTCCAACATAAGGAATCTTGGATCACAAGCCCATATATATAAGAATGAATGATTTACACAATCAACCCATATATTTAATTAGTCTCCTTTTGATCACTTAATTAATTCCAAATTAATTCTTGATCAATACTAATTAAATAACCTTATTAATATATTAGAACTTATAATATATTAACCAACCTTAAGTGTTATTTCTCTCATTATAGTCTATCCAAATGCATGATGCCATGCAACCCAAATGGACCATGCCGGGTCGGGTCAAGTCTTACCAATTATAGTTATGGACTTAGACATTAATCCAACAGTCTCCCACTTGGATAAGTCTAAAACTATTATTGCGTATGACTTCAGGAACCGATCAGCAATCGTAGCTCTCAAAAGCTTCTGTCGAACTCTGATCTTGTCGATGAACTCTGACCTTTGTCAATGACTTGTCCATTAGATAAGGGATCATATATTCCTCCATTCTAGATATCATATGGACTGAGACATGGATTATCAATCATTCTCTCTGTCCATTTGTTGTTTCCCGATTTCCGATTCATGATGACTGACTGATTGAAAAAATCAAATCTGTCCTGGCTTGGCCAAGCTCTCACATGTATCATCTTTAAATCATCGAGGGGCCCACAGATATCGCTTTTATCCCGAAGGTAAAAGGAATGGATAAACTTCGACTCATATGGCTTGTTCTACTACTTGTTGAATCATACATAAAGGCACGTTTTATAACATCGAGTTACCAATGCGTTTTCGTGCAATCAATGTATAACCAACTCATAGTAACAACTCATATATCTACGTTTGAAGAATATAAGATATTATCGTCTCATGATCACTCGTGATAAAATCCATGAAGTGATTCAAATGAGCGTGGGTTGAATCCAATACTCAGAACTTATGAGTACTCATGAGTGTTGTAGCACCACTTTGTCCACCAACTTGGACCTCTACAAACCAACCCATGACAGTCTTGATTCATATCTACTTCCAACATATGACCGACTGTGGATGGTTTGAATAACTTAATCATTCAGGAAGAGCGACTTAGTTATTCTGGAAGTCAAAACATGCAAAGTGAAACACAAGAATAAATGAAATAAATATGGTATCAAACCCTATGAATATAAATAAACACTTTTATTTATCACCATACTGATTACTCATTATTCATTGTTTCGGTTTTATCAACTTTATACTTGAATTTAAAACAATAGTTGTCCCATGCTCCAAGCATGTACACTATGTTTTCTAAACACTAGTCATGCCATACACCAAGTATGCATACTATGTTTGTCTATGATCTTTACTTTGTAAAATAGATCAATTGAACATCACTCCAATAATCCTCTTTTCACAGTCCCAAATCCTTACTGCAAATGCAAGAATTCCAAATTCATGCCATTTACTGAAATCTGTTAGATTCTAAACTTATATGCATTGATCCTCTTAATGATTATGCACGAAGTCAGAAAGACTTGACAACAATCATTACAGAGCATTTCAAAGGAGATCAGCTCCTTGGAAACATCCTTCTTTCATTAAGTTTCCTGATCTTACACAGATTGAATAATTTCTAACTTTGAAACATTTCCATATTCCATTTTGACTATCACTTCTGAACAAGAGTTGCCTCCTTACAGATTATGTCAATATGGTCCTTCCAGAATTAACATTATACTTCCAACTGTCCTTGAGCAACTAATCTTTGGTAAACCTTAGATTGTCCTCGACAATTGCTTAATCATTTTAGTCATATCCAATTCTAGACCTTTTCCCTTCATAATGCCCCATGCATTTGGAAAATTTTAGAAAGGATGAATATAGCACATGTAATCGATCCTATATCCGAAGCATATGGGACACGATTCATGATGTCTCACATAAAGACTAAACCAGTCTTTTGCTATAATATTTCCATTTCAATTTGCCAAGTTCTCAAAATTCAGATTATGAAAAGGGATGCCGTAATCATAATCGAATTTTAGAACGCAAATAATGGACCCATATATAGAATTTCCTTATGTTGAGCCATTCCAACATGAAATTTATATATATATCCTTGATTAAATAAGATTAAAATCTCAATCTAAGCTTTTAAAATTGAAATGAAGTATTATTTCCTCTCCCTTAATTATAGCAAAACAACTTTTTCAACCCCTACAACCTCACGAATTGAAACTTTTGTTTTCTATAATTAACATTGCTAACTTGCAACCTTTGTCATAATTATCATGCTCCCACTAACATGATGATTATTAGCATAACACTTATGCTCCCACTAGCTTTGACATGTACTCAGAAATCAGCTGACTTTCTTACCAAAGTTCAGATTTCTGATACTAGATTGTTTTGATAAAACTTTATCAAAATCATACACCTCTCTTAGATAGCTCACATGTGTGTCTATACAATTTTAGAACTATGAAAAGGGATGCCGTAATCATAGTCTCAATTGTTTAGACCTTTGCCACTTCTCACAAGTCCATGTTAGTGTGTCGGTAAACCACACACGCTCCACTAACGACTTTGAGAATGCAAATATCACAATTGCTATCTAGCTAAAATCTACTTAGTGAAAGTGTTTCCTCACCATCATTTTCATGAATCGAAGAGAAACCTTATGACACTTAGATTTAATAGTGTATGTGTTCTTATCCATGTGAATTTGTCAAAACCATAATCACAAGACAAGGTTAGTGACAAATCCAAACTCATATTGATTAAACTTGTGCAATCTTAAATTCTTGCCATTTGGCAGCTCAGGTGCCTGCCATTGCTTCCAAGTAGTTGTGCAACCAATTGAGAACTCTCAGAACTCCTATGCAAAGCCAACTTGAATAGGCACAAAAATTTCAACACGATAGGTTATAAACCTCAAGTCGTGTGCTAGTGAAGGACTTTAGGTTTTATTCTTGATTAAGTCTTGAAACTTTCAAGAGCTTTAAGACTCCCACTGTCCTCTTGACATATAAGACTCCCTTGTCAAATATTCAAGAGATAGTGTGGATTCTTTATCAAGACTAACACTTTACACAATTGGCCTAAGTTGGTCTCTGATTTATCCAAAACATCACAACTTACCAATTTCAAATGTACAAGAGTAGATAACCTTTTACTCTTACATTTGACTAGTGTTAACAAACCCTCTTTAAGATATGTTACTCAAGTTACAATCTTGGAGTATGACTCTAAGAATTGTTTTGGAACGAAGTATGACTCATCTTTTTGATTTAACCATTTCAACAATTCATGACTCCTCTTCTTAGTCATAAGAATGCACTAAGATCACTTTAGAGGACCAATTGTGATATGGTATCTTAATCATTAAGATGATCATAAACATGATAATAAAGTACTCTCCCATCTTTTCAGATTTGAGAAACTTTTATCTTTCTGCCATACTTTGATTCTTCTTATTCGTTCTGTCTCACATTGAAACTTCTCCAATGCTACAGACTTATACTTAAACTTATAAGTATAACCATATTTACTGAACTTAAGTAAATCATGACGAATAGTCTTCTTGATCTTTTGTGGTGGACTTGACCAGTGCACAAGAATGTGTACTCGATCTTTAGTCCTTTCCTTATTCACATAAGGAATTAGTCTTAATTTTCCAAGCTGGAAGTTCTCATTCATCATACTATACAACTTGCATGATTCCAAGTTTCTGTCCAATTGAACCTTGGGTGATGAGAATCTTTCCTTATTTGGTAATATTAGACACTACCACAACCGAAAGAATCAAATCCATTTTTCCAATATTGCTATCAATGGAATCTTATAAGCAACAACTTTTCACAAATGCCATTGTAAGGATACTTAAAATAAATAAAATCAAAACCTTTTTCTTTTATTTTAAAACTTTGCAGAAAAACTTATCCTTACAATCCATATGAAAACCTTGTTGTTATCTATTCTTAAGCAATATAAATATCATAACTCTTAAGTAATAGCCCAAAATTCTGATCACCGAACCATGCGATTGAAATCCATCTTCGCGATCAGAATCAGCATGTACTTAATAGAGTTAGACAATGGACTTTACCTGAAGTAAAGCCAAACTTATTGACTTTAACATCCTTAGGTAAATTTGGCAGCTTCGCAACCAATGCCCCTTCCTTTGGCAATAGTTACCTATGGACCCTTGATAATGGGACTATCTCAGACTTCGCCTCTCTCTTTACCATTGGGTCAACCGAGTTGACTATGGCCGATCCCTTTCCATTGAGAAGAGAGAGCTTTACTGGATATCCAATGTCATCATTGTCAATGTCCATAGCGTTTTAGGAAGTTGATCTTAGCAAATAGATAAGATCATTAAGGGTCTTGTCTTAGTCTGTTTCATAGGATTCCCAAAAGAACTCACTATGTGACTTAGAAAGTAGTTGAGCCACCAACTTTCTCAAGACTTTGACACCTAACTCTCCCGACTTGTCAATATGTGACTACATCTCCAAGATGTGATCACACCTAGACCTTGCCTTGCCAATAGGGCTTGAGTGACCTTAAACTTTTTAGGAACTTGTGGGTTAGGGAGAATAATTGGAGGAGGTGAAAGAAGTATGATATCCATGGGACATCATCTTCATTTAGGAAAGCTTGTTTCAAGAGATTTGGGAAGATCATAAATGTCTAGACCAGACATCTTTTTGGGAGATATTCAAGATAGTTGATTTAAAGTCCTTAATATGACACCCAATATGAAATATTAAGGCTAGGACCCAACAAACTATTTTATAACTTAGAAGAGGGATGCCGTAATCCAAGCTATAAAATATTTGAAGGTAGGTGAATGACGATTCACCAATTTCCACCATGAAAAACGAAATAATTTATTAGGTTTTAATTGGATTTGAAAGTCCTAGATCTTTGAGATTCATTGAACTGTTCAAAGTCATGTTTCAATCTCGAGTGTGCCCTTCAGGTTTTGTGACTGGGATGTCGAGGATCACAAAACAAGGTGTGAATAACCATGCAAATATACTTGGTACCCTTAATATTTACCCCTTAATCAGTGTGTCGGTTAACCACACACGCTCCACCGATACTATGATAAATATTAAGTTACCCTTTGCCTACCTTGTTAAGTCTAGGTTAGTGTGCCGGTTAACCACACACGCTCCACTAACGACTTAAGCAAAGTGCAAAGTGTAATTTCATGGGTTAGCACCAAATTCACATTTTCCTAAGTAACTAAGATTGGGTATTAATAAGAGTTTAGTTACTTAGTATTTATCATTAATACTTTTAATGAAAGGAGAATTATAGTCCTTGTCCTACCCGTTCGGCTAACGACCCTCCACTGTGACATCCGCCTAAAATGGATTCGGGTCAACCCAACCCAATTGGAAATTTAATAAACCCTACTCAAGATTACTTGACGCTAATAGGATCAAAACCCATGCAATACGATATAACTTGACGTTAATAGCAACATAGTATTGTACAACGTTATAACTATAATCAAAGTAAATTATGATACCATATTAAAATAAAATCAAAGTATAATGCTCTAATTAAATTAAAAGAATCAAACTTGAATTCTCTAATTAAACTTCAAATCAAAGTAGATTGTTATAATCAAATAATAACCTATCTTTTATAAAACTCCATTTTTATAAACTTTACATTAAATTTTATAAAACTCTATTTTTTATAAACTTTACTTTAAATTTTATAAAACTCATATATTAATTATGTAAAAGATGCTTGTGTTAGTGGGAAATTATGAAGACCACCAAAAGCAAAAAGATTATTCTCATGGTCTCCCACTCACACCTCCCATCCACTTTCCTTTCCTTTTTCTCCCAACACATTATTCTCTTCACCACTTAAATCTTCTCTATTCTTTCTCTCACTCTCAATCTCGAAATTTCCTCCAAGAATACTCATATTCCATCCAAGAACAATCTATTATACTCAAATCTTCATCCCTCTTGAAGCATTCATCAAGGTATGTTGTTAAAAGTTTCAAATTCATACAAGAAACAAATTAAATCCACCAAAATATCTACAACTCATTTTTTTCATAAACCTAATTTTTCTCAGAATACCATCAATAAAATAAGAAGTTCTGGAAATTTTCAGAAAATAAGTTATTTTTATTGAATTATCATAATTATTTCAATAAAGTAGGGCAATAATTCACATAAAATACTTGTTGCATTCAATAAATTCTGAGAAAATTCTGGGATGATCTGTATACTGATTAAACATGATATATGAAGTTTCATGCATTTATATTACTGTTTACTATTATTTATGATTTTATTGATTAATTAATAATGAAATATATAAAAAATACTTCCCATAGTAACAAATATCTGAAACTTATACATTGGGCTCTACATCATGTTATAAAACTATGGTTAATTTTACAGATATTTTGAGAATCATTTACTATTTTTCCCGAATTTTGTGTTGTTTAATCATTAAAATATTAAATAAATACTAAAACAGTTCAGAAAAATATACAAATTTTACAGTAATTCATATTGTATGAAATAATGATTTCCTAATAATTTCATAATTTTTTAATACTGTTTACTATTTAAAACTATTTTCCTAAGTATTTAAGCATGTAAAAATGCATTTTAATGATTATTTCATATAAATAATTGTTAAAATCTATAAATAATTATAATTAGGCAAGTTATTATTTTAATAAGAAATTATTAAAATCTAGCCTAAATTGAAAATATAAATTAATTATGCAAAGTAAGTAATTCAATTTAAAATTCATTTAACAAATAAATACCTTAATATTATAATCAAAATGAATTATTGTTAATTCATCTAATATAAGAATACGTGTCTAATTATTTGTATTAATACTTCATTCTTGTTTAGCAGTTCCTAAACCAAAACTATTAATTATATTAGGTTCTACGCCATTTTGACCCGAATCGTCTATCGTACGACATACGCATTTCGTTTTGGGACTAAAGTGAGTAATCTACCCCATACTTTATAATTTTCAATACTTTTGGGGTGTATCATGTGGTTCTAATATGTTCCAACTTCATTTTATTGTTTTATCACAATTGAGACATTGTTGGGACATTTATACGTGAGTCATTAATTGTATAACTATTGTTTGTTTACGCTACATGTACTTGTAGTGCATTACCATTTTTAGTCTAATCTCCATGACTATGCCTGTATTCTTGAGGTACGTCATGGACAATAATAGCGCTATTGGGTTGACCACCCCGCCTTGGGACGCTAAGGTGATTGATCACACGTGGTTGAGTGTGTATGATGATTAGATGCTCCATCCTATATATATTTATATATATACATATATATATATATATATATATATATATATATATATATAGGGTGAGGACTTATTGTTGTTGTTATCAATTGTTAATCAATTTTTGATTTATAAACATTTATCTCAAATACAATTGTTTGGCGACTTCAAAAGAAAACAAATTTCAAATTATAAATGTTTCAACTTCACAATTTTCTCTACTAAAATTTGATTACTCACCAACTCTCGTAGTTGACCTGTTTTTACCCATGGTGCAGATTTGAAGAATGAAGAATGATGAAAAATAGGTTGCGCCTTAGAAATCCACAAGACAATTTAAATTTGATGTAATAATTGTTGTTCGTATTTGGATATGTATTTGTATGTTGTGGATCTTGTTTGCATACTTAGTACTTAATTGAATCTAATCATATTATAACATAGTTGTCATGAGACTTTGAACAATATATCACGCCTTGATCGATTCCGACAAGGATCGGGGTGTGACAGATTGGTATCAGAGCCCTTGACTATAGGGAATTAGGTTAATTGCCTTGACCTAGTCTATAGCCTCTAGGGTCCTCTCGTATGCTAGTTTATAAAATGCACACACAACTGTATGCAATTCGCACTTAGAAAATCCTAGGAATACCTTTGTGTGTTAATTGCTCCCTTATGTGCATACGTATTACTCCTGACACTTATATGTGTGCATACACTTGTGAATATTCTCCACTTTCTTTGAAAATCACACACATACTCAAGTTGTTTAACAAAATGTATATACATATATGTATTCCTTAGAGCTCATAGGAAATTCAAAGTCATCCACTCTAGTTGGGTAGGATCATAGTAATCGACGCGTAGTAACTGGAAGGGGGAGGTGCCGGTAGCCTGAAAGTCCTGACTAGGTAAGCATTCGTATACATCCCAATCAACCGAGGGACCAGTTTGCTTATCTGGGGACCAAAGGCGAGAGTTCCCAAACCTATAGGCCAAAGCGCGTCATTCACATTACTTTTGAGCCATCAAAATACCCGACCTTATCAAACGTATCCGAAAGGATACACTCCAAAATGGCCAACTCATTGGACTATTAAGTTCCCTAATGGGCCTAGAAGTGGGAAAGAAATGTGAAAACTTAGTTTTGTGGGGGCCCACGCAAGTGCTACATGTTTCACATTTAGTAACCATGGAAAGCCCAAAAGGTGCCCAACACTCCTAACCATGGCCCAACAAGTGTTTTACAATTATTTTACCCAACAATGTCTAAAAACTTTATTTCCATAATCAATTTACAAATAACTCACAAGTCCATATGCGTGTTTCTCGTAGATGGCATTACGACCCCCATACGCTGCTCGCAACAACAGAAGGCTAGCTGCCCTGGTCGCCAAGGAGGTAGCAAACGTCATCCCAACAATTGCAACCCAACTTCATTCTCTTCAGCCACAAGCTCCAGCAACAACTCCTCGTTGCTCGTTCAAGCACTTTCGTAACTGCAATCCGCCTTACTTCAAAGGCACCGATGGTGCCACCGCACTCCTCACATGGATTGAAGAAATGGAGAGTACTTTCATCCATAGCGAGTGTCCTGAGGACCTGATGGTCCGTCATGCTACAGGGTGCCTCCTAGGTCATGCTCTCACATGGTGGAACCTAGAAAAACGGGCAAAGGGAGAGGCTGTTGCCTTGGGAATGACCTGGTCAAAACTAAAAGAACGCATGATGGAGAAGTTCTGCCCTGACAGCGAATTGCAAACTCTCGAGGATGAATTCTGGAATCTGAAACAGGAGGGAGGCGACAACGCGACCTACACCAATAGATTCCATGATCTCTCGAGACTCCTACCTCACATGGTTCAACCTATGAAAACTGCAATACGCCGCTACATCAAAGGGTTACCACGCCAGATCCGTGATTCGGTGACCAGCAGCAGGCCATCTACCCTAGAATCTGCCATTGAAATAGCAGGTCAACTCAACGAGGACAATGTGAACGATGGTGTCCTCCCACGCAAGGGTTCAAAGGTGTCAACTGAAAAGTCGACCCCTGAGACCCCCCAAATTGTCAAGTCCGAGTCCTCCCACCGACATGACAAAAAGAAGCGGAAAAGTCATCACCACAACCATGCTGTTATTACCCCTGCTACTCCTATCACCCAAGTCACCCCACCAGCCCAACCAAATAAAAAGCCGTATACCGGACCTCACCCCCTCTGTAACCACTGTAACTATCACCATATGACCACTAGCCCGTGTCGCCTCTGTACGAATTGTGGTCGCTATGGCCACTTGGCGGACACATGTCGTGCACCAAAAACTCAGCGACCACTCTATCTACCCTCAAATCAGCAAACACAAACCCGGTATCCAACTGGAACATGCTTCAACTGTGGTGACCCCACCCATTTCAAAAACGCGTGTCCTAGGCTAGTCAATATCATCAACACCCAAGCCCAGGCAAATCCAACAATGCAGGTTCCAGCTCCCAAAGGCCGAGCCTTTGTCATTACCGCAACCCAAGCAAAGACCGATAACAAGGTCGTAAATGGTACGTTTCTCATAAATAACTGCTACGCGTCAGTACTTTTTGATTCAGGTGCCGATAAAAGTTTTGTGTCTTTGGAATTTGAGCCCATACTTCACACACCTCGCACGATTCTTAATGAGTACTTTACCGTAGAAGTCGCCGATGGAAAATACGTTTCACTCAATGCAGTCATCCAAGATTGCACTTTCGATTTTTCCGGTCATAAATTTTCTGTCAATTTAGTTCCTATGGAACTTGGTAGCTTCGACATCATCGTAGGAATGGATTGGCTATCCCAAAACCATGCTGAAATAGTATGTTATGATAAGTTCATTCGTATTCCTCTCGCCGACGGTCAAAGTCTTCGTATTTATGGCGAGACTCATTTGAAAAAGCTTAGTCTTATGTCATGTACTCAAGCTCGATCATATCTACGAAAAGAATATATGGCTTTCTTAGCCCATGTGGTGGAAACAAAGGTCAAAGAAAAGAAGATCGAAGATATTCCGATAGTACGAGACTTTCCCGACGTCTTTCCTGATGATGTATCTGGACTCCCTCCAGTACGTGAGCTAGAGTTCCGCATCGAACTTGTTCCTGAGGCTACTCCCATAGCCAAGTCTCCATATCGGTTGGCTCCAACCGAGATGCAAGAATTGGCAAGTCAGCTCCAAGAACTAACCGATAAGGGATTTATCCGCCCTAGTACTTCACCCTGGGGAGCCCCGGTTCTCTTCATCAAAAAGAAAGATGGTTCGTTTCGTATGTGTATCGATTATCGGGAGTTAAATAAATTAACCATCAAGAACCGATATCCGTTACCTCGGATCGACGACCTTTTTGATCAGCTTCAAGGAGCTTCATGCTTCTCAAAAAATTGACCTTCGCTCAGGTTATCACCAACTTCGAGTACGGGAAGAAGACATCCCCAAAACCGCTTTCCGAACCCGCTATGGTCATTACGAGTTCACCGTTATGCCTTTCGGCCTAACAAATGCCCCTGCCGTATTCATGGACTTGATGAATCGGGTATTTAAACCTTATCTCGACCATTTTGTTATCGTCTTTATTGATGACATCCTCATTTACTCCAAGACAAGGGCAGAGCATGAAAGACACCTTCGCCTAACTCTCCAAACGTTGCAAGGAAATCGGTTATACACCAAATTTTCGAAATGTGAGTTTTGGTTAAATGAGGTACAATTCCTTGGTCATATTGTAAGTGACAAGGGTATTTTAGTCGATCCCGCAAAAGTTGAAGCAGTCCAGAATTGGAAAGCCCCCCGTACCCCCAAGGAAATTCGGTCCTTCCTTGGTTTAGCCGGATATTACCAGCGTTTCATTTCAAATTTCTCAAAGATTGCTTTACCGCTTACTTCTCTCACTTGCAAGGGTACACCATTTGATTGGGGACCCAAGCAGGAATACGCTTTCCAAACCCTTAAACAAAGTTTGTGTGACGCTCCGATTCTTACACTCCCTGAAGGATCCGAAGATTTCGTGGTATTCTGCGATGCCTCCAATCTCGGTCTAGGTTGTGTTTTGATGCAAAGGGGAAAGGTTATAGCTTACGCATCACGACAACTTAAAATCCACGAAAGGAATTATACGACTCATGATTTGGAGCTCGGTGCCGTGATTTTCGCTCTTAAAATTTGGAGGCATTACCTTTACGGCACTAAATGCGTAATTTTCACCGACCACAAGAGCTTGCAACATATTCTTAATCAAAAGGAACTCCATATGAGGCAAAGACGATGGGTCGAACTCCTAAATGATTACGAGTGTGAAATACGCTATCATCCGGGCAAGGCAAACGTCGTAGCCGACGCGTTAAGCCGAAAAGAACATGCCCATGCATTTCATCTAATATGTTCTCCTATCTTGTCCAATCTCAGCGACCGAATTCGAGGAGCCCAACACTCGGCAATTACCAAAAATGACATGCCCACGGGAATTGATGGGGAGTTGGAAACCAAATCTGATGGTATTTTCTATTATCAAGATCGCATCTGGATCCCAGATCGTGACAATCTTCGCATATTCCTGATGGAAGAAATCCATAAAACCCGATATTCCATTCATCCGGGCACTGACAAGATGTATCATGGCCTGAGAACCAATTATTGGTGGTCGGGAATGAAAAAGGATATTGCTTTATTCGTGGCCAAATGTCTTACATGTTCCAGGGTCAAAGTAGAACATCAACGACCCTCTGGACTATTGGTCCAACCAGAAATCCCCATGTGGAAATGGGAAGCGATCGCCATGGATTTCGTAACCAAACTTCCCCGTACCACAAAAGGACACGACAGCATTTGGATAATCATTGACCGTTTGACCAAATCCGCTCATTTCCTTCCCATCCGGGAAAATTTCAAAGTCGAAAAACTTGCTCGGATTTACATCAACGAGATAGTTAGTCGGCATGGCATTCCTCTCAGCATCATTTCAGATCGTGATGGGAGATTTCTCTCTCGGTTTTGGCAATCACTTCAAACAGCCATGGGAACCCGCCTCGATCTCAGTACCGCCTATCATCCTCAGACCGATGGTCAATCTGAGAGGACAATTCAAACACTCGAAGATATGTTGAGGGCGTGTGTCTTGGATTTCGGAGGAAACTGGGACTCTCATTTACCGTTGGTGGAATTCTCCTATAATAACAGTTATCATTCTAGCATCAAGATGCCACCATTTGAGGCATTGTATGGCCGTAAATGCCGATCTCCTATTTGCTGGCATGAAATCGGTGAGTCCCACGTGATTCGCGCAACAGTGGATTCTCCAATCGTTGGTCCTGAGCTTATCCAGGAAACAACCGACAAAATCACTCAGATTCGCGATAACCTTCTCGCATCTCGTAGCCGACAAAAGAGTTATGCCGACAAGCGACGCAAACCGCTTGAATTTACCGTAGGTGACATGGTCATGTTAAAAGTGTCCCCATGGAAAGGTGTGGTTCGATTTGGACGCAAGGGTAAATTGGCACCACGCTACGTAGGCCCGTTTAAGATCATAAAAAGGATCGGACCAGTAGCCTACGAGTTGGATCTACCAACAGAGCTTAAGAAAGTTCACCCAGTATTTCATATAGCCAACCTCAAGAAGTGTTTAGCAGACGAGAACCTTCATGTTCCTCTCGAGGATATCCAAATCGACGAGACAATGCAATTTACCGAGAAACCCTTGGAAATTGCCGACCGAAAGGAAAAGCAACTCAAAAGAAGTCGCATTCCCCTGGTTAAGGTCAGGTGGCAGTCGGCACGTGGACCTGAGTATACATGGGAGCGTGAGGATCATATGCGTACCAAATACCCACAACTTTTCTCTTAAGGTACTCTCTTCTTAAATTTCGGGACGAAATTTCCTAAAGTAGGGGAGACTGTGACATCCGCCTAAAATGGATTCGGGTCAACCCAACCCATTTGGAAATTTAATAAACCCTACTCAAGATTACTTGACGCTAATAGGATCAAAACCCATGCAATACGATATAACTTGACGTTAATAGCAACATAGTATTGTACAACGTTATAACTATAATCAAAGTAAATTATGATACCATATTAAAATAAAATCAAAGTATAATGCTCTAATTAAATTAAAAGAATCAAACTTGAATTCTCTAATTAAACTTCAAATCAAAGTAGATTGTTATAATCAAATAATAACCTATCTTTTATAAAACTCCATTTTTATAAACTTTACATTAAATTTTATAAAACTCTATTTTTTATAAACTTTACTTTAAATTTTATAAAACTCATATATTAATTATGTAAAAGATGCTTGTGTTAGTGGGAAATTATGAAGACCACCAAAAGCAAAAAGATTATTCCCATGGTCTCCCACTCACACCTCCCATCCACTTTCCTTTCCTTTTTCTCCCAACACATTATTCTCTTCACCACTTAAATCTTCTCTATTCTTTCTCTCACTCTCAATCTCGAAATTTCCTCCAAGAATACTCATATTCCATCCAAGAACAATCTATTATACTCAAATCTTCATCCCTCTTGAAGCATTCATCAAGGTATGTTGTTAAAAGTTTCAAATTCATACAAGAAACAAATTAAATCCACCAAAATATCTACAACTCATTTTTTTCATAAACCTGATTTTTCTCAGAATACCATTAATAAAATAAGAAGTTCTGGAAATTTTCAGAAAATAACTTATTTTTATTGAATTATCATAATTATTTCAATAAAGTAGGGCAATAATTCACATAAAATACTTGTTGCATTCAATAAATTCTGAGAAAATTCTGGGATGACCTGTATACTGATTAAACATGATATATGAAGTTTCATGCATTTATATTACTGTTTACTATTATTTATGATTTTATTGATTAATTAATAATGAAATATATAAAAAATACTTCCCATAGTAACAAATATCTGAAACTTATACACTGGGCTCTACATCATGTTATAAAACTATGGTTAATTTTACAGATTTTTTGAGAATCATTTACTATTTTTCCCGAATTTTGTGTTGTTTAATCATTAAAATATTAAATAAATACTAAAACAGTTCAGAAAAATATACAAATTTTACAGTAATTCATATTGTATGAAATAATGATTTCCTAATAATTTCATAATTTTTCAATACTGTTTACTATTTAAAACTATTTTCCTAAGTATTTAAGCATGTAAAAATGCATTTTAATGATTATTTCATATAAATAATTGTTAAAATCTATAAATAATTATAATTAGGCAAGTTATTATTTTAATAAGAAATTATTAAAATCTAGCCTAAATTGAAAATATAAATTAATTATGCAAAGTAAGTAATTCAATTTAAAATTCATTTAACAAATAAATACCTTAATATTATAATCAAAATGAATTATTGTTAATTCATCTAATATAAGAATACGTGTCTAATTATTTGTATTAATACTTCATTCTTGTTTAGCAGTTCCTAAACCAAAACTATTAATTATATTAGGTTCTACGCCATTTTGACCCGAATCGTCTATCGTACGACATACGCATTTCGTTTTGGGACTAAAGTGAGTAATCTACCCCATACTTTATAATTTTCAATACTTTTGGGGTGTATCATGTGGTTCTAATATGTTCCAACTTCATTTTATTGTTTTATCACAATTGAGACATTGTTGGGACATTTATACGTGAGTCATTAATTGTATAACTATTGTTTGTTTACGCTACATGTACTTGTAGTGCATTACCATTTTTAGTCTAATCTCCATGACTATGCCCGTATTCTTGAGGTACGTCATGGACAATAATAGCGCTATTGGGTTGACCACCCCGCCTTGGGACGCTAAGGTGATTGATCACACGTGGTTGAGTGTGTATGATGATTAGATGCTCCATCCTATATATATTTATATATATACATATATATATATAGGGTGAGGACTTATTGTTGTTGTTATCAATTGTTAATCAATTTTTGATTTATAAACATTTATCTCAAATACAATTGTTTGGCGACTTCAAAAGAAAACAAATTTCAAATTATAAATGTTTCAACTTCACAATTTTCTCTACTAAAATTTGATTACTCACCAACTCTCGTAGTTGACCTGTTTTTACCCATGGTGCAGATTTGAAGAATGAAGAATGATGAAAAATAGGTTGCGCCTTAGAAATCCACAAGACAATTTAAATTTGATGTAATAATTGTTGTTCGTATTTGGATATGTATTTGTATGTTGTGGATCTTGTTTGCATACTTAGTACTTAATTGAATCTAATCATATTATAACATAGTTGTCATGAGACTTTGAACAATATATCACGCCTTGATCGATTCCGACAAGGATCGGGGTGTGACATCCACCAGTCAAGGAAGCGGTGGGTGAGAGTGGACACCCATTAAACTGCCATTTTATAGGCAGTAACCTTATACCCCCCTTATAGACCGGCTTCGCGAATGAGGTCTACTAACGGTAAGACTGACTTTACTCTTATACATATATATAAATATTATTAACTTATAATATTATAAAGTATAAGGGTTAAATTTTAACTTTTAAAATTCTAAGGGCTAACTTGGAATTAAAGTATTCATAAGTGAAAACTTTTCAAATTCCAAAACTTGAGGGCAAGTTTTGAAACTATTCAAAACTAATTAATTCCATAACTTATGAGTTTAAAGTAGTTTTAATTAAAAAAAAAAAAAAAGACTCTTCAAGTTCCATATCTTGAGGACAAATTATGGAAGACTTTAAACTAATTAATAAAAAAAATAACTTTTTTTATTGTAACTTATGGAACTAATTAAGGTTACACTTTTTTTTTAAATTTAATGAAGAGACTCTTGAACCTCCATAACTTGAGGACAAGTTATGGAGTCATAAAACCATTTAATTAGAACTAGACTCTTCATTTTGTAACATTTGCCAACTTTTATGAGTTTTATGATTCTTAAATGTGACTTTTCATATAACTTGAGGATAAGTTACAAAAACACACTTTGGAATCAACTCTTAGATTAAAATAGATTGAAAACAACTATTTCACACAACTTTTCTATTAATCTAAGAACCTCATAAGAACAAGATAATTCAAATCATCAATCTTCAAGAAATTAGCAAGAACATACAAACTAATACAAATCTTGAAATTATGACAATTATCTTAGAAATTGGATTAGCATGAACATTACCACATCAAAAACAAGTTTATAAGTCCAAAAACATCTTAGGGTAATGTTCCTAGTCCAATTCCAGCCAAAACAATCGAATATATGCATCCAACTCGATTTTTCAGCTACTTTTGCAAGTATAACAAGAAAACAAGCCTAGGCTCTGATACCACTGTTGGGTTATGAGCATTCTAACACTCCTAAGTGTACATGCAACCCTAAATACCGTGGATCTATGTTTTCTCTATTATACATACAATTATGAACATCCAAGGTATTATCCTAATCTAGCATACAAAATAATAAATATAACAAGATAGAATACATACCTCTTCGATGTAGAATGTCTTCATGAAGCTTGAGTGCCTAGTGCCCCAAGTGTGACACCTCAAATGGTTCACACAACACCAAATACACTTGGAATAACTTGAGAGAAACTTGAACACTCCTTGAAATCGTCTAGCCCTCACACTCACACATTAGTGCACGATTTCTTAAGCCATGGCATTCTTTTATATGATGGCTATTAGGGTTACACCATGTAACTCATAACTTTACCCATTCCTTATGCTCCATGGATTTTAACCTCCATGGAGTATCCATGGGTCACCCCATCGACTTAGTCCAACATAAGGAATCTTGGATCACAAGCCCACATATATAAGAATGAATGATTTACACAATCAACCCATATATTTAATTAGTCTCCTTTTGATCACTTAATTAATTCCAAATTAATTCTTGATCAATACTAATTAAATAACCTTATTAATATATTAGAACTTATAATATATTAACCAACCTTAAGTGTTATTTCTCTCATTATAGTCTATCCAAATGCATGATGCCATGCAACCCAAATGGACCATGCCGGGTCAGGTCAAGTCTTACCAATTATAGTTATGGACTTAGACATTAATCCAACAGTACGACCACCTTATGAAGGTGTGCGGCCATACACCTTCATGTGATGGAGAACATGATGAACTTTAATGGTTAAGGGCTTAGATCAATGGGTCCT
Source organism: Lactuca virosa (assembly GCF_052849685.1). NCBI lineage: Eukaryota > Viridiplantae > Streptophyta > Magnoliopsida > Asterales > Asteraceae > Lactuca > Lactuca virosa. The sequence goes on along the minus strand of NC_136428.1, from coordinate 433,887,025 downwards.
TCATGTATGATAAGCTAAGTGATGGAAAACTCATGTTTTTGAGGCCTTGAGAGCGTTCTTGGATGAAGTTTTTAGAGAGAGAAAGTAGAGAGAGAAAGTAGAGTGCAGCCAAATGAAAGGAATGAGTGAAGGGGTCACCCTATATAAATAGGGATGAGTGTGCGGCTGGAGGATGGGTGTGCGGCCACATACTCGTGTGTGCAGCCATACACTCGGGTGTGCAGCCACACACTCATGTTTGCGGCCATACACTCGGGTGTGCGGCCACACACTCGGGTGTGCGGCCATACACTCGGGTGTGCGGCCACACACTCATGTGTGCGGCCACACACTCATGTGTGCGGCCACACACTCCTTTTGATGGAGTGTTTGGCCTATTTGCAACCCTAAATCTTAAACCAACCCATCCCTAATTCAAACTTTGGTTGTACAAGGCTTTAGATCATCCAAGCAGGCTCAAAACAATGCTAAAAGATAGCTGAAACGAGTTTAACATTGATAGAATTTGACTAAGGTATAAGGTAGAAGTTTCGGGTTGTCACATCATCCCCCCGTTAGAGGGAATTTCGTCCCGAAATTCAAGAATAGAGTACAATCATGAACTTGGAAAGAGATGGGGGTACTTCCGCTTCATTGAATCCTCGCGCTCCCAAGTGAATTCAGTACCCTGCTTGGCATTCCAGCGGACCTTCACTATGGGGATGCGGCTCTGTTTCGTACGTTTGACTTCCCGATCCATGATTTCGACAGGTTCTTCCACGAAGTGTAGACCCTCGTCCAATTCGATCTCGTCGAGAGGGATCACAAGTGTCTCATCGGACAGACACTTCTTTAGGTTCGACACGTGGAAGACAGGATGGATGTTGCTGAGCTCTCGTGGTAACTGGAGTTTGTATGCTACGGGACCGATCCTAGCAAGGATCTCGAATGGTCCAACATACCTTGGGTTTAGCTTTCCACGTTTTCTTAAACGTATCATGCCTTTCCAGGGCAAGACCTTCAGAAGGACGCGGTCACCGACCTGGAATTCCAAGGGTTTCCGTCGCTTATCGGCGTAGCTCTTTTGTCTATCTCGTGAGGCTTTCAGTCGTTCTCGGATTTGCATGATCTTTTCAGTCATCTCTCGGATAATTTCAGGACCAGTGAGAGTGCTGTCGGGAACTTGACCCTTGACTAGCTGCGTGTCACCCACTTCAGCCCAGCACAGAGGGGATCTGCACTTGCGGCCATAGAGGGCTTCAAACGGTGCAGCCTTGATGTTGGTATGGTAGCTGTTGTTGTAGGAAAATTCAACCAAAGGAAGATGAGTGTCCCACGATGTGCCGAAGTTGATGACGTAGGCTCTCAACATATCATCCAATGTCTGAATTGTTCTCTCACTCTGTCCATCAGTCTGCGGATGATAAGCCGTGCTCATATCCAATTTAGTTCCAAGAGCCTTCTGTAGTGATTGCCAGAATCTCGAGGTAAACCTACTATATCGGTCGGAGATAATGGATACAGGTACCCCATGAAGGCGAACTATCTCTTGAATGTAGATCCGTGTGAGTCTCTCCATCTTGAAGTTTTCCTTGATTGGCAGGAAGTGGGCGGATTTAGTCAACCGATCGACAATCACCCAGATGGCGTCGTGCCCGCTCAGAGATCTGGGTAATTTGGTGATAAAATCCATGGTTATCCTTTCCCACTTCCACTCAGGTATCTCTGACTGTTGAAGTAAACCTGAGGGCTTTTGATATTCCACCTTTACCTTGGCGCAAGTCAAGCACTTGCCCACGAAGGCTGCAATTTCCGCTTTCATGTTTGGCCACCAATAGAGTTGTTTGAGATCCAGATACATCTTATATGAACCTGGGTGAACGGAGTATTTCGTCTTGTGAGCCTCATTCATGACAACCTATCTGTACCCGCCGAACTTTGGAGTCCAGATCCGGTTCATGAAATAGTAAACTCCGTCGCCCTTGACCTCTAAGTTCTTATCCATTCCCCTCAAGGCTTCATCCACGATGTTTTCTGGTTTTAAGGCTCCCAGCTGTGCCTCTCTGATTTGTGCGGACAGATGGGAATGGATGGTCATTGTTATTGCCTTCACCTTACGCCCTGAATACTCCTTTCGGCTGAGGGCATCTGCTACCACATTGGCCTTGCCGGGATGGTAACGAATTTCGCTCTCGTAGTCACTGAGTAGCTCTACCCATCGTTGTTGTCTCATGTTTAACTCCTTCTGATCAAAGATATGATGCAGGCTCTTATGGTCGGTGAAGATAGTGCACTTGGTTCCGTAGAGATAATGTCTCCAGATCTTTAACGCAAAGACCACTGCTCCCAACTCTAAATCGTGAGTTGTGTAATTGACTTCGTGTGTTTTTAACTGCCTCGAGGCATAGGCGATGACCTTTCCTCGTTGCATGAGCACACAGCCTAGGCCCTGACTGGATGCATCACAATAGACCACGAAGTCTTCCGTCCCTTCGGGCAGGGACAAGATAGGTGCGCTGCATAGGGCCTGCTTCAATGTTTGGAACGCAGTGTCTTGCTTTTCACTCCAACAAAAGGGTACGCCTTTCTGAGTCAGAGTGGTTAAGGGTTTGGCAATTCTGGAGAAATTTTGAATAAATCTGCGATAATAGCCAACGAGACCCAAAAATTGACGAATTTTTGTGGGTGTCTTCGGTGCTGACCAGTTCTCTATCACTTTGATTTTGGAGGGGTCCACGTGTATGCCTTCCTCGCTTACCACGTGACCTAGGAAGGTTACTTTTCGAATCCAGAATTCGCACTTGGAGAATTTCACGTACAGCTTCTCTGTCCTTAAGGTTTCCAGCACCGATCTCAAGTGCTATCGATCATCTTCCTCACTTCTGGAATAGACAAGTATATCGTCGATGAACACGATTACAAACTTGTCCAGGAAAGAACGGCACACCCGATTCATCAGGTCCATGAATACTGCCGGTGCGTCGGTTAGACCGAAGGGCATCACTACAAATTCGTAGTGACCATACCGAGTCCGAAATGTTGTCTTAGGAACATCACTCTCATGGACTCGCAGCTGATGGTACCCTGATCTTAGGTCTATTTTGGAAAAGTAACTGGCTCCTTGAAGTTGATCGAAGAGGTCGTCGATTCGAGGAAGAGGGTAACGGTTTTTGACTGTGAGCTTGTTCAGCTCTCGATAGTCAATGTACATCCGAAAAGATCCATCTTTCTTTTTCACAAATAAGATCGGGGCTCCCCAGGGTGAGGAACTCAGTCTGATGAATCCTTTGCTGAGCAGCTCATTGAGCTGACTAGATAGCTCCTGCATTTCTGTTGGTGCTAGGCGATATAGAGATTTAGCTATGAGAGTAGCTTCGGGGACTAAGTCGATACGAAACTCGACTTGGCATTCAGGAGGGATTCCCGGAAGATCTTCGGGAAAAACATCGGGAAAGTTGCAGACTTCGGGGATGCTCTCGAGGTCTTTAACTTCCTGCTTCTCGTTAATGACGTGGGCTAGGAATGCATAACACTCCTTCCGCAGGAGTTTCTGGGCTTTGATGCACGAAATGATGCGAAGGTTTGAACTGAGTTTATCGCCATAGATTACAAGAGTTTCATCCGGGGAAAGATTGAGACGGATAGATTTTTCGTAACAAAGAATATCAGCATGATTGGGGCTCAACCAATCCATGCCGATGATGACATCGAAGCTCTTTATGGAAACCGGCATAAGGTCGATAGGAAAACAATGATTGCCTAAGGTAAGAGTACAGCCTATGAATATGTCGTTCGCGCTTTCTTTCTCTCCGTTAGCCATCTCGACGGTGAACGTTTCGGTTAAAGGTTGGGATTTACGTTTGATTTGATGTTTGAATGCATGACTCACAAAACTCCTCTCCGCACCAGAATCGAAAAGAATGCATGCATGAGAGTTGTCAAGGAGGAACGTACCCGTAACAACGGTAGGATCAGCGACTGCTTCCTCCTGGCCCATTGCCAGCACCCTTCCTGCGTTGCCACCTGTTGTTGCCTTGGGACAATCTCTCTTGAAGTGCCCAACCTCTCCACAGCCATAACAGGCTTGGCCAGCACCCGCCCCAGGAGCCTGATTGGTTGGTTGGACTGGTCCTTTGCAAAATTGAGTTGTGTGTCCTTTCTTGCCACAGCTGGTGCACGACATCTCCCGGCACTGTCCCTGATGATGGTAGTTGCACTTGTTGCACAGAGGTAGTTTTTCAGCGTAGCGACTGGGGTTTGTTGGAGTAACGGGGACTGCAGCAGGAGTAGTAGCAGCGTGGAGTGCCACTATTTGTTGTTTCTTGGAGGGCTCCTGAGAGGACTAGCCCTTGCGCTTGTTTCAAAACCTCTTCTTCCCACTACTCTCCTTCTGTGGTGCAGGAGCAGCCATCACCTCATCAAGATCGACTCCATGATCGATCAGAGTCTGAGCCAGATCCTTGGCGCTCTCAAATGTGGTCGGCCTCGCAGCCAAGACATTTCCTTTGGTTGGTTGCGTCAGCCCCCAGATGTACCTCTCGATTTTCTTGCTTTCCGGGGTGACCATTCCCGGACAGAGGAGTGCCAAGTCATAGAACCTAGCAGTGTAGGTGGCGATGTCAGAACCCTTCATCTTCAAATTCCAAAGTTCGTGCTCCAACTTTTTCACTTCGCCCCTCGGGCAGTATTCTGCAAGCATGAGTTCCTTCAGCCTTTCCCAACCCATGGTATTAGCCACCGGTAGGGTTAGGGTTTTGACTCGACCATTCCACCAGGTCAAGGCTCTGTCGGTGAAGGTGCAGGCGGCGAACTTCACCTTGTTTGCTTCAGAACAGGCACAAATTTCGAAGATGGATTCGATCTTCTCGAACCATCGAGTCAGAGCGATGACTCCTCCGTTTCCATCGAAGGACTTGGGTTTTGCAGTCATGAAGTCCTTGTAGGAACACTCCTTTTGATGTCCCTGACTTCCGTCTTGTCTTTGCGGATCGGTTCCACCTCCAGCCCCACCAGAGTTTACTTTTGCCATTGCTGCGGTTACAGCGGCGGTAACTGCTGCCTGGAACATGACGGGGTCGAACTGGGGAGGTGGTGGTGGTGGCGGAGTGTTGTCCCTTCTGTTGGGTCTTGGTCGAGGAGGCATCTTTTTCTAGAAATAATCAGGAAGAAGAGGATGGTAAGTCCTCGAGATATATTTCATCCTGATGATAAAAGTGTTCTACCAAGCGATAAGCACAGGAAGGTTATTAATGCAAGTAAGTTATCGCTTAGAAAAGAAGAGGTAGCAAAACTTGGAGCGATTCTATATACTGAGTTTGGCTCTAGCTAAAATACTCCTATAGTATTTTATGTGAGATGTTTTTGGTAAGTTTTTAGGCTTGCTGCAACACCATAGTCACTCCCAAGCACATGTTGGTCATGTCTCGAATGAATATAGTTAATCATGCTATATTGACCCTAGACATGATTACATAACTGCCCAGGTTTAACCGCAATGTCCAACATCCAAATACTTTTGTTTTGTTCTACTTACGACACGGATTCTGATACTCGGATATACTTATATAAAAATACTTGTATTTTTGAAAGTATACTTTTTAGTTTAGAGCACTTATGCCCCTTAATATTTATAGTTGTATACCATGTAAGGTTCGGTATACTTAGTTCGCTATAAACAAGGGCTCTGATACCAATCTGTCACACTCCAAAACCGTGATGGCGGAATCGTTCCGGGGTGGAGGACATCATGTGTAGTACCACAACATTTGTATAGCAAGCATAGTAAACACAACCAAACATTGAATACAATCATGAAAAGTGTTTACATCGGTTTGGAACTTGTTTTAAATACATCTAAAGTATGTAAAATATAGAAAAACATGACTCTTATTGCTCCGGCTCCTCTAATCCAAGAAGTACCTGTCTACTGATTACCTGAGAATACAAGCAGTTTTGAAAGTATATCAGCATAAAGCTGGTGAGTTCATAAGCATTTAGTTTTGGTGGAAAAATGTTCCTTGAATCCTTTTGAAAAGTGTTCCTCAAGAAAATCCTATATTTTCTTATGAAAAGCGTGTTTGAAAACCCATTCATTCCATGACTTCCAGGTTCGTACAGAACATGTACAATCCAATGAGTCGTGGAATGAATATGAATATCCATTGGTTGTAAAACAATCTGTTTTGAATAGCCGGTTTATCCCGGGAAAATCCTATATTTTCCCTGAAGGTTGAAGGTTGATTATCCGTTTTAAACTGAGGTTTGCAAGTATCTACCATACTCGTGTATATAAAAGCAGTTTTCTTTTAAAACCCTGGTTACACCCAGAGAAGTATATTACTCTTAAAAACTAAATAAAAGAAAACCGTGATGAACAAAGTCCTGAAGATATTATTATTAATACCCTCCAGTAATTAAATCGGTTATTACTTTGAGGTTAGTTCACTTGATTCATTATTACAAAAGTAAATATCTGTTATCTAGGTTTTGAGTTTTATAACCATAACTGACTGGATATAGCCCGCAACATCCTGTATCCTTAATGACTTTGTCACCCGCAGACCTGCCGGTCCTACTATAGCTAGGAGTGAGGTGCGGGATTGTCAGTCCCGTATAGATCTATACACAATAGTCACGCTCTCCCTACAAGAGATTCTGGTTACAAGTGCTAGTCCTACACTCTGATTCTGTGGGAGTGTTACCAAGGACGTGTCTCCAACTTAGCCTAACAAATTTACAAGTAATAATACTGAAAATCCTGTTTATGCTTTGCACGAATCCTTTATAAATAATTCATTTTACTATATGATTCAAAAGTTCGTTACCCTAGTTTGTAAAACTGTTTCCACGTGTTGATTTCTTAATCGGTTGGTAAAACTATTTTCCTTGTTAAAAGCATACTAAGAATATAATTATCTTAAGCAAAATAACATATTTTGAGCACAAGTTTCCTTATGCTTTTGCTTGTATTCCACCCTGAAAATGTTAAAAACACGGAAAATATAGGGGTATGAACTCACCTTGGTGATTTGAATGAAGGATCGACACGAAACGCTGGATGTTCAAGCGAAGCCTCGAACATGATTTGATCCTAAATTACATGCAATGACACATAACGGAGTCAAATGGAGGTATTTCCCCACTAAATTTAATGGAGAACCACTCTAGGAACTTGGGACTACTTGCACTGAGTGTTAGGACCTTAAAGGATTGCATTAGGTGAGTGTATGGCCACCTTTAAGGTGTGTGCGGCCATGGGTGTGCGGCCAGGCTATGTGTGCGGTTGCACACAGGAGTGTGCAGCCGTACAGAGGGTGTGTGCGGCCGTACACAGGAGTGTGCAGCCATACACTCCTCATTTGTGCCCGAAATGTTGATTTTTAGATGTTCTAATGCTAATACCAAGTCTTACTAGTGAATGAAGGCCAAACTCTTCACCTTGGAGAGGTTTAAGGTGTGTACGGCCACCTTATGAAGGTGTGCGGCCGTACACCTTCATGTGATGGAGAACATGATGAACTTTAATGGTTAAGGGCTTAGATCAATGGGTCCTTCATGTATGATAAGCTAAGTGATGGAAAACTCACGTTTTTGAGGCCTTGAGAGCGTTCTTGGATGAAGTTTTTAGAGAGAGAAAGTAGAGAGAGAAAGTAGAGTGCAACCAAATGAAAGGAATGAGTGAAGGGGTCACCCTATATAAATAGGGATGAGTGTACGGCTGGAGGATGGGTGTGTGGCCACACACTCGTGTGTGCAGCCATACAATCGGGTGTACGGCCACATACTCATGTGTGCGGCCATACACTCGGGTGTGCGGCCATACACTCGGGTGTGCGGCCACATACTCATGTGTGCGGCCACACACTCCTTTTGATGGAGTGTTTGGCCTATTTGCAACCCTAAATCTTAAACCAACCCATCCCTAATTCAAACTTTGGTTGTACAAGGCTTTAGATCATCCAAACAGGCTCAAAACAATGCTAAAAGATAGCTGAAACGAGTTTAACATTGATAGAATTTGACTACGGTACAAGGTAGAAGTTTCGGGTTGTCACAAGGCGGGCCCACCAATTCTAAGTCGATTGTGACTAGATTCTTATATAACTCTAGCATGTACACTTAGCAATTATAGCTGAAGTCTAACAATTCTAGATGAAATTTAGTTTTAATAGAAATATGTTTCCAAAGAAAATCCAATATTTTCTTTGTTAAGTGTAAAATGAATGCTCCTATGTTATGCGATAATGAGCCCTAGAAAGACCTGTAGATTCCTTCTATAATCACCCAGCGTATATAAGTTATATAAAATTTAAGTTAAATAAACCGTTGAATATAATAGATCTGCCCTAGGTCCACAACCAAACAAGGAACAGGAGATAAGGCGGGCCCACCAATTCTAAGTCGATTGTGACTAGATTCTTATATAACTCTAGCATATACACTTAGCAATTATAGTTGAAGGCTAACAATTCTAGCGATATGTAGTTCTAATATCATAAAACCCATTTTGTGTAAACCTGGTACTTTGTATTTGTACCCCTTTTTGTATAAACCCGGTACTTTGTATTTGTACCCCTTTTTGTATGAATCCGGTACTTTGTATTTGTACCCCTTTTTGTATGAATCCGGTACTTTGTATTTGTACCCCTTTTTGTATGAAAACCGGGTACTTTGTATTTGTATCCCTTTTTGTATAAACCCGGTACTTTGTATTTGTACCCCTTTTTGTATGAATCCGGTACTTTGTATTTGTACCCCTTTTTGTATGAAAACCCGGTACTTTGTATTTGTACCCCTTTTTGTATAAAAACCTTTTGTAATGTAAATGAACATAAACTATACCTATTATAATTTATCAAAATGTTTGTAATGTATATGCAACCTAACTATACCTATTATAGTTTAGCATGTTTGTTTGTGGTGTATAAGAACCCTTTTCTATGTAAGTCGAATGTATAGCAAGAATATAACTATGTTTATCATGCCTTGTTTTGTACTAATCGTAATGATGGAGGATTCTTACAATTCAGTGAGTATTTTCTATTATTCAATTATACCACAACAAGAAACACATGTAAAATATGAAATTCTCAAATATTAACACTTTGCTCAACATGTTACAAAGTGTGATGAAAGTTATAAGCTGTTATCTAGATTTTGACTTTTCTACACTGTTTTAGAAAAATCATAGAAAAATCATAGAAAAATCATACGAAGTCGAAAACTAAATCCGTAAATTCAGTGAGTCCGTAAAATGTGTCTAGTTTATTCATAATTTTTATTATGATTTTTAGAAGTCTTTAACTTGTGTTAAAATGTTCATATTCACAGACTGGTCCGAATTCGTTTCTAAAATGATAGGCAGTTTTGTGTTAACCAGAAGAGGTTGGGGTTTTGCGTTCTGACTCGCCGAGTCCAAGAACAGACACGCCGAGTCCACGGCAATCTTCAACAGACTCGCCGAGTTGTTCCTCCAACTCGTCGAGTTCATGCCTATCTTCATATAACTCGCCGAGTCCACCCAAGTGACTCATCGAGTCTCTTCAGTCCTTTATTCATACAGAGGCTTTTCGAGCCATGTAGGGGCTCCAAACTGTAGATCCACTCTTCTAGGGCATGACTCTCATGTAAATTTGCAAGCTTTACGTGGACACAAAGTGCTATAGGCCCAAATCAATCTAGGGCTAAGGTTTAAGACAAGGATGCTTCACCAACAAACCAAGGGCTGATACTTTATGAGTTTCTGGACCAAGACAAGCCTAGATCTGAAGTAGCAACCTCAAATCTAGACCCCTAACCCGAAATAGATCCTTAACATGCCAAAATGGCCCCAAATCTCATTCTTGAATAGATATAAATGCAATAGAGTCAAGGTAACAGCTTGTTACCTCCAAAATGTGCCCAAGCTGAAGTAGATTCTGGATCTACACCAATCCCTTGATGCTAGCCTCTTGATCTTCAAGCTCCCTTCTCAATATTCCTCCTCTAAAGCTCAAATCTCTTTAACAATGGAAGCTCACACGATTTTAGGGTTTACTGACTCTCAAGGGCAATAAGGAGGCTGAAGGGAGGACATATGGTCCTTTAAATAGGGTGCAACCCTTAAGATTATGGTTTTCTCTTTTCAGCACCAACTCGTCGAGTCCAGCTGCCGACTCGGCGAGTTGGTCACTTAACTCGCGACCAGAACCCGCTCCGACTCGACGAGTAAGCATACCTACTCGTCGAGTACCTTCTTCAATTTACACTTAAGTCCTTCAATCATACTTCTAAATTTTGGGATGTTACTGTTGGATTAATGTCTAAGTCCATAACTATATTTGGTATGTATTTGACCCGACCCAGCATGGTCCATTTGGGTTGCACTTCACCGACACAATTTATATGGATAGTCTTTTGAGAATAGTATATTTATGATTTATATTAATATATTATAAGTTCTAATATATTAATATGGAATCATATTATTTAATTAGTATTGATCAAGAATTAATTTAGAATTAATTAAGTGATCAAAAAGAACTAATTAAATATGGACTCTTATATATATGGAATGGGCCAAGTTCATTTAGGTTGGGCTAAGCTTTCATGGATGGTCCATGGAGCTTTTAACCCATGGATCCTATGTAAATGAAAGGTCATGGGTATTAGGGTTTACATGGATGTAACTTTAATCCTCCATAATATATAAAGGGGTCCTTGGCTCACAAAATTGACACAAGTGTGTGAAAATAAGAGTGGGCCGATTTTAGTGTGCATACATATTCTCTCAAGTTCTTCCAAGGTGTTTTGGTGATTTGTGATTCCATATGAGGCTTCCACACTATTGGGGCTAGGCTCTTAAAGCTTGAAGACATCAAGCTACATCAAAAGGTATGTCATCTAACTAGAACTTTGTAGTATAAGTGCTTCATAATATGCTAGTTAGGATGAAACCTTGGAATAGTTAATATTTGCATGTATAATAGAGAAAACATAGATCCAAGGTTTATAGGGTTGCATGTACACCATAGGAGTGTTAGAATGCTCAAAACCCAACAGTGGTATCAGAGCCATGGGTTGTTTTCTGTTATATTGATGCAAATGTTTTATTTTCAAGTTGGAAAAAAAAGGAAAAAAAAACATGACGTTTGTCAAATTTTAAGATAATTACTTGTTTTGTGAAAAACGAATTATTTGTAAAATTTGAATCATTTGGTATATGAGTTGAATTAGGTCAAATTTAGTAAAAGATAAAATGATATGATTATTTTATTAGTTTTAAAAGTTTGATCTAAATGTTTTAAGGAGTTACATATTTTGTCATAAAATTTTGGAGCTCAAAAGTTTGTTTTAAAGTTGTGATCTTAAGGGTTTTTGAAACTTCCATAAGTTATGGATATGAAAGTTTTTTTTTTTAAAAAATAATTTTGATTCAAAGTTTTTATGGAGTTACAAAATTTGGTGTTAGTGTTTTAAAGAATTCCATAACTTGTTCTTAAGTTATGGAACATGGAAAGTTTCATCATAAAACATCATTAATTCCATAAGTTATGGAATCCAAAGGTTTTCAAGAAATACAAAACTTGCCCTCAAGTTTTGGAATTTGAGAAAAGTTTTTTATGAAAAAAAAAAGAATTGAATTCTAAAACTCTTGGGTTCATAACTTAAACAATTAATTAAATGGTTTTAATTTTGAGTTTAATAATTGGAATTATGATGTTTTGTTGAATAGTTCAAATTAACTCTTATGGACTTTATTAATAGTTAATTAAAGCGTTTAATTAAAAGAGTATTATTAAATCCATAAATATATGGTTTGAGTTTAATTAAATTAAAAGTCTAGTTTAATTAATAGATTAAATCACCAAGTATTTTAAATGTCTAAAATACACCCTTATACTATTATAATATTAAAAGTTTAATATATTATATGTATAAGAGCAAGTCGTCTTACCATTAGTAGGCCTCATTCACGAAGTCGGTCTATAAGGGGGGTATAAGGTTACTGCCTATAAAATGGCAGTTTAATGGGTGTCCACTCTCACTCACCGCTTCCTTGACCGGTGGAGGGTCGTTAGCCGAACAGGTAGGACAAGGACTATAATTCTCCCTTCATTATAAGTAGAATGATAAATACTAAGTAACTAAACACTTATAAATTATCAATCTTAGTTACTTAGGAAAATGTGAATAAGGTGCTAATCCATGAAATTACACTTTGCACTTTGTTTAAGCTGTTAGTGGAGCGTGTGTGGTTAACCGGCACACTAACCTAGACTTAACAAGGTAGGAAAAGGGTAACTTAATGTTTATCATAGTATCGTTGGAGCGTGTGTGGTTAACCGGCACATCGATTGAGGGGTAAATATTAAGGGTACCAAGTATATTTGCATGGTTACTTCACACCTTGTTTTGTGATCCTCGGCATCCCAGTCACAAAACCTGAAGGGCACACTCGAGATTGAAACATGCCATTGAAAAGTTCAATGAATCTCAAAAGAATCTAGGAGTTTCAAAACCAATTAAAACCAAATAATACATTTCGTTTATCTTGGTGGAAATTGGTGAATCGTCATTCACATACCTTCAAATATTTTATAACTTGGATTACGGCATCCCTCTTCCAAGTTATAAAATAGTTTGTTGGGTCCTAGCCTTAATATATAATATTGGGTGTTATATTAAGGACTTAAATCAACTTTACGTGAATTTCTCCCATTGTTGATGTCTGGTTTAGACAACAATGATCTTCCCAAACCAAGCTTTCCTAATGAATATGACTTTCCGAGTTTGGCTCATGGAAGTCATACTTCTCTTCCTCCACCTCCTCCAATTATTCTCCCTAAGGTCACTCAAGCCCTAATGGCAAGCAAGGTCTATCTGTGATCACATCTTAGAGATGAAGTCACATATTGACAAGCTGGGAGAGTTGGGTGTCAAAGTCCTGAGAAAGTTGGATGTTCAATCACTTTCTAAGTCACATAGTGAGTTCCTTTGGGACTACTATGAAACAGACTATGACATGAACCTTAATGATCATATCTATTTGCTTGGTGCTGCTGAATCAACAATGATTTGGAACGATAGTAAAGCAAATTTGATTAGAAGATCAACTTCCCAAAAACTTTATGGACAGTGACAATGGTGACACTGGAAATCCAGAAAAAGCATTCTCTTCCCAATGGAAAGGGATTGGCCATAGTCAACCCGGTTGACCAAATGGTAAAGAGAAAGGCTAAGTCTGAGATAGTCCCATTACCAAAGGGTCCATATGTTTGTTTTGCCAAAGGAAGGGGCATTGATTGCAAAGCTGCCAAATTTACCTAAGGATGTTAAAGTCAATAAGTTTGACTCTACATCAGGTAGAGCCCATTATCTAACTCTGTTAAGTTCTATTCTGAGATCCTCATTACATGATGTGACTGGGTCACATGTTGATGTTTTAAGAATCAAAGAATAGAGAGAAATCTGAAAGGAAGTATATGCTGATTCTGATCGCGAAGGTGGATTTCGATCGCATCATAATTTTGAGCAGTTGCTTAAGAAGTTATGATATATTGCTAAGGAATAGATAACAACAATTTTCCATGTGGATTGTAAGGATAAGTTTTTCCGCAAAGTTTTAAAATAAAAGAAAATTGTTTAATTTTATTTATTTGAAGTATCCTTACAATGGAATTTGTGGAAAATTGTTGTTTATATGATTCCACTGACAGCAATATTGGAAAATGGATTTGATTCTTTCATTTGTGGTAGTGTCTAAATTTACCAAATCAGGAAAGTTCCTCATCACCCAAGTTTCAATTGGACCGAAACTTGGAATCATGCAAGTTGAATAGTATGACGAATGAGAACTTTCAAGCATTGGAAAATCAAGACTAATTACTTGTTCACATGGATGTGTGAGTCAAGTGAAGGACTAAAGGCATCGAGTACACATTCTTGTGCACTGGTCATGTCCACCACAAAGCTCGTTAAGACTATTTGATTTACTAAAGTTTATTAAATATGGTTATACTTACAAGTTTAAGTATAATTCTGAAACATTGGAAAAGTCTCAATGTATGGCAGAACGAATGGGAAGAATCAAATTAGGCAGAAAGATAAAAGTTTCTCAAATCTGAAAAGATGGGAGAGTACTTTAGTATCATGTTTGTGATCATCTTAATGATTTAGAAATCATATCACAATTAGTCCTCTAAAGGTCATCTTAGTGCATTCTTATGACTAAGAAGAGGAGTCATGAATTGTTGAAATGGTTAGATCAGGAAGATGAGTCATACTTCGTTCCAAAACAATTCTTAGAGTCATACTCCAAGATTGTAACTTGAGTGACATATCTTAAAGAAAGGTTTAAAACACTTGTCAAATGTAAGAGTAAAAGTGTCCTACTCTTGTACATTTGAAATTGGTAAGTTGTGATGTTTTGGATAAAACAAAGACCAACTAAGGCCAATTGTGTGAAGTGTTTGTCTTGATAAAGAATCTGCACTATCTCTTGAATATTTGGCAAGATAGTCTTATATGTCAAGAGGATAGTGGGAGTCTTAAAGATCCTAAAAAGAATTTCAAGAACTAATCAAGAATAAAACCTGAGGTTCTTCACTAGCACACGACTTGAGGTTTATAACCTATCGTGTTGACATATTATGTGCCCATTCCAGTTAAAGTTGGCTTTGCATAGGAGTTCTGAAAGTTCTCAATTGGTTGCATAACAACTTGGAAGCAATCGCAAGCCCTGTACTGCCAGGTGGCAAGAAGTTAAGATTGTATAAGTTCAGTCCATATGAGTTTGGATTTGTCATTATCCTTGTCTTGTGACTATGGTTTTGACGATTCACATGGATAAGAACACATACACCATAAAATCTAAGGGTCATAAGGTTTCTCTCCGATTCATGAAAATGATGGTGAGGAAACACTTCCACCAAGTAGATTTGAAGCAGATGGCAAAAGGTCTAAACAATTGAGCCTATGATTACGGCATCCCTTTTCATAGTTCTGAAATTGTTTAGACACACATGCATGCTATCTAAGGAAAGGTGTATGATTTTGATAAAGTTTTATCAAAGCATCTCGTATCAGAAATCTGAACTTTGGTAAGAAAGTCAATAAAGTATTGATTTCTAGAAGTCCAGCTGATTTCTGAGTACATGTGAAAGCTCGTGGGAGCATAAGTGTTATGCTAATTATCATCATGTTAGTGGGAGCATGATAATTATTGTTAGTGTTGCAAGTTAGCAATGTTAATTATAGAAAACAAAAGTTTCAATTCGTGAGGCTGCAGGGATTGAAAAAGTTGTTTTGCTATAATTAAGGGAGAGGATATACTTCATTTCATTTCTAAAGGCTTAGATTGAGACCTTAATCATCTTTAGTCAAGAATATATATATATATATATATATATATATATATATATATATATATATATATATATATATATATATGAATTTCATGTTGGATTGGTTCAACTCAAGGAAATTCTATATATTGCGTTCTCAAAATTCGATTATGATTACGGCATCCCTCTTCATAGTCAAATTTTGAAAACATGGCAAATAAAAATATTATAGCAAAAGACTGGTCTAGAATCATGTCTTTATGTGAGACATCATGAATCGTGTACCATTTGCTTTGGGTACAGGATCGATTGCATGTGCTATAATATTTGTCATTTCTAAATTTTTCCAAATGCCTAGAGGCATTAAGAAGGGAAAAGGTCTACAATTGGATATGACTAAAATGATTAAGCAATTGTCGAGGACAATCTGAGGTTTACCAAACATTCGTTGCTCAGGGACAGTTGGAAGTATAGTGATAATTTTGGAAGGACCATATTGACATATTCTGAAAAGAGGCATCTCTTATTCAGAAGTGATAGTCAAAATGAGAATATGGAGTTGTCTCCATAGGTGGAAGTTATATGTGTAAGATTAGAAAACTTAATGCAAGAAGCATGTCCAAAGCAATGTACTTTGAATATGAGACTTAGTTTCCATGGAGTTGATCTCCATCGGAATACCTTATAATGATTGTTGACAAGTCTTTGTGACTTTGTACATATTCATTACAGGAGGGTCAGTGTATATAAGTTTAAAATCTAAACAGATTTCGATAAATGATAGGAATTTGAAATTCTCACATTTTTCGATAAGGATTTGGGAGTGTGAAATTAGAATCATTGAAATTATGTTCAATTGGTTTATTTCACAAAGTAAGGATCATAGACAAACATAGAGTGCATACTTGGTGTATGGCAAAGCTATTGTTTAAGAAAAACATAGTGTACATGCTTGGAGCATGGGACAACTAGTGTTTTTAATTCAAGTATAAAGTTGATAAAACCGAAACAATGAACTATGAGTAATCAGTATGGTGATAAATAAAAGTGTTTATTTATATTCATAGGGTTTGATACCATATTTGATTCATTTATTCTTGTGTTTCACTTTGCATGTTTTTACTTCTAGAATAACTTAGTCGCTCTTCCTGAATGATTAAGTTATTCAAACCATCCACAGTCGGTCATATGTTGGAAGTAGATATGAATCAAGACTGTCATGAGTTGGTTTGTAGAGGTCCAAGTTGGTGGACAAAGTGGTGCTACAACACTCATGAGTGCTCATAAGTTCTGAGTATTGGATTCAACCCGCGCTCATTTGAATCACTTCATGGATTTTATCACGAGTGATCATGAGACGATAATATCTTATATTCTTCAAACCTAGAGATATGAGTTGTTACTACGAGTTGGTTATACATTGATTACACGAAAACGCATTTGGTAACTCGATGTTATAAAACGTGCCTTTGTGTATGATTCAACAAGTAGTAGAACAAGCCATATGAGTCGAAGTTTATCCATTCCTTTTACCTTCGAGATAAAGCGATATATGTGGGCCCCTCGATGATTTAGCGATGACACATGTGAGTGCTTGGCCAAGCCAGGACTGATTTGATTTGTTCAATCAGTCAGTCATCATAAATCGAAAATCGGGAAACAACAAATGGACAGAGAGAATGATTATAATCCGTGTCTCAGTCCATATGATATCTAGAATGGAGGAATATATGATCCCTTATCTAATGGACAAGTCATTGATAAGGTCAGAGTTCAACAGCGGCTTTAAGAGCTACGATTGCCAGTTAGGTTTTGAAGTCATACTCAATAATAGTTTTAGACTTATCCAAGTGGGATACTGTTGGATTAATGTCTAAGTCCATAACTATATTTGGTATGTACTTGACCCGACCCAGCATGGTCCATTTGGGTTGCACTTCACCGGCACAATTTATATGGATAGTCTTTTGAGAATAGTATATTTATGATTTATATTAATATATTATAAGTTCTAATATATTAATATGGAATCATATTATTTAATTAGTATTGATCAAGAATTAATTTAGAATTAATTAAGTGATCAAAAAGAACTAATTAAATATGGACTCTTATATATATGGAATGGGCCAAGTTCATTTAGGTTGGGCTAAGCTTTCATGGATGGTCCATGGAGCTTTTAACCCATGGATCCTATGTAAATGAAAGGTCATGAGTATTAGGGTTTACATGGATGTAACCCTAATCCTCCATAATATATAAAGGGGTCCTTGGCTCACAAAATTAACACAAGTGTGTGAAAATAAGAGTGGGCCGATTTTAGTGTGCATACATATTCTCTCAAGTTCTTCCAAGGTGTTTTGGTGATTTGTGATTCCATTTGAGGCTTCCACACTATTGGGGCTAAGCTCTTAAAGCTTGAAGACATCTTAAAGCTTGAAGACATCAAGCTACATCAAAAGGTATGTCATCTAACTAGAACTTTGTAGTATAGGTGCTTCATAATATGCTAGTTAGGATGAAACCTTGGAATAGTTAATATTTGCATGTATAATAGAGAAAACATAGATCCAAGGTTTATAGGGTTGCATGTACACCATAGGAGTGTTAGAATGCTCAAAACCCAACAGTTACAACTCTCCCCCACTTAAATTAGGCTCGTCCTCGAAGCCTACTGCAGTATACGATTCTGAGTATACCTCTTGCACTGCAGATTCCGATTTCCCAATCAACTCAGGTCCTTCCAGACCCTACCACTGTTCCCCTTTTAAAATAACTTCTTCTCATGTGGGATCCTTGCCAATACTCCAGGCCGACCACCGGCCTTTTCTACTTAATGTCAGAACACATCAATCCAGTATCACCCGATGATACTGCCACCTTCTTCACATGAACACACCTTCGAGACTTGAGAAAGTTAGACACCACAAGAATCCACTGAGCTCTGCTATAACACTAATCCACCTTTCCTCCGCCCAAAATTGGCGATAACCCGGATAACCTGCAATAGGGAACGAATCATGTTCCCATCCCGAATCTATTCCCTTTTTACAATGACAGGATACTACATCCTTCAGCTTCTAGCAACTCCCATAAATCAACCAGCTATATCGCATAACCATTCGTACCTAGCCCAATCAGCCTCGGGTTGGAATACCAGGTATGCCTATAACGGGTCCAGTCATCCCAAGGATGGTATATCCTCGCATTCTCACGCATGTTTGGCCCAATCAACCCTCGAGTTGGAATACCAAACACACCAGGTCTAATCAATCATAGGGTCCGGTCATCCTCATGATGGAATACCCTAGATTGGAATACTACTATTCCCATAACCCATGCCTACAACCATACTTGAAGCCCAAGGATCCAACCTTGCAGCTCCCTCAATCTACTTTGATTCAACACAACCCAGTGTAACTCACCCAAATCTCGACATCACGTCTACTCCAAACATACCATGACAGGGAACATTACTCTCGCGATCTCTAGGTCCACGACCTACGACTAGAATATCCTCACACGGTTCTTAACGTCGGTCTAGACTGCTCCCGAGTCTATCAACTCCGCTATCTCTAGCTCCTCTGTCCAAATCTCCAATCTGGAGCTACTCACCTTCTCCTCTT
The DNA here is from genome assembly GCF_052849685.1 of Lactuca virosa. Lineage (NCBI taxonomy): Eukaryota > Viridiplantae > Streptophyta > Magnoliopsida > Asterales > Asteraceae > Lactuca > Lactuca virosa. The sequence continues at coordinate 433,868,097 of NC_136428.1, read as the reverse complement.
CCAAGGAAACCTGAACCATGACTTCGCATCATCAGTCGGTGCTGCAATGTCGGAACCTCACTCTACATCATCCACTTGTGGAGCACGTCGCTATCCCATAACACGTATATATACTCAGAAACTGATTGCATAACCTACAATCCATAAAGAGTCTTCCGCATGCCCCTCAACATTTTCGACACTTGGGAACAACCCCACTGATTGTTATAGCATAGCAGTATCCTCACTGCTCGCTCAAAGATCCACCATACATACAGGGTTCTTACCATAACTGGAACGCCTCATCGCACCACTTCCCGTAACCAACATCCAAACTGCGTCAGGCGACATCCTTCCAAAGCACGCCCTATCCGAGAATTTCCAATTCTCCCCCACTTAGAGCACTAACTACTCTCTACCGGCGGCGAAGCTGGTACGCGACTCAATCGTCCTAATCCGAGACAACGAACTTCAAGGGATCCGAGTTCCCGCTGATGATTCTGAATCTCTGGATCATGACCTTCCTCTCTCTTGAATGCATCACCAGATACTACCCCTCTAAAATTTCTCAATAATAACTTCTCACTATCATCTACTATGCTCTAATAACTTATGCAGGAAACAAACAACTCATAATAACATGAACACGATATAGAAGAAAAGACATACCGGCTGTCACCTCTAGCGCTATCCCGATCTCCTCGACCACAAGCTGATAAGCACGCCCTGGAGCCTTCGGAGGCTCTGCTCGACCCTGACCCCCATCAGTAAGTCTCAAAGTGGCTGGTGTTGGGACCTGCGCTGGCCTGGCAGCCAAGAGAGGACATTGGGCCTTCGTATGGCCCACCTGATCACAATGATAACAAAGTCGGATTCCGGCAGCTGGAGCCTGCTGCCTGCAATCCCTGGCTATGTGGCCCTCCTTGCCACACTTGTGGCACCCAGAAGAATATCGACAAACTCCATCATGTACCTTACCGCACTTTCCACAAGTGCGACTCCTCTGACTTCCCTGACGATAATCAGCGGCCCTCATCCGTTTCAGCGCAGGCTGCGACTGCACCGGGGCCTGCCTCTGCTCCCTCAGCTGGAGCTCAATCTCTAACTCGCGCCGCCTGGTGGCCTCCTGCAACTCCAACAAGGTACTACATCTCTGCGAAGATACGAACAGTCTGATATCCGTCTTGAGCATGCTCAGATACCGGGTCATCTGAGCCTGCTCTGAAGCAAACTCAGGGAAAAACATCGCCCTCTCTGTAAACATCTTGGTGATCTCCGTCACCGACTCTGAATCCTGTTTCAGCTCCAAAAACTCCTGAGCCAACCTCTCCCGCTCAACTCGCGGAACATAACGGGTACTGAACATGTCTCGGAACTGATCCCAAGTAACCGCAGTCCGTTGCGCGTCAGAATATGATCCCGTAGTCAACCTCCACCAATCCTTTGCCCCGAGCCTTAGGAGGTTCAGAGCACACCTCACCCTCTGATCAGCAGGGCATGAACACGTGAAGAAACATCCCTCTACGTCCGACAACCATCTCATCGCAACAATCGGATCCTGAACTCCGTCAAAGGTAGAGGGCTTCGTATTATCGAAGTCTCGATACTGAAAGCCCTGACCGGCTCCTCCCCCTGCCGCTGCTACAGCCGATGCGACTGCTGCGGCAGCCGTCTCTGCAAGAGCTGCATAGCGCTCATCGAAGTACTCAACCATGGCGGTCTTGATCGACCCAAACATTTCCGGTAACTGAGCCCGGAACATAGCAACAACCTCATCATGAAGGATCTCACGAATCCTAGCATCCAACTCATCCGTCCTCATCTGACCAATGACCTCGGGTGGCGCTGATCCATCCTGACCACCCTCTCCTAATCTTGATCCCGAACCGGATCCTGCTCCAATGCGCCTCGTAACCACCATACTGAAATCCATCAAGAAGGGCATTAGACATTCCTCATAATAGCCTGGAAACTATCTCCCAACCAAAACCCTAGGGGTTGTGACTTCCTTGATACGCGTATGGGTCCTGTGCTTTCAGTAGTACGGGCCCATACTACCTTCCACACCTACCCATATTTGTCTCAAGTATCATCACAACACCCTAACAACATATAGACATAACGAGCGCTCAATCCTCATTCCTAGGGGAATACTGAATATCTCATAACTGGCCTCCCGGCCTCTCACTACCTACCCATCCATGAAACTTCCACCAACCCTGTAGCACTAGTGTATGCTAGTCATACACAATGCGGGACCCTATAGACTTTCGAATATCAAATCCTACCCTAAGGCCAAATCAAACATTCTCACGCTATAAGATCTTGATTATGCATAACCGCGATGCATACACTAAATATCTATAGTAATGATGTCAATTTCATACAAAGGAAACCCTAGGCTAGCAGGCATCATGTAATCAGGCAATTCTATCATGCAATTCCTGAAGATCCCTAGCCTAGTACTAGCATGCTGTTCTAATCATATCACATAATCAAATAACTTGTATGGTATTTTGGGGTCTACTTACCGGCTCCGGCTGATCGTACCCTCCGCATCCTCCTTTACTTATTTTGAAAACCATTTGAAAATATTTCCTTGATTTGAGACTGGATTCACACGAATGTTCCTCCAATTCACTCAAACCAAGGCTCTTATACCAACTTGTAACACCCATAAAATTCAAGCCAATTTAAAACATTTTAACCCATTCGAAAACCATTAAGTTATTACAACTTGTTTTCAAAATAGTTTAAACATCAGAGTATCCCCAGAACCAATTCACAAAATCATGAAATATGAGGAGCGGTACGATCACGCCTTTGCCTTGCCACGATCACCTGATGTACCTGAAAAAATAAACTGAAACCATATGCTCGAAAGCTTAGTGAGTTCCCCCAAAATACCCGTACACATATAACCATACACATACAGCAATAAACAACATACTATGGGTCCAATCAACCGTCAGGTTGGAATACCCCAGGCCCTCAACCATCGGGTTGGAATGCCAACATACTACGAGTCCAATCATCCTCGGGACGGAATACTCTCGGCCCACAACCATCGGGTTGGAATGCCCACACACCTATACATACAATAACTAATATGGGTCCAATCATCCCTCGGGATGGAATACCCCAGGCCCTCAACCATCAGGTTGGAATGCCCACCTACTATGAGTCCAATCATCCTACCGGGATGGAATACTCCTGGCCCTCAACCATCAGGTTGGAATGCCCACCTACTATGAGTATAATCATCCTACCGGGATGGAATACTCATGGCCCACAACCATCGGGTTGGAATGCCCACATACTAGCAAACATGTGCACCTATCAAATAATCATATAACAGTCTACAAGACAACATACTAGGGCCCTATCATCCTACCGGGATGGAATACCCTCTACTACTGCTCAACATGTGCACATATAACAGGTAATCTCCTACCAGCATACAGACAGTCAGACCAACTACAGGTCACTAAGCATAGCCACATCCAATCTACCAGAATACTGATCTAACAGAGCGTACCATCATATAGCCATCCTATCTACCAGGATACTGATCTAACAGAGCATACCATCATATAACCATCCTATCTACCAGGATACTGATCTAACAGAGCATACCATCATATAACCATCCTATCTACCAGGATACTGATCTAACAGAGCATACCATCATATAACCATCCTATCTACCCGGATGCCAACTAACATATCACAGCAGTAACTATCTCAAATAAAAAATCAAAGGGACGGCCTTGGTGCCTTAGACCCTTGGGTATATTGAGGATAACTCACCTTGCAACTGCCGAACCGAACCACGAAAGCACAATCCCGAAGCACTGCCCCAAACTCCAACACCTATAGCCATCAATGATCCATTGACATAAATATCCAAATTACCATAATACCCTTGAAGGTCAAACTGGTCAAAGTCAAAGTCCTGGCCAAATTCAACCTTCCTGATTGACCCTACTCGCCGAGTCAACCCACTGACTCGTCGAGTTCCCAAACTCAGAAAACTCTCATATCACGACTCGACTCGCCAAGTCACCCCATGACTCGTCGAGTTCAACAATCTCTGAGTCCTATCATGTCCAACTCACTGAGTCACCACTCAACTCACTGATCTGAGTCTTAACCAGAAGAGGTTGGGGTTTTGCGTTCTGACTCGCCGAGTCCAAGAACAGACTCGCCGAGTCCACGGCAATCTTCAACAGACTCGTCGAATTGTTCCTCCAACTCGTCGAGTTCATGCCTATCTTCATATGACTCGTTGAGTCCACCCAAGTGACTCGTCGAGTCTCTTCAGTCCTTTATTCATACAGAGGCTTTTCGAGCCATGCAGGGGCTCCAAACTGTAGATCCACTCTTCTAGGGCATGACTCTCACGTAAAGTTGCAAGCTTTATGTGGACACAAAGAGCTGTAGGCCCAAATCAATCTAGGGCTAAGGTTTAAGACAAGGATGCTTCACCAACAAACCAAGGGCTGATACTTTGTGAGTTTCTGGACCAAGACAAGTCTAGATCTGAAGTAGCAACCTCAGATCTAGACCCCTAACCCGAAATAGATCCTTAACATGCCAAAATGGCCCCAAATCTCATTCTTGAATAGATATAAATGCAATAGAGTCAAGGTAATAGCTTGTTACCTCCAAAATGTGCCCAAGCTGAAGTAGATTCTGGATCTACACCAATCCCTTGATGCTAGCCTCTTGATCTTCAAGCTCCATTCTCAATATTACTCCTCCAAAGCTCAAATCTCTTTAACAATGGAAGCTCACATGATTTTAGGGTTTACTGACTCTCAAGGGAAATAAGGAGGCTGAAGGGAGGACATATGGTCCTTTAAATAGGGTGCAACCCTTAAGATTAGGGTTTTCTCTTTTCAGCACCAACTCGTCGAGTCTAGCTGCCGACTCGGCGAGTTGGTCACTTAACTCGCGACCAGAACCCGCTCCGACTCGACAAGTAAGCATACCTACTCGTCGAGTACCTTCTTCAATTTACACTTAAGTCCTTCAATCATACTTCTAAATTTTGGGATGTTACAAATACGATTACAAGTGTTTGCCTAGCACTAGGTTTGTAAGGTTTCAAAAGATTGTGTCCGTTGTATGTCATTTACAAGTGTATTTATAGTCTAGGTTAAGTCACTACAAGTCCGAGATTTTCATGATCCTATTGAACTGGTATTTGCAACGTGCTTTGACTTGGTATTCCCAGGTTTTAAGCCTGGTTGGAGTGATTCTTCATTTTGAATGAGTCCCATGTTGACAATTTTTGCACATATGAGAAAGAAACAAGAAATATAGCCTGTAAACTTGTTAGGAAATAATAATGGCGATATTCAAGATCCTGATGTATGTTTGGGATCCTAAGACTCCTTTAAGATCCAGGATCCTGGATAGGTTTAAGGATCCTTAGATATCTTTGAGATCCGGGATCCTGGATAGGATTGAGGATCTTGGCCCTAACAATATATAAGATGTATTTTTTTTCAAAATACTAGGTTCAAATATAAATTATCTGAATTAAACTTTTAATTAATTAATATTAAACCAATTATGATTTATCTTTATCCTTTAATTAAAAAATTAATTAAATTAATTAAATCATTTAGGAATTAAACAATTATCTTTAATTATAATATTAATTAATTAATTCAAATTTAATCCCTACGTTCTAATTTTTGAAATTAGGGTTAACCGTTACCAAGCTTTAGTTATTCAAATTTTCGGTAATTAAAATAATAATTAAGGAAACTATAAACCCTAAGGTAATTTTTGAATACAATGGAAATGAGGCTAGGGTTTCGAGAAACCCTAGCAAAGTCGAAATTTTCTAGGGCTAGGGTTTATTTTCGATAAACCTTAATCTTTTGATCCATTCAAGTTATGCACAATTAATAGAATATAATGGCTCTGATACCAGTGATATGATATTTTGGTTACTAAAACATGTAAAGTGGAAAATTGTAACCCTTAAGTTCATATGCAATCTACTTTGGATCTATGTTTTCTCTATATGATAGCAATAAACAATGAACATCAAGAACCCTAATAAACCCTAGGTATTTTGAAAATACAAGAAGGATTAGGGTTTACACACCTTAGATTTATTATAGAAAATAAATATCTGATCCTTTCCTTTGTATCTTTAAAAAGCAAGCCTCAAAAGTATGATGCCTCTAATGGCCTTACACCCAAAACCCTAGAAACCCTACAATGGAGAGGAGAGAGATGATAGGGATAGAAATTTTGTTCCTAAGCTTGTAGGTGAAGGTATTAACAAAATTTGATGCCCAAGGGTAACCTATTTATAGTTTAGGTAACTTGCAGGCAAAGCTAGATTTGAATTAATTAAATAACTTATTTAATCTCAATTCAAATCTTTTCCTTATTAGCATCCATGAGGCTTCTGGAAACCCTAGAAGAGCTCCCAAAACTGTCCACCCTTGGATGGTTCTAAAACTGCCTCTTTTGTTCAACTATTGAACAGTTACAATTCACCCCTTGCACCTTTAATTAATTTCAATTAATCCCGAATTAATTCCAGATTAATTAGGATTAATAGTTAATTAATTCTAATTGATTTCTTATTATTCTATTAACCATATAATTAACAAATCAATTATTTAACAATTGATATCATGTTAATTTATTAATCATATAACAAATTAACAGATCAGTTATCTATTTCCAATTAATATATTAATCGCATAATATATTAACAAATCCTCTCTCTCTCTCTCTCTCTCTCTCTCTCTCTCTCCTAATATCATTTCTAGTTATTTTTGGTTATGAAGGCAACCCAAAAAGGACTTTGCTTCTATTTATAATTTTATACCAATTTAGTTATGAGCTTAGACACCTTAATCCAACAGATCTAAGTCATGGAGCTCTGGACTTAGGGATTAAGAGCTTAATGTATTAAGTTGTTTTGGACGTTAACCATGGCACGGTGGGTTACATGTTGTGGTGCGGGTCACGAGTTTTAATCGTAACTAGTTTATCCTTTAGTGACCATGATGTAACCAAGGAGTTGATCAGGCACAGTAGTCGATGGTGGTTGACCGTTGACTTTTGACTAGTTTGATTTTTGGTCAAATTGGGGGTTTAGAGTTTTAGATTGAGGTTTGGCCTTTGATTAGTTTCGATGACTCGGGTAGTTGATTCTTTGGGACTTCGATTAGTTAGATTCAACTCTTTGATTCAGCTGAGTCTTCTTATTATACTATGTAGGACACTAAGTGTCATGGTATGTTTGAATGTCTTTATGACTCATGTTTTTTTGGTTGGACCCGTTGGGCTGGGCCCACTTGGTTGAAATAAACCATTAGGTTGGGCCTACTTGGTTTTAATAGATCGTTGGGTTAGGCCCATTAGGTTGGGGAACTCATTAAATCTTGTGCTTACAGTTTATGTTTTAAATGTTTTAGGTTGTTATGGTAGCAAAAGGGAAGGGCATGACATATTTATATTGCATCCATTGGAGACTTTTACACCTAATAATTTTATTATGTTTTCAAAACGATGATATTTGGCTTTTGGTTTTATCAAATTCATACAATGATTACTTACCTATTTAGGAGTGAGTTGATTACTTTTATTTAAATGAAAATTTTACTATAAAATTTTGGGATGTTACAGAAAACAATCACCCTTTACTGCAAATGCGTGAGTCAACATCTTCTTTAAGCCTTACTTTAAAATCAATCCTATCAACTCGGGCCTTCACAACATCGGATGTGTAACGTTCGTGCATCCATAACTAATACGAATACAATTACTATAAAGGTTTTCCCTAAGATCATCAATGATAATAACAATGTGCCCCCATTTAGAAACAAGCTTATGAAAAGATAGTTAGTCTATGTACGTTTACTCCAAGCACATAAAGGCACACCCTCCATATCTAGACAAACTAAATGCTCATTAACAACGAAATCTTGAGACCACTTGCAAGTTTCCACCACCCACTGACTAACAACCTTATAATAGAAAAAATACTTGAAAATATTGTCATTATTGAATTCAAATAGCATCCATAATTCACCCAAATGTCTAAACACCATATCCAAAAAACAATGTACAAGATTAAAAATAATCATGAAGCCCCTGACCTCACATAGGATTGCATGATTCATCTCTATGTCACTCATAATGAAATCCTCGCGAAACAATTGGATGGCCTCATTATGAACTTGCTGTTGGATTAGGTGTCTAAGCCCATAACTATAATTGGTATGCACTTGACCCGATAGTAGCATGGTCCTTTTGGGTTGCCTTCACCGGAGCAATTTGATAGGATGGATATTTGAGAAAGAGGTTATTTGTGATTTAATAATATATTATAAGAATAATATATTAATTGAGAAATCATATTATTTAATCGGTAGTGATCATGAATTAATTTAGTGATCAAAAGAGACTGATTAAATGAACGGGGACTAATTAGGTAAATCAGTAATACATAAAGTTTGGGCTAATGATCCATGTTGATTAGGGATGGACTAAATCTATGTAATAGTCCATGAAGATTTAGTCCAAAGGGACTATCAAATGAGTTATTGGATTGCTTAAAGGCCTAAGTAAATGAATTAGGGTTTACAAGTTAAAACCCTAGGAATTCCACACTATAAATGTAACCCCTAGCACTCCCAAAATTGGCCAAGACTTCCAAGAAGAAACCCTAGCCGATTTTTGGTGCCCCCTAGCCTCTCTCTCATAATCCTCCATTGTTCTTGGTGTTTGTGACTTATTTGAGGTATCACATTTGAGGTACTAAGCTCTTTAAAGGCCAAGTTCTACAAGCTACAACAAAGAGGTATTCATCTAACTTGTTTTTATGCTGTAAATCTCAAAATTGTATGCTAGTTAGGGCTCATGCTTTGGATAAAAGAAAATTACATGTATAACTTGACAAAACTTAGATCGAAAGCATTAGGGTTGTATGTGCACCATAGGATTGTTATAGTGCTAAAACTGATGGGTTTTGAGCATTCTAACACTCCTAAGTGTACATGCAACCCTAAATACCTTGGATCTATGTTTTCTCTATTATACATGCAATTATGAACTTTCCAAGGTATTACCCTATCTAGCATACAATACTTGATACTTGGGTAATCAAATGGATAGAATACATACCTTTGTTTGATGTAGCTTGTCTCTATGAAGCTTGAGTGCCTAGTGCCCCAAGTGTGACACCTCAAATGGTTCACACAACACCAAATGCACATGGAATGACTTGAGAGAAATGGAACACTCCTTGAAATCGTCTATCCCTCATATTCACACATTAGTGCACGATTTCTTGAGCCATGGGATTCTTTTATATGGTGGCTATTAGGGTTACACCATGTAACTCATAACTTTACCCATTCCTTATGCTCCATGGATTTTAACCTCCATGGAGTATCCATGGGTCACCCCATGGACTTAGTCCAATATAAGGAATCTTGGATCACAAGCCCACATATATAAGAATGAATGATTTACACAATCAACCCATATATTTAATTAGTCTCCTTTTGATCACTTAATTAATTCCAAATTAATTTTTGATCAATACTAATTAAATAACCTTATTAATATATTAGAACTTATAATATATTAACCAACCTTAAGTGTTATTTCTCTCATTATAGTCTATCCAAATGCATGATGCCATGCAACCCAAATGGACCATGCCGGGTCGGGTCAAGTCTTACCAATTATAGTTATAGACTTAGACATTAATCCATAAGTCTCCCACTTGGATAAGTCTAAAACTATTATTGCGTATGACTTCAGGAACCGATCAGCAATAGTAGCTCTCAAAAGCTTCTGTCGAACTCTGACCTTGTCGATGAACTCTGACCTTTGTCAATGACTTGTCCATTAGATAAGGGATCATATATTCCTCCATTCTAGATATCATATGGACTGAGACATGGATTATAATCATTCTCTCTGTCCATTTGTTGTTTCCTAATTTTCGATTTATGATGACTGACTGATTGAACAAATCAAATCAGTCCTGGCTTGGCCAAGCACTCACATGTGTCATCGCTAAATCATCGAGGGGCCCACATATATCGCTTTTATCCCGAAGGTAAAAGGAATGGATAAACTTCGACTCATATGGCTTGTTCTACTACTTGTTGAATCATACACAAAGGCACGTTTTATAACATCGAGTTACCAATACGTTTTCGTGCAATCAATGTATAACCAACTCATAGTAACAACTCATATCTCTAGGTTTGAAGAATATAAGATATTATCGTCTCATGATCACTCGTGATAAAATCCATGAAGTGATTCAAATGAGCGCGGGTTGAATCCAATACTCAGAACTTATGAGCACTCATGAGTGTTGTAGCACCACTTTGTCCACCAACTTGGACCTCTACAAACCAACCCATGACAGTCTTGATTCATATCTACTTCCAACATATGACCGACTGTGTATGGTTTGAATAACTTAATCATTCAGGAAGAGCGACTTAGTTATTCTGGAAGTCAAAACATGCAAAGTGAAACACAAGAATAAATGAATCAAATATGGTATCAAACCCTATGAATATAAATAAACACTTTTATTTATCACCATACTGATTACTCATTATTCATTGTTTCGGTTTTATCAACTTTATACTTGAATTAAAAACATTAGTTGTCCCATGCTCCAAGCATGTACACTATGTTTTTCTTAAACAATAGCTTTGCCATACACCAAGTATGCACTCTATGTTTGTCTATGATCCTTACTTTGTGAAATAAACCAATTGAACATAATTTCAATGATTCTAATTTCACACTCCTAAATCCTTATCGAAAAATGTGAGAATTTCAAATTCCTATCATTTATCGAAATCTGTTTAGATTTTAAACTTATATGCACTGACCCTCCTGTAATGAATATGTACAAAGTCACAAAGACTTGTCAACAGTCATTATAAGGTATTCCAATGGAGATCAACTCCATGGAAACTAAGTCTCATATTCAAAGTACATTGCTTTGGATATGCTTCTTACATTAAGTTTTCTAATTTTACACAGATAACTTCCACCTATGGAGACAACTCCATATTCTCATTTTGACTATCACTTCTGAATAAGAGATGCCTCTTTTCAGAATATGTCAATATGGTCCTTCCAAAATTAGCACTATACTTCCAACTGTCCCTGAGCAACGAATCTTTGGTAAACCTCAGATTGTCATCGACAATTGCTTAATCATTTTAGTCATATCCAATTCTAGACCTTTTCCCTTCTTAATGCCTCTGGGCATTTGGAAAAATTTAGAAATGACAAATATTATAGCACATGCAATCGATCCTGTACCCAAAGCAAATGGTACACGATTCATGATGTCTTACATAAAGACATGATTCTAGACCAGTCTTTTGCTATAATATTTTTATTTGCCATGTTTTCAAATTTTGACTATGAAGAGGGATGCCGTAATCATAATCGAATTTTAAGAACGCAATATATAGAATTTCCTTAAGTTGAACCAATCCAACATGAAATTCATATATATATTCTTGACTAAAGATGATTAAGGTCTCAATCTAAGCCTTTAGAACTGAAATGAAGTATATCCTCTCCCTTAATTATAGCAAAACAACTTTTTCAATCCCTGCAGCCTCACGAATTGAAACTTTTGTTTTCTATAATTAACATTGCTAACTTGCAACACTAACAATAATTATCATGCTCCCACTAACATGATGATTATTATCATAACACTTATGCTCCCACTAGCTTTGACATGTACTCAGAAATCAGCTGACTTTCTTACCAAAGTTCAGATTTCTGATACTAGATTGTTTTGATAAAACTTTATCAAAATCATACACCTCTCTTAGATAGCCCACATGTGTGTCTAAACAATTTTAGAACTATGAAAAGGGATGACGTAATCATAGTCTTAATTGTTTAGACCTTTGCCACTTCTCACAAGTCCATGTTAGTGTGCCGGTAAACCACACACGCTCCACTAACGACTTTGAGAATGCAAATATCACAATTGCTATCTAGCTAAAATCTACTTAGTGAAAGTGTTTCCTCACCATCATTTTCATGAATCGGAGAGAAACCTTATGACACTTAGATTTAATAGTGTATGTGTTCTTATCCATGTGAATTTGTCAAAACCATAATCACAAGACAAGGTTAGTGACAAATCCAAACTCATATTGATTAAACTTGTGCAATCTTAAATTCTTGCCATTTGGCAGCTCAGGTGCCTGCCATTGCTTCCAAGTAGTTGTGCAACCAATTGAGAACTCTTAGAACTCCTATGCAAAGCCAACTTGAATAGGCACAAAAATTTCAACACGATAGGTTATAAACCTCAAGTCGTGTGCTAGTGAAGGACTTTAGGTTTTATTCTTGATTAAGTCTTGAAACTTTCAAGAGCTTTAAGAATCCCACTGTCCTCTTGACATATAAGACTCCCTTGTCAAATATTCAAGAGATAGTGCGGATTCTTTATCAAGACTAACACTTTACACAATTGGCCTAAGTTGGTCTCTGTTTTATCCAAAACATCACAACTTACCAATTTCAAATGTACAAGAGTAGATAACCTTTTACTCTTACATTTGACTAGTGTTAACAAACCCTCTTTAAGATACATCACTCAAGTTACAATCTTGGAGTATGACTCTAAGAATTGTTTTGGAACGAAGTATGACTCATCTTTTTGATTTAACCATTTCAACAATTCATGACTCCTCTTCTTAGTCATAAGAATGCACTAAGATGACTTTAGAGGACCAATTGTGATATGGTATCTTAATCATTAAGATGATCATAAACATGATACTAAAGTACTCTCCCATCTTTTCAGATTTGAGAAACTTTTATCTTTCTGCCATACTTTGATTCTTCTTATTCGTTCTGTCTCACATTGAAACTTCTCCAATGCTACAGACTTATACTTAAACTTATAAGTATAATCATATTTACTGAACTTAAGTAAATCATGACGAATAGTCTTCTTGATCTTTTGTGGTGGACTTGACCAGTGCACAAGAATGTGTACTCGATCCGTTAGTCCTTTCCTTATTTACACAAGGAATTAGTCTTAATTTTCCAAGCTGAAAGTTCTCATTCATCATACTATATAACTTGCATGATTCCAAGTTTCGGTCCAATTGAACCTTGGGTGATGAGAATCTTTCCTTATTTGGTAATATTAGACACTACCACAACCGAAAGAATCAAATCTATTTTTCCAATATTGCTATCAATGGAATCTTATAAGCAACAACTTTTCACAAATGCCATTGTAAGGATACTTAAAATAAATAAAATCAAAACCTTTTTCTTTTATTTTAAAACTTTGCGGAAAAACTTATCCTTACAATCCATATGAAAACCTTGTTGTTATCTATTCCTAAGCAATATAAATATCATAACTCTTAAGTAATAGCCCAAAATTCTGATCACCGAACCATGCGATTGAAATCCATCTTCGCGATCAGAATCAACATGTACTTAATAGAGTTAGACAATGGACTTTACCTGAAGCAGAGCCAAACTTATTGACTTTAACATCCTTAGGTAAATTTGGCAGCTTCGTAACCAATGCCCCTTCCTTTGGCAATAGTTACCTATGGACCCTTGATAATGGGACTATCTCAGACTTCGCCTCTCTCTTTACCATTGGGTCAACCGAGTTGACTATGGCCGATCCCTTTCCATTGGGAAGAGAGAGCTTTACTGGATATCCAATGTCATCATTGTCAATGTCCATAGCGTTTTAGGAAGTTGATCTTAGCAAATAGATAAGATCATTAAGGGTCTTGTCTTAGTCTGTTTCATAGGATTCCCAAAAGAACTCACTATGTGACTTAGAAAGTAGTTGAGCCACCAACTTTCTCAAGACTTTGACACCCAACTCTCCCGGCTTGTCAATATGTGACTACATCTCCAAGATGTGATCACACCTAGACCTTGCCTTGCCAATAGGGCTTGAGTGACCTTAAACTTTTTAGGAACTTGTGGGTTAGGGAGAATAATTGGAGGAGGTGAAAGAAGTATGATATCCATGGGACATCATCTTCATTTAGGAAAGCTTGTTTCAAGAGATTTGGGAAGATCATAAATGTCTAGACCAGACATCTTTTTGGGAGATATTCAAGATTTGATTTAAAGTCCTTAATATGACACCCAATATGAAATATTAAGGCTAGGACCCAACAAACTATTTTATAACTTAGAAGAGGGATGCCGTAATCCAAGCTATAAAATATTTGAAGGTAGGTGAATGACGATTCACCAATTTCCACCATGAAAAACGAAATAATTTATTAGGTTTTAATTGGATTTGAAAGTCCTAGATCTTTGAGATTCATTGAACTGTTCAAATGCATGTTTCAATCTCGAGTGTGCCCTTCAGGTTTTGTGACTGGGATGCCGAGGATCACAAAACAAGGTGTGAATAACCATGCAAATATACTTGGTACCCTTAATATTTACCCCTTAATCAGTGTGTCGGTTAACCACACAAGCTCCACCGATACTATGATAAATATTAAGTTACCCTTTTCCTACCTTGTTAAGTCCAGGTTAGTGTGTCGGTTAACCACACACGCTCCACTAACGACTTAAGCAAAGTGCAAAGTGTAATTTCATGGGTTAGCACCAAATTCACATTTTCCTAAGTAACTAAGATTGGGTATTAATAAGAGTTTAGTTACTTAGTATTTATCATTAATACTTTTAATGAAAGGAGAATTATAGTCCTTGTCCTACCCGTTCGGCTAACGACCCTCCACCAGCAAGGAAGCGGTGGGTGAGAGTGGACACCCATTAAACTGCCATTTTATAGGCAGTAACCTTATACCCCCCTTATAGACCGGCTTCGTGAATGAGGCCTACTAACGGTAAGACTTACTTTACTCTTATACATATATATAAATATTATTAACTTATAATATTATAAAGTATAAGGGTTGAATTTTAACTTTTAAAATTCTAAGGGCTAACTTGGAATTAAAGTATTCATGGGGAAAACTTTACAAATTCCAAAACTTGAGGGCAAGTTTTGAAAATATTCAAAACTAATTAATTCCATAACTTATGTGTTTAAAGTAGTTTTAATTAAAAAAAACTCTTCAAGTTCCATAACTTGAGGACAAGTTATGGAAGATTTTAAACTAATAAAAGAATGTAACTTTTCTTTATTTTTGTAACTTATGGAACTAATTAAGGTTACACATTTTATCATTTAATGAAGTGACTCTTGAACCTCCATAACTTGAGGACAAGTTATGGAGTCATAAAACCATTTAATGAGGACAAGACTCTTCATTTTTGTAACCATTGCCAACTTTTTATGAGTTTTATGAAACTTAAATGTGACTTTTCATATAACTTGAGGACAAGTTACAAAAACACATTTTAGAATCAACTCTTAGATTAAAATGGATTGAAAACACATAATTAATTAACTTTTCTACTAATCTAATAAACTCATATGAACAAAGATAATTCAAATCATCAATCTTCAAGAAATTAGCATGAACATACAAACAAATACAAATCTTGAAATTATGACAATTATCTTAGAAATTGGATTAGCATGAACATTACCACATCAAAAACAAGTTTATAAGTCCAAAAACATCTTAGGGTAATGTTCCTAGTCCAATTCCAGCCAAAACAATCGAATATATGCATCCAACTCGATTTTTCAGCTACTTTTGCAAGTATAACAAGAAAACAAGCCTAGGCTCTGATACCACTGATGGGTTTTGAGCATTCTAACACTCCTAAGTGTACATGCAACCCTAAATACCTTGGATCTATGTTTTCTCTATTATACATGCAATTATGAACTTTCCAAGGTATTACCCTATCTAGCATAGAATACTTGATACTTGGGTAATCAAATGGATAGAATACATACCTTTGTTTGATGTAGCTTGTCTCCATGAAGCTTGAGTGCCTAGTGCCCCAAGTGTGACACCTCAAATGGTTCACACAACACCAAATGCACATGGAATGACTTGAGAGAAATGGAACACTCCTTGAAATCGTCTAGCCCTCATATTCACACATTAGTGCACGATTTCTTGAGCCATGGGATTCTTTTATATGGTGGCTATTAGGGTTACACCATGTAACTCATAACTTTACCCATTCCTTATGCTCCATGGATTTTAACCTCCATGTAGTATCCATGGGTCACCCCATGGACTTAGTCCAACATAAGGAATCTTGGATCACAAGCCCCCATATATAAGAATGAATGATTTACACAATCAACCCATATATTTAATTAGTCTCCTTTTGATCACTTAATTAACTCCAAATTAATTCTTGATCAATACTAATTAAATAACCTTATTAATATATTAGAACTTATAATATATTAACCAACCTTAAGTGTTATTTCTCTCATTATAGTCTATCCAAATGCATGATGCCATGCAACCCAAATGGACCATGCCGGGTCGGGTCAAGTCTTACCAATTATAGTTATGGACTTAGACATTAATCCAACAAAAATAACCATCAGTGGTATCAGAGTCAGGTTGTTTTCTGTTATATTGATGCATTGGTTAATTGTTCAAGGCTGAAGAAAATTGAAATCTACTCTCTGCATGATGAACTCGACGAGTCGATAATAGGAATCGACGAGTTGAGCCAACTCGACGAGTCCATTCCCTGACTCGACGAGTTGGATCATCTGTTGGCAGATTTTCAGGTTTTTGGCCAGAATTGGATTAGGATCATTACCACAAACTGTTTTGACTGATAAAATTCTTTTTTCATGATAAGGTAATGATTATCCCCATCCAATTGGATGATAATTGTCAAATTTTAAGATAATTACTTGATTGTGTGATAAATTAATTATTTGTAGAATTTGATTTGAATTATCTTTCTATATGAAATTAGATTAGGTTAAATTTTGTGATATAGATAAATTATATGATTAATTTAATTGTTTTTAAATTTGATCTAAGAGGTTTTGAAAAGTTTCAAAACTTTCCCCCAAGTTTTGGAATTTAAAATTTGATTAAAAAGTTTTGATTTTGAAATATTTAAATTTTAAACCCTAGAGTTTTAAAAGTTTAAAATTCAACCCTTATACTATTATAATATTAATAAATTAATACTTATATATATGTATAAGACAGTCAGTCTTATCGTTAGTATGTCTCATTCACGAAGCTGGTCTATAAGGGGGTATAAGAAAATTGCCTACAAAATGGCTATTGAATGGGTGTCAACTCTCACCCACCGCTTTCTTGACTAGAGGAGGGTCGTTAGCCGAACGGGTAGGATAGGACATTAATTCTCATTAAAAAGTATAATGGTAATTATAAAAGTAACTAAATGTTTTTCATAAATTCCCAATCTTAGTTACTTTAGGAAAAATGTGAAAATGGTGCTATTCCATGAAATTGCACTTTGCACCTTGCCAAGTCGTTAGTGGAGCGTGTGTGGTTTACCGGCACACTAATTTGGACTAACAAGGGTGGCAAAGGGTAGCTAGATGTTTTTCATGGATCAATGGAGCGTGTGTGGTTCACCGGCACATTGATTAGGTGATAAATGACATCGAGAGTACCATGCATATTTGCATGGTTATTCACACCTTGTTTGTGATCCTCGGTATCCCAGTCACAAACTTGAAGGGCATAATCGAGATTAAACATGCCATTGAAAGGTTCAATAAATATCAAAGATCTAGGAATTTCATAAAACTTAATTCTTTTAAATTTTGGTTTTGGGTGGTGAAAATTGGTAAATCGTCATTTACCTCTATTCAAATAATTTGCAATTAGATTACGGCATCCCTTTACAAAGTTGTGAATTATTGTGTTTGGGTCCTAGCCTTAATATTTCATTTGGGTGTTATATTAAGGAATTTCTATCTAATGAAACTTGTCTTTCTTTTTCAGATGTCTACCTAAAACAGCGCTTCAAACTCAAACTCTTTCGGCTCTTTCTCCCTCATGAACTTATGTGGGAGGGTCATTTTCGATGGGTCAAATTTCAATGATTGGATTCTAAACATTCACTTGTCCATTCGATACGAGGAAAAGGAATATGTCCTCGACAAAGAGCTAAAGGAGATTGATGAAGAAAATGCTACTCCTAAGCAACTGGCTGAGTATAGGGCTCATGAGAAGGACGCGACAAAGGTGTCGTGCATCATGCTAGCCACTATGACTTCTGAGCTTCAGAAGTCCTACGAGGACTTCTGGCCTTTCGGTATGCACCAAGACTTAATGGAAAGGTACCATCAGAGTGCTCGACAAGAAAGGTATGAAATCATTGCCTCCATGATAACAACAAAAATGAAGGATGGAGAGTCCATCATGGCCCACTTGAAAAAGATGCAAAGATATGTGGATCGATTGCTAAAGTTGAATGTCAATTTTGACGAAGATTTGGCTATCGACATTATCCTACACTCTTTACCTCCTTATTATGATCAGTTCAGGATGACGAATCATATGAACAAGGATGAAGTCACTCTAAGCAAGCTTCAAGGCCTTCTGAGAACTACTGAAAGTAGTTTAAAAGGCAAGTTTGTTGTACCCACTCCTACTGTTGCTACTCCAGTCCTGGCAATTGGACATGGGAAAGGGAAGAAAAGGAAAGCTCCTTCAAAGAATCACAAGGTAAAATCTCATGATGGATCCTCTTCAAGTGGGTCCAAATGTGGTTTTGCTACTCCCTCATCCAATCCAAAGGAAGCAGAGTGCTTCTATTGTCATGAAAACGGGCATTGGAAACGAAGTTGCCCTAAATACTTGCAGGACATTAAGGATGGGAAGATAAAGCCCACCTTCGCAGGTATTTACACTATTCAATCTAAAAACTCATCACATACTAGTTCTTGGGTCCTTGATACAGGATGTGCTTTTCACATTTGTTCTGATTTGCAGGGTCTAAGAAGAAGTAGGGATGTGGAGCACCGGAAGATGAACTTGATCATGGGGAATAGGAAAGCGTCGCCTGTCACCAAGATTGGAGTTTATTCTTTATTGCTTATTAATGGGTTAGGGTTAGATTTGAACGATTGTTGCTACTCGTCAGAAATGACGAGAAACATTATTTCTTTTCATGGTTTGTATAAACAAGATTTTAGATTTTCATTTAACAATGAAATTGGTTCTATTAATGCTTTTTATAATGGTAAATTTTGTTTTGAAGCATTGCCTTGTAATGGTATATATGAAACTGTGATGGTTGTAGACAACTTAGGAAATAATGTATTGCATATTGATTCGTCCAATGGTTTGGACAAGGCATGCTTGTGGCATTGTCGTCTTGGACATGTCAACAAGAAGCGCATAGCCCAACTCCAAAATGATGGAGTGTTGGAGTCATTTCACTTGAAGTCGGATGACACGTGCGAATCTTGTTTGCTTGGAAAGATGACCAAGTCACCTTTCACTAGTACTTGTGAAATAGGTGAGGGTTTGTTGGATCTCATACACACCGATGTGTGTGAACCCTTCAGATCCACCACAAGGGATGTCACCCGCTTCTATGTAACATTTACTGACGATTATAGCAGATATGGATATATCTACTTAATCAAGCACAAGTCGAAAACCTTTGAAAAGTTCAAAGAGTTTAAGCAAGAAATGGAGAATCAATTGGGCAGGAAGATAATGATGCTCCGATCTGATCGAGGTGGTGAGTATCTTAGTATTGAGTTCCATGACTATCTTAAAGAATGTAGAATTGTTTCATAATTGAAGCCACCTAGGACACCGCAGCTTAATGGTGTGGCTGAGAGGCGCAATCGAACCTTATTGGACATGGTTCATTCCATGATGAGTCTAGAGCTTCGTTATGTGACAGCCATCATGGCACATTTCAATGCTAATAACGCCAGCGGAAGAGGAAGCGGTGCCGGTTATACTAATCGCAGTAACAATCAAGGGAACCAGCGAGTGTTGGTTGACAAGGACACCCCAGACCACAAACCTAAGAACAAGAAACGAAATTTCTGGGATAAAAAGGGGAAAAAGTCGACTCAAGGTTCTAACAAGAGACGACAGCCCGTGACTACCCCTGCGGTCACAACAACAGTCACAACATCTGGCACTTCATCTGCCACTACAACCCCCGTCAAACAGTATGCTGGGAATCTTCCAAGGTGCGACAAATGCACCTACCACCACAACGGAGCCTGCCGAGAGTTACAATATAGAAATTATAACAGAAAGGGGCACACTGCCCGTTTCTGCAGAGCGCCGGCACAGTCAATCTTCCAAGTAAAACAAGTTTTTTCAAGTGCGGTGAATCTGGACACTTCAGGAAGGAATGTCCAACGAAGAGAAATGACGAAGGAGTTCGCTTCTACATTTATCGCACCTTGGAAGATTCCCAGCATACTGTTTGACGGGGGTTGTAGTGGTAGATGAAGTGCCAGATGTTGTGACTGTTATTGTGACCGCGGGGGTAGTCACGGGCTGTCGTCTCTTGTTAGAACCTTGAGTCGACGTTTTCCCCTTTTTATCCCAGAACTTTCGTTTCTTGTTCTTAGGTTTGTGGTCTGGGGTGTCCTTGTCAACCAACACTTGCTGGTTCCCTTGATTGTTAATGCGATTAGTATAACCGGCACCGCTTCCTCTTCCGATGGCATTATTAGCATTGAAATGTGCCATGATGGTTATCACAGCAGGTGTGACCGCAGCCTGAAAAGTAGCGGAGTCTATCTGCAGAATTGGTGCCTCACCTCTTGGTTGGTTTCCTCCTTGTGAAGACATGATTCTGTTGCATGGCGAAGAATGATCTTGTGAGTAATGATGGTCATCATTAGTTGTATTCCATCAACTTAAATGTACTAAACAATTTCATGCTTTGCTGGACTACTCTCAATGTTTCTATCAACATTTCTGAGATATGTCCATGATAGTAAGTACAAGCGGGTATTGTACGAGTATATTTGAACTAAGTTATCCTTGTTTCCTAGTGTATCTGGTTCTGACTTTCTCAAGGTTCTGAATTATATATAACTTATATCCATTTAGTACTCATAGAAAGGATTGTAGTGTCATTTTTACATATCTTTCATCATATCAGAAGATATAGGATCTTCTGGAGGAACAGGCAAACTTTTCTAAAATAATTTTCAACTTACTTTACATCACTTAAATACTTATGAACTCACCAACTTAAACGTTGATCTACTCTTTCAAAATAACTTGTATTCTCAGGAAACTAGTAGACAGGTACGCACGCTGGGATTCAGAACTCCGACTCAACACATCACTTCAACCAGCGATGCTGGTATAGTTCAGCTATGCCATGCATGTGGTGAAATGGGACATGCCAAGAGAGACTGTCCAACAGAGAGAGGCGACAGAGGAGAAGGAGGAATCTAACAACAAGACATAAAGGAACAACGAAGAACCCTGCTTTTGAAATTTTTGGTACGTCTCCTATATTGAATTACTTTAAAATTTTAATCTATATTTCTATAAGATTAAAACTTGGGGAAAAATTTTAAAAGTAATTATAATAACTCACTTATCTGAACAAGTCACAGTATTCATGAGAGAACTAAAGATCCGTTCAGGGAAGCTATGATGGCTTAGTATGTACATCAGGGTTGTGCATAACTAAGATTTTGTATACTTAGATTGAGTGATTCCGCCTTAATTCCTGTTCCATGTCTGGTTGTGGATTTGGGGCAGAGTCACTCAGTCGAACCAATCTAACACACCCCCAAACCGGAACGGCGGAAACGTTCGGGGGCGGAGGACGTCATGTTTAGTATCACAAGACATGCATCATAGTAATCAAAGTAATAAACAACCATTTCATTAGAAAGAAAATGTTTACAAAGTATGTGATTCACATAAGATAGATTACAAAAGTAAATGACAAAACAAGACATGAAGCTACTATGCTCCATCTTCTGAATCCCAGCGTGCGTACCTGTCTACCAGTTTCCTGAGAATACAAGTTATTTTGAAAGAGTAGATCAGCATTTAAGCTGGTGCGTTCATAAGTATTTAAGTGATGTAAAGTAAGTTGAAAGTTCTTTTAGAAAAGTTCGCCTGTTCCTCAAGAAGATCCTATATCTTCTGATATGATGAAAGATATGTAAAAATGACACTACAATCCTTTCTATGAGTACTAAATGGATATAATTTATATATAATTCAGAACCTTGAGAAAGTCAGAACCAGATACACTAGGAAATAAGGATAACTTAGTTCAAATATCACTCGTACAATACCCACTTCTACTTACTATCATGGACATATCTCAGAGATGTTGACAGAAACATTGAGAGTAGTCCAGCAAAGCGTGAAATTGTTTAGTACATTTAAGTTGATGGAATACAACTAATGATGACCATCATTACTCACGAGCTCATTATTCGCCATGCAACAGAATCATGTCTTCACAAGGAGGAAACCAACCAAGAGGCGAGGCACCAATTCTGCAGATAGACTCCACTAATTTTCAGGCTGCGGTCACAGCTGCTGTTATAACCATCATGGCACATTTCAATGCTAATAACGCCAGTGAAAGAGGAAGCGGTTCCGGTTATACTACTCGCAATAACAATCAAGGGAACCAACGAGTGTTGGTTGACAAGGACACCCCAGACCACAAACTTAAGAACAAGAAACGAAAGTTCTGGGATAAAAAGGGGAAAAAGTCGACTCAAGGTTCTAACAAGAGACGACAGCCCGTGACTACCCCTGCGGTCACAACAGCAGTCACAACATCTGGCATTTCATCTACCACTACAACCCCCGTCAAACAGTATGCTGGGAATCTTCTCAAGGTTCTGAATTATATATAACTTATATCCATTTAGTACTCATAGAAAGGATTGTAGTGTCATTTTTACATATCTTTCATCATATCAGAAGATATAGGATCTTCTGGAGGAACAGGCAAACTTTTGTAAAATAATTTTCAACTTACTTTACATCACTTAAATACTTATGAACTCACCAGCTTAAATGTTGATCTACTCTTTCAAAATAACTTGTATTCTCAGGAAACTAGTAGACAAGTACGCACGCTGGGATTCAGAACTCCGACTCAACACATCACTTCAACCAGCGATGCTGGTATAGTTCAGCTATGCCATGCATGTGGTGAAATGGGACATGCCAAGAGAGACTGTCCAACAGAGAGAGGTGACGGAGGAGAAGGAGGAATCTAACAACAAGACATAAAGGAACAACAAAGAACCCTGCTTTTGAAATTTTTGGTACGTCTCCTAAATTGAATTACTTTAAATATTTAATCTATATTTCTATAAGATTAAAACTTGGGGAAAATTTTTAAAAGTAATTATAATAACTCACTTATCTGAACAAGTCACAGTATTCATGAGAGAACTAAAGATCCGTTCAGGGAAGCTATGATGGCTTAGTATGTACATCAGGGTTGTGCATAACTAAGATTTTGTATACTTAGATTGAGTGATTCCGCCTTAATTCATGTTCCTTGTCTGGTTGTGGATTTGGGGCAAAGTCACTCAGTCGAACCAATCTAACACACCCCCAAACCGGAACGGCGGAAACGTTCGGGGGCGGAGGACGTCATGTTTAGTATCACAAGACATGCATCATAGTAATCAAAGTAATAAACAACCATTTCATTAGAAAGAAAATGTTTACAAAGTATGTGATTCACATAAGATAGATTACAAAAGTGAATGACAAAACAAGACATGAAGCTACTATGCTCCATCTTCTGAATCCCAGCGTGCGTACCTGTCTACCAGTTTCCTGAGAATACAAGTTATTTTGAAAGAGTAGATCAGCATTTAAGCTGGTGCGTTCATAAGTATTTAAGTGATGTAAAGTAAGTTGAAAGTTCTTTTAGAAAAGTTCGCCTGTTCCTCAAGAAGATCCTATATCTTCTGATATGATGAAAGATATGTAAAAATGACACTACAATCCTTTCTATGAGTACTAAATGGATATAAGTTATATATAATTCAGAACCTTGAGAAAGTCAGAACCAGATACACTAGGAAATAAGGATAACTTAGTTCAAATATCACTCGTACAATACCCACTTCTACTTACTATCATGGACATATCTCATAAATGTTGACAGAAACATTGAGAGTAGTCCAGCAAAGCGTGAAATTGTTTAGTACATTTAAGTTGATGGAATACAACTAATGATGACCATCATTACTCACGAGATCATTATTCGCCATGCAACAGAATCATGTCTTCACAAGGAGGAAACCAACCAAGAGGCGAGGCACCAATTCTGCAGATAGACTCCGCTAATTTTCAGGCTGCGGTCACAGCTGCTGTTATAACCATCATGGCACATTTCAATGCTAATAACGCCAGTGAAAGAGGAAGCGGTTCCGGTTATACTAATCGCAATAACAATCAAGGGAACCAACGAGTGTTGGTTGACAAGGACACCCCAGACCATAAACTTAAGAACAAGAAATGAAAGTTCTGGGATAAAAAGGGGAAAAAGTCGACTCAAGGTTCTAACAAGAGACGACAGCCCGTGACTACCCCTGCGGTCACAATAGCAGTCACAACATATGGCATTTCATCTGCCACTACAACCCCCGTCAAACAGTATGCTGGGAATCTTCTCAAGGTTCTGAATTATATATAACTTATATCCATTTAGTACTCATAGAAAGGATTGTAGTGTCATTTTTACATATCTTTCATCATATCAGAAGATATAGGATCTTCTGGAGGAACAGGCAAACTTTTGTAAAATAATTTTCAACTTACTTTACATCACTTAAATACTTATGAACTCACCAGCTTAAATGTTGATCTACTCTTTCAAAATAACTTGTATTCTCAGGAAACTAATAGACAGGTACGCACGCTGGGATTCAGAACTCCGACTCAACACATCACTTCAACCAGCGATGCTGGTATAGTTTAGCTATGCCATGTATGTGGTGAAATGGGACATGCCAAGAGAGACTGTCCAACAGAGAGAGGTGACGGAGGAGAAGGAGGAATCTAACAACAAGACGTAAAGGAACAACGAAGAACCCTGCTTTTGAAATTTTTGGTACGTCTCCTAAATTGAATTACTTTAAATATTTAATCTATATTTCTATAAGATTAAAACTTGGGGAAAAATTTTAAAAGTAATTATAATAACTCACTTATCTGAACAAGTCACAGTATTCATGAGAGAACTAAAGATCCGTTCAGGGAAGCTATGATGGCTTAGTATGTACATCAGGGTTGTGCATAACTAAGATTTTGTATACTTAGATTGAGTGATTCCGCCTTAATTCATGTTCCTTGTCTGGTTGTGGATTTGGGGCAGAGTCACTCAGTCGAACCAATCTAACACACCCCCAAACCGGAACGGCGGAAACGTTCGGGGGCGGAGGACGTCATGTTTAGTATCACAAGACATGCATCATAGTAATCAAAGTAATAAACAACCATTTCATTAGAAAGAAAATGTTTACAAAGTATGTGATTCACATAAGATAGATTACAAAAGTAAATGACAAAACAAGACATGAAGCTACTATGCTCCATCTTCTGAATCCCAGCGTGCGTACCTGTCTACTAGTTTCCTGAGAATACAAGTTATTTTGAAAGAGTAGATCAGCATTTAAGCTGGTGAGTTCATAAGTATTTAAGTGATGTAAAGTAAGTTGAAAGTTCTTTTAGAAAAGTTCGCCTGTTCCTCAAGAAGATCCTATATCTTCTGATATGATGAAAGATATGTAAAATTGACACTACAATCCTTTCTATGAGTACTAAATGATCATAAGTTATATATAATTCAGAACCTTGAGAAAGTTAGAACCAGATACACTAGGAAATAAGGATAACTTAGTTCAAATATCACTCGTACAATACCCACTTCTACTTACTATCATGGACATATCTCAGAAATGTTGACAGAAACATTGAGAGTAGTCCAGCAAAGCGTGAAATTGTTTAGCACATTTAAGTTGATGGAATACAACTAATGATGACCATCATTACTCACGAGATCATTATTCGCCATGCAACAGAATCATGTCTTCACAAGGAGGAAACCAACCAAGAGGTGAGGCACCAATTCTACAGATAGACTCCGCTAATTTTCAGTTTGCGGTCACAGCTGTTGTGATAACCATCATGGCACATTTCAATGCTAATAACACCAGTGGAAGAGGAAGCGGTTCCGGTTATACTACTCGCAATAACAATCAAGGGAACCAACGAGTGTTGGTTGACAAGGACACCGCAGACTACAAACTTAAGAACAAGAAACGAAAGTTCTGGGATAAAAAGGGGAAAAAGTCGACTCAAGGTTCTAACAAGAGACGACAGCCCGTGACTACCTTTGCGGTCACAACAGCAGTCACAACATCTGGCATTTCATCTGCCACTACAACCCCCGTCACACAGTATGCTGGGAATCTTCTCAAGGTTCTGAATTATATATAACTTATATCCATTTAGTACTCATAGAAAGGATTGTAGTGTCATTTTTACATATCTTTCATCATATCAGAAGATATAGGATCTTCTGGAGGAACAGGCGAACTTTTCTAAAAGAACTTTCAACTTACTTTACATCACTTAAGTACTTATGAACTCACCAGCTTAAATGCTGATCTACTCTTTCAAAATAACTTGTATTCTCAGGAAACTAGTAGACAGGTACGCACGCTGGGATTCAGAAGATGGAGCATAGTAGCTTCATGTCTTGTTTTGTCATTTACTTTTGTAATCTATCTTCTGTGAATCACATACTTTGTAAACATTTTCTTTCTAATGAAATGGTTGTTTATTACTTTGATTACTATGATGCATGTCTTGTGATACTAAACATGACGTCCTCCGCCCCCGAACGTTTCCGCCGTTCTGGTTTGGGGGTGTGACAGATTGGTATCAGAGCATTGTTTATAGTGAACTAAATATATCAACCGATAAAAGATATACATCTATAAATACAATGGGGCCGAAGTGCTCTGGATAATAATATATTTTAAATATATAACTATACCCTACAAAAGTATATATACTTGCTTATACATATATACATACTAGAACAAGTATCACAAGAAGAACAGAACAAAAGTATTTAAGGGTTGAACACTGCGGTCAAACCTAGACAGTTATGTAATCATATCTGGAATCAATATAGCCTGATCAACTATATTCATTCGAGATGTGACCAACATATGTTTGGGAGTGATGCGGTGTTGCAACAGTCTTAAAACTTACCTAATTCTATTTAAGGGATTTCTAGATCAGAACATAAAGTTAAATACTATGGGAGTATTTTATGATACTATAAGGCAACAACAAGTATGTACTTGCTCATCGCGGTATGATACGTAGCAGTGTTAACATCAAGGAGAAAACAGAAAGCACTAGAAAGTCTATACAGAGTACATTGTCGAATACACTCGGGATACACCATCGAATAACAAACGTTTCTTTCAAATCGGCCTAACATTTGTTTCTGTAAAGAGTTCGTTGTTATCATTCATCATGAATTGGCGTGGTCCTCACCATACTGTGTTCATATATTTCCATCGCCTTGACCATCAAATTCAAGAAATCGTCGTCATTCGTAACGACAGTCCGACCCGGACCTCGGAATCGCCTTCTTCGTATTCTAAACCCCGAAGTACTCATGCAAAGAGTACTTTGCCCTCCGAAACCTTGTTGTTGCATATTCATCAGACCTTCCTGAAATACCACTCGTCCAACAAATCAAGTTCAAGCATAGAGGCTAAGGACGAATACAGCCCACCTATCACTATTAAGTGTATACGCGAGGGTGGTATATAATTATGAATACACAGATTTAGTATGTGTGTTTCCGCCCTATCTCCTGTTCCTTGCCTGGTTGTGGACCTGGGGCAGAGTCGCACATCCGACCGTCTTACTAATCTTAATTATATACGACTCGTATGCACGAGATAATGATAGATGGACCAGGTATGAATCCTATTATGGATATTAGAGCAAAGTTGCTCGGGTCTACGAGTGGGTATTCTGCCAATCAGAGGAGCACAACCCCAGTAGGACTGCTAAGAAAGCTAATTTCGGGACGAAATTCCATCTAATGGGGGGATGATGTGACAACCCGAAAATTTTTGCCTTGCAAATCCAGCCATTTAATTCAACCGTGTGTCAGACTCGTTTCTGCTATCTTTTAGCCTTGTTTAGAGTCTCTTTAAGGGTTCAAAGCTCAGTACATTCAAGCATTGGGTATAGGATTGAGTTGTGTAAGTTCTTCGAGTTGAAATCGAGCCGAACACTCCATCCAAGGGAGTGTACGGCCGTACACATAGGTGTACGGCCGTACACCCACGATGACCGTACACCTATGATGATCGTACACCCACCCCCATATGAAGAGTATCCCTTCATTTCTAGTCATTTCTTCAACTTCCAAGTCTAGAAAATTGATTTATCTCTCAACTATCATCGAGTTCTTCATCCTAGATCATCAAAAACATAAGTGTTCCTTCCATCTTTGAGTTGTTATCCTTCTTAATCATGTATCATCCTTTGATTTCATCCATGAAAATCATCTTTTTGGGTAGATCTTCATCTTTCACCAAGAACACACACTTGTTCCTGGTGGCCGTGAACACTCTTTGAGCCTCCAAATCGTAAGTATGCTTTCCCTATGCTTAGTATACGTTAGATACTCTTGTTAAACACCCTAGAAATGACCATTTAGCTGGAACTAAAGGAGTGTACGGCCGTACACCCTTGCATGGCCGTACACCCCTCAAAACACTCCAAAAGGGCCTCCAAAATGAGAACCTAGTTCATATTCTTGTTGAGCAATAGTCCCACTAGCTTCCCCATCATTCAAACACCCTCTTGTGCATGTTTTACCATGACTGTACGGCCGTACACTCCATGGCCGTACACACCATAATGTGGCCGTATACACCCCTTTGATGAATCATATGTGATTCTAACACTTAGTCCAAGTGTTTCCTAGTCCCTAAGGGTGTTTTCTTTCATGTTAGTTGCTTTTAAACACTAAATTCATGCCATTATATGTCATTTAGGACTCGTTTGTGTCTCGGGACTTCATTCGTGGAATTTCTTATCCTTACGCGAATCTGCAATTGAATCACCCACATAAGGTGAGTTCATACCCCTATAATCAATCTCTTAAATGTTTTAAATGCTTTTAAGGGGGAATACAAGTAGAATACAATAAATAAGATAATAATATAGAATATCGGGTTCGCATAAACCAAGGTACGAATACCACGTACCAAGGTTAGCAAACACGAGGTAATACGTCATACCGGGTTTATACTAACAAAGGTACGAATACCACGTACCAAGGTTAGCAAACACGAATTATGATACAGGAAACACATAAACATATGCAAAACTCACAACAGTATCAACTGATGCGTTAAGAGTACAAGATTACATTACTTCTAATAGTTGTCCAAACATTAGAATAACGCCACATAACTTACTCGTAACATGAATATTCAGTTAGAAGGGGACCCATAATGCTAACTTTATGATTCTTCGGTAGATACATCAGGGATATATATTAAATGAGTCCAACAGATAGTAGGATGTGTGCTTTCCGCTTCATTTCCTGTTCCTTGTTTGGTTGTGGGCTTAGAGCAGATGCACCCAGTCTACTATCTATTCTATCTTAATTATCTATATATATTCCGTATACACCAAGTAATCATAAGGAGTACCAGGTATGGGTCAGGTCATAGTATATAAATTCAATATACCGTTTTCTAGTACAAAAACATACTTTCAGATAGAATATTGAGTAAACTAAACTAGAAACTTATCAGTGAAAGATTTAATCCATTTTATTAAATCAATACAACTTAAAGGACCTTAAGTGGTTAATTCTATAATACTTTATGTAACGCCCGCAGATCCGGGCTAGTCAATTTAGAAACGATGAGCATCAAAAATGAGTTTTTGATGGAAGATTGTTTAGAAGGATTAATCTTAACCAAGTTGTAGTATACTTTACAAGGGTTCCGTACATATAAAGAACGTCGAAATCCGAGTTATAACAAAGAAGTTATGGTCCGTCGAAGTTTTACAGCAAAACCGGCACGGCACCGGGAGACGTAAATAGTGAATTTATGAATATTCTGACTTCGTATGAGGAAGTTATGAATTTTCTAAGATTTGGCATAGCAGTGCACAGCCCGAAACTCGAGTTTTAGTTTGAGCGGTTTTTGGCCTACGCAACCTAAATGAGAGTTGAAGATATCATTAATAGGAACTCAAAGGTAAAAAGACAGATGAAAACGGAGTCCGTATGTAGAAGTTGTGGATTTTACGCGGACATTTAACAGTATAATCTCCTCCTATTGTTAAATTTAAGATCGGTCGAGAATTAACTGACAGAGTCTAAATGAAAGTTTTAGATATTGTTTTTACATACGCGTGGATATAAATAATGTCGATAGTAGAGCTCGTAGCTTAAAGATATGGACGAAACTTGGTCCCTACTCTTCGAACGCGATAAATTCGATACAGTTTTGTAAATCTGAGATAGAATGAGAATTAGTTGACGGCATCTAAATGAAAGTTGTATTACTCGTAAATACCAACGCGTGGATATAAAGAACATCAAAAATGGAGTTCGTATGAACGAGTTACAAATTATAATAGCATATTTACGTATTAAAATAAAGTATAAATCATATATACGTACACATATAGATACAAATTTATATATCATTAGAAAGGTATCGACGATGCGGTTATTATAAGACTAGTGTTGAGTAATTTCGACATTAATTTAGTACAAATATCGTTAAATCTGTTTAAAATAGTATTATGAAGGGGTGTTTAGTCGTTTATATAACTATAAGGTCATTAAGTAATTATGGAGGGTAGTTTTTGTAAATTCAATTACTATAAATAAGAGGCTTGGGATCTCATATTTCTTGCACCATTCTCTTGATTCAAGAGTCTTTCTCTTCTTATCCCCCGAGCATTTCGGTCCCTCGTGATTCGACTTCTCTTTCTGTAGTTTTAGTATAGTAAGGTGAGCGCTGAAGCGCTGCACGAATCTTTCTTAGAAAGATTCAGCGACGAAGTTCTGCCCCTGTAGAGCCCGACTCCTAGCTAAAACCCCCTTGTAAGTAAGTTATGCTTACCCTATTTTAATATAGCTTATATTTAAAACTAGTATTGTTATTATGAACTTATAATAAATATTTGAGCTATTATTATGACTTATATAAGTGTCGTTATAATATCTTTTTAACTACTCACGGTACAGGGAATCTGGTTTAAAGGGCCGCATATGGTTATTGGATTTCAGAAGTGCTATATGCCAAAATGGTCCTGTCCTCCGGTATTTTATGTCTAGCCCCTGTCTGTGCATAGTGGTTGGAAAGTATTGTTTAAACGCTTATATAATAATAATAATAATAATAATAATAATAATAATAATAATAATAATAATAATAATAATAAGACTAATAATTAGTCACGGTAAATATTAGACTAAAATCTAGTGGTAATAATACTAGGTTTCGTCGAATGAAATTATTTTAAAGTAAACGAAGCGATGTCCGAGTACCGAGTCACCACCTTATCAAGTGAGTGCATAGTTACTTTCATCTTACACATAGATATGAAGTATTTTATATAAATTACGTGCTATGTGTGCATATAACCTGTATACTTGTTATCTATGTTGGATGAATGATTTTATACATGTTTTAAATGATTTAAACTGTATATGTATTTTATATCTACGAATATGTTGGGTAAAACATGGGTAGATGAACGAGGAGGGATGAAAGGGGATATAAGTAAACATTGGAGACTATGAGACTTAGTGCCTAGACCCTGCGACTATGAGACTTAGTGCCTAAGCCCTGGCGACTATGCGACGTAGTGCCTGTTGTATAAACCCTGGCGACTATGAGACTTAGTGCCTAAACCCTGGTGACTATGCGACGTAGTGTCTGTTGTATAAACCCTGGCGACTATGAGACTTAGTGCCTAAACCCTGGCGACTATGTGACGTAGTGCTTGTTGTATAAACCCTGGAGACTATGAGACTTAATGCCTAAACCCTGGCAACTATGTGACTTAGTGTCTGTTGATTAAACCCTGGCAACGATAGATTTCGTGCCGATTCCTTAGGATGATCCTTAGGAACGAATGAACGAGGAATAGCTAATTCTTAGGGTAGATCCTTAAGAGTAAAGAAGATAATGAGGATGAGTAATTGGGTTGATTGTTTGATGTTTAAACATAATAATTATATTATTGTGGGTTGAAAACCCTGTGTACTCACTAGGTTTCCCAACTTGACCCACTCAAGCTTATTTGTATCACAGGTGTCGATACGAAGCTACTTTACACTGAGAGAATAAAGAGATGTAGATCACTAGTGTAAATGAATGTAAGATCTGTTTATGCTTATGTTTCTGTATTGATGATGACATCCCAAATGTTTTGAAAATGAATAAAAATACATTTCTTCAAAAATGCTTTGATAACGTATTTATCATGTTTTCTGGGAACAAATTCCGCAACATTTTTATTAAAAGAAGTACTCTGATTTTTATAAAGCATAAACAAAATCGGTCTTTTCTGACCGTGAAAATGGGGATGTCACACTTTAGTTTACACAACAGGTTATATATAATTAACTATCTGTTCTATATTAGATTATATATAACTAGTGTAAACTAAGTGATTATAGAAGGAGCTATTGTGGTTACCATTTTTACTAAAGGAACTATTATAGTTAACTCCGTGAGTACCAAATGAATGCACCAGAGTTATATACAATGAAGATCTAACAAACAATGGGATGTGTGACTTCCACCTCATTCCCTGTTCCTTGTTTGGTTGTGGGTTTAGGGCAGATACACACAATCGATTGTTTGTTTGATCTGTATTATATATAACTTATATCCATTTAGTACTCACAGAAAGGATTGTAGTGTCATTTTTACATATCTTTCATCATATCAGAAGATATAGGATCTTCTGGAGGAACAGGCGAACTTTTCTAAAAGAACTTTCAACTTACTTTACATCACTTAAATACTTATGAACTCACCAGCTTAAATGTTGATCTACTCTTTCAAAATAACTTGTATTATCAGGAAACTAGTAGACAGGTACGCATGCTGGGATTCAGAAGATGGAGCATAGTAGCTTCGTGTCTTGTTTTGTCATTTACTTTTCTAATCTATCTTATGTGAATCACATACTTTGTAAATATTTTCTTTCTAATTAAATGGTTGTTTATTACTTTGATTACTATGATGCATGTCTTGTGATACTAAACATGACATCCTCCGCCTCCGAACGCTTCTGCCGTTCCGGTTTGGGGGTGTGACACGTTACCTATCTCATTCTCGGGGTATGCCTTAGAGACTACCGTCCATATCCTTACTCTAGTCCCAACTAAGAAGGTTGCCAAAACACCTCATGAAATATGGATATGGAAGGTTCCCTTATTAGCGCATATCAAGTTTTGGGGTTGCGAGGCTTTCGTAAGACGAGAGACTCACGACAAGCTCGTATCCCGTAGTGAGCGTTGTATTTTCATCGGCTACCCATAGAAATCATTTGGATATTTGTTCTATAGACCTAGTGAGAATGTAGTCTTCGTCGCATGAAGGGGTGTCTTTCATGAAAGAGAACTCATATGCCAAGAGGATAGTGGGAGGCAAACTGAACTCGAAGAGCTTCAAGAGTTAAGTGGTGAAGGAACCTCTAACACTAGCGCTTAACCTAAGGATGAGACTCCTGTTGAACCAGTTGACAAGTCCTTACCTCTGAGACATTCCAGTAGAGTTAGTGTTCCACCTGTGTTATATGGTTTTCATATAACAAGTGAAGATGATACGTTTATCAGTGATAACACACTGATAAATTTGGATGAACCTAACAACTACAAGGAAGCCATGGCGGGCCAAGAGTCTGTAAAATGGAAAGAGGCAATGGACAGCGAGATTTATTCCATGTATGAAAATCAAGTTTGGAACTTGGTTGACATTGTACTAGGTCGTAAGACGGTCGGGTGCAAGTGGATCTTCAAGAAGAAGACCGGCATGGATGGGAAAGTACACACATATAAGGTACGATTGGTTGCGAAGGGATTTACTCAAACTCCTGGAGTTGACTATGACGAGACCTTCTCACCAGTAGCGAAGATCAAATCTATAAGGGTTATACTGGCCATAGATGCGTTTCATGATTATGAAATATGGCAGATGTATCTCAAACCCACTTTCCTTAATGGGAAGTTGGCTGAGGATGTTTACATGTGTCAGCTAGAGGGTTTTGTAGATGCGAAGTACCCTAATAGAGTGTGTAAGCTTGAGAAATTCATTTATGGACTAAAGCAAGCATCTCGCAGATGGAATCTTTGTTTCGATGAGAAAGTCAAAGATTTTGGTTTTTCGATAAACGAGGATGATTCCTGCGTATATGTCAAGGCTAGTGGGACTATGGTTAGATTTTTGGTATTGTATGTGGATAACATACTACTCATAGGAAACGACGTTCCAACCTTGCAGGAAGTTAAGTCCTGGCTTGGGAAGTGTTTCGCTATGAAGGACCTCGGGGAAGCTACTTACATTCTAGGGATAAGGATATTGAGAAATAGGAGTAAAAGACTAATAGGACTTAGTCAAAGTACCTACGTGGACAACGTGTTGAAATGTTTCAACATGGAGAATTCCAAGAAATGAGAATTGCCTATCCAGGGCAATACCAAACTGAGTAAGACTCAGAGTCCGAGTACCGATGCCGAAATAGCATAAATGAGTCGAGTACCATATGCTTCTGCCGTTGGCTCGATCACGTATGATATGACATGTACCCGCCCTGATGTGGCTTTTGCTTTGAGCATGGTTAGTCGATATCAAGGGAATCCTGGTAGAACTCACTAGATAGCAGTAAAGAACACTCTTAAGTACCTACGGATGACTAAGGATTGGGTCCTTACCCTCGGTGGGAGTGATGACTTGAGAGTGACAGGGTATAGTGACGCCAGCTTTCAGACCGACAGAGATAATTTCCGCTCTCAGTCGGGCTGGGTACTTACCCTAAATGAAGGAGAAGTAACATGGAAAAGTTCCAAACATGAGACTGTAGTTGATTCAACGTGCGAATCAGAGTACATAGCAGCAAGCGAAGCGTCGAATGAGGCAATATGGCTAAAGAACTTCATCGGAGACCTTGGAGTTGTACCAGCTGTAAAGGAGCCTATGGAGATTTTCTGTAACAACGAGGGTGCGGTCGGCTTAACCAAGGAACCGAGGGATCATGGCAGATCCAGGCACATCAACAGAAAATATCACTTCATAAGACATTGAGTAGAAGAATGACTCCTCGTAGTGAAGAGGATATCGTCAGAGGATAACCCAGCAGATCCCCTTACGAAGGGACTGAGTAGGGTTAAGCATTTGCAGCATGATAAGAGCATTGGCCTAAGGGACGATATTAGTTTTAGTGATTAGATAGGCAGTTACAAACTTGTAATAAATAAATGTAATTGACATTTGATGATTAAATAATAAGGGTTTTGTTTATAAGTAAAGTTATTGTCTTTTGTCAATTGTTTATTTTATGTTTCACTTTTTTCATGTTTTGACTTCTAAAATAATATGATTATTCAAACTATCCATAGTCAATCATACTTTGGAAGTAGGTTATGAAGTTAGACTGTCATGAATTGGCTTGTAGATTGTCTAAGGTGTTTAGACATAGCAAAAGTTTGCTACAACTTTCATGAGTGCTCCTGAAATAAGAGTTGAGTATTGGATTAAACCCACTCTCACCTGAATCACTTCATGGAATTTATTACGAGTGATTGTGAGACGATAATATCGTATAATCTTCAAACCAAGATATATGAGTTGTTGATTACGAGTTGGTTGTGCATTGATAGTACGAAAACGTATCAGTAACTTGATGTTATAAAACGTGTTGTTGTGTATTATTTAACAAATAATTAGTACAACCATATAAGTTGAAGTTTATCTGTTCCTTTTATCCTAAGAGGATTAAAAGAGATATCATGGGGCCCTCGATGATTTTGTTTTGACTTATGTGCCGGGCCCGGTCAGGACTCAAATGATTTGTTCAATTAACTTCTATGTCAAACAAATCAGAAATCGGGAAACAAACTGTTGGACAATGAGTATGACTTTATTCCATGTCTTTGTCCACACGATATCTTGAAGAACGGAGGATTATATAATCCCTTATCTAAAGGACGAGTCATTGACTAGATCAGAGTTGGAAAACGGGTTTTGAGAGCTACGAATGCTGATCGGATTTTGAAGATGCATTGGCAGTTATAGTTATTAGACTTATCCAAGTGGGAGACTGTTGGATTAGGTGTCTAAGCCCATAACTATAATTGGTATGCACTTGATCCGATAGTAGCATCGTCCTTTTGGGTTGCCTTCATCGAAGAAATTTGATAGGATGGGTATTTGAGAAAGATGTTATCTGTGATTTATTAATATACTATAAGAATAATATATTAATTGAGAAATCATATTATTTAATTGGTATTGATCAGGAATTAATTTGGTGATCAAAAGAGACTGATTAAATTAACGGGGACTGATTAGGTAAATCGGTAATACATATAGTTTGGGCTAATGATCCATGTTGATTAGGGATGGACTAAATCTATGTAAGAGTCCATGAAGATTTAGTCCAGAGGGCCTATAAAATGAGTTATTGGATTGCTTAAAGGCATAAGAAAATGAATTAGGGTTTACAAGTTAAAACCGTAGGAATTCTACACTATAAATGTAACCCCTAGCACTCCCAAGATCGGCCAAGACTTCCAAGAAGAAACTCAAGCTGATTTTTGGTGCCTCCTAGCCTCTCTCTCATAATCCTCCATTGTTCTTGGTGTTTGTAACTTATTTGAGGTATCACATTTGAGGTACTAAGCTCTTGAAAGGACAAGTTCTACAAGCTACAACAAAGAGGTATTCATCTAACTTGTTTTTATGTTGTAAATCTCAAAATTGTATGCTAGTTAGGGCTCATGCTGTGGATAAAAGAAAATTGCATGTATAACTTGAGAAAACATAGATACAAAGCATTAGGGTTGTATGGGCACCATAGGATTGTTATAGTGCTCAAATAACCATCACTTGCATGCCGCTTGAACCAGAACTTTAGCACTATCTACTTGAACAATCTAAGTAAAGGACTTAGGATAGTCCTTTATAATCGATCTGGAAGGCCGATCACCACTTCGAGTATGATCATTAGTATTATTTGCATATTTCCTCCTGTTATACGTAGGCATTCTAGCAAAGAGTTTGAAACTTCAAATCCAAATAATGCATAAATCACAAATAAGAACGTTAACCGAACTCACCCAAACTAACCATACAAATGCAAAGTTCTTTCGTAGGCACGATTTCCTACTAGCCATATAAAGATGAAAAATGTTTTCATAATCTCACATAATTTTATCAATTCTTTATTGTTAGTGTTATTAGGAAAATTAGTCATGTATAAGTATTGAGAAATCTACATTACATTATCGACATCCTCCCGATACGTATTATGGGAACCTGGATAATCAAACACCGAGACCTTTTGATTGTTTCTCTTAATTAGATGATTCACCTTTTCCCATCCTTGCTCACCCATTGATCGTCCATACCTCATGCCTACTTTTGAAACTACTCAAGGTTCCCTCGAGAAATACAAAAAAACACAAGTGAATAATCTAATTCCTCGGCCATCAAAGCCGGAAGATCACATGAAATCAGTCATGATCGATGTCGCCCTATGGTTAATAACCTATTTAAAAGATGTTTATTTTAGGTGGAAACCAATAAAATTTTACCAAAGTTATAACCGGCAGTCCCTTCTTCTTGACACCGATGTCCCTCTTCAATCTCTATTCCTACCATTGAATAGATTGTGACTTTATTTTTTCTAATAACCAACAACGTATATACTAATTTAACTTTAATCTCTATCATTTTGTCAATGTATGTATGTATGTATGTATGTATGTATGTATGTATATGCATGTGTATATATATATATATATATATATAAGCATATTCAAATGAGAACAATTCTTAATTTGAGAACAATCGAGAAAAAATTTGGACCATTGATTTTAAATATTAAAAATTAAAAATATTATTATTATTATTTTATTATTTTCATTAAGTAGACAAATAAAAAGGCCCAATCTCATCTACCCCACCCCCACCAATATACCAATATTGAATGTTCCATTTCCCTTTCACAATGGAAGCTGGACCACCACTGACCACCGGACCGCCACCAGATTATCGCCGCCGGAGTTATCGGAATGCTGTCGCAATCATCGGAATGGCGACGGAATCAACGAAATGGTGTCAGAATCACAGATCGTTGGCTCTGCACTTTCCCCAGATCTGGTTGCTAACCACATCCCTCCGCCTC
Organism: Lactuca virosa; assembly: GCF_052849685.1. Taxonomy (NCBI): domain Eukaryota; kingdom Viridiplantae; phylum Streptophyta; class Magnoliopsida; order Asterales; family Asteraceae; genus Lactuca; species Lactuca virosa. The sequence continues at coordinate 433,829,701 of NC_136428.1, read as the reverse complement.
TACTCCTCCCACCGTCGTCCGCTACTATAGAATCTGAAATCACCTCTGCCTCTCCCCTCCCAAAACTGTCGCCCTTAACCACCTCCTTGAATCAGCGGGAAAAGCATCTAGTAGGAATTTAACATGTCAGAAAAAGCACCACCCACTTGTTTCACCAAATCCGGATCTACATTTGACTCTATATTCGATTTCGATTAGTTAACACAATCGACTTCGTTCCATTATCATCATACTTAGATTTACACTTTGCTTTCAGAGCCAAAATCACATGAATGGTTTTCAACATAGTGTGAACAAAGTAATCAGCCTTCTTAGCCCTGTTTTCCTTTAATTTACCATCGAATTCATCCATCGTCTCGCACTTCCTGCCTTTCTTAGTAAAACATTTTGCCAACTTTATCCCCAAACCCTAAGACAGATTTAAGCTCAATACAAATCTTATATACCAACGGCAGATTTTTTCAAACTCAGTTTCTTCATCGTTTGAGAGATATTATCTTCCAATCACATATATATGATTCAACAAAATTTTAAATACAGATGTATGTGGAATGAAGGTTTAATAGATTAACACTCCGTTTCCGAGTTCAACATAACAAGAGAAAAGAAAGGAAATGAGTGGAAATGAGAAGAAAATAAAAAAAAAATTGGTGTTCCCGAGTTTCATTAAAGGATGGAAGTAGAAGGAAGTGGAGAGAAATGGGAGGATCATTTTCCCTCCTAACTTTCCTTCCGATTTGGGAGGATTTGGAAAGAAAGAACAAAATGATTCATTTTCCTTCCACTTCTCTCCAACTCGGGAACATGAAAGAAAATTTTGTTTTCCTTTCATTTCTCTTCTTTTCTCTCATGATTTTATTTTCTCTTCTCTTCTTTTCTTTTGTTAAACTCGGGAACGAGGCGTAAAGCGATGAAACGATGGAATTAGGATTTGTGCTATGTACAGTAAACGTCGTTCAAATTTTTTTTGATAAAAGGAAAAAAGAAAAATGAATGTACAAAGAAATCCTCATACTTCGTGAGTTTAAATTCCTCCTCAAAAGTGTTAATCTCCAATTGAAGGTAACATTTGTTTTTAATAAAAAAAACATACCAGATTTTATAAAAAAAATTCTTTTATTTAATCTTTATCGATGTAATTATTTTCTTTGGTAATCATAAATAAAAATTATAGAAATCAGTTTTCTCAGTTTTTATATTAAAATTGTTAATATATATAATCACATTGATTAAATACATATAATCACATGTGATTATATGTATTTAATCACAAATGATCTATTTGCACAAGATTCGTTTTTACGTTCGCGATTGAATCGTTGTTCTTTATCCACATTAATCAAATGTGATAAAATACATATAATCACGTGTGATTAAATAAATGAAAAACAATTATTAAGTAGAAAATGCAAAAACGAATATTGTCCATATAAGTCATATGTGATTAAATGCATCATACATATAATCACATGTGATTATATACACACGAACAACAATTGAACCAAAAACACGAAAAAAAAATCTTTTCTACATACATCATATGTGATTAGATACATACAATCGCATTTGATTAAATACACGGGACCAACGAATGAATCGAATATGCGATAAGAATATTATATACATAAATCATATGTAATTATATGTGATTAAATACATAGAATCAAACATGATTTATGTTATTATATGCATTCAATCACATTTGGTTGCAGATAGTAGGTAGTGGTGGTATAGTGGAGATGGGTGGTGGTGAAGGTGGTGGGGGGTGGTGGTCGTCGTGGGTGGTGGGTGATAAGGGTCGTGGGTGATAGTTGGTTTATGGTGGTTGTGGGTGGCGGGTGTTGGTAGTGGTGGAAACGAATCTTGTCCACATAAATTGTATGTGATTAAATACATATAATCATATGTGATTAAATACACGAGACTAATTATTAAATAAAAAACGCAAAAATAAATATTGTCCATATAAATCATATGTGATTAAATAATATTCGTTTTCATGTTCTCGATTCAATAATTGTTCTTTGTCCACTTTAATCATATGTGTTTAAATATAATTAATCATATGTGATTATATTTTTCTAATCACATATGATTTTATTTGGAAAAAATGTATCTTGTCTATGTAAATCATATGTGATTAGATATATAATCACATATGATTATATACACGAGAACAACTATTGAATCAAGGACACAAAAACAAATCTTGTCCCCATAAATCATATGCGATTAAATATATATAATCATATGAGATCAAATACACGAGACCAATTACTGAATTGAAATTGCGAAAATAAATATTGTCCACATAAATCATATATAATTAAATACATACAATCGCATGTGATTATATGTCAAATAACATATGATTTATATGGTCAAGATTCATTATTGCGTTCTCGATTCAATAATCTTCTTTGTCAACATTAATCATATGTGATTAAATACATTTAATCACATGTGATTATATGTATCTAATAATATATGATTTATATAGATGGTGGGTCGTGAGGGTGTAGTGGCAATAGGCGTTGATGAGGTGTGGTGGTGATGTGTGGTAGGTTGTGATGGGTGGTGATGGTGGGCGGTGAAGGGTTGTGGTGGTTGTGGTGGCGAGTGGTGGTGGCGTGTGGTGATGACGTGTGGTGTTAGTGGATGGGTAGTGACGTGTGGTGGTGATGGATGGTGGTGGCGAGTGGTGGTGGCGTGTGGTGATGTTTGGTGGTAGTGGTGGCAAGTACGGGTGGTGATGGTTGTGGTGGTGGGTGGTGGTTGTGGTGGTGGGTGATGGTTGACGGTAAGGGTGGTGGTAATGGTGGTAGGTGGTGGTTTTGGCGGATGTTAGGCGGGGGTAATGGTGGTTGGTGATGTTGAATGGTGGTGGGTGTTGGTAGGTGGGTGGTGGTGGCAAGTAGTGGTGGTAGTTGGTGATGGTAAATGGTGGGTGGTGATGGTGATAGGTGGTAATGGTGGTGGTGGGTGGTGGTTTTTATGGGTGGTGGGTGAGGGTGGGGGTGGCGATGGTTAGTAGTGGGGGCGGGTGATAGTGATGGTGGTGTTTGGTTAGTGGTGGATGGGGATGGTGGTTGGTAGTGGGTGATGGTTGGTGGCGGTGGCGGTGGCGGGTGGTGGGTATGGGTGGTGGTGACGGGTGGTGGTGATGGGTGGTGAAGAAGGGTGGTGGTGGTTAGGTAGTGGTAGGTGGTGGGTGGTGATGGGTGGTGGAGGAGGTGGTGGTGGTGTGTGGTAGGTAGTGGTGGTAGGTGGTGAGTGATATTGGTTAGTGAGTTTTTTAATTGTTTGTGCATATATATATATATATATATATATATATATATATATATATATATATATATATATATATATATATATATATATATCATAAACAATTAAAAAACTCACTAACCAATATCACTGGTTAGTGAGTTTTTTAATTGTTTGTGCATATATATATATATATATATATATATATATATATATATATCATAAAACACAGAGCAGGCCCAGAATACCATATAGTTATGCCAAAATACAGTCATAATATATATATATATATATATATATATATATATATATATATATATATATATATATATATGACCGTTTCAAAAACATTTCTTATTTCGAGAACATTTAACAATAAATTTAGACCGTATAATTTTTTTAATTAAAATTAATTAATATATATATATATATATATATATATATATAATCAAATATTAAATATAACTGATAATTTACTATGATTTGTTACCACAGTACCATCTAAGCTGATCCATATATCTTCTTCATAAACTCATACCAAATATACTAAAAAATAACAGTTTTAACAAACATTAGCTGTTTTAATAAACAACCCCAGAGACCCTCGAAATCTCATTAAAACTTATATTGGTCCTCATCAAAAACTAATCTTAAAGAGTAATATCTCAAGAAAAATATTGTTAATAAACAGTATTTATTAATTTAGTATTGCCAATTTAATGTTCCACTTGTTTTATAATGAACGGCTTAAGTCCGGGCCCGGCCACATGCCTGGCGTACTAATCGGCTGAGTTTTCAGGACGTGTAGGTCGACTCCTGTTCGAACACGTGTACGATGATGGTGATCTTGGATATTAAGCGATTGGATGACTTTGATCCCCCAGTTTATTTAGATAACTCAAACTACACCTTTCAGTATTCAAAGTTCCTTGTTATGCCCTTCAACTTTGCAAGCAAGACAACCCATCAAGTGTGTTAATATAATATCAATCATGACAAAAAAAACATTATTCTCCATAATTCACAAATATCGATTTATATGCGGTGAGGGTGCAAAGACATAAATAAATTTAGTGGGGGCTTCTTCGACATATCTACACACAAATAGATATAATATGTATGCATTGAAAAATCTATAAATAAAAATACAAATGTACGATTTAACCATACACAAACAATATGAGAAAAATATACCAAATCAACAATCTAAAAGAATTAAAAAAGAATAAAAAAATCTAAACATCTTGCAAGCAGTTTCATAACATGTCCTATTGTCTCTTTTGATTATACATTATATGTCATTAAAATGTTTTAAACCGTAAAAACGGACAACACATCTCAATTTGACAAAACCGTAAAACGGTGAATCTGTCAAACCTAATTCGTGGTTTATGGTAAATTTATTCAAGCATAAAACAACCAAAAGAGAAATGTATGGGCCAGAACGATAAATGGAAATTGTAGAGGGGAACAAAGTGTAATTTATTGACAATATTAAACTAAGCGATAACAAAAACGGCCAGCACGATAATCAATGGGCCAGCTCAACCACCACATTATTTTTATGTTTTCTTTTATTTTAGAAAACTTACTTTTCCAGATAAGTTATTCTCCAACTCTGAGCAATACCTCAAAAGAAACTTGTACATTATGCATTAAGCATTGTATAATTAGCTGAGTTTTAAACTCTTGTCTCTGGAAAAGTAGGTGGAGCGTATATTTATACACGTTAACACACGAACACGCGTCCGGTGACGTGGAGTGTTGCTTTCTTCCTCCCTTGTTTTAGTGAGAGAAAGTTCTAGAGAGAGAAAATGCAGCAGTGAATTTGTTCGAACTTAGGTATGTTTAATTTCAAGCTTTAATTTGTTCAGATTCTGTATTAATTGTTTGTTGTAACGTAATTTAGTTCTTGTTATTCATAATTTGATCGTTTTTAGTTGAATTGTTTCGTTTTTTTCTAAGAATTACGGCGACATCTCGTGAATTAATCGGTTATTGTTGTCATAATTTGATGCTGAATTAGCTTGGATTCATAGCTTTTTGCTATTTATGTATAGCATTTCATGAGCTACATGTCTATATATGCTTTTGACGTGATTGTAGCGATAGATCAGAATTGGGGAGAATAATCGGAGAATTAGATAAACTTAAACAGGAAACTGTAACAAAATTATCACGTTCTTGTCTGTTTTCGTTTTTCACATCTTTTTATTAAATAAACAAAACTGTTAACTTTTGTGGAAATTTCTATTTTTTGGCATGTTCTACTGTCCGCTATACGAGGGTAGATTTGGTAATTAGTTACTAGTTTATCCTGGATTGGTAATACTTGGTCGGTGCTGTGTTGCTTTCCTATTGTTATATATGGATCTTAGGAAGGATACTCATCCTTTTACTTCTAAAGATTTCCCCTTTTGTTTTGAATGAAGATTAATAAGTTCCATATAGTAGACTGGCTTTCTGGACCTGGGGAAGTAATTCTGTTGTTTATCCAGTTTAGAGAAGCATGAACTTGGATGTTTTAAATTAACATGGAGGCTTTGTTTTCTTATAAATCTAAAATCGATATGCTGGAACTCCAGTTTGAAAGGCATGCATGGATTAAATGATCCAAAAACAAATGTAATCAACATGGGTGACGAATGATAGTATATTCACTCGCGTTCGAATTCAAATTGTCGGGTGACGTTAACATGTTCCCATAAGTAGAACCTAGAAATTCTATTTGTTCATATTCGTGTCATATTGACATTCTTGTCCTTTTGCAGCTGAGTGAGCAAGTATCTGTAGAAAGGATTTCCCATATCTTCATTGATACAGTTTTAGGTGCTTTCCCATGGGGATCAGTGAAGAGGCACAAGATTGTAAGCCTGAAAAATCTTCTTCACCTCCACCAGTAAGCTCCCAAATTTTGTTTTATCTCTCTTACACTACATGTAAATCTTGTAGTTTTCTTTTTCCTTCCTATATTCATTTTTTTTTTTTTTTGTATTTATGAAGTTGTATGACTTTAACTTTGCAGCAGCAACAACAGACGAGTGTTCATGTATATCCAGATTGGGCAGCCATGCAGGTTAATTAAATACACAAACCATCTAAATTTTATTAAATCAAGTCTTATTTTGGATATTTATATTTCAACAGGCATATTATGGCCCTAGAATGGCTGTGCCACCATACTACAATCCAGCTGTTGCATCTGGTCACGCCCCTCCCCCTTATATGTGGGGTCCTCCACAGGTACAACATGCAGACAATTATCTTCATTCCTTTAGATTTATCAGGTTGACCTTTCTGTTGACTTTTTTTTTTTACTTGCAAAATCACAAAATCAGCATATGATGCCACCCTATGCTGCTTTCTATCCACATGGAGGTGTTTATGCACATCCTGCAGTTCATCTTGTAAGTCTTGTTGACCTTTCTAAGATCATAATGTGACCAAATTCTTCAATTTTATGATTTAGAATAATGTTTGTGATAATTAAAATTAATACAGGCAAATAGTCCTCTGAACATTGATTCACCTGCCAAGTCATCAGGGGGTTCTGATAGGGGCCTGATGAAGAAATTAAAAGGATTTGATGGGTTGGCAATGTCAATAGGCAATCCATCAAATGGTGAAGGTGGAAACTCACACAGGTACCATAACTTGCATCATGCCTATATTGGTCAATTTTACATGTTTCCACATATAAAGATTTGAATTTTATAAAACAGTGGGGAGACTGAAGGAACAAGTGAAGGAAGTGATGGGAATACAACTGAGGTAAGAAATTAAACTTTTAAATTTTTTGTAACATTCATATGTGTGTCTAAATCTTCTTGTTGCATGTTATTTTAGCGAGGTAAAAATGGTGGGAAAAGAAGCAGTGAAGGGTCGCTTATTCTTTGTAAGTTTCACATCCACATAAATTAATCTTTATGTTAATGGAGAATAAAGTTTTATAAAAAGAAATAAAATAAAACCTTTATGTCATCAGCTGAAGTTGAGAAGGCTGAGCCACAAAGAGCAGATGGAGCTTCCAGTAAAATGATGACAGGTGTCGGGATTCTTTCTCCCAATCCTGTGTCCGCATTAAATCTCAAGAATTTTCCGAATACAGCTGCTGACATCACTTCACCCATTGTTACATTGATGCCTAATGAAGCACTTTTTCAGGTCTGTTTTTTTTTACACTTTCGGTAGCCAAATTGCTTTGGGCTTTTGACATAAAAGTCCTTATGTTTGGCAAGTTTTGTTGATTTTGTCCCTGTGACGATTTTTTGTTCGTTAATGTCCAAAATTTGCCAAGTTTTTTTCATTTTTGCCCTTGTTACAAATTTTTATGTTTTTACCCTAAGTATATTTTTTAAACATGCAAAAAAACCCTTAAGTTTACAATCTTTTATGTTTTTACCCTAAATATGTTTTTCAAATTTGACATGAAAGTCCTTAAGTTTGTCAAATTTTGTCCCTGGAAACCTGCTATTACAGGTAAAAGGGCAAAAAAGGGGAAATTTTAGACATTAACAAACAAAAAATCATCGCAGGGACAAAACTGACAAAACTTGCCAAACTTAAGGACTTTTATGTCAAAAGGCCTATACATTTTGCTACCAATATGAACATTGTATTTTATTTGTTACATACTGCCATTATCGGTGTAAGTATGCTGCTATTATGTGTAAAATATTTAATCGATAACGTACTTAATCTTTTGCGCATAATAGCAATACACTTTATTTGCTACATATTGCTATTATAGGTAAAGAATTATATGAGTAAATAAGTCTATCATTAGTAAAGAATTACAATAGGATTGTACTTTGTTTTTTACCCATAATAGCAATGTACTTCATTCTTTGTATATTGCTATCATCAGTAAAGAATTGTAAGTCTGTTGGTATTATGAATTGTAAGTACATTGCTATTATGTGTACATAAAATGTAACCATAAAATATGGCTATTATGAGTTACATACAGTTTAAAAAACATAAGTATGTTGCTATTATGGTACATACTCTATATTATTTAAAAGAGTAAAGTATGTTGCTATTATTGTCGTCTGTGAGTTTAACTTGTGTGAATAAAATTATGAGCAGAATGACCGAGAACTAAAAAGGGAGAAGAGAAAGCAGTCTAACCGAGAATCTGCTAGAAGGTCAAGATTGAGGAAACAGGTATCGAGTTTTTTTCATGATGGCAAGGGTAAAATTGTAAAACTGAACTTTTTTTTTTTTTTTGACAAATCAGTTTGAAATTTCCTCTATTTTCCAGGCTGAAGCTGAAGAACTTGCTGTAAAAGTTGAAGCTCTTAACAGTGAAAACTTGAGCCTTAGGTCTGAAATTAACCGATTAACTGATAATTCAGAGAAATTGAAGCTTCAAAATGCTGAATTAATGGTAAGACTAAAACCAGACCTACTATTACATACTTACATTAATAAATTACATTTTTTGGTCCCTGAATATAGTTATTTTTCAGCAATTTTGGTCCTTGTTTGAGGTTCTTAATAATGTGTTTGGTCCCTGCGTATAGCTGATTTTTGCAATTTTGGTCTCAAAAAGTTTCTCTTGGTTTGAGATTTTTGTAACGATTTCAGTCCCTGCTCCAACTAAAATGACTAACTTTGGGACCAAAGTTGCAAAAGTCAGTTATACACAGGGGTCCAAATAGTCATTTTACGTTATAAGAACCAAGGATCAACAATAGTCATTTTATTTGAAAACGTTACAAGAACCAAGGACCAAAATTGTAAGACTCAACTATACTGAGGGACCAAAACTGTAATTTACTCTCTCTCTCTCTCTCTCTCTCTCTCTCTCTCTCTCTCTGTATATATATATATATATATATATATATATATATATATATATATATATATATATATATATCAGTGTTGCAAAAATCGGTCTAGGCGGCCGATTAATCGGCGTCTAGGCGCTAGGCGGACACCAACCGCCTACGAATAGGGGTTAGAGGGTTGGCTAGTCGCTCATGGTCAATATCGGTCAAAATCGGTCCAATTCGGTCCAAATCGGACTAAATCGGACCAACTCGGACATCAAATTGGACCAAATCGGTCTAGCTAATTCCAAGGGTCCCGCCAGCTCAAAGAGCCGGCTTGCCAAAAACATTGTTGGGCTTGGTTTTACAAGAGATACAAGCTCCTTTTATAGAGCAAGTTTTCCTTTAAAGAATGCTCCCACCAGCGATGTGGGATGAACTTTTAATTATTTAATATCTCTTTTTCGCATCTCTTTCTTCCCTAGCTTTTTCTCTCGATCTACAACCTGCTGTCTTCAATTGCTTGTTGTCTTTTCAATTAATTTTTCATTGATTCTGTGTTTCAATAAATTTTCACAGCTTCAGTTAATCCCGATAACTCCCAAATTTTCACAGCTTCTTTGCATCTCTTTTTCCCCACTATGTGTGTATGTAAGTAACAGGCGATCGAGGACACCTCCATAGCAACCACCTCTGCAACAAACCATATCGACAACCCCTGTCTTCATCTTCAACTCTCATTTGTTGTTGTCTTCGTCTTCAATTCTCATACCTGCAACAAACCACCGAGAACACCTCCATAGCAACCACCTCTGATGCTTTCGTGTTATTTCCAGCTCCAAACCATCTCCTTATACCCCTTGAACCACCATCAACCACCGATATCAATACTCACTGAGAAATATGTTTCTTCCAAGTATGAAATTCGGAATTGATTTTGTAAGAGGAATAACTAACAACCTCGTAGCATGGAAAACCGATACCGATCCTTCAGTAGGTGAATACACGAACGGGTTTGATTCCAAAGGGTACCCACAGATTCCTGAATGATTTTGAATCCAAATTATGTTTGTGACATTCAACGGCTCATTTGGATCGAAAGAATGTTGGATCTTTATTTGAGTGCACAAATGGATAAATGTGATCGACTGATCGATATGGATTATATAGTCCTTATGGTGTTTGTGACATTGGTGAGAATCAAGCTAGCATGCCAAGTGTTTGACAAAATGCTTAAGAGAAGAAATATCCAAATTGAAAAGAAAAATAAATTATGTATTACATATTTATTATTTGTTAACTTGTTTACTTTTATTCTTAGTATTAAAGTTATATTTATTAAACTTAATAATATTTTTAATAATTAATGGTCCCCGATTAATCCCTGCCTAGCCGATTAATCGCTTGACCCAGTCCACCGTCGAGCGATTTCTACAACCTTGATATATATATATATATATATATATATATATATATATATATATATATATATATATATATATATACACGTTTGTTATGTTACAGGAAAAACTGAAGGATGTATCGTCTCTGAGCACTGCTAACCTGATATCAAGAGTGGATAACAGTTCAGGAGAATTATATGAAACCAACAAAAACACAAACACAAACACAAACACGCGTCAACTTCTTGACTCAAGTCCAAGGGCTGATGCTGTGGCGGCTGGCTAGTTACTCAAATGTTATAATCCTATGACAAACAAACAAACAAACAAACGATGAAGTAATGTTTTTAGTTGTTGGGTTTTGTTTTTTTTTTTTTCAAGATTTTTGGAGTTATTTATCTAACAGGATATAGTTGGTTAGGGTGATATAAGAAATGAGTCCAAGGGTTTAGGGGTTTGGTCTGAATCTGATTATATATGGTGGTTTTAGATTTCGAGGGGCAAATCTGGAATGTTTATTTAGTTCCAGATTTTGCCTTGAAACTGGCCACTGATAGAGTTTAGTGTAATTATAGAGTATGGTCTGTCTATTTGTCCGTGTGAGATTAATATAAAACAACTCAACTTATGGTATTGGTATGTGTAATATGAATTCGGGAGTTGTAGGAGTCTTATATCTGGGAATAAACTTTTATCCTTTTTGATTCAATGGTTTTTTTCTTGTTGGTGGGTTATATAAAATAAATGGATGTGCTTCTAGCAAATGTTTGTTATTAGATTTATCCAGAATGCCTCACAAGGATATAAAGATTTGTCCAAAAAGATACCAAATTTGATATTTTAAATGCGAATGTACATGGTTTCTTTTTCTTTATTCAACTCTTTAAATATTTCCCTATACATAATCTTAAAACAATATGTTTATTAATTGTTTTTTATTAAGCTCGATTATATATTTTCATTTTGTAAAGCTATATTTTTGTTTTATATATTATATGTAATTCAAGAGAGAAAACATAGGTTTAACGAGTAAGCGTCTAATAAATGATTTTTTTTTAATTAAATGGAAATTTGTAATTTTTATTAGAAAAATAATAATAAGTTGCAAAAAATCAATAAAAATATATTTTGGTCACAATTATATAATTTACCTATCCAATTCCTTTACTAAATTTACAAACAAAACAGAAAATAGATTTCATTCCATATCTCAACCAAACAAATAATATTCATATTTTAATTCTTTATAGATTCAATTCATTCCAATCATATTATGTAAACCAACCCATTCATATTTCTTGTTAAGGCCTATATTGTTTTGGAAAGATTTAGAATTTATTAAAACTGAAATTCGAATGATTAGTTCTATTATGTATATGGTTGACATGAAATTAAATTCAATTACTATTTTATAGTTTTTTTGTTTCGTTGGCAATTCGGTCATGGTGGATTTGAGATGCAAATAATTACAAATGAAAAAATAATCACATATTTTATTACAACTTAAGAAAAAGACAAAAATGGCTCAAATTTCTTCTAAAAATTAACCCAAAATTAAAAAAAAAAAAAGCAAGTGCCCATATAACCAACAATTTTGCAGTGTCCACTGCAAAAATTATAATTGACAGTACGAAATGCCTAAAACGGTGTTTTTTCGAAAAAAGGTCATATTGCAAAATATTATTTGCTATGGGAAAAAAATCAATAGTTAAAAATGTTAGAAAAAATGTTATCAAACAGTATATAACAACTTATTTGTTACATAAATCAAATAGAGATGAGATCAAGAAACATAAACATAAATTTACTAAACGAATTTTAAAGATTATAAACAAATAGAAGCTTACAAAACGTAATGTCCTAAGACAGAAATTGGTTCTTATTTTGTCAATAGTTTCCATACTTCTCAATTTATGATACAACTATCTAAAATTAAGTTCTTGCACAAGAACTTAATTTATAACGAATCTATTGTATGCATTCATGGAATTGAGACGGAAAAATTGAATTTGCTTGTGATTTCGGTTTATCTAAGAGATCCAAAAAGTCAGATTTGACTTCTTTAAATAAGATTGACATGAAGCTGTCAAAATACAACACTGATAACTTCACAAAAACAACCTTATTTGATTAAAAACGAAATTAAGTAATTTAAAAAAAAATACTAATTTCATATTAATATATATTTAAATCATTAGTAGTCCACTAGGAATTCAAAGTCCATAAACCTACACTAGTTCATTTCATGCTCTTAGTTTACTGTGATACCAATTAGAGAATAAACATTTTAGGCTAAAAGGAATGGTTTTGTGTTTCTTATGCGTTTAGGGCTACCACATCATCCAAATATTCACTCCACCACATGTCTACTAGCTTTGGTGGTGTTCACTAATGAACATCTAGTGAACAAGAAAGATATATATATATATATATATATATATATATATATATATATATATATATATATATATATATATATATATAGAGAGAGAGAGAGAGAGAGAGAGAGAGAGAAACCAATGAGAGCCTCCAACTTTTGCTCAGCCAACAAGACTCTTCGTAATCATAAATGATGCATACCAATCCACATCACAACCACTAGCCCTTGGGATGTTGTTCACTAGTGAAGATGTACTTCACATCAATATTTCATGCGTGAGAATCCTACCATACCACAAGACCTTAAACATACAAAAGTTTGATTTTTTTTTATTTAGAGCAAACAACTTTGACAAAATACACAAACACCAAGAAGAAATTCATTATGTATACATGGAAATTGAAATGCGTACCATGAAATGTTTAAAAGGATGTTTTGGAAAAAAAATTGTACTATCATTGTGAAACTTTCAATATATATATATATATATATATATATATATATATATATATATATATATATATATATATATATATATATATATATGGAAAAACAAAAAATTGGGTATGAAAAACCTAAAAAAGTTTTAAAAAAAAGGAAAAAAAAAACAACAACAAACTTGAGTTTATTTCAAATAGTGAAGAATTAATTTTAAAGTTTGTTTTGGTTTTGTTTTGGGTTTACTTCGAGTTTATTTCAAACAAGTATTGAACAAGTAGTTTCCTTTAATGTATAAAATTAATGAATGCGTAGCTGCAGGCCACCGTGCCACCTCCCTCATGTTTGGATGTCTTGGGGCCTTTGTTCCACGCCACGAATCCCACACTTCCTCCATGCAAAACGAGAAGACACCCTACAATTCCAATTTCCAAGTCCCAACCAATTTCTCCATTTGGGGCATTTCGTCGAACACGTAATAGGACTCATATTAGGCAGCAAAGCAAACCAAATCCTCGCGATTTCCTGCAACCTTCGTAAAACAACCCAATTCAACGGTGTTTAACAATTTTATACCATCTCCGTATGTACGATTGAAAGTAATAATTCAGGAACGGCGAGCTCGTCACCGAGGCAGCGGTTGTCGGCGTCGATGAGTGCAGAGGCATCATCATCATCATCATCATCATCAAGTGAGATTAATTTTCAAAATTCTTCGTCAATTCAAACGAATTCGATGGCTTCTCCTTCGAATGTCAATATGGGTTTCTCGGAAAGGGCGTTATCAGCCGCCGGGGCCGCGTTTTTGTCCGCCATCATAGTCAACCCCCTCGATGTCGCCAAGGTACTATTTTCTTAGATTCCCCTGCAATTCGTTGGGGTTTCTGCTTTTTTTTTTTTTTTTTTTTTTGAACGAATCATGTTTAATGGATGCTACTAAGTACCTTCATTTTGAAATTGCAGGCCTAATTCATGGTTTTATGTGTCCTTTAATTTTACAGACAAGGTTGCAAGCTCAGGCTGCTGGTGTTCCTTTTCAGAATCTAAGCCACACATGTTCCTTTGGTACTAACACGGTGCGCTAATCTTTAATGTTTTCATGGTTTACTTTTACTTGTAATATGAATCTCTTGTTATGTGTCGCCTTTATGATGTGAATCTGTTGTGTTCTGGTCGACTTCTTTTGCTGAATTAAAAAATAAACCATTAAAATTTGCAAACTTTTCTTCTCTTTTTGTGTAAGACATTAAATGCAAAGGAGGCTATGGTGGAAAATCTGTCCATCGGATTGCCATTGCCCATTTGTGTTGATTTTTTACAACTTCAGTTATTCTCCCTCAATTGCTTCTCTAAATCAGTGATAACGGATATCAGTAAAGTACGTGCTTAAGTCCATAGCACTTTAACTATCATTGGTTGTGACAACTTGACCTAGTTTTTAGTCTAGATCTTGAGCTTGAGCAAATGGATGTGAAAATAATCTTTTTTTTCCATGGCAATTTGGATGAAGAAATATACTCTCAAGTCTGGAATAAAGAGTATCTAATTTCAAAGACACTAATTGGAACCCTAATAGAAATTGATTTATCAATGAATCAGATGTTACCAGATACAAGATGTTTTCCATCATGCTACCGATCAGTTCTTGGTGAACCATCATGTTCTCCATATAAAGGCACTCTAGATGTCTTCTACAAAGTTATACGCCAGGTCAGCAAATTTCACACATTTTTTCTCTATAAAAAAATACATTATATTTTCTGAAACTGGAGTTGATTTTGGCAGGAAGGATTTGGCAGACTTTGGAGGGGTACAACTGCAAGTTTAGCATTATCTGTCCCCACAGTAAGTTATTTGACCTGTATTACATTTTATTTCCTAATTTTTAAATCAAGAGAAAATTACAAAAATAGCCTAATCCCTTAATTACTTTGTGGAAAATAACCAAAAAAACCTAAATTACAAAAATAGCCACCAAAATTGCAGATGGACTCAGTCCATCTGCGAACGTACAAGTCGTTAAAGCACATATGTGCTTAGCGACTTGTACATTCGCAGATGGACTCTGTCCATCTGTGATTTTGCATCCATCTGTGATTTCCCTTTTTTCAGGGGTATAAAAACATAATTTTTTTTTCTCCTTTCATTTTTCAAACTTTTTTTTGTAGAACTCTTTCTTTCTGGAAGCACTATGGACGATTTCCTTTTTCAAACATTTTTCAAACTTTTTGTTGGAGAATTCATTTTATTAGAGATGTTTTAAACAAAATTTTCAAAGAAATAACAATTAAATTGATAATTTTTTGCAAAACTTTATATATAATAAGGTTGTTTCGTAGTTAAACCCTGTCAATTTCGTAGTAAAAAAATTAATAATAATAAAAAAACGCAAAATTGCAGGTGGGATGTGTTATGAACTGGACTTATAAGAACAGATTCAATAACAACAATTCAACTAAAAGCTTCAAATACTGATTGATAACCTCAAATTTACCCAAAAGATTACAAAAACAAATGATAGGTTAGCTGATTCGAGATAGCTACTCTCCCAAGGAATAAATTCCAGATTCACAAAATATTGATGGATCCCTCACTCTCCCTTTCCACTACCCTCTTATACTATCTGACATAACAAACTAACAATATGAAATGCCCAAAATACCCCTAATTCTCCTTGCACTAGTAAGATGCTCTTTATTTGTTGATTTCCCAAACTACCCCTATCTAAAATAACATGATATAGTGGATGCGTAACAGGATGAGAGGAAATTCATCTGCGATTTTAGTCAGATATGGGGGTATTTATACGGAAAAAATAAAAAAAAAAACTAAAAAAAAATCAACCTGCAAATGTACAAGTCACTTAAGCACGGCTGTGCCTTAGCAACTTGTACGTTCGCAGATGGAATGCTGAAATCGCAGATGGGCTTAATCCATCTGCGATTTTCATGGCTATATTTGTAATTTGGGTTTTTTTTTTTGCTATTTTCTACAAAGTAATTAAGGGATTTGGCTATATTTGCAATTTTCTCTTAAATCAATGATTAGTTTTTTGTCTAAATTTCATAAAAACCACTATACTTTGGGTTTCTTTTGGTTTAACCAACAAAATATATTTTTTTTCTGCTTTAATTAACCACTTTTAGTATATTTTGTTTTCCCAAAAAAAAAAAAAAAAACACTACATAAAACTTTGAATTCTATACAAACCACTTTGATATTTGTTCGGTTTAACCACCTGATGAATACTTTATTATGTTATAACCATTAAAACTTTGAATTTTTTTAAAAGAACCAACTTTAACCAAAAAATATTCCAATTAATTATTAGTGTTGTTTTTTTATTTAAAAAAAAAAAAAAAAAAAAAAACATAAATTATAGTGGTTTTTATGAGATTTAGCCTTAGTTTTTTATTTATATAATAATTTGTGACGATTGTTGCCAGGTGGGCATCTACTTGCCTTGTTATGACATTTTGTGCAATTTTATGGAAGAATATTCATCACAAAATGCACCAAGCATGACTCCTTATGTCCCCCTAGTTGCTGGTTCTGTTGCTCGTTCACTTGCTTGTATTACTTGTTATCCTATTGAACTTGCAAGAACCCGTATGCAGGTAATATATATAACAACATCTCATATTTTTATTTTACTTTTTTTTTTTTTTTTTTTTTAAATAATTGAAACTTGTAATAGGCGTTTAAAGATACCCGTCATGGTAAAAAGCCTCCAGGAGTGTTGAAAACACTCGATGGGGTAATCTCCACAAACAGAAGCACGGGTACCCTTGGAAGCTGTAAGTGGATATGTGTGTGTGTGTGTGTGTATAGGCTTAAGATCCACTATTATGATCCATTTATTTGATTAATCAATGGTCCGGATTAGTTTGGAAAAGTAATGGAGGTGGTGGCATAATTGTAAATATGCCGATGTTTAGTTAAAAAAATTTCAACAAAACTTATTTCATTATAAACCTGACTTTATTTTGGATTAAAAACCCTAGATACATCAAAATTTGTATTTTTTTTTTATTTCATACAATAGAGACCAGTCTTGAAATATTTTCATATACTTTTCTCAATCTGTAATATTGCATTCTTTTCAATACGATTCAATATAGAATCATAAGTGATATGATTCAAATTTACGAATTTTCAAAATATGTCAAGATTGCTCTCTATTTGTACGATAAAAATACGAATTTTGGTATATTTAATGTTTTCTAATAAAAATTAAGTCAAGTTTGTAACCAAATAAGTTATGTAGAAAAAAAAAAACACCAACCACGAATTGACATTCATGCCCTTATTGAATCAACGGATCAGATTAGTTGATACAATATTCATGAAAAAAATTTGTTTCTCACATGATCTCTATGTGTGTATTATATATTTTGTATATGAAGCAAATTTTCATCCATTTTGCAGCATTACATAGGTTTAGATTCCTGTGGACTGGGCTTGGGGCCCAATTAGCACGTGATGTTCCATTTTCTGCAATTTGTTGGGCTACTCTTGAACCTGTGAGACTTACAAAATAAAGTAATTCCATTTCCGTTATCATCTATTTTAGGTCAAAGTTAATAAATCCATTATCTCTTGTGTTTTTGTTACAGGTGAGGAGACAAATATTTGCCATGTCAGCAGGTGACGTGTCAAGTCCTGTGACTGTTGTTGGTGCAAACTTTTGTGGTGGGTTTGTTGCAGGATGCCTTGCTGGCGCATGTACATGTCCTTTAGACGTTGCCAAAACCCGGCGTCAAATAGAGGTGGTACTCTAAAAGTAATTACTAAAAATTTATGATGAAAATGTATATTAAATGCCAACAAGTTTGATTTAAATGTAAATTGGTTTTAGGGGTATTATGGTAAATATGTTTTTGTTGTCAATTTCAGAAAGATCAAGTACGAGCGATGAAAATGACCACAAGGCAAACATTGATTGAAATATGGAGGTAAGCATCTTTAACACCAATTTATATTTTCTATCACAATACATTCGTAAAAGGAATTTTTAAATAAAATTAATGCACAAATTACACAAGTTACTAATTACATAAGCATAATTAGTATTTGTGAGAGGACTCGAATCTATAAAGATTACAACTTCCATACCTAACTCCTATGACAATGGTAAAAGGTCAAACGGGTAATTTTTCAATGAAGGTCAAAACGGCCGGGTTGACACTTGACACCATCACCTATTTGTCTTTGTGTTACATAATAAATAATTAATGGCCAAATTCCATAAGAACCATTGTACTTTTTTTTTCTTTTTAGTTTTAACTACTTAAAGAATTTTTTGAGTTTGTTTTCCTTTTTTTTAAAGAAACCATTATATAAAGTTTTGATTTTTTTTTTTTGTAGAAAATCACTATAGTTTGGAATTTGTATGGTTTAACCACTTGTAAAAAAACAACTTTAACTATAAAAATAATCTTTCCATTTTTATTTGCAATTTATTACCGGAGAAAACTTGGTGGATTTTTTGAGAAAAAAAAAAAAAAGTCTCAGTGATTAAACCAGAAAAAAAAAAAAATTTAGTAGTTATACAAAATAATTATACAAAATAAAAACAAACAAGCAACGGTTTTTTATGGAATTTGTTTTTTTTTTTTTTTAATATGACCACAAAACTGTATCTTTTTAAAGGATAATAACATAAAAGTCTAAGTCATTATGGCTTGCCCAATATCTTATTTAAACACTGCATTTTTGTTTTTCTAGAAAGGGTTTAGCTCATTTTTTGTCACTTAACTTTTGGTTTTGTGCTCATTTTGTCACTTAATTCTTTTTAAGTTTTAAAAGGTCATCAAACTTTTGGCTTTGTGCTAATTTAGTTACTTAATTTTTTTTTTAAAAGTTTAGTGACTAAATGAGCACAATTTTAAAAGTTAGGTGACTAAATGAGCATAAATCTAAAAGTTAAGTGACCAAACCAAAAGTTAAGTGACTAAATGAGCATCAAGTCAAAAGTTTGATGACCTTTTAAAAATTAAAAATAGTTAAGAGACCAAATGAGTACAAAACCAAAAGTTAAGTGACCAAAAATGACCAAAACCCTTCTAGAAAATACACCTACATTTTCGAAAATGTCCATAGTGGCCACTATCTGTTTTTTTTTTTTTTTGGGATAATGACGTAAAAGGGTAATATATTTTTCGATTTGTATACATTTGGTCACTGAGTTTTTTTTCGTCCACATTTACCCCTTCAACTTGTTAAACTGTATACATTCAGTCCTTATGACCGGCTACTCCAGGTTACTCGGTAAAAATGACTTAATAGGGTAATATATTTATCACTTTGTACACATTTAGTCCTTAATATTTTTGTACACATTTAGTCCTTAATATTTTTTTTTTTTTTTGCAAAATAAGTCATTATTTTTTACTCATTCAGTAGTAATGAATGATTTCTTTAGTTTTTTCTCACGAAATCTTACGTGGGACATTCATTAATGAGGTGAATGAGGCTTTTGATGCTTATATCCATCGCGATCTCGACTACTTGGTTGCTTAGGTCATGTGTTCTGAACGTCATAACTTCTTCATACAATCTCGGATTTTAACGATCTTTATATCCATGCGTTCGTATTTTAATCTACTACAACTTTCATTTAGATTACTCCCATTAAAAAATAATATATTTTTACTTACGATTTTTATATCCATACGCGGTGGCGGATTTAGTATGGTCCCAGTGTTGCACCGACAACACCTGTTTTTTCTATTCGCAGTGGAATAATTTTCAATTTTTTTTTTCGTTTATACCTATTTTCCATGTATCGGCAACACATATTTCATCTCGGCAATACCTACTATGTATTCCTACGTCTTCTCCTGTCCATACGTTTTTTATGAATGCATGTATGAATGTTTTTTTTTTATAAAATCGTTAGTAAAAATATATTACATTTTAATGGGAGTAATCTTAATGAAAATTGTAGTAGACTCAAAAAATGAACACGTGGATATAAAGATCGTTAAAATCTGATATCGTATGAAGAAGTTACAATGTTCAAAATACAAGACCTAAGCTAAACCACAAGACTTACGCAACCAAGCAGTCGAGATCGCGTTGGACATAAGCATCAACAACCCCAAACACCTCATCAATGATTGTCCCACGTAAGATGTCGTGTAAAAAACCTAAAGAAATCATTCATAAGTACCGAATGAATGAGTACAAAAAAATGACTTATTTTGAAACAAAAAAAAATGTTAAGAACTAAATATATACAAAAATATTAAGGAATAAATGTGTACAAAATGAAAAATATATTACCCTATCAAGTCATTTTTCCCGGCTAACCTGGAGTAACAGGACATAATGACTGAATCTGTACAGTTTAACAAGTTGAAGGGGTAAATGTGGACGAAAAAAAAACTCAGTGACCAAATATGTACAAATCAAAAAATATGTTACCTTTTTAAGTCATTATCCCTTTTTTTTAGTTAGGCCTTAACTTTGATCAGGAAACAATATTTAATATATCAAAATTTATAATATTTTCCTCTAATATATCAATTAACCACAAGTGTGATGGACTGGAACAGAGATGGAGGAATGAAGGGACTATTCATGGGAGTTGGGCCACGTGTTGCACGTGCAGGCCCATCGGTGGGTATTGTAGTATCCTTTTATGAAGTTGTTAAGTATGTTCTACACAACAGAAAATATCAGACAAAGAACTAGAGAACTTGTTATCAATTTCTTAACGGATGAAAAAAAAATGTTGCAAAATGCCAAAATCCATGGCACATTGCCTATTTTATTTTGTTCAAAACTGTAATTATACACGAACTCATGTCTAATTTTTTTTTCTATTTTTTCTATTCATTATTAATTTTGTCGACCATGTTTCCATTTACACCATGATATCAAATTTAATTAAATGGTTGGAGCATAATTTTGAAGATATTGTTTGAATGTGTTTTTGTTGCTTGAAGTTGTAACAAGTTTATAGTTATGCATTTTTAAAAGTAATTATGTGATATTGAATGATCAAGTCTCAATAAAAGTGTAATGAAATAGTGTTTAGGTGTGCTTTTGTTGATTGAAAGTTCAACAATTTTGTGGTTGTTTCCAAGCGTTTTGATGCATTTGATTAATTAAGGGACTAATATATAATGTCATATAATAAAGAACAAAGTGTCACACTTATACTCGTTTGTTCCTAGGGGTGGCAAATCGGGTCATCGTGTCGTGTTTTTGTCTGACACGACACAACAAAGTTTTAAGTAACACAAACACGACACGACACAATGTCGTGTTTTTTTAACTAACACGAAAACGAACCGATTAAAAAACGACAAACACGACAAAGATAAAATAAAATAAAAATTAGTTTATTTAGTTAATACTTAATCATATATAACACGACAAACACGGCAAACAAATGATAAATCGTGTCGAATTTTGAACATGAACACGACACGACGTCGTGTTTTTTACACTTGACACGAACACGAATTCGAATTTCAGTTTCGTCCCAATTTCGTTTCGTGTCGTGTATTTTGTCGTGTTGTGTCATCAATTGTCACGCTTATTTGTTCCCTCGTTTTTTCTTGTGTGATAGCTACTGAAAATTTCATTGTTGCGTCTCAAATGGTTGCTAGAAGTTTTTTTTTTTTTTTGGAACGGCAGGAATTTTATTAAAAAACTAGCAAGAATCTAGAAAAAGAACATTACAACAACTTACAAGCAGAGACAGCATTATGAAGCCAATTAGTCCATCCTATATTAGCTTTGCTACACCTATTGAAAACCCAAAAAAAAGAGTTTTTGACCACGTCATCAAAAATTACTGATTTCAGAGGCAACACCGTTCCAAAAAGAATGGAATTACGAAAATTCCAAATGCACCATAAGGCCATCATAATCACCGCGTCAAAAACTTTCCGTTGACCACTTCTCCAAGAGAACAAATTAGACCAAAATAATAACAAATCTATAGAAAGATGTTGAGGAACATGAACACCCCACCAGATGGCAACTCTAGTCCAAAGATCAATCAGCTCACTACACCCAGCGAACAGGTGATCAATAGACTCAACCGTAGCAGAGCAAACTGGACACAAGATCGAGTCCAATAAAATTCCCCTATAAGATAGATTTGGTCAAGTAGGAAGCCCATTTAATCTTAATCTCCAAATAAAAATATTCAACTTAATTGGAACCTAATTATTCCAATAAGTTTCGCCACCACCTGTAGACAACATCCCATTATCAATATAAGACCTAGCTGAAGAGACTGTAAAATGATCAGACGTATCCAAGAGTTAACCCAACCGATCCGAACTGGAATTAAGTTGTAAGCCCTGCATCAAAGACAAAAAAGCATCCCACTAGGACTGCTCAATACCACCCCGAGGCACTCTCCTAAGAGAAGTAGTATCCCAGCCCATCATCACCTTGTCACGAACTAAGGCGAATTTATGTTGATCCAAAGCAAAAATTCTATGAAAAATATATGCAAGAGGCCTATCTCCTTTCCAAATATTCTGCCAAAACAAAGTCTGACTACCATCTCCAATCCGAATTGGACATAAAGAAAGCAAATCCAAACCACGATCACGCATATGAGACAGCATACGAATGACACCATTCCAAGGACCCATCCAACCTTTTTTGAGAATTAAAGAACCACAACCTCCATCAGAATCATAGATAACCTTTACTAACCGAACCCATATGAGATCAGGATTATGAAAAAAATGTCATCTCCATCTTAAAAGCATAGCCCTATTAAAAGAGAAAAGACTACCAACTCCCAGACCACCTTCTTTCCTCCCAACCAGCACCCTATCCTACTGGATCCAATGCATACACCTGTCATCCAACTCTACACCCCAAAAAAACTAGAACGTAACGCCTCCAAGGACTTAAGGACCGAAATGGGAACCAAAAAAATAGACATCAAATAACTTCCCAAACTCCCCAGGACAGACTTGATCAACGTCAGGCGGCCACCAAAAGAGAGAGTTTTCACCTTCCACCCCGACAACTTGGAACGAAAATGATCAACAATAGGAGACCAAGTTGTAACTCTGGACATACATTGACCTACTGGCACACCCAGATGAACAAAAAGAAGATAATCCGGAGCACACCCTAACTTTCGAGCCACCAACTCGACCTGAGGCTTAGAGAAACCAACCCCAATCAACTTGCTTTTCAGCAAATTAATTTTAAGACCCGAAGCAAGATAAAAACATCACAGAATACGAAGAATTGAATTAGCATTGTTGGGATCCCACGGAGACACCAAAACAACATCATCCGCATAAAATAGATGTGAGATATGAATCCCACAAATAGAGACAGCCCTAAAAACATTTTGAAGATGTGCTTTTTGCAAAGCAACATGTAATCCCTGCATAGCCAAGATAAAGAGAAAAGGGGATAAGGGATCTCCTTGTCTCAAACCTCTCTGCATCTGAAATTCCCTAGTAGGCGAGCCATTTACCAACACCAAAACCCTAGCTGAACGAAGAAGCTCTAAAATCCAAGAACACCAAATAGAACCAAAACACATAATTTGCATCATCCCCAAAATATAATCCCAAGACACCGAATCATAAGCCTTTTCAAAATCAAATTTAAAAATCATCAACGGATTTTTCGACCACTTGCTCCAAGCCACCACCTCATTAAGAAGAAATAGACCATCTAAAATTTGTCTACCTTTGACGAAGGCAGATTGCTCCAGACTCACCACAGAACCAATAACTTCTACTAACCTATTAGCTAAGAGTTTGCCAATAATTTTATATTGGCAACCAATTAAACTAATAGGCCTAAAGTCCCTAATAGACTTAGGATCACGAACCTTCGGGATGGCAGTGAAAAAAGAAGAATTGCATCCAATAGGAATGGAGCAATTGTTATGAAAATGATGAATAAAAGTCGAGACGTCCTCTGAAATAAGATCCCAATACCGCTTCAAGAAACCAAAAGTAAACCCATCTGGACCTGGAGCCTTATCTGAACCGCAATCCCAAACAACTCTTTTAATCTCATCGCTAGAGAAAGGAGCCTGAAGAAATTGAGCCTGCTCCCCAGACAGGGTATTAAAAAGGGATGTATTGGTGGACGGACGACTAACATTTTTCTTTGAAAAAAGATTCCTATAAAAATAATGGAATTCATTTTTCACTCTAGTCGGATCAACCACCCACTTGCCATCTATCAAAACACATTTGATGGCTAATTGCCTCCTTTTCCGATTAATAACACCATGAAAAAACCCTGAATTTTCATCACCCTCAATATTCCAGTGAACTTTCGCCTTTTAGGCTAACTCAACCCTCGAAATATGCTCCAAATCCAACAACTCCTTGAGAACCGAAACCCTACGTTGGCGAAGGTCAGTAGTTCCCTCATTGATCATAAGAGAAGCATCAATCACCTCCAACTCCTCCTTCAAAATTTTAGAGTTGCCAGTCAAGCGATCTCGGATGGACGAATTCCAAATCCTAAGATTATATTTAAGAAGTTGAAGTTTCTTCTTAAAAATAACCCAAGGATTATCCACCTGGTCCCCTTCTATACCGATAGGCCAAGATTGATGAACAATCTCATCAAAGCCATCCAACCTGAACCAAGAATGGAAAACCCGAAAAGGAGTTGGGCCATAATCGACACTATGCTCCACCAACAGAATCGGACGATGATCAGGAATATATTTATCAAGAACCATTCCTGTAATGTTACACCCCCAAACCGGAACGGCAGAAACGTTTAGGGGTGGATGACGTCATGTATAGTATCACAACAATTGCATCATAGTAATCAAAGTAAACACAACCATTACATTGATTAAGTAAAATATTTACATCGATTTGATTCATGTTTATATACATCAAAAGTATAACAAAAGTAAAAGACGTGACTCTATACGCTCCGTCTTCTCAAAATCTGTGTGAGGTACCTGTCTACTGATTTCCTGAGAATACAATCAGTTTTGAAAGAGTATCAGCATAAAGCTGGTGAGTTCATACGCATGTTTTCGTAAGGAAAATATGTTAATAAATCAATGAAAGTATTTGTATGTTCCCAAGAAAATCCATTATTTTCTAACATGTGTATTTTATTACTGAATCTCATAATGTATTAGTTTACATGTCTAGTTACCATTGAATGTGTTGTGCATTGTTTGTTTTGAATGAGAAATCCCTTTTTACATGAAAAATCCTGACTATCACCAGTATGTGTATGACTATCACCAGTATGTGTAGTAAGTTCGGAAAGCTCTGAAAACTTTAATATGTATAGTAGTTCGATTACTTTATAATAAAACTAAGTGAATTTATTACCATTCATACATTAATCGTATATTCTTAGTACCAAATTTATGAGTTGTTATAACCATACTTGACCATTGGATTGCCTGAACGACATTCTTCAGGCGTCGGAATCGAAATGACTTTGTCACCCAGGCCTGCCGGCCTAACTGTAGCTAACAGTTATGGTGCGGGATTGTCAATCCCGTATAGATCTATACACAAACTCACGTTCTCCCGCAAGGATACTCTGGTTATAATCTCAGGACTTTTGTTAGTACTTAAGTAAGTACGCGAAGAATTTTCACTCATAAAATGCTATACTAACGATTAAATGTAGAATAAAATGAATTCTTGAATTTAACTAGCTGAATATATGTCTCATAAACTATACTCGATACAGCTTATATGTTTGATCACATTGAATCTATGTTTGTACATTGATAAGATAGTTATCCCATAAACTATACCTATTATAGTTTATATGTTCGTTAATGTATTCATGTTAAACATTGAAAAACTCTATGATAGTGTTGAAAACCTCCCTTATGCTCAGCAATATACAAAAGGGATGAAATATCTAAATATTTGATAAAAGTATGAAAACTATGTGGTTGTGTCAATTGCATCAATTCTAAGTGTATTAGAATCCTTTTGTATAATTTCACAAGATCAATGATGTTTGGCTTGTATCCCCCTGAAAATGTTAAAAACAGTAAAGGTGTAGGGGCATGAACTCACTTGATTAGGAGTGACTTGGATGAATAACAAGAACAAGATGCTTGGTATGCTAAGTGAAGTCCCGAGCACAGTACGGTCCTATTAAGCACATATTAACATGTATAGGCCTATAATTAGTGTCTAAAACCACTAACAATCATAGGAAACACCCATAGGATGTAGGAAACACTCACAATGAAGTTTTAGAATCAAGAATGAGGGACAGAAAGGAGTTTACGGCCAACCACCATGGGTTTACGGCCCATGATGTGTTCACGGCCCATGAACACATGAAGGGTTTATGGCCCACGATGTGTTTATGGCCCATGAACACATGAAGGGTTTACGGCTCACTCATAAATATTTGAAGGGTTTACGGCCCAACTATGAAGGGTTCACGGCCCTATGAAGGGTTCACGGCCGTGAACACTTAAAGATCATGAAGATGGTGAAGAAAGTGATGAATCAAGGCATGAACATGAAGCAATCTACATGGAGAAGATGAATAACAAGAGAAAAGGGATGGATTACTTACGTTTGTGAGGTGAAAATGAACTTTTGTTGGATGAGTCTTGAGAGAGTTTTCGGCCAAGGAGTGAATAAATGAGGAAAAATGAAGGAAAACATATATATATATATATATATATATATATATATATATATATATATATATATGGGGAGGGGTTCACGACCCAATCATGGGTTTACGGCCGTAAACCCAGTTTGCGGCCGTAAACATCCTTTGATGGGTTTTCTGGTTCGATTCCATTCCTCTAATCCCGATCTAACACTTCTCACTATCCAACCCTTAAGTGTATTGGGCTTAAAGACTCTCAAAATGACCCTAAACACAATAAAGTGATAGTAGAAACAATTCTGACTTTCATTGATTGAGTTTGAATTACAAATAAAGATTTCGGGTTGTCGTATGTAATATTGGGGAAGCACTCCATAATACCCTACGAAACGAGAAAACGATCCAATTTACTAAACTTAGACCCCCATTTATCACTCCAAGTAAACTGATGACCCCCCATAGGAACATTGAACAAATCTGTATAATCAATGAAATCATTAAATTTTGTAGCTGCCGAAGGATTATATGTGACATCCCCATTTTTATGGCTAGAAAAGACCGATTTTGTTTATGCTTTATAAAAATTAGAGTACTTCTTTTAATAAAAATGTTGTGGAATTTGTTCCTAGAAAAATGTGATAAATGTGTTATCAAAGCATTTCCGAAGAAATGTACTTTTATTCAGTTTAAAACATTTGGGATGTCATCGTCAATACAGAAACATAAGCATAAACAGAACTTACATTCATTATCACTAGTGATTTATATCTCCTTAATCTCTCAGTGTAATGTAACTTCATATCGACACCTGTGATACAAATAAGCTTGAGTGGGTCAGGATGGGAAACCTGGTGAGTACATAGGGTTTTCAACCCACAATAATATAATTATTATGTTTAAACAATTAATCAATCAACCCAATTGTCCATCCCCGTTATCTTCTTTATTCTATCCTAAGAATCAGCTATTCCTCGTTCATTTATTCCTAAGGATTATCCTAAGGAATCGGCACGAAGTCCATCGTTGCCATGGTTTACTCAACAGGCACTAAGTCTTATAGTCGCCAGGGTTTAGGCACCAAGTCTGCATGATCGCCAGGGTTTAGGCACTAAGTCGCATAGTCGCCAGGGTTATTCTCTTTTATCGACAGTATCGTTTTTGAGACTCCTCTCGCAATACGTGTCAATGGGTTTAGGCACTACGTCGCATAGTCGCCAGGGTTAATCTCGTTTATCGAACGTATCGTTTCCGAGACTCCTCTCACAATACATGTCAATGGGTTTTTTTAGAGTACAGCGAGTGAATATCTCATTCACTACACCTACAGGTTGCGAGCCTGCTAGTGTTCCACTGGACTGTCTAGAATAGTCTGTGGTTGTCATCCATACTCTGCTAAATGACGGGGCCAACACTTGGGTAAAAGGCTTATCTCATGGTTTACCTCTCACCATCATCTCATAGTCTATATCACCTGTCATCTCATCATCCAACTCATATTTCATCTACCCATGTTTTACCCAACATATTTTGTAGATATAAAATATATATACAGTTTAAAACATTTGAAACATGTATAAAATCGTTCATCCGGCATAGATAGCAAGTATACATATAATATGCACACATAGCACGTAATTTATATAAAATACTTCATATATATGTGTAAAATGAAATTAACTATGCACTCACTTGGTAAGGTGGTGAATAGGTACTCGGACAACACTTCGTTACTCTTAAAACAATTTTTCCTTGACGAAACCTAGTATAACTACCACTAGAGTTTAGTCTAATGTTCGACGATACTAATTAATAGTCTAACTATTATTACTATTATATAAGCGTTAAACAATACTCTTCACCCACTATGTATAGACAGGGGCCAGATTGGAACACCGGAGGGTAGGATTATTTTGGCATAAAGCACTTCTGAAATCCAGCAACCCAAGCGGCTCTCCAAACCAGATTCCCCGTACCGCGAGTGGTTAAAAAGATATTATAACGATACTTATATAACTCATAATAATAGCCCAAATATTTATTATAAGGTCCTAATAACATTACTATATTGAAACATAAGCTATACTAAAGATAGGGTAGGTGTAGCTCACTTACAGCGGGTTTTTCTCAAAATCGGGCTCCACCGAAGCAGAGTTTCTGAGCCGAAAGGCTCTTTTCTCGGGGATCCGGGAGCCTCGGGGCTTCCTTCGGGTGCTAGGGGGTTTACCTAGACTTTAGGGGGCTTAAGGGAGGCTAGAGAGAGAAAGTGAAGTTGGATGGTGTGGAGAATGAAGGGAACCCGACACCTCTATTTATAGGCTCCCTGGCAGCTCGACTCACCGAGTCAACCTCCAACTCGTCGAGTCCATGCCACATGTCAGCTTTCTGGTGGCAAAACGTGTGTGACCTACATTGTGCCACGTCACCCCTTTTGCATCAGCACCCTGCCGATTTCTAAACCCCGTAACTTTCGCATAAGTTGCTCTGTTTTCGACGTTCTTTATATCCACGCGTATGTAAAAACAAGATCTACAACTTTCATTTTGACTCCGTCGTCTAATTCTCGACCGATCTAAAATTTAACAGTAGGAGGAGATTATACTGTTAAATGACCGCGAAAAATTCGTAACTCCTTCATACGGACTCCGTTTTCGTATGTCTTTTTATCGTTGTGTTCCTATTAATGAGATCTTCAACTCTCATTTAGGTCACGTAGGACACAAAACCGCTCGAACAAAAATTCGAGTTTCAGGCCGTGCATTGTTATGCCAAATCTTAAAAAATTCATAACTTCCTCATACGAAGTCAGATTTGGGCGTTTTTTTTTTGTATGTTCTAGGTTTAACGTATACTATAACTTTTGTTTAGATCACTAAGTCTAAAAAGTCTTCTATCGTAAATTCACTATTTACGTCTCCCGGTGCCGTGTCGGTTTTGCCGTAAAACTTCGACGGGCCATAACTTCTTCATTATAACTCGGATTTCGGCGTTCTTTATATGTACAGAACCCTTGTAACATATACTATGACTTGGTTAAGATAAATCCTTCCAAATAATCTTCCATCAAAACTCATTTTTGATGCTCACTGTCTCTAAATTGACTAGCCTGAATCTGTGGGCGTTACATTATATTGAGACCCCAATCTTTCTGTATCATCACGAACTACATTAAAATCTCACATAACTATACAATCTACAACACTGAACCAATCAAGTCCGATAAATCATTCCAAAGAATCCTTTTAGAATCGACTCCTTGAGGAGCATACACTGAAATGAACAACATACTCCTCCTTGAAGGAAGCCAAACACCCTCAACCGTTACATACCAATCAGAAACAAAACAACGGATTTGAGAAAAACAAATCCGGATCCCAAATGACTAGAATGCCCCCCGAAGCACCACGAGAAGGAGAAAAAAAATACGAACACGAGACATTACCCCAAAAAGAACGAACCGTGACTAGATCAACATTCACCATCTTTGTTTCTTGAATGGCTAAAAAGTTAATTTTATGTTTGTTACATAACTTTTTAATCCAACCCACTTATCAATTGAACACGCTCCTTGTATAGTGATAGATATGCAATTCATGTCTACGTTTTATTAAGAACCTCTCCTTCAATAACACTTTTAATATGAGAATAACACCCATCCATATTAAATCCAATCTTTTCCCCCAATTCCAAAGTTTTTTCAGCTTCAATATTCAAATAATTCTTATTCACAGATCCATCTGAGAAATTATCATCCCCCATAAAAATTTTATTTGAAAAACCAGGGGGATGCGTGAGGGATTCCGAATCATGAGACATATGAACCCCCTCCATATGACCAAAACCCCCTGTAAAACCAACTGGAATAACCGGAACCACAGGATGTGAAGCAGCGACAGATTGAGGAGCCACCCCCACATCAGGGACTGCTGGAACAGCGACAGCATTGACTGTTTGATCAAGAGCAGGGGCAGTTGCCGACAAATCCTCAGTTGGGGAATTAGTTGGATACATTTCTGGGACATGTTCTGAAATAAGATCCGTTGGGCCATCTGGTACAGCAACATTAGACGCAGGTACCTTCACTAGAGGAAAAATAGAAGAAATTTTAACACAATTCCTATTTTGCCCCTGCCTCACTTTTTTGCTTTTTTCTTTTTCATTCCCATTCTCGACAATACACCTCATCCAACTTAGTTTTTGTAATTTCTTCCTCATTCATTTTCGCTATAGTATCATAGATACCAAATGGATCCAAAGAATTATCCCCATTATCACCCATTGAACAATTACTACTCACTTTATCTTGATGATCAATAGAGTCACAATCTTCCTCCTTTTGCTGTGGAATAACATAAATAAATGGAGTCCAACCCGGGGCTTCTTTAACTCTAACCATAAACACTTCACCATCCACCCATACCCGCACTACATCAGATATAATCGATTGAATGGTTGTTAAAATGCAAACTCTGTTTTTATACACATCCTCCCCTAATGCATCATCAAGTTGAGCAATCACCCCCCATTTATTAATAATTTTCCTGAAAGAGTCTTTACTCCAACAACATAAAGGTAATCCTTCAATATCTAACCAAACAATATGTTCCAAAGAGACAAAATTTTGATCCCATTCACGTTTCTCCAACAGCCAATGATTCATAGAGTCACTCTTTAAAAAAAATTGCAAGCATGTTTGGACTTAAATTCAATCATTACCCACAATCCACCGACATATCTCATCTCAAAATCCGAAAATCCTTCTTCCAGACACAACATACGAAGATTGGGAAGAGTTGGAAAATCCCTAGCTTTTACGAGGCACGCCCTTCTCTTCTTTTCCACAATAAAATCACCAGAATACAACTCAATAATGTCATCTTGCTTAACCTTAGGTGGTTCAGATTCATGCAAAGACACTCCTTTAACAACACTTGCATAAGAATGTTCAGGGCTAACAGTTTTCTGGACATTAACACACCTTTTTCGTATATTCTTATTACTACCATCTTCAGGAAGATGTGGGATCGATGCATAAAGTTTATGAGTCCCAAACCATACATCACACAGTTTTTTAATCATATGATCTTCACTAATAACCCCTTGTGTAATGATTAATCCAAAATATCAAACTCATTTTGCATGTGGTAACTAAATGGATTGAAAAATCATCAACAAGTCCTTTGGATGGACCCATATATAACACATTTTTTTAATCTTTCTATATATCTATATTATCTTGGGTGAAAACTCTCTAAAAAAACATCAAAAAACTTTATTTTTAAAGCTTCTTTTTGTTGTGGAAATGTTTTTTGAATATTTTTTTACCATAAAAATGTTTTTTTGTTGGTTATATCATATAAAGTTTTTATTTATTTATTTATTATTTATTTATTTTTTTTGTGGTGGAAATGGTGTAACATTCCAAAAATCATGACCAAAATTTTCTTTTTAAAACATTATTAGATCATAGTATCAAATCATTTCAAACATCCCAAAAATCATGACCAAAAATTTCTTTTTATAACAAATCGGAGTATCTTTTCAAAACACTTGTTCATTTTATCAGAGTAAACATCCCAGACTAAACTTCTTTGGTGTGTGTCATGCGATCATTCCGAGCTCTTCCCTCCGCTACCGGAAGTACCTGAAACCAAAACTGAAAATCGTAAGCATGAAGCTTGGTGAGTTCCCCAACCTACCACATACCACACATATCCACATACTGCAAACACTGGGCCTTGCTCGCTACATCGGACCTCGCCCGACCCCAGGCCCCGCCTAGCTTGAGCCCCACTCGGTATACATATCTGTTTCTCTTAGGCCCCGCCTGTCTCTGGGCCCCGCCCGCTAAACACATACAAGCCTATAAATAATTCATAACACATAAGCTAACTGAGTCTACTATATTCCTGTACTAAGGTCTTGCATATCTTGGACCTCACCCCTGTCCTGCTACTGGTAAGTCATGAAACCCCGTCCATGCTCCTGCTGTTAGTGAGATACGGGCCCCCGCCCACACTCACTCATCTTCTATCTCGGGCCTCGCCCCTTCTCTGCTACTAATGAGGTATGGAACCCCGTCCATACTCTGCTAATGATGAGATACGGGACCTCGCCCATACTCACCTCCCTACCAGGCACATACAAGTATCACACAGACAACAAGTACAATCTAACATGCAAAACATTCCTTGGGCACCCGCCCGACATCAGACCTTGGTCCGGAATATCATACTAGCATACAGTGCCTAGGGCTAACCCCCGGGTCTTCCTACTCATAACTACATGGGCCGACATTGTGGCCTTAGACCCATTCACATAGTGAGGAGACTCACCTCGCACTGCTGAAGACTAGCTGAACACTTCTGACTGCTAACCGGCAACTTCTGAACTGCTGATCCTTCGGCTCCCCGAACTATCAATACCCAAAGTAACATTTAGACCACAATATTCCAAAAGTTCACCCTGGTCAAACTTGGTCAAAGTCAACGGTCAAAGTCAACCTCCAGTTGACTTGACTCGCCGAGTTGGTCTACCAACTCGTCGAGTCCATGCTTCTCCAACTCAATACAACCACCGATCCTACCCGTCGAGTCTAGCAAGAACTCGACGGGTTCTCCTTCAGTCCTACAATCGGGACCATCTTCAACCGACTCGCCGAGTTCATCCTTGAACTCGTCCAGTTCATCTCCCTCTTATGAATGTCCAGACTATGACTCGCCGAGTTGTATGAACAACTCGTCGAGTCCATCTTCATAAACTAAGAAGATTGCCTTAGACTCGCCGATTTCCTCATTGAACTCGCCGAGTACGATGATCTTCATACCCGCTATGGACCCAGACTGACTGAATCCCATACCAACTCAACTCATACCCTTTAACATAAGGATTCTAGGGCAAGAAAGTAGACTGGCTCGCCGAGTCCCATAAGTGACTCGTCGAGTCCCTCTATGTCTCAATCTATATAGACAATTTCTAAGCCAAACAGCTTCTCCCAAAGGTAGATCCATCCTCCTAGAGCATGGTTTCCACGTAAAGTTGCAACCTTTACGTGTGAATAGTTCCCAAAGGATAAAACTAAGCTACAAGGAAGGGTTTTACTAAGGAGGAGGGCTTCATGTCTTAAAATCTTGAAACTTTAATGCATTAGGGACCTTGGGGAGTCCAGATCTGAAGTTGCAAACTTCAGATCGTGCCCCATGCAAACACTAGCCACCAATATGCTATAAAAGGCCATGAAACTCAAGATGAAGAGATCTATCAAATGAATGCTCAAGGTAACAACTTGTTACCTTCTATTAACTGCCAAAATGAAGTAGATGCTGGATCTAAACTCTCCTCCTCGTTCCTTGCTTCCAATCTTCCAAGAAGTGCACCACCAATACAACTTTTAGCTTCACAATGCTCAAGAATGGAGTTGGATGGCTAGGGTTTCGTTTCTGGACTTGAGGGGGGTAGTAAGGAGGCTGAGGGAATGCTATAATGTTCCTTAAATAGGGTACAAGGCCCACATTTAGGGTTTTCCCCAAACCTGGCCAACTCGCCGAGTCAGTCTTCTGACTCGTCGAGTAGGTCACTTAACCCGCAACCCAATCACGATCCTACTCGTCGAGTCACTCCATCTACTCGACGAGTCACTTCCTCATTTTGAGGTTTTCTTCCTTTTCAAGGTCTCCTGAATTCGGGGTGTTACAAATGGTCTTTAAAAGTTTTACCATGAGAAGAGTTTATAAACTGATTTGTTTTTAGCTTTTTCACATGTAAAACTTGCATTTTCGCATATTCCATCTACGATTATTTTTATTATTATTTTCTTAAAAACAAGAGTAAATTACATGATTCGTCCCTCGTCCAAGTGTCAAGTTGCACGTTTAGTTTTTATTTTCAAAAATCAACTCGGATCATCCCTATAATGTTTTTTTTCTCACCCAGACCGTCCCTCACGAACACAAAATGACTATTTTACCATTTCTATTTCTTTTATGATATTTTTTTGATTTGTTTGTTATTAACAATTTAAAAGAAAAATAAAAGTAAAAAATAAAACAAAAAATGGACCCCACCACCACAAACACTTACCCTCTACCTAATCATACCCACACTTTTCATTCCTCATCATTCATCTTCTCCGGTTCATCTTTGGAGCTAGAGAGAGATGGTCGCCAGATCCACAACCGTCATCACTTCACTCATTATCAGTTCATTTTCTTTCTCCTCCCCTTTTCTTTTATCACTTGCATTTGCAACCACTGAAGACACTGGAGGTGTATTAGAGTCCACCGGAAATAATCTACCTCTCAATTTCTTATGTCGCCATCACTATAGTCTCCGGCGAACTAGTAAACGCCGCCATTGTCTCAAATCTACACCTCATTGTACAAGACTTGCACCTCGATTTCTGGATCTTGATGGGAAGACGAAAGCTCATGTCTTCAAATCTGCACCTCCCTGTATCTGTATCAGATCTGAACGCCTCCATCGACGGAACTACAATGCCGCCACCACCATACCTGCAACTCGTACTCAGAGAAGACGAAGGATGAGGGGAAAAAGATGGTTCAGGTAGACCTTTTTTTCGCATCTGTGGGATTTTGATTTGGTGCTCTTTACAGGTGGTTGCTGGAGGAAAAGCGAGAGCTGGTCGGAACCCTTCATATTCTCTGTTGTTTACTAATGGGTGGTGCCGGAAAAAAGTGTCTGGTGGAGAAAGGGATGGAGGGTAAGGGAGAATGAAGTGTGAGAGGTGTATGAGTTTTGTTGGGATTGTTGGGTTTTCTTGTGG
This sequence comes from Lactuca virosa, assembly GCF_052849685.1. Classification (NCBI taxonomy): domain Eukaryota; kingdom Viridiplantae; phylum Streptophyta; class Magnoliopsida; order Asterales; family Asteraceae; genus Lactuca; species Lactuca virosa. The sequence continues at coordinate 433,794,076 of NC_136428.1, read as the reverse complement.
TAGGTGGTTAGAGATGGTATAAGTGGAAATCATTTTAGACTAGGTGGTAAGTGGCCGGAGATGGTAGTCGGTGGCCGGTGGCTAGCCGGAGAGTAAAAGTCGGGTTCCTAAAACTTCAAAAGAGTGGCTGGTTTGGGTGGGGTGTAGGTGGTGGACTTTTTTTTTAATAATATAAATTAGAAAATAAATGATAAGTAAAATAAAAAATAAATCAAAATGGTAAAATAGACATTTTATGTCCGTCCAGGACGGTCTGAGTGAAAAAAAAAAGACAAAATTGCAAAAATGGTCCCTGTGGTATGTATTTTTTTGAGGTTTTAGTCTAAACCTCGACTTTTTTGGATTCATAGTCCTTTTGACCTAGTTTGTACGTAGAATTGGTCCCCCGACTTAACTTTTGTTCAGTTGCTGCTGTTAACCCCTCATGTGTTTTCCACATAAGAGTATATTTGTCTTTTCACTTCTAAGAGACCATTTTTGCATTTAAAAAAATATATCCTTTTTTTAAAAAAAAAATTAATACTATTTATTTATTTTAATAATTAAAAAATAAAAGAGGTCCTCTCTTTTCTCTCTCTCATGGAAGTCAACATACATGTAATTAGGGAATGTGTAGGGGAGGCTACTAAGTGATCAAGAATTGTCACACTCTAATGGTGAAAAACATTGTCTTTTCTTCTTAACCCATTTATCACCTCCCCTCCTTGCTAGGGTTTATGAACGTTAAGAAGGAAGCTCGAATTGCACCCTCATCACACAATTGATCAGCCAGACCCTTGAGTTAGAAACACCACCACATATCGTCACTTTTATCCACCATTGCCACCACCTTTGACCGCCATAGACCACCGCAACCTCACCGTAAACCACCACCATTGGCCATTTTTGTCAACCAACAGCCCCTAATCCCCTCTCATTTTCAGAAAATCAGTTACCACCACCATACCTGTTGTAAGAAACGCCAGAAACCGCCATCCACCACCTTCGCCGGCGAGAACACCACCCACAACCACCGCTGCTGTTTCATCTGACCACCACCTTATACCCCCTCCTGTCGACTGAAAATTACCACCAAACACCACTCTCATTCGTTTTCTCCGCTGATTTCGATCAGAACCCAACTAAAAACGAGGCCGAAGGCTGCCGGAGCAACCTCCGACCACCATAGCAGGTCGCCACTGTTGTGGAGCTCCGATCATCACCACCGCCGGTTGCTGCTGTAGCACCGACCAACCACCAAGTGCAATTGTAAGTTTCCTCCAACAGTGTAGTGATTTTTTTGTTGCTGCCTAATATCGTCCGACCAAAATCGAGAGACTCAACAGTGGGTCTCGTTCTCGTTCCAAATACATGCCCTGCAAAACGTGATTTCAAGCGAAGGAGGAGAAGTGTTCAAAAAGAGGATTTATTTTTTTAGGTGCAAAATGTTCTTTTAGAAGTGAAAAGATGAATATACCCTCATGTGCGAGGCACATGAGGAGGTTAACAGCAACAACTTAACGGAAGTTAAGTCGATAGACCAATTCTACGTACAAACTAGGTCAAAAGGACTATGAATCCAAAAAAATCAAGGTTTTGACTGAAACCCCAAAAAAATTGCATACCAGGGACTATTTTTGCAATTTTGTCAAAAAAAAAAACATGGACGGTCCGAATTAATTTTAAAAAATAAAGACTAAACATGTAATTTGACACTTGGACGAGAAACAAATCGTTAATTTACTCTAAAAACAATTGTTTGGTGATTTCTCAAAATCAATAAACATTCTTAAATTTTTGGTTAAGTTATGACTATTTTTTTGAAAAGTTGTAAATAAGATCTCTCTTTCTCTCAAATAAATTACATCATTTAACTAATCTCATCTACATTGAAAAAAAAAAACCAGAATATAAAATAATATTTATCTATTTTTTAACTTACCAAAGAGAATAATTTCATATAGAAATTGAAAAAGTATTTTATATGTATAGCATATTTTGTCTTTTTTGTAAAATAAACCACCATCGACCACCGTCCACTATCCAAAACAACTACCATCCATCTCACACCCATGAACCAAATCAAAAGCTAAAAAAATAACAAAAAATGCAAAAGATAAACCATAAATCGGAAACATATTAACAAAATAAACACAATAGAAAACATGATGTGGAGCAACAACATAAACCCACAAAAGATGGGGGAATCCAGATGAAAAAAATCAGAACAAATCCTTCACAAACCAATTTCATTAAGAATTCAAAACAAACTGATTTAGTAATAATCTAAACAAACCAAACCTTTCAATAACAAAAAGCGTTCGTATAACATATTTGTTTCTGGCCGTTCTAGAACACACCAACAAAAAAAAAACCTCCAGCCTTCTTCTTCAAGATTGTTTTGACTAAGGGAGAAAAAAAAACAAATATAAAAAGACAGATAAATAGAGCATGGATCCTAGTCTATGATTAGTAAAAACAAGAGGAAAGAGAGATCGTATGTACTTCAGTGTAAGAATAATCTTCCACCTAAAAAAGATCTAGGAGTGTTCCACGAAGCTGTATCGTTGGTCTTTATATGGGTCATCTGCTTGTTCAGACAAACACATCTCTCCTTCTGGTCTCGCAGATGAAATCCAGACCTTATCATATCTATAGATTAATGCTAGGCATAAATCTAAAAAGCTTAGATGGTTAGAATGGTGCTGCAATCCAATTCTTGAGTCCGACCTGCTGTAAAGTTCATTGGGGGGGGGGGGGGTTGGGTCATTTTGGGTCAATTTAATTGGTGTCTTGGAGTATGTCAAGTTGCAGTTAAGTGTGTGTTTGGCGTGTGTTTTTCTTTCTCTTGGGTAGTTATCTCTCTAGGAACATAATTGTGCTTGGCATTCTTTCGTGTTTCTTTCGTGTGTTTGGCGTTACAAAAATTGGGTGCGGGTGAATTCTATTTTGGCGTCTCTCTCTCTCTCTCTCTCTCTCTCTCTCTCTCTCTCTCTCTCTCTCTCTCTCTCTCTCTCTCTCTCTCTCTCTCTCTCTCTCGGTTTGTTTCTTTTCGCAGGGTCTCTCAACTGGACACTTCTTGGCTTATGTTGCATAAATTTCTGAATATGCTCACTTGGAGAATCTTCTTGAAGACAGCCTCACATATGTTTGCCAAAAAATTGGACGCATCTTGTTTTCCCAGAAGAGTATTATGCATCCCAGAGCTTACTGACTAAGGTTCCCCTCATGGTGGATCTAGATTTATGGACTGAAGCACGGATATTTTTGCCCGTAATGCCCTGTTGGTGTGGCCTCATTCAAAGGTTGAAGATACAGTCGTTCTCATTTGGCGAATTTCAGTTTAGTCATGAGTTTTGGTTTACAATACAAATCTTCAGTTTACCATTAGTTTGTCTAGTCTAGCTCACTTCAAAATTTCATCCTACTTCCATTTTATGTATGTACTGATTTCGCCCAGCTCCCTGCTGGCTTTTTTTAATGCATTTGTACTTGTTTGCCGTTTCAAAAAAAAAAGATCGCATGGCCATGTGTGTACAAAGTGATTTAACCTTCAAAGATGATAAAATGGGGTTGGGTATAATAAATAGCCCTAAAAAATGAGGTGGGTATGATCTATCATTCAAACCGTTAGTATCCAAACTATTTATCATTCAAACCGTTAGTATCTAAACTATTCATAATATAAATATGGTTATTAAAATATTAATTTAATTACATTAAATATATAGGGGATATAGTTCGTTTTTGGAATTGCATGCAAACTTATTAAAAAAAAAAAGACAAAACCTCAAAAATGGTCATTGTGGTTTCTCGAAATCTGTGATATAGTCTTTAAATTTAAAAAATTTCATAGATGATCCATGTCATTTATATTTTCTATCAATGTTGGTTCATGTCTCGCCTAAAAGGACTTTATACCCTTTTTGTTTTATCTTAGAAATAGTTTTAATTAAAGTTATTATAAAAAAACAAATAAATACACGATCTTAAGCCCACATCTCTCTCTCTCTCTCTCTCTCTCTCTATATATATATATATATATATATATATATATATATATATATACCGGTAAGTCCTCCATCTTCTTCTTCTTCCATTGAAGCTCGGTTGCTATGGCTGCTACCTGTATCTCGCTCTCGCTCCTTGTATCTCATAAACATAAAACCCAAAAAGAACTACCCACCATATATTCTTTTTCAAAACCCTTCCCATGTAACTTCTTCATCATCACCAACACCACAACATCACCCCACCACAAGCACCAGTCGCTTTCACAGATGGTGGGGTTCAACCAGAATTGCATGGAGCTCCAAGGAGGATTTCATGGGCTTCGCATCAATGAGTTTCATAAGGTCAGTGAGTTTCATTATCACAAATGATGATGATTTAGATCTTTTATTTAAGGGGAAATGGCGCTTTGGCCCTACAATGTTTTTGGAATTGGTTTAGTTAGTTCCTAAACTTTTTTGTTGTTTTATGTGGGCATAAGGTGAATTTCAATCTATCTATTTGGTCCATTTAAACTAGAATAACCAGTTTTATATGTCATGAAATCAATTGAATATGATATGACTCCTGTAGTGACATTAACAGATTTAGTCCTTCACCTTTATATTTATCCCACCATAAATTTCGAGAGAGCAGGCATGATTGGAATCAAAGAAGACAAACGTTGACCTCATGCCCTAAGAAGATGATGAATAGGAAAGGGAGATGAATTGTATGTGTGTGTGTGAGAGAGAGGGAGACATCATTTCTCTTATAATAAACAAATAAGTGATTACACCAATTAAATGTGGCATAAAGGGTAAGCGGGTTATGCCTTTCGTTTTGTCAAAAGTGACTATCCTTTCGTTTTGTCAAAAGTGACTATTTAGACCTGACAAAATCCAATTTATGCCCCTATGAAGCAACAAAAATAATTTATGAATTGATTAGGCCAATTCTGAAAACATTGTAAAGCTAACATGTCATTTTCTCTTTATTTAAATAAAAGTAAACTTTAAAAAATCCACTTTATATATATTATTTTTCGTTGATGTCAAAAAACCATTATTTTATATTGGATAGAAAATTAAATTTAGAATCACCCCTATTAAATCATTTAACAATTTTTGCTTAGTTATATAATAACAATATTGCTTTTACAATGTCCATGCAAGTTTTGCTCAATATATAATTAAGCCTAACATTAAACTATAAAATCCTTTAGAAATTTCGATTACACCTACAAAGTAACAATCAACAAAACAACTTTCAAAAATTCGTGGAAAGTTCTTATAAAATTGAAGTAAAAAAATCAATCAATTCATAAATTTCCTAAAACCCATAAAACAAAACCAAACCTAAAACCAAAACTCTTTTCCATGAGAAAGACGAAGCTTGTATCAATGGTGCAGATGATTCCAAAACATCAGTTTGATTTTGTTGTGCTGCTCCCCAAATTAATAGTGGTATTATGATACCCATGATTTTCTCTTCTTCCACTTCGGTGTGTTCTTGCTTGACGGATTTGCTCTCTTCATCGATTGAAAATGATGGACCTAAATAGTAATGATCGATGATTATGTTATAATTAGCCAAAAACAAATCGATTCCACCACAACATGAATCATGGAAACAGAGCTTAAATCAGATCCAGATATACACAACAACACGATGATCCAATCATTAAAAGATATGATTATAAAGCGAAAAAAGAGAAAGAATATGAATGTTTACCATTGCTGGAAGGAGCCGGCACCGGTGACAGCGATCGAGCTTCGGCGAACGAAGGAAATCCGGCCACTGATATGGCGAGCATTGCTGCGATTAGAAAGCCCCTAGTTGCACCCATTGTTGGAACAGAAGTTACGTCTGTAAATGTGCTTTATCGAAGTCATGATTGGTATTTATAATCTATCATGCCCCATATCTCGGCACTATCCCTAAGTATTTAGTGTCATAATCCAAATAGGTTTCGTTTAATATAATCAGCTTTGAAAATTTTGGTGTACTTTTTTTTATCCCAAACTCTTTTTGGCAAAAACTTCTCTTCATTCATGTAATACCAATTCCCTCGAGTTTCTTATAAAAGCGTGTTAAAGGATAGTTTGTTTAATTTGTATAGGATTGTTATACACGTCACATTTTTTAAATTCCGAAGGATATCTACATGTCTATTTATACATTATGAGGAAAGATCGAGTTATTTTTAAATTTCTAGATGAATATGAAGTTTTCTTAGAATTAATGGTTTGTCTATTTATTTATTTTTTTATCATGACTTCTTGAACTTTTAACATTTAAGTGAGGGATATTCATTAACTTTTGATAACTATAGGTAATGTTTAACTTTTGATAACTCGTAAATGCCTTCGATCAAAATTTTCTTTTAATATGATATTACTAAAAGATCATAAGATGATAAGACAAAAACTATAATATATTAGTTAAATTATAGTTATATGATATCAATATCATTTATGTATAATAGGCTAAAGGATGTGATGATGTTTTTGTCAATGGTAAAACTATGTCACATAGGCACCACATCGGCTTTTATATTTTTTTTTTTACAGTTTTTACCTATAGACTACGATGTAGTGACCTATGAACTTTTTTTAAATTTCAATAAAAAAAATAAGAACTTTTTAAGTAAAAACCATACTAAAATTAAAAGTTACATTTTAGAAATCCTAAAAAAAACATAAGATCGAAATTTCATTTGCATTTTAGATTATATTTTTCTCGAATCGACGCATTCACCGCTTTAGCCGCCTCCTGATCTTCGGGGTCGAGTGTCTCACGTCTTGCATTAACAACGAATATTCTATGAGTCGGACAGTTTCAGTCATATGCTTCTCCACGATTGTATTCAATTGTGTTATTTGTGCCATCATTTCCTCCAATATAGTTGACCACTCCGTTCCGACCGATGAATTTGACGATGTCGCTTTTCATTTTCCCTTTTGCTCGAACTTTTGCTTTGTACCTTCCCATGGGACGAGGAGACGGGCGTATTTCTTCGATGTCGTCGTTATCATCATTAAAATCAACATCTATGTGACCATCCGATGACATTTTTTGTGAACTCGAATATGAAGATGTCCAGCTTCTTTTTGGCGGATTAACAATGTCTTCATGTGTTGCAAGCTCTTTCCACCTAATACTTCTTTTGACAACTTCCCATACATAAATGAACTTAAAAAGGTATAACATGTCATCTTGGAATGTCACATGCGTTTTTTTTTTCAACAAACTCGCTTCACTTTCTCCGCTAGCCCATTGCTTTTCAAAGTTTGCGTAAATTTCGTTCCATTGTGTGACGAGTTTGTTTACAAGATTCCATTTCGAGTTACATTGGTCGGAAGTCCAGTAATCTTGATCCCGACCCATACCCTTACAAAACCGCTACATAAACACGTAACCAAAATTGATCATGCAATTGGCCATTTCCCGTGTTGCTATCTTCAGATATGTCGACCCGTGCATTTGTTGGATTAGGTGTTTAAGCCAGTAACTGAATTAGTATGTACTTGAAATTATTAGCAAAGTCCTTTTGGGTTGCCCTCAAATCTAGTAATTGAATAGGATGACTTTTAGATAGAGACTAATTTATTGATTTATTATATGATTAATAAATAGAAATAAATGAATTTATTATATGTTATGATAATAATATATTAATTTGAAATAGTAATATTTAATTAAGAATTAATCAGAAAATAATTAGAATTAATTTTGGGTTTAATTTGGATTAATTAAAAGTGCAATGACCTAAGTTGTAATTGTTTAATAGTTGAACAAAAGGGATTCTACAACCCTCCATACAAGGTGGACAGTTTTGACCCATTCTAGGGCTTTTAGAATGTCCCTTAGAGATAAATAGGAAGTAGGATAATTACCTAATTTAATATAATAATATTATATTTAAATTATTATCAGGGTTTCCTGGTTCAGCTATAAATAGAGACATTCACTTGCAATTTCGACCATACTTATTTGATCAAGAAGCCAGCCGAAATTCCCCTCTTCTCCTCTCTCCTCAAAGTTTTCTATAGTTGCTAGGGTTTGGGTGTGAAACATTACAGGCATGAGATTTCTGGTGCTAGCTTCCAAGTGACTACAAGAGCAATTGGATTTGATTTGTTTACTATAACAAATCAAAGGTATGCAATCTTCCTTCATGAATTCTGATTTCTTTATGATTATTGTAGTTTGATAATTCATAGTATGTAGCCTTTATGTGAAAGACATAGATCCTTAAGGTTACATGTGCCCTGATATGATTAATTGTTAATTGTTTTTCCGCTTAAAGCATTGTTGTTGTAACCTACGATTTCCATTAGACTATGGTTGTCTTTCATCTAATTACACATAAGTGAAACGAACAAACAAAAAAATTGTTTTTTATATCTCACGACGTGAGATCTAGAAAAACTCAATTTTTTCGATTTTATCTACGTAATATGTTTTGCATGCTTATTATTTGGTAATTATCTGTTTTATATCTGCCAAATTCGAATTTGCCTATATATTTGATAATTAAATAAAAGCCTATAAATTAGGAGATAAATCTTTGACTTGATTAAGTATTTAATTGATTAATATAATTAATTTTTTAAATGTGTAAATGATTATTAATTTAGATATTGATTAATTCTAATAATTAATGTCAAATCCCTAGTATTTTAAAAATTGTTTAAAATACTGAAGAAATGAGAAAAATTCAGTAAACCTAGACTAGAAGAGTCCAATTGTAACACCCTGTTTCAAATCGTTTTCATTTCGCGGTGGTGATCAAGGATTGGGTATTAGCAGGTTTAAAATCCTTAAAGAAGTTAGTTGTGAGCTCATTCGGAGGTGAATGATGTATATTGGATGATCTGGATATTCGGTTTGTGTTTTGGAGTTAAAGGGGTATTTCGGTAATTTGTCAGCTTGGGCTTCTATGGAAATGGATGTCTGATCGGGATATGTTATGGCGGGCACGAGTTGATTAAATCATAGAGCTTATCGTTACCTTTTTGTGGATATATGGATCGTTGGAATCGGACATGTATCGAAGAAGTTATGGTTTTGGAATGTGTAGGGTTTGAAGGGAATTCCGAGTACGCGGGGCGTACCTAGCAAGTACGCAGGTCGTACAGGTGCGAAGGGTGGTACGCAAGGCATAGTTCACGGTACGCATAGTGTACTGCGAAGGTTGTGGCGGGGGTGTGGAACCACGTACGCTGGGCGTACAAGGAATACGTGGAGCGTACGAGGCTTAGAGGAAAACCCTAATATTTGGTATTTGGACCCTATATAAACACATTTAGTGTTTAGGGTTGGCCTCTTTACCAACCTCCAAGTCCTCAAAACCCTAGAAATCGATCTTTAACCTTCATGATGGTATTTTGATCTTTAACCTCCAAGTCTTTAGGGGGGGGGGGGTCATAGTTGGGCCTTTTGGGCCTTATGGCCCGTTATTGATTTTGGACCAAGGGTAGTTGGAACCATTAGAAGAGAAAGGCCTTTAGGCCTTATTTGAAGAATTTGGACTTAGGGATTTTGGGCCCATGAGTGGGTTTGTATCATAATTGTAACTAGGGTAAGTTGTATATTTATAGTGTGAGATTTCCGAATCGGTGGCCAAGCAGTTATTATTTATCAGCAGTCTGAGGTGAGTCTTCTCACTATATCAATGGGTCGAAGGCACTAATGTCGGCCCCATTACTAATGTCGGCCCCATTACTTGACATGGGAGTAGCTTATGGCAATCCAGGGAAAAACCATGAGGGTAGCCCATGACAATTATATATATGTCGCATGGTATTCTGTGGTTGTATGTTATGTGGTATTTTGGGAACTCACTAAGCTTTTGCTTACAGTTTATTTGGGTGATTTCAGGTGCTTCCGGTACTAAAGGGAATGGTCCGGCTTGATGGCGCAACATTCACTCTCCAACATTTTCCGCACTCATTGATATTGATACACTGATAATTTGACATGATATGATGTAATGGATTTTTGGAAACAAATTATGATTGTAATTTCTATTTTTAAAAATGAAAAAATTTTATCTGGTTTTTGGGCTGTTACAAATATAAATAAATAAATAAAATCCTAAAATCCGGATTTGGTTATTTTATTGCCTAAAATAAAAGTCCATATTACTCCTCAAATGGATTTGAAATTTGAATTCTTAAAAGAAAATTATTAATAAATGTAATCGTATTCTTTCAAGAATGATTCTATTTTCATTAATCCAATTGTCAGAATTGTGTTACACAGTTACAGTTACACAATAGATGTCATTTACATTTGAACCTAACCATATATATATATATATATATATATATATATATATATATATATATATATATATATATATATATATATGTGTGTGTGTGTGTGTGTGTATGTGTATGTGTGCAGTCAATAGCGGTGAGATAGCGATGGGATAGCGGTTATCGGTAGTTGGCAAAATAGCGGTCCAAAATAGCGGTACCGCAAATATCGGCGATATTGATCAATATTTGACCGCTATTTGACCGATATTTGGCAAATATCGGTGGGATAGCGGTGAAATAGCGTTTTTAGCTAAAGTTTTTATTAAATCGCTTCATTTGTTATTAAAATGTAGATATATGGTGGGGTTTTTATGGGATTGACAAACATTTGCTTCCAACATTTTCTAATTACTATATGTTTTACTTAATGACCTTGTATTCATCCAATACAACACAAGGTTACAAAGGCGCTACGTAATATAAAAATACTGATATCACACTGATATCCCACCGCGATAACTCATATATCGAATGTCGGCCCTTGACCGATATTTGATTTTGGACCGTTATAACTGCATATATATATATATATATATATATATATATATATATATATATATATATATATATATATATATATATATATGTGTGTGTGTGTGTGTGTGTGTGTGTGTGTGTGTGTGTGTGAGAGAGAGAGAGAGAGAGATGGATGTAATTTTGGAAGATGGTCATATAAGGACCATATGGAATCAATATACGCCTATAAATGTCAATATTTTAGCTTGGAGAATCATATTGGATATATGTCATCCGAACTAAATTTTGTTTGTAGAGGAGTTACATGCCCTAAGTGTTATATCCGATGTGTTCTAATTATCCCAAAGATATGGATAATTTGTTTTGAGGATTGTGAATTGGCAGCTAGAATGTGTAATGTCATAGTTAGATGGTGTGATTTTGCAGTGGCATGATTTGATTATTTACGGGTATGAATCTCTAAATATAAAGCTACCATTATGACTACTTGATGGGTCTTATGGAACTATCGCAACCCTATCGTCTTCGGGTCACAAAAGTATAGGAGTGAAACTATTTTGAATTTTGATTATATGGTTGAGTTTCCGTTTAATTGGTAAACTATTTTTGAATTTTGTTCTATGGTTTAATTTCCTTACTTGGTTTGTTAGTTGGAAACGATAATTGTGGCTTAACCGGGTCTTGTGGTTAAACAACCGAAGTTTGGTAATTTCTACATAATAGTTTTTTTTTTCCTTTAGGCTTTTGGGTGTGGGCAACATGTTAAGACATGCTATCATATTCAAAATTTGTCAGCTCACATGCCATGTCATCCTTAACACCATTTGATTTATGTAGGAAATGGTGTTCAAATGTTATTATAGATATATATATATATATATATATATATATATATATATATATATATATATATATATATATATATATATATATATATATATAGAGAGAGAGAGAGAGAGAGAGAGAGAGAGAGAGAGAGAGAGGTTTAATTTCCTGGCGTGGATATTGGCAGGAATTGATTGAAACTTTAGCATGGGCTCATGAACGCACACCTTTGGCCAATTTGATTCGTTGGAGAGATAAACCGGTGACACTTTCCATTGTACAAGCAAGATTAGTTGGATTAGCCCACTTTTCTGTAGGTTATATATTTACTTATGCAGCTTTCTTGATTGCCTCTACATCAGGGAAATTTGGTTAATTTTGTTAATTGAATGTTTTGTATCCGCGATAATCTCATTTCTTTCGATGAAGAAGAGATCCACCTTCTTATTTTATATTTCTACATCTAGGATCCGACTTGTATCATGGATACTAATAGGAACTTAATGAGTATGACAAAAAAAAGTTTGATTCAGTGGGAAAAGAACGCCTCTTGGGGCAACCTACCGGTCTTAGCTCCTCTTTAATAAAATTGGTTGTTCAAAAAGAAAAACACTAACATTTGTTATTATCTGACACCGTTATATATAACTCCAAAAGTTATCAGCTGAAGTGACGTCAACTTAAATTAATTGAAATATTAGTTGATTGCTATCACAGGTAAAGATAAATAAATAAAGTGTCTAGTTTGATAAAGTTCATTGCTATATTGGTTCAAACTACACATGGTAATATAACATATACAGGTAACAAAAACATTTAATTCAAATAATAGAATAACTTTATCCAAATTTATACAAATATAATACAAAATTAGAACAGCATATGTATCAAAGTATCAAACTAAATAGAAAAAATGATGCTTTTAAAACTTACAAGTTGACACAGTTCGTTGATAGATATTCTTTTTTTTCAAAGCATCTATTTTATACCTTGTGAGAAATTAAAAGGTCATGGCTTCATGTTTAACAAATCTTAAGACAAAATTACACATTTTCCACATCTACATTTTTTAATATAACTTTAATCTACAACATGTTTTTAAAACGATATCGTTTCTAACATCAATCAAAAACATTGGAATTTTAATATAAACAAGTGTCAACCGTCTACCTCATATCATATCCATGCATATACTTGCATACCCCACAGTAATCAAATGGGTTGTTGTACTTTTTCTTTTTGGATCAAATATTGTACTAAAAATCAATTACATCATGGAATAGAAAAATATTTATGGTTCAAATGAGTAAAAAAAAAAAAATAGCATCAACCTACCAAATACCAAATAATTGTCTATTTTGAAGAAGAAGATGAATCAAGAATCTGTATCTGTTCTTCGGTCTACTAAAACTTCAACAGGCGTTGACTTCAGAGGCAAGTCAACAAGTGTGGTTGGAGGTGCAAAATACATGTGTAACGACATTATGCAGATAATAATACCCAAAAAAAGCTACAAAGAAAAATATATAAGTTTTAATGTGTACAATTTCATTAATTGATAATTTATAAATTAAATTGTCAAGAGTGAGTAGTGTTACTTACTTGTAATGTTGGTTTGAAAGTAAAGAGGAACACAGACAAAACCATTGTGAGTAGCATAGCCATTGATGTGGAATACACCTGCAATCATATAATAATATAATTGAGCAATAACTAATTAAGAGAAGAGTCAAATGTTTTAAATAAATTGGAAGTCAAAAAGTCAAACCTTGACAATGTTGTCAGCATACTTCATCAACCATGAGACTAGTAAACCAGTGGAACCAAGATTCAACACCACCAACCATGTTGTAATAGTGTAGCCATTAAAGAGGCGTTCCCACCATGCTCCTTTCTCAAATCCTCCTCTAAAATCATCCGCAAAAAGTCTTGCCATGTTAAAAATTGCACCAAACCTGAATGAAAAATAAATAAAACATTTATTGTCATATTTATTATAAAAAAAAAAAAAAAAAAAAAAGGAATAAAAAGCTTACGTGTAGAGTTGAACATTCTGCCAGTATAAACTGTCGTTAGTTTTTTTCATTAAGAATTCAGTGTAAACACCGGCTAATGCTGAAAGACAAGCTGACAACACACCTAACATGTACCCTTGGATTGGGGATGAGAAGAGTGACTCACAAGATGCTCCTCCACATCCTTTAACCTATATAAACAAAGCAATTATGTCCTTAATGAAGTTTATCAATATCTACTCTTAATTATTATATTTTCAACAAAAAAAGTAAAAAACTTTTTGCAGATATCAGCTAAAAGCTTATGTTGGATAGAATTTATCTCATGTGATTGATACAAAAGGAGAAAACACAAACACAATGCTGGTGATAGATATTATTAGTACCTGACTTGTGGTTGTTCCAACAGCCAATAAAACTATTGCCATCCACTGCAATGTGGAGAGCTTTCTCTTCAAGAACAGCCTAAAAAATTAAACAATTTCATAATTTAATAACAACCACCATTAAGTGCAAATGAATTAAACAAAAAGATCGGGGAACTTACCTGAATAATATTCCTGTAGTGACAATTTTCAAATTTCCAAGTATTTGATATGTGGATGTATCAACATATGTGAGGGTTGCAAACTGAACATTGTTATGGATGAGGTATATAATAGAGGGGATTGGGTATAAACGAACACTCTTCCATTCTGTTGTCATTCTAGGAGGGGGTGATTTCTTACACTCTCTCCATAGGAAGATGCTGGACACAATAAGCTGCAATTCCAAAGGAATGTAATTAGGTTCTTCATCATGAAATAGCGCTTAAATTATATCTAGTCACATGAAGAAATAAATACCTTGAAGATTTCAGCAAGAAAAGGAATAGTTGCATAGTCATACTTGTATCCCCCATTACTCTGTGACAATGTAGTCAAAATTCCCTGATTGATGAAATAGAAAGTGTGCAATTAGTAGCTGAGAAAATTAAACATCATAATGTTCTACATCCAAAATCATGGAATGTCTCAAGAGTTCTCACACCTCCGCATTAGGAAACCCTAATTGCTAAAGCAGATGCAATGGTCGAAATTGATTACTCGTTAGAATATCAGGATGTAAAGGAGAAGATCCAAATCATCACAAAATCATCATGAAAACACATTATTTGGAAAGTAAGAGATTTCTGGCAACAATTCCCCCATCCCCATCCCGGATCAAACCAGTAAAACAATGCTGTGAAAGATGCAAGATATTTATTGCAGCAATAAACATTAAATCTCAGAAGCAACTTATTAGTTAATTTCGTAACCATTTGGCTATGAATCATCACGTGAAACCTAACTAAATTCGCACAAAATTGGATAATAAGTTCAAACTCTACTAAATTTGAGTAATCTCGAAGCAACAATGACGAAAAAACAAAATCAGTACGCTCAAAATCAAAATGACAAAAACAGACGTTGATTCGGTTTAAGTGTGCTGTAAAACGCAAATTACATGGAAAGAAGTGTGTTCATTTGCGATTTGAAGTGGAAATTAGGGTTCTAGGAGAGCGAAATGTACCTGAGAACTGGTGAGAACTGTGAGGAGCGATGCGACGACGTACCACTGCATCTCATTCTCCGGCGATTTCTCCGGTTGTTGATTTGCATACCGACAGAAAGTATGCTACGCGCTACTTGTACCATTTTTCTATAAACCAAATCTATTCTTTTACCATTAAACTAACAATTAACCAAATAATACCAAAATGAAACACACACCTTATATCTTTAATCTGTTTTTAATTTCGAGATAATGGTTTAAAGAATACATTTAAAGGTATTTTTCTTTTTTACAACTATAAATAATATAAAGATCCTATAAAAGTTTGTTTTTTAATTACATGTCAAAAATGACATTTCTTTAATAAAACATCAAATTTTATATAAAATATGATATTTTGATGTCATTTGTCATTCTTCAATGATAGCACGTAGCAACAATGTTTGGAGTTGTCAATACTCATAATCAGTTTTGGAGTTGTCAAACAGTAAAGCCTGATTATTTGTGTTTTGAAAATGCATTAATCAAATAATCGGTTTCTAATTGCAATTCTAAACCCCTTAGGTTGTTAGGTGTGGGCAACGCCTTGGGGGCGTTTTTGCTCGTTATAACGGCACAAACACACCCCTCCCTGTTTTTGCACGTTATAAGCATGCACATTGCTTCCCGTTACCAGTACAACATCCTATAACGCCCGTTTTCTTCTTTTTTTCTTCTAAAAACGTCGGTGCCCACACCGACTAGTCTTAGTTGATCAAAAGTCCGTCAATTTCCAACGGTTTATTAAAAATAACAACCAATATGATTTGCTTGTAAGGTCGGTAAAAAGAATCAGATATATACAAAAAAAAAAAGTTGGGGATTTTGCCAGATATAGACATTTTTTTGGGTTGAGTTCCAAAAAATAGACACAAAAAATCGAATTTTCAAGTATAGACATGGATTCCGCGGAATGAGTATAAGCTCCGAGGAATCGATGTGGCAAAAAAAATTATCTTAAGAACAATTCCGCAGAGCTACCTCCGAGGAATGAACTTTTGCTCCGCGGAATGAGTATAAGCCCTAAAGAATCGATGTGGAAAAAAAAATCCTGAAGATCCATTCCGCGGAGCTGCCTCCACGAAATGAGTTCATTCCTCGGAGGTAGCTCTGCGAAATGGATCTTCAGAATGTTTTTTTTCCCACATCAGTTCCTCGGAAATTAAGTCGATTCCGTGGAGCCCTCGAAACTCACCTCCGCGGAATCAATGTCTATACCTAGAAATTCGACAGGAACTAGCTACAATAATTCGATGAAAAATCAACTTGTTTAAAGTCAAGTTATATAATCTTCTAAATCGTTTTATTTAAAAACTAAAAGTTATTGTAATAATATAATTTTGTAAATCATATTTAACACAATAGTCGTTATAAAAAGTTTAAAATCAAACAAGAAAATGTTTACAAGTCAATCCAAACTCACCCACATCAACTCATACAAAAAAAGTTATTGTTTCTTTTATCGGTTATCCAAAAGAAAATGTTTAGAAGTACAACCACTCCTTGTTAATTTGAACGTTGCATACTTTATTGCATGTTTATGTACTAATGATAGAAAGGGTAAATCGTACCTCAAAAACTGTAGAAGGCCAAACTTTTTTATTAATATTTATTTAGAAAAAAATTTACGTGTAAATAAAAATCCATATCAATCATCAATCATGGAACTTGAGATAATACTAAGCTTACATCAAAATCATTTAATTACAAACAAAGATAATCACAAAAAACAATAAACCTTTCTAACATTTTATCCTAACTGCCTTGCTGTGAACTATCCTTGATGTTGACTAACAAATCTTAATCAGATTTGACCAAATCTTGCTCATTTGCTTCTGGGATTCACAGAAAAGGGTTAAATTGCAAGAAATAGCAACATACTTTTATTTATATGTTTACGATAGCATCCTACTTTTATTTCTTCCTACTACAACATTATACTTTGAAAATTCTACCTAAATATAGCAATTTTTACTGCCATAATTGAGTAGATTATTCAAACTACAATGTCCTAATAAGCAAAAAAAATTGTATAAGTAAAATGCTATAATGTCTTAATTAGTAAAAAATGAAAATCTATTCATCCCAAACCCCGAAAATATTTGATGTTGATCGATTTGATCAAAACTTGCTGATTTGCTTTCAGGTTTAACAGAATAGGGTTAATTGCATTTAGCCCCATGAAAAAAAAACCATTATTTCCTCATATTAATAAAAGAAGATATGATTTAATCTGACATACATAAATCTCCTATCTTGTAATATTTTCAATAACAAAACTGAAAAAAAAAAAAAAAAAAAGTTGCATCTTTACCTGATTCCGAAGACATTTCCTTCATGTTTCTGACCGGAAATTCTTTTCAGGTGGTAGAAGTTGCCGGAAGTCTGACTGCGTTTATGGTTTTCCGGCAACAATTCCAGATTAATGCCGCCAATTCCCACCACTTTTTCTTGCTAATATCGTTTATGACTATATGGAATTGTTTTTTTTTGGGTTGAAGGGCAAACTAGTCATTTCCACATTACTGCTTATAGCAGGCCTGAAGTTTGGGAGGCTAGAATTGTAAAATTAGTGAACATAGATAGGCCCTTCACAACATTTTCAGAACCTTTATATGTCCACCTGAATTGGCAGCAACAATCATATTTGATTTTTCCCTCCAGCAAACACTGGAAACAAACTCTCCATTGTTACCACCGGAAATGGAATCAGTGGTTCCGAACTTGTAGGAAGTAATTGGCATTGGGAAACTTTTATGATAAGCATAAACCTGAACAGAAAAGGAATAAATAAAAAAATCCTTAATTTGATATAATGTAATTAAATTGTAATAGTTTGAGTAGTAATAATTCTAATACCTCATTGGATTCAGAACCGCATGCTATATATCCATCAAGAACAGATAAGCCAGCAAAGTTCTGAATAAGGAGAAAAAGGAAAGGGTCAGATTTGGAATATATATATTTTTCCTATTACAGAATACTTTGAAAAATCTACCCAATAATAGCTAGATTCTACAAAGTATAATGACCTAATAAGAAAGAAATTGAAAATGCAATGCTACAATTAAGTAGATTTTTCAAAACACAATGCCTTGATAAGTAAAAAAAAGTATTATGCTGTAATAAATATAAATGAAAGTAGGATACTATCATACACAAAAAAGTAAAAATGCGTTATCAATTCTTGCATTTTTTTTTCCTTGAATATTTTATTAAATACCATTATTAGATGCTTGAAATTTTCACATAAGGGTGTCGCCCTCCTATTGATTTGTTTGTTATAGCATCATACTTCCAACAATATTTATGCCATCAAAATACGAATCAAATTTCACTATTAAAAGTAAGATTTTTTTTTTAAAGTAGAATGTTTTATTAAGAAAGAAGTTGAAAGTACAATGCTATAAATGGGCAGATGTTACAAAGTGCAATGCCTTTAAAAGAAAAGAACTGAAAGTATAATGCTGTAATAGAAAGAACTAAAAGTAGGATGCTATGATACACAAATAAAAAAGAAAGTGTATTGCTATTTCTTGCTTTTAATCCTTGGATATCATATTAAAAACCATTATTAGATGCTTGAAATTTCCACATAAGGGTGCCTAACTTCCACTGAATTGTTGCTTATATTTTATAGCATGATTAGCATCCTACTATTTTTTCCTATTACAGTATTGTCCTTTGAAAATTCTACCTAATTATAGCAATGTCATCTAACTACAAAGCAATTTCACAATTATAACTGGATAGATTTTCAAAAAAATGTGAAAGTACAAAAAAGAAATGAAAGTAGGATGCTATAATACACAAAGGGTGTTAACCTTTTGGTTAGTGTGACCTTTGTAGGTCATGCAGCAAGCATCAGTAGAAATCCCCTCTAAACTGGTTTTTTTCAGGTCCCAAATCTTCAATGTATTATCAGTAGATGCAGAAACAACGGAATCGGAATCCAAAAACTTCACATAGCTTACAGCCTTTTCATGTCCTGCTAACGTGCACCATGGAATCTTTACATGTCTAAGATCATAACAGTGTATCTGGTAATCAGCAGATCCAAAAGCCAATAGATGTGAAGAACATGGAGAGAATTGTACACAGCACACATTAGCAGCACTTCTGATTGTGCATGTTGATTTTTTCTGTAAAAAACAAATTAAAAGTTTTTTTTAAAAAAAAAAAGCTTTTTGATGTTTAAAATATTAAAATTAGTACTGAGAGAGAATTACATCGTTTAAGCTCCATAACTTGACTGAACAATCATCACTGCCACTGGCAAATTGTGTGGGGTCCACACGAGAAAAATCAACACACCATGCCCTTCTTTGGTGTTCTATATAATGAGATAACCCTTGACCAATGAATGCATCCCACACCTGTTTGAGAGAAAAGAAGTAACATAAAAAAAAAAAAAAGAAACACATCGGTGTCATTTATAGACCAAGGCTAAAATGGTCATTTAGTCTCGTTGACATGGTTTATTTTGGTTCAATAAATAAACAGACTTTGTGTATAACACTTTATTCGGACAAACATCATTGTCATTAATAGACGAAGGGTAAAATGGTCATTTAGTCTCATTGTGATTGCCATTCAGCCACTTTGTAAAAAAGAAACAGCCCCTAAAAGGCATGTTTGATTCATGGATTTTGATGAAGTCTGTCTGACGCATTTGGAATTCAAGATTCCATTCCATGGTGTGTTTGGTTTCCAAATGGACGGAATTCAATTCCGTTCTTCCTTTTTTTTTTTAATTAATATACCAGAATACCCTCGTTAATACATATTGAAATAAATAGAAAGAAAAGAATTAAGATTCACATAAAAATCTAAAAATTATTGAATTCCATTCCATTTCTTGCCAACCAAACGAACGGCATATTACAATTCCCTCTGACATATTCCATTCCTTCCAATTGAAGATTCCTTCAAATTCCATGTTTGATGGATTTCACCATTACTAAGGGTGATTGGAAGGAATTCAATTCTCCGTTCTTCCGTTTTTTTATTAAAAGACCAAAATACCCTCATTAAAGAACACATACCTGAAGCACACCATCATAATCAGCTGACACCAAATAATTCTTGAGGTACTTGTTCCAACAAACACAGCTAAGCTTTGAATCATTCACCAACTCAACAGCAGGATAATTAACATCAACAGAATCATTTAAAAGTGAATCAAATTCAAAAATCTTTATTTTCTTCAAGACACCAGCAACAGCAATGTAGTTCTCATCACGATCAAAGCTCAAAGAGCAAATCACATTTGCAGAATTCAAAAGATTCCCGATTTTTAAATTCCCACATTCCTCAAACTTGCTATATCTTATAAACTTACATACACCCTTTAAAAAATCATCACAGCACCTTTCATGATTCCCTAACAGGTCGAGGTCATTTCGGTCATTAGAGACAATGGTAGGAAGTTGGAGTTGGGACCTCTTGCTAAAATAAGCACTTTCAAGATGACTGATGTTTGTCTTCATTCTTGTCTCGAATGTATTTGAACCATAAAACACGTGCTGAAAACTCTTGATATCGGTTTCTAACAACTGGATATTTTTATATAACTCCAACGCGTGTTTTTCCTTTTGTTCCTTTAATAAAACTAGAAAATTAAGTAAAATCTCAAACTCAGAATCTTTGGTCTTGTCTATAATTGGAGAATACGTGTTCTTGGAGTAAAATTCTTTGGTTCCACTTAATAACTCAGATTGTAGGATTTCCCTGATACAGATTTAAATGTTATAAATTAAAAAGTTTTGAAAGATTTGATAAAATGTTGGAAGAGAGAGAGAGAATACCTTGTTGTTGGGCGAGATGAAGGGTGAGGATGAAGGAGCCAAAGACAGAAGGCAGATTCTTGTGGATTTTGAGAAATGAAACTTGGTGGAAGGATCCGGTATTGTAAATCTGACATTGCTGCAGAATGCATCTCTAATGATGCAAATGAGGAGAGTAACTGGAGGGTAAAAGGGTAAATTAGTGTAAGATCATAAACATCATTGTTTCACTGAAGCTACATTATGAAATACTTAAACAAATGTCAACTATAAAAGTAAGTAGCTTTGAATCAGAACATTTTAAAATGGTTTATAATGCAAGTAACAAATATTGCTATGATAAGAGTATATAAGAATGAAAGAGAATAGCCTTGTCACCTCAAATAAGAGAACACCAAGGTTGTAGATATTTGCTGATAATGATTCCATTCCATAGAGCTCCTCTGGACAAGCATACCATTTTTTTTCAAGTTCAATAGTTACAGAGTATGACTCTCTCCCTTGTTGAATATGTTTTCCATTACTTTGACCACTATTTATTACTTCATAATTTGTTGAAGAATCAAAATAAATGATCTCATTTGATGGCAACAAACTGAAATTTGAAAGCCATAAATCTTGCAAGGCATTTCCTTGAGAGTGTGTCATATCGACAACCTGAACAACCTGTCTGTATATCTGCAGCCTCTCAGCTTTATTCACTTGTATAGAATTGTGTTTTAGCCACTTCCTCAAGTTCATCCCTTTGTATGCACTTTCTTGAGGGAAATCAAGAGTCATTTCACTTAACTTTAATGATCCATTAAAACTCATTCTGCCCATGAAATCTTTATTGGTCATTTCTGCAACATTGGGCTCATCAGAGATCTCTGAACTTTTGCACAAAAACCCTTTTCCCTTTCTAGATTGCCTAAAAAGGAAATTAGACAAGTTCATTGAGCTTGATACCTTTAACCTCTTATTGATGTTACTATCCATTAACTGGTCAGATGGTTGTTCTTTAGGAAGATCTTCATTCTCTTGTTCATTATTAAACCTAGCTGTAACACTTTCAGGATTTAAAGGCATGCTTGACAAACAATGCCTTGATCCTTGCCTAATATCCCTTGTGCCTGAAGTGGTTGCAATGTTTGGGTTCATGAGGCCATAATTTGTCACATTTGTCTCAACACCAAAGTGTCCAATGTCACTTGTACCAAGGAGTCTTGTATTAGTTTGACTTGAACTTTCAGCATGACACTATTACAAATAATGACCAAATTTAGATCATATAGATTAGAATGTAAACCTTATAAAAGATGCACTCGTTGCAAGAATTAGAGTATATAGATACATTCTGAAATTTACAAGTCAATGACCACTATTTTACAACTGAAAATGATCTATATATTCATTTAACATTTGGAATTGATGAGCTTCATAAGTAATTTTACTCGCCAGTTTGCTTATCATTATGATTATGGGTTTAGGGTTTGGAATTTACTTGCAATCTTTTTCAAAAAGTTTAATGATAGTGATTAGATACATACAAAATTATCCATAAGCTTCACAAATTTATTAGACAAATGACTGCTTACAGTAAACAGTAAAAATCCCTTAATAATATTAAATATGTCCATGTTTCAAATTCGAAGAAATTTACATTCTCATATAGTCATATTTGCAAATCGCAATTTGTAAGGAATCTGTAGTTTGATTTCATTCATGTCCATGAGATTATCAATAGAATAGACACACTGTTACAAAGTCAGAAGCTAAATCACGGAAATCTACAGCAAAATTGCAATGACTAATCAATGAGAGGATAGAAAAGATAAAACCAAAAACCTGAAAGAAATTAACAAAAAAAAATATTGTTTCTTACCTGTAATGAATCAGTGACCTCTGGAGAAGCTTTCATACCTTTATCAATGGAAGAAAAGGAAGAAAAGAGAATGCCGGTAAAGTGCAGACGAACGATAGCAATTTCTTTAGTTGCATTTTTGGATCAACTGTTTTTGATCGAGAATTAAAGCAATGGTGAAAGCACGATATTCAAGAACACAGAACACTGTCTCAAAATATCTAAGAAAATATCTGACCATGTCAGTTCTTTTTTATTTGTGTGTTGTGTATGTCGTTGATACATTGTACATCTCATGTATAAACTATAATATATCTTTTATCTTTTATAAACAATAAACAATAATAAATATTTATCTAAAATAATAAAAAGTTATAATATGATATGTTCTTCTTCAATTTGGTTTTAGATAGGAAACATATTAAATTGAATTTAAATGATATGTATATCTTGAAGTTCTAAAAAAAAAGGAATTATACATATTAACAAGTATGATAAATACAGATAAAACAATTTAAACTTATTTATAGTAAAAACTAAAAATGGATGTGATATGGAACAATTTTCTTTAAAAAATCACATATACATGAATAAAAAAAACTACATTGTAAAAACCAATATAATGGCAAAATTTTATTATTACTGTAAAATATACCAAAAAGTTATATTATTTTATTTTGAATTTCTTAGATTCCACATCGTTTGCTAAATGATAATGATCAAAAACTTGAACCGTTTCTCTTTTTACGAACTTTGGGCCACATGCTGACCATTGGCTGCCCACTCCTTGGCATCATTGGGCCACATGCTAACCATTGGCCACCCACTCCGATGGTCCAAATATCTCCCAACATTTATACACTTGTCATTTAATATTTTATTTATTTTCTGAAAAACATTCATATCCTAATGGTGAATATAATATTTCTTAATAATAATTACATATCTAAAATACTTGTTTAAAGATAATATAACATATATATTAGATCTTTGTAATATATATATATATATATATATATATATATATATATATATATATATATATATATATATATATATATATATATATATATAGAGAGAGAGAGGAGGGTTCAATTGAGAAAAAAAGAAGGTTGAGAATGGGGGAACATTCTCAGCCACACATTTATTTTGCCGCAAAACACTTAGGCGTACCGTCGGAAATGGATAACGGATAAACATGTGTTTTCCAACCAAACATGTTTCCTTAAACTATGCTAATCATTACCTTAATATACACAAAAACATATTTTTTTTCGTTTTTTTTATTTTTAGAAAGCCATTATTATCGAAAAATTATTTTAAATATATCAAAATTCATAATTTTTTATTCTCTATAAATAGACATCCATATTGATATACTTTTAAGTAGGGATGAGCATTAGAACCGCCGGAACCGGAACCGGAACCGGACCGGAACCGAACCGGAATCGGAACCGGAATTGGTAATAGGTCCGGTTACCGGTTCTCCATTTTTATGAAAACCGGAACCGGTTTGACATTTTTTTTCATTTTTTAAAATGCACATAACTCTCTCATATGAAGTCGAAATTATTTGATTTTTTTCCAATATGTCATTTGGAGTTTGTAATTCATTTTTGACGGTACAAACATATGTTTTGGTTAGATATTGAATCAGACACATGCACCGAAAGAAAGCATATCGATGTTGCGTTTTTTTTATTTCAGCATTATTTTTTTGTTTTTTGAATATGTCCCATTTTTTAAATGTTTATAACTCATTCATATGACGTCGTAATTACTTAATGTTTTTTCCAGCATGTAATTTGGTGTTTGTAGTTCATTTTAGACTATAAAAACACATATTTTGGTTAGATATTGAATCAGTTATAGACCCCGGAAGACAACATATCAATGCTGCGTTTTTTTCTGTTTCAGCATTTTTTATTTTTATTTTTTTAAATCTGTCTCCGCTTTTAAAATGCGCATAACTCACTCATATGAAGTCGGAATTACTTGATTCTTTTTTCATCATGTAATTTAGTGTTTGTACTTCAATCTAGAATGTAAAAAGTCATAATTTGGTTAAATATTGAATCATTTACAAGCTCCAGAAGATAACATATAATCTATAGTATTTCAACCGGTTCTACTTTGAAAAATAACCGAAAAACCGGGACCGGAACCGGAACCGGCGCTAGAACCGGCGGTCCGGTTCCCGGTTCTTATAATATAGGAAAACCGGTTCCGGTTCCAAAGCTCATCCCTACTTTTAAGATAAAATAAAAAATTTATTTTTTTTAGAGTTTCAGCTCTCGTTATTCATAAGTGAATAAAAAAATCTATCAGATTTTTATTACAGTATATTCATTATTCACTTATGAATAAAACGCATGCATAACTTTTTTTTTATAGTTTAAGTACCGTTCATATATGAATATGACACGCAATAAAGTTTTCTTACTTAAAATATATTTTTTACATCATCTTTCATCATATATTATATTTATATATGAATAAAATTTGTATTAGTTGTCGTCATATTTTATATTCATATATGAATAAAACATTTATCAGATTTTTGTTACAGTTAATTTGTTATTCATATATGAATAAGTAGTATAAATGATACTTAAACTGTAAAAAAAATTAATTATATATTTTTATTCATAAGTGAATAACGAATGTACTGTAACAAAAATCTGATGCATTTTTATTCACTTATGAATAACGATAGCTGAAAATATAAAAAAAATAAATTTTTTATTTTATCTTAAAAGTATATCAATATGGATGTCTATTTGTAGAGAATAAAAAATCATAAATTTTGGTATATTTAAAATCATTTTTCGATATAAATAGCTTCTTAAAAATTAAAAAAACAAAAAAAACCTATGTTTTTGTATATATTAAGGTAATGATTAGCATAGTTTAAGGAAACATGTTTTGTTGGAAACACATGTGTATTCCTTATCCATTTCTGCTGGTACAACAAAGGCTTTTGCGGCAAAAATAAATGAGTGGCTGAGAACGATTCCCCCATTCTCAACATTTTTTATTTTCTCAATTGAACTTACCTCTCTCTCTCTCTCTCTCTCTCTCTCTCTCTCTATATATATATATATATATATATATATATATATATATATATATATATATATATATATATATATATATATATATATATATATATATATATATATATATCGGGTGAGGACTCGTTTTAAAGTGAGTGTTCAAAAACTTGAAAAAAATTCTGAAAAAAATACAAATCATAAAATCGAGCATAGTACTATATCGTAAAGAAAAAAAAATTTGGGAAATTTTTTTTTTGGATCATTAAAATTGAAGCATGGATCATTTTTATGATCCATGATTCAATTTTTATGATGCAAAATTTTTTTCCAATTTTTTTTTCTCACGGATATAGTACTATGCTCGATTTTATGATTTGTATTTTTTTTTTAGATTCTTTTTCAATTTTTTTAAGGTGTCCTCACGAGTCCTCACTTTAAAAAGAGTCATCACCGGAATCGGACCCTATATATATATATATATATATATATATATATATATATATATATATATATATATATATATATAAAGAGAGAAGAGAGAGAGAGAGAGAGAGAGAGAAGTAAGTTCAATTGAGAAAATAAAAAATGTTGAGAAAGAGGAAATCATTCTCAGCCAATCATTTATTTTTGTCGCAAACGATCCAGCATACCCGGCTGACAGAGGATGCGTAATATTCATATATGAATATAAATATATGTGTATTCATATATGAATACACCACCTCCATCCGCCACCAACTACCACCACCACTACCATCGACCATCACTGCCACATCCGCCACCACCACAACCAACCTCCGTCACCACCCACTGCCGCCATATTCATATATGAATACACTTACTCATATACGAATATACATATTCATATATGAATATGACATGTTCCGTCGGTCCGGTACGTTGGAGCGCTTAAGCGGCAGATTCGAAATAAGTGGTCCAGATTCATTCCCTCATTCTCAACCTTTTTTTCTCAATTAAACCCTCTCTCTCTCTCTCTCTATATATATATATATATATATATATATATATATATATATATATATATATATATATATATATATATATATATATATATATATATATATAGAGAGAGAGAGAGAGAGAGAGAGAAAGATCAACAACGAACCCAAATTATGAGAACGAACTAACAAACTCAATAACAACCCTCAAATTTGATTTATCTTCTGATTACACTTGATTGATGCAACAAGGTCGTCGGTTTCTTACATCAATCGCTATAATCGATGATCCGACAACCACCGCTTGACTGATTCATAAATTTGTAGCTTCATCATGTAAATTTGTAGCTGTCGACGCCATCTTTCACATCGTTGCTCCGATTAACACATTCTTCTCTCGTTTCGTCTCCTCTCGTATTCTCCGTAAGTCACAACTCTCAATCAATTAATAGATAATTTATTACTCAATGTCAATTAATGAAAAAACAGAGCTTTAAAAGTTCAATCATGTTTCTGTGAAACAAATAAAAAAAACAATGCATCAGTCAAATGCATAAGTTTTTTTTTTTTTTTTTTTTTTGAAAGTTTACTTGAAAAAAATTGGGAGCTTGTTATATGTAATTGTAGTTAGGATGGATTCTTAATCAGAATTTGTTATATGTAATTATAGTTATACTATGAGATTAATAAAGCATCATGGTTCAATTGGAACGCTAAGCTTGTCACTGATATCATTACTTCACTGTACATATGTATTGGATTGGTGCATATGTTTTTTCACGTGTTTTCTTAAAATCTAATGTACAATAAAATATTGTGAGAGCTTACCAAAAGTGTAACAACCCAAAAATCCAAGGTAAAAATTTCATTTTTAATATAGGAAAAACACTTAATAACTTTGTTCCAGACACTAAAACATTTCAATTAAAACTAATATCAGAGTCTAATCCCAAAGATCACATATTACGGAAATACATGGGTGTATGCGCTGCGATCGTCCCGAGCTCCTTTATTTGAAAACTGGAGGTACCTGAAACCAAAACTGAAAACCGTAAGCACAAAGCTTAGTGAGTTCCCCAAATACCACATACCATACATATCAACTGATCCATACATGTCATACATAATCGTGATCCATACATCTATCATAATCAATAAAGGTGCTATGTGTCACACATAGTCTTGTCATTATGCCACGGGCCTGTTGGATTAGGTGTCTAAGCCCATAACTATTATTGGTATGTATTCGACCCGAGAGTAGCATGGTCCATTTGGGTTGCATATCATCAGGACAATTTGTTAGGATGGACTTTTGAGAGAAGGTTATTTATGGTTTATTAATATATTATAAGTTATAATATATTAATATGAAATCATATGTTTTAATTAGTATTGATCAAGAATTAATTTAGTGGTTAAAAGAGACTAATTAAATCTATGGGGACTAATTATGGTAATTAGTTATATTTATATGTGTTGGGCTTATGATCCATGTTGGACCAAGTTTATGTATGGATACATAAAGAGTTGGGCCACATGAACCATGGATCATAAAATCCATAGATATGGGTTTGGGTTATACCCATGACTCTTAGAATTCAACACATATAAATACATATGTTATGACCTAAAACCGCCACCCCTAGTCACCCTTAGTGTGTGTGTGCATGTTCTTGGAGTTCATGAAGGTTTTAGAGTGCATGGAGATTCTCTCTCAAGTCCTACCTTTGTCCTTGATGTGTTGTGACTTCATTTGAGGCTTCCACACTATTGGGGCTAAGTTCTTAAGGCAAAATACATCAAGACTTCCAGCCACACAAAAAGGTATGTTACAATATCTAGTATTTTATGTAGTTTGTATGACAATTGCATGCTAGCTATAGGTTCAATACCTTGGAAACCATTTGCATGTATAATTAGTGAAAACATAGATCCAAGGTATTTAGGGTTGTATGTGCACCATAGGATGTTGTATTATACCAAAACTCAACAGTGGTATCAGAGCCAAGGCTTGTTTTCATGTTATACTTGCTGAAATGGCTGAAAAATCGAAAATTTTGGCTGTCTGGGCACTGGACTCGCCGAGTCCACTGATGAACTCGCCGAGTCCATGAAGAAATTCATCCAACTCGTCGAGTTGGTTCATGCACTCGACGAGTAGGACCCCCTGACAGCATATTTTCGACTTTTAAGGCTGGAATTGGACTAGAAACATTACCCTAAGCTGTTTTTGGTCTTGTAAACCTGTTTTTGATGTGGTAATGTTCATGCTAAACCAATTTCAAAGATAATTGTCAATATATTCATGTTTTGTATTAGTTTAATGGTTAGGCTAATTTCATGAAAAAGTTTGATTTGAATTGTCTTGTTCTTATGAGTCAGTCTAGATTAATAGAAAAGTTATGTGATAATTTGTTTTCAATCCATATTAATCTTAAAGTTGCTCATAAAATGTGTTTTTGTAACTTGTCCTCAAGTTATATGAAAAGTCCCATTTATGATTTTTTAAAACTCATAAGATTTCCATAAGTTAGGAAAAATGAAGAGTCTTATTTTCTTGAATGATTTTAAAGTCTTCCATAACTTGTCCTCAAGTTATGGAACTTGAAGAGTTTATCCATTAAACTACTTTAAACTCATAGGTTATGAAAATGAAGAGTTTTTTTTCCTTAAATGTTTTTTAAAATCTTCTATAACTTGTCCTCAAGTTATGAAACTTGAAGAGTTTTTATTAAAAACTACTTTAAATTCATAAGTTATGAAATTGGAAAAGGTGTTTGAATTGTTCAAAAACTTGCCTTCAAGTTTTGGAATTTGTAAAGTTTCCCCCCATGAATACTTTAGTTCCAAGTTAAACCCTTAGAATTTTAATAGTTTAAAATTCAACCCTTATACTATTATAATATTATAGGTTTAATATTTATATATATGTATAAGAGTAAAAGTCAGTCTTACCGTTAGTAGGCCTCATTCACGAAGCCGGTCTATAAGGGGGGTATAAGGTTACTGCCTATAAAATGGCAGTTTAATGGGTGTCCACTCTCACCCACCGCTTCCTTGACTGGTGGAGGGTCGTTAGCCAAACGGGTTTGACAGGACTATAATTTTCCCTTCATTAAAAGTATTAATGATAAATACTAAGTAACTAAACACTTATAAATTCCCAATCTTAGTTACTTAGGAAAAATGTGAATTTGGTGCTAACCCATGAAATTTACACTTTGTACCATACCAAGTCGTTAGTGGAGCGTGTGTGGTTAACCGACACACTAACATGGACTAGTAAGAGTGGCGAAGGGTAACTTAATGTTTATCATAGATCGGTGGAGCGTGTGTGGTTAACCGGCACATCGATTAGGTGATAATATTAAGGGTACCAAGTGAATTTGCATGGTTATTCACACCTTGTTTTATGATCCTCGGCATCCTAGTCACAAAATTTGAGAGGGCACAATCGAGATTGAAACATGCCATTGAAAAGTTCAATGAATCTCAAAAGATATAGGAGTTTCAAAACCAATTAAAACCTAATAAATTATTTCGTTTTTCATGGTGGAAATTGGTGAATCGTCATTCGCCTACCTTCAAATATTTTATAGCTTGGATTACGGCATCCCTCTTCCAAGTTGTAAAATATTGTGTTGGGTCCTAGCCTTAATATTTCATATTGGGTGTTATATTAAGGACTTAAATCAACTAACTTGAATATCTCCCATTGTAGATGTCTAGTTTAGACATCTATGATCTTCCCAAATCTCTTGGAATTTCACTTCCTCCACCCCCTCCAATTATTCTCCCTAACCCACAAGTTCAAGGTCACTCAAGCCCTATTGGAAAGCAAGGTCTATGTGTGATCATATCTTGGAGATGAAGTCACGTATTGACAAGCCGGGAGAGTTGGGTGTCAAAGTATTGAGAAAGTTGGATGTTCAATCACTTTCTAAGTCACATAGTGAGTTCTTTTGGGACTACTATGTGATAGACCATGACTTGACCCTTAATGATCTTACCTATTTGCTTGGTGCTGCTGAGTCAGCAATGATTTTGAGCATTGGTAAAAGCAAATTTGATTAGAAGATCGACTTCCCAAACCTTCTATTTCCAAAGGAAGGGGCATTGGTTGCGAAGCTGGCCAAATTTACCTGATAGTCTGTAAGGATGGTAAAGTCAAAAGTTTTGACTCTACTTCAGGTAAAGTCCATTATCTAACTCTATTAAGTTCCTATTTGGAGATTCATATTACATGGTGTGACTAGATCACATTTTGATGTCTTAAGAACCAAAGTGAAGAGGAAGCTTAAAGGAAGAATTTTGAGCTGTTACTTAAAGAGTTGTGATAGATTGCTTAGGAATATATAACAACATAGTTTTTCACATGCATTTGCATTGTAAGGATAAGGTTTTCCGCAAAGTTCTAAAATAAAAGAAAAGATTTTATTTTATTTTAAAATATCCTTACAGTGGCATTTGTGAGAATTTGTTGTTTATATGTTTCCATTGATAGCAATATTGGAAAATGGATTTGATTCTTTCGACTGCGGTAGTGTCATAATTTACCAAATAAGGAAAGATTCTCATCACCCACGTTTTAGTAGGGTAGAAACTTGGAATCATGCAAGTTGTATGAAGAATGAGAATTTTCAACTTTGGAAAATTAAGACTAATTCCTTGTTTACATGTATATGTGAGTCAAGTGAAGGACTAAGGGATCGAGTACACATTCTTGTTCACTGGTCAAGTCCACCATAAAGATCGATAAGCCTATTCGTCATGATTTACTAAGGTTTAGTAAATATGGTTATACTTACAAGTTTAAGTATAATTCTTAAACATTGCAAAAGTTTCAATGTATGGTAGAACGAATGAGAAGAATCAAATTAGGCAGAAAGATAAAAGTTTCTCAAAACTGAAAAGATGGGAGAGTACTTTAGTATCATGTTTGTGATCATCTTAATGATTAAGAAACCATATCGCAATTAGTCCTCTAAGGACATCTTAGTGCATTCTTATGACTAAGAAGAGGAATCTTGAATTGTAGGAATGGTTAGATCAAGAAGATGAGTCATACTTCGTTTCTAAACAAGTCTTAGAGTCATACTCCAAGATTGTAACTTGAGTGACACATCTTAAAGAAGGTTTATTAACACTAGTCAAATGTAAGAGTAAAAGATGTCCTACTCTTGTACATTTGAAATTGGTAAGTTGTGATGTTTTGGATAAAACAAAGACCAACTAAGGCCAATTGTGTGAAGTGTTTGTCTTGATAAGAATCCGCACTATCCCTTGAATATTTGTTTGTCAAGGAATGGTTCTTGGCAAGAGAGTCTTATATGTCAAGAGGACAGTGGGAGTCTAAAAGATCCTGAAAGAGTTTCAAGATCTAATCAGGAATAAAACCTGTAGTTTATCACTAGCACACGACTTGAGGTTTATAACCTATCATGTTAACATATTCCTGTTTCTGTGCCCATTCCAGTTAAAGTTGGTTTTGCATTGGGTGCATAACAACTTGGAAGCAATGGCAGGCCCTTGTGCTGCCAAGTGGCAAGAAATTAAGATTGCACAAGTTCGGTCCATATGAGTTTGGATTTGTCACTAACCTTGTCTTGTGATTATGGTTTGACAAATTCACATGGATAGGAACACATACACCATAAAATCTAAGTGTCATAAGGTTTCTCTCCGATTCATGAAAATGATGGTGAGGAAACGCTTTCACTAAGTAGATTTTAAGTAGATAGCAAGTGTGTTATTTGCATTCTCAAAGTCGTTAGTGGAGCGTGTGTGGTTAACCGGCACACTAACATGGACTTGTAAGAAGTGGCAAAGGTCTAAAAAATTGAGACTATGATTACGGAATCCCTTTTCATAGTTCTAAAATTGTTTAGACACACATATGAGCTATCTAAGGAAAGGTGTATGATTTTGATAAAGTTTTATCAAAGCATCTTGTATCAGAAGTCTGAACTTTGGTAAGAAAGTCAATAAAGTATTGATTTCTAGAAGTCCAACTGATTTCTGGATACATGTCAAAGCTAGTGGGAGCATAACTGATATGCTAATAATATCATGTAGGTGGGAGCATGATCATTATGTTAAGTGTTAATTATAGAAAACAAAAGGTTTCAATTAGGAAAAGTTGTTTTGCTATAATTAAGGGAGAGGAAATTATACTTCATTTCAATTCTAAAAGCTTAGATTGAGATTTTGATCATCTTTAGTCAAATATATATATGAATTTTATGTTGGAATGGTTCGACTTAAGGAAATTCTATATATATTGCATTTTCAAAATTCGATTATGATTACGGCATCCCTCTTCATAGTCAAATTTTGAAAACATGACAAATAAAAAATATTGTAGCAAAAGACTGGTCTAGTATCATGTCTTTATGTGAGACATCATGAATCGTGTCCCATATGCTTCGGATATAGGATCGATTGCATGTGCTATAATATTCATCCTTTCTAAATTTTCCAAATGCTCAGGGCATTAAGAAGGGAAAAGTCTAGAATTGGATATGACTAAAATGATTAAGCAATTGTCGAGGACAATCTAAGGTTTACCAAAGATTGGTTGCTCACGGACAATTGGAAGTATATTGTTAATTTTGGAAGGACCATATTGACATATTCATAAAAGAGGTAACTCTTGTTCAGAAGTGATAGTCAAAATGGGAATCTGGAAAGGTTTCCATAGGTGGAAGTTGTTCTTCAAATATGTGTAAGATTAGAAAACTTAATGCAAGAAGGATGTTCAAAGGAATGTACTTTGAATGTGAGACTTCGTTTCCATGGAATTGATCTCCATTGGAATACCCTGTAATGATTGTTGACAAGTCTTTGTGACTTTGTGCATAGTCATTACGAGAGGATCAATGCATATAAGTTTAGAATCTAACAGATTTCGTTAAATGGTAGGAATTTGGAATTATTACATTTACGATAAAGATTAGGGATTGTGAAATGAGCATCATTGGAATCCTGTTCAATTGATCTACTTCACAAAGTAAAGATCATAGATAAACATAGTGTGCATACTTGGTGTATGGCATGACTAGTGTTTAGAAAACATAGTTTACATGCTTGGAGCATGGGACAACTATTGTTTTAATTCAAGTATAAAGTTGATTATTTGAAACATTATACAATGAATAATGAGTAATCAATATGGTGTTTAAATAAAAGGTGTTCTATTTACTCTCAAAGGTGCTTGGGACCATAGAGTGATTAGTATTATTCTTGTGTTTCACTTTGCATGTTTTGACTTCCAGAATAATTAGGTTATTCTTTTCGAATGACTAAGTTATTCAAACCATCCACAGTCGATAATATGTTGGAAGTAGGTATTAAGGCACGACTGTCATGAATCGGGTTTGTAGATGTCCAAGGTAGTGGACATAGTAAGAGTTACT
This sequence comes from Lactuca virosa, assembly GCF_052849685.1. Lineage (NCBI taxonomy): Eukaryota > Viridiplantae > Streptophyta > Magnoliopsida > Asterales > Asteraceae > Lactuca > Lactuca virosa. The sequence continues at coordinate 433,759,830 of NC_136428.1, read as the reverse complement.
ACAACATTCATGAGTACTCCTGGAATAAGGATTCGAGTATTGGATTAAACCCACGCTCATTTGACTCACTTCATGGATTTGTAACACCCAAATTTTCAAATAAATTTTCACATTTTATAAGACACATTTTCATCCATAATTGTTATAAAAACACCATTGTTTCACATAGTCAAAACATAACATCATATCCCAAGATCATAAAATAGAAACTCCTCGTGTGTGTACTGATCAAGCCGGCGCCTTCCCACGATCCTCACTGGTACCTGAAACACATAACACAACACTGTAAGCATAAATGCTTAGTGAGTTCCCTAAAATACCACACACCACACATATTAGCCACTCGAGGCTATAACTCTGTTTGACCCTCTGGTCAAAGTATCTCTGTGAGACCCACCGGTCCCATAACTCTGTGGGCCCTCTGGCCCTAACTCTGTGGACCTTTCGGTCCTAACTCTGTAACATGCATAACATACGTCACATAGAACTCGCATCATACAAACACATGCAAAATACTCTGTCACATAACTCTAATTACTACTCTAGGTAAGGTATAGTGAGAAGACTCACCTCAGATGTCACGGATAATATCCCGCTCGCGTATACACTGATCTAGCCTCTGCCTAAACACATAACATAATCATCTTAATGAATAAGGCTCTCTGGACCTCTATGGATCCAGATCTAAAGCCTCATCATCATAAGGGACTATTTGGACATCAAATCTAACCAACAAAGGGTCTAAGAAACCCTAAATCCATATGATCATCATAAGAGCAGAAGGAGAGTCGAATTACTACCTAAATTGTGAAGATCTTAGCTCCAAATCCATAGAATAGCAACCTCCTATGCTTCCTCTTGGCTAGTACCTCCTTCTTCTTGCTAAACAACACTCCCAAGGTCAAGAATGGCTTCCTTTCTCTCTCAAAACGGTCAAGCACTCTAGGGTTTCTCTCTATGGTCTGGTGACCTCAAATGACGGCCATAAGGGCCTTTAAATAGGTCCCAAACCCGAGAAATTAGGGTTTCATTAAACAGCGTGGACTCGCCGAGTCCAGTCATTAATCCAGTCCAACAATGTGCGGCTCTACTCGGCGAGTCTAAGCGCCTACTCGCCGAGTCCCTCTCCAAAACTCAATATAAATACATAAATTAAGATACCTGGAAATCCGGATGTTACAATTCTCCCCTACTAAAATCAGACTTCATCCTCGAAGTCTTACTCCACAAACAACTCCGGATGCTGCTCACGCATCTCTAACTCTGGCTCCCAGGTCATCTCGGAACCCTTTCGATGTTGCCACTGGACCTGAACCAATGTCACCTCCTTGTTTCTCAAAGTCTTGATCCTTCTATCTCGCATCGTGATCGGCCTCTCAACATAGTTCAGGCTCGCATCCACCTGAATGTCCTCTAATGGAACCACAGCCGTCTCATCAGCGATACACTTCCTCAACTGAGACACGTGGAAGGTATCATGAATCTGACTCAACTCCGCAGGTAGCTCCAAACGATAAGCTACCTTGCCCACCCAGGCGGTCACCCTGAAAGGACCAATATACCGAGGCCCCAACTTACCTCTCTTCCTGAATCGGATCACTCCTTTCCAAGGAGATACCTCCAGGAGTACAAAGTCACCAACTTGAAACTCGAGCTCCGAGCGACGCCTGTCTGCGTAGCTCTTCTGACGACTCTGAGCTGTTAGTAACCTTTGCCTGACCTGCTGAATCTGCTCCGTCGTCTGAAGTACTATCTCTGTACTACCCATCACATGCTGCCTGACTTCACCCCAATAAATGGGAGTCCGACACCTCCTCCCATACAACAGCTCAAAGGGTGGCATACTGATGATCGAATGATGGCTGTTGTTATAGGAAAACTCAGCCAAAGGAAAATATGTGTCCCAACTCCCTCCGAAGTCCAATACACATGCCCGAAGCATGTCCTCGAGCGTCTGAATCGTCCGCTCACTCTGCTCGTCTGTCTGTGGGTGGTATGCGGTACTAAAATGCAGCCTCGTACCCAACTCCTCATGGAATTTCTTCCAGAATCTGGAAGTGAAACGCACATCTCGATCTGAGACGATCGAGATCGGCACTCCATGCCGTGATACCACCTCTCTCACGTACAACTCTGCCAACCTCTCAGCGGAAGAGCTCTCACTGATAGCAAGGAAATGAGCGCTCTTCGTCAACCTGTCCACAATCACCCAAATTGCATCGATGCCCCTTGCAGTCCTCGGCAATTTGGTGATAAAATCCATGGTAATCTGTTCCCATTTCCATTCGGGAACCTCCAACGGCTGCAACTTACCATGCGGTCTCTGGTGCTCGACCTTAACCCTGCGACAGGTCAAGCACCTCTCTACGAACCAGGCGACATCCCTCTTCATACATGGCCACCAATACTCTCTCTTCAGGTCCAAATACATCTTAGTGGCCCCGGGGTGGATCGAGAACCTCGATCTATGCGCCTCATCCATCAAGATGGTACGCGTCCCACCCACAAACGGTACCCAGATCCGACCCTGAAAGGTCATAAGTCCTCGACCATCGGTAACGAACTCCGATACCTGTCCGATAACCTGCTCTCTCTTCCGGTTCTCCGGTCTCACGGCCTCAGCCTGGGCCCCTCGAATGGTGTCCAACACCGGAGTCATCACTGTCAATCTCATACAAACATCTTGTATAGGGGCACTCTCCGACCTGCGACTCAAGGCATCAGCTACAACATTAGCCTTTCCCGGATGGTATAGGATTTCGCAATCATAATCCTTCACCACATCCAACCATCTCCTCTGGCGCATGTTCAGGTTGGGCTGATCCATCAAATACTTCAAGCTCTTATGGTCCGTGTATATAGTACACCGAACCCCATACAGGTAGTGACGCCAGATCTTGAGGGCGAGCACTACTGCCCCCAGCTCCAGATCGTGGGTGGGATACCTCGTCTCGTGAGGCTTCAGCTGCCTCGATGCATATGCTATCACATTCCCTCTCTGCATCAGCACCGCTCCCAGCCCCGATATCGATGCGTCACAATACACCACAAAGTCCTCCATTCCCTCCGGAAGGGCTAACACTGGGGCTTCGCACAGTCTCTGGCGAAGTGTCTCGAAGGAGGCCTGCTGCTCTGGGCCCCATGAAAAAGCAACACCCTTCCGGGTCAATCTGGTGAGTGGCACGGCGATCTTGGAGAAATACCTGATAAATCTCCTATAATAGCCGGCCAACCCGAGGAAACTCCTAATCTCGGTGGGGGATATCAGGACCTCCCAACTCATCACTGCCTCAATCTTGGCCGGATCGACCAAAATCCCATTCTGGTTAACGAGGTGCCCTAGGAACTGGACCTCTCGTAACCAGAAATGACACTTGGAGAATTTGGCATAAAGCCTCTCCGATCTCAAAACTCCAAGTAACTCTCTCAAATGCTCCTCATGCTGCTCTCTAGATCTCGAATACACCAATATGTCATCGATGAACACGATCACCGAACGATCCAACATCGGTCTGCATACTCTGTTCATGAGATCCATGAATGCCGCCGGTGCATTGGTGAGCCCGAAAGGCATCACCACGAACTCGTAATGCCCGTAACGAGTCCTGAATGCTGTCTTTTGGATATCCTCATCTCGTACTCTCATCTGATGATATCCAGATCTCAAGTCGATATTGGAAAACCAAGACGCTCCCTGCAACTGATCGAATAAATCGTCGATCCTCAGTAAGGGGTAACGGTTCTTGACCGTCAGTTTGTTCAGCTCCCGGTAATCAATGCACATCCGGTGTGAACCATCCTTTTTCTTGACAAAAAGGATCGGCTCTCCCCACGGCGAGCTACTCGGCCGTATAAACCCCTTCCCCAGCAGCTCCTGAAGCTGCGAGGATAACTCCTGCATCTCTGGTGGCGCAAGGCGATAGGGTGCCTTGGCGATAGGCGCTGCCCCCGGAACCAAGTCAATACGGAACTTTACCTGCCTCTTAGGAGGCACACCCGGCAACTCTTCCGGGAAAACATCCGGGAACTCTCGCACTATCGGAACCTCAACAACTGCCCTCGACCTCCCTGAATCCTCCCTCGTATCCATCACATATGCCACAAACCCACTACATCCCTGCTGTAGACTCTGTCTCGCTCTAGTGGCCGAACAAAATGCCGACCCAGAACGTGTACCCTTGCCGTACATCGTAAGTGTTAGATTAATGTCTAAGTCCATAACTATAATTGGTAAGACTTGACCCGACCCGGCATGGTCCATTCGGGTTGCATGACATCATGCATTTGGATAGACTAAAATGAGAGAAATAACACTTAAAGTTTATTAATATATTATAAGTTCTAATATATTAATAAGGTTATTTAATTAGTATTGATCAAGAATTAATTTGGAATTAATTAAGTGATCAAAATGAGACTAATTAAATATATGGGTTGATTGTGTAAATTATTCATTCTTATATATGTGGGCTTGTGATCCAAGATTCCTTATGTTGGACTAAGTCCATGGGGTGACCCATGGATACTCCATGGAGGTTAAAATCCATGGAGCTTAAGGGATGGGTAAAGTTATGAGTTACATGGAGTAACCCTAATAGCCACCATATAAAAGAATCCCATGGCTCAAGAAACCGTGCACTATGTGTGAGTGTGAGGGCTAGACGATTTCAAGGAGTGTTCAAGTTTCTCTTAAGTTATTCCAAGTGTATTTGGTGTTGTGTGAACCATTTGAGGTGTCACACTTGGGGCACTAGGCACTCAAGCTTCATGAAGACATTCTACATCAAAGAGGTATGTATTCTATCTTGTTATATTTATTATTTTGTATGCTAGATTAGGATAATACCATGGATGTTCATAATTGTATGTATAATAGAGAAAACATAGATCCAAGGTATTTAGGGTTGCATGTACACTTAGGAGTGTTAGAATGCTCATAACCCAAGAGTGGTGTCAGAGCCTGGTTATTTTTCAATTATACTTGATGCAAGTTGCTGGAAAAAAAAACTGAAAAAATATCGAATTATTTTTTTTTGGGCCTGTTTTGGATTAGAATCATTACCGCAAAGTGTTTTTGTTCATAAAATTTGTTTTTTGATACTATGGTAATGTTTATTCTCATCCAAATAAAGGATAATAATCAAAGTTTCAAGTTTTATACATGTTTATATGATGCTTGAAAAATGTTGATTATGAATGTTCATGTTTATGAGTTTGTTTAGATTAATAGGAAAAATTATGAGATAGTTGTTTTCAATCCATTTTAATCTAAGAGTTGATTCCAAAGTGTGTTTATGTAACTTGTCCTCAAGTTATATGAAAAGTCACATTTAAGAATCATAAAACTCATAAAAGTTGGCAAAGGTTACAAAATGAAGAGTCTAGTTCTAATTAAATGGTTTTATGACTCCATAACTTGTCCTCAAGTTATGGAGATTCAAGAGTCTCTTCATTAAATTAAAAAAAAAGGTGTAACCTTAATTAGTTCCATAAGTTACAATAAAAAAAAAGTTATTTTTTTTAATTAGTTTAAAGTCTTCCATAACTTGTCTTCAAGTTATGGAACTTGAAGAGTTTTTTTTTAAATTAAAACTACTTTAAATTCATAAGTTATGGAATTAATTAGTTTTGAATAGTTTCAAAACTTGCCCTCAAGTTTTGGAATTTGAAAAGTTTTCACTTATGAATACTTTAATTCCAAGTTAGCCCTTAGAATTTTAAAAGTTAAAATTCAACCCTTATACTTTATAATATTATAAGTTAATAATATATATATATATATATATATATATATATATATATATATATATATATATATATATATAAGAGTAAAGCCAGTCTTACCGTTAGTAGGCCTCATTCACGAAGCCGGTCTATAAGGAGGGTATAAGGTTACTGCCTATAAAATGGCAGTTTAATGGGTGTCCACTCTCACCCACCGCTTCCTTGACTGGTGGATGGTCGTTAGCCGAACGGGTAGGACAAGGACTATAATTCTCCATTCATTAAAAGTATTAATGATAAATACTAAGTAACTAAACTCTTATTAACACCCAATCTTAGTTACTTAGGAAAATGTGAATTTGGTGCTAACCCATGAAATTACACTTTGCACTTTGCTTAAGTCGTTAGTGGAGCGTGTGTGGTTAACCGGCACACTATCCTGGACTTAACAAGGTAGGCAAAGGGTAACTTAATATTTATCATAGTATCGGTGGAGCGTGTGTGGTTAACCGGCACACAGATTAAGGGGTAAATATTAAGGGTACCAAGTATATTTGCATGGTTATTCACACCTTGTTTTGTGATCCTCGACATCCTAGTCACAAAACCTGAAGGGCACACTCGAGATTGAAACATGCCTTTGAACAATTCAATGAATCTCAAAGATCTACGACTTTCAAATCCAATTAAAACCTAATAAATTATTTCGTTTTTCATGGTGGAAATTGGTGAATCGTCATTCACCTACCTTCAAATATTTTATAGCTTGGATTACGGCATCCCTCTTCTAAGTTATAAAATAGTTTGTTGGGTCCTAGCCTTAATATTTCAAATTGGGTGTCATATTAAGGACTTTAAATCAACTATCTTGAATATCTCCCAAAAAGATGTCTGGTCTAGACATTTATGATCTTCCCAAATCTCTTGAAACAAGATTTCCTAAATGAAGATGATGTCCCATGGATATTATACTTCTTTCACCTCCTCCAATTATTCTCCCTAACCCACAAGTTCCTAAAAAGTTTAAGGTCACTCAAGCCCTATTGGCAAGGCAAGGTATAGGTGTGATCACATCTTGGAGATGCAGTCACATATTGACAAGCCGGGCGAGTTGGGTGTCAAAGTCTTGAGAAAGTTGGTGGCTCAACTACTTTCTAAGTCACATAGTGAGTTCTTTTGGGAATCCTATGAAACAGACTAAGACAAGACCCTTAAAGATCTTATCTATTTGCTAAGATCAACTTCCTAAAAACGCTATGGACATTGACAATGATGACATTGGATATCCAGTAAAGCTCTCTCTTCCCAATGGAAAGGGGTCGGCCATAGTCAACTCGGTTGACCCAATGGTAAAGAGAGAGGCGAAGTCTGAGATAGTCCCATTATCAAGGGTCCATAGGTAACTATTGCCAAAGGAAGGGGCATTGGTTGCGAAGCTGCCAAATTTACCTAAGGATGTTAAAGTCAATAAGTTTGGCTCTACTTCAGGTAAAGTCCATTGTCTAACTCTATTAAGTACATGCTGATTCTGATCGCGAAGATGGATTTCAATCGCATGGTTCGGTGATCAGAATTTTGGGCTATTACTTAAGAGTTATGATATTTATATTGCTTAGGAATAGATAACAACAAGGTTCTCATATGGATTGTAAGGATAAGTTTTTCCGCAAAGTTTTAAAATAAAAGAAAAAGGTTTTGATTTTATTTATTTTAAGTATCCTTACAATGGCATTTGTGAAAAGTTGTTGCTTATAAGATTCCATTGATAGCAATATTGGAAAAAATGGATTTGATTCTTTCGGTTGTGGTAGTGTCTAATATTACCAAATAAGGAAAGATTCTCATCACCCAAGGTTCAATTGGACCGAAACTTGGAATCATACAAGTTGTATAGTATGATGAATGAGAACTTTCAGCTTGGAAAATTAAGACTAATTCCTTATGTGAATAAGGAAAGGACTAAGGGATCGAGTACACATTCTTGTGCACTGTTCAAGTCCACCACAAAAGATCAAGAAGACTATTGGTCATGATTTACTTAAGTTCAGTAAATATGGTTATACTTATAAGTTTAAGTATAAGTCTGTAGCATTGGAGAAGTTTCAATGTGAGACAGAACGAATAAGAAGAATCAAAGTATGGCAGAAAGATAAAAGTTTCTCAAATCTGAAAAGATGGGAGAGTACTTTAGTATCATGTTTATTATCATCTTAATGATTAAGATACCATATCACAATTGGTCCTCTAAAGTCATCTTAGTGCATTCTTATGACTAAGAAGATGAGTCATGAATTGTTGAAATGGTTAAATCAAAAAGATGAGTCATACTTCGTTCCAAAACAATTCTTAGAGTCATACTCCAAGATTGTAACTTGAGTAACATATCTTAAAGAGGGTTTGTTAACACTAGTCAAATGTAAGAGTAAAAGGTTATCTACTCTTGTACATTTGAAATTGGTAAGTTGTGATGTTTTGGATAAAACAGAGACCAACTTAGGCCAATTGTGTAAAGTGTTAGTCTTGATAAAGAATCCACACTATCTCTTGAATATTTGACAAGGGAGTCTTATATGTCAAGAGGACAGTGAGAGTCTTAAAGCTCTTGAAAGTTTCAAGACTTAATCAAGAATAAAACCTAAAGTCCTTCACCAGCACACGACTTGAGGTTTATAACCTATCGTGTTGAATTTTTTGTGCCTATTCAAGTTGGCTTTGCATAGGAGTTCTGAGAGTTCTCAATTGGTTGCACAACTACTTGGAAGCAATGGCAGGCACCTGAGCTGCCAAATGGCAAGAATTTAAGATTGCACAAGTTTAATCAATATGAGTTTGGATTTGTCACTAACCTTGTCTTGTGATTATGGTTTTGACAAATTCACATGGATAAGAACACATACACTATTAAATCTAAGTGTCATAAGGTTTCTCTCCGATTCATGAAAATGATGGTGAGGAAACACTTTCACTAAGTAGATTTTAGCTAGATAGCAATTGTGATATTTGCATTCTCAAAGTCGTTAGTGGAGCGTGTGTGGTTTACCGGCACACTAACATGGACTTGTGAGAAGTGGCAAAGGTCTAAACAATTGAGACTATGATTACGACATCCCTTTTCATAGTTTTAAAATTGTTTAGACACACATGTGAGCTATCTAAGAGAGGTGTATGATTTTGATAAAGTTTTATCAAAACAATCTAGTATCAGAAATCTGAACTTTGGTAAGAAAGTCAGCTGATTTCTGAGTACATGTCAAAGCTAGTGGGAGCATAAGTGTTATGCTAATAATCATCATGTTAGTGGGAGCATGATAATTATGACAAAGGTTGCAAGTTAGCAATGTTAATTATAGAAAACAAAAGTTTCAATTCGTGAGGCTGCAGGGGTTGAAAAAGTTGTTTTGCTATAATTAAGGGAGAGGAAATTATACTTCATTTCAATTCTAAAAGCTTAGATTGAGATTTTAATCGTATTTAATCAAGGATATATATATGAATTTCATGTTGGAATGGCTCAACATAAGGAAATTCTATATATGGGTCCATTATTTGCGTTCTAAAATTCGATTATGATTACGGCATCCCTTTTCATAATCTGAATTTTGAGAACTTGGCAAATTGAAATGGAAATATTATAGCAAAAGACTGGTTTAGTCTTTATGTGAGACATCATGAATCGTGTCCCATATGCTTCAGATATAGGATCGATTACATGTGCTATATTTATCCTTTCTAAAATTTTCCAAATGCCTGGGGCATTATGAAGGGAAAAGGTCTAGAATTGGATATGACTAAAATGATTAAGCAATTGTCGAGGACAATCTAAGGTTTACCAAAGATTGGTTGCTCAAGGACAGTTGGAAGTATAATGTTAATTCTGGAAGGACCATATTGACATAATCTGTAAGGAGGCAACTCTTGTTCAGAAGTGATAGTCAAAATGGAATATGGAAATGTTTCAAAGTTAGAAATTGTTCAATAAATCTGTGTAAGATTAGGAAACTTAATGCAAGAAGGATGTTTCCAAGGAGTTGATCTCCTTTGGAATGCTCTGTAATGTTTGTGGTCAAATCTTTCTGACTTTGTGCATAATCATTACAAGAGGATCAATGCATATAAGTTTAGAATCTAACAGATTTTAGTAAATGGCATGAATTTGGAATTCTTGCATTTTTTAGTAAGGAATTGGGAATATGAAATGAGAATCGTTGGAGTTATGTTCAATTGATCTATTTCACAAAGTAAAGATCATAGACAAACATAGTATGCATACTTGGTGTATGGCATGACTGGTGTTTAGAAAAACATAGTGTACATGCTTGGAGCATGGGACAACTATTGTTTTAAATTCAAGAATAAAGTTGATAGCTGAAACAGTATACAATGAATAATGTGTAATCATATGGTGATAAATAAAAGGTGTTTTATTTATATTCATAAGTTCTGAGACCATATTGGATTCGATTATTATTGTGTTTCACTTTGCATGTTTTGACTTCCAGAATAACTAGGTCATTGTTCTGATGGACTAAGTTATTCAAACCATCCACAGTCGGTCATATGTTGGAAGTAGATATGAATCAAGACTGTCATGGGTTGGCTTGTAGAGGTCTAAGATGTTGGACAAAGGGCTACAACACTCATGAGTGCTCATAAGTTCTGAGTATTGGATTCAACCCGCGCTCATTGGAATCACTTCATGGATTTTATCACGAGTGATCATGAGATGATAATATCTTATATTCTTCAAACCTAGAGATATGAGTTGTTACTATGAGTTGGTTATACATTGATTGCACGAAAAAGCATTGGTAACTCGATGTTATAAAACGTGCCTTTGTGTATGATTCAACAAGTAGTAGAACAAGCCATATGAGTCGAAGTTTATCCATTCCTTTTACCTTCGGGATAAAAGCGATATCTGTGGGCCCCTCGATGATTTGGTGATGACAAATGTAAGTGCTCGGCCGGGCTAGGACTGATTTGATTTGTTCAATTAGTCAGTCGTCATAAATCGGAAATCGGGAAACAACAAATGGACAGAGAGAATGATTATAATCCATGTCTCAGTCCATATGATATCTAGAATGGAGGAATATATGATCCCTTATTTAATGGACAAGTCATTGACAAAGGTCAGAGTTCATCGACAAGGTCAGAGTTCGACAGAAGCTTTTGAGAGCTACGATTGCCAGTCGGTTCTTGAAGTCATACGCAATAATAGTTTTAGACTTATCCAAGTGGGAGACTGTTGGATTAATGTCTAAGTCCATAACTATAATTGGTAAGACTTGACCCGACCCGGCATGGTCCATTTGGGTTGCATGGCATCATGCATTTGGATAGACTAAAATGAGAGAAATAACATTTAAAGTTTATTAATATATTATAAGTTCTAATATATTAATAAGGTTATTTAATTAGTATTGATCAAGAATTAATTTGGAATTAATTAAGTGATCAAAATGAGACTAATTAAATATATGGGTTGATTGTGTAAATTATTCATTCTTATATATGTGGGCTTGTGATCCAAGATTCCTTATGTTGGACTAAGTCCATGGGGTGACCCATGGATACTCCATGGAGGTTAAAATCCATGGAGCTTAAGGGATGGGTAAAGTTATGAGTTACATGGAGTAACCCTAATAGCCACCATATAAAAGAATCCCATGGCTCAAGAAATCGTGCACTATGTGTGAGTGTGAGGGCTAGACGATTTCAAGGAGTGTTCAAGTTTCTCTTAAGTTATTCCAAGTGTATTTGGTGTTGTGTGAACCATTTGAGGTGTCACACTTGGGGCACTAGGCACTCAAGCTTCATGAAGACATTCTACATCAAAGAGATATGTATTCTATCTTGTTATATTTATTATTTTGTATGCTAGATTAGGATAATACCTTGGATGTTCATAATTGTATGTATAATAGAGAAAACATAGATCCAAGGTATTTAGGGTTGCATGTACACTTAGGAGTGTTAGAATGCTCATAACCCATGAGTAAGAACTCCCCCACTAGGGTCTCGTATGGTCACCAGCTGTCGCTCGCAGTCGATAACCGCCCCAAATCTGCTCAACCAGTCCATACCTACGATGACACAGACATCTCCCATCGCGATAGGGACTAAGTCAATCGGAAACTCTACTCCAAAAATCTCGAGTACACAACTTCGAATTACCTCTGTGGCATACACCGCCCTCTCATCAGCTATGGAGACTCTCAGAGGTCGACTCAACGCCTCTCGACTAATACTGATGTGCTGGCTAAAAGCCAAAGATACAAAAGACCGACTCGCACCCGAGTCAAATAACACTAGAGCAGGTACAGAATTCACAAGAAAAGCACCTACGCATATCACAATATAAGCACAATATCTCCACATAAAAGAATAAGTACATGAAAGAGTACATACCAGCCACGACGCCGGGAGCTGTGCGGACCTCCTCCGCGGTCAACTGGAAGGCTCTCCCTCGTGCCTTCGGTGCCTCGGCCTTTACAGGCCGACTGTCTGTAGCTCTCACTGCAGCAGGGGCAGATCCCTGAGATGCTCCCTGCGCTGTCCCTCGCAACTGGGGACACTCTGCCTTCCGGTGTCTGGTCTGGTTGTAGTGAAAACATACTGCAAACCCCTTGGGGCAATCCTTGGCCATATGCCCCTCCTTGCCACATTTGTAGCAAGACCCCGCTCTGCACACCCCATCGTGGCTCTTGCCGCACTTGCCACAAGCGCGGCCCCTCTGACTCCCAGATCTCGAATCAGCGGGCTTGGCCCGCTTGGCTGCCGGCTGAAACTGCGCCGGCTGCCGATCTCTCCCCTGAGACTCAGCCTCCTCCCTAGCCTGGGTCTCCAGCTCTATCTCCCTCTTTCGGGCATTTGCCTGAAGCTCAGCAAATGTTCGGTACGTCGAGTTCGCCACAAACTCTCGTATATCCCTCCTCAAAATGCTCAGATATCGGCTCATACGTGCATGCTCGGAGGACACGTGCTCTGGGCAGAACATCGCCCGCTCATGGAACATCCTCGTAATCACTGTAATAGACTCAGTACCCTGCTTGAGGGTCAGAAACTCCTGAGCCAAACGCTCCCTCTCCACCTGGGGAATGTACTCATCTCGGAACATCGCTGTGAACCCCTCCCAGGTCACTGCAGCAAGCTCAGCAGGCGAATAGTGCGCCGTCACAAACTTCCACCAGTCCTTCGCTCTCAAGCGAAGCTGGCTCAACGCGAACCGGACTCTCAAATGCTCTGGTGATGCACAAGTAAAGAAACACCCCTCTATATCTGATATCCACCTCATCGCTGCAATCGGGTCCTGGGTCCCATCAAACTCCGGTGGTTTTGTGTTGCTGAACTCACGAAACAGCAACGCATCACCACCCTGCGGCCTGGCAGCAGCGACGGCTGCGGTGGCCGAAGCAACATCTGCATCAGTAAGAGCGGCATACCGCTCATCAAAAGCCTCCATCATCGTGGTCTTGATAGACCCGAACATCTCTGGAATCTCAGCGCGGATGGCAGCTGCCATCTCATCATGAATCATCTGGCGGAGCTCCTCATCGCTCACAACCCCCTCGCTAGTCCCTGGCCGGTGGCGTGTCCCAACCATGATGTCTCTCTGAAATACAACACAAGATATCAGAGACCCGCTCGAGTATACTCGCACTCGATAACTCTACCCTAATTGCTCCTTAGTACCCAATGGATTCTTACTTAGGGTGCGCACTGCTCCGGTGTCTTCAGTAGTACGGGCCCTATACTACCGTCCACACCGCATCAACATTCACTCTAAGTCCTCCTCCTTGGATCCCTTGTCACAAGTACTCTATATCTCACTGGTGTAGACTGCCTCCTAACAGATCTTTCATAAGCTCCTCGCTGCTATCTATTCACTCTCAAGCATCTCTCAGAAGCAAGCTCCCTAGACTAAGGCATCACAAATCAGGCCACTCTAGTCCTAATAAGAATACCTAGCCTACTCTAGCATGCATATCATAACATATCTCGTAACTCATAATGTAAGGGTATTTTGGGAAATCACCGTTCGGGCGCTGGCTGATCGTACACACTGCTTTGTTCCGCTCTTTCAAAACTCTTAATCTTTAGAAAACTTGTTTCACTTTTGAAAAATATCTCTCAAATCCTCAGTTTGAGTTCAGATACGCCCGAAGGTGCATCCGAATCCCTCAAACCAAGGCTCTGATACCAACTTGTAACACCCAAATTTTCAAATAAATTTTCACATTTTATAAGACACATTTTCATCCATAATTGTTATAAAAACACCATTGTTTCACATAGTCAAAACATAACATCATATCCCAAGATCATAAAATAAAAACTCCTCATGTGTGTACTGATCAAGCCGGCGCCTTCCCGCGATCCTCACTGGTACCTGAAACACATAACACAACACTGTAAGCATAAATGCTTAGTGAGTTCCCTAAAATACCACACACCACACATATTAGCCACTCGAGGCTATAACTCTGTTTGAACCTCTGGTCAAAGTATCTCTGTGAGACCCATCGGTCCCATAACTCTGTGGGCCCACTGGCCCTAACTCTGTGGACCTTTCGGTCCTAACTCTGTAACATGCATAACATACGTCACATAGAACTCGCATCATACAAACACATGCAAAATACTCTGTCACATAACTCTAATTACCACTCTAGGTAAGGTATAGTGAGAAGACTCACCTCGGATGTCACGGATAATATCCCGCTCGCGTATACACTGATCTAGCCTCTGCCTAAACACATAACATAATCATCTTAATTAATAACGGCTCTCTAGGCTAGACTAGACTCTCACATGTCCTCTAAGAAGGCTAAAAGACTATTTTACCCTTCAAACAGTCCACAAGTCTAATTGTTGACCAAACCCTAAAAGTCAACAAAAGTCAACGGTCAACCCTTGAATAGACTCGCCGAGTGCACAAATGTGACTCGGCGAGTTCAGTCGTGAACTCGAGTCCTCTAAATCCTTTCTGACTCACCGAGTCATTTCCCCAACTCAGTGAGTCGCCAACTGTGTGATCCACGGGAAACCCGATCCTACTCGCCGAGTCTGTTCTTGGACTCGGCGAGTTCTTGTCATGCTCAAACTCCAATGACCTCCTGAGGTCAGATCTGTCCCTCTATTCCTTAGATCTAACCTTCCCAAGTTCAATAATCACGTAATGTCTCAATCTTGATGCCCATGCAACATCTATATGACCATATATGATGATTTAGCCCCAAATACTATAACCCAAGGTCATAACCTCCATTGTTCTTCATAAAGCTTAATGAATAAGGCTCTCTGGACCTCTATGGATCCAGATCTAAAGCCTCATCATCATAAGGGACTATTTGGACATCAAATCTAACCAACAAAGGGTCTAAGAAACCCTAAATCCATATGATCATCATAAGAGCAGAAGGAGAGTCAAATTACTACCTCAATTGTGAAGATCTTAGCTCCAAATCCACAAATAGCAACCTCCTATGCTTCCTCTTGGCTAGTACCTCCTTCTTCTTGCTAAACAACACTCCCAAGGTCAAGAATGGCTTCCTTTCTCTCTCAAAATGCTCAAGCACTCTAGGGTTTCTCTCTCTATGGTCTGGTGACCTCAAATGACGGCCATAAGGGCCTTTAAATAGGTCCCAAACCCGAGAAATTAGGGTTTCATTAAACAGCGTGGACTCGCCGAGTCCACGTATGGACTCGCCAAGTCCAATCATTAATCCAGTCCAACAATGCACGGCTATACTCGGCGAGTCTACGCCTACTCGCCGAGTCCCTCTCCAAAACTCAATATAAATACATAAATTAAGATACCTGGAAATCCGGATGTTACAGGATTTTATCACAAGTGATCATGAGACGATAATATCTTATATTCTTCAAACCTAGAGATATGACTTGTTGCCTATGAGTTGGTCATACATTGATTGCACGTAAACGCATTTGGTAACTCGATGTTATAAAACGTGCCTTTGTGTATGATTCAACAAGTAGAAGAACAAGCATATGAGTCGAAGTTTATCCATTCCTTTTACCCTTAAAGGGATAAAAGCGATATCTGTGGGCCCCTCGATGATTTGGTGATGACAAACGTAAGTGCTCGGCCGGGCCTGGACTGATTTGATTTGTTCAATTAGTCAGTCGTCATAAATCGGAAATCGGGAAACAACAAATGGATAGAGAGAATGATTATAATCCATGTCTCAGTCCATATGATATCTAGAATGGAGGAATATATGATCCCTTATCTAATGGACGTGTCATTGATTTGTTCAGAGTTCGACAGCGGCTTTAAGAGCTACGATTGCTAGTCGGGTTTTGGAGTCATACGCAATAATAGTTTTAGACTTATCCAAGTGGGAGACTGTTGGATTAGGTGTCTAAGCCCATAACTATTATTGGTATGTATTCGACCCGAGAGTAGCATGGTCCATTTGGGTTGCATATCATCAGGACAATTTGTTAGGATGGACTTTTGAGAGAAGGTTATTTATGGTTTATTAATATATTATAAGTTATAATATATTAATATGAAATCATATGTTTTAATTAGTATTGATCAAGAATTAATTTAGTGGTTAAAAGAGACTAATTAAATCTATGGGGACTAATTATGGTAATTAGTTATATTTATATGTGTTAGGCTTATGATCCATGTTGGACCAAGTTTATGTATGGATACATAAAGAGTTGGGCCACATGAACCATGGATCATAAAATCCATGGATATGGGTTTGGGTTATACCCATGACTCTTAGAATTCAACACATATAAATACATATGTTATGACCTAAAACCGCCACCCCTAGTCACCCTTAGTGTGTGTGTGCATGTTCTTGGAGTTCATGAAGGTTTTAGAGTGCATGGAGATTCTCTCTCAAGTCCTACCTTTGTCCTTGATGTGTTGTGACTTCATTTGAGGCTTCCACACTATTGGGGCTAAGTTCTTAAGGCAAAATACATCAAGACTTCCAGCCACACAAAAAGGTATGTTACAATATCTAGTATTTTATGTAGTTTGTATGACAATTGCATGCTAGCTATAGGTTCAATACCTTGGAAACCATTTGCATGTATAATTAGTGAAAACATAGATCCAAGGTATTTAGGGTTGTATGTGCACCATAGGATGTTGTATTATACCAAAACCCAACAGGGCCGCCACGTGGTCTTTCTTGCCAAATCGTGGGCCACCCCCTGGATCTTACAGACAAGAGCCAAGAGCCACCTCCTACTCTTCCATGCAAGCATCACAAAGACAACTAGCATACATACTATTCTACTTAGCTAATTAGCATACAGTGTGCCAGGAGCCACATCCTGGTCTTTCGTACATAATGCCTAGGGCTAACCCCCGGGTCTTCCTACAATACATAATAGCATACAGTGTGTCAGGAGCCACCTCCTGGTCTTTCATACATAATGCCTAGGGCTAACCCCCGGGTCTTCCTACTGTACATAAACCAAATGGGTCGGCATTGGTGCCTTCGACCCATACAGACAATGAGGAGACTCACCTCAAATGCTGAAGCTTACTACACGAAATCCTTAGCTGTTTCCCTGACGATTTCCCAAACTTCAATGTGACAACCTGAAATTTCCATTCTGTACAACCATTCAATTCAATAGAAGTCAGAACAGTTTCTACTAACTTTCAAGCTTTTTGGAATAAGTTTGAGTGTTTTAAAGTTAGTACTTCAGGAGATAACAGGAGAGAGGATGCCCTAGGGTTTATTGTGCAACAATAAAGTCCTAAATCTCCAAGCGTTTGGAGTTTACGGCCTAAAAGAAGGTGTTTACGGCCGTAAACCCTAAAAAGGGGTATAAATATGACACTTAGTCATTATTTACCACTTTTCACATTTTCAAGATCCAAAACCCATTTCTCTCTCAAGTATCATCCAACTTTTCTTCAAGATCTTCAACTTTGTAAGTGTTTCTATCCCTAAAAAGTTGATATCTTACTTAATCTAGTGATCTTACATGATTCCATCCGTGAAATCATTCCAAAAGTGTAGATCTTCAAGTTTCACCAAGAACACCAAGAACACACACTAGTGTTCTTGGACTCTTAGCACCTTTTCAAGCTTCTACCTAGTAAGTACTCTTACCCTAGAGTATTATAAGACTTGTTACACTTCTAATCATCAAGAAAACACCCAAGAAACACAAGATCAAAGGTGTTTACGGTCCAAGATGTTCTTGGACCGTAAACCCTAAAAAGGGTGCCAAAGTGTGCCCTAGTCCCTTACCAAGCCTTGGAAACTAGCCTAGACCCTTCCTTGATGTGCTTAGTACTTGAAAACATCAAAAGACCATAAACCATTTGGGTTTACGGCCGTAAACCCAAAGACAAATGGTCCAAGGACCGTAAACTTCACAAAGGAGTGAAATGGTGCCCTAAACACTTCCTAAGGCTTAAACATGAAGTATGAATGCTTCTTATGATCTTTATGTTGGGTTTTAAGCATTCTAACACTCCTATGGTGTACATGCAACCCTATAAACCTTGGATCTATGTTCTCTCTATTATACATGCAAATATTAACTATTCCAAGGTTTCATCCTAACTAGCATGTTATGAAGCACCTATACTACAAAGTTCTAGTTAGATGACATACCTTTTGATGTAGCTTGATGTCTTCAAGCTTTAAGAGCTTAGCCCCAATAGTGTGGAAGCCTCAAATGGAATCACAAATCACCAAAACACCTTGGAAGAACTTGAGAGAATATGTATGCACACTAAAATCGGTCCACTCTTATTTTCACACACTTGTGCCAATTTTGTGAGCCAAGGACCCCTTTATATATTATGGAGGATTAGGGTTGCATCCATGTAAACCCTAATACCCATGACCTTTCATTTACATAGGATCCATGGGTTAAAAGCTCCATGGACCATCCATGAAAGCTTAGCCCAACCTAAATGAACTTGGCCCATTCCATATATATAAGAGTCCATATTTAATTAGTTCTTTTTGATCACTTAATTAATTCTAAATTAATTCTTGATCAATACTAATTAAATAATATGATTCCATATTAATATATTAGAACTTATAATATATTAATATAAATCAGAAATATACTATTCTCAAAAGACTATCCATATAAATTGTGCCGGTGAAGTGCAACCCAAATGGACCATGCCGGGTCGGGTCAAGTACATACCAAATATAGTTATGGACTTAGACATTAATCCAACAGTCTCCCACTTGGATAAGTCTAAAATTATTATTGAGTATGACTTCAAAACCTAGCTGGCAATCGTAGCTCTTAAAGCCGCCGTCAAACTCTGACCTTTCAATGACTTGTCCATTAGATAAGGGATCATATATTCCTCCATTCTAGATATCATATGGACTGAGACACGGATTATAATCATTCTCTCTGTCCATTTGTTGTTTCCTGATTTTCAATTTATGATGACTGACTGATTGAACAAATCAAATCAGTCCTGGCTTGGCCAAGCACTCACATGTGTCATCGCTAAATCATCGAGGGGCCCACATATATCGCTTTTATCCCGAAGGTAAAAGGAATGGATAAACTTCGACTCATATGGCTTGTTCTACTACTTGTTGAATCATACACAAAGGTACGTTTTATATCGAGTTACCAAATGCGTTTTCATGCAATCAATGTATAACCAACTCATAGTAACAACTCATATCTCTAGGTTTGAAGAATATAAGATATTATCGTCTCATGATCACTCGTGATAAAATCCATGAAGTGATTCAAATGAGCGCAGGTTGAATCCAATACTCAGAACTTATGAGCACTCATGAGTGTCGTAGCACCACTTTGTCCACCAACTTGGACCTCTACAAACCAACCCATGACAGTCTTGATTCATATCTACTTCCAACATATGACCGACTGTGGATGGTTTGAATAACTTAATCATTCAGGAAGAGCGACTTAGTTATTCTGGAAGTCAAAACATGCAAAGTGAAACACAAGAATAAATGAATCAAATATGGTATCAAACCCTATGAATATAAATAAACACTTTTATTTATCACCATACTGATTACTCATTATTCATTGTTTCGGTTTTATCAACTTTATACTTGAATTAAAAACACTAGTTGTCCCATGCTCCAAGCATGTACACTATGTTTTTCTTAAACAATAGCTTTGCCATACACCAAGTATGCACTCTATGTTTGTCTATGATCCTTACTTTGTGAAATAAACCAATTGAACATAATTTCAATGATTCTAATTTCACACTCCCAAATCCTTATCGAAAAATGTGAGAATTTCAAATTCCTATCGAAATCTGTTTAGATTTTAAACTTATATGCACTGACCCTCCTGTAATGAATATGTACAAAGTCACAAAGACTTGTCAACAGTCATTATAAGGTATTCCAATGGAGATCAACTCCATGGAAACTAAGTCTCATATTCAAAGTACATTGCTTTGGACATGTTTCTTGCATTAAGTTTTCTAATCTTACACAGATAACTTCCACATATGGAGACAACTCCATATTCTCATTTTGACTATCACTTCTGAATAAGAGATGCCTCTTTTCGGAATATGTCAATATGGTCCTTCCAAAATTAGCACTATACTTCCAACTGTCCCTAAGCAACCAATCTTTGGTAAACCTCAGATTGTCCTCGACAATTGCTTAATCATTTTAGTCATATCCAATTCTAGACCTTTTCCCTTCTTAATGCCTCTGGGCATTTGGAAAAATTTAGAAATGACAAATATTATAGCACATGCAATCGATCCTATACCCAAAGCAAATGGTACACGATTCATGATGTCTCACATAAAGACATGATTCTAGACCAGTCTTTTGCTACAATATTTTTATTTGCCATGTTTTCAAAATTTGACTATGAAGAGGATGCCGTAATCATAATTGAATTTTGAGAACGCAATATATAGAATTTCCTTAAGTTGAACCAATCCAATATGAAATTCATATATATATTCTTGACTAAAGATGATTAAGGTCTCAATCTAAGCCTTTAGAACTGAAATGAAGTATATCCTCTCCCTTAATTATAGCAAAACAACTTTTTCAATCCCTGCAGCCTCACGAATTGAAACTTTTGTTTTCTATGATTAACATTGCTAACTTGCAACACTAACAATAATTATCATGCTCCCACTAACATGATGATTATTAGCATAATACTTATGCTCCCACTAGCTTTGACATGTACTCAGAAATCAGCTGGACTTCTAGAAATCAATACTTTATTGACTTTCTTACCAAAGTTCAGATTTCTGATACGAGATGCTTTGATAAAACTTTATCAAAATCATACACCTTTCCTTAGATAGCATGCATGTATGTCTAAACAATTTCAGAACTATGAAAAGGGATGCCGTAATCATAGTCTCAATTGTTTAGACCATTTGCCATCTACTTCAAATCTACTTGGTGGAAGTGTTTCCTCACCATCATTTTCATGAATCGGAGAGAAACCTTATGACCCTTAGATTTTATGGTGTATGTGTTCTTATCCATGTGAGAACCATAGTCACAAGACAGGGATAATGACAAATCCAAACTCATATGGACTAAACTTATGCAATCTTAACTTCTTGCCACCTGGCAGTACAGGGCTTGCCATTGCTTCCAAGTTGTTATGCAACCAATTGAGAACTTTCAGAACTCCTATGCAAAGCCAACTTTAACTGGAATGGGCACAAAATATGTCAACATGATAGGTTATAAACCTCAAGTCGTGTGCTAGTGAAGAACCTCAGGTTTTATTCTTGATTAGTTCTTGAAATTCTTTTTAGGATCTTTAAGACTCCCACTATCCTCTTGACATATAAGACTATCTTGCCAAATATTCAAGAGATAGTGCGGATTCTTTATCAAGACAAACACTTCACACAATTGGCCTTAGTTGGTCTTTGTTTTATCCAAAACATCACAACTTACCAATTTCAAATGTACAAGAGTAGGACACTTTTACTCTTACATTTGGCAAGTGTTTTAAACCTTTCTTTAAGATATGTCACTCAAGTTACAATCTTGGAGTATGACTCTAAGAATTGTTTTGGAACGAAGTATGACTCATCTTCCTGATCTAACCATTTCAACAATTCATGACTCCTCTTCTTAGTCATAAGAATGCACTAAGATGACCTTTAGAGGACTAATTGTGATATGATTTCTAAATCATTAAGATGATCACAAACATGATACTAAAGTACTCTCCCATCTTTTCATATTTGAGAAATTTTTATCTTTCTGCCTAATTTGATTCTTCCCATTCGTTCTGCCATACATTGAGACTTTTCCAATGTTTCAGAATTATACTTAAACTTGTAAGTATAACCATATTTACTAAACTTTAGTAAATCAAATGGTCTTAACGAGCTTTGTGGTGGACATGACAAGTGCACAAGAATGTGTACTCGATCCCTTTAGTCCTTCACTTGACTCACACATCCATGTGAACAAGTAATTAGTCTTGATTTTCCAATGCTTGAAAGTTCTCATTCATCATACTATTCAACTTGCATGATTCCAAGTTTCGGTTCAATTGAAACTTGGGCGATGAGGAACTTTCCTGATTTGGTAAATTTAGACACTACCACAAATGAAAGAATCAAATCCATTTTCCAATATTGCTGTCAGTGGAATCATATAAGCAACAATTTTCCATAAATGCCATTGTAAGGATACTTCATATAAATAAAATTAAACAATTTTCTTTTATTTTAAAACTTTTCGGAAAAACTTATCCTTACAATCCACATGGAAAATTGTTGTTATCTATTCCTTAGCAATATATCATAACTTCTTAAGCAACTGCTCAAAATTCTGATGCGATCGAAATCCACCTTCGCGATCAGAATCAGCATATACTTCCTTTAAGATTTCTCTCTATTCTTTGATTCTTAAAACATCAACATGTGACCCAGTCACATCATGTAATGAGGATCTCAGAATAGAACTTAACAGAGTTAGATAATGGGCTCTACTTGATGTAGAGTCAAACTTATTGACTTTAACATCCTTAGGTAAATTTGGCAGCTTTGCAATCAACGCCCCTTCCTTTGGCAAAATAAACATATGGACCCTTTGGTAATGGGACTATCTCAGACTTAGCCTTTCTCTTTACCATTTGGTCAACCGGGTTGACTATGGCCAATCCCTTTCCATTGGGAAGAGAATGCTTTTTCTGGATTTCCAGTGTCACCATTGTCACTGTCCATAAAGTTTTTGGGAAGTTGATCTTCTAATCAAATTTGCTTTACTATCGTTCCAAATCATTGCTGATTCAGCAGCACCAAGCAAATAGATATGATCATTAAGGTTCATGTCATAGTCTGTTTCATAGTAGTCCCAAAGGAACTCACTATGTGACTTAGAAAGTGACTGAACATCCAAATTTCTCAAGACTTTGACACCCAACTCTCCCGGCTTGTCAATATGTGACTTCATCTCTAAGATGTGATCACACATAAACCTTGCTTGCCATTAGGGCTTGAGTGACCTTGAACTTGTGGGTTAGGGAGAATAATTGGAGGAGGTGGAGGAAGAGAAGTATGACTTCCATGAGCCAAACTCGGGAAGTCATATTCATTAGGAAAGCCTGGTTTGGGAAGATCATTGTTGTCTAAACCAGACATCAACAATGGGAGAAATTCACGTAAAGTTGATTTAAGTCCTTAATATAACACCCAATATGATATATTAAGGCTAGGACCCAACAAACTATTTTATAACTTGGAAGAGGGATGCCGTAATCCAAGCTATAAAATATTTGAAGGTAAGTGAATGACGATTCACCAATTTCCACCAAGATAAACGAAATGTATTATTAGGTTTTAATTGGTTTTTGAAACTCCTAGATTCTTTTGAGATTCATTGAACTTTTCAATGGCATGTTTCAATCTCGAGTGTACCCTTTAGGTTTTGTGACTGGGATGCCGAGGATCACAAAACAAGGTGTGAAGTAACCATGCAAATATACTTGGTACCCTTAATATTTACCCCTCAATCGATGTGCCGGTTAACCACACACGCTCCAACGATACTATGATAAACATTAAGTTACCCTTTGCCTACCTTGTTAAGTCCAGGTTAGTGTGCCGGTTAACCACACACGCTCCACTAACAGCTTAAACAAAGTGCAAAGTGTAATTTCATGGATTAGCACCTTATTCACATTTTCCTAAGTAACTAAGATTGAGAATTTATAAGTGTTTAGTTACTTAGTATTTATCATTATACTTATAATGAAGGGAAAATTATAGTCCTTGTCCTACCTGTTCGGCTAACGACCCTCCACCAGTCAAGGAAGCGGTGGGTGAGAGTGGACACCCATTAAACTAACATTTTATAGGCAGTAACCTTATACCCCCCTTATAGACCGGCTTCGTGAATGAGGCCTACTAATGGTAAGACGACTTGCTCTTATACATATAATATATTAAACTTTTAATATTATAATAGTATAAGGGTGTATTTTAGACATTTAAAATACTTGGTGGTTTAATCTATTAATTAAACTATACTCTTAATTTAATTAAATTTAAACCATGTCATTATGGAATTATTAATTCTCTTTTAATTAAACACTTCAATTATCTATTAATAAAATCCATAAGAGTTAATTGAATTATTCAATAAAAACATCATAATTCCAATTATTAAATTCAAAATTAAAACCATTTAATTAATTGTTTAAGTTATGAACCCAAGAGTTTTAGAATTCAATTCTTTTTTTTATCATAAAAAACTTTTTCCAAATTCCAAAACTTGAGGGCAAGTTTTGTAACTCTTGAAAACTTTTGGATTCCATAACTTATGGAGTTAAATACTTGTTTTATGATGAAACTTTTCATGTTCCATAACTTAAGAACAAGTTATGGAATTCTTTAAAACATTAAGACCAAGTTTTGTAACTCCATAAAAAACTTTGAATCAATTTTTTTAAAAACCTTTTCATATCCATAACTTATGGAGGTTTCAAAAAACTCTTTAGATCAAACTTTTAAAACTAATAAAATAATCATATCATTTTATCTTTTACTAAATTTGACCTAATTCAACTCATATAGCAAATGATTCAAATTTTACAAATATTAGTTTTTCACAAAAACAAGTAATTATCTTAAAATTTGACAAACGTCATGTTTTTTTTTCTTTTTTTTTTCAACTTGAAAATAAAACATTTGCATCAATATAACAGAAAACAACCCATGACTCTGATACCACTGTTGGGTTTTGAGCATTATAACACTCCTATGGTGTACATGCAACCCTATAAACCTTGGATCTATGTTTTCTCTATTATACATGCAAATATTAACTATTCCAAGGTTTCATCCTAACTAGCATATTATGAAGCACCTATACTACAAAGTTCTAGTTAGATGACATACCTTTTGATGTAGCTTGATGTCTTCAAGCTTTAAGAGCTTAGCCCCAATAGTGTGGAAGCCTCAAATGGAATCACAAATCACCAAAACACCTTGGAAGAACTTGAGAGAATATGTATGCACACTAAAATCGGTCCACTCTTATTTTCACACACTTGTGCCAATTTTGTGAGCCAAGGACCCCTTTATATATTATGGAGGATTAGGGTTACATCCATGTAAACCCTAATACCCATGACCTTTCATTTACATAGGATCCATGGGTTAAAAGCTCCATGGACCATCCATGAAAGCTTAGCCCAACCTAAATGAACTTGGCCCATTCCATATATATAAGAGTCCATATTTAATTAGTTCTTTTTGATCACTTAATTAATTCTAAATTAATTCTTGATCAATACTAATTAAATAATATGATTCCATATTAATATATTAGAACTTATAATATATTAATATAAATCATAAATATACTATTCTCAAAAGACTATCCATATAAATTGTACCGGTGAAGTGCAACCCAAATGGACCATGTCGGGTCGGGTCAAGTACATACCAAATATAGTTATGGAATTAGACATTAATCCAACACTTTAAAGCTTCAAAACTCAAAATGGTGAAAGTACCATGAGTTTACGGCCGTAAACTCATGGGTTTACGACCGTAAACTCATTGAGTGATGGTCACAAAACCGTAAACTCCAAGGGAGTTTACCCTTGAACCCTAAACCCAATAGCAATGTCCTACAACACTTAGATGAAATCTTTAGCACTTATAACACTTAAATAAGGTGTTTTTCATGTCCTAGGATGTCTTAACTTTGTTAATTAGTTGTTTAAAGACTAATTGGATACATATATGTGTTATTATATGTTAACTAGGATCATTGTGTGTGTACAAGTCTTCACTTGACACCTAGCAATCCTATATCATCAGTTCTTCCAAACCACTCACTACAGGTGAGTTCATACCCCTTAATTAACCTTTTAAATGTTTTTAAATGCTTTTATGGGGGGGGGGGGATACAAGTTGAACTCTTATAGTTATTATATCAATCACATGTGATTAATAACTACCAAACAAGTGGATTTCTTACTTTTCAAACTGTGTTATCAAACTGTTTTACAAACTCTTTTTCATATCAAATACTTTTATTAAACTCTTTTTAACTTATATTCTGTGTATCTATGTAGATATAGTTATATAAGTAGGATTGAAAGGACTTAGGACTGATAGCTCACCTTACTTCCTGTTCCTTGTTTGGTTGTGGACTTAGGGTATTCAGGTTATTTGTCCGAAGGTCGTTTGAATCCTAGTTATATATCATGTATATGTATATAGATATAAAAGGTTACTTCATTCAGTTCAATACCTTTGGGTAGCAAAGGTACACAAACATGTTCATACATTCAAACAACATTACTAGTAAACGATAATAGGTATAGTTTAGGGAGATACTAATACTATTACTAGAATAGGGAAACATACAATGAGTCAGTTCATACATAAGTCAATAACAAACAAACAATAGATACGATAATGAGAAACAAACAATAGATACGATAATGAGAAACAAACAATATATACTATGATGAGAAACAAACAATAGATACTATGATGAGAAACAAACAATAGAATACTATGATGAGAAACAAACAATACATGCTAGACAGGGAGAGAACACACAATACAGCTAGCACATACATATACTAGAACATTATTACATTTATGTGAGCCACGTAACGGGGCATGACACTACCTGTCATGACCGTTTTGTATCCAAAATCTCCTTAAGTGGGGAGCGTATGAGTTTGTGTATAGATCTATACTGGATTGACTATCCTACACCTTGCTGCTCGCTACAGTGGGACTTGCAAGTCTACGGGTGCCAAACGTCATTTCTTACGACGTCTTACATCATCGTTTTTCTATAGAGTCGGTAGCAGGATACAGGCCGATCACATGGTACTTTAAATAACAATTGGTTTAAGGTAGTTAGTACATCAGTAGTTACTTAATACAACACTACAGTACTATTTCATTTTCCCATTACATTTACTTTGTGATCTTCACACAATAAACAATAATGTAAAAACTATATTTTTGGTTAATGATAGTAGGATTTGGGAAAATACACACTCTTACAAGAGACACACACACAGATACTAGATGCCTTGGTAGAAGGCTACTTTTAGTAGGAAACATAGGGTTTTCTAGGAGAGTTCAAACAATTACAAACTTTTACAAACTTATACAATTACAGACTTACAAACACTTTCATACAAACACATACATTAATATACTTATGATCTCACCAGCTTTAAAGCTGATAAACTCTTTCAAAATAACTTGTATTCTCAGGTCACCAGTAGACAGGTACCGGTGCCAGGTTTTGAGAAGATGGAGCTCGTTCAAGACTCATCTTTTATTTTGATGTATATTTTTGGTGTCTATATAACTTGACAGAACACACTTGTATGAAATTATATTATTAATGCAATGGATGATGTTGTTGCTTGTTTACTACTTTGCATTGTTGTGATACTGAACATGACGTCCTCCACCCCCGAACGTTTCCGCCGTTCCGGTTTTGGGGTGTGACAGATTGGTATCAGAGCATTGTTTATAGTGAATCGAGTGTATCAACCCATAAAAGATATACGAACTATAAACACAGCGGGATTAAAATACTCTGATAAAGAGTTTATACTTTTAAATAATAAAATATTTAACCAAGTATACATACCTGCATTCATACTAAAATCAGTGTCACTAGGACAGAACAAAAGTATTACGATTGTTGGGCAGCACAAGTAGACTTAGAGACATATGGTCAACCCTGGGAAGATGTAGCCTGATCAACTACATTATCCGAGGAGTGATTAGCATGTGCCTAAGTGTGGTTGTGAGGTTGCAACAAGTATAAAAACTTACCAACACTACTACAATGAGAACAGTAGAACAGAACATAAACTTAAAATACTATAGGAGTATTTTGTGTTACTTTAATTACTTATCTGAGAACTAAAGGTCTTTATTAGTATATTAATAGTTGCTGAGTGGATACGCTAAGGTTATATGTATGTAGGATATCATAGACTTAGAATCTGTGATCTTTGCTTTACTTCATGTTCCTTGTTTGGTTGTGGGCTTAGAGTTAGGGTCACTTATTCGAAGGTCTATCCTGTCTTGGTTACATATGACTGGTATGCACTACGCAAATGTTGAAGTAACTGATAAAGATCATCTTATAATTATCTAATTAGTGCGTCTATTTAGTTATTTCTTTACCTCTTTTCTCGCATAGATATCATGGCTGGATTCCATCTTCCCGGAGACCCGTACTACCCCAACCACGGCAATGCAGGATGGCTGGGAGAAGAGCCAAAAGATGATCACCCAATCCCATTGGATGATCACGAAGCTGAAGGCTTTTCTGAGGATTCTGATTCAGAGCCAGAAGTCAACAACCTACCCCCAGCTGCTCAAGACCCAAACCTGAATCCTCGTCCAGCATTTCAAGGACCCACACCTCTGTGGGCCACAAACTTGAATAGATGGAGTCAGGAACAGGGTCAACCCATTCCCTACAATGGAGACAGAAGCTTCTACAACCTCACAGAGGGAGGTTCAGCTGACAGGGTCCTACCCATCATGGTTCGTAGGATTGCTCGGAACACCGAGCAAGGTCGAGCAGCTATTGACCGAGTAGTGGAGATTGACGCCAACTCTGGCGTTAACATAGTCCGCATTCGCCAGCTAGAGTCTGCTCATGAAAGGACTCAGGTCCGCAATGCAGTTCTACAGAGGGAACTTGCTGAAACCCAAGCTGAAGTCAGGGAACTTCGAGCTCAGCAAGCAAGGTCTGAAAGGCGTATGAGGGACATAGAACGTCTACTGTCAGATTCAAGAACTCACTCTAGTAGTTCTCGTCGCCGTTAGAGTCTCATCGACTTCTCTTTTGGATGTAACCTAGTTAGTGTAAAAACTCTAGTCTAATTTCCTACCTTTGTAAATCTTAGACCCGTTAGGTCTTGATTAGGTAGTAGTCTGTCAAAATTTTCCCATCTTGGTTAATGTAAGGCCTACTTCTAGGTCATTTTTCCCGAACTCATTACATGTGTAATTCCAGTATTATTGACAGATATCTAATCTCATGGAAATTATATCCAAATGCTTTCGTTTACAATCAATCGTGTTATTCATTTGTGTTGTTGGACTATGGAGAGTTAGTCCATGAGTCATTCTTATCTATTTCCTATTAAATTCTTATCAATATCTTCATCTTTCTAAACTTATAGTTGAAAGATGCCTCCACGTCGATCAACAAGACACGATCCCCCGATAACTGCAACACCACCTGCTCCTCAATTTGACACGGCAGCACTGAATGCTGTTGTAGCTGCGGCTGTGGCTACAACTATGGCTCAATATCATTCGTCTGGTTCCACTGGAGGAGGAACCCATGTTCACTCTACTCATGGTGAAATCCCTGTGCGCTTGAGAGAGTGCTCCTATAAGGACTTCACTAACTGCAAGCCATTGTCCTTTAAAGGGACTGACAGAGTCATTGCTCTCTTGCAATGGTTCGGAAAGACAGAGTCGGTCTTCGACATCTGCTCCTGTCCAGAAGGGAGCAAGGTCAAGTTTGCTGCTTGCACCTTTGAGGCAAAAGCACTAACATGGTGGAATAGCCATGTCAAGTCACTATCCCTTATAGTGGCAAATGCTATGGGCTGGGAAGCCCTGAGAGAGCTAATGGTTGAAGAGTACTGCCCGAGGGGCGAAATCCAAAAACTGGAGGAAGAACTGTGGAGCCTAACCATGAAGGGCTCCAACATAGTCTCCTACACCGCCAGGTTCTGTGAACTGGTGGCCCTCTGTCCCAACATGGTTCATACAGAGGGGAAGAAGATTGAAAGATACATATGGGGGCTGGTGCCTCCATTCCAGGGAAATGTTTTGGCTTCAAACCCCACTACATTCGATAGTGCCAAGCGATTGGCACAACGACTTATAGACCATGGGGTTCGTACCCCGGCCGCAACAACAACCCTGGACATCTCGGAACCCGCCAGAACCGCTGATTCCAAGCGGAAGTTTTGGGATGACAAGAAAAAGACGAAGGCTGCCAAAAAGCAGTAGGTCGTGGCAGTTCATGCTGCGATAGCACCTGCCGCCGCTGCTCCGGTAAAGCAGTACGCTGGAAGTTTGCCTAAGTGTAACAAATGCAACTTCCACCATGTCGGTGCCTGCCGGGAAATGCAGTGTTTGAACTGCAACAGGAAGGGGCACACTGCCCGTTTCTGCAAAGCTCCGGCTAGGCCAATCAACCAAGTCCCCGGCACAGGAGTGGGCCAAGCTTGCTACGGTTGTGGCGAGGTAGGCCACTACAAAAGGAACTGCACGAAGGCAGGGAATGCCGATGGAGTGGCAAGAGTTCTGGCCATAGGCCACGAGGAAGCGGTTGCCGACCCCACAGTGGTCACTGGTACGTTTCTCCTCGATAACTCTTATGCATGCATACTGTTTGATAGTGGAGCGGAGAGGAGTTTCGTGAACCAAAAATTTGCTCATTCACTTAAGCAAAAATCACGAGCACTTAAAGAACCGTTCACTATAGAAATGGCTAATGGAAAGACAGAGAGCACTAGCAGTATATACATAGGGTGTACCCTAACTTTAGATGGCCATTCTTTTTCAACCGATCTCATGCCGGTCTCAATTAAAAGTTTCGACGTCATTATCGGCATGGATTGGTTGAGTCTTCATCGTGCCGACATCATGTGTTACGAAAAGGCTGTACGCCTTAATCTGCCGTCTGGTGAAACTCTAGTAGTTTATGGCGACAAACCCGACACGAACCTTCGTATCATCTCGAGCATTCAAGCTCAGAAATTCTTGCGAAAGGAATGTCACGCATTCCTTGCTCATGTGGTCGATGTGAGCCAAGAAACGAAATCTATTAAGAACATTCCAGTAGTACGCGACTTTCCCGACATCTTTCCAGAAGAACTCCCAGGATTACCTCCGCAACGTCAAGTCGAGTTCCGAATCGACTTAGTTCCAGGGGCTACCCCCGTAGCCAAATCGCCCTATCGTCTAGCACCTGCAGAGATGCAAGAACTATCCTGTCAACTTAACGAGCTGCTCAGCAAGGGCTTTATAAGACCAAGCTTCTCACCCTGGGGATTCGTCAAGAAGAAAGACGGATCGTTTCGTATGTGCATTGACTACAGGGAGCTCAACAAGCTTACCGTCAAAAATCGTTATCCTTTGCCTCGTATTGACGATTTATTTGACCAACTTCAAGGGGCGAATTTCTTTTCAAAAATCGACTTAAGATCCGGATATCACCAACTACGAGTGCTAGGGGAGGATGTTCCGAAGACAACCTTCCGAACTCGTTATGGGCACTACGAATTCGTAGTGATGCCGTTCGGATTAACAAACGCGCCCGCAATATTCATGGACTTAATGAATAGGGTGTGTCGTCCTTACTTGGATCAGTTCGTCATCGTCTTCATCGATGTCATACTTATCTACTCTCGTAGTAAGGAAGAGCATAGTCAACATCTGCGACAGGTCTTAGAAACACTACGTTCAGAGAAGCTCTATGCGAAGTTCTCGAAATGCGAATTTTGGATCCGAAGAGTCGAATTCTTAGGGCACGTGGTTAGCGAAGAGGGAATACACGTGGACCCTTCCAAAATTAAAGCCATTGAGAACTGGTCAGCACCGAAGACGCCTACATAAATTCGTCAATTTCTAGGTCTCGCTGGCTACTATCGTAGGTTCATTCAGAACTTCTCCCGCATTGCGAAACCTCTTACAACACTGACCCAGAAGGGCGTGGCCTTTGACTGGGAAGAGAAGCAGGAGAGAGCATTCCAAATGCTCAAGCGAGCCTTGTGCACCGCACCGATACTATCCCTCCCCGAAGGGATAGAAGACTTCGTTGTCTATTGCGATGCTTCCAATCAAGGGCTCGGCTGTGTTCTGATGCAGCGAGGTAAGGTCATCACCTACGCCTCGAGACAGCTGAAGACACACGAGGTCAACTACACCACTCATGATCTTGAACTAGGGGCAGTTGTGTTTGCTCTGAAGATCTGGAGACACTACCTGTACGGTACAAAGAGCACAATCTTTACAGACCACAAGAGCCAACAACATATATTCGACCAGAAAGAGCTCAACATGAGACAACGACGGTGGGTCGAGCTACTCAGTGATTACGAATGCGAAATTCGTTATCATCCGGGTAAAGCCAACGTGGTAGCTGACGCCCTAAGTCGGAAAGAATATTCTGGTCGTAGAGTCAAATCATCGACTATGACTATCCATTCACACTTGTCCACACAAATTAAGGAGGGTCAGCTCAACGCTTTGAAACCTGAAAATGTGGCGGGTGAATCCCTGAGAGGGATGGATAAGAACTTGGAGGTTAAGGGTGGCAGAGCTTTTTTTCTCATGGATCGGATCTGGACCCCGAAACACGGTGGTTTCAGAGACTTGGTCATGTACGAGGCGCACAACACTCGTTATTCCGTCCACCCGAGTTCAGATAAGATGTATCTGGATCTTAAAAAGCTATACTGGTGGCCTAACATGAAAGCAGAGATTGCTACCTTCGTGAGTAAATGCCTTACTTGCGCCAAGGTCAAGGTCGAATACCAGAAACCCTCCGGCCTTCTACAACAGCCGGAGATACCGGAATGGAAGTGGGAGCGGATCACTATGGACTTCATAACCAAGTTGCCCAAGACAACGGGTGGACTTGATACCATATGGTTCATCGTCGATAGATTGACCAAGTCTGCACACTTCCTACCTATCAAGGAAACAGACAAGATGGAGAAGCTTACAAGAACTTACATTAGGGAGATTGTACGACTGCACGGTGTTCCCATATCCATTATCTCGGACAGAGATAGTAGATTCACTTCGAGGTTCTGGCAGTCGCTACAAAGTTCCCTAGGAACTAAGCTGGACATGAGTACAGCCTACCATCCACAGACAGACAGACAAAGTGAGAGGACTATCCAAACCTAAGAAGATATGTTGCGAGCCTTTGTGATTTACTTTGGGAAAGCATGGGATACTCATTTACCCCTTGTCGAATTTTCCTACTGTAGCACCTGGTTCTTGGTACATATTCTTTTGTTAAATCTTTAATTATTTTGCATTTTTGGTCTTGGATTCGGCGAGTTGAAGGACCAACTCGCCGAGTAGAAGCGGGATGAGGCGCAGAGTTTAAGTCATGGACTCGCCGAGTTGGATTCTGGACTCGGCGAGTAGCTGCTGTCTGGACAAAAACCCTAATCCAGGGGTTTGCACCCCTATTTAAACAACCTTATGTAGCCTCCATTCCCCCTTTATGCTCCCAAACACTTCTCATCGAAACCCTAGCCGTTTGTGCTTTGTTAAGGCCATTTTTGGTGTTCTTGTGTGATAGTAAAGCTTGGAAGGAAGAAAGGAGCTTGGAACATGAGTTGGGGACAGTAGATCCAGGGAGTTTACTTCATTTTCAGCAACTTTAAGGTATAATGCCCCTGTCTTGACTCATCTATGTGTTTATTCATCTTTAACTTGGGATTTCTTTGGATTGCTAAGTCATGATTCGATTTTGGGAGTGTGGGGTGGGTCTTGACTTCAGATCTGGGCCTTAAGAGGGGTTTCATGGCATAAAGGTGCCAACTTTAGGGCCATGAAAGCCCCATGCACATTGTAGGACACTTTATGTGGAATTTTGAGCTAAAAACCCCATGCATGTGCATCAAGTTTAGAACTTTATGTATGAAGTGGACATTAGGGGGCCAGATCTATGGTTTTGGTGTGTTAGATCTCATTTAAATCAACTGTATGGAATTGGTCAAGACTGGACTCGGCGAGTGCATTCTTGGACTCGGCGAGTCCAAGGCAATCTCCTTAGAACTCGGCGAGTTGTTCATCAACTCGGCGAGTTGAGGACAGATCTTGTTCATCAGATGAAGGTGAACTCGACGAGTTGTTCATCAACTCGGCGAGTCAGATGAGTTTTCATGTGGCGTTCGAATGAGAGAAGAACTCGTCGAGTTGACGGCCCAACTCGACGAGTAGGGTCACGGATGAGGACGAGTAGAGAGTGAGGGACTCGGCGAGTTGATGGCCCAACTCGGCGAGTCGGGTCAACTGGAAGTTGACTTTGACTTTGACTTGACTTAGTTGGGGGTAAAATGGTCATTTTACCCTAAGAGTATAGAAATCAGTTTCTAACTGAGTGTTTGTGGAGTTTGTAGCCGGAGGATTTCTGGAGCAGCAGCGGACGGAGGTTACCCGCACAGATTATCGGCAGCTTCACATACGAGGTGAGTTACCTTCCAGTAGGGGTGGGTCTAAGGCCACAATGCCGGCCCACCAATGAGGATTATTTAGTAGATGATTGTCTTTGTGATAATTATCTTGGTCTGGTATGTGTTTGGTTATGAGTTATATCTGTATGATATGTTACATGGTAGGAATAGTTTCCCTGATAGTGGTCCTTAGGACCAAGGAGTAGGTCAGTACCCGGATATGCCTGACTGTATGCTTATATCTTGTTATTGTATGCTAGTGGTAGGGGGTGGAATAGTCCCCAGTTACCGGTTGAAAGATACCGATGATGATTACCGGTTGAAAGATACCGATGGTATTGTATGGTATGTGGTATGATGGGGGAACTCACTAAGCTTTGTGCTTACGGTTTCAGTTTTTGGTTTCAGGTACCTCTTCGTCTAAGGGGAAGGAGCCGGCGGCGTAGCATGGCATCACACACACATATGATTTTCCGCATGGTGTTTTCTGGGATTGTACTCTGATATGATATTGGTCTATGTTGTGGGTTTTCAAACATGATACTTGATTTTATGAGATGACGTGTTTTTACAATGTTTACTAGTGAATGTTTTACAAGTTAATTAATTAAAAATGAAATTTTTGGACTTGAATTTTGGGATGTTACAAGTTGGTATCAGAGCCCAGGTTTGAGGGATTCAGACACACCCTCGGGGGTGTCTGGACTCAAACTGAGGGGCTAAGAGATTTTTACAATAAAATGGTTTTCTAAAATCTAAACGGAAGGATTTTAAGAAAGACAAGATGTGTGATGCATGCGACCGGCCGGGCTCAAGTAAGTTTTCCCTAAGATACCCATACTTGTTATGTTATGCTATATGGTTTTGATTCAGAAAACTGCATGCTAGAATAGGACTAAGGATCTAGGAAGATGCCTTGTGTGCCGGATATATGATTATGATAATTGCATGCTAGTTAGGGCTAAGGATCTGGGAGGATGCCTTATATGCCTATTGTATGAGCCGTATGCTAGGACTGTCTAGTCAGCAGTAGGATGGCCTGCGTAGGTTATGCCTGATTTGGTTACTCGATGCACGAATGCTGCTTGCTTTGTGCTATGGGGGTTCTGGCTATTTCCAACTAACTAAGGAGCGGATATGTAACGAATACCTGCAAGTTAGTTAGGGGGGGAAGTAGTAGGGGCTCCTAGTGCAGCTGATGGCGGAGGGTAGGTCGGAGAGTGCCCTAGGGAAGCCTAGGATGAGGTCAGTGGAAAGGGTATCGGTAAAAGGGACTTGGTGAAGTCGAAGCAATCCTTGAGGAAAGTACAGGTAGATGTGGAAGGTAGTATGGGCCCGTACTACTGAAAGCAGAGGACCCGTACTCGGATCAAGGAGGGCCTAGATGGAACCAGGGACCTTGGAGAGTGTGTTAGATCTTTCGAGTATACGTATGATCCTGACATTTATGCGTGTATTTTCAGCATGGTGACCACACGACATGGAGCAGGAGGTTCCGGATCAGGATCGGGATCAGGCTCGGGTGCGGGATCCGAGCAGGTTGATGACGGGATGCGCGAGTTTATCGCGTCTGAGATCACGAGAGGCATCATTGAGTCGACCCCTATCATCTTCGGGTCGATCAAGGAGGGGATTGTTGAGCTGATGGAGGATCGCCTCCGAGCATTCAGGAGTGATATGGCGTCTAGCCAGTTGGGTACGCGCACACTGTCCTTCAAGGACTTTCGTGGGAGTGGTGCGTTGGATTTCCATGGGGTGAAAGACCCCATTGCTGCCCGGAGATGGATCGCAGACATCGAGTCTGCGCAGCTGACGAGCTTCTGCCCGGAGGGGTCGAAGGTGAGATATGCAGCATGATGCTTGAGAGACAGGGCTAGAGATTGGTGGGAGTCTGTTGGTGACTCATTGGGAGCCTCGGCTGTTGAGGCTATGACCTGGTCAGACTTTGTGACCAGATTCAGGGCGGAGTTTGCGCCAACTGTGGAGCTTCAGCGGCTGGCCAGGGAGTTCTTGGATATGAGGCAGACTACGGAGACTGTGGCGGAGATCACTGCCAAGTTCCGGGAGAGAGCATTGCTGGTACCCCAGTATGCGGGAGATGAGGACATGAGGAGGACCTGCTACCACGACATGCTACGAGATGACATTCGGGAGCACGTTAGTTTTTCAGCTTGCCCTACCTTGGATTCCATGATTGCCAGGGCTAGGGAGAGGGAGATTGATCTGGAGCACATCCAGAAGAGGAAGGCAGTGGAGGGTTTGACGACTGGGGCTTCGGGGAAGAAGCCCAAGGGATCTGATGGTAGGCCGAAAGGCCAGGCAGGGCGGGACCGCTGTGGGAAATGCGGTCGGTCACACGATGGAGCTTGTCGCACTAGGCCGGGTTCGGGCTTCTATAAGTGCGGCAAGGTGGGGCATTTTGGCAGGGATTGTACTGTCCCTGCCCCCACGGTACAGCTGACAGACCTGATTTGCTTCCATTGCAATCAGAGGGGCCACAAAAGGGCTAATTGCCCGAGATTGACAGCAGCGTCAGCAGCAGTGCCAGCAGCGACGCCGGTCTCAGGGACGACGCGGGTTACAGATGGCCGGAAGGTCAAGTCAGAGGCTCCAGTAGTGCGGAGCCGAGCATTTTAGCTGACAACCGAGGAAGCACGCGCTGCACCTGATGTGGTGACGGGTATGATTTTTCCCTCTGATTTATTTTTATGATGTTTATGTTATTGATATGTGCTCTGTTTAGGATCGTTCCATGTGAACGGCATCCCAGTTCAGGTGTTGTTTGATTCGGGCGCTACCCGATCGTTTGTTTCACTTGCGCTCAGCAAGAGATTTTCCGAGTCTTCGGGCATGTTGGATTACCCTCTAGAGGTAGAGATTGCGGACGACCGATCGGTGCGAGCATCGACGGTGTTCCGAGATTATGTGCTGAGATTATTCGAGGAGCGTTACTTGGTGGATCTAGTTCCCATACCTTTGCGAGGGAACAAGGTCATTATTGGTATGGATTGGCTAAGCCCCAATGGGGCAGTGATCGACTGCGCGCAACAGTTGGTGCGGGCCAGGACCCCAAGTGGGGGAGAGCTGGTGATTCCGGGCGAGAGGCCGCAGCAAGGACTAACTTTATGTTCAGCAGCGAGAGCTAGACGTTATATGCAGCAAGGTTGCGCAGGTTTTGTCGCCTATGTTACGGATACCCGGGAGGTGGGTAGGGCGACGGTGGGCGATGTGCCCGTGGTACGAAAGTTTGCGGACGTATTCCCCGAGGAGTTGCCTGGGATACCTCCGGAGCGACAGGTGGAGTTCAGGATCGACCTAGTCCCTGGTGCGGCTCCGATAGCCAAGGCACCGTATCGGTTGGCTCCTCCTGAGATGCAGGAGTTGTCTACACAGCTTTAGAAGCTGTTAGACAAGGGTTTCATTCGACCGAGCAGTTCACCTTGGGGAGCCTCGATTCTATTTGTGAAAAAGAAGGACGAGTCGCATCGGATGTGTATAGATTATCGGGAGCTGAATAAGGTAACGATGAAGAACCGCTACCCACTCCCGAGGATTGATGACCTCTTTGACCAGCTACAGGGAGCATCTTGGTTCTCTAAGATTGATTTGCGTTTGGGGTATCATCAGATGAGGGTCAGAGAGGAGGACGTGCAGAAGACTGCGTTTCGGACGCGTTATGGCCACTATGAGTTTGTGGTGATGCCATTCGGGCTCACCAATGCTCCTGCCGCGTTCATGGACCTCATGAACCGCGTGTGTAAACCGATGTTAGACCGGTCGGTGATAGTATTTATCGACGATATCTTGGTTTACTCCAAGACGCGAGAGCAGCATGAGGAGCATCTGCGGGAGGTTCTGGAGACTTTGAGGAGGGAGAACTTGTATGCTAAGTTCTCCAAGTGTGAGTTCTGGTTGCGCGAGGTGCAGTTTCTTGGGCACCTTGTCAACTAGAACGAGATTTCGGTAGATCCGGCCAAAGTGGAGGCCGTGATGAGTTGGGAGGTTCCGAGGTCTCCATCTGAGATTCGGAGCTTTCTGGGATTGGCAGGCTACTATCGGAGGTTCATTCAGGACTTCTCCAAGATAGCAGTTCCGCTCACCCGACTGACTAAGAAGTCGGTGGTGTATCGCTGGGGGCCTGAGCAGCAGGCCGCGTTCGAGGCACTGAGACAGAGATTGTGCGAGGCGCCAATCTTAGCCCTGCCAGAGGGCATGGAGGATTTTGTTGTGTACTGCGATGCGTCCATCTCAGGTTTGGGCGCGGTATTGATGCAGAGAGGGCATGTCATCGCCTACGCGTCGAGGTAGCTGAAGCCTCACGAGGCGAACTACCCGACGCATGATTTGGAGTTGGGGGCTGTTGTATTCGCCCTCAAGATTTGGCGTCATTACCTCTATGGGGTTCGCTGTACAATTTACATGGACCACAAGAGTTTGAGGTATCTTATGGACCAGCCAAATCTGAATATGAGGCAGCGTCGGTGGCTTGATGTGGTAAAGGATTATGATTGTGAGATGCTCTACCATCCAGGAAAGGCCAATGTCGTGGCCGATGCGCTTAGCCGCAAGGCAGCGCCGATCAGGGATATCTGTCTGAGGATGACAGTGGTGACTCCGCTTTTGGGGCGGATCCAGGAGGCCCAACAGGAGGCTATGAAGGAGGAACATCGGAAGAGTGAGCGGATTGTGGGGCAGGTTTCCTCCTTCGATTATGATAGCCGAGGATTATTGACGCTTCACCGAAGGGTGTGGGTCCCTTATCATGGAGGCGTGCGCCAGGTCCTGATGGAGGAGGCTCACAAATCCCGGTTCTCCATTCACCCCGGGGCAACGAAGATGTATAGGGATCTTCGTCTGGACTATTGGTGGCCCTGCATGAAGAGGGATGTGGCATGGTATGTGGAGCGGTGCTTGACCTGCAGGAAGGTCAAGGCCGAGCATCAGAGACCACATGGCAAAATACAGCCTTTGGATATTCCGCTGTGGAAATGGGAAGACATCACGATGGATTTTATCACAAAGCTTCCCAGGACCGCGCGGGGAGTGGATTCAATCTGGGTCATCGTCGATCGGTTGACCAAGAGCACCCACTTTATCCCGATTCAGGAGAGTATCTCGGCCGAGAAATTGGCCGATATCTATATCAGGGAGGTGGTGGCACGGCACGGAGTGCCAGTTTCGGTGATTTCGGATAGGGATGTGCGGTTCACTTCCATATTTTGGAAGAAATTCCACGACGAGTTAGGTACTTGTCTGCATTTCAGCACCGCCTTTCACCCGCAGACGGACGGCCAGAGCAAGCGGACCATCCAGACTCTGGAGGATATGCTGCGGGCATGTGTTTTAGACTTCGGAGGTAGCTGGGATACCTACCTCCCGTTGGCGGAGTTCTCGTATAATAATAGCTAGCATGCGAGTATTGACCGTCCTCCCTTCGAGATGTTGTACGGGAGGAGGTGCAGGACCCCGATATGTTGGGGCGAGGTTGGCCAGAGGGTCATGGGGAGCACTGAAGTAGTGCTCAAGACGACGGAGAAAATTCAGCAGGTCCGGAGTAGGCTTCAGACTACTCAGAGTCGGCAGAAAAGTTATGCCGATAAGCGTCGATCAGACCTGGAGTTCCAGGTCGGGGATATGGTTCTCCTGAAAGTGACGCCTTGGAAGGGCGTCATTCGATTCAGGAAGCGGGGCAAGTTGGGTCCCAGGTATATCAGACCGTTTAGGATTGTAGCCCGGGTAGGTAAGGTGGCGTACCGGCTGGATCCGCCAGCCGAACTCAGTCAGATCCACAACACTTTCCACGTCTCCCAGCTGCGGAAGTGCCTGGTGGACGACTCAGCAGTGGTACCCTTGGAGGACATTCAAGTTGATGACAGCCTGAATTACATCGAGCGGCCTGTAGCGATCCTCGACCGGAAGTCGAAGGATCTGAGGAACAAGAGGGTTGAGCTGGTAAAGGTACAATGGCAGCACCGGAAGGGCTCGGAATGGACATGGGAGCCAATGGATGAGATGATGGAGCATTACCTAGAGCTGTTCCAGGATCGAGCAGCAGACTTCAAGGACGAAGTCTAAAATAAGTGGGGGAGATTTGTAGCACCTGGTTCTTGGTACATATTCTTTTGTTAAATCTTTAATTATTTTGCATTTTTGGTCTTGGACTCGGCGAGTTGAAGGACCAACTCGTCGAGTAGAAGCGGGATGAGGCGCGGAGTTTATGTCATGGACTCGCCGAGTTGGATTCTGGACTCGGCGAGTAGCTGCTGTCTGGACAAAAACCCTAATCCAGGGGTTTGCACCCTATTTAAACAACCTTATGTAGCCTCCATTCCCCCTTTATGCTCCCAAACACTTCTCATCGAAACCCTAGCCGTTTGTGCTTTGTTAAGGCCATTTTTGGTGTTCTTGTGTGATAGTAAAGCTTGGAAGGAAGAAAGGAGCTTGGAACTTGAGTTAGGGACAGTAGATCCATGGAGTTTACTTCATTTTCAGCAACTTCAAGGTATAATTCCCCTGTCTTGACTCATCTATGTGTTTATTCATCTTTAACTTGGGATTTCTTTGGATTTCTAAGTCATGATTCGATTTTGGGAGTGTGGGGTGGGTCTTGACTTCAGATCTGGGCCTTAAGAGGGGTTTCATGGCATAAAGGTGCCAACTTTAGGGCCATGAAAGCCCCATGCACATTGTAGGACACTTTATGTGGAATTTTGAGCTAAAAACCCCATGCATGTGCATCAAGTTTAGAACTTTACGTATGAAGTGGACATTAGGGGGCCAGATCTATGGTTTTGGTGTGTTAGATCTCATTTAAATCAACTGTATGGAATTGGTCAAGACTGGACTCGGCGAGTGCATTCTTGGACTCGGCGAGTCCAAGGCAATCTCCTTAGAACTCGGCGAGTTGTTCATCAACTCGGCGAGTTGAGGACAGATCTTGTTCATCAGATGAAGGTGAACTCGACGAGTTGTTCATCAACTCGGCGAGTCAGATGAGTTTTCATGTGGCGTTCGAATGAGAGAAGAACTCGTCGAGTTGACGGCCCAACTCGACGAGTAGGGTCACAGATGAGGACGAGTAGAGAGTGAGGAACTCGGCGGCCCAACTCGGCGAGTCGGGTCAACTGGAAGTTGACTTTGACTTTGACTTGACTTGGTTGGGGGTAAAATGGTCATTTTACCCTAAGAGTATAGAAATCAGTTTCTAACCGAGTGTTTGTGGAGTTTGTAGCCGGAGGATTTCCGGAGCAGCAGCGGACGGAGGTTACCCGCATAGATTATCGACAGCTTCACATACGAGGTGAGTTACCTTCCAGTAGGGGTGGGTCTAAGGCCACAATGCCGGCCCACCAATGAGGAGTATTTAGTAGATGATTATCTTTGTGATAATTATCTTGGTCTGGTATGTGTTTGGTTATGAGTTATATCTGTATGATATGTTACATGGTAGGGATAGTTTCCCTGATAGTTGTCCTTAGGACCAAGGAGTAGGTCAGTACCCGGATATGCCTGACTGTATGCTTAAATCTTGTTATTGTATGCTAGTGGTAGGGGGTGGAATAGTCCCCAGTTACCGGTTGAAAGATACCGATGACGATTACCGGTTGAAAGATACCGATGGTATTGTATGGTATGTGGTATGATGGGGGAACTCACTAAGCTTTGTGCTTACGGTTTCAGTTTTTGGTTTCAGGTACCTCTTCGTCTAAGGGGAAGGAGCCGGCGGCGTAGCATGGCATCACATACACATATGATTTTCTGCATGGTGTTTTCTGGGATTGTACTCTGATATGATATTGGTCTATGTTGTGGGTTTTCAAACATGATACTTGATTTTATGAGATGATGTGTTTTTATAATGTTTACTAGTGAATGTTTTACGAGTTAATTAATTAAAAATGAAATTTTTGGACTTGAATTTTGGGATGTTACACCTACAACAACAGTTATCACACAAGCATAAAGGCTGCTCCGTTCGAGGCCCTCTATGGCCAAAAGTGCAGATCCCCTCTGTGCTGGGCTGAGGTGGGTGATACCCAGTTAGCTAAAGGACGAGTTCCTGACAGCACTCTCATAGGTCCGGAGATCATTCGGGAAACGACAGAGAAGATCGTTCAGATTCGTGAACGATTGAAAGCCTCTAGAGACCGACAGAAAAGCTACGCTGATAAACGAAGGAAACCGTTGGAATTCCATGTGGACGACCGTGTTCTATTGAAGGTCTCACCCTAGAAGGGCTTGATACGCTTCGGAAAGCGTGGAAAGCTAAATCCAAGGTACATAGGGCCTTTCGAGATTCTCGCAAGAATCAGCCCTGTAGCTTACAAACTTAACTTACCACGCGAACTCAGTAACGTACATTCTACTTTCCACGTCTCGAACTTGAAAAAGTGTCTGTCCGACGAGACTCTTGTAATCCCACTCGACGAGATCGAGATAAATGAGAGCCTCAACTTCGTGGAAGAACCAGTAGAGATTATGGACCGGGAGGTCAAGCAAACGAAACAAAGCCGTATCCCGATAGTGAAGGTTCGCTGGAACGCCAAGCGAGGACCTGAATTCACTTGGGAGCGAGAGGATCAGATGAAACTGAAATATGCTCTTCTTTTTACTTAGTTATTTGTAACTACTTATTTGCTTAAATTCTAATTTCGGGACGAAATTCCTTCTAACGGGGGGATGATGTGAAAACCCGAAATTTCCATTCTGTACAACCATTCAATTCAATAGAAGTCAGAACAGTTTCTACTAACTTTCAAGCTTTTTGGAATAAGTTTGAGTGTTTTAAAGTTAGTACTTCAGGAGATAACAGGAGAGAGGATGCCCTAGGGTTTATTGTGCAACAATAAAGTCCCAAAACTCCAAGAGTTTGGAGTTTATGGCCTAAACAAAGGTGTTTACGGCCGTAAACCCTAAAAGGGGGTATAAATATGACACTTAGTCATTATTTACCACTTTTCACATTTTCAAGATCCAAAACCCATTTCTCTCTCAAGTATCATCCAACTTTTCTTCAAGATCTTCAACTTTGTAAGTGTTTCTATCCCTAAAAAGTCGATATCTTACTTAATCTAGTGATCTTACATGATTCCATTCGTGAAATCATTCCAAAAGTGTAGATCTTCAAGTTTCACCAAGAACACCAAGAACACACACTAGTGTTCTTGGACTCTTAGCACCTTTTCAAGCTTCTACCTAGTAAGTACTCTTACCCTAGAGTATTATAAGACTTGTTACACTTCTAATCATCAAGAAAACACCCAAGAAACACAAGATCAAAGGTGTTTACGGTCCAAGATGTTCTTGGACCGTAAACCCTAAAAAGGGTGCCAAAGTTTGCCCTAGTCCCTTACCAAGCCTTGGAAACTAGCCTAGACCCTTCCTTGATGTGCTTAGTACTTGAAAACATCAAAAGACCATAAACCATTTGGGTTTACGGCCGTAAACCCAAAGACAAATGGTCCAAGGACCGTAAACTCCACAAAGGAGTGAAATGGTGCCCTAAACACCTCCTAAGGCTTAAACGTGAAGTAGGAATGCTTCTTATGATCTTTAAAGCTTAAAAACTCAAAATGGTCAAAGTACCATGAGTTTACGGCCGTAAACTCATGGGTTTACGACCGTAAACTCATTGAGTGATGGTCACAAAACCGTAAACTCCAAGGGAGTTTACCCTTTGACCCTAAACCCAATAGCAATGTTCAACAACACTTAGATGCAATCTTTAGCACTTATAACACTTAAATAAGGTGTTTTGCATGTCCTAGGATGTCTTAACTTTGTTAATTAGTTGTTTAAAGACTAATTGGATACATATATGTGTTATTGTATGTTAACTAGGATCATTGTGTGTGTACAAGTCTTCACTTGACACCTAGCTATCCTATATCATCAGTTCTTCCAAACCACTCACTACAGGTGAGTTCATACCCCTTAATTAACCTTTTAAATGTTTTTAAATGCTTTTATGGGGGGGGGGGGAATACAAGTTGAACTATTATAGTTATTATATCAATCACATGTGATTAATAACTACCAAACAAGTGGATTTCTTACTTTTCAAACTGTGTTATCAAACTGTTTTACAAACTCTTTTTCATATCAAATACTTTTATTAAACTCTTTTAACTTATATTCTGTGTATCTATGTAGACATAGTTATATAAGTAGGATTGAAAGGACTTAGGACTGATAGCTCACCTTACTTCCTGTTCCTTGTTTGGTTGTGGACTTAGGGTATTCAGGTTATTTGTCCGAAGGTCGTTTGAATCCTAGTTATATATCATGTATATGTGTATAGATATAAAAGGTTACTTCATTCAGTTCAATACCTTTGGGTAGCAAAGGTACACAAACATGTTCATACATTCAAACAACATTACT
Organism: Lactuca virosa; assembly: GCF_052849685.1. NCBI lineage: Eukaryota > Viridiplantae > Streptophyta > Magnoliopsida > Asterales > Asteraceae > Lactuca > Lactuca virosa. The sequence goes on along the minus strand of NC_136428.1, from coordinate 433,715,004 downwards.
AGTAAACTATAATAGGTATAGTTTAGGGAGATACTAATAATATTACTAGAACAGGGAAACATACAATAAGTCAGTTCATACACGAGTCAATAACAAACAAACAATAGATAGGATAATGAGAAACAAACAATAGATACGATAATGAGAAACAAACAATAGATACTATGATGAGAAACAAACAATAGATACTATGATGAGAAACAAACAATATAATACTATGATGAGAAACAAACAATACATGCTAGACAGGGAGAGAACACACAATACAGGTAGCACATACATATACTAGAACATTATTACATTTATGTGAGCCATGTAACAGGGCATGACACTACCTGTCATGACCGTTTTGTATCCAGAATCTCCTTAAGTGGGGAGCGTATGAGTTTGTGTATAGATCTATATTGGATTGACTATCCTACACCTTGCTGCTCGCTACAGTGGGACTTGCAAGTCTACGGGTGCCAAACGTCATTTCTTACGACGTCTTACATCGTCGTTTTTCTATAGAGTCGGTAGCAGGATACAGGCCGATCACATGGTACTTTAAATAACAATTGGTTTAAGGTAGTTAGTACATCAGTAGTTACTTAATACAACACTACAGTACTATTTCATTTTCCCATTACATTTACTTTGTGATCTTCACACAATAAATAATAATGTAAAAACTATATTTTTGGTTAATGATAGTAGGATTTGGGAAAATACACACTCTTACAAGAGACACACACACAGATACTAGATGCCTTGGTAGAAGGCTACTTTTAGTAGGAAACATAGGGTTTTCTAGGAGAGTTCAAACAATTACAAACTTTTACAAACTTATACAATTACAGACTTACAAACACTTTCATACAAACACAGACATTAATATACTTATGATCTCACCAGCTTTAAAGCTGATAAACTCTTTCAAAATAACTTGTATTCTCAGGTCACCAGTAGACAGGTACCGGTGCCAGGTTTTGAGAAGATGGAGCTCGTTCAAGACTCATCTTTTATTTTGATGTATATTTTTGGTGTCTATATAACTTGACAGAACACACTTGTATGAAATTATATTATTAATGCAATGGATGATGTTGTTGCTTGTTTACTGCTTTGCATTGTTGTGATACTGAACATGACGTCCTCCACCCCCGAACGTTTTCGCCGTTCCGGTTTTGGGGTGTGACATTCAATTACCCAAAACAACATCTAATTAGCAACTGAATTCAAAACTATGATCAATAATCCAAACTTGGGGTAAAATGGCTATTTTACCCCTAGCCCAACACGACTCATAACCAAGGCCCAAAGCTATACGATCCATAAAAGCCATTAATGGCCTAATTTTCCAAATTGGGCCAATCCTATATGGGCCTTACCCTAAAGCCCAACAATTCCTGGTCCAATGATTTTCCGATGGCCCAAAGGTCCAAACCCATTGGGCCCAATCGAGGCCTAACTACATTGGGCCCACTAAGGCCCAAGTCACCATCCAAGGCCCATTAGGGCAAGCCCAGCAAGGCAAGCCCAGCCAAAAGTCCCATACTCTAAAATCCTTAATCCCTTATGAGCCCAAACCAAAGGATAAGTCCAAGACTAAGCTAGCCGACCATCAATGAGTCCAAAACTTGCACAGGTGATGCTCACTTTGTGAGCACCTTATGTTTACGTAGTGAGGTCGCAACTTTGGCCCAGAAACTTCCTCGAACACGCTCTCACGTCGTGAGGCCTTACTCCTCACGTCGTGAGTCCATATCTAACCAAAAATGAGCATTAAGCTCCTAATCCATTAAGCCTTAACATGGGACAGTCTAAAGGGTCTTCCTTGACCCCAAGGACCATAAAAATCGAAGCTTTTCAGTTGCATATGTCCAATACATGAATTAAACATCCACTTAGGTCAAAATGAAGGAAAAGGGATCAAGACTCAAACTTGGAGTCCAAAACCATGACCAAAATCCAGATCTAGAACTTATAGGACTTAAGATACCATCATAATCCATAAAGTTGCCAACTTTATGGATTCCATGCATGCTAACCAACATTACAAGCCATAAAATGCATGGAAACTTAGATCTAGTAAGCAAGGAAAGGAAAGGCATGAGCTTGAGGACTTACAAAGGTCCAAAAGCTCCACAACTAGCTGATGATGAAGCCAAGATGTCAACAAATGCACCACCAATGATCTTCTTCTTCCTCAAAGAGCTCCAATGACCCAAAAGCTCTTGAATAACACCAAGAATGGCCAAGAACTTCAATGGGGGCTGAGATTAGGGTTTCCAAAGGTCTAGGAGGTAAAGGAGGCTGGTGAGAAGCAACTTTAATCATCTCAAACCTTTAAATACCCGAAAATAAGGGTTTTGGAGCATCAGACGCTTCTCACGTTGTGATCACTTCATGCTCACGTCGTGAGCCTTAAATGAGCTTGGTCAACTAGTCAACGATCACTCACCCGAACCACTCCAACTTCAAACGGCCATAACTTCTTCGTTTCAACTCCGTTTTTGACGTTCTTTATATCCACGGAAAGGTGGAAAGAAGATCTACACATATATCAACTTATCCTCACCTCAAAACATTCCGAACAAAAATCCAAAATTCATAAAGAGCTCGAACTGCCACTTTACCAATATACCCCTTGGCTCCAAGACACAACCCAAACTCCCGGATCACCTCAATTACACTATCTGTAACTAAATGGGTCTAGACCTCTCTTTTCCAAAGGCCCTAAGCCTTATGATAACCTATCTTCAGGCCACAATCTCGAATTAGGAAAGCGATTCGGAACAGGGCGTTACAAGAAGTAGAAGCATGATGGGGTATTATCATGATTTACCTAGCTCAAACTAAAATAGATGTTCATTCCAGGGTGGTTTATGTCTCCCTAATAAAGTTAACATTTTTTAAAGAAAATAATGTGGAAGTTGTTTCCTGGAAAGACCTTTGTTGTGTTTTACTCTTAGATTATTCTAGTGCTAGAAATTGTTCTCTTATTTTTTCTTGAATTCTAGTGTTTCTATTCTCATATCCCAATCCATCTCAAGACAAACCAATTCATTCTCTCGCTCTTAAGTCCAACATTCCATCAAACAAAATCTCTACACACAATTCACTAATCACCATGTACTCAAAATGTGGAAACTTACAGGACGCACACCAACTGTTCGACAAAATGCCAGAGCACAATACAGTCACACTTAAATCCCTTATCTCAGGCTACTCAAATCATGGGTTTCAAATAGAAGCATTACATCTTTTCCAACACATGCTTAACACAAACATATCCACTACAAGTATAACCTTCATATCCGTCTTATCAACATGTGCACACACAGGAAAAGTCAAATATGGATGCAAATACTTCACTTTAATAATTAAGAAGTTTAACATTAAACCAAAAGAAGAACAATTTTCATGTGTAATAGATCTTTTAGGTAGATCAGGTAAACTTGATGAAGCTAATCTTGATACTTTTACCGTTTTACCCTTTAATTACTGATGGAAAATTGACAGGTAGTAAGGGCTATTATATCTATGCTTAGAACAACACCGGTGGCATGTGATGAGGGGTCATATAGACGAGTATTTAAGGCCGTGTTGCCTTTAGAAAAAGACAAAAAGAAAAAGGTATAAATAATAAATTTTAGTAGCATTATGCTGATGTCATCTTGGTTTGAGCCCTATTCAAGCTCCTTAACTCCCCAAACCCACTCCATTCTCAGCCTCCACCCCTCCAACATCCCTTCCATGAAATCCTAACCCTAGTTGAGCCTTGTGTGCTAAAAGAAGGTGTTTTTGAGTACTTTAGAGTATGCATGGTGCACCTTGGAGAAGAAGGAACTTCTTGGAGAAGTGTTGGTTGCATTGGAGCTGGTAGATATGGACTTTGTTCACCTTGATCTATCCTCTAAAGGTATAAAGTTTGAATCTTGATGATGCATTTGTTAGATCTAACTAGTTTTGGATGTTATGAGCTTTTGGTCATTTTAGTGCATAAAGTTTAGATCTTGAAAGTTTGTGACCTTGTTATGGATAAAGTTGGAAACTTTATCCATCTAAACATCATTTTGATTCAGATCTTAAAGTTGGAGACTTGTACTTAATGGATTAAGTTGAAAAAAGATGAACTTTTGGGTCCCCTTGAGACTTAAAGACTAGATCTTGTTTGTTGGGACCATTCTAATGGATAAAGTTGGAAACTTTATCCATTATAAAGCTATTATGAATTATAAAAATGTGATCTTGGCCCTTCTATCCCTTCCATGCAAGAGTTGTGATGTCTTATTGTGTTAAGAACTTGGGGTTATGGACATTAAGCACTTTATAGCCATGCAAAGTCATAATGTTGGAAACTTTATGACTTATGATATCATTTTGGGCTTGGATGTGAGTTTTGGATGTAAGAACTCTCTTAATGGAATTTTCGGACTGGGCTATGTACGCTGCGCGTACTTGGTGGTACGCTGTATGTACGCGGTCAGCGCCCTACTTTTGGTCAACATCAGAGTATGATGGGCGTACTCTCTTGGTACGCAAGGCGTACTCCGCAGGGAAGAAAAATTGACTTTTGGACCTTGACCGTTAACTTTGAATTTGACTAGGGTTGACCAAGTTTGACCTAAGGGTATTTTGGGTATTTCGGGATTTTGATTGTGATTGATCACTTGGATGGTTAGGTTTTGGTTGGAGCTGAGATTCAGAGTCGGGACCTCAATCAGACCGAGAGGTGAGTCCTTCCTCACTGTACTTACGGGTTGAAGGTACCAAGGCCGACCCATTGGATTAGATATCTTGTTATGTGGTAGTATGTTATCGTGCGGTAGTGATCTGTTAGATCTGTATCCTAGTATATAGGATAATGTTATGCTTAGTAATTTGTAGATGTGTCTGATTGTTTGTTGACTGGTTATATTCTTATTTGTTGTATATGTCGAATATTGTGGTGGGTTGAGACTGTACTGCTTTGTGTGCCAGTCAACAGACCGGGGCATTCCAACCTTGATAGGTTGTGGGTTGGGGGTAATCCAACCTCGATAGGTTGTTGACCCAGTATGTATGGGCATTCCTGAAGGGTTTTGAGCACTCTAACAACCTTATGGTGCACATGCAACCCTAGATGCTTTGGATCTATGTTTTCTATAATTATTCATGCAATTTGATTTTCCAAAGCACACATCCTAACTAGCATACAATTTGACAATTGAACAATATAACTAGTTAGATAACTTACCTCTTAGTAGGACTTGTAGTTATTGGCCTTCAAAAGCTTTAGCACCTCAAATGTGATGCCTCTATTGTGTCACAAACACCAAGTGCAAAAGGTGGCTTGAGAGAATAAGTTACTTAGCACAAAAATCGGTTCTAACTCTCCAAGAATGTATGTGCAACCGATTTTAGCTCTAGGGAGTTCCTTTTATAGTGTGACAAGTGTTAGGGTTACATCCATGCAAACCCTAATGCATTATGACCCTTCATATTACTTAGGCTCCATGGGTTAAACCTCCATGGACTATCCATGTTGGTTTAGCTCATCCTAATTAACCATGGATCATTGGCCCACACTATAAGAATCATTGATTTACCAAATCAGTCCCCGTATATTTAATTAGTCTCTTTTGATCACTAAATTAATTCCAAATTAATTATTGATCAATACTAATTAAATAATATGATTTCACATTAATATATTATACTTGTAATATATTAACAAATCACAAATAACCTTATTCTCAAAAGTTCATCCTATCAAATTGCATTGGTGAAGGCAACCCAAAAGGACCATGCTACTCTCGGGTCAAGTACATACCGATTATAGTTATGGGCTTAGACACCTAATCCAACAGTCTCCCACTTGGATAAGTCTAATAACTATAACTGCAAGTACGACTTAAACAACCGACTAGCAATCATAGCTCTTAAAAGCCGTTGTCGAACTCTGACCTAGTCAGTGACGCGTCCTTTAGATAAGGGATCATATAATCCTCTGTTCTTCAAGATATCAGCCAGACAAATACATGGAACAATGTCATACTTATTGTCCAACAGTTTGTTTCTCGATTTCCGATTTGTTTGACAGAGAACTTAATTGAACACATCAATTTAGTCCCGACCGGTCCCGACACATAAGTAAAAAAAAAATCATCGAGGGGCCCAATATATTGCTTTTAATCCTCCAAGAATTAAAAGGAACAAATAAACTTCGACATGATATGCTTGTACCAACTATTCGTTAAATCATACACAACAGTGTGTTTTATAACATCAAGTTACTGATGCGTTTTCACACTATCAATGTACAACCAACTCATAGTCAACAACTCATATATCTTGGTTTGAGACTTATATGATATTATCGTCTCACGATCACTCATGATAAATTCCATGAAGTGATTCAAGTGAGCGTGGGTTTAATCCAATACTCAGACCTTATGAGTACTCATGAATGTTGTAGCAATCTCTTGCTATGTCTAAAACACTTCAGACAATCTACAAGCCAAATTCATGACAGTCTTGCCTCAATACCTACTTCCAAAGTATGATCGACTGTGGACAGTTTGAATAATATAATTATTCTGGAAGTCAAAACATGCAAAATGAAACAATAGTAAACAATCGACACAAGATAGTAACTTTACTCATAAATAAAACACCTTTTATTTAATCATCAAATGTCAATTACATTTTATCTATTAAAAGTTTCAAAATAGATATCTAATCATTAAAACTAATATTATCCTTCAGCCCAATGCTCCTCACATGTTGCAAATGATTAACCCTACTCAGTCCCTTCGTGAGGGGATCTGATGGGTTCTCATCTGATGATACCCTCTTTACCACGAGGAGTCCTTCTTCCACCCGATGTCTTATGAAGTGATATTTCTTGTCGATGTGCCTGGATCTTCCATGATCCCTTGGTTCCTTGGTTAAGGCAACCGCACTCTCATTATCACAGAAAATCTCCATAGGCTCCTTTATAGCTGGTACAACTCTAAGGTCTCCGATGAAGTTTTTCAGCCATATCGCCTCCTCCGACGCCTCGCTTGCTGCTATATACTCTGATTCGCACGTTGAATCAGCTACAATATCCTGTTTGGAACTTTTCCAAGTTATTGCTCCTCCATTCCGGGTAAAAACCCAGCCCGACTGAGAGCGGAAATTATATTTTTCGGTCTGAAAACTGGCGTCACTATACCCTGTGACTCTTAGGTCATCACTCCCACCAAGAGTAAGGACCCAGTCCTTAGTCCTGCATAGGTACTTAAGAATATTCTTTACCGCAGTCCAATGAGCCTTACCAAGATTCCCTTGATATCTGCTGACCATGCTCAAAGCAAATGCCACATCAGAGCGAGTACAAGTCATAACATACATGATTGAGCTAAATGCGGAAGCATATGGTACTCGACTCATCTCAGCTATTTCAGCCTCTGTACTCGGACTCTGAGTCTTACTCAATTTGGTATTGCCTTAGATGGGTAAGTCACCTTTCTTGGAATTCTCCATGCTGAACCGTCTCAACACCTTGTCCTAGTAGGTACTTTGAGTAAGTCCATTTAGTCTTTTACTCATGTTTCTCAATATCCTTATCCCTAGGATGTAAGCAGCTTCTCCAAGGTCCTTCATAGCGAAACACTTCCCAAGCCAGGAATTAACCTCCTTCAAGGTTGGAATGTCATTTCCTATGAGTAGTATGTCATCCACATACAACACCAGGAAGCTAACTGTACTCCCACTAGCCTTGACCTACACACAGGACTCAACCTCGCTTCTCGAAAATCCAAACTCTTTGACTTTCTCATCGAAACAAAGATTCCATCTGCAAGATGCTTGTTTCAATCCATAAATGGATTTCTCAAGCTTACACACTCTATTAGGGTACTTTGCATTGACAAAACCCTCTGGCTGACTCATGTAAACATCTTCAGCCAACTTCCCATTAAGGAAAGCAGTTTTGACATCTATTTGCCATATTTCATAGTCATGAAATGCAGCTATGGCTAACATAACCCTAATAGATTTAATCTTTGCTACTGGTGAGAAGGTCTCATCATAGTCAAATCCATGAGTTTGAGTAAAGCCCTTCGCAACTAGTCACGCCTTATATGTGTTTAATTTCCCATCCATGTTGGTCTTCTTCTTGAAGATCCATTTGCACCCGACTGTCTTACAACCCGGTACATTATCAACCAAGTTCCAAACTTGATTGTCATACATGGACTGAATCTCGCTGTCCATAGCCTCTTTCCGCTTTGCAGACTCGGGGCCTGCCATGGGTTCCTTGTAATTGTTAGGTTCATCCAAATTTACCAGTGTGCTATCACTGATAAATGTATCACCCTCAGATGTTATATGGAAACCATATAACACAGGCGGAACACTAACTCTACTAGAGCGCCTCGGAGGTACGGACTCGTCAAATGGTTCAACAGAAGTTTCTTCCTCAGGTTGATCGCTAGTGTTTGAGGTTCCTTCACCGCTTGACTCTTGAAGCTCTTCAAGGTCAATTTGCCTCCCACTGTCCCCTTGGCCTATGAGTTCTCTCTCGCGAAAGACTCCTCTCCTCGCAACGAAGACACCATTGTCACTCGGTCTACAGAAGAGATATCCAAAGGATTTATGTGGGTAGCCGATGAAAATACACCGCTTACTATGAGGTTCGAGCTTGTCGTGAGTCTCACGTCTCACGACAACCTTGCAACCCCAAACCTTGATGTGTGCTAACGAGGGAACCTTCCCTGTTCACATCTCGTGAGGTGTTTTGGCAACCTTCTTAGTTGGGACTAGATTAAGGATATGGGCGGTAGTCTCTAAGACATACCCCCAGAATGAGATGGGTAACGAAGCTCGAATCACCATGGAACGAACCATGTCCAACAAGGTTCGATTGCGCCTCTCAGCCACACCATTAAGCTGTGGTGTCCTAGGTGGCGTCAATTGTGAAACAATCTCACATTCCTTAAGATAGTCTTGGATCTCGATACTAAGATAATCACCACCCCGGTCGGATCGGAGCATCTTTATCTTCCTGCCCAGCTGATTCTCCACTTCTTGTTTAAACTCTTTGAACTTTTCAAAGGTTTCTGACTTATGTTTGATTAAGTAGATATAGCCATATCTGCTTAATCATCAATAAAAGTCACATAGAAGCGGTTATCATCCCTTGTGGCGGTTCTGAAAGGTCCACACACATCGGTGTGTATGAGATCCAACAAACCTTCACCCCTTTTACAAGTATCAGTGAAGGGTGACTTGGTCATCTTTCCAAGCAAACAAGATTCGCAAGTGTCATCCGACCTTAAGTCGAATGACTCCAAAACTCCAGCTGTAACATCCGAAAAATACCAACTAAAAATTTCATTTTTTTTAATTAGGTTAATACATAAAAACATCGTTACAAAACATTCATAATATTAATTTATGTCTGAAAACCGGTAACATCATAGTAAAATATTCAGAGTACATCCCAGAAAATCCATAGTGCGGAAACAAGAGTGTGTGTGATATGCCGCTACCGCGCCAACTCCTTTTCGCTAGCTGAAGAGATACCTGAAACAAAACTATAAAACGTAAGCACGAAGCTTAGTGAGTTCCCCCATAATGCCACATACCATGCAATCATATAATGAATAGCTAAGGGATACGGGCCTCGCCCACACCCATAGAGATACGGGCCTCGCCCACACTTTACTTTCTGAGAGGTACGGGCCTCGCCCACACTCTGCTATCCATGGAGATACGGGCCTCGCCCACACTCCGCTACTAAACCATAACATACAAGTATCACACAGACAACAAGTATAAGCAATTCTATCATATTGGCATATAACACAATCAAACTCAGCTATGAGATACGGGCTCCGCCCATACTCCGATACTAACATATCGTCTATACGGGCCGGCCTTGGTGCCTTAGACCCGTCCCTACTGGAAGGAAACTCACCTCGAGAGTAGCTGCCGAAAACCTGCTCAGACTACGCCTGGCTGCTGCACCGGTAATCCCTCCGGCTATAAATCCGTAAACATGGATTAGGTACTCATAAATACCCCTAAGGTCAAATGACTGGTCAAAGTCAACTCCTTGGTCAATGTCAACCTTCTGATTGACTGGACTCGCCGAGTCCATATGGCGACTCGCCGAGTCCTTCTATGTCTAGCCCGACTCTGACTCATCGGGTCCCTGTTCCCACTCACTGAGTCAGCCTGACTCGCTAGACGGGGACAACTAACAAACCCGCGACTGGACTCGCCGAGTCCAGGGGGGGACTCGCCGAGTCCGACGAACAGATCTCACAAATCGCTCCAATCTTCCATCAGAACATCAACCTTGGAGATTTGGAGATTCTGGGACTATAGCTACACGTTAAATTGCTAATTCCACGTGCGACTACGGAGGGTTGGAGCTCCTACACTTAAACCCTTCTTATCCTAGTGACTGATCATATGACTCGCCGAGTTGGAGGAACAACTCGTTGAGTTCAAGGCTATATTCAAGGGACTCGCCGAGTTTGAAGAACGACGCGCCGAGTACCAGACAATCTTCATAGGACTCGCCGAGTTGTTTATCCAACTCGCCGAGTCTAAGGCCATCTTCATGGAACTCGCCGAGTGCACTTTGGCACTCGCCGAGTACTCTTCGACTCTTCACCCATTCTGGCCAAAACTGAGACATGCAATGGTTCCAAACCATAAATCTAAGCTCCTAGGGCATAAACACACGGAGTTTGGGAGGTTTAAGGGCTTGCAATCCACATATAAGGGACAAAAAGGGAATCTATTATACTAAAGATTAAGAAGGAGATTTCTTACCTGGTTAGGAGCTTCTCCCAGGGTAGATTTCGGATCTACCACACTTCCTTGCACCCTCCAACTTCCTCCTTCTTCTCTTAAGCTTCAAACTTCCTTCACCAAGCCAAAATCACTCCCAAGGATCAAAATGGGCTAGGGTTTCGCTCTCCAGTTCTTCTGGAAGAGAATGGGACGAAATGGGTGTTTTAGAATGGGTAAAATAGGGTGCAATGTCTGAAAATAGAGTTTCATCCAGACAGGTGGACTCGCCGAGTCCATGCATCGACTCGCCAAGTTCACCGCTCAAATCCCGTGTCCACCCTGCTGCTACTCGGCGAGTCGGGACGCAGACTCGCCGAGTTCGTGGCAAAATTAAGATAAAAACTTAAATAAAATCATACCATGAACCCGGTGTTACAAATCTCCCCCACTTATTTTAGACTTCGTCCTCGAAGTCTGCCGCTCCCTTCCGGAACAGCTCCGGGTAATGCTCCATCATCTCATCCGCGGGCTCCCAAGTCCATTCCGAGCCCTTCCGATGCTGCCATTGCACCTTCACCATATCCACCCTTTTGTTCCTCAGTTCCTTCGACTTCCGGTCTAGGATAGCCACAGGCCGCTCGATATAATTCAGGCTGTCATCAACCTGGATGTCCTCCAAAGGTACCACTGCTGAATCGTCCACCATGCACTTCCGCAGCTGGGAGACGTGGAAAGTGCTGTGGATCTGACTGAGTTCGGCTGGCAGGTCCAGCTGATATGCCACCTTGCCCACTCGGGCTGCAACCCTAAACGGTCCAATATACCTGGGACCCAACTTGCCCCGTTTCCTGAATCGGATGACGCCCTTCCACGGCGACACTTTTAGGAGAACCATATCCCCCACCTGGAACTCCAGGTCTGATCGGCGCCTATCGGCATAACTCTTCTGCCGACTCTGAGCAGTCTGAAGCCTGCTCCGGACCTGCTGAATCTTCTCTGTCATCTTGAGCACTACTTCGGTGCTCCCCATGACTCTCTGTCCAACCTCGCCCCAACATATCGGGGTCCTGCACTTCCTCCCGTACAACATCTCGAAGGGAGGACAGTCAATACTCGCATGATAGCTGTTATTGTATGAAAACTCGGCTAAAGGAAGATAGGTATCCCAGCTACCACCAAAGTCTAAAACACACGCCCGCAGCATATCCTCCAGAGTCTGGATGGTCCGCTCGCTCTGGCCATCCGTCTGCGGGTGAAAGGCTGTACTAAAATGCAGACGAGTACCCAGCTCGTCATGAAACTTCTTCCAGAACCTGGAAGTGAACCGCACATCCCTATCCGAAATCACTGAAACTGGCACCCCGTGCCGTGCCACCACCTCTCTGACGTAGATATCGGCCAATTTCTCGGCCGAGATGCTCTCCTGAATCGGGATAAAGTGGGCGCTCTTGGTCAATCGATCGACGCTGACCCATATCGAATCCACTCCCCGCGCGGTCCTGGGAAGCTTGGTTATGAAATCCATCGTGATGTCTTCCCATTTCCACAGCGGGATATCCAACGGCTGCATCTTGCCGTGCGGTCTCTGGTGTTCGGCCTTGACCTTCCTGCAGGTCAGGCACCACTCAACGTACCATGCTACATCCCGCTTCATGCAGGGCCACCAATAGTCCAGACGAAGATCCCTATACATCTTCGTTGCCCCTGGATGAATGGAGAATCGGGATTTATGCGCCTCCTCCATCAGAACCTGGCGCACGCCTCCGAGATATGGAACCCACACCCTGCGGTGTAATGTCAATAATCCTCTGCTGTCATAGTCGAAGGAGGAAACCTGTCCCACAATCCGCTCACTCTTCCGATGTTCCTCCTTCATAGGCTCCTGCTGAGCCTCCCGGATCCGCTCCAAAAGCGGAGTCAAGACTGTCATCCGCATGCAAATATCCCTGATCGGCGCCGCCTTGCGGCTAAGCGCATTGGCCACCACGTTGGCCTTCTCCGGGTGATAAAGGATTTCACAATCATAATCCTTTACCACATCAAGCCACCGACGCTGCCTCATATTCAGATTTGGCTGGTCCATGAGGTACCTCAAACTCTTGTGGTCCGTGTAAATCGTACAGCGAAACCCATAGAGGTAATGACGCCAAATCTTGAGGGCGAACACGACAGCCCCCAACTCCAAATCGTGCGTCGGGTAGTTCGCCTCGTGAGGCTTCAACTGCCTCGACGCGTAGGCGATGACATGGCCTATCTGCATCAATACCGCGCCCAAACCTGAGATGGACGCATCGCAGTATACAAAAAAATCCTCCATGCCCTCTGGCAAGGCTAAGATTGGCGCCTCGCACAATCTCTGTCTCAGTGTGTCGAATGCTGCCTGCTACTCAGGACCCCAACGAAAGACCACATCCTTCCTCGTTAACCTGGTCAGGGGTAATGCTATCTTGGAGAAATCCTGGATGAATCTCCGATAGTAGCCAGCTAATCCCAGGAAACTCCGAATCTCAGATGGAGATTTCGGAACCTCCCATCTCATCACGGCCTCCACCTTGGCCGGATCCACCGAAATCCCGTTCTGGTTGACAAGGTGCCCAAGAAACTGCACCTCGCGTAACCAGAACTCACACTTGGAGAACTTAGCATACAAGTTCTCCCTTCTCAAGGTCTCCAAAACCTCCCGCAAATGCTCCTCATGCTGCTCTCGCGTCTTGGAGTAAACCAAGATATCATCAATAAATACTATCACCGACCGGTCTAACATCGGTCTACACACGCGGTTCATGAGGTCCATGAACGCGGCAGGAGCATTGGTGAGCCCGAAAGGCATCACCACGAACTCATAGTGGCCATAACGTGTCTGAAATGCCGTCTTCTGCACATCCTCCTCTCTGACCCTCACCTGGTGATACCCTGAACGCAAATCTATCTTGGAGAACCAAGATGCTCCCTGAAGCTGGTCAAAGAGGTCGTCAATCCTCGGGAGTGGGTAGCGGTTCTTCACCGTTACCTTATTCAGCTCCCTATAGTCGATACACATCCGATGCGACCCGTCCTTCTTCTTCACAAACAGAATCAGGGCTCCCCAGGGTGAACTGCTCGGTCTAATGAAACCCTTGTCTAACAGCTCCTGAAGCTGTGTAGACAACTCCTGCATCTCAGGAGGAGCCAACCGATACGGTGCCTTGGCTATCGGAGCCGCACCAGGGACTAGGTCGATCCTGAACTCCACCTGTCGCTCTGGAGGTATCCCAGGCAGCTCCTCGGGGAATACATCCGTGAACTCTCGTACTACGGGCACATCGCCCACCGTCGCCTTACCCGCCTCCCGGGTGTCCATGACATATGCGACATATCCTACGCAACCCTGCTGAAGGTAACGCCTTGCCCTCGCTGTCGAACATAAGGCTGGCCCTCGCTGTGATCTCTCACCCTGAATTACTAACTCTCCCCCACTTGGGGCTCTGACTCGTACTAACTGCTGCGCGCAATCTATCACTGCCCCATTGGGACTCAGCCAATCCATACCAATAATGACCTTGTTTCCCCGCAATGGAATGGGAACTAGGTCAACCAAATACCCCTCTTCGAACAACCTCAATACACAATCTCGGAAGACCTCTGATGCTCGCACCGACCGGTCGTCCGCAATATCGACCTCTAAAGGGCAATCCAACATGCCCGTGGACTCAGGAAACTTCTTGCTAAGTGCAAGAGAAACAAAGGATCGGGTAGCCCCCGAATCAAACAACACCTGGACTGGAATACCGTTCACATGGAACGATCCTAAACGTATATACACAGAGCACATATCAATATCATAAATCTCATATAAATAGGTCAGAGGGAAGAATCATACCCGTCACCACATCGGGTGCAGCGCGTGCCTCCTCGGCTGTCAGCTGAAATGCCCGGCTCCTCACCACCGGAGCCTCTGCCTTGCCCTGCCGGCCATCTGTAATCCGCAGGGTCGCTGGAGCTGGCGCCTGTACTGGCGCTGTTGCTGTCAACTGGGGGCAGTTGGCCCTCTTGTGGCCCCTCTGGTTGCAGTGGAAACACAGCAACTCAGATGTCTGAACAACCGGAGCAGGGGCAGTACAATCCCTGCTGAAGTGTCCCGTCTTGCCGCACCTGTAGCAGCCTGTCGATCCTAATCTACACGCTCCCTCGTACGACCTGCCGCACTTCTTGCAGCGGCCCGGTCCTGAATGGCCTTTCGGCCTACCATCTGATCCCTTGGGCTTCTTTCCCGAAGCCCCTATCGTCTGTCCCTCCTCTGCCTTCCTCTTCCGGATGTGCTCCAGATCTATCTCCCTCTCCCTCGCCCTAGAAATCATAGAATCCAGGGTAGGGCAAGCTGAAAAACTGACATGCTCCCGAATGTCGGCTTGCAGCATGTCATGGTAGCGGGTCCTCCTCATATCCTCATCACCTGCATACTGGGGCACCAGTAATGCCCTCTCCCGGAACTTGGCAGTGATCTCTGCCACTGTCTCTGTCGTCTGCCTCATATCCAAGAACTCCCGTGCCAACTGCTGGAGCTCCACCGCAGGCGCGAACTCCGCCCTGAATCGTGTCACAAAGTCCGGCCATGTCATAGCCTCAATGGCCGTGGCTCCCAAAGAGTCACAAACCGACTCCCACCAATCTCTAGCTCTGTCACGTAGACACCCTGCTGCAAATCATACCTTCGACCCCTCGGGACAGAAGCTGATCAGCTGTGCAGACTCAAGGTCTGCAATCCATCGTCTGGCAGCAATGGGGTCCTTTGCCCCATGGAAATCTGATGCACCACTGCCCCTGAAGTCCTTGAAGGACAGTGTGCGAGATCCTGACTGGCTAGCCGCCATATCACTCCTGAACGCCCTGAGACGATCCTCCATCAACTCTACAATACCCTCCTTGATCGACCCGAAGATGATGGGAGTCGACTCAAGGATGCCCCTGGTAATCTCTGACGCAATGAACTCGCGTAGACCCTCATCAACTGGTTCGGACCCTGAACCCGAACCCGATCCTGATCCTGAGCCTCCCGCTCCTTGTCGTATGGTCACCATGCTGCAAAACATAGCATAACCACCATCATACTATATTCCACTAACGAGGCTCACATTCATATCACAAGTCCCCGGTCTCGTCTCGGCCCTTTTTGAATCGAGTACGGATCCTCCGCTTTCAGTAGTACGGGCCCATACTACCTTCCACGTCTATCCGTACTTTCCTCAAGAATTGCCTCAACTCAACCAAGTCCTTTCTACTAATACTGCGGTTCTCGTGCTACTCTCGCCTTAGGCTTGCCCTAAGTAATCGCCATCCCACTCTCTGCCATCAGCTGCACAAGAAGTCCCTGCTTTCTTTCCCTAACTAGCTCGCGAATACTATTACATATTACTCAAACTAGATAATTATTCGAATGAGAGGTCCTACCCTACAACGGTTGGACTCAAACGAGAGCTGCGAAATAGGGTTAGACCCAACCTTCTGAAATTATTTAATCCTTGCAATATGTAACTTAGCATATTCGTTCACTAGTTAGAGAAAGACGACTAGAACTCCTAATAGCACAAAGCAAGCAGCATTCGGGCATTGAGTACACATAATCGAGTATATACTACTCTGGCTATCATACTGACTGATCTGTACTAGCATGCAATTCTCAAAAAGCCGAAACACATAAAGCAGGCACATAAGGCATCATTCCTAGATCCTTAGTCCTATTCTAGCATGCTGTTCTACTGAAACTGAAACTGATTATCATAACGTAAACTTGTATGGGTACTTTGGGGAAAACTTACTTGAGCTCGGCCGGTCGCGCACATCACACACCTTTTTCTTTTTAGAAACCTCTTTTACTTAGTCTTTAGAAAATCATTTTTTTTATAAAAATCTTTTAATCCCTCGATTTGAGTCCAGACACCCCCGAAGGTGTGTCCGAATCCCTCAAACCAGGGCTCTGATACCAACTTGTAACATCCGAAAAATACCAACTAAAAATTTCATTTTTTTTAATTTGGTTAATACATAAAAACATCGTTACAAAACATTCATAATATTAATTTATGTCTGAAAACCGGTAACATCATAGTAAAATATTCAGAGTACATCCCAGAAAATCCATAGTGCGGAAACAAGAGTGTGTGTGATATGCCGCTACCGCGCCAGCTCCTTTTCCCTAGCTGAAGAGATACCTGAAACAAAACTATAAAACGTAAGCACGAAGCTTAGTGAGTTCCCCCATAATGCCACATACCATGCAATCATATAATGAATAGCTAAGGGATACGGGCCTCGCCCACACCCATAGAGATACGGGCCTCGTCCACACTTTACTTTCTGAGAGGTACGGGCCTCGCCCACACTCTGCTATCCATGGAGATACGGGCCTCGCCCACACTCCGCTACTAAACCATAACATACAAGTATCACACAGACAACAAGTATAAGCAATTCTATCATACTGGCATATAACACAATCAAACTTAGCTATGAGATACGGGCTCCGCCCATACTCCGATACTAACATATCGTCTATACGGGCCGGCCTTGGTGCCTTAGACCCGTCCCTACTGGAAGGAAACTCACCTCGAGAGTAGCTGCCGAAAACCTGCTCAGACTACGCCTGGCTGCTGCACCGGTAATCCCTCCGGCTATAAATCCGTAAACATGGATTAGGTACTCATAAATACCCCTAAGGTCAAATGACTGGTCAAAGTCAACTCCTTGGTCAAAGTCAACCTTCTGATTGACTGGTCGCCGAGTCCTTCTATGTCTAGCCCGACTCTGACTCATCGGGTCCCTATTCCCACTCACTGAGTCAACCTGACTCGCTAGACGGGGACAACTAACAAACCCGCTACTGGACTCGCCGAGTCCAGGGGAACAGATCTCACAAATCGCTCCAATCTTCCATCAGAACATCAACCTTGGAGATTTGGAGATTCTGGGACTATAGCTACACGTTAAAATTGCTAATTCCACGTGCGACTACGGAGGGTTGGACCTCCTACACTTAAACCCTTCTTATCCTAGTGACCGATCATATGACTCGCCGAGTTGGAGGAACAACTCGTTGAGTTCAAGGCTATATTCAAGGGACTCGCCGAGTTTGAAGAACGACGCGCCGAGTACCAGACAATCTTCATAGGACTCGCCGAGTTGTTTATCCAACTCGCCGAGTCTAAGGCCGTCTTCATGGAACTCGCCGAGTGCACTTTGGCACTCGCCGAGTACTCTTCGACTCTTCACCCATTCTGGCCAAAACTGAGACATGCAATGGTTCCAAACCATAAATCTAAGCTCCTAGGGCATAAACACACGGAGTTTGGGAGGTTTAAGGGCTTGCAATCCACATATAAGGGACAAAAAGGGAATCTATTATACTAAAGATTAAGAAGGAGCTTTCTTACCTGGTTAGGAGCTTCTCCCAGGGTAGATTTCGGATTTACCACACTTCCTTGCACCCTCCAACTTCCTCCTTCTTCTCTTAAGCTTCAAACTTCCTTCACCAAGCCAAAATCACTCCCAAGGATCAAAATGGGCTAGGGTTTCGCTCTCCAGTTCTTCTGGAAGAGAATGTGACGAAATAGGTGTTTTAGAATGGGTAAAATAGGGTGCAATGTCTGAAAATAGAGTTTCATCCAGACAGGTGGACTCGCCGAGTCCATGCATCGACTCGTCGAGTTCACCGCTCAAATCCCGTGTCCACCCTGCTGCTACTCGGCGAGTCGGGATGCAGACTCGCCAAGTTCGTGGCAAAATTAAGATAAAAACTTAAATAAAATCATACCATGAACCCGGTGTTACACCAGCCTTTTGGAGTTGGCCTATGCGCTTCTTGTTGACATGTCCAAGACGACAATGCCACAAGCATGCCTTATCCAAACTATTGGAAGAATCAATGTGCAACACATTATTTCCTAAGTTGTCTATAACCATCACAGTTTCATATACACCATTACAAGGCAATGCTTTAAAATAAAAAACACCATTATAAAAAGCATTAATAGCACTAATTTCATTATCAAATGAAAAACAAAAACCTTGTTTGTACAAACCATGAAAGGAAATTATATTTCTTGCCATATCAGACGAGTAACAACATTTATTCAAATCTAATTTCAACCCACTACTAATCAATAAAGCATAAACTCCATTCTTGGTGACAGGTGACATTTTCCTATTCCCCATGATCAAGTTCATCTTCTCGTGCTCCACATCCTTAATTCTTTTTAGTCCCTGCAAATCAGAACAAATGTGAAATCCACAACCTGTATCAAGGACCCAAGAACAAGAGTGTGATGAGTTATTAGATAGAATAGTATAAATACCTGCATGGGTGGGCTTAACCTTCCCATCCTTTACATCCTGCAAGTATTTGAGGCAGCTCCACTTCCAGTGCCCTTTATCATGACAACAGAAATACTCTGCTTCTTTTGGGTTGGTAGAGGGATTAGCAAAACCAACTTTGGTCCCACTGGAAGAGGATCCATCAAGAGACTTTCCCTTGCGGCTCTTAGAGGGAACCTTACTCTTCTTCCCTTTCCCATGCCTAATTGCCAAGACAGGGACAGCAACAGTAGGAGTAGAAACAACGGATTTACCTTTGCGACTACTTTCAGCAGTTCTTAAAAGGCCTTGAATCTTGCTAAGAGTGACCTCCTCATTGTTCATATGATAGGTCATTCGGAACTGATCATAACATGGAGGTAAAGAGTGTAGAATGATATCTATGACCGCCTCTTCATCGAAGTTCACATTCAACTTCAGCAAGCGGTCCACAAACCTTTTCATTTTCTGCAAGTGGGCCGTGATGGATTCTCCATCCTTCATCTTTGTTGTTATCATGGAGGCGATGATTTCATACCTCTCTTGACGAGCACTCTGATGGTATCTTTCCATTATGTAACACCCAAATTTTCAAATAATTTTTCACATTTTATAAAACACATTTTTATCCATAATTGTTATAAAAACACCATTGTATCACATAGTCAAATCATAACATCACATCCCAAGATCATAATATAAAAACTTCTCGTGTGTGTACTGATCAAGCCGATGCCTTCCCGCGATCCTCACTGGTACCTGAAACACATAACACAACACTGTAAGCATAAATGCTTAGTGAGTTCCCCAAAATACCACACACAACACATATTAGCCACTCGAGGCTATAACTCTGTTTGACCCTCTGGTCAATGTGTCTCAGTGGGACCCTCCAGTCCCATAACTCTGTGGGCCCTCTGGCCCTAACTCTGTGGACCTTCCAATCCTAACTCTGTAAACTCTGTAACATGCATAGCAAACATCACATAGAAATCACATCATGCAAAAGCATACAAAATACTCTGTCACATAACTCTAATTACCACTCTAGGTAAAGTATAGTGAGAAGACTCACCTCGGGTATTTCGGTAAAGCTCGAACTCTGTAAAATCGGGTCTAGCCTCTGCCTAATCATATAAAATAAAAACTCTAAATCAATACGTCTCTCAAGGCTAGACTATTCCTCCTCTTAGTACTCTCAGAATGGCAAAAGACCATTTTACCCCCTCCATGGCTCAAAGACCCTAAAGTTGACCAAACCCTAAAAGTCAACAAAAGTCAACCCTCCGGGTTACGCTGCGCGTACCAAACATGTACGCTGGGCGTACCCGGCGTCCTCACAGAAACGGGGTGCGTGACCCCTTACGCTGCGCGTACTGGGATTACGCCCCGCGTAACTCCCAGTTTCAGTCATTCAGCTCTTGAGGTCTTAAACAGTTAAGACTCACGTCCAACTTCTAGATCTGACCATTTCTAAGCCTCTTAATCCATAAAGTCGATGACTTCAAGCCTTTGCATGGCTGAACAAGTCACTAACACCCGAAATATTCCATTTCTAGCCCTAGAAAGCTCAAAACTCTAGCATGTCCTCATATCAACGACCAAGATGGAAACTTTATGGATCTAAAACACAAATATCACTGAAAGGGGACAGATCTCGGACCATGGAGCACCTTACACTCATAAAGTCTCCACCTTTGGGACTTTTAACCCTAGAAATGGCCCATGCAACAACAAACCAAAAGAAGGGGAAAGTTTTGAACTTTATACCTCTAAAAGCAGCTCCTTCCTCTGTAGATCTCATATCCAAACTTGCACTTCAAGCTCTAGCCTCCACAAGCTCCTCTCCTTCTTCTTCACTAACACCCCAAGGCACTTTTAGCTCCAAAATCACACACACTCACTAAGGACGATGGAAAGTTCTCTCTTAGGGTTTTACTCACTGCTATGGAGGCTGAGAAATGAGCCTTAACATCCAATATATAGTGCACAAGTCAGAAATTAGGGTTTGCATCTGGACACATTACGCCCAGCGTAACCCTGGGTATGCCCAGTGTACTCAGGCGAGTCCGCGTCCAAAATAAGCGCATGAGTACGCGCAGCGTACTCTTGAGTACGCCCAGCGTACTCATTTGCTACCAATTTCCCTTAAGGGATAAACTTGACACTTTGAATAAAAAGAAGGGTTAAATAGTTGTACCTGAATTTCGGGATGTTACACATTAGGTCTTGGTGTATCTCAAAAGGGTAATAGTCCTCATAAGACTTTTGGAGTTCAACTGTCATAGTATCCAACTTGATACAAGACACCTTGGTGGCATCCTTCTCATGATTCCTATACTCAGCAATCTCCTCAGGAGTAGCAGAGGACTCATCAATTTCCTTAAGCTCTTTGTCGAGGACATATTCCTTATCCTCGTAACGAGTAACCATCCTGATGTTCCTGATCCAATCATTGAAGTTGGAACCATCAAAGATAACTCTCCCACACAAGTTCATTAGGGAGAAAGAGCCAGTAGGGTTTAAGCCAGACACAGTGTTGGAAGACATCTGAAAAGAAAGAAAAATAGTAGATTAGATGATTATCCTTAATATAACACCCAAATGAAATATTAAGGCTAGGGCCCAATACAATATTTTACAATTTGGAAGAGGGATGCCGTAATCCAATTGCAAAATATTTGAAGGTAGGTAAATGACGATTTACCAATTTCCACCATGAAAAACGAAATTGATTATTCAGTTTTAATTGGATTGAAATTCCTAGATTCTATTGAGATTCATTGAACTTTTCAGTGGCATGTTTAAATCTCGATTATGCCCTTCAAGTTTGTGACTGGGGTACCGAGGATCACAAACAAGATGTGAATAACCATGAAAATGTGCTTGGTACACTCGATGTCATTTATCACCTAATTAATGTGTCGGTTAACCACACACGCTCCATTGATCTATGACAAACATCAAACTACCCTTTGCCACCCTTACTATTCCAAGTTAATGTGCCGGTTAACCACACAAACTCCATTAACGACTTGGCAAGGTGCAAAGTGCAATTTCATGGAATAGCATCATTTTCACATTTTTCCTAAAGCAACTAAGATTGGGAATTTAATAAAACATTTAGTTACTTTATAATTATCATTATACTTTTAACGAGAATTAATGTCCTATCCTACCCGTTCGGCTAACGACCCTCCACCAGTCAAGGAAGCGGTGGGTGAGAGTGGACACCCATTAAACCACCATTTTATAGGCAGTAACCTTATACCCCCCTTATAGACCGGCTTCGTGAATGAGGCCTACTAACGGTAAGACTGACTTATCTTATACATATATATAATAATTAAACTTTTAATATTACAATAGTATAAGGGTTGAATTTTAAACTTTTAAAAGTCTAGGGTTTGGAATTAAAGTGTTCATAAGTGTGAATTTACAAATTCCAAAACTTGAGGGAAAGTTTTGTAACTCTTCAAAACTTTTCATTTCCATAACTTATGAGTTTAATGACTTGTAAAAGTGAGACTTTTCATTTTCCATAACTTGAGGACAAGTTATGCGATTCATTAAAGGCATTTAGATCAACATTTTAATTAACAAAATAATCAAACAATTTATCTATGATCTTGTTAAACTCATAAGTCAAGATAATTCATATCAACAATTTGCAAGAAATTAGCCTAATCATATAAACTAATACAAATCTTGAAATTTTGACAATTATCTTTTAATTGGATGAGCATGATCACTACCATATCAAGAAAACAAATTTTATGTTTCAAAAAACAGTTTGTGGTAATGATCCTAGTCCAATTCTGGCCAAAAACTCAAAATTCTGCAACCATAGCTATCAACTCGACGAGTGCATGATCCTGACTCGTCGAGTTGCTCTTTTACTGAGTGGAATCGTCGAGTCAGCCAGTGGACTCGGCGAGTTCATCAGTCAGAGGCCAGAAAATCGATTTTTTCAACTTTGAAAATTAATAAGCATCAAGTATAATAGAAAACAACCCTACTCTCTGATACCACTGAAGTGTTTTGAGCACTCTAACAACCTTATGGTGCACATGCAACCCTAGATGCTTTGGATATATGTTTTCTCTAATTATACATGCAATTTGATTTTCCAAAGCACACATCCTAACTAGCATACAATTTGACAATTGAACAATATAACTAGTTAGATAACTTACCTCTTAGTAGGACTTGTAGTTCTTGGCCTTCAAAAGCTTTAGCACCTCAAATGTGATGCCTCTAATGTGTCACAAACACCAAGTGCAAAAAGAGGCTTGAGAGAATAAGTTACTTAGTACACAAATCGGTTCTCACTCTCCAAGAATGTATGTGCAACCGATTTTAGCTCTAGGGAGTTCCTTTTATAGTGTGACAAGTGCTAGGGTTACATCCATGCAAACCATAATGCACTATGACCCTTCATATTACTTAGGCTCCATGGGTTAAACCTCCATGGACTATCGATGTTGGTTTAGCCCATCCTAATTAACCATGGATCATTGGCCCACACTATAAGAATCATTAATTTACCAAATCAGTCCCCGTATATTTAATTAGTCTCTTTTGATCACTAAATTAATTCCAAATTAATTATTGATCAATACTAATTAAATAATATGATTTCACATTAATATATTATACTTGTAATATATTAACAAATCACAAATAACCTTATTCTCAAAAGTCCATCCTATCAAATTGCATTGGTGAAGGCAACCCAAAAGGACCATGTTACTCTCGGGTCAAGTACATATCAATTATAGTTATGGGCTTAGACACTTAATCCAACAATTCCAACCTCGATAGGTTGTGGGTCGAGGGTAATCCAACCTCGATAGGTTGTGGATTGTAACACCCCGACTCCCAGGTACAAGTTTTAAAGCATTATATACATATTTATGGACCTACACGGCGAGTTGGTTGCCGCCAACTCGTCGTGTAGAGGCGGGTTAGCCCGTGTGGATTATTGGATCTACTCGACGAGTCGGAAGACCTGGACTCGACGAGTAGGAGAGGGGAGATGAAACCCTAATTTTTAGGGTTTGCATCATATTTAAAGGACCTTAAGTCCTTTCCTCCAGTCCCTTATCACCCCCTTGATGGCTAGAAGAAACCCTAATCGCTATTAACCTTGTTCTTGAGTGTTGTGAGGCTAAACAGTGATTTTTGGTGCATTTTGTGAAGAAGGTGTGAAGTATAAGAAGCTTAGAGCAAAGAGGAGCTTGTGGATCTGACTCTACTTCTTCTTGGCATCAATTTGAAGGTAACAAGTCATTACCTCTTCTTATCTTTAGCTATATACCTTCATGGTTGGGTTTAAGGTCATCTTTAGCACATTTGGGAGTCATTTCGAGTATTGTGGAAAGATCTGAAGTTGCAACTTCAGATCTGGACTCCCCTTGATCCATTTAGCCATAAAGTTATGAGATTTGACAAGCTTGGGTCCTTCCCTTTGAGTTAACCTTTCCCTTAGTCTAGTTTTGGCATTTAGGACCATGCATGCACATAAATTTTACAACTTTACATGGAAAACATGCCCTAGGAGGTTGGATCTGCAATATGGAGCTTTGGGGTGGCTTAAAAACATTTGTATAAGAAATGGACTGCATGAACTCGACGAGTCCGATGATGATTTACCTTGGTTGGGTTCTGCATGGACTTGGCGAGTCAGTAAGGGGACTCGACGAGTCAGTAAGGGTTTTCCCCGACTTCTGGACACGCATGGACTCGACGAGTTGGTTGGAAACTCGGCGAGTCAGTTAGGGTTTTATGACTTTATGATTTATTAAGGAACTCGACGAGTTGCTAGCTGCACTCGACGAGTTGGGTCAACATGGGCTGTTAACTTTAACCGTTGACTTTGACTTTGACAAAGGGTTGACCAGTTTGACTTCTAGGGGTATTTTGGTAATTTGAGAATTTACGGGAGAGGATCATCGGTGGATGTAGGTGTTGGACTTGGAGCTGCATTTAGTGGAGTTTGACTTTATCACTTCGAGCTACTTGTGAGGTGAGTTCTCCTCACTATACGAACAGGGTCTAAGACACCAATGTCGACCCTTATCAGATTCGTATCTGGGTTTATTGCATGATATGCTTATTGATTTACATCCTGGTGGTTAGGATGGTGATATTCTTAGTGACCTGGTAGGTCGGTATCCTGGTTTATAGGATGGTTGCTATGTTATAGATCTGTTAGATCGGTATCCTGGTTATAAGATGGTTGCTATGTTATTGATCGGTTAGATAGGTATCCTGGTTATAGGATGGTTGCCATGTTAGTGATTTGTTAGATCTGTATGACTATTTGTACTTGTATGCTAGCGTATGATATTTATGTGCACATGTTTGTTGGTTTGGGGGATTGGGTTGAGGCAGGTCCTACTTTGTGCTGTAGGCCAAGAAACCCAGGGCAGACCGGATAGACTGCAGACCCGGGAGGGCATATAGTCAGGCCGAAGGCCCGGCGAGTGATCCGGATAGGCTGAAGGCCCTGAGAGGTGGTCCAGACGTGCCGAAGGCTCGGAGAGCGGTCCAGACTTATTATGCATGTTGTGTTTGTTTATATGTTATGATTATGATCGTATGGCGTTGGTATTTTGGGGGTAACTCACTAAGCCTTCGAGCTTACATTTATCGATTATTGTTTCAGGTACTTCTGATGATCGTGGGAAGGCGAATGCGTGATCGTACACCTCCTTATGTTTTCTGATTTGGTTATGGGAAACTCTGACTTCGAACTATTTTGAAAACAAGTTTTGTAATAATCATTGGTTTTGAAATGCTTTAAAAATTTTAAATTTGGCATGATTTTTATGGATGTTACAAGTTGGTATTAGAGCCTTGGTTTGAGTGAATTGGAGGAAACACTCGCGTGTCTCCAGTCTCAAACTGAGGACAAGATTTTAAAACGGTTTTCTTATAATGTTTTCAAAATAATAAAGGAGGATGCACGTGTACGATCAGCCGGAGCTCGCGGATAGACCCCAAAATACCTTACGGATTATTTGATTTATGTGATATGTTAGAACAGCATGCTAGTACTAGGCTAGGGATTTTCAGGAATTGCATGATAGAATTGCCTGAGTATATGATGCCTGATAGCCTAGGGTTTTCCTTTTATAAAATTGACATCATTACTGTAGTTGCTTAGTGTATGCAATACGGCAGTACATAATTACGATCTTATAGTCTGTGAATGTTTGGTTTGGTCTTATTTCCTGTTCTTGTTTGATGATGGGCTTAGGGTAGGATCAGGTATTCGAAAGTCTATAGGGTACAACGTTATATATGGCCAGAATATACGAGTGCTGCAGGGTTGGTGGAAGTTTCATGGATGGGTTGTTTGGAATGAGTCTACCAATTATGAGATATTTAGCCTTCCTATAGGAGTGAGGATTGAGTGCATGTCATGCTTACGTATAGTTTTAGGGCGTTGTGATGATACTTGAGACAAATATGGGTAGGTGTGGAAGGTAGTATGGGCCCGTACTACTGAAAGCACAGGACCCATACGCGTTGCAAGGAAGTCACAACCCCTAGGATTTTGTTGGGAGTTGGTTCCCGAATTGTTATGTGGAATATCTGATATCTTTCTGGTATATTTTCAGCATGGTGGTTACTCGATGAATTGTGACTGGATCCGGGTCAGGATCAGGCGTCCGAGACTATCAGCCATATGGGGCCAGACGAGATGGACGCCATGATC
The DNA here is from genome assembly GCF_052849685.1 of Lactuca virosa. Lineage (NCBI taxonomy): Eukaryota > Viridiplantae > Streptophyta > Magnoliopsida > Asterales > Asteraceae > Lactuca > Lactuca virosa. The sequence continues at coordinate 433,688,195 of NC_136428.1, read as the reverse complement.
CAGGAGATCCTGCATGATGAGGTTGCTGCTATGTTCCGGGCTCAGTTACCGGAGATTTTGGGTCTATCAAGACCGCCATGGTGGAGTATTTCGATGATCGCTATGCAGCCCTCACTGAGGCGGCTGTCATAGTAGCCACAACGGCAGGGTTAGGAGCCAGTCAGGCGTTTCAGTATCGGGACTTCGACAACACAAAGCCCCCTAATTTTGATGGGACTTAGGACCCCATCAAAGCAATGAGGTGGCTATCTGACATGGAGGGGTGTTTCTTCATGTGTTCATGTCCTACTGACCAGAAGGTCAGATATGCCCTAAACCTGCTGAGGACTGGGGCAAAGGACTGGTGGAGGTTGATGAATGGATCGTACCCGGATAATCAGAGAGCTGCGGTTACTTGGGAGCAGTTCAGGGATATGTTTCGCGCTCGCTACATTCCACGAGTCAAGCGGGAACGGTTAGCTCAGGAGTTTCTGGATTTGGGACAGGATGGTGAGACGGTGAACGGTTACCTCTTGTGGCCTCCCTTATCACCCTACTAGCCAGAGAAAACCCTATTTTGACCTTGCATCTTCTTGAGTGAGAGTGAGAGCTTTTGTGAGTAATTTTGGGGTATTTGTAAAGGATTCTAGAGCTTGAAGAGGAAGGAGCAAGGAGAGAAACATTAGATCCGACATCTACTCTGTCTTGGCCATCATTTGGAGGTATAAAGTCGTTACCTTGATCTCTAGTTGATTAGATCCCTTTTCTTGGAAGTAAATGGCCATTTTTGGTTCAAAATGGAGTCAAACTTGGATCTGGACTTATCACAAGGATATGGTTCTAGATCTGGACCTCTCAAGGTCCCCAATGGCATAAAGTTGCTCACTTTATGCAGCCTAGCCCCTTTCCATGCACAAAAACATGTAGGAAGGCTAGTTTTGGTGTTATGGCCTTGAAGGGCCTTGCATACACGTAAAGTTTGCAACTTGTAACATCCCGAGATTTTGTAGGTATTTCCGAATCCTCTCTTCTATTATTATTTTGTAATTTGTAGTCCCTGGGGTTAGAAAAGTCGACCCATGAGAGGCTTAAGGGCTAAAGTTGCAACTTTGGGATCAAGAGAGTACGCTAAGCGTACATAAGGTATGCTGAGCGTACTAGGCGCGCCCTAGTACGCTGGGCGTACTCACGTCAGGTGGAAACCCTAATATTTAGGGTTTGGGTGCTATATAAACAACCTTATGAGCTCATAACCCTCCCTTACCTCAGCCTCCACTGTTTAGAGTCATTTTCCCCAAACCCTAATCCTTCCCTTGAGTGTGTGAGCTTATAATGTGTATTTTGAGTAGTTAGAGAAGAAAGTATTGCATAAAGAAGTTGGAGAAGGAGAACAAACTTGTAGATCTGAAGTTGTTTTGTGCCCTAGAAGGTCCAGAAGGTAAAAAGCTTCAAACTTTATGCTTGTAGATCTGAAGTTGTTTTGTGCCCTAGAAGCTCCAGAAGGTAAAAAGCTCCAGATCTGAAGTCAGGCATACTTTTAGCAGCAGTTTCAAGTGATCAAGAGGAGTATATTGGGGAGGTGACCCTCGGTGTCTACGTTGTGTATGGACTGTTAGAGTGAGGTCTCTTGCTTTATGATGATTCCCGCGATGGGAGGCTGGTCGAGGAATCAAGGACGAGGTGCGAGATAGTGCATTATTTCCAGATTGAGAGTCAGGACTAATTCGGGACAGTTGAGGTATCCGGTGGTGTGTCGGTATGAGGCTTCGAGATTACTAGAGGCAGTCACGTTAGGAGGATTATGAGATTTTTGTCTGGATTATGGGATACTTGGAGTTATTTGGTCATTATCCGGAAGATCATCGAGTGATGTCTGGTACATTCTATGAGACGGCAATTGGTACATCTGGCGAGCCAGTCTGTGGGGTAGACTGTGGTATGTCAATTGGTGATGGTTCAAACCCTGAGTGGGGGAGAACTGGGTATTTTATTGAGAGGATCAGAGATTTGTTCGAGAACGGTTAGAGAACTGGCTATGGAGATCTACGGTACGGACACCTGAGACGTGGGTTATATGTAGATGAAGTAAGGCGCAGAGCGAGATAATGCATGTTGTATGAGTTCAGAAGAAGATAAGGTTCGGATTGTCGCCAAGGTGTTCTCAGTCATTGGCGATTCCTCCATGCCTCAAATTGGCAAATGGGGTATTTCGAGGATTTCGAGTTGTACGAGTGGAAGATCAGTGGTCGAGGTAAGACATTATGAGGTACTGAGAGGGTATGTTGCGGTATCCGAGTATGGTGCCGTGCGTGAAAGATCTGTGGATGAGACAAGACATCGTGAGGTTCTGTGATGGCGTACCAGGGTATCTGAGTATGACGCCCTAGACTTTTGGGATTATTTGAGACTTGAGTTTGTGAGATGGCAAGTGGAGTACCGAGTGGCTATTGTTCCAGTGGGAACCCTTCAGCTAATTGTTATCAAACGGTATTATCCAAGAATGTGAATTTCAGCAAGAGAAAGTGTTTATCACGACGGTTGTCGTCAGGAGTAGTGATGCTTAACATCGGTGGGTGAGTGTACCTACCTATGTTGGACCGTGGAGTATTTGATAGTAGACTCAGTGTAGTGACGACTTGAGAATGAGAATACGAGGTAATAAGAGAGTAAACGGATTCGGGTGGGAGTAATCACTTAGGACTGTCAGGGGAGACCGTGGGAAGAGCTCAGGGAGAGTATTGTGTGACTGCGGAGGGCCATAGCTTATGTGAGTTAGAGAGAGAGAGAGTATCGTGTGACTGCGGAGAGCCGTAGCATACGTGAGTTAGAGAGAGAGTATCGTGTGACTGCGGAGAGCCGTAGAATACACGAGTCATAGAGAGAGTATCATGTGACTCCGGAGAGCTGTAGCATACATGGGTCAGGGAGAGCACCGTAAGACTGCGGGGAGCCGTAGCATTCATGAGTCAGCAAGAGAGAGAAAGAGTATTGTAAGACTGCGGGGAGCCGTAGCATTAGTGAGTGAGAGAGAGAGAGTATTGTATAATCGTGGAGCATGGGTCATGAGTTGAGTGCTAGATTGGGACGACTGATTCCAATTCTGTGTCGAACCAGACTCTGGAGGGTGTTTGGTTCTATCTGTGTGAAGGACGAGCAGTTTGAGATTTCGGGTGGACCTCATTCTGAGAGAGATGTGTTTTCGTCTGATGTTTTAGACTTGAGTGAGCTAGTTCGTTGGTTTGGAAAGGACCACGAGACACACAGAACTAATAAGTAGTAGACGACAGAGGTCGGTAGTGAGGCGACTTCAGGAGGGAATTGTAGTATTCTCTTGGGGTAAAGCAAACTTCACGACTTGTGAGTCACGACGGGCCGAGATAGTCATTGTGAGAAGGAAGCCGGTAATTCGTTTTATTTGGGTGTGCAGTGGGTAACCCTTGGAGGTTCAACTATTGCGTCAAGAGTTGAAATGGTGCTCAGTGTTGAAAGGGATACGTGAGAGGGAGCTGGGGTTTATGCTCATAGAGTTCCGAGGATACTTCTGAGCGGGGGCGATCATTTTCTTGTGTTGAGAACAGAGTATTGGGGTTCGTTTTGTTCAGATGGGTTCTGATATCAGTGCAGTTGATGGGTCTCTGGTGAGATGTGACCCTTTCGTTCCTTTGGAGTACGAGCTGGATCGACTGATATGTCAGGTATGAGTGTTCGGCAGTTGTTATGGTCAACGATCTGATTTCATCAGTCGCATCAAGATAATTAGAGCTGGAGGTATGATTTTGGAGATCGGTCATTCGATGAACGAATGACATGATTATATCTTGCATGGGGGGTCGTGCAGGGAGTCAGAACTGGAACCGTAACGACGGGGGGATCCATCCTGTGGCGGGATGGGGAGTTCCTGTATGGGTTGGGTGTCTTGGGAAAGATATTTTTGTATGGCATGAGACGGTAGTGGTGCCATTGGAGGATATTCAAACTAATGATAGTCTGGATTATATTGAGAGGCCGATTTCGATCTTGGATCGAAAAGTGAAGGTTCTAAGAAACAAAGAGGTGCCCCTAGTTCAGGTCCAGTGGCAACATCGGAAGGGGTCCGAGTGGACCTGGGAGCCGGAGCCCGAGATGCGAGAGAAATATCTCGAGTTACTTGCTGAGGTCCGGGGAAAAGGACTGGTGGAGACTGATGACTGGGTCGTATTCGGATGACCAGAGAGCTGCAGTTACTTGGGAGCAGTTCAGGAATATGTTCCGCACTAGCTACATTCCACGAGTCGATTTCTGGATCTGAGACAGGACGGTAAGACGATGACGGAGATCACCCGCATGTTCATGGAAAAGGAAGATGTTTTTCCCGGAGTTTGCTTCTGAGCAGGCTCAGATGACTCATTATCTGAGCATGCTTAAGACCGATATTCGGCAGTTTGTGGCGACCCAGCGTTGTGATACGCTTTTGGATCTACAGGAGGCCGCTAGGCGGTGTGAGTTTGACATTGAGCTGCAATTGAGGGAGCAGTGGCAGGCCCCGACACAGTCACAACCGGCGCCAAAGCAGTCTAAGACCGCTGATTCCAGGTCAGGGGGACAGCAGGGCTGCACTTGTGGCAAGTGCAGGAAGGGTCACTCGGGGTTTGCAGGTTTAGCAGTGCGTGCCGCAAATACGGCAAGGAGGGGCATTTTGCTCGGGACTGTCGCCATACAGCCCCGGTTCAGGATATGAGGATCTGCTACCACTGTCACCAGGTTGGTCACGTGAAGACCAACTGTCCACAGCTCGCAGCCAGGCCGGCGCATGCTCCAACACCGTCTACACTCAGGATTACTGACGGGAGTCAGGGTCGAGCAGCGCCCCCGAGGGCCAAGGGATGCACCTTCCAGCTTACAACAGAGGAGGCCAGAGCAACATCCCGATGCGGTTGCTGGTATGTTTCTATCCCTTATCTTACTAATTATATTTATTTTATGCTTATATGTTTGTACCTGTGATTAGGTACGTTTTTTGTGAACTCCTTACCTGCTTTGGTATTATTTGACTCGGGGGCGAGTCAGTCGTTTGTTTCTCAGACTTTCAGTAGGGAGTTCGAGCTGCCAGTGGGAGAGTTAGAGTGTCCGTTGCGAGTCTCCATCGCCAACGAACATGAGATTTCCGCTTCTTCGGTCTATCGTGGTTGCGTATTGGAGATTTTCAGAGTATCTTTTCCGATAGACCTGATTCTGATTCCCATGGGGGATGTATGTGTGATTGTGGGTATGGACTGGCTAAGTCGCTTTGGAGCTATGATCGATTGCGAGGGTCAACGAGTGGTGGTTCGAACCCCAAGTGGGGGAGAACTGATTGTATATGATGAGGGTACCAGATTGGGATCAGGGTTTTGTTCAGCTGATAGGGCTCGGCAATACATTCAGCACGGGTATGCGGGTTATCTAGCGTATGTGGTAGATACGCGGGTCAGAGATCAGATTCCAGTTTCAGAGGTTCCGGTAGTCAGGGATTTTGCTGATGTGCTCTCGGAGGAGTTACCTGGAGTGCCTCCAGAGAGGCAGGTTGAGTTTAGGATCGACCTAGGGATAGGTACGGCCCCTATCGCCAAGGCGTTGTACCGGTTGGCACCACCAGAGATGCGTGAGCTGTCATCATAGCTGCAGGAACTACTGGGAAAGCAGTTCATTCATCCGAGCAGTTCCCCGTGGGGAGCGCCAATACTCTTCGTCAGGAAGAATGATGGTTCACACCGGATGTGAATCGACTAACGGGAGTTGAACAAGTTGACGGTGAAGAACAGTTATCCGCTCCCGAGGATAGATGATTTATTTGATCAGTTGCAGGGTGCATCTTGGTTTTCAAAGATAGACTTGAGGTCTGGGTATCATCAGGTCAGGTTTAGAGAGGAGGACGTGGAGAAGACCACGTTCCGAACTCGTTATGGACATTACAAGTTCGTGGTGATGCCGTTTGGGCTCACCAACACGCCAGCATTGTTTATGGACCTGATGAATCGGGTCTGCAGACTGATGCTCGATCGCTCGGTTATAGTATTCATCGACGATATCTTGGTGTATTCCAAGACCCGAGAGCATCATAAGGAGCATCTGCGGGAGTTATTGGGAGTTCTGAGGCGGGAACGACTTTATGCCAAGTTCTCGAAGTGCGAGTTTTGGTTACGAGAGGTCCAGTTCCTAGGACACCACGTTAACCAGGAGGGGATTTTGGTTGATTCGGCCAAAATTGAGGCGGTTATGCAGTGGGAGGTTCCGAAATCTCCCTTGGACATCAGAAGCTTTTTGGGATTGGCAGGGTACTACTGGAGATTCATACAGGATTTCTCCAAGATTGCAGTACCCTTCACTCGTCCGACGAGGAAGGGAGTGGATTTTCGGTGGGGCCCTGAGCAGCAGAGGGCGTTTGAGACCCTCAGACAGCAGTTGTGCGAGGCTCCAATCTTGACCCTCGCCTAGGCAGTGGAGGATTTTGTGGTTTACTGTGATGCATCAATCACAGGTCTGGGATCGGTCCTCATGCAGAGAGGATGGGTGATAGCCTACGCATCTCGGCAGCTGAAGCCGCACGAGGCGAGATACCCTACTCATGATCTGGATTTGGGAGCGGTGGTATTCGCTGTCAAGATATGGAGGCATTATCTCTATGGGTTTGTTGTACCATCTACACGGACCACAAGAGTTTGAGACACATCATGGATCAGCCAAACCTGAACATGAGGCAGCACAGGTGGTTGGATGTAGTCAAGGACTACGACTGTGAGATCCTTTACCACCTAGGTAAAGCGAACGTGGTTGCGGACGCTATGAGCCACAAGTCAGCTGGATCTTCCACTCCGACAATATGTATGAAGATATCAGTGGATTCTACACTTGTGGGCTTGATCAGGGAAGCCCAGGGAGAGGGTATACGTCAGGAGAATTGGAAGCTGGAGAGAATTAGGGGTGAGAACACCCGGTTTGTTCAGGATAGTCGGGGATTATTGACCTGATGATGTCGGGTGTGGCTTCCGATGTCTGGTGGGGTCAGACAAATGGTTATGGAGGAGGCTCATAAGTCTCACTTCTCTATTCACCCGGGGGCCACTAAGATGTACCGGGATTTGAGTTTGAGCTACTGGTGGCCGTGCATGAAGCGAGAAATCGCTTGGTACGTTGAGAGGTGCTTGACCTGCAGGATGGTCAAGGCCGAGCATCAGAGGCCACATGGCAAGCTACAGCCTCTAGATATTCCCATGTGGAAATGGGAACAGATCACGATGGACTTCATTACCAAGTTGTCGAGGACGGCGAAGGGATTTGATGCTATATGGGTCATCGTGGATCGATTGACCAAGAGTGCCCATTTACTGGCCATACGGGAGAGCTCATCGGCCGAGAAGTTGGCCGACGTGTATGTCCGCGAGATCGTTGCTCGCCACGAAGTTCCGGTCTCTATTGTTTCCGACCGTAATGTTAGGTTCACCTCTCGTTTCTGACAGAAGTTCCACGAGGAACTAGGCATGCGGATTCACTTTAGCACAGCTTACCATCCGCAGACCGACAGCCAGAGTGAGCGGACCATACAGACCCTCGAGGACATGCTGAGGGCTTGTGTCATCGATTTCGGTGGGAGCTGGGATACCCACCTACCCCTTGCAGAGTTCGCCTATAACAACAGCTATCATTCCAGCATTGGCGCCTCACCTTTTGAGCTGTTGTACGGGCGGAGATTTCGTACCCCGGTCTGTTGGGGTGAGGTTGGTCACAGGGTGATGGGACGGACAAAGGTAGTCTTGCAAACTACCGAGAAGATTCAACAGATTAGACATCGACTGCAGACCGCTCAGAGTCGGCAGAAGAGTTACGCCGACAGACGCCGATCTGATTTGGAGTTCCAAGTAGGTGACATGGTATTACTGAAGGTCTCACCCTGTTAGGGTGTGATTCGCTTAAAAAGAGGGGAAAGTTGGGTTCCCGATACATTGGACCATTTCGGGTTATTGCCAGGGTTGGCAAGGTTGCATACAGACTGGATCTTCCGGAGGAGCTCCGTCAGATACACAGCACTTTCTACGTTTCCCAGTTGCGGAAGTGTATATTGGACGAGGAGGCAGTAGTGTCACTGGATGATGTTCAGGTTGACGAGTGCCTGAACTATGTGGAGCAGCCGGTGGCTATTTTGGAAAGGAAGGTCAAGGTTCTGCGCAACAAGGAGGTACCTCTGGTAAAGGTGCAGTGGCGACATCGGAGGGGATCTGAGTGGACATAGGAGCCAGAGTCTGAGATGCGAGAGCATTACCCGAATCTGTTTATCACCATAGACTTCGAGGACGAAGTCTAGGTCAAGTAGGGGAGAATTGTAACATCCCGAGATTTTGCAGGTATTTCTGAATCCTCTCTTCTATTATTATTTTGTCATTTGTAGTCACTGGGGTTAGAAGAGTCGACCCATGAGAAGCCTAAGGGTTAAAGTTGCAACTTTGGGATCAAGAGAGTACGCTAAGCGTACATAAGGTACGTTGAGCGTACTAGGCGCGCCCTAGTATGTTGGGCGTACACTTGTGTACGCTGGGCGTACTCGCGTCAGGTAGAAACCCTAATATTTAGGGTTTGGGTGCTATATAAACAACCTTATGAGCTCATAACCCTCCCTTGCCTCAGCCTCCACTGTTTAGAGCCGTTTTCCCCAAACCCTAATCCTTCCCTTGAGCGTGTGATCTTATTGAGTGTATTTTGAGTAGTTGGAGAAGAAGGTGTTGAATCAAGAATTTGGAGAAGGATAACAAGCTTGTAGATCTGAAGTTGTTTTGTGCCCTAGAAGCTCCAGAAGGTAAAAAGCTTCAAACTTGATGCTTGTATGATATAGATCATGCCATTTTAGCTTTAAGGAACCATTTCTTGTCCCAAAGTCCCCAAGCTGGTGCATGATATGATTTGAACGAAATAAGTTGTCCTTTCAAAACCTTGAAGAGGTCCTAAGTGATAAAAATGATGTCCTAATAGTTAAATGTGTATGATGCATGGAGTAGGAAGGTCTTAATGGATTAAGACAATGTGTTAAGAACTTTTTGGACATCCAAAGTGATAAAGTTCGAGACTTTATGATTCCTAGGCATATTTGGTCAATGGATCTGAAGTTTGGGCTTAAGTGCTTAAGCCATTAAGCACTTATTAGAGTTTTAGTGAAACCCAGCGTACGCCCCGCGTAGTTTCTGTATGCCCAACGTACTGAGCTAACCACCCCGATGGTGGTCAATGCAAAATGGAAGTACGCCCAACGTACCAGAGGAGTACGCCCCGCGTACGCCCTCAGTTGGGCTTTTGACATTTTGGGCTTCGGGATTGGGCCACTTTTGGACTAGTTGGACTTGGGCCTTGATGGGCTCTCTAGATAAGAGTATTTTGGGCCAGTTTTGGTAGTGTGTCTTTGAAAGAGGCCCAATTAGGGAGTTCGGCCCAATTTGGAAAATTGGGCCAATGTTGGGCCTTATATATGTGGACTTGGGGATCATGGATTTAGCATTGGGCCTTGGCCCAAATTAGGGAAAAGGTCAAATGGATTATGATTAGTTGTAGGACTCTTGGTCAAGATTGATATTCCCATTTATTGACTTAATATTCGTTATTTGGATAGTTCGGGATTTTTGGTGAGATAGCGATTCGGGAGTTCGATTCTTCAGTTCAGATCGATATTGTGAGGTGAGTTATCCTCACTATATCAACAGGTTCTAAGGCACCAATGTCGGCCCTTATCGGATTTGTATTCGGGTTTATTGCATGATATGCTTATTGATTTACATCCTGGTAGTTAGGATGGTGATATGCTTAGTGACATGGTTAGGTCTGTATCCTGGTATATAGGATGATTTTATGTTAGTGACAGGTTAGGTCTGTATCCTGGTTATAGGACGTTGCTATGATTGATGATCTGTTAGATCGGTTTGACTATTATATATGCTAGCGTATGATATTATGTGCACATGTTTGTTTGATTGGGCTTTGGGTTGAGGCGGACCTGCTTTGTGCTAAAGGCCAACATACCCTGGGCGGTCCGGATAGACTACAGGCCCAGGAGGGCATGTCAGTCAGACCGAAGGCCGGAAGAACAGTCCGGATAGGCTGTAGGCCCTGCGAGGCGGTCCAGACGTGCCGAAGGCTCGAGGAGCGGTCCAGATAGGTTGAAGGCCTGCGAGGCGGTCCAGTCAGGCTGAAGGCTCATTATACATGTTGTTTGCTTATATGTTTATATGATATGGTTATATCTGTATGGCGTTGGTATTTTGGGGGTAACTCACTAAGCCTTCGAGCTTACATTTATCGATTATTGTTTCACGTACTTCTGACGATCGCGGGAAGGCGAAGGAGTGATCGTACCGCTCCTCACATTTTATGACTATGTTTCTGGGATACTCTGATATAGAACTAATTTGAAAACAAATGTTTAATAACTGTTGGTTCCTAAATGTTTTAAAAAGTTTAAATTTGTCATGATTTTTATGGATGTTACACAACTTTACGTGGTATCTGCAAATGTTTGAAAACAAATGTTTAATAACTGTTGGTTCCTAAATGAGTCTGCCAATTATAAGATATTTAGCCTTCCTCTAGGAGTGAGGATTGAGTGCATGTCATGCTTACGTATAGTTTTAGGGCGTTGTGATGATACTTGAGACAAATATGGGTAGGTGTGGAAGGTAGTATGGGCCCGTACTACTGAAAGCACAGGACCCATATGCGTAGCAAGGAAGTCACAACCCCTAGGGTTTTGTTGGGAGTTAGTTCCCGAATTGTTATGTGGAATATCTGATATCTTTCTGGTATATTTTCAGCATGGTGGTTACTCGACGATTTATGACTGGATCCGGGTCAGGATCAGGCGTCCGAGACTATCGGCCATATGGGGCCAAACGAGATGGACGCCAGGATCCGGGAGATCCTGCATGATGAGGTTGCTGCTATGTTCCGGGCTCAGTTATCGGAGATGTTTGGGTCTATCAAGACCACCCTGGTGGAGTATTTCGATGATCGCTATACAGCCCTCACTGAGGTGGATGTCATAGCAGCCACAACGGCAGGGTTAGGAGCAGTTCAGGGATATGTTCCGTGCTCGCTACATTCCACGAGTCAAGCGGGAACGGTTAGCTCATGAGTTTCTGGATTTGAGACAGGATGGTGAGACGATGACGAAGATCACCCGCATGTTCACGAAGAGGGCGATGTTGTGCTCGGAGTCTGCTTTTGGGCAGGCTCAGATGACACGTTATCTGAGCATGCTTGTAACACCTGTTCCAGGTATTGATTAATTTATATCATTTTTACAGTTTTGTGCATGTATTTGGCGAGTTGGGGTGCTCCAACTCGTCGAGTAGACACTATTATGAGGACACGGGATTTGGGTCCTACTCGACGAGTTGGAAGGCCCCGACTCGACGAGTAGGAGTTGTAAAGAGAAACCCTAATTTTTAGGGTTTGCATCCTATTTAAGGAACCTAACCTGCCTCTTGTGGCCTCCCTCATCACCCTACTAGCCAGAGAAAACCCTATTTCGACCTTGCATCTTCTTGAGTGAGAGTGAGAGCTTTTGTGAGTAATTTTGGGCTATTTGTAAAGGATTCTAGAGCTTGAAGAGGAAGGAGCAAGGAGAGAAACCGTAGATCCGACATCTACTCTGTCTTGGCCATCATTTGGAGGTATAAAGTCGTTACCTTGATCTCTAGTTGATTAGATCCCTTTTCTTGGAGGTAAATGGCCATTTTTGGTTCAAAATGGAGTCAAACTTGGATCTGGACTTATCACAAGGATATGGTTCCAGATCTGGACCTCTCAAGGTCCCCAATGGCATAAAGTTGCTCACTTTATATAGCCTAGCCCCTTTCCATGCACAAAAACCTTGTAGGAAGCCTAGTTTTAGTGTTATGGCCTTGAAGGGCCTTAAATGCACGTAAAGTTTGCAACTTGTAACATCCCGAGATTTTGTAGGTACTTCCGAATCCTCTATTCTATTATTGTTTTGTCATTTGTAGTCCCTGGGGGTTAGAAGAGTCGACCCATGAGAGGCCTAAGGGCTAAAGTTGCAACTTTGGGATCAAGAGAGTAGGCTAAGAGTACATAAGGTACGCTGAGCGTACTAGGCGCGCCCTATGTGACATCCCCATTTTCATGGCCATAAAAGACCGATTTTGTTTATGCTTTATAAAAATCAGAGTACCTCTTTTAATAAAAATGTTGCGGAATTTGTTCCCAGTAAAACATGATAAATGTGTTATCAAAGCATTTCCGAAAAAATGTATTTTATTCATTTAAAAATATTGGGATGTCATTGTCAATATAGAAACATAAGCATAAACATAACTTACATTCATTATCAGTAGTGATTTATATCTCCTTAATCTCTCAGTGTAATGTAACTTCATATCGACACCTGTGATACAACTAAACTGAGTGGGTCAGGTTGGGAAACCTGGTGAGTACATAGGGTTTTCAATCCACAATAATATAAGTATTAAGTTTAAACATCAAACAATCAACCCAATTACTCATCCCCATTATCTTCTTTACTCTTAAGGATCTACCCTAAGAATTCACTATTCCTCGTTCATTCATTCCTAAGGATCATCCTAAGGAATCGGCACGAAATCCATCGTTGCCAGGGTTTACTCAACAGGCACTAAGTCGCATAGTCGCCAGGATTTAGGCACTAAGTCTCATAGTCGCCAGGGTTTATACAACATGCACTAAGTCGCATAGTCGCCAGGGTTTAGGCACTAAGTCTCATAGTCGTCAGGGTTTATACAACATGCCCTAAGTCGCATAGTCGCCAGGGTTTAGGCACTAAGTCTCATAGTCGCCAAGGTTATTTCCTTTATCGACAGTATCGTTTCCGAGAATCCACTCACAATACATGTCAATGGGTTTTAAGAGTACAGCTGGTGAATACACAGTTCAAATACACCTACAGGTTGCGAGCCTGCTAGTGTTCCACTGGACTGTCTAGAATAGTCTGTGGTTGTCATCCATACTCTGCTAAATGACGGGGCCAACACTTGGGTAAAAGGCTTCTCTCATGGTTCACCTCTCACCCTGATCTCATGGTCTATATCACCTCTCATCATTTTGTTTTTGTCACACAACAACTATTTCATCTACCAATGTTTTACCCAACACATTTTGTAGATATAAAATACATATACAGTTTAAATCATTTAAAACATGTATAAAAATCTTTCACCCAACATAGACGGTAAGTATACAGACAATATGCACACATAGCATGTAATTTATATTAAATACTTCATATCTATGTGTAAGATGAAAGTAACTATGCACTTACCTGATAAGGTGGTGACTCGGCACTCGGACAACACTTCGTTACTCTTAAAACGATTTCCTTCAACAAAACCTAGTATCATTACCATTAGGGTTTAGTCTAATATTCACCGAGACTAATTAATAGTCTAGCTATTATTACTATTATATAAGCGTTAAACAATACTCTTCACCCACTATGTACAGACAGGGGCCAAACATGAAACACCGGTGGGCAGGATCATTTTGGCATATAGCACTTCTGAATCCAGCAACCCAAGTAGCCCTCCAAACCAGATTCCTCGTACCACGAGTGGTTAAAAAGATATTATAACGGCACTTATATAACTCATAATAATAGCCCAAATACTCATTATAAGTTCCTAATAACATTACTATATTGAAACATAAGCTATACTAAAGATAGGTTAAGCGTAGCTCACTTACAGCGGGTTTTCTCGAAAACCGGGCTTCGCCGGAGCAATGTTCCTGAGCCAAAAGGCTCTTTTCTCGGAGTCGTCGGGCGCTCTGGGGCTTCCACCTCGTGCTAAGGAGGTTCCCTATTATTTGTAGGGTGCTGGAGGGTTCTAGAGAGAGGGAAGTGATGGGAGGTGTGAGGAATGAAGAGGGTTTCACCTCTTATTTGTATGGTGCTGGAGGGTCACACACGTCGTGAGTTTTATGATGCTCACGTCGTGAGCCAGCTGGAGACACCCAGGCACAGCCTGGTGCTGACACGTGGCATCGCACACAGGGTGGAAATCAGCCGATTTGCAAAAATTCATAACTTTCGCATACGAGCTCCGTTTTCGACGTTCTTTATATCCACGCGTAGGTAAAAATAAGATCTACAACTTTCATTTTGACTTCGTCTGCTAATTCTCGATCGATCTTAAATTTAACAGTAGGAGGAGATTAGACTGTTAAATGACCGCGAAAATTTCGTAACTCCTTCATACGGACTCCGTTTTCGTCTGTCTTTTTACCGTTGAGTTCCTATTAATGAGATCTTCAATTCTCATTTAGGTCACGTAGGCCAAAAACCGCTCGATCTAAAATTCGAGTTTCGGGCCGTGCACTGCTATGCCAAATCTTAGAAAGTTCATAACTTCCTCTTAGGAAGTCAGATTTGGGCGTTCTTTTTTTTGTATGTTCTTGGTTTAACGTATACTACAACTTTTGTTTAGATTTATAAGGCTAAAAAGTCATCCATCGTAAATTCACTATTTACGTCTCCCGGTGCCGTGCTGGTTTTGCTGTAAAACTTCGACGGGCCATAACTTCTTCGTTATAACTCGGATTTCGGCGTTCTTTATATGTACGGAACCCTTGAGACATATTCTACAATTTGATTAAGATTATTTATTCTAAATAATCTTTTGTCGAAAAGTCGTTTTCGACCCCTATTATCTCAAAATTGACTAGCCCGGATCTACGTGCGTTACAATTATCTCCCCCTTAGGATGATTACGTCCCGAAATCATCAATGAAACAGAGCAGTATAATGACTCCATACGTTATCTCTTCATCCTAGGTAATAATCGTAACTTCCTTGTTTCTTCGAATGAGTATCTAACTCTTGGACTCCTTGACTGCAGGCGGTGCTCGATCTTGCACTTGCTCCCTATCTCACGTTAGACTCCAAATTATGACCGTCAAGTCACCATCTCGATCCTCACTAGATACGAACTTAAGATAAGTTCTTTTATTACTACAATGGAACGATGTGTCATATTCTAATGATCTATCATCGTATGTTGCAATGCTTAGACTCAGGTCTCTTAGAGTCTTCGAGAACAGACTATACTTTCCTTAATGTTCTAATCTCATCTTAAAAGGTAGCATTTCTAGCTACAAGCAACCGTCGCGATACCTTTACTGATCACTTTGTTTAATTCTTCCGGCTTAAGTTAGGTGCTACATCGAACTTGGTTCTCGGAACCACGTAACAGACTCGTCATAGTCAGACTCAATTTGGTATGACCACTAGGGTCGGAATAACAACAATCTTCTTAGTCATTACCGAAACAATGGTAACGACATACTTGAATAAAATGGTATCAATTACTAGCTTCTTGGTAACCTTGTGACTTTCCCTGATCCAAGTGTGAGTCATGTGCTTCCGGTAGTATAGGCCTCTACTACCATTCACACCTAGTTATACTCGTCCCAAGTATTGTCTCGCAGTTCTCCAAGTTATTATCACAAAAACAATTTTAACACATACAAATGTGTCCAAACAATCATATAATTTTCCCTAGACTCTACTAAGACTTCTTCCATGCGTATCTTTAATCATCAATTCTGCTTCAACTCGGTTAGTGATGGAAATGTCAGACGATGGGATAATTTCATGGATTATACCAAAAATATTTCTTTCTGCTAATCGAAAGTGTACTTCCTCCGTACTAGACGTATTATTTATTAGACGCATTCTAGAGGCAAGATATCACTCTTACGATATCTTCCGATCAGTATCGTAAGCCTTCTCATTTCCTCCATTTACTCAATTCACTATGAGTCTTCACCATGATGTTCTGCACACCAAAGTAGGCGTTCGGTGTATCAAGACGAGAATATAGATAGTGAAGATTTAGACGTGTAATCCTCCTTATTACTCCGAAAAGTTACATGCCAGTTCTAATATCGTAATTAAACGTTTAGAAATCTGAACACATAAAATTTCCAGATCCAGTCGGCAACAGACCATAGATCCGATCAAATAATAACATCATAAAACATCATAAATCAGTTAGCACATAAAAGCATTTTAGGCATCTTCCCTAAATAAGCTAGTGCTTGTGTCTATTAAGGTGTATTATCTAAATATACTAGACACACTCCTCACGATCATCGCTTAGCATTCTAAGTTTAAGTCTAGAAATAAATCCTTATTCCTAGTTCACTTAAACTAATGCTCTGATACCAACTGTGACATCTCTATTTTCATGGCCAGAAAAAACCGATTTTGTTTATGCTTTATAAAAATCAGAGTACCCCTTTTAATAAAAATGCTGCGGAATTTGTTCCCAGTAAAACATGATAAATGTGTTATCAAAGCATTTCCGAAGAAATGTATTTTATTCATTTAAAAATATTGGGATGTCATTGTCAATATAGAAACATAAGCATAAACAGAACTTACATTCATTATCAGTAGTGATTTATATCTCCTTAATCTCTCAGTGTAATGTAACTTCATATCGACACTTGTGATACAAATAAACTGAGTGGGTAAGGTTGGGAAACCTGGTGAGTACATAGGGTTTTCAACCCACAATAATATATGTATTAAGTTTAAACATCAAACAATCAACCCAATTACCCATCCCCACTATCTTCTTTACTCTTAAGGATCTACCCTAAGAATTCACTATTCCTCGTTTATTCATTCCTAAGGATCATCCTAAGGAATCGACACGAAATCCATCGTTGCCAGGGTTTACTCAGCAGGCACTAAGTCGCACAGTCACCAAGATTTAGGCACTAAGTCTCATAGTCGCCAGGGTTTATACAACAGGCACTAAGTCGCATAGTCGCCAGGGTTTAGGCACTAAGTCTCATAGTCGCCAGGGTTTATACAACACGCACTAAGTCGCATAGTCGCCAGAGTTTAGGCACTAAGTCTCATAGTCGCCAGGGTTATTTCGTTTATCGACAGTATCATTTCCGAGAATCCACTCGCAATACATGTCAATGGGTTTTAAGAGTACAGCTGGTGAATACACAGTTCAAATACACCTACAGGTTGCGAGCCTGCTAGTGTTCCACTGGACTGTCTAGAATAGTCCGTGGTTGTCATCCATACTCTGCTAGATGACGGGGCCAACACTTGGGTAAAAGGCTTCTCTCATGGTTCACCTCTCACCCTTATCTCATGGTCTATATCACCTCTCATCATTTTGTTTTTTGTCACACAACAACTATTTCATCTACCCATGTTTTACCCAACACATTTTGTAGATATAAAATACATATACAGCTTAAATCATTTAAAACATGTATAAAAATCTTTCACCCAGCATAGACGGTAAGTATACAGAGAATATGCACACATAGCATGTAATTTATATTAAATACTTCATATCTATGTGTAAGATGAAAGTAACTATGCACTCACCTGATAAGGTGGTGACTCGGCACTCGGACAACACTTCGTTACTCTTAAAACAATTTCCTTCTACAAAACCTAGTATCATTACCACTAGGGTTTAGTCTAATATTCACCGAGACTAATTAATAGTCTAGATATTATTACTATTATATAAGCGTTAAACAATACTCTTCACCCACTATGTACAGACAGGGGCCAGACATGAAACACCGGTGGGCAGGATCATTTTGGCATATAGCACTTCTGAATCCAGCAACCCAAGTAGCCCTCCAAACCAGATTCCCCGTACCGCGAGTGGTTAAAAAGATATTATAATGACACTTATATAACTCATAATAATAGCCCAAATACTCATTATTAGTTCCTAATAACATTACTATATTGAAACATAAGTTATACTAAAGATAGGTTAGGCGTAGCTCACTTACAGCGGGTTTACTCGAAAACCGGGCTTCACCGGAGCAGCGTTCCTGAGCCGAAAGGCTCTTTTCTCAGATTCGTCGGGCGCTCCGGGGCTTCCGCCTCGTGCTAGGGAGGTTCCCTAGGCTTTTCAGGGGATTTCGGTGCTAGAGAGAGGTTCTAGAGAGAGAGAGGGAAGTGATGAGAGGTGTGAGGAATGAAGAGGGCTTCACCTCTTATTTATAGGGTGCTGGAGGGTCACTCACGTCGTGAGATTTATGATGCTCACATCGTGAGCCAGCTGGAGACACCCAGGCACAGCCTGGTGCTGACACGTGGCATCGCACACAGTGTGGAAATCAGCCGATTTTCAAAAATTCATAATTTTCGCATACGAGCTCCTTTTTTGACGTTCTTTATATCCACGCGTAGGTAAAAATAAGATCTACAACTTTCATTTTGACTCTGTTGGCTAATTCTCAACCGATCTTAAATTTAACAGTAGGAGGAGATTAGACTGTTAAATGACCGCGAAAAATTCGTAACTCCGTCATACGGACTCCGTTTTCGTCTGTCATTTTACCGTTGAGTTTCTATTAATGAGATATTTAATTCTCATTTAGGTCACGTAGGCCAAAAACCGCTCGATCTAAAATTCGAGTTTCGGGTCGTGCACTGCTATGCCATATCTTAGAAAATTCATAACTTCCGTATACGAAGTCAGATTTGGGCGTTCTTTTTTTTGTATGTTCTCGGGTTAACGTATAATAAAACTTTTGTTTAGATTTCTAAGGCTAAAAAGTCATCCATCGTAAATTTACTATTTACGTCTCCCGGTGCCGTGCCGGTTTTGCCGTAAAACTTCGACGGGCCATAACTTCTTCGTTATAACTCGGATTTCGGCGTTCTTTATATGTACGGAACCCTTGAGACATATTCTACAACTTGATTAAGATTATTTATTCTAAATAATCTTTTGTCGAAAAGTCATTTTCGACCCCTATTATCTCTAAATTGACTAGCCCGGATCTACGGGCGTTACACCCTAGTACGCTGGGCATACTCACGTCAGGTGGAAACCCTAATATTTACTGTTTGGGTGCTATATAAACAACCTTATGAGCTCATATCCCTCCCTTACCTCAGCCTCCGCTGTTTAGAGTCATTTTCCCCAAACCCTAATCCTTCCCTTGAGTGTGTGAGCTTACAAAGTGTATTTTGAGTAGTTGGATTTGGCATTGGGCCTTGGCCCAAATTAGGGAAAAGGCAAAATGGACTATGATTAGTTGTAGGACTTTTGGTCAAGATTGATATTCCCATTTATTGACTTAATATTCGTTATTTGGATAGTTCGGGATTTTTGGTGAGACAACGATTCGGGAGTTCGATTCTTCAGTTCAGATCGACATTGCGAGGTGAGTTATCCTCACTATATCAACAGGGTCTAAGGCACCAATTCCGGCCCTTATCGGATTTGTATCCGGGTTTATTGCATGATATGCTTATTGATTTACATCCTGGTAGTTAGGATTAGTGACCTGGTTAGGTCTGTATCTTGGGATATAGGATGATGCTATGTTAGTGATCAGTTAGGTCTGTATCCTGGTTATAGGATGTTGCTATGATTAATGATCCGTTAGATCGGTTTGACTGTTATATATGCTTGCGTATGATATTATGTTCACATGTTTGTTTGATTGGGGTTTGGGTTGAGGCGGACCTGTTTTGTGCTGAAGGCCAACCCATGGCGGTCTGGATAGACTACAGGCCCAAGAGGGCATGTTAGTCAGACCGAAGGCCCGACAAACAGTTCGGATAGACTGTAGGCCCTGCGAGGCGGTCTAGACGTGTCGAAGGCTCAGAGAGCGGTCCAGATAGGCAGAAGGCCTGCGAGGCAGTCCAGTCAGGCTGAATGATCATTATACATGATGTTTGCTTATATGTTTATATGATATGGTTATATCTGTATGGTGTTGGTATTTTGGGGGTAACTCACTAAGCCTTCGAGCTTACATTTATCGATTATTGTTTCAGGTACTTCTGACGATCGCGGGAAGGCGAAGGCGTGATCATATCGCTCCTCACATTTTATGACTATGTTTCTGGGATACTCTGATATAGAACTGTTTTGAAAACAAATTTGTAATAACTGTTGGTTCGTAACATCCTGACTCCCAGGTACTTTATTTATTAATGAGTTACTCGAAGAGTTGGGTGTTCGACTCGTCGAGTAGAGTTGGATTGAGCACGTGGGTTTAAAGACCGACTCGACGAGTCAGAGAGCCGATTCGCCGAGTTGGCATTGTGAGGTGAAACCCTAAATATACGGGGTTGGGACCTATTTAAAGGACTTAAAGCCCTCATTTCCTCCTCCCTTATCTCCAGAGAGCCCTGTGAGAAACCCTAGATCGGTTCCATCCATTGTGAGAGAGAAAGAGTCTATTTTGGGTGTTCTTGTTCAACTTTGGAAGAAGATTTGGAGGGCATCTTGGCTTGGACCAGAGAGGGATGTTTGGATCCAGAGATTCTTCTGTGGTTAGATTCTGTTGGAGGTATAAAGATGCTAACTTGATCATTCATTGTGTAGATCTTGGTTTGGGGGAGCTTTTAGGGTTTTCTCCCATCCACCTTGTGTTATTGAGTCCCTTGAGCATATCTTGAGGTTGAAACCTCAGATCTGGACTGTAGGAGGTCTTGTGAGCCCAAAGACCCAAGCTTTATGGAGCTTGAGGCTAAATTTTGAGCACCAAACCCTTATAAGAGCTTGTATTGGCATTATTAAGCCAATATGCCATTCATGAACGTAAATCTGCAAGATTTACGTGGTATTCGAGCTTTAGGAGGTCAGATCCAGAGTATGGAGTAGCATTTCTGCCTTAAAACGTCTGAATGAGAATTTTTTACTTAAGGGACTCGACGAGTCGATGAGCCGACTCGACGAGTCGGTTAGGGTTTATCCCGATGAGTCTAAGCATACTGTAACTCGGCGAGTTGTCGGGTCAACTCGACGAGTTGAGTTGGTTTCATGAAGCTTCTGAGGAAACGAGTGGACTCGACGAGTCACATAGATGTACTCAACGAGTCGGGTCAAACATGGACTGTTGACTTTTGTTGACTTTAGGGTTTAGGTCAAGACAGGGTTAAGAGAGCCATGGAGGGGTAAAATGGTCTTTTACCCATTCCAAGAGTTTGAGAGAAACAGAATAGCCTTAATTTATTTAAGAGTTGTGAATAGAGTATTAATTAGATATAATTATCATATGTGTTAGGCGGAAGCTAGTTTGAGATTCGTGTACGAGGTTATTACTTGCTTGTTTACGAGGTGAGTCTTCTCACTATACTTACCATGAGTGGTACCTTTGTGTGATTGAGATGTTTATTGTGCTTAACTGTGATATCCTGCATTATGTCTATGTGATTTATGCTGTGTATTATTCTGAGCTTGCTGAGTTAGGACCGGAGGGTCCACCCGAGTTGTGGGGCCGGAGGGTCCCACTAAGACACATTGACCGGAGGGTCTTATCTGAATATAGCCATGAGAGGCTAACGAGATATGTATGGTATTTTGGGGAACTCACTAAGCTTCGTGCTTACCGTGTTATGTGATATGTGTTTCAGGTACTTCTCAGGATCACGGGAAGGCGCCGACTTGATTGTACACACGAGATGGAGTTGTGTTTCGAGGATCCTGGATTTTATTCAAATGATTATGAACACGTGTTTTGATAATTGATGTATTGAGATTTTGTGAGATGTGTTGATGACATTTATGTGATTTTAAAAATGAAAATTTTGCTTGAAAATTTATGGTGTTACAAGTTGGTATCAGATCCTTGGTTTGAGGGATTCGGATGCACCTCCGCGTGTGTTTGGACTCAAACTGAGGATTTGAGGAAAAAATTCAAAAGAGATAAATTTTTCTAAAATGAGAAATAGTTTAAGAGAAAACGAGTTGGATCCGTGTGTACAACCAGCCAGAGCCCGAACGGTGATTTCCCAAAATACCCTTACTTTTGTGTTATAAGATATTTATGAGATATTTTATGAGATATTATGCATGCTATAGGGTAGGCTAGGTATTTCACATTTTAGGACTAGAGTGGTCTGATTTGTGATGCCTTAGCCTAGGAGTTGTTGCTATTTGTGATGTGCTTTTGAGAATGAGTTGAGTAAGAGTATTTAGCAGGAATCACCTAGAGAGAGTTTTGAGTTGAGTAATAATCTAGTAGAGATACCTAGATGTGCATTTGAGGAGTTTACTGAGAGAGTAGTGAGATACCCGCGAGAGGTAGGGTTGCTTGAGTTCGGTGATACCTTTTGAGTGTGAGTAGAGCAAGTGGAGTTGTAGCCTAGAGTGGTTTTACGTGATGGTTGAGATTATTCGATGCCCGAATGCTGCTTGCTTTGTGCTTTGAGGAACTCTTGATGATGGGAGTCAGCTACCGAGTGAATATGACGATTTTCATGATGTAGATGGTTGGCATCATAAGGAGTTCTTCAGCAGCTAATGGAGGAGAAGGGTGAGAACCTAGGAAGAGCCTAGGGAGATACCTTAGTCAGATGAGTACGCTGATAGAGGAGAGTATTCGCTGGAGAGCGACCATGTGTAACGCGATTGGTGATCGAGAAGGTTGAGCAGCTACTTAGGAAATCTGGGACGATCCGTGTGGAAAGTATGGGTAGATGTGGCAGGTAGTATGGGCCCGTACTACTGAAAGTAGAGGACCCATACTCGAAACAGGGAGAATACCAGAGGTTCTAAGCAGCAGATTGAGAAGGGAGAACATGGTTCGAGTACCATGATTCGCAGCAGATTGAGAAGAGATAACATGTTTCGAGCACCATGATTCGTAGTGGATAGTACTTCTGACCTTACTAGTTATCCCGCTGTGATTGTTTAGACTGAGGACGGATATGATAGAGTGTAGGGGCCAGAGGGCCATGTTGAACGAGTTTCAGTGGGGCATACCTGTAGAGGGAAATCGAGTTGGTACTGAGAGATTTTCATTGGTGAGATGTCAGTTGGAGTCGTAAGACTCAGGGATGAGTAGAGATGAGACCTTATGGAGAATTGCGGCATGAGTTGAGTAATCGACTGATAGTTGAGATGTCACAATGTGTGACAAGAGTTGCGCTGTTCCCGTTTCCTGGGAGAAGCAAAATACATATCGAGCTTCCGGTTTCAGAGTTTGGAGGTAAACCCTGTGGGGTAGCATAGGGTTGCAACCATTTCACCAGAGTATTTGGGAAGTATGTTTGCTGCGAGGTATTTCTTATACCACGAGAGAGTTATTAGTGGATACTGAGATGAGGACAAGGACATGCCTTAGTCGAGTCAGGCATACTTTTAACAGCAGTTTCAAGTGATCAAGAGGAGTATACTGGGGCGGTGGCCCTCGTTGTCTACGTTGTGTATGGACTGTGAGAGTGAGGTCTCTTGCTTTATGATGATTCCCGCGATGGGAGGCTGGTCGATGAATCAAGGACGAGGTGCAATATAGTGCATTATTTCCAAATTGAGAGTCAGGACTAATTCGGGACAGTTGGGGTATCCGGTGGTGTGTCGGTCTGAGGCTTCGAGATGACTAGAGGCAGTCACGTTAGGAGGATTATGAGATTTTTGTCTGGAGTACGGGATACATGGAGTTATTTGGTCATTATCCGGAAGATCATCGAGTGATGTGTGTTACATTCTATGAGACGGAATTGGTACATCTGGCGATCCAGTCTGTGGGGTAGACTATGGTATATCAATTGGTGATGGTTCAAACCCTGAGTGGGGGAGAACTGGGTATTTTATTGAGAGGATCAGAGATTTGTTCGAGAACGGTTAGAGAACTGGCTATGGAGATCTACGGTACGGACACCTGAGACATGGGTTATATGTAGATGAGGTAAGGCACAGAGCGAGATAATGCATGTTGTATGAGTTCAGAAGAAGATAAGGTTCAGATTGTCGCCAAGGTGTTCTTAGTCATTAGCGATTCCTCCATGCCTCAAATTGGGAAATGGGGTATTTCGAGGATTTCGAGTTGTGCAAGTGGAAGATCAGCGGTCAAGGTAAGACATTATGAGGTTCTGAGAGGGTATTTTGCGGTATCCGAGTATGGTGTCGTGCGTGGAAGATCTGTGGATGAGACAAGACATCGTGAGGTTCTGTGATGGCGTACCGGGGTATCTGAGTATGACGCCCTAGACTTTTGGGATTATTTGAGACATGAGTTTGTGAGGTGGCAAGTGGAGTACCAAGTGACTATTGTTCCAGTGGGAACCCTTCAGCTAATTGTCATCAAACGGGATTATCCAAGAATGTGAATTTCAGCAAGAGAAAGTGTTTAGCACGATGGTTGTCGTCAAGAGTAGTGAAGCTTAACATGGGTGGGTGAGTGTACCTACCTATGTTGGACCATGGAGTATTTGATAGTAGACTCAGTGTAGTGACGACTTGAGAATGAGAGTACGAGGTAATAAGAGAGTAAATGGATTCGGGTGGGAGTAATCACTTAGGACTGTCAGGGGAGACCGTGGGAAGAGCTCAGGGAGAGTATTGTGTGACTGCGGAGGGCCATAGCATACGTGAGTTAGAGAGAGAGTATCGTGTGATTGCAGAGAGCCGTAGCATACGTGAGTTAGAGAGAGAGTATCGTGTAACTGCGGAGAGCCGTAGAATACGTGAGTCAGAGAGAGAGTATCATGTGACTCTGAAGAGCCGTAGCATACATGGGTCAGGGAGAGCACCGTAAGACTGCGGGGAGTCGTAGCATTCATGAGTCAGCAAGAGAGAGAATGAGTATTGTAAGACTGCGGGGAGTCGTAGCATTAGTGAGCCAGCAAGAGAGAGAGAGAGGGAGAGAGAGAGAGAGAGAGAGTATCGCAAGACTGCAGGGGGCGGGGGGCGTAGCATTTGCGAGGCAATGAGAGAGTGCCATAGGACTACGGGGAGCCGTAGCACTTGTTAGTAAGTGAGAGAAAGTGTTGTATAACTGCGGAGAGCCGCAGCCTTATTAGTCAGGGTATGACGCAGAGCGGATCTTAGGCATAGGTATCCTTACCAGAAGAGTCTGTGAGAACTTGGGGGCCGAACCAAGGGCGAGACTGGGATCTCGGCAGTGGTCGAAAACCGTTGTGTTATGAGTTAAAGAGGGGTTGTCATGAATTGGACGGATCGAGGTGAATTGATGTGTATAATAATGGAACATGGGTCATGAGTTGAGTGCTAGATTGGGACGAGTGATTCCAATTTTGTGTCGGACCAGACTCTGGAGGGTATTTGGTTCTATCTGTGTGAAGGACGAGCAGTTTGATATTTCGGGTGGACCTCATTCTGAGAGAGATGTGTTTTCGTCTGATGTTTTAGACTTGAGTGAGCTAGTTCGTTGGTTTGGGAAGGACCACGAGACACACGGAACTAGTAAGTAGTAGACGACAGAGGTCGGAAGTGAGGCGGCTTCAGGAGGGAATTGTAGTATTCGCTTGGGGTAAAGCGAACTTCATGACTTGTGAGTCATGATGGGCCGAGATAGTCATTGTGAGAAGGAAGCCGGCAAGTCGTTTTATTTGGGTGTGTAGTGGGTAACCTTTGGAGGTTCAACTAATGGGTCAAGAGTTGACCTGATGCTCAGTGTTGAAAGGGATACGTGAGAAGGAGCTGGGGCTTATGCTCATAGAGGTATGAGGATACTTCTGAGCGGGGGCGAACATTTTCTTGTGTTGAGAACAGAGTATTGGGGTTCGTTTTGTTCATATGGGTTCTGATAGCAGTGCACTTGATGGGTCTCTGGTGAGATGTGACCCTTTCGTTCCTTTGGAGTACGAGCTGGATCGAGTGATATGTCAGGTATGAGTGTTCGGCTGTTGTTATGGTCAACGATCTGATTTCATCAGTCGCATCAAGATAATTAGATCTGGAGGTATGATTTTGGAGATCGGTCATTCGATGAGCGAATGACATGATGATATCTTGTATGGGCGGTCGTGCAGGGAATCAGAACTGGAACAGCAACGGCGGGGGGATCCGTCATGTGGCGGGATGGGGAGTTCCTGTATGGGTTGGGTGTCTTGGGAAAGAGATTTTTGTATGGCATGAGACGACAGTGGTGCCATTGGAGGATATTCAAACTGATGATAGCCTGGATTATATTGAGAGGTCGATTTCAATATTGGATCGAAAAGTGAAGGTTCTAAGAAACAAAGAGGTGCCCCTGGTTTAGGTCCAGTGGCAACATCGGAAGGGGTCCGAGTGGACCTGGGAGCCGGAGCCCGAGATGCGAGAGCAATATCCCGAGTTACTTCCGGAGCATGACTTCGAGGGCGAAGTCTGATTCTAGTGGGGGAGAATTGTAACATCCCGACTCCCAGGTACTTTATTTATTAATGAGTGACTCGACGAGTTGGGTGTTAGACTCGTCGAGTAGAGTTGGATTGAGCATGTGGGTTTAAAGACCGGCTCGACGAGTCGGAGAGCCGACTCGCCGAGTTGGCACTGTGAGGTGAAACCCTAAATATTCGGGGTTGGGACCTATTTAAAGGACTTAAAGCCCTCATTTACGCATCCCTTATCTCCAGAGAGCCCTGTGAGAAACCCTAGATCGGTTCCATCCATTGTGAGAGAGAAAGAGTCTATTTTGGGTGTTCTTATGCAACGTTGGAAGAAGATTTGGAGGGCATCTTGTCTTGGACCAGAGAGGGACGTTTGGATCCAGAGATTCTTTTGTGGTTAGCTTCTGTTTGAGGTATAAAGATGCTAACTTAATCATTCTTTGTGGTGATCTTGGTTTGGGGGAGCTTTTAGGGTTTTCTCCCATCCACCTTGTGTTATTGAGTCCCTTGAGCATATCTTGAGGTTGAAACCTCAGATCTGGACTGTAGGAGGTCTTGTGAGCCCAAAGACCCAAGCTTTATGGAGCTTGAGGCAAACTTTTGAGCACCAAACCCTTGTAAGAGCTTGTATTGGCATTATTAAGCCAATATGCCATGCATGAACGTAAAGCTGCAAGCTTTATGTGGTATTCGAGCTTTAGGAGGTCATATCCAGAGTATGGAGTAGCATTTCTACCTTAAAACGTCTGAATGAGAATTTTTGAGTTAAGGGACTCGACGAGTCGATGAGTCGACTCGACGAGTCGGTTAGGGTTTATCCCGATGACTCTGAGCATGCTGTAACTCAGCGACTTGTCGGGTCCACTCGATGAGTTGAGTTGGTTTCATGGGCTTCTGAGGAAACGAGTGGACTAGACGAGTCACATAGATGTACTCAACGAGTCGGGTCAAACATAGATTGTTGACTCAGGTGTTGGCTTCTGTTGACTTTAGGGTTTTGGTCAAGACAGGGTTAAGAGAGCCATGGAGGGGTAAAATGGTATTTTACCCATTCCAAGAGTTTGAGAGAAAGAGAATAGCCTTGATTTATTTAAGAGTTGTGAATAGAGTATTAATTAGAGATAATTATCCTATGTGTTAGGCGGAGGCTAGTTCGAGATTCGTATACGAGGTTATTACTTGCTTGTTTACGAGGTGAGTCTTCTCACTATACTTACCATGAGTGGTACCTTTGTGTGATTGAGATGTTTATTATGCTTAACTGTGATATCCTGCATTATGTCTATGTGATTTATGTTGTGTATTATTCTGAGCTTACTGAGTTAGGACCGGAGGGTTCACCCGAGTTGTGGGGCCGGAGGGTCCCAATGAGTCACATTGACCGGAGGGTCTTATCTGAGTATAGCCATGACAGGCTAACGAGATATGTGTGGTATTTTGGGGAACTCACTAAGCTTCATGCTTACCGTGTTATGTGATATGTGTTTCAGGTACTTCTCAGGATCACGGGAAGGCGTCGGCTTGATTGTACACACGAGATGGAGTTGTGTTTCGAGGATCCTGGATTTTATTCAAATGATTATGAACACGTGTTTTGATAATTGATATATTGAGATTTTGTGAGATGTGTTGATGACATTTAAGTGATTTTAAAAATGAAAATTTTGCTTGAAAATTTACGGTGTTACATGGTTTCTAAATTTTTTAAAAAGTTTAAATTTGGCATGATTTTTATGAATGTTACAAGTGTTGGATATAGTGGCTAAGTCCATAACTATATTTGGTATGTACTTGACCCGACCCGGCATGGTCCATTTGGGTTGCACTTCACCCGAACAATTTACGGATAATCTTTTGTGAATAGTATAAGTTATGATTTATTAATATATTATAAGTTCTAATATATTAATATAAAATCATATTATTTAATTAGTGTTGATCTATAATTAATTTAGAATTAATTTAGAGATCAAAAGTATGACTAATTAAATATGGGCTCTTGTATTTATATAGTGTGGGCTAATGCTTATTTGGAATGGGCTAGGCTTCCATGGAAAGTCCATGGATACTCCATGGAGCTTTAACCCATGGATCTCATGGAAATGAAAATACATGGGTATTAGGGTTTACATGGATGTAACCCTAATCCACCACACTATATAAAGGAGGCTTTGGTTCTTGAAATTGCACTAGTTGATGTGTGCAAACTAAGAGGGCCGATTTCAAGAAGTTTGTGACTATTCTCTCAAGTTTCCAAGTTTGTGGTGATTTGTGACTTCCATTTGAGGCATCCACATTATTGGTGCTAGGCTCTCAAACTCCAAGCAATCAACTACTACTACAAGGTAAGTAATTCTACTAGTTTTATTTGATTCAAGTACCCCATGCCATGCTAGTCAGGATAAGAACCTTGGAAAAATAATTATTTGCATGTATATTAGTCAAACATAGATCCAAGGTTTCTAGGGTTGCATGTACACCATAGGAGTGTTAGAATGTTGAAAACCCATCAGTGGTATCAGAGCCTGGTTTGTTTATTTGATACTTGATGCAAAAAAAAAACTTGAAAATCGAAGTTTTGTTCAAAAGCTCGTATCAAAATTTCAAGTTTTGTATATGTACTTACGATTCTTGAAATTAAAACTTGAAATTTTTGATATGAACATTCATAAACATATGAGTTTAGAAGATCATAGAAATTATGTGCTAATAATTGATTAGATTATTTCTTGATATTTATGTGTTTTAATGGAGTCCATAACTAGTTCTTAAGTTATGGATAACCAAAAGTCACATTTATAAATAACCATTAAAAGAACACATAGGTTACAAAAAATGAAGAGTCTTCATTTTTAATAACCATTAACTCATAAGTTATGAGAAATGAAAAGTTTTGAAAGTTTACAAAACTTGCCCTCAAGTTTTGGAACAAGTAAAGTCATGATTAAAAACTTTAGTCGCAACCCTTAGAATTTTAAAAGTTAAAATTCAACCCTTATACTTTATAATATTATAAGTTAATAATATATATATATATATATATATATATATGTATAGGATCAAGTCGTCATACCGCTAGTACGCCTCATTCACGAAGCCGGTCTATAAGGGGGGTATAAGGTTGTTGCCTATAAAATGGCAACTTAATGGGTGTCCACTCTCACCCACCGCTTCCTTGATCGGCGGAGGGTCGTTAGCCGAACGGGTAGGACAAGGACTTATAAATTCTCATTAAAAGTATAATGATAATACTAAAGTAACTAAACTTTATTGAATTCCCAATCTTAGTTATTTTAGGAAAATGTGAATAAGGTGCTAATCCATGAAATTACACTTTACACTTTGTTTAAGTCGTTAGTGGAGCGTGTGTTGTTAACCGGCACACTAACTTGAACTTAACAAGGTAGGTAAAGGGTGAGTTAATGTTTATCATAGTATCGATGGAGCGTGTGTGGTTAACCGGCACATCGATTGAGGGGTAATACATTAAGGGTACCAAGTAATTTGCATGGTTACTTCACACCTTGTTTTGTGATCCTCGGCATCCCAGTCACAAAACTTGAAGGGCACACTCGAGATTGAAACATGCCATTGAAGAAAGTTCAATGAATCTCAAAGAATCTAGGAGTTTCTAAACCAATTAAAACCTAATTAAATATTTCGTTTTTCATGGTGGAAATTGGTGAATCGTCATTCACCTACCTTCAAATATCTTATATCTTAGATTACGGCATCCCTCTTCTAAGTTATAAAATATTGTGTTGGGTCCTAGCCTTAATATTACATTTGGGTGTTTTGTTAAGGACTATCTATATATCTAATCTAATCTATTCCCTCTTCTCTTCAGATGTCTTCCAATAACAATGCTTCTGGCTCAAACCCTACAAGCTCCTTCTCTCTCATGAATCTTTGTGGGAGAGTCATCTTTGATGGGTCCAACTTTACAGATTGGATCAGAAACATCAGGATGGTCACTCGGTATGAGAACAAAGAATATGTTCTCGACAAGGAGCTGAAGGTACCCGAGCCAACTGCTACCCCTGAAGAGCTTGCTGAATATGAGGTACATGAAAGAGATGCTACAAAAGTGGCATGCATCATGATGGCCACCATGACAGCCAAGCTCCAAAAGTCCTATGAGGACTATTATCCTTTTGAGATGCACCAGGACTTGATGGACCGCTACCATCAAAGTGCTCGTCAAGAGCGATATGAAATAATCTCCTCCATGATAACAACCCGAATGAAGGATGGTGAACCCATCACGGGCCACATGCAGAAAATGCAAAGGTATGTGGACCGTTTACTGAAGCTGAATGTGAACTTCCCTGAGGAGTTAGCAATAGACATCATTTTGCACTCCTTGCCATCGTGTTATGATCAATTCCGCATGACATATCACATGAACAAGGAAGAAGTCACCCTCAGCAAAATTCAAGGACTCTTGAAGACCGTCGAAACTGGTCTAAAGGGTAAGTCGGTTGTTACTACTCCTACTCCTACTCCAACTGCGGCCAATGTCTTGGCAATCGGGCATGGCAAAGGGAAGAAGAGAAAGAACCCTTCTAAGGGTACCATGGGTAAGACCCTTGAAGGCTCCTCTTCAAGCAAAACCAAGAAAGGTTTTGTCACTCCTTCTGCTAACCCTAATGAGGCTGAATGCTTCTATTGCCATGAAAAGTCACACTGGAAGCAAAACTGCCCAAAGTACCAGCAAGATTTGAAGGATGGGAAAGTAAAACCCAACCATGCAGGTATATACACTATATTGTCTAATAACTCACCTCATTCTAAGTCTTGGGTCCTTGATACAGGTTGTGGTATTCACATATGTTGTGATTTGCAGGGACTAAAAAAAGTGAGAATGTGGAGCAGGGAAAGATAAACTTGATCATGGGAAACAGGAAAGCTTCACCTGTCACCAAGATAGGAGTTTATTCCTTAGTGCTAAATAGTGGGTTTACATTAGATTTGAATAAATGTTATTATTCGCCAGAAATGGCAAGAAATGTTATTTCCTTTCATGCATTGTATAAACAAGGTTTTACCTTTTATTTTGATAATAATAATGGTAGTATTGATGCTTTCTTTAATAATATTCTTTATTTTAAAGCATTACCTTGTGATGGCGTGTATGAAACTGTATCTGTTGTAGATAATCTAGGAAATAATGTATTGTGTATTAACTCTTCCACTAGCTTAGATAAAGCATCCTTATGGCATTGTCGTCTTGGACATGTAAGCAAGAAACGCATAGGCCAACTCCAAAAGGATGGAGTCTTGGGGTCATTTGACCTAAATTCAGATGATAGTTGTGAATCTTGTTTGCTTGATAAAATGACAAAGTCGCCTTTTACCGGCACTTGTGCTAGGGGTGAAGGTTTGTTGGACCTCATACACACGGATGTGTGTGGACCCTTCAGAACCGCCACAAGAGATGCTAATCGGTTCTATGTGACTTTTACTGATGATTTTAGTAGATATGGATATGTCTACCTAATCAAGCATAAGTCAGAAACCTTTGAGAAATTCAAAGAGTCTAAGCAAGAAGTGGAGAATCAGTTAGGCAGGAACATTAAGATGCTTTGATCCGATCGTGGTGGTGAGTATCTTAGTACTGAGTTCCTTGACTATCTTAAAGAATGTGGGATTGTCTCACAATTGACACCTCCTAGGACACCACAGTTGAACGGTGTAGCTGAGAGGCGCAATCGGACCTTGTTGGACAGGGTTCGTTCCATGATGAGTCGATCTTCGCTACCAATCTCATTTTGGGGGTATGCCTTAGAGACTGCCGCCCATATCCTTAATCTAGTCCCTATAAAGAAGGTTGCCAAAACACCTCACGAGGTGTGGACTGGAAAAGTTCCCTATCTAGACCACATCAAGATTTGGGGTTGCGAGGCTTTCGTGAGACGCGAGACTCACGATAAGCTCGAACCCCGAAGCGAAAGGTGTATTTTCATCGGCTACCCACATAAATCCTTTGGTTACATCTTCTACAGACCCAGTGATAATGTGGTCTTTGTAGCAAGAAGAGGATTCTTTTGAGAGAGAGAATTCATGATCCAAGGGGACAGTGGGAGGCAAATTGACCTTGAGGAAATTCAAGAGTCAAGTGGTGAAGGAACCTCAAACCCTAGCCCTCAACCTGAGGAGGAAACTCCTGTTGAGCCGACTGAAGAATCTATACCTCTGAGGCGTTCCACCAGAGTTAGGAATGCACCTGAGCATTATTATGGTTTTCATATTACTGCAAAAAGTGAGACACTTATCAGTGATAACACACTGGTAAATCTGGATGAGCCTAACAGCTATACGGAAGCCATGGCAGGCCCTGAGGCTGCTAAATGGAAAGAGGCTATGGATAGCGAGATACAGTCCATGTATGGCAATCAAGTTTGGAACTTGGTTGACAATGTACCTGATCGTAAGATAGTTGGGTGCAAATGGATCTTTAAGAAGAAGACCGACATGGATGGTAATGTACACACTTATAAGGCACGACTGGTTGCAAAGGGTTATTCTCAAACTCCGGGAGTTGATTATGATGAGACCTTTTCACCAGTGGCCAAGATTAAGTCTATTAGGGTTCTGTTAGCCATTGTTGCATTTCATGATTATGAAATATGGCAAATGGATGTCAAAACCGCTTTCCTTAATGGAAAGTTGGCTGAAGATGTTTACATGGTTCAGCCAGAGGGTTTTGTCAGTACAGAGTACCCCAGTAGAGTGTGTAAGCTCGAGAAATCCATTTATGGATTAAAACAGGCACCTCGCAGATGGAATCTTTGCTTTGATGAGAAAGTCAAAGAATTTGGCTTTTCAAGGAGTGAAGATGAATCTTGTGTCTATATCAAGGCTAGTGGGAGTATAGTCAGCTTTTTGGTACTGTATGTGGATGACATACTACTCATAGGAAATGACATCCCAACCCTGCAGGAAGTAAAGTCCTGGCTTGGGAAGTGTTTCGCTATGAAGGACCTTGGAGAAGCTGCCTATATCCTAGGGATAAGGATTTTGAGAAACAGGAGTAAAAGACTAATTGGACTTAGTCAAAGCACCTATGTGGACAAAGTGTTGAAAAGTTTCAACATGCATAACTCCAAGAAAAGTGAGTTACCCACCCAGAGTAACGCCAGATTGAGTAAGACACAAAGCCCTAGTACTGAGGCTGAGATAGCAGAAATGAGTCGAATACCTTATGCTTCAGCTGTAGGATCGATCATGTATGCTATGACGTGTACTCGACCTGATGTAGCCTTTGCTTTGAGCATGGTTAGAAGGTATCAGGGGAACCCTGGCAAGGCACACTGGACTGCGGTAAAGAATATCCTCAAGTACCTACGGAGGACTATGGACTGGGTCCTTACCCTCGGTGGCAGTGAGGACTTGAGAGTTGTAGGGTACAGTGATGCTAGCTTTCAGACTGACAGAGATAATTTCCGCTCTCAGTCGGGCTGGGTCTTTACTCTAAACGGAGGGGCAATTACTTGTAAAAGTTCCAAGCAGGAGACAGTGGCTGATTCCACTTGTGAATCAGAGTATATAGCAGCAAGCGAAGCAGCAAAGGAGGCTATATGGCTAAAGAACTTCATCGGAGACCTTGGAGTTGTACCAGCTATAAATGAGCCAATGGAGATTTTCTGTGACAACAATAGTGCGGTTGCCTTAGCCAAGGAACCAAGAGATCATGGGAGATCCAGACACATTGACAGAAAATATCACTTCATCAGACATCGAATAGAAGAAGGAATCCTCGTGGCAAAGAGGGTATCATCGGATGAGAACCCAGCAGATCCCCTCACGAGGGGACTGACTAGGGCTAAGCATCTACAGCATGCTCGGAGCATAGGGCTGAAGGATGATATTAGTTTTAGTAGTTAGATAATCTTGAAATTTATAAAATGTAATTGACATTTGATGATAAATAAAAGTTGTTATTTATGAGTAAAGTGTTGCTATCTCTTGTCAATCGTTTACTATTATTTCTTTTTGCATGTTTTGACTTCCAGAATAATTATGTTATGGTTTATATCATATTATTCAAACTCTCCACAGTCGGTCATATGTTGGAAGTAGATATGAATCAAGATTGTCATGGGTTGGCTTGTAGAGGTCTAAGATGTTAGACAAAGCGGGGCTACAACACTCATGAGTGCTCATAAGTTCTGTGTATTGGATTCAACCCACGCTCACTTGTATCACTTCATGGAATTTATCTCGAGTGATCGTGAGACGGTAATATCATATAAGTCTTTAAACCTAGAGATATGATTTGTTGCCTATGAGTTGGTTATGCATTGATTGCACGAAAACGCATTGGTAACTCGATGTTATAAACTGTGTTTTTGTATGTAATTCAACAAGTAGTAGAGCAAACATATGAGTCAAAGTTTATCTGTTCCTTCTAGGATTAGAAGCGATATCTGGGCCTCTCGATGATTTTGTTTTGACCTATGTACCGGGCCCGGTCAGAACTAAATTGATGTGTTCAGTTAAGTTCTATGTCAAACAAATCGGAAATCGGGAAACAAATGCTGGACAATAAGCAAGACCATGTTCCATGTATTTGTCCGGCTGATATCTAGAACAGAGGATTATATGATCACTTATCTAAAATGGCGCTTCATAGTTCAACAGAGTTTAAAGAGCTACGATTGCTGATCGGTTCCTGAAGTCATACTTGCAACTATAGTTATTAGACTTATCTAAGTGGGACACTGTTGGATATAGTGTCTAAGTCCATAACTATATTTGGTATGTACTTGACCCGACCCGGCATGGTCCATTTGGGTTGCACTTCACCCGAACAATTTACGGATAATCTTTTGTGAATAGTATAAGTTATGATTTATTAATATATTATAAGTTCTAATATATTAATATAAAATCATATTATTTAATTAGTGTTGATCTATAATTAATTTAGAATTAATTTAGAGATCAAAAGTATGACTAATTAAATATGGGCTCTTGTATTTATATAGTGTGGGCTAATGCTTATTTGGAATGGGCTAGGCTTGCATGGAAAGTCCATGGATACTCCATGGAGCTTTAACCCATGGATCTCTTGGAAATGAAAAGACATGGGTATTAGGGTTTACATGGATGTAACCCTAATCCACCACACTATATAAAGAAGGCTTTGGTTCTTGAAATTGCACTAGTTGATGTGTGTAAACTAAGAGGGCCGATTTCAAGAAGTTTGTGACTATTCTCTCAAGTTTCCAAGTTTGTGGTGATTTGTGACTTCCATTTGACGCATCCACATTATTGGTGCTAGGCTCTCAAACTCCAAGCAATCAACTACTACTACAAGGTAAGTAATTCTACTAGTTTTATTTGATTCAAGAACCCCATGCCATGCTAGTTAGGATAAGAACCTTGGAAAAATAATTATTTGCATGTATCTTAGTCAAACATAGATCCAACGTTTCTAGGGTTGCATGTACACCATAGGAGTGTTAGAATGCTGAAAATCCATCAACAAGTTGGTATCAGAGCCTTGGTTTGAGTGAATTGGAGGAACCACTCGTGTGTCTCCTGTCTCAAATTGAGGACAAGGTTTTAAAACAATTTTGTTAAAATGTTTTCAAATAATAAAAGGAGGATGCAAGTGTACGATCAGCCGGAGCTCGCAGATAAACCCTAAAATACCTTAAGGATTATTTGATTTATGTGATATGTTAGAACAACATGCTAGTACTAGGCTAGGGATCTTCAGGAATTGCATGATAGAATTGTCTGATTATATGATGTTTGGTAGCCTAGAGTTTTCCTTATATGAGATTGACATCATTACTATAGTTACTTAGTGTATGCATCATGGTCGTACATAATTAAGATCTTATAGCCTGAGAATGTTTGGTTTGGCCTTATTTCCTGTTCTTGTTTGATCAAGGGCTTAGGGTAGGATCAGGTATTCGAAAGTCTAAAGGGTACAACATTATGTATGGTTAGCATACACGAGTGCTGCAGGGTTGGTGGAAGTTTCATGGATGGATGGGTTGTTTGGACGAGTCTGCCGGTTATGAGATATTTAGCCTTCCTCTAGGAGTGAGGACTGAGCGCATTCCATGCTTATGTATAGTTGTACGGCATTGTGATGATACTCGAGACAAATATGGGTAGGTGTGGAAGGTAGTATGGGCCTATACTACTGAAAGCACAGGACCCATACCTGTAGCAAGGAAGTCACAACCCCTAGGGTTTTGGTTGGGAGTTGGTTCCCAGATTGTTATGTGGAATATCTGATATCTTTTTGGCATGTTTTCAGCATGGTGGTTACATGATGATTCATGACTGGATCCTGGTCAGGATAAGGAGAGGGCGGACAGGAGGCGCCGACAGCACCCGAGACTATCGGCCAGATGAGGCCAGACGAGATGGACGACAGGATTCGGGAGATTCTGCATGATGAGGTTGCTGCTATGTTCTGGGCTCAGTTACCGGAGATGTTTGGGTCTATCAAGACCGCTATGGTGGAGTATTTTGATGATCGATAGGCAACCCTCACTGAGGCGGCTTCCGCAGCAGCCACAACAGCTGTATCAGCGGTAAGGTTGGAAGCCGGACGGGCTTTTCAGTACCGGGACTTCGACAACACGAAGCCCCCTAGTTTTGATGGGACTCGGGAGCCCATCAAAGCCATGAGGTGGCTGTCTGACGTGGAGGGGTGTTTCTTCACGTGCTCTTGTCCTACTGACCAGAAGGTCAGATGTGCCCTGAACTTGCTGAGGTTCGGGGCAAAGGACTGGTGGAGACTGATGACTAGGTCGTATTCGGATGACCAGAGAGTTGCGGTTACTTGGGAGCAGTTCAGGAATATGTTCCACACTCGCTACATTCCACGAGTCGAGCGGGAATGATTGGCTCAGGAGTTTCTGGATCTGAGACAGGACGGTGAGACGGTGACGGAGATCACCCGCATGTTCACGGAGAGGGAGATGTTTTGCCCGGAGTTTGCTTCTGAGCAGGCTCAGATGACTCGTTATCTGAGCATGCCTAAGACCGATATTCGGCAGTTTGTGGCGACCCAACGTTGTGATACGCTTTTGGATCTACAGGAGGCCTCTAGGCGGTGTGAGTTTGAGATTGATCTGCAGTTGAGGGAGCAGTGGCAGGCCCCGACACAGTCACAACCGGCGCCAAAGCAGTCTAAGACCGCTGATTCCAGGTCAGGGGGACAGCAGGGCCGCACTTGTGGCAAGTGCGAGAAGGGTCACTCGGGGGTTTGCAGGTTTAGCAGTGCGTGCCGCAAATGCGGCAAGGAGGGGCATTTTGCTCGGGACTGTCGCCATACAGCCCCGGTTCAGGATATGAGGATCTGCTACCACTGTCACCAGGTTGGTCACATGAAGACCAACTGTCCACAACTCTCAGCCAGGCCGACGCAGGCTCTAGTACCGTCTACATTCAGGATTACTGACGGGAGTCAGGGTCGAGCAGTGCCCCCGAGGGCCCAGGGACGCACCTTCCAGCTTACAGCAGAGGAGGCCAGAGCAACATCCCGATGTGGTTGCTGGTATGTTTCTATCCCTTATCTTACTAATTATATTTGTTTTATGCTTATATGATTGTACCTGTGATTAGGTACGTTTTTTGTGAACTCCTTACCTGCTTTGGTATTATTTGACTCGGGGGCGAGTCAGTCGTTTGTTTCTCAGACTTTCAGTAGGGAGTTCGAGCTGCCAGTGGGAGAGTTAAAGTGTCTGTTGCGAGTCTCCATCGCCAATGAACATGAGATTTCCGCTTCTTCGGTCTATCGTGGTTGCGTATTGGAGATTTTCAAAGTAACTTTTCCGATAGACCTGATTCCGATTCCTATAGGGGATGTATGTGTGATTGTGGGTATAGACTGGCTTAGTCGCTTTGGAGCTATGATCGATTGTGAGGGTCAGCGAGTGGTGGTTCGAACCCTAAGTGGGGGAGAACTGATTGTATATGATGAGGGTACCAGATTGGGATCAGGGTTTTGTTCAGCTGCCAGGGCTCGACAATATATTCAGCACGGGTGTGCGGGTTATCTAGCGTATGTGGTAGATACGCGGGTCAGAGATCAGATTCCAGTTTCATAGGTTCCGGTGGTCAGGGATTTTGCTTATGTGTTCCCGGAGGAGTTACCCGGAGTGCCTCCGGAGAGGCAGGTTGAGTTTAGGATCGACCTAGTGCTAGGTGCGGCCCCTATCGCCAAGGTGTTGTACCGGTTGGCACCACCAGAGATGCAGGAGCTGTCATCACAACTGCAGGAACTGCTGGGAAAGCAGTTCATTCGTCCGAGCAGTCCCCCGTGGGGAGCGCCAATACTCTTCTTCAGGAACGGCTTTATGCCAAGTTCTCGAAGTGCGAGTTTTGGTTACGAGAGGTCCAATTCCTAGGACACCTCATTAACGAGGAGGGGATTTTGGTTGATTCGGCCAAAATCGAGGCAGTTATGCAGTGGGAGGTTCCGAAATCTCCCTCGGACATCAGGAGCTTTTTGGTATTGTCAGGGTACTACCGGAGATTCATACGGGATTTCTCTAAGATTGCAGTACCCCTCACTTGTCTGACGAGGAAGGGGGTGGATTTTCGGTGGGGCCCGGAGAAGCAGAGGGCGTTTGAGACCCTCAGACAGCGGTTGTGTGAGGCTCCAGTCTTGACCCTCCTCGAGGGAGTGGAGGATTTTGTGGTTTACTGTGATACATCAATCACAGGTCTGGGAGCGGTCCTCATGCAGAGAGGATGGGTGATAGCCTACTCATCTCGGCAGCTGAAGCCGCACGAGGCGAGATACCCTACTCATGATCTGGAGTTGGGGGCGGTGGTATTCGCTCTCAAGATATGGAGGCATTATCTCTATGGGGTTCGTTGTACCATCTACACGGACCACAAGAGTTTGAGACACATCATGGATCAGCCGAACCTGAACATGAGGTAGCACAGGTGGTTGGATGTAGTCAAGGACTACGACTGTGAGATCCTTTACCACCCAGGTAAAGCGAAAGTGGTTGCGGATGCTCTGAGCCGCAAGTCAGCTAGATCTTCCACTCCGGCAAGATGTATGAGGATATCAGTGGATTCTACACTTGTGGGCTTGATCAGGGAAGCTTAGGGAGAGGGTATACGTCAGGAGAATTGGAAGCTGGAGAGAATTAGGGGTGAGAACACCCGGTTTGTTCAGGATAGCCGGGGATTATTGACCCTATGCTGTCGGGTGTGGGTTCCGATGTCTGGTGGGGTCAGACAAATGGTTATGGAGGAGGCTCATAAGTCTCACTTCTTTATTCACCTAGGGGCCACTAAGAGGTACCGGGATTTGAGTTTGAGCTACTGGTGGCCGTGCATGAAGCGAGAAATCGCTTGGTACGTTGAGAGGTGCTTGACCTACAGGATGGTCAAGGCCGAGCATCAGAGGCCACATGGCAAGCTACAGCCTCTAGAGATTCCCATGTGGAAATGGGAATAGATCACGATGGACTTCATTACCAAGTTGTCGAGGACGGCGAAAGAATTTGATGCTATATGGGTCATCGTGGATCGATTGACCAAGAGTGCTCATTTCCTGGCCATACAGGAGAGCTCATCGGCCGAGAATGTCACACCCCCAAACCAGAACGGCGGAATCGTTCGAGGGTGGAGGACGTCATGTATAGTATCACAAGACATGTATCATAGTAATCAAAGTAACAAACAACCATTTTATTAATATTAAAGTGATTACAAAGTAGTGATTCACAAAAGATTGAATCCAAAAGTAAATAACAAAACAAGACATGAAGCTACTATGCTCCATCTTCTGAGTCCCAGTATGCGTACCTGTCTACTAGTTACCTGAGAATACAAGTTATTTTGAAAGAGTAGATTAGCATTTAAGTTGGTGAGTTCATAAGTATTTTAATGATGTAAAGTAAATTGAAAGTTCTTTTTAGAAAAGTTCGCATGTTCCTCCAGAAGATCCTATACCTTCTGATATGATAAAAGATAAGCATAAATAGTTCTACAATCCTTTCTATGAGGACTAAATGAATATAAGTTATATAGAATACATATCAAACAAACAATCGATTGTATGAATCTGCCCTAAACCCACAACCAAACAAGGAACAAGGAATGAGGCGGAAGGCACACATCCCATTGTTTGTTAGATCTTTACTGTATATAACCCTGGAGCATTCATTTGGTTCTCACGGAGTTAATTGTAATAGGTCCTTTATATTTGATGAAAACATTCTTTAAGAAAACCTTATTTCTTTTAGTAAAAATGGTAACCATAATAGTTCCTTCTATAATCACTTAGTTTATACTAGCTATATATAATCTAATATCGAACAGATAGTTAATTGTGTGAATCTGCCCTAAACCCACAACCAAATAAGGAACAGTGAATGAGGCGGAAAGCACACATCTAAGTATCTATCAGATATTACATATATATAACCCTGATGTATAAACTAAGGTATTATAGAATTAACCACTTAAGGTCCTTTAAGTTGTACTGGTTTAATAAAATGGATTAAACCTTTCACTGTTAAGTTTCTAGTTTAGTTAACTCAATGTTCTATTTGAAAGTATGTTTTTGTACCAGAAAACAATGTATTGAATTTGTATACTATGACCCGATCTATACTTGGTACTCCTTATGATTACTTGGTGTATACAGAATATATATATATATATATATATATATATATATATATATATATATATATATATATATATATATATATATATATGTCTTTTATATTAATGATCAGTACTTTGTAGATGTACCCTGTATCATACTCGTGTTTGCTAACCATGGTACGTTGTATTTGTACCTTTGTTAGTGTAAACTCGGTATGTTGTATTACCTCGTGTTTGCTAACCCATGTACGTTGTATTTATACCCTTGTTAGTAACAACTCGGTAAACTATCTTTTGTATATATTTATGTGTTTTATTTATTATTATCCGATACTTTGTAGATGTACCCTTTATAAATAATTCATGTATCATACCCGTGTTTGCTAACCCTGGTACGTTGTATTTGTACCTTTGTTAGTGACAACTCGGTATGCTGTATTACCTCGTGTTTGCTAACCCATGTACGTTGTATTTGTACCCTTGTTAGTACAAACCCGGCATCGTGTTTGCTAACCCTAGTACGTGGTATTCGTACCATTATTAATACAAACTCGGCGTGATGTATTACCTTAAATTTGTTATAGGTAATGAGTTAAAGATACAATCTCTTCCTAGGATACTAGGAATACTTAGTATAAGTGTATAATTCATGATTTGTTGTTCTGTTATAGTTATAGTATGTTCCTCCATGTACTAGTTATAGTATGTTCCTCTCTGTACTAGTTATAGTATGAACTCTCTGTACTAGTTATAGTATGAACTCTCTGTACTAGTTATAGTATGAACTCTTTGTACTAGTTATAGTATGTTCCTCTCTGTACTAGTTATAGTATGAATTCTTTGTACTAGTTATAGTATGAACTCTCTGTACTAGTTATAGTATAAACTCTCTGTACTAGTTATAGTATGTACTGAATTCCTAAATTATACCTATTATAGTTTACTAGTATGTTTTTTTGAATTGTTACTACCTTGAAATAATGACTCATTTATCTACTATGTTATGATTTCACTTTAAAAAACGGAGTTTTATAAACCATAAAGTAACATAACTTTTTAAAAGAGTTTTTGCAATGAATTGATCACTTAATAACACATAAGCAATCCTTATAATGATGTTTATCACAAAACATTTACACAATTATCATTGTGTTCAACTTGTATTCCTCCCCTAAAAGCATTTAAAACATTTAAAAGATTGATTATAGGGGTATGAACTCACCTTATGTGGGCGATTCAAATGAATATTCGTGTAAGGATGAGAAGTTCCACGAATGAAGTCTCAAGACACAAACGAGTCCTAAATGACATGTACGGCATGTATTGGCATGAATATAGTGTTTATAAGCAACTAACATGCAAGGAAACACCCTTAGGGACTAGGAAACACTTGGACCAAGTGTTAGAATCACATGTGATTCATCTAAGGGATGTTTATGGCCACCAATTGGTGTTTACGGCCATGGAGATTACGGCTGTAAACTCATGGTAAAATATGTACAAAATGATGATTGAATGATAGGAAAGCTTGTGGGACTATGGTTAAACAAGAAGATGAGCAAAACTAACCTTTTGGAAGGTTTTGAGGTGTTTACGGCCACACCAAGTGTGTACGGCCGTAAACACTCCAAATGGTGTCATTTTGGGTCTTAAATCAAAGGGGTTTCAAAGGTTCAAGTGTTCTAATGGATAGCATGTGTCTAGAAGTGTTTAAGGCTCAAGTGTGACATCCCCAATTTCACGACCAGAAAAGACCGATTTGTTTATGCTTTGTTTTTAAAATCAGAGTAATCTTTTACAGAAAACAGTTGCGGAATTTGTTCCCAAAACAAAACATGATAAGAATTTATCAAATCATTTCTTTAAAGAAATGTATTTTCATTATATAACAAAATCTCGGGATGTCATGTTCAATTCAGACCAAAAGCATAAACAGAACAACATAGACCTTACACAGTTAATTATAACTATGGGCCTATAATCCTTATCACTCGTTACGTCAGCCAACTTATGCTCTTGTGTCACAACCTGTAATACAAAGAAAACTGAGTGGGTCAGGCTTGGGAGCCTGGTGAGCATATAGGGTTTTCAACCCACAATATTATATCTTATATATATATATATATATATATATATATATATATATATATATATATATATATATATATTCAATCATCAAACGATCATTCCAATTACCCATCCCCATTATCTTCCTTACTCTTAAGGGTCTACCCTAAGAGTCATCTATTCGTTCACTCCGTATTAGGCACTAAGACAATAGCTGCCAGTATTCTTTATTAGGCACTAAGACAATAGCTGCCATGATTCTTTATTTGGCACTAAGACAATAGCTGCCAAGGTTCTTTCGTAAAGCACTAATTCCATAGCTGTTATGGCTCATTCATCGGGTACTAAATCCATAGCTACGAGTGTAGGTACTAAGTCCATAGCTACCAACGTTTATCTAACAGGTACTAAGCCCATAGTTATCATCGTCTATCTAACAGTACTATATCCATAGCTATCATCGTCTGTCTATCAGTACTAAATCCATAGCTACCAGCGTTCGTCTATACGATACTAAATCCATAGCTACCAAGGTTCATCTATACAGTACTAAATCCATAGCTACCGAGGTTTATCTTTACAGTACTAAATCCATAGCTACCAGTGTAGGTACTAAGTCCATAGCTACCAACGTTTGTCTATACGGTACTAAATCCATAGCTACCAAGGTTCGTCTTTCGTCTCATCCTCAAACTCATCCGTCATCACACACCAACTAATTCGTCTACCCATGTTCTACCCAACATATTTGTAGATATAACATACATATACAGTTTAACTCATTTAAAACCTATATAAAACATCCATTCCACGCTTATCTCAAATAAACAACAATATATAAACACATAACACGTATTTCGTAG
Organism: Lactuca virosa; assembly: GCF_052849685.1. Classification (NCBI taxonomy): domain Eukaryota; kingdom Viridiplantae; phylum Streptophyta; class Magnoliopsida; order Asterales; family Asteraceae; genus Lactuca; species Lactuca virosa. The sequence goes on along the minus strand of NC_136428.1, from coordinate 433,644,566 downwards.
CAAATACTTAATACTTATATGTTAGAAGAAAGTAACTATACACTCACTCATAACATAAATATAATACATTCAACCAATACTTGTACTAAGATCGTGTTTATGAAAGGGACTATACAGTCACTTGATCAGAAGATGATCGGGCAGCACTACGACTCTATGAGTAGTAGCTCTTCGGTGAAACTATAATATCTCCCCCTTAGGATGATTACGTCCCGAAATCATCAACGAAATAGTACTTGTATAATGATTCCATACGTTATCTCTTCATCCTAGGTAATAATTGTAAGTTCTATGTTTCCTCGAAAGAGTATCTAACTCTTGGACTTCTCGATAGCAGGTAGTGCTCAATCCTGCATCTGCTCTTCGTACTATGTTGTACTTTCAATCGTAACCTTCGAGTTACAAAATAAATCCTTATTGAGGACTCCTTCTTCTTCTTAGGATAAGTACTTTCCTTTATCTATTGTAACATACCGATAGGTCGTGTTCTAATGACCTCTCATCGTATGATGCAATGCTTAGACTCAAGTCTCATAGAGTCAAAATTCCATAATGGAATATACCTTCCTTCATATTCTAATGTGATATAATCACATTTTTTTACATGTAGCATTTCTAGCTACAAGCTTCCTTAACAACGAGCGCGATGCTATCGATCGCATTGATTTCAATCTTCTGACTTGAGTCAGATGCTACCTCGAACTTGGTTCTATGAACCACGTAACAAACTCATCGTAGTCGGACTCAATTTGATATGACCGCTAGGGTCAGAATATCAATCATCTTCTTAGTCACTACCGAAACAATGGTAACGACATACTTGAATAAAACGAGATCAATCACTAGCTTCTTGGTAACCTTGTGACTTTCCCTGATCCAAGTCTGAGTCCTGTGCTTCCGGTAGTATATGTATCTACTACCTTTCACACCTACTCATACTCGTCCCAAGTATTGTCCCGCAGTCGACCAAGTCACCATACAAGAAAATCACACAATCATACAACACATCAGATAGCAAAACTAGGGTTTATATTATTTCTTGAAACGATTACCCAAAGGTTCAAGTTCACCCTATACTACGCCTCTAATAGGCTACACTTCCTGATACAGACTTTATATATATATATATATATATATATATATATATATATATATATATATATATATATATATGTGAAGTCTTCATCCTTGAATCCTCGCGTTGTTTTCTGCTTCATCAAGGATCATGCGGAATGCCCTTGGCTTTAGCGGTGCTTCTAGCCTTGCTGCTTCATTTTTCTTTGGGCAGTCTCTAGACATGTGCCCCTTGCCTCCGCATCCGTAGCACACCTTATCATTGTGTGTACAGTTCTTGGAATAGTGGCCAATCCATCCACATCTGTAATAGGTTACTTCTTCGTTGCATGTTCCAAAGTGCTTCTTCTTGCACTTTTCACACCACTTGGGTCCATACCTTTGGTCATCTAGGTTAGACTTTGCGAACTTTCCCTTATTATCAGGTCTTGAGGATCCTTCAAACTTCCTCTTTTCTCCAACTTCAACCTTATCTAGACCCTTCTTTTTTATCTGAGTCTCGACATTCTTAGCAGCTCTAACGGCTGCCTTCAACGTACTTGCCATTTTGACCGTTGGGCCAAAGTCTGATGACAATCTGTTAGCAAATTTTTCGATCTTGGCGAGCTCAGTCGGCACCAAGTATGGAAACAATTTCATCTTTTCGATAAACGCAGTAGCATAATCATCAATGCTCATTTTCCCCTTTTTCAAGTTCTGGAACTCATTGTTCAGATCAATCAGATCTATCTCTCAGCAGTACTACATCTTTAACTGCTCTAGGAATGATTCCCAAGACATCCTCAGGGCTTCCCCTCGAGGCATCATATCTGCCAGTAACTTCCACCAGCTCAAGACTCTGGTCTTCAGTTGTCTAACTGCAAAAACAGTCTTTTGTTTGTTGCTACAGTCGCAACTCTCAAACACCATCTCCATTTCGGAGATCCAGTCCATAATCTCAACAGGCTTTGGGCTTCCAGAAAGACTTGGCGGCTTGGCACCCAAGAAATTTTTATACATACGCCCATCCCTGTTTCTTTCCCTTTCCGGGTCATTCCTTTCTGCCACTGGGGGTTCTGCTTGTCCAACAGCCCCACTGTAGTGACCTCCCTCTGAATGCCCTACATTCACTTCGGGCTCTTCCACTTGAAGTGACAGTTCCTCACGATTCTGTTGGAGTAATCGCCTTGTCTCTTCCATTTGGCGATCCAACATCCTCTGCATCATCGCTTGCACCTCAGCCATCGTCATTGGCTCTGGTGCTGCTGCTACAACAGGCACTCGCTCAATCACAGGTGGTTGATTCCTGTCTTCGTTCACGTTTCCAACTCCACTTCTGGTTCTTACCATTTTTGATCTACACACCGAATATGGTGAATTCAGATCCTCAATCACGATAGATAATTAAATCATCCTTATCACTCCGAAACGTTTACATGCTAGTTCTAATATCGTAGTCGTACGCTTAGAATCCTAAACACATAAGGTTTCCAGATCCGGTCGGCAACAGACCATAGATCCGAACAAACAATATCATATATAGCAAACATATAGCATTTAACACATAAAAGCATTTTAGGCATCTTTCCTAAAATATACTAGTGCTCGTGTCTAAAATATGGTAGACACTCATCTCACAATCATTGCTTAGCATTCTAAGTTTAAGTCTAGAAATTTCCTACAATTTCCTAGTTCGCTTAAACTAATGCTCTGATACCAACTGTGACATCCCTAATTTCACGGCCAGAAAAGACCGATTTGTTTATGCTTTGTTTTTAAAATCAGAGTACTCTTTTACAGAAAACAGTTGCGGAATTTGTTCCCAAAACAAAACATGATAAGAATTTATCAAATCATTTCTTTAAAGAAATGTATTTTCATTATATAACAAAATCTCGGGATGTCATGTTCAATACAGACCAAAAGCATAAACAGAACAACATAGACCTTACACAATTAATTATAACTACGGGCCTATAATCCTTATCTCTCGTTACGTCAGCCAACTTATGCTCTTGTGCCACAACCTGTAATACAAAGAAAACTGAGTGGGTCAGCCTTGGGAGCCTGGTGAGCATATAGGGTTTTCAACCCACAATATTATATCTTATATATATATATATATATATATATATATATATATATATATATATATATATATATATATATATATATATATATATATATATATATATATATATATTCAATCATCAAACGATCATTCCAATTACCCATCCCCACTATCTTCCTTACTCTTAAGGGTCTACCCTAAGAGTCATCTATTCGTTCACTCCGTATTAGGCACTAAGACAATAGCTGCCAGGATTCTTTATTAGGCACTAAGACAATAGCTGCCATGATTCTTTACTTGGCACTAAGACAATAACTGCCAAGGTTCTTTCGTCAAGCACTAATTCCATAGCTGCTATGGCTCATTCATCGGGTACTAAATCCATAGCTACCAGTGTAGGTACTAAGTCCATAGCTACAAACGTTTATCTAACAGGTACTAAGTCCATAGCTATCATCTTCTATCTAACAGTACTAAATCCATAGCTATCATCGTCTATCTATCAGTACTAAATCCACAGCTACCAGCGTTCGTCTATACGGTACTAAATCCATAGCTACCAAGGTTAATCTATACAGTACTAAATCCATAGCTACCGAGGTTTATCTTTACAGTACTAAATCCATAGCTACCAGTGTAGGTACTAAGTCCATAGCTACCAACGTTTGTCTATACGGTACTAAATCCATAGCTACCAAGGTTCGTCTTTCGTCTCATCCTCAAACTCATCCGTCATCACACACCAACTAATTCGTCTACCCATGTTCTACCCAACATATTTGTAGATATAACATACATATACAGTTTAACTCATTTAAAACCTATATAAAACATCCATTCCACGCTTATCTCAAATAAACAACAATATATAAACACATAACACGTATTTCGTAGCAAATACTTAATACTTATATGTTAGAAGAAAGTAACTATACACTCACTCATAACATAGATATAATACATTCAACCAATACTTGTACTAAGATCGTGTTTATGAAAGGGACTATACAGTCACTTGATCAGAAGATGATCGGGCAGCACTACGACTCTATGAGTAGTAGCTCTTCGGTGAAACTAGAATATCTTCAAATATCTGGCTTCTCGCAGGTAGAGCTTCGGCTCGGAAACTCTTTTCTTCTCGGGATCTTAGGGCTTCGGGACTCGCTTCGGGTCTCGGGATGATATCGGTGCTTCGGGGGGTTAAAAGAGGGCTTAGAGAGAGTATCGGGAGTGAGAGAGAAGAGATTGAGCAACCAAACTCGGCTGCCCCTTGAATTCTATTTATAGGGCCATTTTTCTGGATTCACGTCTTGAATCTCAAATATTCACGTCGTGAGTTCAATAGTCATCAGGTGCGTCATCGCAACTTGCGTCTGTCAGGCTCCAGAAGTCATAAATACTGAGTTCACGTCGTGAACACTGTATTCACGTCGTGAACTCTGACAGTTTTGGGGTTTCGCGCCCCGAACTTCAGAAATTCATAACTTTCGCATACGAACTCCGTTTTCGACGTTCTTTATATCCACGCGTAGGTGAGATTATGCTCTACAACTCTCGTTTTGACTCCGTTGGCTAATTTTGAGTTTAATTTTAATTTATTATTAATATATTATTTTTAGTAGGCTGGGACAGGAAAACTCCGTTCGAAATTCATAACTCCTTCATCTGAACTCCGTTTTCGTCTGTCTTTTTATCGTTGGACTACTATTGATGAGATCTTCAATTCTCATTTAGAAATTTTTGGCTAAATATCACTCGACCTCAATCTCGAGTTTCGGGCTGCATACTGCTAATGCTGAAACTTCGAAAAATCATAACTTCCTCATACGAAGTCAGATTTAGACGTTCTTTCTATGCACGCTCTGGGTTTAACGTATTCTACGAATTTCATTTAGATTGCTAAGGACAAATATCGCTCTAACGTAAATTCACTATTTACGTCGTGTTGTGTTGTGCCGGTTCTGTCGCGAAACTTCGATAGGTCATAACTTCTTCGTTATAACTCGGATTTCGGCGTTCTTTATATGTACGAAATCCTTGTAACATATACTACAACACTTCTACGTAAACTTTCTAGTGTTTCCTGTTTTCTCTTTGATGTTAACACTTCTACGTAGCGTACTGCGATAAGGGAGTACATACTGTGAAAGCGCTTTGATAATTAATGTCGCTACTTTATACTAGGATCCTCCTCGGTACCACTAAGATCGCTTGGCATATACAAGTTATGAATAATTAAGATGAATGTAACATACACGTTTTGAAATCGTGTTTTAAGTAAATAATATTATGAAATATTACGTGATATTAAGTATTGAGTTCTAACAGATAGTTTTTACTAGAAATAAGGTAAAACTATGTTTAGAATCACTCGGAAAATATTGGAAGTCTTATGAGATTCCAATTAAAAGTTAAAATATCGAAATTTAACGAAAATATAAAATTTGAAATAAGTAAAATTTTATTATTGAAAGTTGTAGATAATCTCGTTAGAGACATTTAGGCGAAAACCTCATCGAAATCCGAGTTATAACGAAAAAGTTATGACCAATAGAAGATCCGCGACAAAACCGGCACGGCGCCGAATGACGTAAAAAGTGAGTTTTTGATAAACTACTTTTTAGCCTTATTGATCTAAATGAAAGTCGTAGTATTCATTAAACCGAGAATTTTGATAAAAAGAACGCCAAAATCTGACTTCGTATGAGGAAGTTATGATTTTTCTAAGTTTCAGCTTAGCAGTAGACAGCTAAAAACTCGAATTTTAGATCGAGTGATTTTTAGCCGATACAACCTAAACAAGAATCGAAGGTCTCGTCAATAGTAGTACAACGGTAAAAAGTCTGACGAAAATGGACGTCGGATGAAGATGTTATGAATTTTTAACGGATTTTCATGTCCCGGTCTGTTAAAAATAATAATATTAAAAATAAAGTCAAAATTAGCCGACGAAGTCTAAACGAAAGTCGTAGAGCATAATTTTCCCTACACGTGCATATAAAGAACGTCAAAAACGGAGCCCGTATGCGAACGTTATGGATTTTAGAAGGATTGGGTGCAATTTTCAAGAAATTCGCATGGATTGGAGCCGGTCACGTGATTCTCGCATGCATACATCGTGCCCGAATCGCGTGTCGCTTGCTGATTCGACCGAGGGTGTGGTCCAATGACCTTCCGACGCGCAACGCTTCTGACTTGCCCCGTGTCCGAAGTGCTGGACCAATCCGAAGCTGGCACGCAGCCATCTCGCATCCGAGCCTCGCCCAAGCTGCCATCTGTGCCGAGCCTCGCAGCCACCTGCCCTCTCCCTCTCCCCCTCGCTTTGGATCCGAACCTCGGCCCTATATAAGGGGTGCGAGACCTCCCGGTTTTTGTTGGAATTTTTGCCACTTTTCACCCTTAACTTCATATTTCTACTACTTTGACATCCCCCGAAGCCCCGGTATTAATTTTAGCGCCCGAAACACGCCCCGAAGTTCCCGAGAAGCCGAAAAATTTATCTTTTCGGTTTTGAAGCTCTACCTTAGTAGAGCCTGGTTTTCAAGAAAACTCCTGGTTTTCAACGAAGAAAGCTAATTATAGTAACGAAGTGCTGCCCAAATTACTATTTTAACCCCCGGTTATTTCACGGTGATTTTAATATATAGGAACAATTGTATGTTATGTGTTATATGTGCTATGTGCTTTTCAGTGTTATTATTCCGGGTTATTTTCCCGTGTTATTTTTATTCGCTATTTTTAATAGCAAAAGAAATACCTTTGACCATGTGATCAGTGAAAGGACTTAGATTCATATCGGTACTGGTATGTAGCCTCTGGCCATGTAGAACATGTCTCAGTAAGAGAATGATTTCTATACTATGGTATTGGCAGAAGGTTAGACAGGGCTATAAGCCTGAAATCTACCAAAATGTTAATCCGAAGTTGTATGTCTTCTGTGCCATTTGGGCCAAAGCTTTATTGATGTATATCAAGTATGAAAATTGTTATGTCTCATTGATTGTATATCTTTGAATCAAATCAATGATCGATATGGAAAGTTTGTCACATGATTCACATATGCCTTTGTTGTTCCTTGATCCTCTTTGCCTTTGCCATATTGAAGTATATATATGGCATAACGTTATATTGTATCTATTATTGAACTCACTAAGCGTCACCGCTTACCCCTCTCAATGTTTAACTAATTTGCAGGAGATAAGCATCCAGTATAGTTATATATTGATAGAAGATTTTCGAATAGTTTGAAACTATTGTATTGATAGAAGATTTTCGAATAGTTTGAAACTATTCTATTTTGCACTCCCATATGTGTAAAACTATAGAATCCTGGGAAGTTATGTAATATATAACACTTTGAAATAGTTGGTTTGTATCCAGTAGTTTGTAATCACTTTATCAATATAAAATATTGTTTTTATGAATATGCATGTAGCATGTTTCGGAGTAACAATTGTCAAGTATGAAAGTTTGGGTCTTTCAGAAATACAAAAGTTTAGAAAGTGTGGTTCTTTTAATCATGGTATCAGAGCAGTAGTTTAAGTGAACTAAATTCCACATATTGGTATTTAGACTTAAACTATTGGAAGTTCAATATATGAACGGATTCATTGTAAGTATATGGATACAAACCAAAGGAAATATTTAAGTAAAAGTATTAGGTAAGGATAATCCCTAATATATTCTAAAATACAATGTTACTCCATATTGCAAAGCAATGGCTGAACATGTTAGTAGCCATACCCCTGAGGTTGGTGGAGGTCCTCAACCTGAGGAAGTGAATACTCCAGTATGTCCTCGTGAGGAGCGACTCTTGTGTAAACTTACAGGTGTTATTCGACAGACTCTCGAAGAACACAAAAAGAATGGTGATAAAGGAAAAGAGAAAGCCACTGGAGAATCTTCAAAAGGGGAGGTGAAGCGTCCCTCGTTCAAAGATTTCAAGAGTAGTGGTGCTACAGAGTTTTCTGGTGTTCTTAATCCCATTGTTGTTCTTACCTGGATCCAGAACACAAAGAAAGTGTTTCGTATTTCTCATGTGGATAATGAAGACAAGGCTAATTATGCTTCCGCAATGCTCATCGGAGAAGCCTTAGTATGGTGGGAAGCAACATATGAAGCTCTAAACGGGTTTGACCAGGAGAATTTAGCCTGGGAAATGTTCAAAACTCGTTTTCTAGAGAAGTATTGTCCTCTAGACATGAGGAGGAGATTGGAGAAGGAATTCCTTGAACTTAAACAGGGAGGAATGACTGTGAATGAGTATGAAACTCAGTTTAATCAAAGAGCAAGGTTTGCTACAAAGTATATTCCAACTGAAGACGAGAAGATTCAGTTATTCATGGAGGGACTACGACACGAAATCCACGATTTCGTTGCCAATCGAGAAGTACTGTCATTCGATAAAGCCGTTGAGTATGCTCGAAGACGTGAGCATGACTTAGAACTACGTGGTGCCACTCTTACTATTCCGAAGCATCCACGTACTGAAAGAACTGTTCCTGTTCCTTCTTTTCTACCAGCTCAATCCGTTCGGACTGAGCCTGGTAATCAAGTGCAAACTCAAAATGCCTCTCGTGGACGCGGTAGATCACAATCTTTTTCTATTCAATCGCCTTCATGTCGTGTTTGTGGAAGGAATCATCCGGGCCAATGCAAAATAGACAAGGAATCCATTGTATGTTATGGATGTGGAGAAAAGGTTCATATAAAGCCAGCTTGCCCAAGAAAGGATGTTACTTGTTTTGCATGTGGTATTACTGGCCACAAGAAGGGATTTTGCCCTACTCTTACTAGTCAGATGACGGGAAGTCAAGCTTCTGTTCAACAACCGGCGAGAAGTCAAGCCTCTGTTCAACAATCAAAGGGTACTCCAACTAAAAATGAGGAGGTGCCAAAAGCTAAGGGCCGTGCATTCCAGATTACCTCAGAGGAGGCACGCGAGGACCCGAATGTTGTGACGGGTACATTTCTTGTCAACTCTAGACCTGCTCACATCTTATTTGATTCTGGTGCCTCAGATTCTTTTGTGTCTTATGAATTTGCGCATTCCTTTCAAATTTCTTGTTATGTACTCACGCAACCATTTCACGTAGATACTGCGGGAAGTATATCATTACTTGCTGATAAAGTCTATAGGGATTGTATTATAGAAATTGAAAGCTATAATTTTCTTGCTAACCTGATCCCTATCTCCTTGCCCAACTTTGATATTATTCTCGGCATGGATTGGTTGTCAAAGAACCACGCAGAACTCTTGTGCTATGAAAAGATAGTACGTATTCCCATTGAAGGGGAGAATCCTATCTATGTCTATGGTGAACAAGGAACCTTAAAAATAATATCTTTCCTCAAAGCTCGTAAATTCATATCGAAAGGGTGTTCTATCTATCTGGCCTACATAGTCGATGTCTCAAAAGAAGAGAAGAAAACGGTGAATGATGTTCCCATTGCTAAAGAATATCCAGATGTTTTTCCCGAAGAATTGCCTGGACTTCCTCCGGACAGGCAAGTAGAATTCCAAATTGACCTTGTGCCTGGTGCTGCTTCGATTGCAAAGACTCCTTATCGTCTTGCGCCAGTTGAGATGAAAGAAATGATGATCCAACTGCAGGAACTACTTGACAAAGGTTTCATTCGACCGAGTACCTCTCCCTGGGGTGCTCCGGTACTGTTTGTCAAGAAGAAAGATGGATCGATGCGGATGTGCATTGCTTATTGTGAGCTGAATAAGGTGACTATCAAGAAGAAGTACCCACTACCTCGCATCGACGATTTGTTCGATCAACTTCAGGGTGTTAGCTATTTCTCAAAGATTAATCTAAGATCTAGCTATCATCAGTTGAAAGTTCACGAGCAGGATGTACCGAAGACTGCTTTTCGTACTCGATATGGGCATTATGAATTCCTTGTCATGCCGTTTGGTTTACCAAATGCTCCTGCTGTATTCATGGATATGATGAATCGGGTATGCCGCCCAATGCTCGATAAATTTGTCATCGTATTCATTGACGATATTCTAATCTATTCCAAGTCTGAAGCTGATCATGCCATTCATATTTGTGCGGTATTAGAACTTCTTCGAAAGGAGAAACTATATGCTAAATTCTCGAAATGTGAATTTTGGCTTCGTCAAGTTCAATTTCTCGGCCATGTGATTTCTAGTGACGGTGTATCCGTAGATCCTACCAAAATCGAAGCCATTCAAAATTGGGAAGAGCCCCGTAATGCTTCCAAAATTCGTAGTTTCTTGGGTCTCGCAGGATATTACCGGAGATTCATTAAAGACTTTTCTCGTATAGCCGTACCTCTCACGAGTCTTACAAGAAAGGAAGTGAAGTTCGAATGGGGTGAAGCTCAAGAAAAAGCTTTCTCAACCCTAAAAGATCTTTTGACTCATGCTCTAATCTTATCACTCCCAGAAGGTGATGATGATTTCTCCGTATATAGCGATGCTTCAAGATTGGGACTCGGTTGTGTGTTGATGCAAAGTGGTAAAGTGATAGCCTATGCCTCAAGACAACTGAATGATTATGAGAAGAATTATCCCACCCATGATCTCAAACTCGTTGCGGTGGTATTTGCCCTAAAACTTTGGAGACATTACCTTTTTGGTACAAAATGTCAATTGTATACCGACCATAAGAGTCTCAAGTACATATTCAGTCAGCAAACTTTGAATATGAGACAACAACGAGCCATGGAGCTGATCAAAGACTATAACTGCGAAATCTTGTATCATCCTGGAAAGGCTAATGTAGTTGCCGATGCACTTAGCAGAAAGGTTTATCGTAATAGTATGTGTTATGCTATTACTCACACTACAGTAAAGTTCACTATTCTAGATGAACTAGAGAAATGGCAAGTTGAGGCCCTAAAGCCAGAAAATGTAAAGAAATAAGGGATGATACATTATAATGATGCTTTACTTGATGATCCACGAGGATTAAAGGTTTCAAGAATCGACTATGGATTCCAAAGATTGGTGGATTAAGACAGAAGATTTTAGATGAAGCCCATAAATCTAAACTGTCAATACATCCTGGTACAAGTAAAATGTACTATGATGTAAGAGCTGATTATTGGTGGCCTGGATTAAAGAGAGACATTGGAAGATATGTACAGGAATGCTTAGTATGCTTACAAGTCAAAGCAGAACACCAAAAGCCTTACGGAACCCCAAAAAGTCTTAGTGTTCCTGTATGGAAATGGGAAGAACTGTCCATGGATTTTATTACCAAATTTCCAAAGACTGCTAGACAGCATGATAGCATTTGGGTAATCGTCGACCGCCTGACTAAAAGCGCTCATTTTCTTGCCATGCGTGAAACGGCTCCAATGGAGAAATACGCACAAGTATACTTGGATGAAATTGTTGCAATACATTGTGTGCCACTAAAGATCATTTTCGATCGTGATACTTGCTTCACTTCTCACTTTTGGGCGAGTATGCAACGTGAATTGGGATCTCGAGTTGCCCTCAGCACAGCTTATCATCCCCAGACAGATGTTCAGACGGAGAGAACAATCCAAACAGTAGAAGATATGCTTCGTGCATGTGTCTTGGAGTTCGGTGGTAACTGGGATAAATACTTACCTCTTGTCGAATTTTCGTATAATAACAGTTACCACGCTTCAATTAAAATGCCACCATATGAAGCATTATATGGTCGTAAATGACGTACGCCATTATGTTGGCGAGACATAGGACAGAAGATCCTTGAGGCCCTGAAATGATTCAAGACACCACCAACAAGATTCAAATTGTACGAGAAAGAATGAAAGCCGCCCATGATCGACAAAAGTCCTATACGGAAAAGAGGAGGCGACCAATAGCATTCCAGGTGGGTGATTTCGTAATGTTGAAGGTATCCCCATGGAAAGGTGTTAGATGCCGTTTTATGCATCTTATAGGGTAGTTTTCATTATTATTTTAGCATCATATTTTGTACATTTGCATGTCATATATTTAAATAATGTTCAGCTCATGTATTTCGTTAGAATTCCCGTACTGCTCATGTTTTTATGTCGATTTCAGATAGTTCGAGTGGAGCAGTGCTTTGGGAGCAGTTGGATGCGCGTTTGGAGCTTAAAATGGAGCTTGGGACTTATGAAGGATTATGAGGAATGTTTGGAAGATGCTTTGGTCAAGAAACATTGGATTGAATTGATCACACGAAGAAAGAATCTGCAATCTAAAGTTAAAGGATGTTGCTGGTAGCTTTGACCCCCTGTCAGTATTTTGACCATATGTCGAGAACCGTAACTTCGATTGATGCGATTCAAAATGATCTGAAAATTAGACGAAATTTCGGACGTCATAGACACAACCTGCAATCGCAGGTTGTCTCCTTGCGATCGCAGGTGACCCTTTTTGCGATCGCAGGTTGCCTTCGAGGTTCTTTTGTGCCCAAAATTCATCCGGGAGTGAAAACTCAATACCTACGATCGCAGGTTGTGTACATGCGATCGTAGGTTTGCCAAAAACTGTCAAAATAGCATCCTACTTCATTAAAAAGGCACCAGACGCGTTTATTTCAAAACCTGCGATCGCAGGTTGTGTACATGCGATCGCAGGTGCGCCGTTTTTGCTGCTGGACGTATAAATAGACCCTGATAGCATTCCTGTAACCTAAGTTGGCGATTCCAGAGGTTCCAGACGACGAAAATACGATTTTGGAGGTGTTTCTTCTCCGATTTCATCAATTTCTGAAGATCTAAAGACTGTGGATCATCTCCTACGTTTAGTTTAGTAAGATTTAGTAGTTTAATGTTTCTTTTTATTGTTTTAGATCAGATTTTAGCCATGTTTGGCTAAACCCTAGTTTTCAGTTCTGCAAAGACAATTACTTTTCATGTGATTGATCATTAGATCTGGTTTTTGATTTGTGTTTCTATCTAGATCCTTCAGTTTTGTTCTTAATGAATGTTTGATTTTGATTCTTGTTAGTTTGATCACCTAGCTAGGGTTTTATCATTCCAGTTAATCAGTTATAGAATCTGTAATTGTTCTAATTAATTGGTAATAAGTAACAAGTAATAAATCGGTTCCGTGTTTGGGATTTAACTTTATTATAAACTGTAAAAATCATACCTTTACGCTTCCGAGCTTGTGAGAAGTATTGGGTATTGCTGGGAATTTTACAAAGAACTTAATGCAACTTTTCTGATCTTAATTAAGAGCTTGTTTGATTAGACAGTAAAAAGTTAAGGTTAATTGAAGAGCTTGTTTTGGTTAACTAAATAAGGTAAAAGAGAAATTACTAGAGCTTGTTAGTTTTTCTCAGTACCAGCTTAGATAGAACGCATCTCAAATAATCAGATCTGGATCGGTAGCATGATTAGGAAAGTCACAGCAGAGTTGAAACCATTTTTATTATTGATTTTCGTTTACTTTATTATCACTGCATTTCTAGTTATTAGTTTTAATCAAACCCCCCCCCCCCCCTTTTATACTCTGTTTCTTGACTAGATGTGCCTGATGCAAAAAGGCATTGACTTTTAGGCTGTGTCCCTGAGGATTCGACCCTGCTTCCCTATGCTATATTTTTAGTGCAACCAGTAGTGATAAATTTATTTGTTTAATACGTGCGCGATTTGGAAAGAAAGGAAAACTAAGTCCTAGATTTGTTGGTCCTTTCAAAATCATCTAGATGATTGGTAAACAAGCATACCGCTTGGAATTGCCTGAAGATTTGGCAGGTATTCATGATGTCTTCCATATGAGCTATCTGCGCAAATGCTTGAGCATCTATGATGAGACAGTTCCATTATCCGAGGTGAAACTGGATAATAAGTTAACTTATGTAGAAGATCCTAAAGAGATCGTAAACGAAAGAACGACTAAGCTACGTAATAAAGAAGTAGAGTTGGTGCTTGTCAAGTGGAAACACCATCGAGGCCCGAACTATACTTGGGAGAATAAGAATGAGATAAGAGCGAAATATCCCCATTTATTTTAATCGATGTAATTTCGGGGACGAAATTCTCAAAAGGAGGAGGTATTTGTAACATACATGTTTTGAAATCGTGTTTTAAGTAAATAATATTATGAAATATTATGTGATATTGAGTACTGAGTTCTAACAGATATTTTTTACTAGAAATAAGGTAAAACTATGTTTAGAATCACTCGGAAAATATTGGAAGTCTTATGAGATTCCAATTAAAAGTTAAAATATCGAAATTTAACGAAAATATAAAATTTGAAATAAGTAAAATTTTATTACTGAAAGTTGTAGATAATCTCGTTAGAAACATTTAGGCGAAAACCTCATCGAAATCCGAGTTATAACGAAGAAGTTATGATCAATCGAAGATCCGCGACAAAACCGGCACGGCGCCGAATGACCTAAAAAGTGAGTTTTTGATAAACTACTTTTTAGCCTTAGTGATCTAAATGAAAGTCGTAGTATTCGTTAAACCGATAATTTTGATAAAAAGAACGCCAAAATCTGACTTCGTATGAGGAAGTTATGATTTTTCTAAGTTTCAGCTTAGCAGTAGACAGCTAAAAACTCGAATTTTAGATCGAGTGATTTTTAGCCAACACAACCTAAACAAGAATCGAAGGTCTCGTGAATAGTAGTACAACGGTAAAAAGTCTGACGAAAATGGACGTCGGATGAAGATGTTATGAATTTTTAACGGATTTTCATATCCCGATCTGTTAAAAATAATAATATTAAAAATAAAGTCAAAATTAGCCGACGAAGTCTAAACGAAAGTCGTAGAGCATAATTTTCCCTACACGTGCATATAAAGAACGTCAAAAACGGAGCCCGTATGCGTACGTTATGGATTTTAGAAGGATTGGGTGCAATTTTCAAGAAATTCGCATGGATTGGAGCCGGTCACGTGATTCTCGCATGCATACATCGTGCCCGAATCGCGTGTCGCTTGCTGATTCGACCGAGGGTGTGGTCCAATGACCTTCCGACGCGCAACGCTTCTGACTTGCCCCGTGTCCGAAGTGCTGGACCAATCCGAAGCTGGCACGCAACCATCTCGCATCCGAGCCTCGCCCAAGCTGCCATCTGTGCCGAGCCTCGCAGCCACCTGCCCTCTCCCTCTCCCCCTCACTTTGGATCCGAACCTCGGCCCTATATAAGGGGTGCGAGACCTCCCGGTTTTTGTTAGAATTTTTGCCACTTTTCACCCTTAACTTCATATTTCTACTACTTTGACATCCCCCGAAGCCCCGGTATTAATTTTAGCGCCCGAAACACGCCCCGAAGTTCCCGAGAAGCCCGAAAAATTTATCTTTTCGGTTTTGAAGCTCTACCTTCGCAGAGCCTGGTTTTTAAGAAAACTCTCGGTTTTCAACGAAGAAAGCTAATTATAGTAACGAAGTGCTGCCCAAATTACTATTTTAACCCCCGGTTATTTCACGGTAAGTTTAATATATAGGAACAATTGTATGTTATGTGTTATATGTGCTATGTGCTTTTCAGTGTTATTATTCCGAGTTATTTTCTCGTGTTATTTTTATTCGCTATTTTTAATAGCAAAAGAAATACCTTTGACCATGTGATCAGTGAAAGGACTTAGATTCATATTGTTACTAGTATGTAGCCTCTAGCCATGTAGAACATGTCTCCGTAAGAGAATGATTTCTATTCTATGGTATTGGCAGAAGGTTAGACAGGGCTATAAGCCTGAAATCTACCAAAATGTTAATCCGAAGTTGTATGTCTTCTGTGCCATTTAGGCCAAAGCTTTATTGATGTATATCAAGTATGAAAATTGTTATGTCTCATTGATTGTATATCTTTGAATCAAATCAATGATCGATATGGAAAGTTTGTCACATGATTCACATATGCCTTTGTTGTTCCTTGATCCTCTTTGCCTCTGCCATATTGAAGTATATATATGGCATAACGTTATATTGTATCTATTATTGAACTCACTAAGCGTCACCGCTTACCCCTCTCAATGTTTAACTAATTTGCAGGAGATAAGCATCCAGTATAGTTATATACTGATAGAAGATTTTTGAATAGTTTGAAACTATTGTATTGATAGAAGATTTTCGAATAGTTTGAAACTATTGTATTTTGCACTCTCATATGTATAAAACTATAGAATCCTGGGAAGTTATGTAATATATAACACTTTGAAATAGTTGGTTTGTATCCAGTAGTTTGTAATCACTTTATCAATATAAAATATTGTTTTTATGAATATGCATGTAGCATGTTTCGGAGTAACAATTGTCAAGTATGAAAGTTTGGGTCTTTCAGAAATACAAAAGTTTAGACAGTGTGGGCCTTTTAATGAATTAGACGATCAACTGAGTAACTCTGCCCTAAATCCACAACTAGACTAGGAACAGGAATTAAGGCGGAATCACTCACTCTATGTCTGCAAAATCTTAGTTATGCACAACCCTAATGTGTATACCAAGTCATCATAGCTTCCCTGAACGGATCTTTAGTTCTTTTGTGAATGTTGTGGCTTGTTCAGATGAGCGAGTTATTATAATTACTTTTAAATGTTTTCCCCAAGTTTTAATCTTATATAAATATAAATTAAATTTTAAAGTAATTTTATTTTGAAGACGTACCAAAATCTCAAAAGACGGGTCCTTCGATACTCCTTTATGTCAAGTCGTTAGATTCCTCCTTCTCCTCCATCACCTCTCTCTGTTGGGAATCTTTCTTGGCATGTCCCATGTCACCACATGCATGGCATACCTGAACTATACAAGCATCGGTGGTTGAAGTGATGTGCTGAGTTGGAGTTCCGCAGAAGCGAACTCCTTCGTCATTTCTCTCTGTTGGGCATTCCTTCTTGAGGTGTCCAAATTCACCACACTTGAAACAAACCTGTTTTACTTGGGAGATTGGCTGTGTCGACGCCCTGCAGAAACGGGCAGTGTGCCCCTTCCTGCTGCAATTGGTACATTGCATCTCTTGGCAAGTTCCGTTGTAGTGGTAGTTGCATTTGTTGCACTTTGGGAGATGTCCAGCATATCGTTTGACGGGGGTTGTAATGGCAGATGAAATGCCAGATGTTGTGACTTTTGTTGTGACCACAGGAGTAGTCACAGGCTGTCGTCTCTTGTTAAAACTTTGAGTCGACTTTTTCCCCTTTTTCTTTCATTTCTTGTTCTTAGGTTTATGGTCTGTAGTGTCCTTGTCAGCCGACACTCGTTGTTTCCCTTAATTGTTACTGCGATTAGCATAACCGGCACCGTTTCCGCTTCCGCTGGCGTTATTAGCATTGAAATGTGCCATGACGGCTGTCACAGCAGCTGTGACCGCAGCCTGAAAAGTAGCGGAGTCTATTTGCAGAATTGGTGCCTCGTCTGTTGGTTGGTTTCCTCCTTGTGAAGACATGATTATGTTGCATGGCGAAGAATGATCTCGTGAGTAATGATGGTCATCACTAGATGTATCCCATCAACCTAAATGTATTAAACAATTTCATGCTTTGTTGGACTACTCTCAATGTTTCTGTCAACATTTCTGAGATATGTCCATGATAGTAAGTAGAAGTGAGTATTGTACGAACGATATTTGAACTAAGTTATCCTTGTCTCCTAGTGTATCTGGTTCTGACTTTCATAGGGTTCTGGAAAATAATTCATAATGAAAGTCTATATATAAAATAAACTTCATGAATCAGAAGTGGTTATCCTCGAATGAATTTTTGTGAACTGAATATCTGTTACTGGCTGCAAGAAAAGTAATAATCTTAACACATAGTGCGAGTAGTATATTCACTAACTCACTAAGTCAATTAAGGTTATTATTTATTAGTGTGACGCATAGAATGTTTTAGTTTCTCTGGCTGATTCTTCTCTGAAAACTTCTCATAAATCTGTTTCTTGTTCCTCCTTGATTCTTCTGCTGACTGCTATGAGGAAGTGGTTACATCCATCTGGGTTTGTCGTGCGAGAATGGAAATGTCTAAAGAACTTATGAGTTCAAGTGTAACATTATGGGGTGATCCTTTCCAGGTCCTCCTATAATTGCGCAATGTATACAAGTTGTATATAATTTAAGATTAAATAGACCTTCGAATAAGTGATCTTACTCCAAAACCACAACCAAACAAGGAACAGGAAGTGGAGCATAGATCACAAATTCTAAGTCTATAAAATCTCAATTATATAAAACCTTGGAAGTATACATTCCGAAATCATAGACCTACCAGAAGGGTCTTTCAAATTCTCACATATGTTGTTTATAGTGCTTAAAATACTCCTATAGTATTTTAATGTATTGAATTTGGTATGTTTTAAATTTGTTGTTGCCTTATAGTATCATAAAATACTCCCATAGTATTTTAACTTTATGTACTGATCTAGAAATCCCTTGAATAGAGTTAGGTAAGTTTTAAGGCTGTTGCAACACCACATCACTCCCAAACACATGTCGGTCACATCTCAAATGAATATAGTTGATCAGGCTATATTGATTCCAGATGTGATTACATAACTGTCCAGGTTTGACCGCAGTGTTCAACCTTTAAATACTTATGTTCTGTTCTTCTTGTGATACTTGTTCTAGTACGTATAAGCATGTATGTATACTTTTATAAGGTATTGCTATACGCTTTAAAATATATTATTATCCAGAGCACTTCGGCCCCATTTTATTTATAGTTGTATATCTTTTATAGGTTGATATACTTAGTTCACTATAAACAATGCTCTGATACCAATCTGTCACACCCCCAAACCAGAACGGCGGAATCGTTCGAGGGTGGAGGACGTCATGTATAGTATCACAAGACATGTATCATAGTAATCAAAGTAACAAACAACCATTTTATTAATATTAAAGTGATTACAAAGTAGTGATTCACAAAAGATTGAATCCAAAAGTAAATAACAAAACAAGAAATGAAGCTACTATGCTCCATCTTCTGAGTCCCAGTATGCGTACATGTCTACTAGTTACCTGAGAATACAAGTTATTTTGAAAGAGTAGATCAACATTTAAGCTGGTGAGTTCATAAGTATTTTAGTGATGTAAAGTAAATTGAAAGTTCTTTTTAGAAAAGTTCGCATGTTCCTCCAGAACCAAACAAGGAACAAGGAATGAGGACTAAATGAATATAAGTTATATAGAATACAGATCAAACAAACAATCGATTGTGTGAATCTGCCCTAAACCCACAACCAAACAAGGAACAAGGAATGAGGCGGAAGTCACACATCCCATTGTTTGTTAGATCTTTACTGTATATAACCCTGGAGCATTCATTTGGTTCTCACGGAGTTAATTGTAATAGTTCCTTTATATTTGATGAAAACATTCTTTAAGAAAACCTTATTTCTTTTAATAAAAATGGTAACCATAATAGTTCCTTCTATAATCACTTAGTTTATACTAGCTATATATAATCTAATATCGAACTGATAGTTAATTGTGTGAATCTGCCCTAAATCCACAACCAAATAAGGAACAGTGAATGAGGCGGAAAGCACACATCTAAGTATCTATCGGATATTACATATATATAACCCTGATGTATAAACTAAGGTATTATAGAATTAACCACTTAAGGTCCTTTAAGTTGTACTGGTTTAATAAAATGGATTAAACCTTTCACTGTTAAGTTTCTAGTTTAGTTTACTCAATGTTCTATTTGAAAGTATGTTTTTGTACTAGAAAACGATGTATTGAATTTGTATACTATGACCCGATCTATACTTGGTACTCCTTATGATTACTTGGTGTATACAGAATATATATATATATATATATATATATATATATATATATATATATATATATATATATATATATATATATATGTCTTTTATATTAATGATCGGTACTTTGTAGATGTACCCTGTATCATACTCGTGTTTGCTAACCATGGTACGTTGTATTTGTACCTTTGTTAGTGTAAACTCGGTATGTTGTATTACCTCGTGTTTGCTAACCCATGTACGTTGTATTTATACCCTTGTTAGTAACAACTCGGTAAACTATCTTTTGTATATATTTATGTGTTTTATTTATTATTATCCGATACTTTGTAGATGTACCCTTTATAAATAATTCATGTATCATACCCGTGTTTGCTAACCCTGGTACGTTGTATTTGTACCTTTGTTAGTGACAACTCGGTATGCTGTATTACCTCGTGTTTGCTAACCCATGTACGTTGTATTTGTACCCTTGTTAGTACAAACCCGGCATCGTGTTTGCTAACCCTAGTACGTGGTATTCGTACCATTATTAAAACAAACTCGGCATGATGTATTACCTTAAATTTGTTATAGGTAATGAGTTAAAGATACAATCTCTTCCTAGGATACTAGGAATACTTAGTATAAGTGTATAATTCATGATTTGTTGTTCTGTTATAGTTATAGTATGTTCCTCCATGTACTAGTTATAGTATGTTCCTCTCTGTACTAGTTATAGTATGAACTCTCTGTACTAGTTATAGTATGAACTCTCTGTACTAGTTATAGTATGAACTCTTTGTACTAGTTATAGTATGTTCCTCTTTGTACTAGTTATAGTATGAATTCTCTGTACTAGTTATAGTATGAACTCTCTGTACTAGCTATAGTATAAACTCTCTGTACTAGTTATAGTATGAACTCTCTGTACTAGTTATAGTATGTACTGAATTCCAAAATTATACCTATTATAGTTTACTAGTATGTTTGTTTGAATTGTTACTACCTTGAAATAATGACTCATTTATCTACTAAGTTATGATTTCACTTTAAAAAACGGAGTTTTATAAACCATAAAGTAACATAACTTTTTAAAAGAGTTTTTGCAATGAATTGATCACTTAAGAACACATAAGCAATCCTTATAATGATGTTTATCACAAAACATTTACACAATTATCATTGTGTTCAACTTGTATTCCTCCCTTAAAAGCATTTAAAACATTTAAAAGATTGATTATAGGGGTATGAACTCACCTTATGTGGGTTATTCAAACGAATATGCGCGTAAGGATGAGAAGTTCCACGAATGAAGTCCCGAGACACAAACGAGTCCTAAATGACATATATGGCATGTATTGGCATGAATATAGTGTTTATAAGCAACTAACATGCAAGGAAGCACCCTTAGGGACTAGGAAACACTTAGACCAAGTGTTAGAATCACATGTGATTCATCTAAGGGATGTTTATGGCCACCAATTGGTGTTTACGGCCATGGTTTTACGGCCATGGAGATTACGGCCGTAAACTCATGGTAAAATGTGCACAAAAGGGTGATTGAATGATACGAAAGCTTGTGGGACTATGGCTAAACAAGAAGATGAGAAAAACTAACCTTTTGGAAGGTTTTGAGGTGTTTACGGCCACACCAAGTGTGTACGGCCGTAAACACTCCAAATGGTGTCATTTTGGGTCTTAAATCAAAGGGGTTTCAAAGGTTCAAGTGTTCTAATTGATAGCATGTGTCTAGAAGTGTTTAAGGCTCAAGATATGACCAAAACAAGGGTTTACGGCCATAACCAAGAGTTTACGACCGTAAACTCTTGAAGTTTATGAGATTGATGATGTTTCAAGACTATGATCTAGTGTTTAACATGCCTAACTAGATGATAGATGGAATACTCACACTTTTGAGGGCCTTTGAGGAGTTTTCGGCCACCAAGAACAAGTGTGTGTTCTTGGTGTTCTTGGTGAAAGATGAAGATTATGAAGATCTACCTAAAAAGACGATTTTCATGGATGGAATCAAAGGGTGATTCATGATTGAGAAGAATAACAAAAACTAGATGGAAGAATCACTTACGTTTTTGAAGATCGGGGATGAAGAACTCGATGATACTTGAGAGAGAATGGAAGTTTCTTGACTTGGAAGTGTGAATAATGAAGAAAAGTGAAGGAATATGAGACTTATGGGGGGAGTTTACGGCCAACCTTGAGTTTACGGCCGTAAACTCATGTGTTGTGGCCGTGAACTCCTTTTGGTGGTGTTTAAGGCTTGAATGTTGTACAATGACTCTAGCAGGTACTTCCTAACACTCATTCCTTGAATGTACTAGGCTTAGAACACTCAAACAGACTCTAAACAGTGTTAACAGATAGCAGGAGCGAGTCTGACTTAAGGTTGATTGTACTGACTTTACAAGGCAAAAAATTTCGGGTTGTCACATCATCCCCCCATTAGATGGAATTTTGTCCCGAAATTAGCTTTCTTAGCATTACTACTGGGGTTGCGCTCCTCTGATTGGCAGAATACTCACTCGTAGACTTGGCAACTTTGTCCTAGTGTTCATGATAGGATTCATACTGGGTCCATCTATCATTACCTCGTGTATACAAGTCGTATATAATTAAGATTAGTAAGACGGTCGGATGTGCGACTCTACCCCAGGTCCACAACCAAACAAGGAACAGGAGATAGGGCGGAAGCACACATACTAAATCTGCATAATCATAATCATATACCACCCTTGCGTATACACTGAATAGTGATAGGTGGGCTGTATTCGTCCTTAGACTCTGTGCTCGAACTTGGTCTGCTGGACGAGTGGTATTTCGTGACGGTCTGTGGAACATACGGCGGCAAGGCTTCGGAGGGAAAAATACTCTTCGCACGAGTACTTCGGGGTTTAGAATACGAAGGACAAAACTGAGGTCTAGGTCGGATTGTCGTTACGAATGATGAAGGTTTCGTGAATTTGATGGTCGAGGCAATAGAAACATATGAACTTAGTATGGTGAGGACCACGCCAATTCATGACGAATGATAGCAACAGACTCTTTACTGAACAAAGGTTTGGCCGATTTGAAAGAAACGTCTGTTATACGATGATGTACCCCTAGTGTGTTCGACAATGTACTATGTGTATACTTTCTAGTGCTTCGTGTTTTCTCTTTGATGTTAACACTTCTACGTATCGTACTGCGATGAGCGAGTACATACTGTGAAAGTGCTTTGATAATTAATGTCGATACTTTATAATATGATCCTCCTCGGTACCACTATGATCGCTTGTCATATACAAGTTATGAATAATTAAGATGAATTAGACAGAAGTTCCGGTCTCTATTGTTTCCGACCGTGATGTTAGGTTCACCTCCCGTTTCTGACAGAAGTTCCACGAGGAACTGGGCACGCGGATTCACTTTAGCATAGCTTACCATCCGCAGACCGACGGCCAGAGTGAGCGGACCATACAGACCCTCGAGGACATGTTGAGGGCTTGTGTCATTGATTTCGGTGGGAGCTGGGATTCCCACCTACCCCTTACAGAGTTCGCCTATAACAACAGCTATCATTCCAGCATTGGCGCCCCACCTTTTGAGCTGTTGTACGGGCGGAGATGTCGTACCCCGGTCTGTTGGGGTGAGGTTGGTCACAGGGTGATAGGACGGACAAAGGTAGTCTTGCAAACTACCGAGAAGATTCAGCAGATTAGACATCGACTGCAGACCGCTTAGAGTCGGCAGAAGAGTTACGCCGACAGACGCCAATCTGAGTTGGAGTTCTAGGTAGGTGACATGGTAATACTGAAGGTCTCACCCTGGAAGGGTGTGATTCGCTTCAAAAAGAGGGGAAAGTTGGGTCCCCGATACATTGGACCATTTCGGGTTACTACCAGGGTTGGCAAGGTTGCATACAGACTGGATCTTCCGGAGGAGCTCCGTCAGATACACAACACTTTCCACGTTTCCCAGTTGCGGAAGTGTATATTGGACGAGGAGACAGTAGTGTCACTGGATGATGTTCAGGTTGACGAGCGCCTGAACTATGTGGAGCAGCCGGTGGCTATTTCGGAAAGGAAGGTAAAGGTTCTGCACAACAAGGAGGTACCTCTGGTAAAGGTGCAGTGGCGAGATCGGAGGGGGTCTGAGTGGACATGGGAGCCAGAGTCTGAGATGCGGGAGCATTACCCGGATCTGTTTACCATAGCAGACTTCGAGGACGAAGTCTAGGTCAAGTGGGGGAGAATTGTAACATCCCGAGATTTTGCAGGTATTTCCGAATCCTCTCTTCTATTATTATTTTTTTCATTTGTAGTCCCTGGGGTTAGAAGAGTCAACCCATGAGAAGCCTAAGCGTTAAAGTTGCAACTTTGGGATCAAGAGAGCACGCTAAGCGTACATAAGGTACGCTGAGCGTACTAGGTACTAGGCGCGCCCTAGTACGTTGGGCGTACACTTGTGTACGCTGGGCGTACTCACGTCAGGTGGAAACACTAATATTTAGGGTTTGGGTGCAATATAAACAACCTTATGAGCTCATAACCCTCCCTTGCCTCATCCTCCACTGTTTTGAGCCGTTTTCCCCAAACCCTAATCCTTCCCTTGAGCGTGTGAGCTTATAGAGTTTATTTTGAGTAGTTGGAGAAGAAGGTGTTGCATCAAGAAGTTGGAGAAGGAGAGCAAGCTTGTAGATCTGAAGTTGTTTTGTGCCCTAGAAGCTCCAGAAGGTAAAAAGCTTCAAACTTTATGCTTGTATGATATAGATCATGCCTTTTAGCTTTAAGGAACCATTTCTTGTCCCAAAGTCCCCAAGCTGGTGCATGATATGATTTGAACGAAATAAGTTGTCCTTTCAGAACCTTAAAGAGGTCCTAAGTGATAAAAATGATGTCCTAATAGCTAAATGTGTCTCATGCATGGAGTAGGAAGGTCTTAATGGATTAAGACAATGTGTTAAGAACTTTTTGGACATCCAAAGTGATAAAGTTCGATACTTTATGATTCCTAGGCATATTTGGTCAATGGATCTAATGTTTGGGCTTAAGTGCTTAAGCCATTAAGCACTTATTAGAGTTTTGGTGAAACCCAGCGTACGCCCCGCGAAGTTTCTGTACGCCCAACGTACTGAGCTAACCACCCCGATGGTGGTCAATGCAAAATGGAAGTACGCCCAGCGTACCAGAGGAGTACGCCCTGCGTACGCCCTCAGTTGGGCTTTTGACATTTTGGGCTTCGGGATTGGGCCGCTTTTGGACTAGTTGGACTTGGGCCTTGATGGGCTCTCTAGATAAGAGTATTTTGGGCCAGTTTTGGTAGTGTGTCTTTGAAAGAGGCCCAATTTGGGAATTGGGCCTAATTTGGAAAATTGGGCCAATGTTGGGCCTTATATATGTGGACTTGGGGATCATGGATTTAGCATTGGGCCTTGGCCCAAATTAGGGCAAAGGTAAAATGGACTATGATTGGTTGTAGGACTCTTGGTCAAGATTGATATTCCCATTTATTGACTTAATATTCGTTATTTGGATAGTTCGGGATTTTTGGTGAGACAGCGATTCGGGAGCTCGATTCTTCAGTTCAGATCGATATTGTGAGGTGAGTTATCCTCACTATATCAACAGGGTCTAAGGCACCAATGTCGACCCTTATCGGATTTGTATCCGGGTTTATTGCATGATATGCTTATTGATTTACATCCTGGTAGTTAGGATGGTGATATGCTTAGTAACCTGGTTAGGTCTGTATCCTGGTATATAGGATGATGTTATGTTAGTGACAGGTTAGGTCTGTATCCTGGTTATAGGATGTTGCTATGATTGATGATCTGTTAGATCGGTTTGAATGTTATATATGCTAGTATATGATATTATGTGCACATGTTTGTTTGATTGGGGTTTGGGTTGAGGCGGACCTGCTTTGTGCTGAAGGCCAACATACCCTAGGCGGTCCGGATAGACTACAGGCCCAAGAGGGCATGTCAGTCAGACCGAAGGCCCGAAGAACAGTTCGGATAGGCTGTAGGCCCTGCGAGGCGGTCCAGACATGCCGAAGGCTCGGAGAGCGGTCCAGATAGGTTGAAGGCCTGCGAGGCGGTCCAGTCAGGCTGAAGGCTCATTATACATGCTGTTTGCTTATATGTTTATATGATATGGTTATATCTGTATGGCGTTGGTATTTTGGGGGTAACTCACTAAGCCTTCGAGCTTACATTTATCGATTATTGTTTCAGGTACTTCTGACGATCGCGGGAAGGTGAAGGCGTGATCGTACCGCTCCTCACATTTTATAACTATGTTTCTGGGATACTCTGATATAGAAATATTTTGAAAACAAATGTTTAATAACTGTTGGTTCCTAAATGTTTTAAAAAGTTTAAAGTTGGCATGATTTTTATGGACGTTGCACAACTTTACGTGGTATCTGCACTAGGGGAGTTTGGATCTGGAGTTTGGGACCTTATATCCCACTGAAAAGGGCTGAACTTGGAAAGGACTGAAGGAACTTGTCGAGTCCCTTAGCTGACTCGACAAGTCGGGGTAGGGTTTTCCGTTTTTGAGTTTCTGGATGAGTGCAATGAAGGATTAGGGTTTTGGTCCGTTCAGACTTTAGTTTTCTGGACATATGATGAACTTGACGAGTCAATAGGGTGACTCGGCGAGTTGAGGCGGGACTCAGTGGAATGGACTCGGGAGGAATTCGACGAGTTAAAAAGGTAACTCGGCGAGTTAACGAGTCATACAGCTAGCTCGATGAGTTGCTGGATGCATTCAACGAGTTAAGGTCAACATGGACTGTTGACCTTGACTTTGACCAGGGTTGACTGTGGGGGTAATTATGGGATTATGACAAGTTAATCACATGTTGGTTATAGGCAGTTGAGGAGAAGTGGTGCGTGGGATATATCTGATCTTAGCTTGACAGTTCAACACACGAGAGGTAAGTCTTCTCACCATACCAATGGGTCTACAGCACCAAGGCCGGCCTATTTTATGATATGTGGTACACTAGCTGTAGTAGAGATATGGTATGATAGTTAGCTTTATGCTAAGTGGTATGCTAGTGATTATGTAATATTTGCATGGAAGACCCTGGGGTGAGCCCATGGCAGTTGAATATAAGACCATGTGGGGGAGCCCATGGCATTCCTAGGTAAAGACCATGGGCGAGCCCATGTCATGATGGTGTAAGACCCTGGGAGGAGCACACGACCTCCTTATATGTTTATGTATGAGTTATGTAGTATGATAGATACTTCTGTGATATATGATATGCTAGTTGATTATTATGTTATTGCATGGAAGACCCCGGGGGGAGCCCGTGACAGTTGGATATAAGACTATGTGGGGAAGCCCATGGCATTCCTAGGTAAAGACCATGGGGGAGCCCATGGCATGAAGGTATAAGACCCTGGGGGAGCCCACGACATCCTTATATGTTAGTATGCATGTCTTATGTGATATGTGTAGCTTTTATAGCTAATATGATATGTGTTATGTGGATTGTGTGTGGGGTATGCTCTGGGGGACTCACTAAGCATTAGCTTACAGTTTGTGGATTGTTTCAGGTACATCTGAGCCCAAGGGCAAGGGCAAGGCTTGATGGCGCGGCGTGCACTCTCTCATGCATTTTTATGGGACACTCTGATATTTGGAAATGATGTTGTCTTGGATATGAATTTGAAAACAATTGTATTGAGATTTTATGGTTTATATTAAAGTGCTTTGACTATTTAAAAATGAAAATTTTCTTTGAAAAATTGGGTCGTTACAATGCTCAAGATTGACATCCGTCAGTTTGTTGCTACCCAGCGATGTGATACTTTGCTAGAGTTACAGGAGACCGCTAGGCGGCGTGAGTTGGAGATTGAGCTGCAGTTGAGGGAGCAGCGGTAGGCCTCGGCACAGTCACAGCCGGCACCAAAGCGGTCTAAGACTGTTGATTCCAGGTCAGGGGGACAGCAGGGCCGCACTTGTGGCAAGTGCAGGAAGGGTCACTCGGGGGTTTGTAGATCGGGTAGCAGGTGCCGAAAATGCGGCAAGGAGGGGCATTTTGCGATGGATTGTCGCCAGACAGGCCCAGTTCAGGATATGAGGATCTCCTACCACTGTCATCAGGTTGGTCACGTGAAGACCAACTGTCCACACAGGTCGGCGCAGGCTCCAGCTGTAACATCCCGTTTAAATGAAGTAATTAAATAATAAATCAGGAATCCCGGGAAGTAATCTTATTATAATTTTATATTATTATTGTCCAAAATCAAATAATAATTAGTGGGGTGTTGACTTCGAGGTGCCAAATGATATACTTTGATTTCCGAGGATTAAAGAGCAAGTATCGGACTTATTCTGGGAAGGGTTCTTTAAACAAGGGAGAAAATGGTAAATGTTGGGATTTAAATTGAAAGGAACAAAGGAGGAGGGGCTGAAAGTGACTTTATGGGCCAATGTTTGAGAGGGCACGGGATTTATAACCCGTCACTCCCCTCGTCCTAACCCTAAACCTAGCAACGTATTGTAGCCGCCACCCTTATACCTCCATCTCCATTCTCCTCCAGCCGCCATCACATACCAGCCCCACTGCATCCTCCGTCGAGTTCGATACCACTGATGTTGCTGCCGACATGAGTGAAGACCGGATGAGCCAACGTTTCGACTGTGGAGTCGGTCGGAGGAAGCAGGTTGCGGTTGGTTGTTTGCCGGTTGGGGTCCTAATATCCTTCTCCTCCGTTCTTCTATTGCAATGTCGTCACCGGACCACCGCCCCTCCACTGGTGAACTCGGAAATCACCAGCCAAGCATTTCCGCTACACCCACTGCCGACGATGTGACTGTATCTGCTGCCTCAGCCGTCGTTGTTCTGTTGTGGCTGAAGGGGACCGACGATGGGACGTCGGGGGAGATGAGGGTCAAGCTGCTACCGCCATTAGTCGCTGCTGTGATCGCGATTCATCATCAGTCTCGCCCGCCACCAATGGCCGCTTCTGTCGCCGTTTTCTTGTGCTACCGCCTTCGCCACCCACCTCAGTGGGTGTTGGGTTTAGTTTCCAGGCAATATGGGTGTGTGTGTGTGTGTGTGTGTGAGTTTCAGCGTGTCACACAAGCTCGGATGTCTCGGGTTGCTGCTGTCGGAGAAGAATCAAGGAAGAACCACCATAGCCGCCGGCCATGGTGGCTGCCGCCTCAAGACCGCCATGGAGGGTGTGTATGTTGATGTGTGTTTATTAGTGTTGTGTGTGTATTGGAATATGGCATTGTACTGTGTAATCCATCGTAATAGTAAAGAAACCCCTAACCACCACCGTGAAGTGGTGGTTGCCGCCACCAGTCGTCGTGTCGGGTGGCGGTGTGCTTTGCATTGTGGTATCGATTCGTTGGAATGCTTGGAACCCTAATGGGCCTAATGAAACTCTAGTGGGCTTAATGGGGCCCAATAAAGCCCTAATTGACCTAATAAAATCTTAATGGGGCCAATGAGGCCCAAAGTGACCTAAAAGCCCAACCGGTTGACTAATGGGCTAGAATTGGGTAGGAAACCCTAATTTGGGTTTGGAAAATCCTAATGGCTTAAAACCTTAATTTTGAGAATTAATCGGGGCACACACGAGATTATTTAATAACTTGAAATATTAAATAATAATCATTGGCAAACTAACTTAAGGCAATAATGGACTTAATGGATTAAGTCCTTAATGGGTTAAGTAGAAACACTTAACCCTAATTGTCATTTTATGTTGAGCCTTAAGTTGGGCTTTTCCCATTGGGCCTTGGTGATGGGATTACTAATGGGCCATCCAAGAATAATCATATGGATTAGAATATGCTGTTGGGCTTTAGGGTAAGGCCCATATGAGAGTTGGGCCCAATTTGGAAATTTGGGCCATAGATGGGCCACAGTTTGGGCCTTAATGATTACATAATGTTGGGCCTCAGAATAAGACCATGTATAGGCTTGGGCCCAATTTGGAAAATTGGGCCATATGTTGGGCTTTGGCCAATTACTTGACTTTTGGGCCTTTGGTGTGTGAGTTAGACTTTGGACTTGGAACCAATTGTTAATTGGGTATTGTTTGATGTTGACAGTTCGGGAAGCTGTCAACCAGCAACTGGAGTTTTACCTGCAGGACTTCAGCAGTGCCAGGTGAGTTCTCCTCACTATATCAGCAGGGTCTAAGGCACCAATGCCGGCCCTTATCAGATTTGTATTCGAGTTTATTGCATGATATGCTTATTGATTTGCATCCTTGTAATTAGGATGGTGATATATTTAATGACCTGGTAGTTAGAGTGTTGTTATGATGTTATGCTCTGCTAGAATGGTACCCTGGTAGTTAGAGTGTTGTTATGATGTTATGCTTGTTGGATTAGTGTCTAAGTCCATAACTATTATGGTATGTACTTGACCCGATTATGAGCATGGTCCTTTTGGGTTGCCTTCACCATAGCAATATGTAGGATGAATTAAGGAGAGAAAGGTTTAATTATGATTTATTAATATATTATAAGAATAATATATTAAAGGAGAAATCATAATGTTTAATTGATATTAGTCAAGAATTAATTAAGAATTAATTTTGTGGCTAAAAGAGATTAATTAAACTTAAGGGACTTATTATGTAATTATAAGATAATTACATAATTGGGCTATGGATCACCTTGGAATAATAGGTTGGACGAATTCTATGGGGAAGCCCATTAGAAATCGTCCAAGGCATGTTCCAGAAGGGGTCCATGGGCTGCTTAGAGCTTAAGCGGTCAAATTAGGGTTTCCTTGATAGATAACCATAATAGCCTACCTATTTAAGGAGCCCCTAAGCCCCAAAAATGTGGACAACTAATCCTTTAGGGTTTCCAGCCGTTTTGGTGCCTCCTCTCTCTTCCCTCTTCATCCAAGTTGCTTAGTGGTGTTTGTGACTCCATTAGAGGTGCAACACTTGAGGTACTAAGCTTTCTGAAGCCAAGGATTAATTGTTATTGCTATATAACAATCAAAGGTAAGATCTAAACCCTAATTTCAGTTATAGTTTATTAGATCTAGGGTTTATAGCTTTGGATATTCAATTGCACGTTCATTAGACAAACTAGATCCAAAAGCTATTATGGTATGCTTGTATGCTATTATGATCTGTTAGATCGGTATCCTGATAGATAGAATGTTGTATGCTATTATGATCTGTTAGATCGGTATCCTGGTTATAGGATGTTGCTATGATTGGTGATATGTTAGATTGGTATGACTGTTATATATATATATATATATATATATATATATATATATATATATATATATATATATATATATATGCAAGTGTATGATATTTATGTACACATGTTTGTTTGATTTGGGGTTATGTACACATGTTTGTTTGATTTGGGTTTGATTTGATTTGGGCGGTCTGGATAACCTAAAGGCCCTGCAAAGGGATTCAGTCAAACCGAAGGCCCGACGAGCGGTCCGGATAGGCTGTAGGCCCTGCGAGGCGGTCCAGACGTGCCGAAGGCTCGGAGAGCAGTCCAGATAGACTGAAAGCCTGTGAGGCGGTCCAGTCAGGCTGACGACTCATTATGCATGTTGTTAGTATTGGTTATATGATATGATTATGTTTGTATGGCGTTGGTATTTTGGGGTAACTCACTAAGCTCTCGGGCTTATAATTTCAATTTATTGTTTCAGGTACATCAGATGATCGCAGGAAGGCAAAGGCGTGATCGTACAGCTCCTCATATTTTATGGTTTTATAAATTGATTTTGGGGATACTCTGATGTCTAAACTATTTTGAAAACAAACTATAATAACTTGATGGTTTTAGAATGTATTAAAAAGTTTTAATTTGGCTTGAAATTTTTATGGGTGTTACACCAGCGCCGACTACATTGAGGATTACTGACGGGAGTCAGGGTCGAGCAACGCCCCCGAGGGCTTACAGCAGAGGAGGCCAGGGCAGCACCAGGCGTGGTTGCTGGTATGTTTTTATCCCTTATCTTACTAATTATATCTGTTTTATGCTTATATGTTGTACCTGTGATTAGGTACATTTTTAGTGCACTCCTTACCTGCTTTGGTATTATTCGACTCAGGGGAGAGTCGGTCATTTGTTTCTCAGTCTTTCAGTAGGGAGTTCGGGTTGCCAGTGGGAGAGATAGGGTGTCCGTTGCGAGTCTCTATCGCCAACGAACACGGGATTTCCGCTTCTTCGGTCTATCAGGGTTGCGTATTGGAGATCTTCGGGGTATCTTTCCCGATAGAATTGATCCCAATTCCCATGGGGGATGTATGTGTGATTGTGGGTATGGACCGGCTTAGTCGCTTCGATGCCATCATTGACTGTGAGGGTCAACGGGTAGTAGTTCGAAACCCAAGTGGAGGAGAAGTGATTGTTTACAGCGAGGACACCAGATTGGGATTAGGGTTTTGTTCGGCTGCCAGGGCTCGGCAGTACATTCAGCACGGGTGTGCGGGTTATCTAGCGTATGTGGTGGATACGCGGGTCAGGGATCAGACCTCGGTTTTAGAGGTTCCATTAGTCAGGAAGTTTGCGGACGTGTTCCCGGAGGAGTTACCAGGAATTCCTTCAGAGAGGCAGGTCGAGTTCAGGATCGAGCTTGTGCCAGGTGCGGCCCCTATCTCCAAGGCGCCATATCAGTTGGCACCACCAGAGATGCAGGAGCTGTCATCACAGCTGTAGGAACTACTGGACAAGGAGTTTATTCGTCCGAGCAGTTCTCCATGGGGAGCGCCGATTCTCTTCGTCAGGAAGAAGGATGGTTCACACCGGATGTGCATTGACTACCGGGAGTTGAACAAGTTGACGGTGAAGAACCGTTATCCACTCCCGAGGATAGATGATCTTTTTGATCAGTTGCAGGGAGCATCTTGGTTCTCCAAGATAGATCTGAGGTTCGGGTACCATCATGTCAGGGTTAGGGAGGAGGACGTGGAGAAAACTGCTTTCCGAACTCGTTATGGACTATGTGAGGCTCCAGTCTTGACTCTTTCGGAGGGAGTTGAGGATTTTGTGGTGTTCTGTGATGCATCCCTCACGAGACTGGGAGCGGTCCTCATGTAGAGAGGACGGGTGATAGCCTATGCATCACGGCAGTTGAAGCCGCATGATACGAGATACCCTACTCATGATCTGGAGTTGGGAGAAATGGTATTCGCTCTCAAGATTTGGAGACATTACCTCTATGGGGTCTGCTGTACCATATACACGGACCACAAGAGCCTGAGACACATCATGGTTCAGCCGAACCTGAACATGAGACAACTCAGATGGATGGATGTAGTCAAGGACCACGACTGTGAGATCCTTTACCACCCAGGTAAAGCGAACGTGGTTGCAGATGCTCTGAGCCGCAAGTTAGCTGGATCTTCTACTCCTGTGACATGTATGAGGATTTCAGTAGATTCTTCCTTTATGGGCTGATCAGGGAAGCCCAGGAAGAGGGTATGCGTCAGGAGAACTGGAAGCTTGAGAGGATTATGGGTGAGAATACTCGGTTTGTGCAGGATAGTCAGGGATTATTGATCCGTTGCGGTCGGGTCTGGGTTCCGATGTCTGGTGGGGTCAGACAGACTATATTGGAGGAGGCTCATAAGTCTCACTTCTTTATTCACCTGGGGGCTACCAAGATGTATCGGGACTTGCGATTGAGTCACTGGTAGCCGTGCATGAAGCGAGAGATCGCTTGGTATGTTAAAAGGTGTTTGACCTACAGGATGGTCAAGGTCGAGCACCAGAGGCCGCATGGAAAGCTGCAGCCTCTAGAGATTCCCATGTGGAAATGGGAGCAAATCACGATGGACTTCATCACCAAGCTGCCAAGAACGGCAAAGGGGTTCGACGCTATTTGGGTCATCGTGGATCGATTGACCAAGAGTGCTCATTTTCTGCCCATTCGGGAGAGCTCATTGGCCGAGAAGCTGGCCGATGTGTATATACGCGAGATTGTCGCTCAACATGGGGTTCCGGTCTCCATCATTTCAGACTGTGATGTACGGTTCACCTCCCGCATCTGGCAGAAGTTCCACGAGGAACTGGTCATGCGGCTGCACTTCAGCACAACCTATCACCCACAGACGGATGGCCAGAGTGAGCGGACCATACAGACTCTCGAGGATATGCTGAGAGCCTGCGTCATTGACTGCGGTGGGAGCTGGGACTCCTACCTACCCCTTGCAGAGTTCTCCTACAACAACAAATTTCACTCCAGCATTGGTTCGCCGCCTTATGATCTGTTGTATGGACGGAGATGCCGCACCCCAGTCTGTTGGGGCGAGGTTGGTCACAGGGTGATGGGTCGGACTGAGGTAGTCCTGCAGACTACCGAGATGATTCAGCAGATTAGATAGCGACTACAGACCGCACAGATTCGGCAGAAGAGCTATGCCGACCGGTGCCGATCTGAGTTGGAGTTTCAAGTCGGTGACATGGTGCTCTTGAAGGTCTCACTCGGGAAGGATGTGATTCGCTTCAGGAAGAGGGGGAAGTTGGGTCCCCGATACATTGGGTCATTCATGATCGTTGCCAGGGTTGGCAAGGTGGCTTATCGACTAGATCTTCCGGAGGAGCTTAGTCAGGTCCGCAACACTTTCCATGTGTCACAGTTGCGGAAGTGCATATCATATGAGGGGGCAGTGGTATCGTTAGACGATATTTAGGTCGACGAGCGCCTGAATTACGTGGAGAGGCCAGTGGTTGTTCTTGATAGAAAGGTAAAGGTTCTACGGAACAAGGAAGTACCTCCGGTAAAGGTACACTAGGAGCACATGAGGGGATCCGAGTGGACGTGGGAGCCGGAGGAAGAGATGCGGGAGCACTATCCAGGATTGTTCGCCGCAGCAGACTTCGAGGACGAAGTCTAGTTCAAGTGGGGGAGAATTGTAACACCCCGACTCCCAGGTACAAGTTTTAAAGCATTATATACATATTTATGGACCTACTCGACGAGTTGGTTGCCCCTAACTCGTCGTGTAGAGGCGGATTAGCCCGCGTGGATTATTGGATCTACTCGACGAGTCGGAAGACCTGGACTCGACGAGTAGGAGCTGGGAGATGAAACTCTAATTTTTAGGGTTTGCACCCTATTTAAAGGACCTTAAGTCCTTTCCTCCACTCCCTTATCACCCCCTTGACGGCTAGAAGAAACCCTAATCGCTATTAACCTTGTTCTTGACTGTTGTGAGGCTAAAGAGTGATTTTTGGTTCATTTTGTGAAGAAGGTGTGAAGTATAAGAAGCTTAGAGCAAAGAGGAGCTTGTGGATCTGACTCTACTTCTTCTTGGTATCATTTTGAAGGTAACAAGTCGTTACCTTGGCTTATCTTTAGCTAGATCCCTTCATGGTTGGGCTTAAGGCCATCTTTAGCACATTTGGGACTCATTTCGAGTATTGGGGTAAGATTTGAAGTTGCAAATTCAGATTTGGACTCCCCTTGGTCCCTTTAGCCATAAAGTTATGAGATTTGGCAAGCTTGGGTCCTTCCCTTTGAGTTAACCTTTCCCTTAGTCTAGTTTTGGCATTTAGGACCATGCATGCACGTAAAGTTTGCAACTTTACATGGAAAACATGCCCTAGGAGGTTCGATCTGCAATATGGAGCTTTGGGGTGGCTTAAAACATCTGTATAAGAAATGGACTGCATGAACTCGACGAGTCGCATAGACGACTCGGCGAGTCCGATGAAGATTTACCGTGGTTGGGTTTGCATGGACTCGACGAGTCAGTAAGGGGACTCGACGAGTCAGTAAGGGTTTTCCCCAACTTCTGGACACGTATGGACTCGACGAGTTGGTTGGAAACTCGGCGAGTCAGTTAAGGTTTTATGACTTTCTAAGTTATTAAGGAACTCGACGAGTTGCTAGCTGCACTTGACGAGTTGGGTCAACATGGGCTGTTAACTTTAACCGTTGACTTTGACTTTGACAAAGGGTTGACCAGTTTGACTTCTGGGGGTATTTTGGTAATTTGAGAATTTATGGGAGAGGATCATCGGTGGATCTAGGTATTGGACTTGGAGCTGAATT
The DNA here is from genome assembly GCF_052849685.1 of Lactuca virosa. Lineage (NCBI taxonomy): Eukaryota > Viridiplantae > Streptophyta > Magnoliopsida > Asterales > Asteraceae > Lactuca > Lactuca virosa. The sequence continues at coordinate 433,608,762 of NC_136428.1, read as the reverse complement.
TGGTGGAGTTTGACTTTATCACTTCGAGCTACTTGTGAGGTGAGTTCTCCTCACTATACCAACAGGGTCTAAGGCACCAATGTCGGCCCTTATCAGATTTGTATCCGGGTTTATTGCATGATATGCTTATTGATTTACATCCTGGTGGTTAGGATGGTGATATGCTTAGTGACCTGGTAGGTCGGTATCCTGGTTTATAGGATGGTTACTATGTTAGAGATCTATTAGATCGGTATCCTGGTTATAGGATGGTTGCTATGTTATTGATCAATTAGATTGGTATCCTGGTTATAGGATGGTTGCCATGTTAGTGATCCGTTAGATCTGTATGACTATCTATACTTGCATGCTGGCGTATAGTCAGGCCGAAGGCCCGACGAGCGGTCCGGATAGGATGAAGGCCCTGAGAGGTGGTCCAGACGTGCGGAAGGCTCAGAGAGCGGTCCGGATAGACTGATGGCCTGTGAGGCGATCCGGTCAGACTAATGGCTCATTATGCATGTTGTATTTGTTTATATGTTATGATTATGATCGTATGGCGTTGGTATTTTGGGGGTAACTCACTAAGCCTTCGAGCTTACATTTATCGATTATTGTTTCAGGTACTTCTGATGATCGCGGGAAGGCGAAGGCGTGATCGTGCACCTCCTTATGTTTTATGATTTGATTCTGGGAAACTCTGACTTCGAACTATTTTGAAAACAAGTTTTGTAATAATCATTGGTTTTGAAATGCTTTAAAATTTTTAAATTTGGCATGATTTTTATGGATGTTACATGGATCCATTGTATATTGGCATTTTGCCTGGGGTATTCCATCCCGGGGATGATCGGACCCGACATGCTGTTGTATATGTTATTTTTTATGCGATGGTATTTTAAGGGAAAATCACTAAGCTTTGTGCTTACAGTTTTAATTTATGGTTTCAGGTACTTCAAAGGACCTTGGCAAGGCGAATGCATGATCGTACACATCCTGATTTTATGTTGTTGATCTTGAGAGACTCTAATTTTAAATAATGTTTTGGAAACAATGGTTTTGTAAACACTTTTATTAGTCAGTGAGTTGTTTTGAAAAGTTTAAAATTTGTTGTAATTTTTGGGGATGTTACAGATAATCTAGGGTTTCTAGATTATCCCATGTCAATAAATATGGAGTTGGATAATTACCAACTTGAAATATTATTATGTTCAGATTAGGGTTATCCAGGGCTTCCTTGTACCACTATATAAAGGACCCTAGCCCTTCATATTTCGGCCACTCATACTCTTGGAGAGATAGTCGAAATTTTGCTCCCTCCCTCTCCTCTCTCCATAATCTTCCTCTTGCTAGTTGGGTGTGATTCCATTAGAGGCACGACACTTGGGGTGCTTTCTTCCAAGAGATCAACAAAGGAGAATTCTGGTTGTATACTATAACAACTAAAAGGTATGTAACCCTAAACCCTTTCTTTAGTAATTTCGAAAATTACCTAGGGTTTCTAGGGTTCTTATTTTGATGTTCTTAGTTATAGGTTCAATAGATAAAACATAGATCTTGTTTTAGGTTGCATGCACACTTAAGAGTTTTAAGTTTGTTTTGTTATGCCTAAAACCCACCACCTTCATCTACATCGTTGCTTCCTTCATAATTCTTCATGCTGGTGCTAGTGAAACGCCGACGCTGATGAAAGTCAACGTGACCTAGTTTTACTTCATCAGATTCTAAGGTTCAACCTTACACGTTATTTAAAGCACCATCTGGTATTATTGATGATATTGAAAAGATAAGAAGACGATTCTCATGGGGTAGCTCGATGGATAAGAAAAAAATCAATTAGATTTCATAGGGGTAGGGTCGCTTAAAACACATAATATTGCACTGTTACTAAAATGGTTGTGGCAACTCAGATCTGAAAAATAATCCTTGTGGTGTAAGGTTATATATGGACTACATGATCTTGGAAGCAAATTATGGGGATATCTCGCAAAAAAAACATTACTCAAAGTTTGGCAGAATATCAACAAGGTCATAGTCGACCTAAGTAGCCTTGGAATATACATTACCCAACATGTACTTTCCGATAATAACACATTACTTTCGATCGAAAAATGGTTGGGCTCAAATACACTGCAAGATCAATTCCCCGAGTTGTATTCTCTTGAGACAACTAAATTATATCTTATATATGAAAGGCGCTCCAATTCAAGATTCTTATGGGCATGTAGAACTCAGCCCAACCCCCATCGGCCCAACAGGAGTCGATTGCATCTGTAACATCTCGAGTCCCAGGTATATTATTTAATCAATTTCATTCATTTTGGTAGGGCAAGTCGACGAGTTGGATGCCCCAACTCGCCGAGTAGAGGAGTAATTGGCCGTGTGACTTTAGAGTCTACTCGACGAGTCGAAGGACCCCGACTCGACGAGGAGGAGCTGTGTGAGGAAACCCTAATTTTCCGGGTTTTTTGTCCTATTTAAAGGACCTTAAGCCCTTATTTCCGCCACCATTGTCACCCTACTACATTGTGAGAAACCCTAATCGAGTTGTAACCTTGTGTGAGGGAAAGAGAGGCTAATTTTGTGGGTTTTTGTGCATTCTTGGAAGAGAGTTGAAGAGCGAGAGGCCTTTGACGAGAAGGAGCTTCTGGATCTGGTGTTCACTCATTCTTAGCCACTGTTTGAAGGTAAAAAGTCACCATCTTGCTCATTGTTTAGTTAGATCTCGTTTTAGGGAGTTTAGGATATTTTTCCCCATCCTTCCTTAAGATCTAGAGTGTTATGAGCTTGTCATGGAGTTGAGACTCCAGATCTGGACATATTGAGGTCCCATGAGCGGATGAGCCCAAAGATCCAAGCTTTATCAAGCTTTGGACAAGTTTCCATGCATGAGACCTCATAAGGAGCTTGTTTTGGCATTTTGAGCCATAAATGCCATGCATGAACGTAAAGCTTGCAGCTTTACGTGATAAGTGAGCCTTGGAAGGCTAGATCCAGAGTATAAGACACCATTTCTGCCCAAAATCGTCTGAATGTGAAAAGGGACTGAAGGGACTCAACGAGTCGGTAAGCGGACTCGACGAGTCGGTTAGGGTTTTCCCCGACGAGTCTGGACACATGTAACTCGACGAGTTGATCAGACAACTCGACGAGTTAAGTTGGACTTTCGCGACACTTCTGAGGAAACAAGGGGACTCGACGAGCCACATAGATGCACTCGACGAGTTGGGTCAACAGGGACTGTTGACTCGAGTGTTGACTTCTGTTGAATTTTAGGGTTGGTCAAGGCTTGGATTATGGAGACCATGGAGGGGTAAAATGGTCTTTTACCCATTATGGGAGTTAGAGAGAGGGGTTAGCTTAATGTATTTAGAGTTGTGGTTATAAGTGTTAATTAGAGATGATTATGACATGTAGGCGGGGATTTGACCGTTCGAGGGGCACGAGGTTTATTTGCTTACTTACGAGGTGAGTCTTCTCACTATACTTACCTTGAGTGGTAATTTGTGTGACCGAAGGGTCTTGTATGCTATTATTGAGTATTGTGATATCCTGCATTATGTCTTTGTGATTTATGTTGGGTATTATTCTGATCTTTACTGAGTTAGGACCGGAGGGTCCACCCGAGTTGTGGGACCGGAGGGTTCCACTGAGACACATTGACCGGAGGGTCTTATTCGAGATATAGCCATGAGAGGCTAATGAGATGTGTGTGGTATTTTGGGGAACTCACTAAGCTTCGTGCTTACCGTGTTATGTGATATGTGTTTCAGGTACTTCTCAGGATCGCGGGAAGGCGCCGGCTTGATTGTACACACGAGATGGAGTTATGTTTTAAGGATCCTGGATTTTTATTAAGCAATTATGGATTTGTGTTTTTGATGATTTGACACCTTGGGGTTTTGTGAACTGTGTTAATGAGAATTATGTGATTTTAAAATGAAAAATTTGTTTGAAAATTTACAGTGTTACAGCATCAAACTCAATTATCAGTAATTATAATTTCTTGCAGAGTCATGATAAATTCAGATGCAACCTTAGTCCGGATAGCGAGTTCACTGTGGATATTATACGACGAACAGTTGATGCAAAAATCATGTTGACAGGTGGCGAACCAATTGCCTGATCAAAAGTAGTCCCGTTAAAAGTGTCTTGCTTCATATGGAGTGCAACGATTGGAAGAATTCTCATCTCAGAGACTGCTAAAAATGAGTGTTCACATCACTTCGACTAATTGTTGTTTTTACGATATTGACAAAGAATCGGTGGATCATGTACTTATAAGGTGTGCGTTTGTCCAAACGACATTGGATTGGATCCTCAAATGGTGCGGGATCCCTCAGAGGCAATTCACGAATGTGGTTGAGTTTATTAACTTTGATGTAGGCTGGTGTAACTGCCCAAAAAATACAAGATCCTCTTAGCTATTTTTGATGGATTTATATGGCGGGTATGGTAGACGAGAAATGAGAAAGTTTATAAAAAGGTGGTACATTCCCCTACTATTGTGGTGGATGATGTAATTTCAAATACATGGTATAAACATAAAGAGATTCATGTCAAACGAGTTCTTGAAAAACAAAAATAGATGGGACTAATTGATGTTCTCATTTTATTTGATTGTAAACTGTACTTATAACCTTGTTTCTTCTACCTATCTAGTTCCTTGCTAGCAGGGGGTTTTAATATTTAATTCATCATTTCTAAAATAAAATAAAAAATAGAAATAGAAATATCACATTATCACCTACCACAGTGTATATATGTCCAAAATCCGAAACGGTGTCGTGGTCATTTACCTGTGTTCCGCAAACCAACATTTTTTTCATTTTTATGATTATCCATGAAAGAAATACAAATAAGTATTTAATTTGCTTATATCTCCTCGACTCCTCGGCACCAATTTGGGCCAGATTGTAAAGCGCCAAAAGCCCATCTGATCGGACTCCGTTTATTTTTGTCAATTTATGCCTAAGCCCACCTTCGGACGAATACGCAGTGAACGGAAAAAATCAGGATCCTTTGTTTGTTTGAGTAAAAGACGAAGAGGAAGAAGAAAGAGGAAGAGGAAGAAGAATGATTTACAGGAAATGGAGTTTGATAACGGGTCCAGCTGTTTTGGTTGGCGGCGTTGCAGGCGCTGCTCTTGCCCTAAATTTTATCTTCAAACAAGTAAGTAATCGTAAATCTCTTCTCCTATCAAATGACTACTTCAAACCCTTGATTTTTATACCAATTATCGCATCTCGTTGATTTCTCAAAATTATGTGGTATTTGAATCACGTTAATCTGTTCGTATTTTGCTTGCTTTCAATTTGAAATCTCGATAAGAAATGTTGTTGATTCGTTTTACCTAACCAGAAGGAAACTTAGGGATTTATGTTCTATTGGATCATAACATAATCCAGGTAAACCTAGGTTTTTGATGCCGACCGGTTCAGAGATATTGTGATTGTAAACTTTTGTTTATGATGGAAATCCATGATTATACTCTCCTTCACCTTAGGTTTTGGATCCGAAATGAATTAATTAGCAACTTCCAAGATTCGATTTTTAACATGCCCGTATGAATTTGCATTGGGAAGTTCTAGGTTTAAATGGAAGAACGAATTTCTTAACGTAGAAGGGGGTGTTGGGATACGCATTTAAAGTTTTAAACAGATTATTGCTGATGTATACCCATTCTTACACTTTCTATATTTTCTGCATATGCAGGATCCCTTTGCTAAACCACCAGAAAAGAAGCAAGGCAAGTAGAAGAAGATGTTGAGAGGTGAATTCACATCCTTTAAAATGATGCTATGCTTCCTTTTGTTGAATGTTTATTTTGGTTCTTAATTTGCACATGTGTTCTCAAAATCCGACTCTTTTTCATGAATAAATTTTGATAACTCTTTGTGGGCTGCATATATATGCATGATTAATTTCATTTTTTGCTTTCCCGTTTCATAATCAAAGTATTAGGGTATGTTTGGTTTCACCTATTCCGATTTCTGATGTTATCCAATGGAAATGGAATCGAGATTCCAGTCTATGACATGTTTGGTAGCTAAATGGATGGAATTTAGTTTCGTTGGAAGATTTCTAATTCCATGTTTGATATATCATATGTTTAAATCTTAACGTGATTTTTCCATCATCCATCTTCTCGACTAAGTTGATAACATTATTGTTGCAGAGCATCATATGAAATAACTTTGCTATCGTATATAATAATTCGGTTGTTAAAAAATCATATAAAACAGATTAATTGTCATAATCCACACTTAGCTTGGAATTTGCGTACACTATTTCTCCGTATTAAGATTGTTCCTTGTGGCTCTAACATTGTCTTTATCTTAGAAACCAAGATTGTCTAGATTTGGATTCTATATAAGATTGTTTTTCTGCTTTGCAAGATTGTGATTGTTAGATCGAATCGGGATAGTAGGATTCTACAAAAATCAGTTTTAAAACATAAAAAATATTTTTTTTTTCATTCGTTACTTAACAATAAATAGTTTAAAACATGAAAAATATTTCATTCAACAATAAATAATTCAAATGAGTTTTTCTAGGGTTCATATTTGTTTCACTTAGTTCAAGACAAAATATTTGAATTTAAAAAAAAAAATAGTAATGATCTTATGATCTAATCGTTCGATCTTACCATGGTTTTATCCAAAAACGATCCTGTAGAATCGGAATCAATTTACTGATGGAATCAATTTACTGATGTGGTATCGTAACATCCGATTTTAACAATACTTTTAGAAAAAAAATATACATTGAAGATATTTTGCTTTGGATCGATTGGGGGCATTGCAATACGTAAATAAAATTATAAATAAAAATTTGAAACACTTTTTAATTTTTTCCATTCTATTTTTTCTCAACCAAACACGCCGACAACTTTCTTATAATATCCTTCATTCTCCATTTTTTTTTTATAAATTCCATTATTGTTTAAGAAAATCTTAGGAAAGAAACATTTACTAATACATAAAATATGATCATTACTCATCATGCATTTGGTAAATGATCTTCACACGTTTATCGATGATATGAACTCGAATTAAATGAACTAATTTGAAGTCAAGCATAAGTAGCCCGGCTTGTATTATATAATTATAACCCTACCAACAAACGAACTTAGGAAACCATAGTCAACTACTATATAAACCGTTATATACCTTCATCTTCAGTAACGAAGACATTTCTGGTTTTATCCAAATAAAAACCATTGATAACACCTCACTACTGTCTTTAACCTCTAAGCAACATGTTCATAAGTAAATCATTCCATGAGTCAATTGGGCCGGGCAAACACCAATGCAAACAATCATTTTGAACTTCACCATTTGTATCCGGATGGAAAGCCCGGTAAGGACCCGGGTGCCCATCAGGCCTCAGCAAAGACAAACGGGTCGTATCAAAAAGTTTCAACATCGACCCATTTCCTGACCCGTCCATAATCCGAACCGCCTTCTCAAATTCTTCCAATTCAATCCCTCTCATTACCATATCAATATCTCTCAATTCTATATCACCTTCTTTAAACGGGCTCGTCCGGTTACAATACCCACCTGTGTTCCACTCCCCATTCTCAAAATGATCAGGTGTCGTGGTCCGAAACAATGTGTAAACTTTATGGTCCGATTTCGTAATAAAACTGAGAGTCGTCTGTAAAGCTTTACGGTACGCATAATAAAACCCTAGCTCGGGTACATTCTCTTTTTTACAATTATGACACCCGATAATCTCATTGTTCTCAAAGTAGAATGTCGTTTTCAAAAACCATTTCCCTGCACCGATTTCGATATAGTCAAAGTTATGAAACTCGTTGGCCCATTCAGGGTCCGGCTCGTCGAGTCGGGCTTGTACATCACTTGAGGCATGCCCGTCATTGTCCTCAAAGATTTTGGATTCGATTAAAAAAGGCGACCAAATCACCGAAAGTGTAAACTTATGTGATTTAAAAAACCATCTTCGCGTTCGGTATTCCTCATCGTGGTACACCTCTACTGGTTTCTCTACCTACAAAATTATAATTTTTGTTCCATTGACATCAGTCTCATGTGTTTTTTTTTTTTTTTCTTTTTTAATTAATGAGTTTAATTGGTTAGATACTTCATCTAGACAGCTATATATGTTTATTTATTATTTACTTGATCTTGATACAATAACTTAATTGGTTAAATGGAAGAAACATGGTTTTATCGTATTAAGATATTAACCCTTTACATATTTGTCTTTTTTTTTCCTTCCAACTTACCTTCAATTTAGCTGTTAAATTAAATTTATATTCTAAGTTCGTTTTTAGTGTAAAATAGTCATATTATATTTTAACTCCACGACTCTAAACATACATTATTACCCCTTCAATCATTTTACCTATCAGTTTTAGACAAAGTTGCCTTGTTATACCTGAGAAAGAATGCAGAGAAGCGATTGCACATGGTTGCGGGAGATTGAATCACCGATGAATGCCATTGATTTTTCTCTCATGAAATTAAGAAATATTTTTGGGTCGAAAATGGGTAAATTGCAATTACGTGGCTTCCACCTCCAGTAGATGTAATCCATATCTGGGCGGCCGTTTTTCATACAATTTTGATGATGTTCGATTGTGTTGCAACTATTGTTGGTGTATCGTGGGCCGGTGAGATCTTGAACCCATTTGCCGGTGAAAATATCACACTTTAGCGAACCTAGGCACAGCCAAAACTAAGACAACATTATTCCATTAACCATTTTTCTACATAACAACTAAACTTGTAATTACATCTCCTCCACGCTCTATTTTTAGAGTGGGAAAAAAAATAAAGTTAATAGTGATTCATTAAAACCATACTTTATTTTTCACACCCAAAAAAATATTCCAAATATATTATTTTTCTCTATGTATTTTAGATTTTCGTAAACACCCTTCAATTTACAATGTTTTTACATATTTGTCAGAAATATTTTTGTTACTTTGAAGTTTTATTAATTATATCATCATGTGATATTTATTAAAAAGTATTACAATTTTAAATACATTTGATACAATTATCATATTTAAAAAATCTAACAATATAATTAAATAACTTCAAAATATATAAAGTAAATAAGTGGAACAAATTAAATAAACAATATATATATAAATTCAAACTTGAAAAGTTAATAAAACAAGTAAAACTCGCACTCTATTTAGTGTAAATGAACAATATTGCTTCAAATTTGAAGTAATACCGTTCACAATTATTTATAATATGTAAAATAGAATTCCATTAGAGAACAAATACTAAATTTTATACTCTATTCATAAAGTGACATTGAAGATGCCCTTAGAATAATAATCAACTAACTATCTACAACATTAATTATTTTGTTGTAGCTTATTATTTGATATTAACCTTGAACTTTGAATAACAATTTAAAGCACATCCAAAAAGCCCCTCAAATACAGTATGTTTTATACTTTCACTGAATCATTTGATTTTAAAAAATATATTTTGTAATTTAAGTTTATAATGTGCTATTTTTAACAATGAAAAAGATGCCAACCCCACAGACCCAAGTAGCACGCATTTTAAAAATTATGAGCTTTAACGGACAATCATTATAACCAGATATTAAACATGAGCATTGCCTACCTCTTACAAATTATGGTTATTTTTTAGCATCTTAAGAAAGAAAAAAAAAACAATATTTTTATTTGCAATCATCATATACATGCGTGTAAAGCAAGGGAACTAGACACGTACTAGTATCATTCACCGGAACTTGACCGGAAAGTGTGAAATTAGCCTCCACCACCGACGGTGGCGTCGACGAGCTGTATCCATCGCCAAAAACCACAATCACAGGTCGAATCTGAACATAAGTTGAGAAATAGAGTCGATAAGCAAAACCCATCAGAATCAAACAAACAGCGATCTTAACAAACATCTTCATTTGCTTGTGCTTCACTGGAATTGAGGAATTGTTCATGTCATAACTCATTTCCTTCATCTTGTCAGAATCTCCGGCGAGATCTCTGTGTAAACCATATAAATCCCACCGCCTTTTGTATGTAGTAGAAGTGGATGAATTGAGAAAGAAAGGAAAATGATGGTTTTTGTTAGTGAACTTGTGTGTGTTGTGGGGCATGTTTTATTTTATGTGGTTGGACTTTAGTAATTGTGGCATTTAACATGGAGTGGACCGGTGTAGGGTATGAACTTAACTTCGGTCTTAAACTATCGATATCAAAATGATTGCTATTTGCTAAAAATACATTGCTAAATTTTAATAATTTAACTTTTGTTTTTTCAAATATAAGATGTATGAGATTGTAAAATATTGCTGATTTTAATGTGATATATCTACTTTAATAAATGAAGGTTTTTTTTGTCACATGTCCTCTTCTCCTTTATTTGGACACATGTCATTTTCTAGAATTTTTAAATTTTCTATTTTCCACTTGTCATTTTATTGTATTTTTCATTTTATTAAATTAAAATTTCACATTTAATATGTAAGGTAATATATATGTAAGGTATTTATTAGAAATTGTTTATATATGTAATGTATTCAATACATTAAAGCCTTACTAATTTTAATAATTTAAATTTTTTCGCATTTTTCTTATAAATTCAAACTTTTTCAAATTGTTAAAATTTCATATTTAATTTTTTTAATTAAACCCATATAATACATGGGTCTCACACCTAGTGTTTATTATATGAATAATTTGTTATCATGTCATGGTTGTAAGTCATAGGCGGTCGACCCCTTCCTTGATATCAACGTCCTCGGAGTTGGTATGATTCTTAAAGTCATATGCGGTAGCTATGACGATCAAATAGTTGAAATTCTCCTACTATTAATAGAAGGCTCGTTATATCGAGTTTGGATACAACGCATCTCACATTTCTTGTATTCATTGTAGAGGTGATTAGGTGAATTTGATTGTCATGATCTTATCTCATTTAAGTAGATAATAATCTTTTTTTAACGGCTGGTAAATTTTTATAGAAAAAAATAAGAAGCTAAAGAAAAAACAATCAAAGCAACAACAAAAACAAATCAGTCCAAACCAAAGTCAAAACAATACAAAAGAGTTAACCGAAACTTTTCAAACTCTTCAAAACTAGATCATCAATCCAATCCTTTCATATTAGTTCACCTCCTTTCTTCTTCCTAGCATTAGCATTAATCTTTGGCCCGACCCTAATATTTCGGAGGCCTTGTGCGAAAATCAAAATAAAGCCCCATAAAAATTTCCTTGTACAATATTTGTAACATCCAAATTTTCAAACCAAAATTTTCATTTTTAAATGAGTAAATTACACGAATGGTCTCTATGGTTTGGGGTAATCTGCATCTTTGGTCCCTAAGTCTTTTTTTTTTAACTCGGAAGGTCCCTAAAATGTATTTTTTTTACTCGCTTGGTCCTTACCAGACCTAAAAAGACTAAATTACCCTTCTTTATTTTTTTTCTAATTTGTTTATTCTTTATTTATTAAAAATATTTATTAAATAAGGTGGGTCCCATTCACACCCCTCTCCTTCACCTCGCCCAAAAACCTATACATTGCAACCACAAGAAACTGTGTTTGATTTCTAGTCCGGTCATTTCTCCCTCGCCGGAAAAAGTTGCAGGCGACCCGCCCCTTACATCCATCTTTACCTACCTTTTTTCCTCATTTCCCTTGTTTCCATCACAACTCAAGTAGATGAACAGAAGAGAGAAAATCACCACCACCTGTACATCGGGCTAAATCACCACCACCTCTACTATCGGAAAAAAATAATATCCCATCTGTAACATTCCAAAATTTAAGACCAAAAATTTCATTTTTTTAATATAGTGATTCATAAAACAATTTATAAGAAAACATCATCAAGTAATTTATCTCATAAAAACCATAGATCACGTGTCTCAAAACCATATAATCAAATAGTAACAATGTCAGAGTACAAATCCCAAGAATCTCGTGTGTGGAAAATCATGGGTGTGATGCGCTACTACCATGCCGACTCCTTTCCCTTCGAAGAAGAAGGACCTGAAACAAAAACTAAAAACTGTAAGCACAAAGCTTAGTGAGTTCCCCCATCATACCGCATCCCCTAATCTAATAAATAAGAGCATTTTTGCTACGTGGCAATCTCTTAGCCCCCTCCCCTCGATTTTTCCTGCTTCTATCATCTAACTGATTTTCCGATATTGCCCCTGCTTCCTCTTTTATCTTTCATTCTTGAACTCCTCTGATTCTGCATCTATTTGAAACTAAATCAATTCCGTCAACATGAAATTAAAAGATGAATATCTCCACTTATCGCCACCGCTCCTACTCCACTACTGTTCTTCTTTTCTCTACGAATACCGGTGTCATCATCATTCCTTAAATCTCGCCGATCCTTTATCTTTCTTCGTTATTTCCTCTTTTAAACCCTAATCTTCTTTTTTCCAGTCCATCAATAGTTGTGTTGCGAGGAACCAGTGGCGTCTCTCCAAATAAATGCCACCCAATTGGAATTTCAAATATTGACTTCTTTGGCTTCAAATCGCCCAACATCCGACAGTTTTTCTTATTCAGGTTCGTTTATTGGAGTTTTATCTTAATGTGCAACTTCTAGGTCTCTGTTTGTTGGAGTTTTATCTTAATGTGAATGTTCCATTTTCTTGATTGTAAATTGTTGTGATTTTCTTTAATTGGTTTCTTTATAACAAGTCAGAAATTAATCAGATGGTTCCTCTATTCAACCTCAACTCATGGTTTAGCGAGGAATCATTGAAGCGGTATCTTGTCTTCCATCTCTTTTTTGTTTTGATTTTTAATGTATAATGTAGCACCTGGTTCTTGGTACGTATTCTTTTATTAAATCTTTAAAATATTTTGCATTTTGGCCTTGGACTCGGCGAGTCAAAGGCTCAACTCGCCGAGTAGAAGCGGGAAGGGGCACGGGGTTTAAGTCGTGGACTCGCCGAGTCGGGTCCCGGACTCGGCGAGTAAGCTGCTGTTTGGACAAAAACCCTAATCCAGGAGTGTGCACCCTATTTAAACACTCTAACTCGGCCTCCCTTGTCCCTAACACTTCCAGAGAGCTGTAGAGCGAAACCCTAGCCCCCATATTGTCCTTGTGAGTGATTTTTGGCTTTGTGAAGGAAGTTTGGAGCTTAGAAGAAGAAGGAGGAGGTTGGAGGGTGCAAGGAAGGGAAGTAGATCCGAAATCTACACTATGGGAAGCTTCTATTCAGGTAGAAAAGTTCCTACCTTGATCACTAGTTCTTTAGATTCCCTTTTTGTCCCTAAATTGTGGTTTTCAAGCCCTAAAACCTCAAACTCCATGTGTTTATGCTCTATGTTCTGAAAGGACTTCAGATCTGGACCTTATGGACATTTTAGAAGTGTAAAGTCTCTGTGGTTGAAGTGATTGAGGTCCCTATTGAGTGTTTGACCTCATAAAGAGCTTGGAATTGCCTTTTGGAGCTCATAGGGCCATGCATGCACGTAAAGTTTGCAACTTTACGTGATAAGCATTCCCTAGGAGCTTAGATCTATGGTTTGGAACCGTTGCATGTCGTAGATTTGGTCTGTATGGGAGAAAGGTTGAAGGGACTCGGCGAGTGCCAAAGTGCACTCGGCGAGTTCTATGAAGATGGTCTTAGACTCGACGAGTTGGATGAACAACTCGGCGAGTCCTATGAAGATTGCCTGGAACTCGACGAGTTGTTCTTCAAACTCGGCGAGTCATATGAACTGTGACTGAGTTAAGAGGGGTTTAAGTGTAAAGGGTCCAACCCTTCGTAGCTGCACGTGGAATTAGCAATTTAACGTGTAGCAATAGTCCTAGAAACCCAAATCCTCAAAATGGATGCTCTGGTGAGGATTTAGAAGCGAGTAGGAGATCTGCTCGTAGGGACTCGGCGAGTTGTTCTCAGACTCGGCGAGTCGGATCGCGAGTCAGTCTAATCGTCCCAAGTAGTGAGTTAAGGGTGACTCAGTGAGTGGGAAGAGGGACTTGATGAGTTAGTACTGGGTTAGTAGGAGAGGGACTCGGCGAGTCTGTGCCAGGACTCGGCGAGTCCAGTCAACTGGAAGTTGACTTTGACCAAGGAGTTGACCTTGGACTAGGGGTAGGTCAGTCATTTGACCTAAGGGTATTTATGAGTGTCTAATCTATGTTTGTGGATTCGTAACCGAAGGATTGCCGGTGCAGCAGTCAGACGTCTAGCAAGCAGACTTTCAGCAGCTACTTTTCGAGGTGAGTTACCTTCCAGTAGGGGTGGGTCTAAGGCCACAATGCCGGCCCACCAATGAGGAGTATTTAGAAAATGATTGTATTTGTGATAATTATCTTGGTCTGATTATGTGTTTGGTTATGAGTTATATCTGTATGATATGTTACGTGCATGGTAGGGATAGTTTCCCTGATATTGGTCCTTAGGACCAAGGGGTAGGTCAGTACCCGGATATGCCTGACTGTATGTTTATATATCTTGCTTTTGTATGCTAGTGGTAGGGGGTGGAATAGTCCCCAGTTAGCGGTTGAAAGATACCGATGATGATTACCGGTTGAAAGATACCGATGGTATTGTATGGTATGTGGTATGATGGGGGGACTCACTAAGCTTTGTGCTTACGGTTTCAGTTTTTGGTTTCAGGTACCTCTTCGTCTAAGGGGAAGGAGCCGGCGGCGTAGCATGGCATCACACACACATCTGATTTTCCGCACGGTGTTTTCTGGGATTGTACTCTGATATGATAGTTGTTTATGTTGTGGGTTTCAAACATGATACTTGGTTTTATGAAGTGACGTGTTTATACAATATTTTCTAATGACTGTTTTATGAGCTAACTAATGAAAAATGAAATTTTTGGGCTTGATTTTTGGGATGTTACAAGTTGGTATCAGAGCCCTGGTTTGAGGGATTCGGACACACCCTCGGGGGTGTCTGGACTCAAACTGAGGGGCTAAGAGATTTTTTTAATAAAATGGTTTTCTAAAAATCTAAACGGAAGGATTTTAAGAAAGACAAGGTGTGTGATGCATGCGACCGGCCGGGCTCAAGTAAGTTTTCTCCAAGATACCCATACTTGTTATGTTATGCTATATGGTTTTGATTCAGAGAACTGCATGCTAGAATAGGACTAAGGATCTAGGAAGATGCCTTGTGTGCCTGATATATGATTCTGATAATTGCATGTTAGTTAGGGCTAAGGATCTAGGAGGATGCCTTATATGCCTGTTGTATGAGCTGTATGCTAGGACTATTTAGTCAGCAGTAGGATGGCCTGTATAGGTTATGCCTGATTTGGTTACTCGATGCACGAATGCTGCTTGCTTTGTGCTATGGGGGTTCTGGCTATTTCCAACTAACTAAGGAGCGGATATGTAACAGTGCCTGCAAGTTAGTTAGGGGGAAGTAGTAGGGGCTCCTAATGCAGATGATGGCGGAGGGTAGGTCGGAGAGTGCCCCAGGGGAGCCTAGGATGAGGTCAGTGGAAAGGGTAATCGGTAAAAGGGACTTGGTGAAGTCGAAGCAACCCTTGAGGAAAGTACATGTAGATGTGGAAGGTAGTATGGGCCCGTACTACTGAAAGCAGAGGACCCGTACTCGAATCAAGGAGGGCCTAGATGGAACCAGGGACCTTGGAGAGTGTGTATGATCCTGACATTTATGCGTGTATTTTCAGTATGGTGACCACACGACATGGAGCAGGAGGTTCCGGATCAGGATCGGGATCAGGCTCGGGTGCAGGATCCGAGCAGGTCGATGACGGGCTGCGCGAGTTCATCGCGTCTGAGATCACGAGAGGCATCCTTGAGTTGACCCCTATCATCTTCGGGTCGATCAAGGAGGGGATTGTTGAGCTGATGGAGGATCACCTCCGAGCATTCAGGAGTGATATGGCATCTATCCAGGTGGGTACGCGCACACTGTCCTTTAAGGACTTTCGTGGGAGTGGTGCGTCGGATTTCCATGGGGTGAAAGACCCCATTGCTGCGAGGAGATGGATCGCAGACATTGAGTCTGTGCAGCTGACGAGCTTCTGCCCAGAGGGGTCGAAGGTGAGATATGCAGCAGGATGCTTGCGAGACAGGGCTAGAGATTGGTGGGAGTCTGTTGGTGACTCATTGGGAGCCTCGGCTGTTGAGGCTATGACATGGTCAGACTTTATGACCAGATTCAGGGCGGAGTTTGTGCCAGCTGTGGAGCTTCAGCGGCTGGCCAGGGAGTTCTTAGATATGAGGCAGACTACGGAGACTGTGGCGGAGATCACCGCCAAGTTCTAGGAGAGGGCATTGCTGGTGCCCCAGTATGCGGGAGACGAGGATATGAGGAGGACCCGCTACCACGACATGCTACGAGATGACATTCGGGAGCACGTTAGTTTTTCAGCTTGCCCCACCTTGGATTCCATGATTGCCAGGGCTAGGGAGAGGGAGATCGATCTGGAGCACATCCAGAAGAGGAAGGCAGTGGAGAGTTTGACGACTGGGGCTTCGGGGAAGAAGCCCAAGGGATCTGATGGTAGGCCGAAAGGCCAGGCAGGACGGGACCGCTGTGGGAAATGCGGTCGGTCACACAAGGGAGCTTGTCGCACTGGGCCGGGTTAGGGCTGCTATAAGTGCGGAAAGGTGGGGCATTTTGGCAGGGATTGTACTGCCCCCGCCCCCACGGTACAGATGACAGACCTGATTTGCTTCCACTGCAATCAGAGGGGCCACAAACGGGCCAATTGCCCGAGATTGACAGCAGCATCAGCAGCAGTGCCAGCAGCGGCGCCGGTCTTAGGGACAGCGCGAGTTACAGATGGCCGGAAGGTCAAGCCAGAGGCTCCAGTGGTGCGGAGCCGAGCATTTCAGCTGACCGCCGAGGAGGCACGCGCTGCACCCGATGTGGTGACGGGTATGATTCTTTCCCTCTGATTTATTTTTTATGATGTTTATGTTATTGACATGTGCTCTGTTTAGGATCGTTCCATGTGAACGGCATCCCGGTTCAGGTGTTGTTTGATTCGGGCGCTACCCGATCGTTTGTCTCTCTTGCGCTTAACAAGAAGTTTTATGAGTCTTTGGGCATGTTGGATTGCCCTCTAGAGGTGGAGATTGCGGATGACCGATCAGTGCGAGCATCGACGGTATTCCGAGATTGTGTGCTGAGATTATTCGAGGAGCAGTACCTGGTGGATTTAGTTCCCATACCTTTGCGAGGGAACAAGGTTATTATTGGTATGGATTGGCTAAGCCCCAATGGGGCAGTGATCGACTGCGCGCAGTAGTTGGTGCGGGTCAGGACCCCAAGTGGAGGAGAGCTGGTAATTTCGGGCGAGAGGCCGCAGCGAGGACCAGCATTATGTTCAGCAGCGAGAGCTAGACGTTATCTGCAGCAGGGTTGGGCAGGTTATGTCGCCTATGTTACGGATACCCGGGAGGTGGGTAGGGTGACGGTGGGCGATGTGCCCGTGGTACGAGAGTTTGCGGACGTATTCCCCGAGGAGTTGCCTGGGATACCTCCGGAGCGACAGGTAGAGTTCAGGATCGACCTAGTCCCTGGTGCGGGTTCGATAGCTAAGGCACCGTATCGGTTGGCTCCTCCTGAGATGCAGTAGTTGTCTACACAGCTGCAGGAGCTGTTAGACAAGGGTTTCATTCGACCGAGCAGTTCACCCTGGGGAGCCCCGATTCTGTTTGTGAAGAAGAAGGACGGGTCGCATCGGATGTGTATAGATTATCGGGAGCTGAATAAGGTAACGGTGAAGAACCGCTACCCACTCCCGAGGATTGATGACCTCTTTGACCAGCTACAGGGAGCATGTTGGTTCTCCAAGATTGATTTGCGTTCGGGGTATCATCAGATGAGGGTCAGAGAGGAGGATGTGCAAAAGACTGCGTTTCGGACGCGTTATGGCCACTATGAGTTTGTGGTGATGCCATTCGGGCTCACCAATGCTCCTGCCACATTCATGGACCTCATGAACCGCGTATGTAGACCGATGCTAGACCGGTCTGTGATAGTGTTTATCGACGATATCTTGGTTTACTCCAAGACGCGAGAGCAGCATGAGGAGCATCTGCGGGAGGTTCTGGAGACTTTGAGGAGGGAGAACTTGTATGCTAAGTTCTCCAAGTGTGAGTTCTGGTTGCGCGAGGTGCAGTTTCTTGGGCACCTTGTCAACCAGAACGGGATTTCGGTAGATCCGGCCAAAGTGGAGGCCGTGATGAGTTGGGAGGTTCCGAGGTCTCCATCTGAGATTCGGAGCTTTCTAGGATTGGCAGGCTACTATCGGAGATTCATTCAGGACTTCTCCAAGATAGCAGTTCCGCTCACCCGACTGACTAAGAAGTCGGTGGTGTATCGCTGGGGGCCTGAGCAGCAGGCCGCGTTCGAGGCACTGAGACAGAGATTGTGCGAGGCGCCAATCTTAGCCCTGCCAGAGGGCATGGAGGATTTTGTTGTGTACTACGATGCATCCATCGCAGGTTTGGGCGCGGTATTGATGCAGAGAGGGCATGTCATCGCCTATGCGTCGAGGCAGCTGAAGCCTCACGAGGCGAATTACCCGACTCATGATTTGGAGTTAGGGGCTGTTGTATTCGCCCTCAAGATTTGGCGTCATTACCTATATGGGGTTCGTTGTACGATTTACACGGACCACAAGAGTTTGAGGTATCTCATGGACCAGCCAAATCTGAATATGAGGCAGCGTCGGTGGCTTGATGTGGTAAAGGATTACGATTGTGAGATCCTCTACCATCCGGGGAAGGCCAATGTCGTGGCCGATGCGCTTAGCCGCAAGGCAGTGCCGATCAGGGATATCTGTCTGAGGATGACAGTGGTGACTCCGCTTCTGGAGCGGATCCGGGAGGCTCAGCAGGAGGCTATGAAGGAGGAACATCGGAAGAGTGAGCGGATTGTGGGGCAGGTTTCCTCCTTCGACTATGATAGCCGAGGGTTATTGAATCTTCACCGTAGGGTGTGGGTCCCTTATCATGGAGGCGTGCGCCAGGTCCTGATGGAGGAGGCGCACAAATCCCGGTTCTCCATTCATCCCGGTTCTCCAATCATATCATTAAATTATGCTGTTGGGCTATGGAGAGTTAGTCCATGAATCATTCTTATCAATGTCTTATTCTTTCTAAACTTTCAGTTCAAAGATGCCTCCACGTAAATCAACAAGACGCAACCCTCCCCCACCTACTCCTCAATTTGATACAGCAGCCCTCAATGCTGCTGTAGCTGGGGCTGTGGCAACGGCCATGGCTCAATATCATGCCTCAGGTTCCACTGGAGGAGGAACCCCTGTTCCGACCATACAGATTGATACCCCTGTTCAGTCCATTCAGGTTGAAACTCTTGTGCGCTCGAGGGAGTGCTCATACAAAGATTTCACAAGCTGCAAGCCATTGTCCTTCAAAGGGACTGGAGGAGTCATTGCCCTCTCGCAATGGTTCGAGAAAACTGAATCGGTTTTTGCAATCTGCTCCTGCCCAGAAGGGAGCAAGGTGAAGTTCGCAGCTTGCACCTTTGAAACAAAAGCCCTAACATGGTGGAATAGCCATGTTAAGTCGCTATCTCTTACAGTGGCTAATGATATGGGCTGGGATACCTTGAGAGAACTCATGATTGAGGAATACTGCCCGAGGGGCGAGATCCAAAAGCTGGAGGAAGAACTTTGGCGCCTAACCATGAAGGGCTTCGACATCGTCTCATATACCGCCAGGTTCTGTGAACTGGTGGCCCTCTGTCCCAACATGATTCATACAGAGGGAAAGAAAATCGAGAGATATATATGGGGGTTGGTGCCACCATACCAGGGAAATGTTTTGTCATCACGTCCCACTACATTTGATAGTGCCAAGCGATTGGCACAGCAACTAATTGACCACGGGGTCCGTACCCCGGCTGCAACAACCACCCTGGCCATCTCAGAACCAGCCAGAACCACTGATTCCAAACGAAAGGTTTGGGAGGAAAAGAAAAAGAAAAAGGCTGCCAAGAAGCAACGGATCGTGGCAGTTCATGCTGCGATAGCACTTGCCACTGCTGCTGCTGCTCCGACAAGGCAGTACTCAGGAAGTTTGCCTAAGTGCAATCAGTGCAACTTCCACCATGTTGGAGCCTGTCGTGAAATGCAGTGCTTTAACTGCAACAAGAAGGGGCACACTGCCCGTTTCTGCAAAGCCCCGGCGAAACCAATCACCCAAGTCCCCGGCACTGGAGTGGGCCAAACTTGCTACAACTGTGGCGATGTGGGCCACTACAAAAGGAACTGCCCCAAGGCAGGGAATACCGGAGGAGTAGGAAGAGTTCTGGCTATAGGCCATGAGGAGGCGGTTGCCGACCCCACGGTGGTCACTGGTACGTTTCTCCTCGACAACTCTTATGCATGTATTCTATTTGATAGTGGGGCGGAGAGGAGCTTCGTGAGCCAAAAATTTGCTCATTTACTTAAGCAAAAATCACGAGCACTCAAAGAACCGTTCACAGTAGAAATGGCTAATGGGAAGACAGAGAGCACTAGCTGCATATTCATAGGATGTACCTTAACTTTAGATAGCCATTCATTTTCGATCGATCTCATGCCAGTCTCAATTAAAAGTTTCGACGTCATCATTGGCATGGATTGGTTGAGTCTTCAGCGTGCCGACATCATGTGTTACGAAAAGGCTGTCCGCCTTAATCTTTCGTCTGGCGAAACCCTAGTAATATATGGCGACAAACCCGGCACGAACCTTCGTATCATCTCGAGCATTCAAGCTCGGAAATTCTTGCGAAAGGAATGTCGCGCATTCCTTGCTCATGTGGTCGATGTGAGCCAAGAAACGAAACCTATTCAGAACATTCCAGTAGTAAGCGACTTTCCCGACGTCTTTCCAGAAGAGCTACCAGGATTACCTCCGCAACGACAAGTCGAGTTCAGAATCGACTTAGTTCCAGGGGCTACCCCCGTAGCCAAATCGCCTTATCGACTAGCACCTGCAGAGATGCAAGAACTATCCTGTCAACTTAACGAGCTGCTCAACAAGGGCTTTATAAGACCAAACTTCTCACCCTGGGGAGCTCCAGTCTTGTTTGTCAAGAAGAAAGACGGATCATTTCGTATGTGCATCGACTACAGGGAGCTCAACAAATTGACCGCCAAGAATCGTTATCCTTTACCTCGGATAGACGATCTATTTGACCAACTTCAAGGGGCGAACTTTTTCTCAAAAATCGACTTAAGATCCGGATATCACCAGCTACGAATACTAGGGGAGGATGTTCCGAAGACGGCCTTCCGAACTCGTTATGGGCACTACGAATTCGTAGTGATGCCGTTCGGATTAACAAACGCGCCCGCTGTATTCATGGATTTAATGAATAGGGTGTGTCGTCCTTACTTAGATCAGTTCGTCATCGTCTTCATCGATGACATACTCATCTACTCTCGAAGTAAGGAGGAGCATAGTCAACATCTACTACAAGTCTTAGAAACCCTGCGGGCGGAGAAGCTTTATGCGAAGTTCTCAAAATGCGAATTTTGGATCCGACGAGTCGAATTCTTAGGGCACGTGGTTAGTAAAGAGGGAATACACGTGGACCCATCCAAAATCAAAACCATTGAGAGCTGGTCAGCACCGAAGACGCCTACAGAAATTCGTCAATTTCTAGGCCTCGCTGGCTACTATCGCAGGTTCATTCAGAACTTCTCCCGCATTGCGAAGCCTCTTACAACACTTACCCAGAAGGGCGTATCCTTTGACTGGGAAGAGAAGCAGGAGAGAGCGTTCCAAACGCTCAAACGAGCCTTGTGCACCGCACCAATACTATCCCTTCCCGAAGGAATAGAAGACTTCGTTGTTTATTGCGATGCGTCCAATAAAGGACTCGGATGTGTTCTGATGCAGCGAGGTAAGGTCATCGCTTATGCCTCGAGACAGCTGAAGACACATGAGGTCCACTACACGACCCACGATCTTGAACTAGGAGCAGTAGTGTTCGCTCTGAAGATCTGGAGACACTACCTATACGGTACGAAAAGCACAATCTTTACAGACCACAAGAGCCTGCAACATATATTCGACCAGAAGGAGCTCAACATGAGACAACGACGGTGGGTCGAGCTACTCAGTGACTATGAATGCGAAATT
This sequence comes from Lactuca virosa, assembly GCF_052849685.1. Classification (NCBI taxonomy): domain Eukaryota; kingdom Viridiplantae; phylum Streptophyta; class Magnoliopsida; order Asterales; family Asteraceae; genus Lactuca; species Lactuca virosa. The sequence goes on along the minus strand of NC_136428.1, from coordinate 433,586,694 downwards.
TGTTATCATCCCGGCAAGGCCAATGTAGTAGTTGACGCCCTAAGTCGGAAGGAATATTCTGGTCGTAGAGTCAAATCTTTGACTATGAATATCCATTCACACTTATCCACACAAATCCAGGCGGCTCAGCTCGACGCTTTAAAACCTGAAAATGTGACCAGTGAATCCCTTCGAGGGATGGATAAGAACTTGGAAGTCAAAGGTGGCGGAGCTTATTATCTCATGGACCGGATCTGGACCCCGAAACTTGGTGGTTTCAGAGACTTGGTCATGAACGAGGCGCACAACACTCGTTATTCCGTCCACCCAGGTTCAGATAAGATGTATCTGGATCTTAAAAAGTTATACTGGTGGCCTAACATGAAAGCAGAGATTGCTACCTTCGTAAGTAAAATGCCTTACTTGCGCCAAGGTCAAGGTCGAGTACCAGAAACCCTCAGGTCTTCTACAACAGCCTGAGATTCCGGAATGGAAGTGGGAGCGGATAACTATGGATTTCATAACCAAGTTGCCCAAGACAACGGGTGGACTTGATACCATATGGGTCATCGTCGACAGATTGACCAAGTCCGCGCACTTCCTACCTATCAAGGAGACAGACAAGATGGAGAAGCTTACAAGAACTTACATTAGGGAGATTGTACGACTGCATGGTGTTCCCATATCCATTATCTCGGACAGAGATAGTAGGTTCACTTCTAGGTTCTGGCAGTCGCTACAAAGTTCCTTAGGAACTAGGCTGGACATGAGTACAGCCTACCATCCGCAGACAGACGGGCAAAGTGAGAGGACTATCCAAACCTTGGAGGACATGTTGCGAGCCTGTGTGATCGACTTTGGGAAAGCATGGGATACTCATTTACCCCTTGTGGAATTTTCCTACAACAACAGTTATCACACAAGCATAAAGGCTGCTCCATTCGAGGCCCTCTATGGCCGCAAGTGCAGATCCCCTCTGTGCTGGGCTGAGGTGGGAGATACCCAGTTAGCTAAAGGACGAGTTCCTGAGAGCACTCTCACAGGTCCAAAGATCATACGGGAAACGACGGAGAAGATCGTTCAGATTCCTGAACGACTGAAAGCCTCCAGAGACCGACAGAAAAGCTACGCTGATAAACGAAGGAAACCGTTGGAATTCCAGGTGGGCGACCGTGTTCTATTGAAGGTCTCACCCTGGAAGGGCTTGATACGCTTCGGCAAGCGTGGAAAGCTGAATCCAAGGTACATTGGGCCTTTTGAGATTCTCGCAAGAATCGGCCCTGTAGCTTACAAACTTAACTTACCGCGTGAGCTTAGTAACGTACATTCTACCTTCCACGTATCGAACTTGAAAAAGTGTCTGTCTGACGAGACTCTTGTAATCCCACTCGACGAGATCGAGATCAACGAGAGCCTCAACTTCGTGGAAGAACCAGTAGAGATCATGGATTGGGAGGTCAAGCAAACGAAACAAAGCCGCATCCCGATAGTGAAGGTTCGCTGGAACGCCAAGCGAGGACCTGAATTCACTTAGGAGCGAGAGGATCAGATGAAACTGAAATATCCTCGTCTTTTTACTTAGTTATTTGTAACTACTTAATTGCTTAAATTCTAATTTCGGGACGAAATTCCTTCTAAGGAGCGGATGATGTGACAACCCGAAATTTCTATTATGTGCAACATGACAAGTCAATAGAAGTCAGAACAGTTGCTGTTAATTTTCAGACTTTTTGGAATAAGTTTGAGTATTTTTGGATTTATACTTTAAGAGATATCAGGAGAGAGGATGCCCTAGGGTTTATTGTGCAACAATAAAGTCCCGACACTTTAAAATTTTAGAGTTTACGGCCTAAACCTGGAGTCTACGGCTGTAAACCCTAAAGAGGAGGGGTATATAAGTGGCACTTAGCCATTTTTATCACTTTTCCAACTTTCCAAGAACAAATATCCATTTTCTCTCAAGTATCATCCAAGCTTTCTTCAAGATCTTCGATCTAGTAAGTGTTTCTAGCCCTTTTATGTTAGTATATCACTTAATCGAGTGATTTAACACACTTCTATCCGTTAGATCTTTCCAAAAGTTCAATCTTCAAGTTTCACCAAGAACACCAAGAACACACACTAGTGTTCTTGGCATTTTGGCTCATTTCAAGCTTCTATATTGTAAGTACTTCTATCCTAGAGTATGTTTAAGCTTGCTACACTTCCATATAACATGAAATCACCCAAGAAACACCAAGAACAAGGTGTTTACGGTCCAAGAACATCTTGGACCGTAAACCCTTCTTAAAGGGGCCAAAGTGTCCCTAGTCCCTTCCTAAGCCTAGGTAACTATCTTGGATCCATGCCTTGATGTGTTAAGGACTTGAAAACATCAAAATACCATCATCCATAGGGGTTTACGGCCGTAAACCCATAGGGAAATGGTCCTAGGGCCGTAAACTCCATATAGGAGTGAATTGGTGCCCTAAACACTTCCATAGGCTTAAGCATGAAGAGGGGATACTTCTAATGGCTTGTTAAGCTTCAAAACAACAAATGGTCAAAGGAACATGAGTTTACGGCCGTAAACTCACGTGTTTACGACCGTAAACCCATGGGGTTATAGTCACAAAACCGTAAACTCCAAGGGAGTTTACCCTTGAACCCCAAACTCAATGGCTTGTTCCTACAACACTTAGATGCACTTCTAGGGACTTATAACACTTATATAAGGTGTTTAACTCGTCTTAGGATGTCTTAACTTTGTTAATTTGTTGTTTAAAGACTAATTGAGTACATATATGTGTATTTATATGTTAAATAGGATCATTGTGTGTGTACAAGTCTTCACTTGACACCTAGCAATCCTATCTCTTCAGTTCATCCAAACCACTCACTACAGGTGAGTTCATACCCCTTAATTAACCTTTTAAATGTTTTTAAATGCTTTTATGGGGGGAATACAAGTTGATCTATTATAGTTATTATATCAATCGCATGTGATTAATAACTACCAAACAAGTGGTTTTCTTACTTTTCAAACTGTTTTACTAAACTGTGTTACTTCGAATGTTTTACAAACTCTTTTATAAAACAAATGCTTTTACTTAAACTCTTTTACTCTTATATCATGTCAAATGCATGCCTGTATATGTATAGTTATATAAGAAATGTTTAAAGGACTTAGAACGGCTAGCTCGCCTTGTTTCCTTTTCCTTGTTGGGATGTGGCTTTAGGGTATCGGCTATCCGTCCGAAGGTCGTCTAAATATTAGTTATATATCAAGTATACATATATAGTCATAAAAGTTTCTTTCAGTCAATTCAAATACCCTTGGGTAGCAAGGGTACACATCCTCGTCATATTACTAGTAAGCTACTATAGGTATAGCTTAGGGAGTTCTAATACTATTACTAGAACAATGAAATACAACGAGTCAGTTCATACATGAGTCAATACATGCTAGATAGAGAGAGAACACACATTACAGCTAGTACACAGTACATTACAATACAATACAGAGTGAGGAGAAACAAAACATACAGGCTATACAGAGGGATAACATACAATACAGCTAGCACATTCATTACACATACATTACTACAGTTATGTGAGCCACGTACGGGTCATGGCACTACCTGTCATGACCGTGCATGTATCAAGAATCTCCTTAATTCGGGAGCGTATGAGTTTGCGTATAACTATACTGGATTGACTATCCTACACCTTGTTGCTCGCTACAGTAGGACTTAAATGTCTATGGGTGCCAAATGTCATTTTTCTCCGACATCTTACATTGTCGCGTTCTATAGTCGGTAGCAGGATTACAGGCCGATCACATGGTACTTTAAATTATAAATTGATTTAAGGTAGTTAGTACAACAATAGTTATTCATTATAATACTATAGTACTATTCATTTTCCCATTGCATTCACTTTGTGATTTTCACACAATAGGCAGAATTGCTAAAACTATATTTTGATAAATGATAGTCAGTTTTGGGAAAATACACATTCTTACAAGAGACACATACACATACTAGATGCCTTGGTAGAATGCTACTTTCAGTAGGAAACATAGGGTTTTCTAGGATATTCAAAACTTTTACATACTCACACTACAAATTCTTACAAATACAGACACTAATATACTTATGATCTCACCAGATTTAAAGCTGATAAACTCTTTCAAAATAACTTGTATTCTCAGGTCACCAGTAGATAGGTACAGGTGCCAGGTTTTGAGAAGTTGGAGCTCGTTCAAGACTCCTCTTTTATTTTTGATGTATATTTTGGTGTCTATATAACTTGACAGAACACACATGTATGAAATTATATTATTAATGCAATGGATGATGTTGTTGCTTGTTTACTACTATTCATTGTTGTGATACTGTACATGACGTCCTCCACCCCAGAACGTTTCCGCCGTTCATAGGTTTTGGGGGTGTGACAGTCTGTGACTAACTGTGGGGGTCGAAGGGATCAATTGCACACGAGGATGTCAGTGAATGAGTTATTAAATGATAAATGGCAAGTATCTTCAAGTGGTAACTGGTTGATTAAAGGGAAACCGACTACTTGGCAAAAACGACACATTAAATGCAAGTTTAAGGCAAAAATGGACCTAAAATTGAACTTTGGGCAAATCCGTCAATTTTGTGCAAATTCGAGAGTTTTTGTGCCATTAGCCCATTATTTAACCATTGATAGAAAACCCAAATATGATATCGAGCACGTGGCAATATATTCTAAACAAATAGGCGACTTGGCCATGGGTACAACAACTCCGTCGGTTGTTTTCCAAGACTTTTTTTTTTTTGCATAGCTACATAAGTTATTATTTATTTTTTTTAGAGAAAATTGCAAATTTGGCCAAATACACTAATTACTTTGTGAAAAATTGCAAAAAAAAAAAAAAAAAAATCATAATTGCATTTTTAGCCACTAAAATCGCAGATGGGTATAGTCCATCTGCGATTTCGCCATGCCATCTGCGAACGTACAAGTGACTAAAGCACAAACATGCTTTAGCCACTTGTACGTTCGCATGTGTTTTTTTATTTTTTTTATTTTTATTGTTGCTGTATATATACCCCATTTTACAGCCTAAAATCGCAGATGGACTATGTCCATCTGCGATTTCCTCTCCTTTTGACCTGCGATTTTGTAATTTTTTTTTTAATTTGTTATTTTGACTACGAAATAACCTTATTATATATAAAATTTTTCTAAAAATTATCATTTTTGTTGTTATTTTTTTGGAAAATTTGTTTAAAACTTCTCTAAAGAAATCGTCAATGATATCATCCATGATAGCTCTAAGTAAATCGCAGAGAGAGAAAGTTTCTCCAAGAAAAAAAAGTTAAAAATGAAAAAAAAAAACGTTTTTATACTAGATCCCACAAAATCACAGATGGACTTCACAAAATCGTAGATGGACTTTTCCATCTGCGAACGTACAAGTGCCTAAAACACATCTGTGCTTTAGGCACTTGTACGTTCGCAGATGGAAGGGCAAAATCGTAGATGAGTTTAATCCATCTGCGATTTTAAGGGTTATTTTTGTAATTTAGGTTTTTTTTGGCTATTTTACATAAAGTAATTAACCTATTTGGCTAAATTTGCAATTTTTTTTAAATGTCTTCTAACTAGTATTAAAGATAAAATTACATTAATACCCTCAAAACCTATACCTCGTTCACAGCTCCCCTCGTTCAGATAGAGCAGCCTCCACGCTTCTTCTTCACAAGCACAACTGCAATTTCTCTCCCACCTGCACGGCTGTACGGCTGCACTGCACCGCCGACACTTCTCCTATCTCTGCCTCCAGACCTCCGCTCGCCGGCGCGACCAGCTACGGGCTCTCCTCCGATCTCCTGGTAAGTCACTTTCTTTTTTCTGGTTCGGTTCAAGTGTATGCTTGTCTGATTAGATGAAGCAGCTGAAATTAGTTGTTCGATTAGTGTCTAATCTGTGTGCTTGTTGTTACAGACCTTATATATGATTTCTGTGTTAATATTGTATGATATTGATATATATGTGTTTTATGTTGTTCATTATGTGCAACCCGAGTTGGCAATCTATCAATGATGTCAACTTCTGCTCCTTCATGTGCTTTCAACATCTATTAGTTTATTGTCAAAGTAATTTTACATCAAAAAACTGATTCATATTAACTTTAAAGACAACACATTGACACTACCTGAGAACAAGTAATACAGTTCATATACTGATTTATGAAAGAGAAGCTTAGTACATTTGGAATAATTAGAATAATACAAATTCTTTCTGTTCATAGTACCAAGAAGTTCATGTGTGTAGTGTTTTCAATTGTTTTAATGCAGCAACAGTTTTTTGAGAAAAATAAACTGGTAAACAGCCAAATCTGAATTCTTGCTGGTTGTAAGAATGAACTAAACATTTTTTACAAGTTACAAAAAGCCAAGACAGATTGAAAGAACAACCAAACATTAACAACACTACAAATTTATAATTTACAAGAATTACATCATTAACACATCAATAACAAATGAGTTATGGAGGACAAGAGGATAACAAGCAACATGAGCAATAAGCTAATAAACATTTTTTTTTTTATCAAAAAGTGCTTATTTGGTTAAATAAGCAATCCCAAACACCCCCTTAGTGGTTAGTGGTTGAGTTATATATATATATATTGGTGCTGTTTTTTTCAGCTCAAATGGAGATGATAGGCGATAGCAACATGATCATGATGACACAAAAGAAGAAGAAGAAAAGTAAAGAGAGAAGTTTGAAGCAGGTATGCCCTAGTAGTAATTTGTTTTCAATCATCCTTACATCTTCTTTCACAAGATCTTAATGGGCTGATAATTTGCCTTTTGAAGGGACCTCTAAAGTCAAAGAAAAAGGAAAAACTTAAACCAAGCAACTCCCAGAAGAGAAAGCTGAGGAAACTTGAGGTTTTTGCTCTGGCTTATGTTTTTGATCCATTCGTCCTGCTTTCTAAACTTGTTTCTTGCAAATGTGACTGATTTCTTGTTGTATGCAGGAGGAAAAGGAGAAATCTGCTATGTTATCTAAAAGCTTAGAGACATTAGAGTATGTGAACTTCTGTTTGATACATGACCCATGTGTATGTTTCTATTTTTTGACTGCATTTGTTTTGGTTTAACTTTTCAGTAAATACAAACTTCAAGAGGATGCTTATTCACTCATGTGGTCTTCACGCAATTTGGGCCAGGTTTGGGTTTTGTCCATATCTTAAAAACTTTTTTGATTGGAATTGATTGATTTACTAGAAATTAAATGAATAGAACTTGGAAAAAAAGGAATACAGTGATAAACCTGGCATTCTAGAGACCAATACTCTCCCAGAACTTTCGTCAACTGAATTCAATTCTAAGATCCAAACTTGTCTTTACACTAACCTAAACCACCTAACTATGAGAATGACCAAATTGCCCCTCATTAACTCCTTAAGACCACTGAGATGAGTGAGTGTAATACTTGGTGATTTGTGTTTATTTGTTTTGTAGGTAGAAACTATGCGTGAGAAACGCAGAAGAGAAGTGCAGTTTGCCAAGACAGGTTTGGTACTGCAACACAGTGATTGGCCTTCAAAAAGAAGATGCAGCAAAAGTGATACTTGTGATTCAAGTGTAATTCATTCCTCTAATGAGGATGTCTCTACTCGACCCATGAACACAGATATTGAAATCCCAAATATCAGACCACAACCTTCTCCAGAAGCACCATTTACCAAAGGAGCTGAATCAGACCCTAAGAGTGTTGTTGATCATGAGCATACCGACCCATCTATGACAGAAGATCATGAAGATTCATTGGCAACAATTAGCTGTCATAGAAGCATGGTATGCTTTATTAAAGTTTTTAAAAAGAATCTTGATTTTAAAGTATGAAATCAAGATTTTTTATTATACCTTCTCTTTTTTATGGATATAGTTACAGGAGGTAGATGCAAAGGCAAAGGGTGTGGCTCCTTCACGACCGAAACATGTAGTGGTTGGTGTATGCAGGCCGAAGGAGGTTGAAAGGAATAGGATGGATCTTCCTATAGTGATGATGGAGCAGGAGATTATGGAAGCGATATATGAGAATATCAGTGTCATCATATGTGGAGAAACAGGGTGTGGTAAGACTACACAAGTACCTCAGGTGAGGTGAGGAGCTCTTGTTTGATTCCAGTAGTAGTCTATATCATATATTTTATATTTTATATTTTGATTGTTGTTGTTGCAGTTTTTATATGAAGCTGGATTTGGTTCAAAAAGCAGCGGTATTATTGGCGTTACACAACCGAGGCGTGTGGCTGTGCTTGCAACTGCGAGGCGGGTGGCATTTGAGCTTGGGCTTGGTCTAGGGAAGGAGGTTGGTTTCCAAGTTAGGCATGACAAGAGGATTGGGGACAACTGCTCTATCAAGTTCATGACTGATGGAATATTGCTTCGAGAATTACAGGTTTCCTACCCTTCCTCAACAAAAAAAAAAAAAAACAAAAAAAAGCCAAAGCCTCTATTTAATACGTTGACATGATCTTTTATGTTGCAGAATGATTTTTTGTTGAAGCGATACTCAACCATAATATTGGATGAGGCTCATGAGAGGAGTCTGAATACAGACATACTTACTGGGATGCTATCTCGCATCATAGTCGAACGCCTGGTAACTATTCTCTCTCTTTCTTTACACTTTGCTTTTATACGTTAAATAATTGCTTATTATGAGTCATGATGTTGTGTTTAATGGCAGAAAATACATGAGCAGCAAAAAGCATATGAGGCTTCGACAGGAAAGACAATTAGCCCTGAAAAGAAGATCTTCCCATTGAGACTGATACTGATGAGTGCCACGATGCGGGTTGAGGAGTTTGTGTCTGGGGGTAAAAGTAAAATCTTTGCTAATCCGCCACCTGTAATCCAGGTTCCAAGTCGACAATATCCAGTGACTACACATTTCTCAAAGAGAACAGATGTTGTGGACTACATTGGGCAAGCATATAAAAAGATTTTGTCAATTCACAAGAGACTCCCATCTGGGGGAATACTTGTATTTGTCACTGGACAAAGGGAAGTAGAATACTTGTGTCGTAAGCTGCGTAAAGCATCTCTTCAGATCACCAATAACTCCAACTCCAACTCCAACTCCAACTTAAATTTAAATAACAAAGTTGTTGTCTCTCAAGACTTTGACTTGAAGGAGATCGATGAAGCATTTAAGATGGAGGAACAAACAGATAATGATGAAGGCGATGATTGTGATTTGTCAGATGATGATGATGATGATGAATCTGATGAAGAAAGCGATTTGGATTCTGTTAATGATAACGATGTGTTAGGGGAAAATGAAAATTTTGCTTCACTGAAAGCAGCTTTTGAAGCTTTGTCTGGGAAAAAAACAAGTTGTGAATCTGATCCGAAACAATCAGATTCAGAAAAGGAAAAGGAAAAGAAGGATGATGGGTCCCGTAAGGGTCCTGGTGCATTGACGGTTTTGCCCCTGTATGCGATGCTTCCTGGATCTGCACAGCTTCGTGTGTTTGAAGATATGAAGGAAGGAGAGAGGTTAGTGGTGGTTGCTACTAATGTTGCTGAAACGTCTCTGACAATCCCTGGGATAAAGTATGTGGTAGATACAGGAAGGGAAAAAGTTAAGAATTATAATCCTTCAAATGGGATGGAAACATATGAGGTGCAGTGGATAAGCAAAGCATCTGCAGCTCAGCGTGCTGGAAGAGCTGGAAGAACTGCACCTGGCCACTGTTATCGTCTCTATTCTTCTGCTGTCTTCAACAACATATTCCCTGACTTTTCTACTGCTGAAATCTTAAAAATTCCGGTTGATGGCGTGGTTCTTCTCATGAAATCCATGGGCATTAAAGAGGTATTCTAAATCTACTTTTCATTTTCATTTTTTTTGGTTAAACCATACAGAGACATGTTTGTTACCAACTCATTTGTCCTAAAAAATGTAGAGCATTGAGATTCTTTTTTTATTTAACTTGTTTCAGATTACAAAGTTCCCGTTTCCTACTCCCCCAGAAGCTAAAGCATTGGTTGAAGCAGAGGTTTGTTTAAAGTCTCTTGAAGCCCTGGACTCTGATGGGAAGTTAACGCCTCTAGGAAAAGCTATGTCACATTATCCGATGAGTCCTCGTCATTCGCGAATGCTTCTTACAGTCATTCAAATCCTGAACAACAAGGGAAGAGGTTCATCAACAAGACAAAACTTGATTCTAGGTTATGCACTTGCAGCTGCTGCAGCCTTGAGCTTGTCAAATCCTTTCGTAATGCAGTTTGAAGGAGGAGATGGCAAGTCTAGTGAAAATGTTATCATAAGTAAGGATGATAAAAAGAAGAAAAAGAAACTCAAAGAAGCATCCAAAACATCCCGTGCAAAATTCTCCAACCCTACGAGTGACGCCTTAACTGTAGCTTACGCCCTTCAGTGCTTCGAACAATCAGAAAACCCGTTACAATTCTGCGAGGAGCACTCGTTACACCTTAAAACCATGGAGGAAATGTCAAAGCTGAGAAAGCAGCTTCTCCATTTAGTGTTTAACCAAAAACCATGTGATACTGATACACAATCACAATCGGATCTTTTGTGGAATCACAGTAGTATAGAGGATGTAGAACACGCTTGGATGGTTTCTACTAATCCCAACAATAAGCATCAGCATCAACATCAGCATCCATTGATGTTGAATGAAGAGGAGCTTTTGGGGCAAGCGATATGCGCTGGGTGGGCCGATAGAGTTGCGAGACGTGTGAGAGGGATTTCAGGGTTATCAGAGGAAGATAGGAAAGTGAGTGCAACAAGATACGAAGCTCACAAAGTAAACGAAACAGTCTTCCTTCACAGATGGTCGTCTGTTTCCAGAACTGCCCCTGAGTTTTTGGTTTTCAGTGAGCTTGTGGAGCGTAAGCGGGCGTATATACATGGAGCCACAAGGGTAAAACCGGAATGGCTTGCGAGATTTTCTACCTATCTTTGTAGTTTCTCTGCTCCACTTACAGAGCCTAAGCCATATTACGACCCTCAAACCGACCAAGTCTATAATTGGGTGAATACAAGTTTTGGTGACCACTTATGGCAGCTCCCACTCCACAGTTTGCATGTGAAAGACGAGAGAGTTGAAGTGAGAGTGAGTGTTTTCTGTTATGCTTTGTTGGAGGGTATCGTGTTGCCATGTGTGAAACGGGTGTGTGAGTTTATGGCTGCTGCACCTTCGAGCGTGTTGAAGCCGGAGACTGCAGGGCATAAGAGATTTGGGAAAATTATTTATGAGTTGAAAAAAAGGAACATTCACAGTTGTGGCATGCTAAGGAAGGCCTGGGATGAAAATAGAAGAATACTTTATCAGCCGCTCTTGGATTGGTTTCGGGAGGGATTTGAGTTTGATGATTTATGGGAGGCCATGCAGCGAGAGGTACGTTTAGATCCTCAGGAACGCTTTGCCAAGAGAAAAAAAAGTATGTTGAAGAGATAAGTTTTGTTGTTTAATTATTAGGTATTGATTTATCAGTATAACAGACAATTTTGATAAAATATGTTTCCCAACAACCAGAACCTCATCTTTATCTTTTTCACAATTTTTTTTTTTTTTTTTTTTTTTTTTTTTTTAAATAAATAACTTTAGATGTGAATGATAAAAGGAACAACGAAATATATTCATTCATTGTTCAGATTAGAAGATCAGAAATCTCAACATATATATATATATATATATATATATATATATATATATAAATGACTGTGTAGTCTGTTTGGTAATTACTTTTATACAATTTGTACCTTGATGCATGCATGTGTTATGAACAGGATTCTAAGAATCGATCCAATAACACAAACAATCAAACGATTTTAATATTGTTTGAAAACACTCAATAATACCAAATGATTACAAGAATGATGATAGTTTAGTTGATTCGAGATAACCAATCTCTTAATAGGAATGAATTCCAAATTTCACACAAAAGATAGATACCTCACTCCCTTGCCCACTACCCCCTCTTGTAATATCTGACATAACAAACTAAAACTATAAAATGCCTAAAATGCCCCTAAAGCCCTGACATAACAAACTAAAACTATAAAATGCCCCTAAAGCCCTTGAACTAATAAGATTCTCTTTATTATGTTGATTTCTTATCTTACCCCTTTTTATAAAGTTGTACGTGAGTGAATGCATAACAATATCCCACCCTAAAAGAACCACCTTGTCCTCAAGGTGGATAAAAGTGAAGGTGTAAGGAAGTCATGTGTGTTCCATACACTAAAATAGTAGATATTGTTTATGCATCAATAACAGAACATGCAATATAGTTATAGTAGCTGCATGCCTAACAACCCGTCTTTAAAGATCAATGAAGTACTTAGGTATCTCAAAGCATCCATCCATAACTGCTCCATTCAAGTTCTTCTCACTATCTTTCACCACAACTACCTTTTCTTCTAATGCCTTTGGGAGATGTGGCATAAGGAAATTATTATGAAATAACTTGAGGAGTTCAGCTGACGGGGCTGCTTTTGTATAGCTAGAAAGACCTTTTAGGGTTTTGACCCCGGTTGACTTAAAGATTTGTGTGTGCCTTACTAGAAGCTCAACTACCTTATGGATTTGTATCATTTGCTTGCATACCCTACCAACATCATCATACCCGATTTCATTCCAGTGATCCTCCTTTTCCCTTCTAAAGGGCTCACCTTCACTAAAAATTTCCATAGATAGTGCAACTACACAATAATTTGGTGGGTTGGTTTCAATAACCTTGAACCATACACTTCTCATTCCTCCCCTCACAAGAAAGAAGTCACCCTTTCTGAACTTGACACCATTCTCTTGGTAGAGTTCTTCGTAATCCTGGTTTAGTGAAGCAGTAAATAGCCTTAACAAAAGTTGATTTTCTAGAAACATGATGGTTGTGTTAAGATTCAAGCCAACAACAGCACAACAAAAAGAAGCCACATAGTAATCATTCACTGTGCTATGTATCGACGTTCCTTGTATCAAACTTATTTGTTCCTTGAATCCTTGGCGGGTCCTCAACAGCTTTAGACTTGATGTTCGACTTTTAAATGGATCATTCACTGTGCTATGTATCGACGTTCCTTGCATCAAACTTAGTTGTTTTAGCTATAGTATCAGTCTCAACACGACTTATTGGTACGATTCCAATATCAACAACCTTGTAGACATCCTGAAGCGGTAGACGGAGTGGCTTGTTCGGTGGTTTCTTAAGCTTTTTGCTCTGATCAAGTGCTTCAAGAAGGGTTAGTCCTTTGAACCAATGAAGGTTGGTTGACCTCTCATTGATGTTATCTTCAAATCGAGAGACCGGGACAAATGAGATTTTGTCATGGTTGTATCCCACTTCCATCATGATTTCCTTATACCTAGATTTAGAATAATGGGGTACGGTGGCGTCCATCTTGACTCGGTTTTCTTCACAAACAAACAACCTTAGAGGCTTGGGTATTATTGTTGGTGATGGCCCTAAAAAAGCTCCAAGAACCAATTTACTGTTGTTATTGGAGTTAGGTTTCAAGGCTGTGGCGAAGTGATACGTACCCATCCCATACTAGGCCCGTATCATGCCATAAGCCAATGTCGAACTGACTCCCAAAAGCCAGTAGTTTTAGGAGGAGGGGACAGCTAGACTTATTATAAGCCACCAACTTATAGTATTTCAGCCAATGTGGGATCATAACACGAAGTTGGTGGAAGACAGAAGTTCAACATTTATCCCTAGGGTTTTGGAGGTGAAATTGGAAGAAACTGATGTTGTTGACTCCAAAGCGGTTGGTGCGAAGCTTGAGGAAGCGATCATCAATGGTGACGAGAGAGTCCGTGCTGGTGAAATCATCGGTGTTTGTGAGACTTCTTGAGTTACCGTCATTTTAATTTCATCTGGGCATAATTTCTTATCGGCCTTAATAGTTTAATCCCAAGCATGTAGGCCCAACTCGCTAAATTCGACCCATTCCTTGCTTTCCAGCCCATTTCTTCAATGACCTAGGTACCCTTCTTCCGTTACTTCGTTTAACGGAGTCGTCATGCTAGGTCTGTGCTCTGCCTTAGAATACGCCACTAGATTCCGGCGATCCCCGACAACTCCTTCCTAGTTAAAAATCGAGTCCATCTTTCCCTTGTTCCTTGCTTCAATTTCCGGGGATGGCGGCAGTGGTAACGAGGGTGGTCTGAACTTACGACGAATCAAACTCTTCATCTCTTCATAATCTCTAATGGGTCCCCTCCTATGCTCCCATTCATACCACAGTAGGGCGTCGCCTTGAAGAGCCATCAGTGCATCATCAAACTTGTATTCTTCTCTCAATCGGTTAAAAGAAAAATACCATTCAGCCTCAAGGATCCAGTCATCGGACTGACATCGATCAAGGGCATCTCCAGCTCTTCGGAAGGTAGCTTGGAACCTTCTGGGATTGGAATTGCACTCTTGCTGCTGTCATGGTCGGAATCTACTAGGGATCCAAACTGAGAATTCGTCAAAATCTGTTCCGTTGTGTCGTTGGAAGATTTGAACTGCCGACAAATTAATCCTTTAAGCTCTTCTCAGTCTCGTATGGGTCGCCTCCAATGCTCCCATTCATAGAAAAGTAAAGCTTCGCCTTCTAGAGACCTCACAACAGCTTTCATCGTTTCTTTATCCTCATACGAGAAGAGTGACCTTTCCACATCAAAAATCCACCCCTCCGTGCTAGTTCCATCAAACAAGAACATTTCACGTTTGTGAAATCTCTGTTTAGTCCCTCCTTCCTTAAGAACCGTTTCTCTATTCCTTTTTTTAGGCGGCGGCGGCGACGACGGTAGTCTATAGTTGTTGTCTTTACCTATTTTCTCTGAAAAAATGGAACAAACCCTCTCGTTTTCACTGGCCATCTCAGTCATCTTCTCCACAAGTAGAGAACACTGATTGTTCATCAGTTGCTGCAAATCAGTTACAACTGATTTCACTCCTTCCCATCCTTCTTCTGCCACATCTATTCTTTGATCCACAGTAACCAGGTTCATTGCTCTGAAACCAATTGTTATGAACTGGATTCTAAGAACCGATTCAATAACACATAAACAATCAAATGATTCTAATATTGATTGAAAACACTCGATAATAATGATGATAGTTTAGCTGATTCGAGATAGCCAATCTCCTAATAGGAATGAAATTCCAAATTTCACACAAAAGATAGATGCCTCGCTCCCTTGCCCACTACTATCTGACATAACAAACTAAAACTATAAAATGCCTAAAATGCCCCTAAAGCCCTTGAACTAATAAGATTCTCTTTATTATGCTGATTTCCTATCTTAACCCTTTCTATAAAGTTGTACATGAGTGAATGCATAACAACATGCCATCAAGAAAGAATACTACTTATCATATAAAATTTATATCAACTTAATTTGTAGTTTTCCCCTTCCCGGAATGAAACATGATAATATTTTCTCTTCTTATTCAAAATAATAGTACAATTTTTGTCCGAATGAAACAAACAAAAATCAACAACATAGACATAGTCACTGGATAATGGAGCAGTCTGATTCAGACCAATATATTATTTGGAAAATCATACTTCCAAAGTAGCAAGTATTAGAAAACATGTCATGTTTTGTTAACCGTGGGGATTTTTGGATAAAATTCTTAACCTTGTATCAGGAGGATTCATGTCATGCCAAAAAGTCGGTAAAACTACATAATTCTTATTGAATATTCTAAGTTCCAATTAAAGTTGAATCTTTTTTCTTTTCTTTTTATCATTATTATAGAAAGAAATGCAAGATAGAAGTTAAAGCAGGGGCGGATCTATGTGGTAGCTGCTACCCCTAAAAAATTCCCGATCAGTATATGAATCAAAGATGCCTATGCTGGAAGAACATGTTTTGCTACCTTAAAAATATGATGTGCTAACCCTCAGCCCAATAATTAAAGCCCAAAAGGCTAAAATCCCAATAATTAAAGTCCAACTTACTTTGTAAATCAGTGTATTTGTATGTGCTCTCAGCCAAATGCGATACTTAACTGGAACGAACGTGTGGTGCCTCCGTTGGAAGAAATCGGTAGAATCTATACGTTAGAAACTTAGAAATCAAAGATTTCAAAACTCAAATCATGAAACAACTCAACAAGTAAGTTTCCTATTTTTCTTTGAAGTTTGAAATTCGGTGTGTAACTGATGAAAATCAATTTTTAGACCTCCGTTGAAAACGTGAAATTAGGTTTCCATTGAAATAAGTTGTTTTCAAGATTGTCTTTGTATTCGTTAGATGTTGCTGACATTGATTGTTACGTTTTTTTATATCTTCAAGTTTTAGGGTAACTAGAATATGCGATTGGTTCTTTTTGAAACATTGTTTATGTGTGATTATGTTCCCAAACAAATTCACGAAAGAGAAACCAATTCATAATATTTATAAGCCTAGAACTCAATGGTTATGTATATGTTAATAAGTTATTTCATAGCTTCCTTACAGAAAGCTAAAAAGTATGAACTAGATGATTTTAAGCCTATTCTAATCCTGATTCACAAGAAGGATAACATAATGCAACTATAAGATTGTTTTTCCTTGTCACAAGCATGAACAGAACCCATGTTTCAGGAACACTAATATAATAAGATGCTAGATGACATCTACTTATAACACTAATACTCAAGGGGCATCATTTAATTAAAGATGAATAATTCAAGAAAAAGGAGAGCGAATCTTTCATTGGTTATCTAATCTTATTGTTGACTTCCTAAATTAAATCCCATGACTTATAACTTGTATAAAAATTAATTTGTGAATCAGAAGCTCCAACGGATCGAGAGAAGAGGGGTCCGACAGTTGGCGCTCCAACGTTCTTACAAGGAACATTTTTTTGGTTTAAATTGGCCTTAAAAAGGCAAAAATTACGAACCCGTTTAACCCGAATTCGAAAAACCGAACCCGTTTAACCTGAATACAAAAAATCATATTATATAAAACGGGGTAAAATATTTGTGCTACCCCTAAACTTTTGTTCTGGCTCCGCCACTGCCCACAAGAATCTCCATGTGAGCTTCAAACCTGTTTTGGGGAACTTTAATGGGCAAGATGAGGTACCGAAGTCCATTCTCCAATTGTCCCTTATACAACTTGGGATGTGATGGAAGTTCAAAACCCAAAAAAAACTTTAACTCCCTGCTCCATTCAATGCTTTATGTGTCAAACAATAGCTCAAATGATTGCTATTCTAAAGCACTCTCTGGTCATGTTGTACTTGATGCATGTTGCTGTAACGTCCCGACTCTCAGGTAATAATTTTATGGCTTTGATTTTCATAAGTTGCAAGGAATATAGCTTTTAATTAATTATAGTAACGTTATTAGGATCTTATAATAATTATTTGGGCTATTATTATGAGTTATATAAGTGTCGTTATTATATCTTTTTAACTACTCGCGGTACGGGGAATCTAGTTTAAAGGGCCGCATATGGTTGTTGATTTCAGAAGTGCTATATGCCAAAATGGTCTTGCCCTCCGGTGTTTTATGTCTGGCCCTTGTCTGTACATAGTGGTTGGAAAAATTGTTTAAACGCTTATATAATAATAATAATAATAATAATAATAATAATAATAATAATAATAATAATAATAAGACTAATAATTAGTCACGGTAAATATTAGACTAAAATCTAGTGGTAATAATACTAGGTTTCGTCGAATGAAATTATTTTTAAGAAGCGAAGCGCTGTCTGAGTTCGGAATCACCAATTTTTCAGGTGAGTGCATAGTCACTTTCATCTTACACGTAGATATGAAATATTTTATATAAATTTTGTGCTATGTGTGCATAATATCTTTATACTTTCTATCTATGTTGGATGAACGATTTTTATACATGTTTTAAATGATTTAAACTGTATATGTATTTTATATCTACAAAAATGTTGGGGTAAAACATGGGTAGATGTAATAGACGATGTGTGATAAAATGATGAGAGGCCTCGATGTTGTTGTTGTTGATTCTGTCATCTAGCGGAGTATGGATGACGACCACAGACTTTTCTAGACAGTCCAGTGGAACACTAGCAGGCTCGCAACCTGTAGGTGTTTGTGAACGATGTGTTCACCGGTGTACTCCATCCCCCTCATGGTTGCCTTAAGGACATTTATTGCTGAGGAGTCCCCTTAGCAGTAGTGTCCATCCCGATGATGATCCTTAGGCTAGGTCCCTTATGATAGGTGTTTAGGGACGTAAAGTGAGGATAACGAGAACGGGTAATCGGGTTATTGTTGGTTGATGAAATTAAATAACTTATTTATTGTGGGTTGAAAACCCTATGTGCTCACCAGGCTCCCAAGCCGACCCACTCAGTTTCATGTATTACAGGTAGTGGCGTTCGAGCATAGATGTGATGTTTTGGATGAGGGATTACGGATATAGGCCTGTAGATATGAATAAATGTAGTAAGGCTTATATTGTACTGTTTATGCTTTTGATCTGTATCGAACATAACATCCCGAGGTTTTTAATGAAATACATTTCTACGGAAATGCTTTGATAAATCTTTATCATATTTTATTTTGGGAACAAATTTCGCAACACTTTTATTTAAAATGTTACTCTGATTTTTAAAAAAAGCATAAACAAAATCGGTCTTTTCTGGCCGTGGAAATGGGGATGTCACAATCGGACCATAGTCCGGAACTACTACTAGCTAAACGGGCCGGCCTTGGTGCCTTAGACCCGTTCCTACTGGAGGAAACTCGCCTCGAATGCTAGCTGTGAAATCTCGTGTGAGGAATCTCTGACGGATGCTCCAACGACTCCCCGGCTATCAATTTCACAAAAACACTTAATCAAACATCTGATAATTCTTCTTAGGGTAAAATGACCATTTTACCCCTGGTCAAAGTCAACGTCCTAGTCAAAGTCAAGGTCAAGGTCAACTCCCAGTCAACCCAATTCGTCGAGTTATCTCTTAACTCGGCGAGTTCCTGTACTACTCAGACTCGTGGTCAACCGAGTCAACCGCCGAGTCCCTTCACAGACTCGTCGAGTTCTACCTGGCATACAATCGGGACAACCCGGCTTCAACTCGTCGAGTCCCTTACTGGACTCGTCGAGTTCCCCTGTCTGTTTGGGCTATAATAATGGATTAAGCCCCTACACCTCAGATCCAAGCTTCATACTTCACATAAACCCTTAGAATGCCCTTTTAAGGGTAAAGTTTCTGATTTTACCCCTTAATACCACTTCTTAAAGGGTTTAGCTCAAACCTTAATTCCTTGGGACCTAGAACTTGGTCCTTAAGCCCTCCATACACCAAACTAAAGCTTACAACCTCAGATCTAAACCCCTAGCACTACTTCGGCACGTAAAGTTTCCACCTTTTCCCCACATGCATGTCCTTTTAGGCTAAAAAGGCCAATATGATACTCTATGGTTTGCATGGGGGCTCCAATGGCATAAAGTTTTCACCTTTATGTCATAACATCCCCTCTAGGTCCTAGATCTGGAAGATTATACACTTAGGTCGTCCATTCTCCAAAGGTTATCATTCTTGGGCCAAAACCTTCATAAAAGGGGAAGGAAGATATTTAATGAACTAGAGGTCAAGAGAGAAACTTGATTACCTGAAAATGTAGCCAAAGAAGTGTGGTTTCTGGATCTACTCTCTTCCTCTTGAGCCTTCTTACTCCTTCTTCTTCAAGCTTCAAGAACACAAAAGATTGCTTACAAATGGCTCACACACTCACAAGATGCTCTAGGGTTTCGTGGATTAGGGTTTGGGACAAGGAGGCTGTAAATGAGGCTAAGGGGTGGGGGTTAAGGAGCTTAAATAGGGTGCAAAACCCCGAAATTAGGGTTTCATTCTGGCCGATATACTAACTGAGTCGAGGGCTCTTGACTCGTCGAGTAGGTAGCTCATACCCCGCGCATATTCTGCCTTCTACTCGACGAGTTAGGGCCACCAACTCGTCGAGTCCCTCTCTTAAAATGAATAAATAAATAAATTAAATGCATACCAGGAACCAGACATTACAATTCTCCCCCACTTGTCTTAGACTTCATCCTCGAAGTCTGCTGCATCCGAAAACAACTATGGGTAGTGCTCCCTCATCTCCTCCTCGGGCTCCCATGTCCACTATGAACCCTTGCGGTGCTGCCACTGCACCTTCAATAACTGAACAACCTTGCTCACACGGTAGCGTAGGTGCATGACTTGGTGAGGTTGGGTCCCTTTTGGGTAGTTAGATTTTATTTAAGATGCCACTTGAACACGTTTTGTTTTTATTGAGTACTTTTTTCCGCAACAATTAGATGGTTTGATGTTTGTTTTTGAAAGTAGTAATGCATGGTTTCTTGATAAAAAAAGGTTTTAATAATTAGATAAATTCTTTCGTTGCATTTTCCGTTAAATAGTTTTAACATAAATGAAAAAAATGGAGTAAAAATCACGACGTTATACTTACAACGCACTTTGTTGTATAGGTTTGAACGCGAAACTTCAAATAATCATAACTTGTTCTTAAGAAGTCAGCTTTAGGCATTCTTTTTATGTACGAAGTCACCATCACGGCTACTATAACTTCCATTTAGATTATTTTTCCTAAATGATCTTTTTTTTATGTTTACTTTAGTTCTAATTTTTAGGCTACTTTATAAACATTATATACACATAAATCACATATACTCAAATAATTCTCTTTTATTTATTCGTAAAAAGATTACAATTGTTGACCAATGTAGATATATCTTTTACAACTAATACCTAGTTAGAAACACGGATGTTACACAATGCAAAATTCTTGTCGAAAATGCAAAAAGACTTGAGGTGGAGGGGCTTGCACCCTTTGTTCCTCATGACCAAGTCACTCTTCTCAGCTCGCCTAATGTGTTGGATCAATGGATCAACTTAGCCGGTCAGAGGCTTGTTCATTTTGTCAGACATGAAATGGATGCTTATCGACTCTATACGGTAAACCTCCACATTCCTCTTTATATATACACATGTTCTTATACATCTACATGATAAAAATTTTGTAGGTGGTTCCTTACCTCTTGAAGTTCATTGATATATTTTATTTACTGACAATTTGACTAATATATATGTAAGATTCAATCGCAAAGGACTGAAATGTCGCACTAGAGAAAACGACTTCAAAACTACACTTTCAACTCTCTACTATGTATGTTTTTTATTTTTATTTTTAACTCAACACCCGTAATTTGTTCTTAATTTTTTGATAACGGACTATAAGTTCTTTTAATTTTTTTGTAAGGCAATCGCTCCATTCACACCATTCTTCCTTGAGGTTCTTTATCATAACTTGCGAAAAGTAGCCAGTGGATTAGAGGAAAACATTCACTTTTATTGTTTCCCTGAATTTACTTCGGGAAGGTACTCTCGGTTCTTGTGACACAAAATATCTTCTCGTACAGCCTATTCTGCATAGCAACATAGTTTCCTTTGGTTGTATATCATAGCATCATACTTTTGATTTTTTTTTATTCAACATTTCTTTGAAAAATCTATCATGTTATAACATTTTACTTTTAGTTAATATTAGGACACTTTAGTTTGGAAAAATCTAGTGATAGTTGTTTATTGTTATAATTGAGTAGGGTTACAAAGAAAATGTTATAATACGTAGAAAGGAAAGTAGAATGTTATAATAAACAAATAAAATGTAAGTATGTTGCTATATTTTTAATTTGATTCCTAACGATGTTTCAGGGTGGGATCTGTATCGAACAAAGTGTTCACATAATGATGACAATCATCGGTTTGGCACGTAATGTTGGCGAGTGCCAAAATAAATCTCTCAAAACTCTACTCAGGTAGAGTGATTATGACACTTTTACAAAATTCTCCTTTTCTTTATAAATGAGACTGAATTACATATATGGTTTTGGAGAGATGATTGTTATACATCCAGATGTTGAGTTTCTTGATGACATTGTCGACATACTGAAAGAGGTCAGTTGTGATTGTTTTTCTTTATTGTAACCTAGTTTCACACATATTCTACCTACTTACTCCAAACATTTTTTCCACTCAACTTTTATTTTTGTTGTATTATTATGATTTTATCAACTTTTATTTTTGTTGTATTTTTATAATTTTGTTTTTTTTGTTGATGTGGACATATTAAATAATTCCATTAAATAATGACCAAAACTTAATCATTTCACTTGTATATTGAAGTTTTTTTTTTCCTTTGCTAATATTATGAAGTGCTTCTCATCTTTAGATTTTGCCCAATTCCGTTTTTTGTGATTGGTTGAATTTGCATTGCAATATGTGTTAGAGGAGGTCATTGTTATATATGTTGCGCCCATCAATGATCCTTTAAAGTAATCTTCTTTACGTGTTGAACCTCTTGCTGAACATGATTCTTTATGTCAGAAACAACAATAATTTTATTAAGACCACTTGAGAAGAAACTACATTTTGATTTTTTGGATGTTTAGGAGCAACTAAGCTTCACAGCTATTTATAGGCATTTTAGGAAATTTGTAGAACATTTTACCATGACCTTGAGAGGTATATAATGCTCCAATGTATTTCTAGAATGTCCAATAACATTCCACAGTCTTCCATTTCGTTTTAGAGTATTTTAGACTCCTTTGATATATTCTAGTATCTTTTATAGTCTTCCATAATGCTTCAGAATTTTCTATAGCATTTCAGAACATGCTAACTTCTACATAATAGTATTGATTCTATTTGGCTAGTGATGATATTTTAACACTTGTAAGATATTTATATTCTCTTTTTATTTTTAGCTTTTGTTCTTGTCACAGTATAATACACTTACATTCTAAAAATATTTTTTTTTGTCGTAATCGTGTTTTTGCTTTAATGAGCTTTTATTACCATTATTGTTAATACAAAGTTCATCCGTTATAATTGAATAATCCATAGGGTATTGTTATGGAATGTACGCCTACCACCAAACATAATCCTGGAATTTAATGACTTATATCATTCACTCGTAATTCCAACCAAAATGACCCTTAGCTTTATCGTATTTTACATCTTTAATATATGAATCCTATTATAAATTTAATGTATATATTTTTACATATCAATTGATCCAAATCTTTTATATAGGCGTTTACCAATTATTGTTGTTAGAATTTAACGTTGTAGTGTGTTACGCAAATGACTGGGCAATGTTACAAGAAGAAAATTTATGTTTTAAAAGGAAGAGGGTAACGTTGGGTTTTAAGAAAATGATGGTGATGAATTGTGTTTTGGATATTAAAACGATAGAGAGTGTGTGTGCAATGTATCCAACGATAAGGGCAGCAGCTCCAACGAGAAGAGCGACGGTCCGACGTCTGGTAAATAAATTAACATCCCTCCTAAAAGTGACAAATATAAGGAGCATAATGAAATTTTTAAGTTAGAATAATTTACATGAATCATCCCTTGTGCAAGTGACAAAAAAATATGTTCAATCCATATTTTTAAAATCTAACTTAGACCGTCATTGTTTGTTTAAAACTTTCACACCTCATCCTTCCTTCCGGACATAAAAAAAAAAAGACTATTTTTCCTTTAATAATTTCTTTTTTATTTTTCTTTTATTTATTTATCATTTTTAGATAAATAAATATAAAAAAAGCCGCAATGACCCATCATTTCCCCTTCCTTTTCTATTTACCTCTCTTTCTCACTCAATCCCGACAACTAGGGGCGGACGCAGGAATTAGTAGTAGGGGTTGCACAAATTTTTTTTCCGGTCAAATATAATATAAAACATTAAAAATAAAATCCGGTCAAACATAATATAAAACATCTAACACAATTTTTTTTCTGGTTAAACATAATATAACAACGATCTATTAGAATTTAAATTTGTCATCTTCGTGCAGACATCTTTTGAAACCGCTCCATTACTTTTTCATTCTCAACTTTCGCAAGTGCTTCGGTCTCGACATTACAAAGCAATGCGTCGTTCAAAAATTCATCGCCAATTTTGTTACGCAAGTCGGTCTTCAAGAGCTTCATCTTTGAAAAATATCTTTCTACACTTGCGGTTGCTACGGGTAATATCAAAGCCAACTTTAAAAGCTTATAAACCAAAAGATAAGACTGATGCTTCCCTGTACTAACCATCAAACGAGAAAGGTCGGAAATTCCTTTCAAACTAGTGAAGCGCTCATCTTTGATGCAAGAGTGATAAAATATCTCAAGTTGTCCTTCAAGGTCTATCATATCCGAATCATCAAAGTCATACTTGTATAACTTACCCAACTTCAATAACTTTGATTTGTCAAATTGTGCAAATGAATCACAATGGCTCAAAGCACCCATGTATTCTAGTAATTGGGTGTTTGTTTCACTAAATTGACCCCGATATTCTGTAAGTTGCATATCTACCACCGTGTTGAAGATTTCAACCTCAAAATGAAACCTATTAGTCTTTGTAGTCCTACGTTTTCTCGCACCAATATACAACTCTTCCATATCTAAAGTATCAATTTCGTGTGTTTGACAAAAATATGATACTTTTGGCAAAATGCTAGCAAACCCTATGTTTCTAAAAGATTGCAATGCCTCCATTGTCCCTCTAACCATCGAAGCCGCTTCTAAAATGTCTAGATCTTTTCTTTGAAGTTGCTTTGACAATGTACCCGTGAGGTGTAAAATGTCATACATCATATGTAATTAAAACACAAACTCATATGATTTAAAATATGCTAAGATTACAGATGCTTGTTGACGGTTTGCCAATGACAATATAAACAATATGCACTATTCTTTTTCACACTATATTCCAACCAATCAAAGTCATCAAACCATGAAGGAACGAATCTTCTAAATCTATCACCTATTTTTTTTAGGAAACTTATGTGCCCTTACTTGACACGGCCCTTGAAGCAAATATGCTCTTCTTACATCATCTCTTATATTTGGTTTGTAACTTGTAATCAATGGCCTATCCGCCGGGTCCTTTGGAAGATCTTTCAAGTCAACATTATCATTAGGTTGGTTAGAGCATGGTGTTTATGGAGTTGCATTAGAAACCGAAGGGATTGATTGATTGGTGATTGGTGTTTGTGGAGTTGCATTAGGATTAGAAACGGAAGGGATTGATTGATTGGTGATTGGTATTTGGGAACATTCTTCACCACTTTCATTAGGATTAGGTATTTGTCTTTTGGTAAAAAAAACCACTTAGTTTAACCTATAAAAACATAACAATTACACCTAATCAAACAATGATTTCAATAAAAACAAGTTGCTTTCACCTAATCAAACAATAAATTCAGTAAAAACATAACAATTAGTCAATTACACCTAATCAAACAATGACTTCAATAAAACAAGTTGCTTTCACCTAATCAAACAATAAGTTCAATAAAAACATAACAATTACACCTAATCAAACAATGACTTCAATAAAACAAGTTGCTTTCACCTAATTAAACAATAAATTCAATAAAACATATCAATTTCACCTAATCAAACAATCAGTTCAATAAAAAACATAGCTATTGCACCTAAGCAAACAATATAACTTCAATAAAACAAATCAATTTCACCCAAGTCAATCAATAACTTCAAAAAAACATATCAATTTCAAATATCTAAATGAATTGGTAGTAGAACTTACTTGTTTCATTGTAGTGTAGGGCTTTGAAGTTTGAACTTTGAATTGGATTTTGTTATTTGTTAACCAATAAACCAAAACAGTAGAAATTGAAAAAAGACAGAAAATGGTCGATACTTGCTTCAGGAAGTCGAGTAGAACTTCAAGTCTTCATGAGAATTGTTGAAATCTGGAACATCCCAAAATTCAAGGCCAAAAATTTCATTTTTAAATAAGTTAATATAAAACCATATGCAATAAAACTATCAATAATAATGTCCCATGTCAAAACCAAAGTGTCAATAATAAAACATAATGTCATAAAACCATATCAGAGTGTAATCCTAAGGATCTCATGTGCGGAAATCATAGTGTGATGCGCTGCGATCAAGCCGGCTCCTTTCCTTTGAAAACAAAGCACCTGAAACCAAAACTGTAAACCGTAAGCACGAAGCTTAGTGAGTTCCCCCATCATACCACATCCCACATAATACCATCGGTATCTTTCAACCGGTAACTGCCATCGGTATCTTTCAACCGGTAACCGGGGACTATTTCACCCCTACCACTGTCACATAGTAATATATCATAAACATACTGATCACGTACTAACATCATAAACATGTTGATCACATACTAACATCATAAACATACAGATAAGCATTGCATGGGTTCTCTATACCCCTTCGGTATCTTTCAACCGGTAACTGCCTTCGGTATCTTTCAACCGGTATCCGCCATCGGTATCTTTCAACCGGTATCCGCCATCGGTATCTTTCAACCGGTAACCGGGGACTATTTCACCCCTACCACTATCATATAATAACATGATATAATCATACAGTCAGGCATATATGGGGTACTGACCTACCCTTCGATCCTAACGACCGAGTCAGGGAAGGACTATTCCCTGCTACTACCACTGACACACATAGCATATCTCATAAGCATATCTCATAAGCATATCTCATAAGCATATCACATAAGCATACCAAGATAATTATCACAAAGACAATTATCTACCAACTACCCCTGTTGGTGGGCCGACATTGTGGCCTTAGACCCACCCCTACTGGAAGGTAACTCACCTCACACTGCTGAAGTCCCGTAGACACAATCCCACACTGCTGAAGTCCTGCAGACTCAACCCCAGCTGCTGGCTGACAGATTCCCGAACTGTCAACACCAAAATAACACACAATTAGTAATTGGGTTCCACTACATAACCATAAGTACATTCTTTGGGTAATTACCACATTACCCCTAGCTTGGCTTATTCAAGCCCAAGGCCCAATCCATGGGCCCAAAGTCAATTAGGAATCAAAGCCCAACACATGGCCCAATTTTCCAAATTGGGCATAGGCCTATACATGGTCTCATTCTAAGGCCCAACAACATATAATCATTAAGGCCTAAACTATGGCCCATCTATGGCCCAATTTTCCAAATTGGGCCCAACTCCTCATATGGGCCTTACCTCAAAGCCCATTAATTATTCTTGTCCATTTGCTTGACTTTGGATGGCCCGATAATAACGTAATCATCAAGGCCCAATAGAAGGCCCAATAATAAACCCACGTGAAATTAGGGTTTCACATAAAATGACGATTAGGGTTAAGTGTTTCTCACTTAACCCATTAAGGACTTAATCCATTAAGTCCATCATTCTTCTAAATAAGTCATATGGTGTGATTGGGCTTAATCACACAATTCCATTCTAATGGCCCAAAAGTGGGTCCCAATAAGTCCAAGCCCATAAATCCAATATTAGGGTTTTCTAAACCCTAATTAGGGTTTCCAATCCCATCTTAGCCCAACAGGCCCAAAACCAAGTCCTTAAGCCCATTAGGGTTTTCCTTAGGCCAATTAGGGTTTATTACACCCATTAGTCACATGTTTGGGCTTTTGGGTCCATTAAGCTTCATTGGGCCCATTAGGGTTCATTAAGCCCATTAAGCCTCATTGGGCCCATTAGGGTTTCTTAGTCCCTTGTCCAAACATCCAAACGAGTCCAACCACCATCAAAGCACACCGCCACCCGACACGGCGGCCGGTGGCGGCAGGAGGCGGCAGCCACCACCTCACGGTGGTGGTTTTGAATTTCTTTCCATTATTCAATTTGTAATTTACACTTTACAATGCTGAAACTCAAAATAAACACGTACACTAAACAACATAAGCATACACACAGCCACCCTATGGTGGCCGGTGGTGGCAGCCACCACCTCACTGTAACATCCCAAGTTCGGAAGCAAGAAGTTGGAGGGTGCAAGTGTAAATTTAGGAAAGGGACTCGACGAGTAGGTCCGTCTACTCGCCGAGTCGGAGCGGGATTTTATCAGGGTTTAAGTGGCCAACTCGCCGAGTCGGAGACTTGGACTCGACGAGTTGGTGCTGTAGGAAGTAAACCCTAATCCCGAGGGTTGCACCCTATTTAAAGGACCTTATGTCCTTCTCCCAGCCTCCTAATCCCCTCGAGAGTTCCAGAAACCCTAATTTTCGTGTGAGGCTTCATTATTGAGGAGATTGGAGCTTGGAAGAGGAAATTGGTGAAAAGAGCTTGAGGAATTAAAGGCTAACATCAAGGGGCTTGTGTGGATCTGGGATCTACATCTGTTTGGGTATATTTCAGAGGTAAAAAGCCATAACCTTATGCTGATTTCCTTTTTGGTTCATCCTTGGTGGTTGATGTGGAGTTCCATAGCTTGTTTGTGAGTTATTTCGAGTTAGAAGCTTAGATCTGAGGTTGCTACTTCAGATCTAGACTTGTGTTGGTCCAGAAAGTCATAAAGCATTAGTCTTTGAGTTGTTGGTGAAGCCCCTTTGTCATAGACCCTAGCCCTAGAGTCTTTTGGACTTATATCTCCTTGGTTTCACGTAAAGTTTGCAACTTTATGTGAGGGTTAGGCTATAGAAGAGTGGATCTATGGATTGGAGCCTCTGCATGGCTCGAAAAGCCTCTGTATGGATTGAGAACTGAAGGGACTCGGCGAGTCACATGGGTGTACTCGACGAGTCGTATGAACATGTGCATGGACTCGGCGAGTTGGAAGAACAACTCGGCGAGTCTGTTGAAGATTGCCTTGGACTCGGCGAGTCTGGTCGCAGAACCCAACCTCTTGTGGTTAAAGCTTTGGATTAGTGAGTCGGTTGACGACTCAGTGAGTTGGACAGGATGAGACTCGGAGGCCGTTGGACTCGACGAGTCTTGGGGCGACTCGATGAGTTGAGTCGTGTTATGGGAGTTTCTGAGCATAGGAACTCGACGAGTCGACGGGTCGAATCGGCGAGTAGAGTCAGTTAGGGAGGTTGACTTTGACTGAGGACTTTGACTTTGACCAAGAGTTGACCAGTTTGTCTACCAAGGGTATTTTGGTGATTTTGGTATTTATGGAATTGGTTCTTTGGTAGTGTTTGGTGGTGGAGTTCGTGTCGGTGGTCAGAGCAGCTGATCTTATCTCTTCAGTCGGCAATTGCAGGTGAGTTATCCTTACTATATCGACAAGGTCTACGGCACCAAGGCCGGCCGTTTATCGGATGGAAATCCGGGTATTGTTGGTTATGTTATTGCTTTGCTAGATCTGCATCCTGGTATTTAGGATGGTGTTATGTTAGTGACCTGGTTAAGGTCGGTACCCGATATATAGGGTAATGCTATGCTAGTGACCGGTTAGGTCGAAATCCTGGTTAGGATGTTGATATGCTATGTGATCTGTTAGACTGATAGTCTGGTTAAGGATTTGTTATGTGATTGATTGTTTTATGTGCACATGGTTGTTTGACGGGGGTTGGGTTGAGGCGGGTCCTGCTTTGTGCTGTAGGCCAACATACCCAGGGCGGACCGGATATTCCGAAGGCCCAGCAAGCGGTCCGGATAGGCTGAAGGCCCCAAGAGGGAAGACCAGACGTGCCGAGGCTCGGAGAGTGGACCAGGCCGACTGAAGGCCCGGTGCGGACGGACCAGTCATACTGTAGACTCAGAGAGTGGACCAGGTGGATTGAAGGCCCGGTGCGGGCGGACCAATCACACTGTAGACTCGATGTACATGGCTAGACTCGGAGGGTGGACCAGGTGGACTGAAGGCCCGGTGCGGGCGGACCAGTCACACAGTAGACCCGATGTGCATGGCTGTTCTATTTGTGATATGTTATGAGTATGTTTATGTGTGGTTGGTATTTTGGGGGTAACTCACTAAGCTTTCGGGCTTACAGTTTCAGTGTATTGTTTCAGGTACTTCAGGAGATCGTGGCAAGGCAAAGGCGTGATCGTACCGCTCCTCATGTTTTATGATTTATGCAATATGGTTCTGGGGGATACTCTGATGATTAAACTATTTTGAAAACGAGATGTATGAACTTAATGGTTTTTGAACGAATTAAAATGTTTTAAATTGGCTCAATTTTTATGGGAGTTACAAGTTGGTATCAGAGCCTTGGTTTGAGCGAATTGGAGGAACATTCGTGTGAATCCAGTCTCAAATCAAGGAGGGATTTTCAAAATGGTTTTCAAATGGTTTTTGAAATAAGTAAAGGAGGATGCAGAGGGTACGATCAGCCAGAGCCAGTAAGTAGACCCCAAAATACCATACAAGTTATTGATTATGTGATATGTTAGAACTGCATGCTAGTACTAGGCTAGGGAATTTCAGGAATTGCATGATAGAATTTCCTGATTATGTGATGCCTACTAGCCTAGGGTTTTTCTTATGAGATATTCAGCTTTCCTCTAGGAGTGAGGATTGAGCGCTCACCGTGTGTGTGTATATGGTTAGAGTGTTGTGGTGATACTTGAGACAAATATGGGTAGGTGTGGAAGGTAGTATGAGCCCGTACTACTGAAAGCACATGACCTATACGCGTATCAAGGAAGTTACAACTCTCTAGGGTATCGGTTATGAGATAGTTCCCCGGGCGGGTTTGTGATGTGTCTAAGGGTCTTGTTGGTGTATTGCAGTATGACGATTACGAGACGTGTCGGGACAGGATCTGGTTCGGGATCGGGATCAGGAGAGGGTGGTCAGGATGGACTAGTACCACCCGAGGTCATTGGTCAGATGAGTACGGACGAGTTGGACGCCAGGATTCGTGAGATCCTGCATGATGAGGTTGCTGCCATGTTCCGGGTCGAGTTGCCAGAGATGTTTGGGTCGATCAAGACCGCCATGGTTGAGTACTTTGATGAGCGCTATGCAGCTCTTGCGGAGACAGCTGCCGCGGCAGCTACAGCGGCTGTAGCAGCGGCAGGGGGAGGAACCGGTCGAGGTTTTCAGTATCGAGACTTCGATAATACGAAGCCCCCTACCTTTGATGGAGTTCAGGATCCTATCATTGCTATGAGGTGGTTGTCAGACGTGGAGGGTTGTTTCTTTACGTGTTCATGCCCTGCGGATCAGAGGGTGAGGTGTACTCTGAACCTTTTGAGGCTCGGGGCGAATGATTGGTAGAGGTTGTCTACGGGATCTTATTCTGATGCGCAGCGGGCTGCGGTTACTTGGGATCAGTTCCGGGAGATGTTCAGTACTCGTTATGTTCCGCAGGTTGAGAGAGAGAGAGGTCGGCTCAAGAGTTCCTGGAGCTGAAGCAGGATTCAGAGTCGGTGACGGAGATCACCAGGATGTTTACTGAGAGGGCGATGTTTTTCCCGGAGTTTGCTTCGGAGCAGGCTCAGATGTCCCGATATCTGAGTATGCTCAAGAGGGATATCCGGAAGTTTGTGTCCACACAGAGGTGTGATACCTTGTTAGAGTTGCAGGAGGCCGCCAGCCGGCGTGAGTTGGAGATTGAGTTGCAGATACGAGAGTAGAGGCAGGCCCGGTGCAGTTGCAGCCGGCGCCGAAACGGTTCAAAACTATTGACTCCAGGATTGGGGGTCAGAGCAGCCACACTTGTGAGAAGTATGGTAAGGGTCATACCGGAGTTTGTAGGTCCGGTGGTGCGTGCCACAAGTGCGGAAGAGAGGGGCATTATGCGAGGGATTACCGTCAGTCAGCCCCGGTACAGGATATGATGTGACATCCCCATTTTCACGGCCAGAAAAGACCGATTTTGTTTATGCTTGTTTGAAAATCAGAGTAACATTTTAAATAAAAGTGTTGCGGAATTTGTTCCCAAAATAAAATATGATAGAGATTTATCAAAAGCATTTCCAAGGAAATGTATTTCATTAAAATACTCGGGATGTCATGTTCGATACAGATCAAAAGCATAAACAGTACAATATAAGCCTTACTACATTATTTCGTATTTACAGGCCTATATCCGTAATCCCTCATCCAAAACATCACATCTATGCTCGAGCGCCACTACCTGTAATACATGAAACTGAGTGGGTCAGGCTTGGGAGCCTGGTGAGCACATAGGGTTTTCAACCCACAATAAATAAGTTTATTAATTTCATCAATCAACAATAACCCGATTACCCGTTCCCGTTATCCTCACATTACGTCCCTAAAACACCTATCATAAGGGACCTAGACTAAGGATCAATATCGGGACGGACACTACTGCCAAGGGGTTTCCTTAGCAATAAATGTCCTAAAGGCAACCATGAGGGGGATGGAGTACACCGGTGAACACATCGTTCACAAACACCTACAGGTTGCGAGCCTGCTAGCGTTCCACTGGACTGTCTAGAAGAGTCCGTGGTCATCATCCATACTCCGCTAGAGGACAGAATCAATAACAACAACATCGAGGCCTCTCATCATTTTATCACACATCGTCTTATTACATCTACCCATGTTTTACCCCAACATTTTTGTAGATATAAAATACATATACAGTTTAAATTATTTAAAACATGTATAAAAATCTTTCATCAGCATAGGCAGCAAATATTCAGATAATATGCCCACATAGCACGTAATTAATATAAAATACTTCATATCTATGTGTAAGATGAAAGTAATTATGCACTCACCTGATTAGGTGGTGACTCGGTATTTGAACAGCACTTCGTTATCTCAAAACAATTTTTCCTTGACCAAAACCTAGTATTAATACCACTAGAGTTTAGTTTTAACGTTAACCGTGACTAATTAATAGTCTAGCTATTATTATTATTATTATATAAGCGTTAAATAACACTCAATATATAAATAATAATAGCCCAAATAATTATTTTAAGGACCTAATAACATTACTATAATTATTTAAAAGTTATATTAAAAATTTCGTAGGCGTACCTTACTTACATCGGATTTTTCTCAAAACCGGGCTTCGCTGGAGCAGCGTTTCCGAGCCGAAAGGTTCTTTTCTCGGGACTCCGGGAGCCTCGGAACTTCCTTCGGGTGCTAGGGGATTTACCTAGACTTTTAGGGGCTCAAGGGAGCTTAGAGAGAGAGTTTAGAGAGAGAAAGTGGAAGAGGAAAGGTGTAAGAAATGAGAGAACCCGGCATTTCTATTTATAGTGAGTTGGGGCATGTGGTGGCCTTCTGGTGGTGCCACATGTCCAATTTCTGGTGGTGCCATGTCACCCAATACCGCGTATCGGCCTCCCGTCTTAGAAAAATCATAACTCTCGCATACGAGCTCCGTTTTTGACGTTATTTATATCCACGCGAAGGCGGGAACGTAATCTACAACTTTCGTTTAGACTCCATTGGCAAATTTTGAATTTATTTTAAAAGTTATATTTTTAACAGGCCGGGACAGGATTGGTCCGTTAAAAATTCATAACTTCTTCATCCGACGTCCGTTTTCGTCTGTCTTTTTATTGTTACGCCACAATTAAAGAGCTCTTCGATTCTCGTTTAGGTCATGTCGGCTAAAAACTCGCTTTATCATAAATTCACGATTCACGCTTCCCGGTATCGTGCCGGTTCCGTCGTGAAACTTCGTCGGGTCATAACTTCTTCGTTATAACTCGGATTTCGGCGTTCTTTATATCTCCGGAATCCTTGTTTTGACCACGACAACTTTATGTAAAGATATCGGGCTTATCTCATATTTTAATTTTGACGCTTATTTTTATTCTTTATTAATTATACATTTATAATTAAATAATAAGCACATGAATTCACAAAATACTCAAATATTTCATTTTTATTACATCAAAAGAGTTACAATAGTTGACCTAGACTATTACATCGTCTAAAAATGCTTAGCCCCGAAACCCGGGCGTTACAATTCTCTCCCCCTTAGGATGATTCCGTCCCGGAATCATACGTCAGCAAACAGATGCGGATAGCGACTCATCATGTCATCCTCTGTTTCCCAAGTGAGATTCGGCCCATTCGAATGTTTCCATCGGACTAGCACTAAGTCGACCATCTTGCGTCGTAACTTCTTAATCTTACGGTCAACAATTGCCTCGGGCTCTTCGATTAGCCTCTTATTCTCATCCATTCTTAACTCCGAGATCGGAATTATGTCGGGAACTTCTCCCGTGAATTTCCTCACATAACATACATGGAAGGTGTTATGAATACCATCGAGTTCTTCGGGCAGTTCCAGCTTGTAAGCTTGGTTCCCAATCTTCTGAAGAACTTTGAACGGTCCAATAAACCTTGGACTCAGCTTTCCTCGTTACCCGAATCGTATAAGTCCTTTCCACGGTGAGACTTTAAGCAAAACGGAATCCCCAACTTCGAAGGTCATCGGTCGTCTTTTCTTGTCAGCATAGCTCTTCTGACGATCCTGAGCTGCTAACATCCTTTCCCTGATCACCTTCAGTTTCTCAGCAGTCTCATGGACTATCTCGGGGCCCATAAACTGCTTTTCTCCAGCCTCGAGCCAACAAGAAGGCGTACGACACTTTTGTCCATACAAAGCTTGATAGGGTGCCATCTTGATGCTCGAGTGGAAACTGTTGTTGTAGGAAAATTCTACCAAAGGTAAGTGTTCATCCCAGTTACCTTGGAACTCGAGGGTACATGCTCTCAACATATCTTCAAGCGTTTGAATCGTTCTTTCACTCTGACCATCAGTCTGCGGATGGTAAGCTGTACTCAGACATAACTTCGTACCCAATTCCTCTTGTAGACTTCTCCAAAACCTTGACGTGAAACGACTATCACGATCCGATACAATTGTTAGAGGAACATCGTGAAGTCTCACAATTTCCTTCACGTAAGCATTTGCAAGCTTATCCATAGACCACCTTTCATTGGCAGCTATGAAGTGTGCACTCTTTGTGAAACGATCCACGACCACCCAAATCATGTCGTGACCGTTCTTCGTCCTGGGTAGTTTAGTCACAAAATCCATGGTGATGTCTTCCCATTTACCCATGGGTACAGGTAAGGGTTCTAAACTCCCATATGGTTTCTGATGTTGGGCCTTAACTCTTGCACAAGTTACACACTCGGCCACATATTTCGCAACGTCGAGCTTCATCGTCGGCCACCAGTAGTAGGGTTTTAGGTCCCTATACATTTTAGTGCTACCGGGATGAATCGAGTACATGGTCTTGTGAGCTTCTTCCATCATAAGATCTCTTATTCCTCCAGTCTTAGGTACCCAAATCCGATCTTGGAATACCTTTAGTCCTTGACTGTTTGTACCGAACACTAATGTTTTTCCCAAACGTTCTTCTTTTCGGTCACTCTTCTCTGAAGCTTCTTCTTGAGCTTCCCTGATACTTTCCACAATGGTCGAGACAACTTCTATTCTCAACGCTCTTGGCCTTTTTCTTTCAAGGTTGACTTTTCGACTGAGAGCATCAGCGACAACGTTTGCTTTACCGGGGTGGTAAAGTATCTCACAGTCATAGTCCTTGAGTAATTCTAGCCAGCGTCGTTGCCTCATGTTCAATTCTTTCTGATTAAAGAGATATTGGAGACTCTTATGATCGGTGAAAAGTTTGCACTTCGTGCCATAGAGGTAATGCCTCCATATTTTTAGAGCGAAAACTACCGCCGCCAACTCCAAGTCATGAGTCGGGTAGTTCTTTTCATGTTCCTTCAACTGTCGAGACGCATATGCGATCACCTTTTCTCTTTGGGTCAAAACACAACCCAACCCAACACCAGACGCATCGCTATAAACAGCGAAGTCTTCAACTCCATTGGGTAGAGAAAGTATCGGTGCCTCGCATAGTTTCTTCTTTAGCTTCTCGAATGCTTCTTTATGCTTATCACTCCAAGCATAGGTAACTCCTTTGTGGGTTAACGCTGTTAATGGACTAGCGATTGAAGAAAATCCTTGGATAAACCTTCGGTAATATCCGGCTAATCCCAAAAAGCTTCGGATCTCCGTGGGACTTTTTGGTTGTTCCCACTTCATTACCGCTTCAATCTTTGCTGGATCGACCATTATCCCTTCTTGGTTGACCACGTGACCCAAGAATTGGACTTCTCGAATCCAAAAATCACATTTGGAGAATTTAGCATACAGCTTCTCCTTCTTCAAGACTTCTAACACTTCCCGCAAGTGTCTACCATGCTCTTCTTGGCTTTTCGAGTAGATGAGAATGTCATCTATGAACACTATCACGGATTTATCGAGGAATGGTTTACAAACCCTGTTCATCAGATCCATGAATGCTGCTGGAGCATTAGTTAGTCCAAACGACATAACCAAGAACTCATAGTGTCCATATCTCGTTCTGAACGCAGTCTTCTCAATATCCTGATCTCTCACCTTCAGTTGATGATATCCTGACCTAAGATCGATCTTTGAGAAATAACTTGAACCTTGCAGTTGATCGAACAGGTCATCAATCCTTGGCAACGGATATCTATTCTTTATTGTTGCCTTGTTCAGCTCTCTGTAATCAATACACATTCTCATACTTCCATCTTTCTTTTTCACGAATAACACCGGAGCTCCCCAGGGTGATGAACTAGGTCTAATGAAACCTTTGTCCAATAACTCCTGAAGTTGCATCATCAGCTCCTTCATCTCCGTCGGTGCTAATCGGTAAGGTGCTTTTGCTATTGGTGTCGTTCCTGGTAACAAGTCAATACAGAATTCTACTTGTCGATCAGGCGGTAATCCGGGAAGATCTTCGGGAAATACTTCCGGATAATCACACACGACAGGAATGCTCTGTATCACCTTCTTTTCCTTTTTAGAATCGATCACGAATGCTAAATATGATGTACATCCCTTGGTCAAACATTTTCTGGCTTTCATTAGAGAAATGATTCTAGAATTTACCCTGCGTTTGTCCCCATACACCATAAACGACTCTTTCCCAGGCGGGTTTACTTTTACGATCTTCTTTTTGCACAGTATTTCCACATCATTGGTGCTAAGCCAATCCATTCCCAACACGATGTCGAAACCGTTAAGTTCGATAGGCAATAATTCCTCGTGAAACTTATTCCCGTTCAAATCAATTAAGATGTTTTTCATACGATGGCTAACAGGTACAAACTTGCCACTAGCAACTTCGACTAATAAGGCATTATCTAGTCTATCGACAGGCAAAGCTAGCTTTCTACCAAATTCATGCGAAATAAAGGAGTAGTTGGCTCCAGAATCAAATAAAATTTGGGCAGGCAATTTGTTTACGAGAACGGTACCTGAAGCGACATCAGCTTCTTCCTTAGCAGCTTCCAGTGTCATCTGGAAGGCTCTAGCCTTCGGCTTTGGTGGAATGTTGGGTCTTCCTGCTTCCTTCTTCTTCGGGCAGTCCCTCGAAATGTGCCCCTCCTCGTTGCACTCATAACAGACCTTCTTAGTGAATGTGCATTCATTGGCATAGTGCCCAGGCTTCCCACATTTGAAACAAGTGACCCCTCCGTCGCACTTCCCAGAGCGATTCTTCTTGCACTTGTCACACCACTTCACTTCGCCTCCTCCACCTCCTTTCGAACTAGACTTTGAGAATTTACCCTTTTTGCTGGACCCCGAGGGTCCGTCAAACTTCCTCTTCTCACCAACCTCTGACCTTTCCAGACCTTTCTCCCTGATCTGGGTCTCAACATTTCTGGCAGCCCAGATGGCGGCTTTCAACGTGGTTGCTTGCTTAACCATTGGACCATAGTCCGCTGGTAGTCCAAGGGCAAACTTATTGACCTTTGAGAGTTCTGTTGGAACTAGGTATGGGATAAGCTTCATTTTCTCCGTGAAACTTGCAGCGTATTCAGCAACGCTCATCTTTCCCTTCTTCACATTCTGAAACTCGTTATTGATTTCCAGTAGGTCCTGCTCTGAGCAGTATTGCAGTTTCAGTTGTTCCACAAAATCTTCCCAAGACATTTTACTCGCTTCTCCCTTGGGCATAGAATCAGCTAACAGCTTCCACCAACTCAACACGCCAGATTTCAACAACGGGATCGCAAGAGCGGTCTTCTGCCTGTTGCTGCATTCGCAACCTTCAAACATTGTCTCCATTTCGGAGATCCAATCCATAATTTGCACCGACGTCGGGCTTCCGGATAGACACGGTGGCTTAGACGCCATAAAATCCTTGTATTTACATCCTCTTCCATCATTTCCTCCATTACGATTGCCTTGTCTAACAATTTGTGGGTTGTCTTGACCAACGGTACCACTGAAGTTTCCACCTTCCGATGGCCCTCCATTCACTTCGGGCTCTTCAACTTGGATTGAAAGTTCTTCACGATTTTGTCGAAGCAGACGTCTAGTTTCTTCCATCTGATTATCCAACATCGCCTGAATCATCAATTGTACACCAGCCATCGTTACTGGCTCAGGTGCTGCAGCTACAACAGGTATTTGCTCAATTACAGGTGGTCGATTCCTGTTTTCGTTTGCGTTTCCAGCTCCACTGCGGGTTCTTGCCATTTTGATCTATACACCGAATATGGTGAATTTAGATCTTTATTCAGGATAGACGTTTAAATCATCCTTATCTCTCCGAAACGTTTACATGTTAGTTCTAATATCGTAGTTGTACGTTTAGAATCCTAAACACATAAGGTTTCCAGATCCGGTCGGCAACAGACCATAGATCCGAACAAATAACAGCATATAAGGCATAAATCATTTAGCACATAAAAGCATTTTAGGCACAATTCCTAAAATAAGCTAGTGCTCACACCTCACAATCATTACTTAGCATTCTAAGTTTAAGTCTAGAAATCCTACAAATTCCTAGTTCGCTTAAACTAATGCTCTGATACCAACTGTGACATCCCCATTTTCACGGCCAGAAAAGACCGATTTTGTTTATGCTTGTTTGAAAATCAGAGTAACATTTTAAATAAAAGTGTTGCGGAATTTGTTCCCAAAATAAAATATGATAGAGATTTATCAAAAGCATTTCCAAGGAAATGTATTTCATTAAAATACTCGGGATGTCATGTTCGATATAGATCAAAAGCATAAACAGTACAATATAAGCCTTACTACATTATTTCGTATTTACAGGCCTATATCCGTAATCCCTCATCCAAAACATCACATCTATGCTCGAGCGCCACTACCTGTAATACATGAAACTGAGTGGGTCAGGCTTGGGAGCCTGGTGAGCACATAGGGTTTTCAACCCACAATAAATAAGTTTATTAATTTCATCAATCAACAATAACCCGATTACCCGTTCCCGTTATCCTCACATTACGTCCCTAAAACACCTATCATAAGGGACCTAGACTAAGGATCAATATCGGGATGGACACTACTGCCAAGGGGTTTCCTTAGCAATAAATGTCCTAAAGGCAACCATGAGGGGGATGGAGTACACCGGTGAACACATCGTTCACAAACACCTACAGGTTGCGAGCCTGCTAGCGTTCCACTGGACTGTCTAGAAGAGTCCGTGGTCATCATCCATACTCCGCTAGAGGACAGAATCAATAACAACAACATCGAGGCCTCTCATCATTTTATCACACATCGTCTTATTACATCTACCCATGTTTTACCCCAACATTTTTGTAGATATAAAATACATATACAGTTTAAATTATTTAAAACATGTATAAAAATCTTTCATCAGCATAGGCAGCAAGTATTCAGATAATATGTCCACATAGCACGTAATTAATATAAAATACTTCATATCTATGTGTAAGATGAAAGTAATTATGCACTCACCTGATTAGGTGGTGACTCGGTATTTGAACAGCACTTCGTTATCTCAAAACAATTTTTCCTTGACCAAAACCTAGTATTAATACCACTAGAGTTTAGTTTTAACGTTAACCGTGACTAATTAATAGTCTAGCTATTATTATTATTATATAAGCGTTAAATAACACTCAATATATAAATAATAATAGCCCAAATAATTATTTTAAGGACCTAATAACATTACTATAATTATTTAAAAGTTATATTAAAAATTTCGTAGGCGTACCTTACTTACAGCGGGTTTTTCTCAAAACCGGGCTTCGCTGGAGCAGCGTTTCCGAGCCGAAAGGTTCTTTTCTCGGGACTCCGGGAGCCTCGGAACTTCCTTCGGGTGCTAGGGGGTTTACCTAGACTTTTAGGGGCTCAATGGAGCTTAGAGAGAGAGTTTAGAGAGAGAAAGTGGAAGAGGAAAGGTGTAAGAAATGAGAGAACCCGACACTTCTATTTATAGTGAGTTGGGGCATGTGGTGGCCTTCTGGTGGTGCCACTTGTCCAAATTCTGGTGGTGTCACATGTCCAATTTCTGGTGGTGCCATGTGTCCAATTTCTGGTGGTGCCACATGTCCAATTTCTGGTGGTGCCATGTCACCCAATACCGCGTATCGGCCTCCCGTCTTAGAAAAATCATAACTCTCGCATACGAGCTCCGTTTTTGACGTTATTTATATCCACGCGAAGGCGGGAACGTAATCTACAACTTTCGTTTAGACTCCGTTGGCAAATTTTGAATTTATTTTAAAAGTTTTATTTTTAACAGGCCGGGACAGGATTGGTCCGTTAAAAATTCATAACTTCTTCATCCGACGTCCGTTTTCGTCTGTCTTTTTATTGTTACGCCACAATTAAAGAGCTCTTCGATTCTCGTTTAGGTCGTGTCGGCTAAAAACTCGCTTTATCATAAATTCACTATTCACGCTTCCCGGTATCGTGCCGGTTCCGTCGTGAAACTTCGTCGGGTCATAACTTCTTCGTTATAACTCGGATTTCGGCGTTCTTTATATCTCCGGAATCCTTGTTTTGACCACTACAACTTTATGTAAAGATATCGGGCTTATCTCATATTTTAATTTTGACGCTTATTTTTATTCTTTATTAATTATACATTTATAATTAAATAATAAGCACATGAATTCACAAAATACTCAAATATTTCATTTTTATTACATCAAAAGAGTTACAATAGTTGACCTAGACTATTACATCGTCTAAAAATGCTTAGCCCCGAAACCCGGGCGTTACATATGAGGATTTGTTATCACTGCCATCAGGTTGGACACT
Organism: Lactuca virosa; assembly: GCF_052849685.1. Classification (NCBI taxonomy): domain Eukaryota; kingdom Viridiplantae; phylum Streptophyta; class Magnoliopsida; order Asterales; family Asteraceae; genus Lactuca; species Lactuca virosa. The sequence goes on along the minus strand of NC_136428.1, from coordinate 433,545,871 downwards.
TGAGGGCCAACTGCCCACAGTTTGCTGCAGGATCGGTGCAGGCTCCAGCACCGACCACTTTGAGGATTACTGGCAGGGTTCAGGGTGGAGCGGAACCTCCGAGGGCTCAGGGACGCGCATTCCAGCTTGCAGCAGAGGAGGTCAGGACAGAGGCAGATGCAGATGCGGGTATGTTTCCATCTTGTTATCTTGTTATTCGTGTGGTAATGTAAATCTGTCTGCATTTTTCCGCATGTTTCGTAGTATGATTGAGGACCTTAGTAGTTAGGAGTTGTAGTTGGTTAGCGTTCAGGAAGATTCTTGGTCGAAAGATAAGGTTTATGATCTCGTTGCTAGGAATAGCAACTGCGATGCGAGAAGTGTTCAGTTGAGATTCGAACTTCCTTGGAGTTCGGGATGTGCGATGACGGGAGAGTGTTCTGTGGAGGTTGCTCACTCCGGAGGGATTTAGTTCCGAGAAGAGAGGAGGGAAACTCTATCAAGTAAGGTCGATCGAGTTATGACGGTTTGTCAGCGGAAGTTAGTAGTTGGTACACTAAGTGGGGAGAATTGGAAAATTCTCCGGTAAAACAGCAAGTATCCAGGGTTGGTTAGCTGTTTAGATTTATCAGTGTTGTTAGCCGAGAGTGTGGCATGATTAGAGCAAGTGATAGACAAGTGGGGCAGGGAACAGACCATGGTTTCAGTTAAGGTAGTTGGTCGATTTGAGGCCTGGGTTTAGGCCATGGAAAGGATTCCGGGAAAGGAACTGGAGTTCGGAACCCCAAGAGGGCTAGAACAGACTGCATGGGAGAGATTCCCGGGAAGAATGGATCAGGGTGATGTGCGACAGTCTTTGAGCGGTCCGGATAGACTGAAGGCCGGTGGGCGTACCAGTCAGGCCGAAGGCTCGGGGGAACGATCCAGATAGGCTGAAGGCCCAGGAGGGCGGTCCAGACATGCTGAAGGTTCTGAGAGGGGTCCAGATAGGCTGAAGGCCTGGAAAGGCGATCCAGTCATGCTGAAGACTCTGTATGTGATAGTGGATCGATATGAGGAGAATGAGTAAATATGTCGCCATGCAATAGTAATCGATATGGTCTGGCCCCAAGTATTGATCATGATGATGGAGATGGCTGGAGGCCGTGCGTGGGCCTTGTTAGTGATGTGATCAGATTCAGAGTATATGGGAGTTAGAGAATAATGGTTGCTCTACATGGATAGTGTAGAGTGGAGTGTAGCTCTGTGGCACTTATAGGTGCGGTAAGGGTTGTTGAGTAGACTTCCTGGAAAGGGAAGGTATGTAGCTCCGAAAGGAGCGTGGGTCCTCTGAGGGGAAGGCAACAGAGTAAATGGATGATCGAAAGTGCTTGGTAGCAAGCACTGAGATTGTACCAGATATATGGAAGCACATACGGGTTGGATGCCCGCTGAGGCTGTGGCAATGTTGGACGATGCGTAGGCATGTTTTCAGTCTCCTTGGAAGAGGAAAAGGAAAGAGATTCCTGATTGGAGATTGGGACAGAGGAAGGTGAGACAGCAGGTTAACAGACTCGAGAGTAGTCTGGACCGGTGCTGAGGACTGTATAAGGATATTACAGTCGGAAGTCAAGGAGCTAGAGATCGTGATAGGGAGGTGTGAGTGGGTTGCACTCCGTTGTGTCGAACCGAAGGGATCGAGGGTGACGCAAGGACAAGGTCCTTAGTTCCGAGTATGGATATAAGCTTGAGCTATGTATGTGGAGGTATTTCAATATGGGGTGTTCCATCATGAGGATGACCGGACCCTATGATTGAATGGACCTGGTGTGTTGGTATTCCAGCCCGAGGCTGATTAGGCCAGGTACGAGTGGTTACGCAATATGATTGGTTGATGGGTTACGAGAGCTGAGGGATGTAGTATCCTGTCAGCACGTAAGGGATAGAACCAGAGGGTGGAACCGGATTTGTTCCGGGTTGCGAGTTATCAGGGTTATCGCCAACTTTGGGCGAAGGAAGATGGATTAGTGTCTCAACAGAGTTCAGTGGGTGATTGTGGTAGCTAGTGCTAGCAGGGCGCGGAGGTACGTCCCTAATATGAAGGGATAGTGTCATCGGGTGATACGTGGGTGATAAGTGGTGCTATTGAGTTGGAAGGCCAATGGTCGGGTTGGAGTAGTGAGAAGGATGCCACGCGAGAAGAAGTCGTTATAAGAGAGATGCAGTAATAGGGTTTGCAAGAATCTGAGTTAAATGAGAAATCAGAGTCTGCAGTACAAGGGGTTTGTTCTGAAGCGTATACTACAGTAGGCTTCGAGGACGAAGCCTAATTTAAGTGGGGGAGAATTGTAACATCCCAAGTTTGGAAGCAAGAAGTTGGAGGGTGCAAGTGTAAATTTAGGAAAAGGGACTCGACGAGTAGGTCCGTCTACTCGCCGAGTCAGAGCGGGATTTTATCAGGGTTTAAGTGGCCAACTCGCCGAGTCGGAGACTTGGACTTGACGAGTTGGTGCTGTAGGAAGTAAACCCTAATCCCGAGGGTTGCACCCTATTTAAAGGACCTTATGTCCTTCTCCCAGCCTCCTAATCCCCCTGAGAGTTCCAGAAACCCTAATTTTCGTGTGAGGCTTCATTATTGAGGAGATTGGAGCTTGGAAGAGGAAATTGGTGAAAAGAGCTTGAGGAATTAAAGGCTAACATCAAGGGGCTTGTGTGGATCTGGGATCTACATCTGTTTGGGCACATTTCAGAGGTAAAAAGCCATAACCTTATGCTGATTTCCTTTTTGGTTCATCCTTGGTGGTTGATGTGGAGTTCCATAGCTTGTTTGTGGGCTATTTCGAGTTAGAAGCTTAGATCTGAGGTTGCTACTTCAGATCTAGACTTGTGTTGGTCCAGAAAGTCATAAAGCATCAGTCTTTGAGTTGTTGGTGAAGCCCCTTTGTCATAAACCCTAGCCCTAGAGTGTTTTGGACTTATATCTCCTCGGTTTCACGTAAAGTTTGCAACTTTATGTGAGGGTTAGGCTGGAGAAGAGTGGATCTATGGATTGGAGCCTCTGCATGGCTCGAAAAGCCTCTGTATGGATTGAGAACTGAAGGAACTTGGCGAGTCACATGGGTGTACTCGACGAGTCGTATGAACATGTGCATGGACTCGGCGAGTTGGAAGAACAACTCGGCGAGTCTGTTGAAGATTGCCTTGGACTCGGCGAGTCTGTGCTTGGACTCGGCGAGTCTGGTCGCAGAACCCAACCTCTTGTGGTTAAAGCTTTGGATTAGTGAGTCGGTTGACGACTCAGTGAGTTGGATAGGATGGGACTTGGAGAACGTTGGACTCGACGAGTCTTGGGGCAACTCGATGAGTTAAGTCGTGTTATGGGAGTTTCTGAGCATAGGAACTCGACGAGTCGACGGGTCGAATCGGCTAGTAGAGTCAGTCAGGGAGGTTGACTTTGACTGAGGACTTTGACTTTGACCAAGAGTTGACCAGTTTGTCTACCAAGGGTATTTTGGTGATTTTGGTATTTATGGAATTGGTTCTTTGGTAGTGTTCGGTGGTGGAGTTCGTGTCGGTGGTCGGAGCAGCTGATCTTATCTCTTCAGTCGATAATTGCAGGTGAGTTATCCTCACTATATCGACAGGGTCTACGGCACCAAGGCCGACCCTTTATCGGATGGAAATCCAGGTATTTTTGGTTATGTTATTGCTTTGCTAGATCTGCATCCTGGTATTTAGGATGGTGTTATGTTAGTGACCTGGTTAAGGTCGGTACCCGGTATATAGGGTAATGCTATGCTAGTGACCGGTTAGGTCGGAATCCTAGTTAGGATGTTGATATGCTAAGTGATCTGTTAGACTGATAGTCTGGTTAAGGATTTGTTATATGATTGATTGTTTTATGTGCACATGGTTGTTTGACGGGGGTTGGGTTGAGGCGGGTCCTGCTTTATGCTGTAGGCCAACATACCCAGGGCGGACCGGATATTTCGAAGTGTGACAACCATCAAATTTCGATCAAGTCAAAGTCAAACAAAGTTAACAAGTTAAACCGGTCAACTCCATTAACCCTTGTATGTTAGGGTTTACGTTATGTAATCACTGTACAATTCGCTATTTTAATGAGAAAACATAATTTGGAAAGTTCATGTGTTTGATATTCCTTAGCCTTAACAGTGCTAAACAACGAACCAAAGTGGTAAAACACTATTGCCCAATCATCGGGATTGTGTAGGACACTAAATCATGGCTTAACGGGGTCTATGGACCTTGCGTTGCGAAGCCGGACACTCAAAAAGATCACAAACGAAACCTCTCGCAATCTCATTCAAACCCTACTCAAGATTACTTGACGCTAATAGGATCGAAACTCATATACTACGATATAAATTGACGTTAATAGCAACATAGTATAGTACAACGTTATAACTATAATCAAATTAAATTATGATACCATATTAAAATCAAATCAAAGTATAATGCTCTAATTAAATTTAAAAGAATTAAACTTGAATGCTATAATTAAACTTCAAATCAAAGTAGATTGTTATAATCAAATAATAACTCATCTTTTATAAAACTCCATTTTTATAAACTTTACATTAAATTTTATAAAACTCTATTTTTATAAACTTTACATTAAATTTTATAAAACTCTTATATTAATTATGTAAAAGATGCTTGTGTTAGTGGGAAATTATGAAGACCACCAAAAGCAAAAAGATTATTCCCATGGTCTCCCACTCACACCTCCCATCCACTTTCCTTTCCTTTTTCTCCCAACACATTATTCTCTTCACCACTTAAACCTTCTCTATTCTTTCTCTCACTCTCAATCTCGAAATTCATCCAAGAAATACTCATATTCCAGCCAAGAACAATCTATTATACTCAAATCTTCATCCCTCTTGAAGCATTCATCAAGGTATGTTGTTAAAAGTTTCATATTCATACAAGAAACAAATTAAATCCACAAAAATATCTAAAACTCATTTTATGCATAAACCTGATTTTTCTCAGAATCCCATCAATAAAATAAGAAGTTCTGGAAATTTTCAGAAAATAACTTATTTTTATTGAATTACTATAATTATTGCAATAAAGTAGGGCAATAATTCACATAAAATACTTTTTGCATTCTATAAATTCTGAGAAAATTCTGGGATGACCAATATATTGATTAAACATAATTTATGAAGTTTCATGCATTTATATTACTGTTTACTATTATTTATGATTTTATTGATTAATTAATAATGAAATATATAAAAAATATTTCCCATAGTCACAAATATCCGAAACTTATACACTGGGCTCTATATCATGTTATAAAACTATGGTTAATTTTACAGAATTTTTTGGAATCATTTATTATTTTTCCCGAATTTTGTTGTTGTTTAATCATTAAAGTATTAAATAAATACTAAAACAGTTCAGAAAAATATAAAAATTTTACAGTAATTAATATTTTATGGAATAATGATTTCCTAATAATTTCATAATTTTTCAATACTGTGTACTATTTAGAACCATTTTCCTAAGTATTTAAGCATGTAAAAATGCATTTTAATGATTATTTCATATAAATAATTGTTAAAATCTGTAAATAATTATAATTGGGCAAGTTATTATTTTAATAAGAAATTATTAAAATCTGGCCTAAATTGAAAATATAAATTAATTATGTAAAGTAATTAATTCAATTTAAAATTCATTTAACAAATGAATACCTTAATATTATAATCAAAATGAATTATTGTTAATTCATCTAATATAAGAATATGTGTCTAATTATTTGTATTAGTACTCTATTCTCGTTTAGCAGTTCCTAAACCAAAACTATTAATTATATTAGGTTCTACGCCATTTTTGACCCGAACCGTCTATCGTACGACACACGCATTTCGTTTTAGGACTAATGTGACTAATCTACCCCATATTTTATAATTTTCAATACTTTTGGGGTGTATCATGTGGTTCTAATATGTTCCAACTTCATTTTATTGTTTTATCACAATTGAGACATTGTTGGGACATTTATACGTGAGTCATTAATTGTATAACTATTGTTTGTTTACGCTACATGTACTTGTAGTGCATTATCATTTTTAGTCTAATCTCCATGACTATGCCCGTATTCTTGAGGTACGTTATGGACAATAATAGCGCTATTGGGTTGACCACCCCGCCTTGGGACGCTAAGGTGATTGATCGCACGTGGTTGAGTGTGTATGATGATTAGATGCTCCATCCTATATATATATATATATATATATATATATATATATATATATATATACATATGTATATATAGGGTGAGGACTTATTGTTGTTGTTATCATTTGTTAATCAAATTTTGATTTATAAACCGTTATCTCAAATACAATTGTTTGCCGACTTCAAAAGAAAACAAATTTCCAATTATAAAGGTTTCAACTTCATAATTTTCTCTACTAAAATTAGATTACTCACCAACTCTCGTAGTTGACCTGTTTTTACCCATGATGCAGATTTGAAGAATGAAGTTGATGAAAAATAGGTTGTGCCTTAGAAATCCACAAGACTATTTAAATTTGATGTAATAAATGTTGTTCGTATTTGGATTTGTATTTGTATGTTGTGGATCTTGTTTGCATACTTAGTACTTAATTGAATCTAATCATATTATAACATAGTTGTCATGAGACTTTGAACAATATATCACGCCTCGATCGATTCCGACAAGGATCGGGGTGTGACAGATTGGTATCAGAGCCCTTGACTATAGGGAATTAGGTTAATTGCCTTGACCTAGTCTATAGCCTCTAGGGTCCTCTCGTATGCTAGTTTATAAAATGCACACACAACTGCATGCAATTCACACTTAGAAAATCCTAGGAATACCTTTGTGTGTTAATTTCTCCCTTAAGTGCATACGTATTACTCCTGACACTTATATGTGTGCATACACTGGTGAATATTCTCCTCTTTCTCTAAAAATCGCACACATATTCAAGTGGTTTAAAAAAAATGTATATACATATATATTCCTTAGAGCTCATAGGAAATTCAAAGTCATCCACTCTAGTCGGGTAGGATCATAGTAATTGACGCGTAGTAACTGGAAGGGGGAGGTGCCGGTAGCCCGAAAGTCCTGACTAGGTAAGCATTCGTATACATCCCAATCAACCGAGGGACCAGTTTGCTTATCTGGGGACCAAAGGCGAGAGTTCCCAAACCTATAGGCCAAAGCGCGTCATTCACATTACTTTTGAGCCATCAAAATACCCGACCTTATCAAACGTATCCAAAAGGATACACTCCAAAATGGCCAACTCATTGGACTATTAAGTTCCCTAATGGGCCTAGAAGTGGGAAAGAAATGTGAAAACTTAGTTTTGTGGGGGCCCACGCAAGTGCTACATGTTTCACATTTAGTAACCATGGAAAGCCCAAAAGGTGCCCAACACTCCTAACAATGGCCCAACAAGTGTTTTACAATTATTTTACCCAACAATGTCTAAAAAAAAAACTTTATTTCCCTAATAAATTTTACAAATAACTCACAAGTCCATATGCGTGTTTCTCATAGTTGACATGTTCCTTGTTTGGTTGTGGACTTAGGGTAGACTCATTAGGATCAACAGTCTAATAAAATTTTAATTACACATAACTGGGGGCATGTCGAGTGAATCTTAGGAGTGGATCAGACATGGAACAAATCACAAGATTATAATCAAGTTATTCCTACTAAATTCATAAGTCTATTTATATAGACCTCTGGTATAGAGTCGTCAGCGTAGTCGTGTCGACAATCTAGAATATAGCTAAATACATAATACAAACTATAATACCTAAATTATACAAAATTTTCTGCATTAAAAATCAATAGACAAACATAATGAAACTAAAAAGGGTATCAATCTGTCAAGAGAAAAACACATACAATGTAGATTAAAATCCACTAATTATAACAAAATGGCTAAAAGAAAAGGTAAGGACTAAGGATTGTTAAGTCCTCTCTTCTTATAAATAGCTTTGAAGCAAGCTTGCCAAAGCTTCTTTGTTCTTTCTGTCAATTCCATACCTGGCAATTTCTCCATCATCTTCTTGTGCCCTGCTAACGTCTCTACCTCCTCCTTTAATCCCAACTCCTAGTTTTTTTAGGTAGATGCAATATATTTTTCGTGTGAGTTCATAAAATTTACAATGAGTTAAGTTTATGTAAATATAAATCAGAAATCGTAGTAAAACAATTGATTCGATGTGGCATATGCCTAGGGCCTATGTTTATGTTATAAAGAAACTAATAATTAAAATTTTAGAAAATACCAAAACTACTTTGGTTACCAAGTGCATGCATACATGCATGAGTAATGTATAGAAGGTTATTATCGTAGTTTACCTTGGCATTTTGAATGGGGGATTGAAGGCTCTTAAGTTTTCTATGAGGCCATCTGTTTATGTTTAGCTCTCTGCATCTTTTCTTCAACAATGTTAACCCTATCCCTAGTTCCTTTGCTACCATGATTATCGGCATCTCAAAGTACTTTGCTATCTCTTCAAACTCCAATGGTCTCAATCTATTTGCCACCTTCCGGCCACCGTGATCAGTGGTGGCAGCACTAGAACTACCTGTAGCCTCACCACCGGATTTACAGTCTTCACTGAAACTAACCAATGGTAAATTACCATCCTCTCAACAATCCCATAAGCTTATGTCTTTAAGGGGATCCAAATCGTGAAACTCATTTCTAGAAATGATGTTTTGATCTTTGTTAAGTACTGTGGAAACGTTCTGATCGAGCACTTCATGCAATTTTTCCGACAACTCGTAATCATGATGGTCGAGCATGTCACCACTGCAAAAATCCAAAAAAAAAAAAAAAACTCAAGATAATCAAATCCAACACGATGAAAGACTCTTTTTGATCACTACAAATCCAAACCATGTTTTGATCAATATAGACAAAATCACTTTTCTGTGCGAAAGATGGGGTAATGAGTGACGTTTATATATACCTGAAAAGATCTTGATGATCAAAGTACTGAAACCAATCGAGGTCATCTATGGGGTTTTGATGATCTCCAGGTGGATCCATTTGTGAGGGAGAAGTTAAAAGTTGCGGTAAGAATGTGATGATTTATATAAGTGAAGTGGGAGAAGTAATTAATAACAAATAAAGAGGAAATGAATATATATGGTCTTTGAACTGTAACCTTCTTCTTCAATTCACACACATATACGTATATGTTGCCGCAAATTATGACTTATGTGCCTCATGCATTTAATACATCACATGCCTACTGCATATTCTTGACTTTGAAGCTACGTACCAGTTTCAAATTTCCCCAGTAGCACACTTTTCATTAGAAAGTACTCAAAGTCTTCACACATGAACCAGTTAGAAAGTACTCCAAGTCTTCACACACGAACCAATTAGAAAGTACTCCAAGTCTTCACATGCAAATTATGACTTGTGTGTCGCTATAGGTAACTAATAAAACTTTATTTTTTAACCCCTTAAATATCAGTACAAGCTTCTAACCTCGACGTTTAAATTCTAAATTTCTTTTTATTACTAAAACTAGCATCGATTCAAGTATATAAACCATGAATCTTGAGAACACGGCAAGTATATAAACATTGTTGGGACATTTATACGTGAGTCATTAATTGTATAACTATTGTTTGTTTACGCTACATGTACTTGTAGTGCATTATCATTTTTAGTATAATCTCCATGACTATGCCCGCATTCTTGAGGTACGTTATGGACAATAATAGCGCTATTGGGTTGACCACCCCGCCTTGGGACGCTAAGGTGATTGATCGCACGTGGTTGAGTGTGTATGATGATTAAATGCTCCATCCTATATATATATATATATATATATATATATATATATATGTATAAATATATATATGTATAAATATATATATATATATATATATATATATATATATATATATATACATATGTATATATAGGGTGAGGACTTATTGTTGTTGTTATCATTTGTTAATCAATTTTTGATTTATAAACCGTTATCTCAAATACAATTGTTTGCCGACTTCAAAAGAAAACAAATTTCCAATTATAAAGGTTTCAACTTCATAAATTTCTCTACTAAAATTAGATTACTCACCAACTCTCGTAGTTGACCTGTTTTTACCCATGATGCAGATTTGAAGAATGAAGTTGATGAAAAATAGGTTGTGCCTTAGAAATCCACAAGACTATTTAAATTTGATGTAATAAATGTTGTTCGTATTTGGATTTGTATTTGTATGTTGTGGATCTTGTTTGCATACTTAGTACTTAATTGAATCTAATCATATTATAACATAGTTGTCATGAGACTTTAAACAATATATCACGCCTCGATCGATTCCGACAAGGATCGGGGTGTGACAGATTGGTATCAGAGCCCTTGACTATAGGGAATTAGGTTAATTGACTTGACCTAGTCTATAGCCTCTAGGGTCCTCTCGTATGCTAGTTTATAAAATGCACACACAACTGCATGCAATTCACACTTAGAAAATCCTAGGAATACCTTTGTGTGTTAATTTCTCCCTTAAGTGCATACGTATTACTCCTGACACTTATATGTGTGCATACACTGGTGAATATTCTCCTCTTTCTCTAAAAATCGCACACATATTCAAGTGGTTTAAAAAAAATGTATATACATATATATTCCTTAGAGCTCATAGGAAATTCAAAGTCATCCACTCTAGTCGGGTAGGATCATAGTAATTGACGCGTAGTAACTGGAAGGGGGAGGTGCCGGTAGCCCGAAAGTCCTGACTAGGTAAGCATTCGTATACATCCCAATCAACCGAGGGACCAGTTTGCTTATCTGGGGACCAAAGGCGAGAGTTCCCAAACCTATAGGCCAAAATGCGTCATTCACATTACTTTTGAGCCATCAAAATACCCGACCTTATCAAACGTATCCGAAAGGATACACTCCAAAATGGCCAACTCATTGGACTATTAAGTTCCCTAATGGGCCTAGAAGTGGGAAAGAAATGTGAAAACTTAGTTTTGTGGGGGCCCACGCAAGTGCTACATGTTTCACATTTAGTAACCATGGAAAGCCCAAAAGGTGCCCAACACTCCTAACAATGGCCCAACAAGTGTTTTACAATTATTTTACCCAACAATGTCTAAAAAAAAACTTTATTTCCCTAATCAATTTTACAAATAACTCACAAGTCCATATGCGTGTTTCTCATAGTTGACATGTTCCTTGTTTGGTTGTGGACTTAGGGTAGACTCATTAGGATCAACAGTCTAATAAAATTTTAATTACACATAACTGGGGGCATGTCGAGTGAATCTTAGGAGTGGATCAGACATGGAACAAATCACAAGATTATAATCAAGTTATTCCTACTAAATTCATAAGTCTATTTATATAGACCTCTGGTATAGAGTCGTCAGCGTAGTCGTGTCGGCAATCTAGAATATAGCTAAATACATAATACAAACTATAATACCCAAATTATACAAAATTTTCTGCATTAAAAATCAATAGACAAACACAATGAAACTAAAAAGGGTATCAATCTGTCAAGAGAAAAACACATACAATGTAGATTAAAATCCACTAATTATAACAAAATGGCTAAAAGAAAAGGTAAGGACTAAGGATTGTTAAGTCCTCTCTTCTTATAAATAGCTTTGAAGCAAGCTTGCCTAAGCTTCTTTGTTCTTTCTGTCAATTCAATACATGGCAATTTCTCCATCATCTTCTTGTGCCCTGCTAACGTCTCTACCTCCTCCTTTAATCCCAACTCCTAGTTTTTTTAGGTAGATGCAATATATTTTTCGTGTGAGTTCATAAAATTTACAATGAGTTAAGTTTATGTAAATATAAATCAGAAATCGTAGTAAAACAATTGATTCGATGTGGCATATGCCTAGGGCCTATGTTTATGTTATAAAGAAACTAATAATTAAAATTTTAGAAAATACCAAAACTACTTTGGTTACCAAGTGCATGCATACATGCATGAGTAATGTATAGAAGGTTATTATCGTAGTTTACCTTGGCATTTTGAATGAGGGATTGAAGGCTCTTAAGTTTTCTATGAGGCCATCTGTTTATGTTTAGCTCTCTGCATCTTTTCTTCAACAATGTTAACCCTATCCCTAGTTCCTTTGCTGCCATGATTATCGGCATCTCAAAGTACTTTGCTATCTCTTCAAACTCCAATGGTCTCAATCTATTTGCCACCTTCCGGCCACCGTGATCAGTGGTGGCAACACTAGAACTACCTGTAGCCTCACCACCGGATTTACAGTCTTCACTGAAACTAACCAATGGTAAATTACCATCCTCCCAACAATCCCATAAGCTTATGTCTTTAAGGGGATCCAAATCGTGAAACTCATTTCTAGAAATGATGTTTTGATCTTTGTTAAGTACTGTGGAAACGTTCTGATCGAGCACTTCATGCAATTTTTCCGACAACTCGTAATCATGATGGTCGAGCTTGTCACCACTGCAAAAATCCAAAAAAAAAAAAAAACTCAAGATAATCAAATCCAACACGATGAAAGACTCTTTTTGATCACTACAAATCCAAACCATGTTTTGATCAATATAGACAAAATCACTTTTCTGTGCGAAAGATGGGGTAATGAGTGACGTTTATATATACCTGAAAAGATCTTGATGATCAAAGTACTGAAACCAATCGAGGTCATCTATGGGGTTTTGATGATCTCCAGGTGGATCCATTTGTGAGGGAGAAGTTAAAAGTTGCGGTAAGAATGTGATGATTTATATAAGTGAAGTGGGAGAAGTAATTAATAACAAATAAAGAGGAAATGAATATATATGGTCTTTGAACTGTAACCTTCTTCTTCAATTCACACACATATACGTATATGTTGCCGCAAATTATGACTTATGTGCCTCATGCATTTAATACATCACATGCCTACTGTATATTCTTGACTTTGAAGCTACGTACCAGTTTCAAATTTCCCCAGTAGCACACTTTTCATTAGAAAGTACTCAAAGTCTTCACACATGAACCAGTTAGAAAGTACTCCAAGTCTTCACACACGAACCAATTAGAAAGTACTCCAAGTCTTCACACATGCAAATTATGACTTGTGTGTCACTATAGGTAACTAATAAAACTTTATTTTTTAACCCCTTAAATATCAGTACAAGCTTCTAACCTCGACGTTTAAATTCTAAATTTCTTTTTATTACTAAAACTAGCATCGATTCAAGTATATAAACCATGAATCTTGAGAACACGACAAAACCCAAATAAGTCTTATCATCTATGTAAAAAAAACTCAGGGTTTTTATTAGTAAATCTATCAGTGGTGGAGCTTGAACAATTAACTTGGGGGGGGGGGGGGCGAAAATATTATAAACTGAAATTAACATAAAAAAAACAGATTGTTTTCAACAAATAAACACCAAAAACACCTAGAAAAAGAGTTACAACTCAGCCCGACAGCCTTTAATGTCTTTAAAAACAGATTATGAATGATATATTAGTAAGCAGACAACAATTTCTCTTTCAATGTTTTCATCTTTCCCATGATTATATCTAGAAAAAATCAAAATGAAGGAACAATTGATCCAATCAAAACAAAATCAAATTCAAAATTAGAACAATAACCAATAACTCATTTAACAATAACCAAATCAATCTTTGTTGTCACTTTTCAGGTTTGTTTGAAGCTGACAAGCTGTTAAGCATAACCAAATCAATAACCAAATCTATAAGTTCATAACTTATAAATCAAATTGGCAAATCGCCAAATCGCAAATGACAGCCAAATTAAAAGGAAACTCAGTAAGATAGTAGTAACGCATAAATAGGCAACAGATTGACAGAAAACAGCAGCAACAGTGCAATACGCCAACACCAACAATCAACAATCTTACAATCAGAAAAGAAAGAACATCTGAACAGGATTTGGGTCTCGGGATTACATACCTGATTTCTGTGAAGTGTGAATGGGGACTTGGGCACTTGGCGATGGCGATTGGCGAGAGTGAGACCAGGCGACTGACTTGGCGAGACAGCGACAAACGAACAGCAGGCGAGATAGGCAGCGAATTGGGAAAATAGGGATGAATCGATTTTGATTTCTTGATACCGCTTGGTCGCTTGGAGAATTGGGAGTATTGGACTATTCTGATTAGGAATCGGGAGGGGCCAAAGCCCAAGTTTGAAGATAGCAGGCTTATAACTATTTTATTGTGAACTACAATTCCTACTTCTAGCCCAATAATACTACTCCCCTGGAATCTATCAGGGCTAGTGTAAACATTATGGTCATATATCATCAAGATTCTATGGACTTAGAATGTGTGATTCCGCCTCATTCCCTGTTCCTTGTTTGGTTGTGGGCTTAAGGCGGGGTCACCCATCCAAAATGCCCTTGCAATCTTAATGATATACGACTAGTTTACGTCAATCGACTATAAAAGAACTTGTAGGACTTATAATGCAAATTTCGTCAAAATTTGTTAAAACATTCGTAATGATGGAACTCGCTAACTACGTTATAAAATATTCATAGTGGTAATACCAAGGATAAAACAGGGAGTATAAAAGCACACATAGAATACTCTATCATCCCAAAATAATAAACTCCTTTTAAATTGACTCAGTTCAAGTTACAATAAGAAATTTCCAAGGTCGTCATGTGACATCAGGAGGGTTGTTCCTCACCATAATCAATTTCTTGTACTACGAAACATTTTCCACATCTTTTTCCAAACTCTTGAAGTCCCAGTCAAAATGCAAATTTTGGGACGAAATTCCCTCTAACGGGGGGATGATGTGACAACCATCAAATTTCGGTCAAGTCAAAGTCAAACAAAGTTAACAAGTTAAACCGGTCAACTCCATTAACCCTTGTATGTTAGGGTTTACGTTATGTAATCACTGTACAATTCGCTATTTTAATGAGAAAACATAATTTGGAAAGTTCATGTGTTTGATATTCCTTAGCCTTAACAGTGCTAAACAACGAACCAAAGCGATAAAACACTATTGCCCAATCATCGGGATTGTGTAGGACACTAAATCATGGCTTAACGGGGTCTATGGACCTTGCGTTGCGAAGCCGAACACTCAAAAAGATCACAAACGAAACCTCTCGCAATCTCATTCAAACCCTACTCAAGATTACTTGACGCTAATAGGATCGAAACTCATATACTACGATATAAATTGACGTTAATAGCAACATAGTATAGTACAACGTTATAACTATAATCAAATTAAATTATGATACCATATTAAAATCAAATCAAAGTATAATGCTCTAATTAAATTTAAAAGAATCAAACTTGAATGCTATAATTAAACTTCAAATCAAAGTAGATTGTTATAATCAAATAATAACTCATCTTTTATAAAACTCCATTTTTATAAACTTTACATTAAATTTTATAAAACTCTATTTTTATAAACTTTACATTAAATTTTATAAAACTCTTATATTAATTATGTAAAAGATGCTTGTGTTAGTGGGAAATTATGAAGACCACCAAAAGCAAAAAGATTATTCCCATGGTCTCCCACTCACACCTCCCATCCACTTTCCTTTCCTTTTTCTCCCAACACATTATTCTCTTCACCACTTAAACCTTCTCTATTCTTTCTCTCACTCTCAATCTCGAAATTCATCCAAGAAATACTCATATTCCAGCCAAGAACAATCTATTATACTCAAATCTTCATCCCTCTTGAAGCATTCATCAAGGTATGTTGTTAAAAGTTTCATATTCATACAAGAAACAAATTAAATCCACCAAAATATCTAAAACTCAGTTTATGCATAAACCTGATTTTTCTCAGAATCCCATCAATAAAATAAGAAGTTCTGGAAATTTTCAGAAAATAACTTATTTTTATTGAATTACTATAATTATTGCAATAAAGTAGGGCAATAATTCACATAAAATACTTTTTGCATTCTATAAATTCTGAGAAAATTCTGGGATGACCAATATATTGATTAAACATAATTTATGAAGTTTCATGCATTTATATTACTGTTTACTATTATTTATGATTTTATTGATTAATTAATAATGAAATATATAAAAAATACTTCCCATAGTCACAAATATCCGAAACTTATACACTGAGCTCTATATCATGTTATAAAACTATGGTTAATTTTACAGAATTTTTGGGAATCATTTATTATTTTTCCCAAATTTTGTTGTTGTTTAATCATTAAAGTATTAAATAAATACTAAAACAGTTCAGAAAAATATAAAATTTTTACAGTAATTAATATTGTATGAAATAATGATTTCCTAATAATTTCATAATTTTTCAATACTGTGTACTATTTAAAACCATTTTCCTAAGTATTTAAGCATGTAAAAATGCATTTTAATGATTATTTCATATAAATAATTGTTAAAATCTGTAAATAATTATAATTGGACAAGTTATTATTTTAATAAGAAATTATTAAAATCTGGCCTAAATTGAAAATATAAATTAATTATGCAAAGTAATTAATTCAATTTAAAATTCATTTAACAAATGAATACCTTAATATTGTAATCAAAATGAATTATTGTTAATTCATCTAATATAAGAATATGTGTCTAATTATTTGTATTAGTACTCTATTCTCGTTTAGCAGTTCCTAAACCAAAACTATTAATTATATTAGGTTCTACGCCATTTTTGACCCGAACCGTCTATCGTACGACACACGCATTTCGTTTTGGGACTAATGTGAGTAATCTACCCCATATTTTATAATTTTCAATACTTTTGGGGTGTATCATGTGGTTCTAATATGTTCCAACTTCATTTTATTGTTTTATCACAATTGAGACATTGTTGGGACATTTATACGTGAGTCATTAATTGTATAACTATTGTTTGTTTACGCTACATGTACTTGTAGTGCATTATCATTTTTAGTCTAATCTCCATGATTATGCCCGTATTCTTGAGGTACGTTATGGACAATAATAGCGCTATTGGGTTGACCACCCCGCCTTGGGACGCTAAGGTGATTGATCGCACGTGGTTGAGTGCGTATGATGATTAGATGCTCCATCCTATATATATATATATATATATATATATATATATATATATATATATATATATATATATATATATATATATATATATATATATATAGGGTGAGGACTTATTGTTGTTGTTATCATTTGTTAATCAATTTTTGATTTATAAACCGTTATCTCAAATACAATTGTTTGCCGACTTCAAAAGAAAACAAATTTCCAATTATAAAGGTTTCAACTTCATAATTTTCTCTACTAAAATTAGATTACTCACCAACTCTCGTAGTTGACCTGTTTTTAGCCATGATGCAGATTTGAAGAATGAAGTTGATGAAAAATAGGTTGTGCCTTAGAAATCCACAAGACTATTTAAATTTGATGTAATAAATGTTGTTCGTATTTGGATTTGTATTTGTATGTTGTGGATCTTGTTTGCATACTTAGTACTTAATTGAATCTAATCATATTATAACATAGTTGTCATGAGACTTTGAACAATATATCACGCCTCGATCGATTCCGACAAGGATCGGGGTGTGACACGAAGGCCCAGGGAGCGGTCCGGATAGGATGAAGGCCCCAAGAGGGCGGGCCAGACGTGCCGAGGCTCGGAGAGTGGACCAGGTCGACTGAAGGCCCGGTGCGGGCGGACCAGTCATACTGTAGACTCAGAGAGTGGACCAGGTGGATTGAAGGCCCGGTGCGGGCGGACCGATCACACTGTAGACTCGATGTACATGGCTAGACTCGGAGGATGGACCAGGTGGACTGAAGGCCCGGTGCAGGCGGACCAGTCACACAGTAGACCCGATGTGCATGACTGTTCTATTTGTGATATGTTATGAGTATGTTTATGTGTGGTTGGTATTTTGGGGGTAACTCACTAAGCTTTCGGGCTTACAGTTTCAGTGTATTGTTTCAGGTACTTCAGGAGATCGTGGCAAGGCAAAGGCGTGATCGTACCGCTCCTCATGTTTTATGATTTATGCAATATGGTTCTGGGGGATACTCTGATGATTAAACTATTTTGAAAACGAGATGTATGAAATTAATGGTTTTTGAACGAATTAAAGTGTTTTAAATTGGCTCAATTTTTATGGGTGTTACACTCACGGTGGTGGCAGTGGTGGCTCTTGCGATTTCCAGCCAAATACTATGCAACCAACTTCAAAAACATACTGATCCAAAGATTCACTCTCACAGCCACCACCTCACGGTGGCTTGTGGTGGCAGGAAACTGTTTCAGGGTGATAACCACCATGGTCGGCTGCCATGGTGTGTTTTGTTTTTGATCTACAGCTAAGCTATCCCTCACACACCGGAACATAATCACAGCAGCATCTCACACTATCTTGAACCAACCCCCACCTGGTGGCGCTTCGACAAACTGAGGGAGAAGAGGAGATGAAATGAAGCAGCAGTGACTGAGGAGGAAAACGATAACGAAACAACAATAGCGAACAGCTTCGCCGACAAAGGGTGCAACAGTGGCGGCTGACGGTGGTCATAGCTAGAACGAATCACCGGCGAAGGGAATTGATGATGGAACCGTGAGCAACAGAAACAGCGGCCATAGCACCCCTGTTCTTCTCCACCCATACATCCGCGTTCAAAGCTTCGACTCCGACGATTCTCTCTCTCTCTATGATGATCACGACGTCCGGTGGTGAGGAGGGTTCCAATGGTGGTGGCGGCTACCAGAAGTGAACATGGAGAGGGTGACGGCTGTTGCACATTAGGGTTAGGGTTATGAGAACAATAACACAGTTAAATACCCGGTGTTTGAAACTCACGGCCATATTGACAGGAATGATCCCTCTGTCTCCTTTTTCTTTCAAAACAAACCCAAAAATTACCATTTGGACCCTGCCCCTTAAAACCTTTACAATTTAAGTCCAACTTTTACCAAGTAGCCCCTCTCTCAACATTTATTTTCAAATAAAGTCCAAAAATTACTATTTGGCCCCCTTCTTCCATAACTCCTTTTCATAATAAGCCCATAATTTACTAAACAACCGTCAACCTCCAAAATTCTTTACAGACTAATCCGAAAATTATATTTTAACCCCTTAAACTTCCAATTATAACATTTTTAACTCCTCGAGGCCAACGCCTTGCTCAATTATTATGGATTTTAGGCTACTATTCCTTCAGTAATTTATTTATTTATTAAATAAATAAACAGGGTGTTACAACTCTCCCCCACTTAAATTAGATTTCGTCCTCGAAATCATTCCTTACCCTTCCTTACACACCCAACCACTCTAGTAACATGGTCACCATCATGGGCACACCCTAGCCTTCCCAGGGTAGCCATGACCAATCCTCATAAGGCCCTACAATCCGTAGATGAACGAATTTCTCGCAACAAGGTAACATTTACTCGATCTGAATCTGCTGTCTCGAGATGGTCTGAATCCATGGCAGACCACTCATACTGAATCGTTATCATTGGAACCAGTCCACTTTATCCTTCAACCGGCTACTCAATTTCCGATAACTCGAGGTTCCCATTATAAAACATGATCACAGACCTAATTATCTCTGCAGATCACTTTTACCTGGCCAAGGCCCAGATACTCCTACTGTGAGTGACTTGTCACTCCCCAATAAACCAGCTATTCCGTGTGTACTTGCAACCTAAGACACAAGTACTAATACTGCCCAGACGCTGAAACTGCCCGAACACTGAACTGCCTGAAGCAGTATGTTGCCACACGGCTGCTTTCCATAATCTAATGAGACCTCCCTGGTCCCCATTCGTTCACTAATTATTTGAAATATCGGGTTCCTGCCCGGCTGCGGATCCAATGGACTCCCACTTAGTTGCCTTACACGACTTCTGAACGAAATCCTTCTCTGGAACTAGTTGCCACTAGTTATCATGCCACTGAGGCTCTAACAACTTTCTGATCTACCCGATCGAGTCCATGCGTCGAATCCTGTCATCATCAAATCCAAGACTAAAAGTGATTGCTACCTAACCAATGGTAGCCTTATATCACAAGCAATCTTATACAGTCCATTGCTTTCCTGATCCCATAACTGTAGTGGCGCTACTACAGTCTCATCACTGGCTCAAACAGATCTAATCCATCTGGGTAACACCGAAATCGAATCTGTGGATTTCCATATCCTCACTGCTGCACCCGAACTGGTAGGTACTACTGTTCCTTCCGTGTTCTAACAACACGCTCATGCCATCTACCAACCTAGTGAAAGCTACGGGGTACACCCGCAGTCTCACGACACTCTATCACTATCTGACCACTAGTGAATTCTACGACTACCCCCGTAGTCTTACAACACTTCCCATGCTAACTAACCAATGGTGAATGCTACGGCTACCCCCGCAGTCTTACACCACTTCCCATACTAACTGATCACTAGTCAATGCTACGGCTACCCCCGTAGTCTTACAACACTTTCCAAACTATCTGACTGCTAGTGAATGCTACGGCTACCCCCGTAGTCTTACAACACTTTCCACACTGGGTCGAACGTGCACTCGACCTAACACACAACTGAACTTGAGTCCTAACCTGGTTCCTGAAACCTGCTATCACGTGACCCCATTGTATCAGTACCATACCCATGCTCGTGATCAAAGCGTCACATTAAACCATGAAATCATCTACACCCTCTGGCAGGGTGAGAATCGGTGCCTCGCACAACCGCTGTCTGAGGGTCTCGAAGGCTGCTTGCTGCCCAGGCCCCTAACGAAAGGCCACCGACTTCTTGGTCAGTCGGGTCAAAGGAACCTCAATATCGGAGAAGTCCCGTATAAATCTCCGGTAATATCTCGCTAGACCCGGGAAGCTCCGAATCTTAGTTGGAGATCTTGGAATCTCCCACTGCATCGCAGCCTCTATCTTGGCCGGATCGACCAGAATACCCTTCTAGTTGACAAGGTGCCCAAGAGATTGCACCTTGCGCAACCAGAACTCACAGTTGGAAAACTTTATAAAAAGTCTCTCCCCCACTTAGATTCGACTAAGTCTTCACAGTACATGAGAATGGAAGGATTCCCAATCCTTCTCACTTTCTAATATCCCACTGATGACAACCTGAGCTTACCAATGCTAGCGATTAATCACCAGTTAAACCTTAAGATTGCCCATACTCAGAAATCTTGATGATTACTCTTTAAATCTGGTCCAATCTGACACCCCAATCCATCTCCCATGCTGTCAATTGAAGGTCTCAATCTTCACTATGGATGACGAATCCTCGTTCCCACTTCCAATCTTGCAGTACCACTGAACTCTGACCAAATACAACCCATACGAAAATACAATTCTCTTGAACATCCAATGACCAACCACTTATGCATCTAACACCCACGACTGACACTACCCTTTTCCTGTCACCAGTTATGTCCTAGCAACGGTAGTGCCTTGAACTCCAAAGTTCATCCACAGACAATTGTCGACCATATCTGAACCATGATAGAACCTCTGAACGTTGACTTCACTGGAGAACAATCACTCCAACCCTGATCGAGTATCCTCTAAATAATACTCCTGCATAGATCCCGACAAGGATCCGAAATGATAACGGTACGCGCGGAACCCACTCCGCAAGATACGTCCCTCTGTAGGTTCATCAAGGACCTTTCGGCATGCAAGATGGCATATACGGTCATTGATAACCAAACACTACCAGAAACCGACTCGAGATCCGACTTATCCAAACTCGCTCACAATTCCAAAGCGATACGTATTCCCAACATCCATCTAGTAGCAGTAAAAGATGACATACTCACAACATCTGGAGGAATCCTAATCACCTCCAGCTGACATGATCAATCCTGCCTCACCTGTAGCAGCCTAAACCCTTGGAGTGACAAACTTCCCCGTGTACTCTCTCATATGTATTGTACTGACTCCGACCCTGCTGGCCTTTCACCCGATGATCGGAGGTGACGGGTCTCTTCCCGCGACCCTCAACTATACGCACCTGGCACGAACCTCTCTTCTCAAAGCGCTCCAAATCGATCTCGCATCTGCAACTTCTTGGAAATCATAACCTTCAGGGTCTGACACCCTGTCACGCTCACTATCTCGCTTGCCAATGGCTAAGCTGCAACAACTGGAACAACCTCTGTCCCCAAACTGGGTCACAAACTCTTCCCTGAAGCTTCTTAGATTCTCCAAGACTCTCACTGATTCGAGTATGGATCCTGTGCTTTCAGTAGTACGGACCCAATACTACCTTCCACACCTATCCATAGTTTCCTCAGCAATCCTCCCGAATCCTCCAAGTCACTTCCTCAACTGGTACACCCAAGTCTCACTGAAGCTCACTACTAACCCACTGAATCATATCCTAGGCTTCCCTAGGTTCTCGATCTCGTCCTGCCATCAGCTGCTGAAGAACTCTCCACGATGGAAGTCATCTACCTCCTGGATGTCGTCACATCCACTTAGTAGCTGACTCCCATCACTTAAGAGTTCCACAAAGCACAAAGCAAGCAACATTCGGACAATGGAAAAATCTAACCAACATATTCCAATCAAATCAGTCTATCCTCTTGAGGGATCTATAGTAGCATGCAATTCTAAGGCTCACGCAATCAGGCATAACCAAAACAGGATATCCTATCACTAATTGATCAGTACTATCATGCAGCTCAACAAGCACATACAGCCGGCATGTAAGGCATCCTCCCTAGATCCTTAGCCCTAATCTAGCATGCAGTTCTCATAATCATATCATATCATAACATAACATGTATGGGTATTTTGGGGAAAACTTACTTGAGCTCGGCTGATTGCACGCATCACACACCTTGTTCTTTTCAAAGTTCTTTTCTCTGTCCAAATTCTTTTCAAATTCTTTTTATAAAATGATTTTCTTTTGACAATTTTCATACCAAGCCCTCAGTTTGAGTCCAGACACACCCGAGAGTGTGCCCGAATCCCTCAAACCAAGGCTCTGATACCAACTTGGAACATCCCAAAATTCAAGGCCAAAAATTTCATTTTTAAATAAGTTAATATAAAACCATATGCAATAAAACTGTCAATAATAATGTCTCATGTCAAAACCAAAGTGTCAATAATAAAACATAATGTCATAAAACCATATCAGAGTGTAATCCCAAGGATCTCATATGCGGAAATCATAGTGTGATGCACTGCGATCAAGCCGGCTCCTTTCCTTTGAAAACAAAGCACCTGAAACCAAAACTGTAAACCGTAAGCACGAAGCTTATTGAGTTCCCCCATCATACCACATGCCACATAATACCATCGGTATCTTTCAACCGGTAACTGCCATCGGTATCTTTCAACCGGTAACCGGGGACTATTTCACTCCTACCACTGTCACATAGTAATATATCATAAACATACTGATCACGTACTAACATCATAAACATGTTGATCACATACTAACATCATAAACATATAAATAAGCATTGCATGGGTTCTGTATACCCCTTCGGTATCTTTCAACCGGTAACTGCCTTCGGTATCTTTCAACCGGTATCTGCCATCGGTATCTTTCAACCGGTATATGACATCAGTATCTTTCAACCGGTATCCGCCATTGGTATCTTTCAACCGGTAACCAGGGACTATTTCACCCCTACCACTATCATATAATAACATGATATAATCATACAGTCAGGCATATCTGGGGTACTGACCTACCCTTCGATCCTAACGACCAAGTCAGGGAAGAACTATTCCCTGCTACTACCACTGACACACATAGCATATCACATAAGCATATCTCATAAGCATATCTCATAAGCATATCACATAAGCATACCAAGATAATTATCACAAAGACAATTATCTACCAACTACCCCTGTTGGTGGGCCGCCATTGTGGCCTTAGACCCACCCCTACTGGAAGGTAACTCACCTCACACTGCTGAAGTCCTGTAGACACAATCCCACACTGCTGAAGTCCTGCAGACTCAACCCCAGCTGCTGGCTGACAGATTCCCGAACTGTCAACAGCAAAATAACACCTAATTAGTAATTGGGTTCCACTACATAACCATAAGTACATTCTTTGGGTAATTACCACATTACCCCTAGCTTGGCTTATTCAAGCCCAAGGCCCAATCCATGGGCCCAAATTCAATTAGGAATCAAAGCCCACCACATGGCCCAATTTTCCAAATTGGGCCTAGGCCTATACATGGTCTCATTCTAAGGCCCAACAACATATAATCATTAAGGCCTAAACTATGGCCCATCTATGGCCCAATTTTCCAAATTGGGCCCAACTCCTCATATGGGCCTTACCTCAAAGCCCATTAATTATTCTTGTCCATTTGCTTGACTTTGGATGGCCCATTAATAACGCAATCATCAAGGCCCAATAGAAGGCCCAATAATAAACCCACGTGAAATTAGGGTTTCACATAAAATGACGATTAGGGTTAAGTGTTTCTCACTTAACCCATTAAGGACTTAATCCATTAAGTCCATCATTCTTCTAAATAAGTCATATGGTGTGATTGGGCTTAATCATACAATTCCATTCCAATGGCCCAAAAGTGGGTCCCAATAAGTCTAAGCCCATAAATCCAATATTAGGGTTTTCTAAACCCTAATTAGGGTTTCTAATCCCATCTTAGCCCAATAGGCCCAAAACCAATTCCTTAAGCCCATTAGGGTTTTCCTTAGACCAATTAGGGTTTATTACACCCATTAGTCACATGTTTGGTCTTTTGGGTCCATTAAGCTTCATTGGGCCCATTAGGGTTCATTAAGCCCATTAAGCCTCATTGGGCCCATTAGGGTTTCTTAGTCCCTTGTCCAAGCATCCAAACGAGTCCAAACACCATCAAAGCACACCGCCACCTGACCCGACGGCCGGTAGCGGCAGCCACCACCTCACGGTGGTGGTTTCAAATTTATTTCCATTATTCAATTTGTAATTTACAATTTTCAATGCTGAAACTCAAAATAAACACGTACACTAAACAACATAAGCACACACACAGCCACCCTATGGTGGCCGGTGGTGGCAGAAGGTGGCAGCCACCACCTCACGGTGGTGGCAGTGGCGGCTCTTGCGATATCCAGCCAAATACTATGCAACCAACTTCAAAAACACACTGATCCAAAGATTCACTCTCATAGCCACCACCTCACGGTGGCTTGTGGTGGCAGGAAACTGTTTCAGGGTGATAACCACCATGGTCGGCTGCCATGGTGGGTTTTGTTTTTGATCTCCGGCTAAGCTATCCCTCACACACTGGAACATAATCACAGCAGCATCTCACACTATCTTGAACCAACCCCCACCTGGTGGCGCTTCGACAAACTGAGGGAGAAGAGGAGATGAAATGAAGTAGCAGTGACGGAGGAGGAAAACGATAACGGAACAACAATAGCGAACAGCTTCGCCGACAGCGGGTGCAACAGTGGCGGCTGACGGTGGTCATAGCTAGAACGAATCACCGGCGAAGGGAATTGATGATGGAATCGTGAGCAACAGAAACAACGGCTATAGCACCCCCGTTGTTCTCCACCCATACGTCCGCGTTCAAAGCTTCGACTCTGACGGTTCTCTCTCTCTCTCTCTCTCTCTCTCTCTAATGATCACGACGTCCAGTGGTGATGAGGGTTCCAATGGTGGTGGCGGCTACCAGAAGTGAACATGGAGAGGGTGACGGCTGTTGCACATTAGGGTTAGGGTTATAAGAACAATAACACAGTTAAATACCCGGTGTTTGAAACTCACGGCCATATTGACAGGAATGATCCCTCTGTCTCCTTTTTCTTTCAAAACAAACCCACAAATTACCATTTGGACCCTGCCCCTTAAAACCTTTACAATTTAAGTCCAACTTTTACCAAGTAGCCCCTCTCTCAACATTTATTTTCAAATGAAGTCCAAAAATTACTATTTGGCCCCCTTCTTCCATAATTCCTTTTCATAATAAGCCCATAATTTACTAAACAACCCTCAACCTCCAAAATTCTTTATAGACTAATCTGAAAGTTATATTTTAACCCCTTAAACTTCCAATTATAACCTTTTTAACTCCTCGAGGCCAACACCTTGCTCAATTATTATGGATTTTAGGCTACTATTCCTTCAGTAATTTATTTATTTATTAAATAAATAAACAGGGTGTTACAAAATCGATCAAGGATTGTGATCGATCCAACAATGAAATCGATCAAGGATGAACGATTGTGAGGTCACGAGTCTGCCAAGGCACGACCGAAGGTCGAATTGTCGATTGTTCGATGGATTTTTGGATGCAAATCAGGAAGTCGAGTAGTCTAATTTCGATTCTGTAATCGTGATTTTTTTTTCAACCGATAATACTCAATTAATTAGGATTGGGCTATTTTTTTTACAAGCAATTAGCCCAATTGCTAATTTATCCAATTAAGTTTTATTTTGGGCTTTGGGCAATTGGACTATTAGACAATAATTGATTAAAACATTGGGCATTTGGGCTCGTTATTTTTTTTTTCGTTTGGTAATTCTCGATACAGTGACAATATTTTTTTATGTAGTTGGCTAGTTGCACAAAATTTTTTTAGTAGTTGCACGATTTTTTTTACGTAGTGGCACAATAGGTAAAAATTAAAAAAAAACGAATTTTTTCTACTACGTGCGCGGAAGCTAGGTGTTGCCGGTGCCACACCGGGCACCTAGTTAGGACCGCCCCTGCCGACAACCACATAACAACTGCTCCTACACCTTTTTTTGACAAGACCAACCACATCTCCTCTTTCTCCTACTATATTTTCCGATCGCTGGAGAATAACATAGGAATCCCATGACTCGATCTCTCAACAAGTTCGATTTTCCAGTGAAGCAACTAGGCTAGAATCACAACCCACCAAACTTTGTTTGTGATGATGTGGCTGAATGAGGAGGGTGTGGAGGTGATCGGGACTGAAGTAGAATGGTGTTCAGGAAATCCAAGGTTTTATACCTCTATTTATGTGTTTTGTTATACAGAAATAAACATGCTAGTGGTGGCAATGGATCTAGGGTTTGATGTAAATGGTAGCGACAGCGGAGGTCGAAGTCGGCGTACAAGTAACGAAAAATATTCGTGATCCTAGGTGATGGTGGTGATGGTATTCAGTAAAGTTAGTCATGACCAGTGTTCCCGGTGGTTGAAGGTGATCGAGGAGGCACAAGTTATGTTCGGCTTAGAAAGATGATGAGCATATGGGTGGTATTCGAAGAAATGCCATGAAATTTTAATGATTTATAATCAGTTGTATCCACTGGGGCTTCTTAGCTACACTTTTGGAATCATCCTTTACATCAAAAATGGTGGTAAGAATTCATCACCTCAATCTTCCATAGCAATAATCATTAGTTCAAATCAATTCTTGATTTGCTTTATTATGTCTTGAACCTGGTTCAACGTATTAATACTAATGGAGGTGGTATTTGGGTTGTAATGGTGGCTGGTTAGGTGGACCAAGAAATGAGATTTTGTATTAAATTAGATTAAAGAGATTAGAGAACGAGAGGTGGTGGTGATATATGTATACATGTATTTCTATTGTTCACAGGAACCATAATTTTAATTAAAATAATTTTTAAGTTAGAAATATAAAAAATAGATGAAAAACATATTGCACAGGGCACTTTAGTCATTTGAAGTCTCATAATGGATGAAGAATGCAAATTCAGACTAATAAGGAATAAGGTATGAAATGTGCATATTTTTACAATATAAGGGACTGTCCGAGTTATTTTTTTTAAATAAGGACTAAAGCTGCCTTTTGGCACATGCGCGAGAGACGTGTAGTTTACTCTTTAAGTTAATAGGGACCAAAATCACTAACAAGATCCGAAATTGGACTATTTATGCACCATGAAATTTTTTTTTGGACAAAAACCATATAATTTTTATAAACACATTGACCTTTTTTGTAATTTTGTATTTTTATAAAAATAACATTGTATATTATAACATTTTCAAGAATTGACAACATACTTTTTGGAAATTTAATAGAATTAGCAACAAACTTCTATCTTTTAAATATAATTATATGTTAACACTCCAGGGGTAGAATGATCATTTTTATAGGGGCGGAATGGTTATTTTATGTTTTGGGGCAGATTGGTTATTTTGTGTAGCATCTAATTTTACTTTTATGTTTCTGTTGGTATAGGCCCCTGTTCAGATCACTTTAAGCTTATACCCAAATAAAGCAAACCACAGAGTTGCAGGGAAAGATTCCCACTTTTCTTCTTATTGATTTTGGATAACAGAAAGAAAACTTACAAGGCTTTAAATAATAAACAAAGGAAAACTGCTAAGCTAAGAAACTGTCAAAAACGTGTCCTCCTAAATAGGTGGTAACTACACCACTTATTCCTTTAGACAAGGTCAACAAAGGACCAAGTCAGAATTACTTATCCCACAGGCTCCCCCTTAATTCTGATCTTTGTCTTCAAGCTTCACAACTCCCAAGAGATGCCTCATCTCTATAAACTTGAGTCTAGGCAGGGCTTTTGTTAAGGGGTCTGCTCTCTGTTCTTCACCACTAATGTGCTTCACCTCAATTTGATTCCTTTCAATACATCCACGTATGAAATGGAATTTAGTATCAATTGTTGGATTAATGTCTAAGTCCATAACTATAATTGGTAAGACTTGACCCGACCCGACATGGTCCATTTGGGTTGCATGGCATCATGCATTTGGATAGACTATAATGAGAGAAATAACACTTAAGGTTGGTTAATATATTATAAGTTCTAATATATTAATAAGATTATTTAATTAGTATTGATCAAGAATTAATCTAGAATTAATTAAGTGATCAAAATAAGACTAATTAAATATATGGGTTGATTGTGTAAATCACCCATACTTGTATAGTGGGCTAATGCTCCATGGATTATCTAGTTGGGCTAAAATCCATATGATGCTCCATGGATGCTCCATGGTGTATTTGGACCCATGGATCCAAGGAAATGGAAAGCCATGACAATTAGGGTTTACCCTAATTGTAACAACTATATAAGATCATATTCTTTGGGAAAAATCAAGACTAGAGAATTGAAGAAAGGGCTAGCCGATTTTTCATGAAGTGTGGTGTTTCTCTCTAAGTCTTCCAAGTGCATATGATGTTATGTGAACCATTTGAGGTGTCACACTTGGGGCACTAGGCACTCAAGCTTCATGAAGACATTCTACATCAAAGAGGTATGTATTCTATCTTGTTATATTCATTGTTTTGTATGCTAGATTAGGATAATACCTTGGATGTTCATATTTGCATGTATAATAGAGAAAACATAGATCCAAGGTATTTAGGGTTGCATGTACACTTAGGAGTGTTAGAATGCTCAAAACCCAACAGTGGTATCAGAGCCAAGGCTTGTTTTCAATTATACTTGATGCAAATAGCTGAAAAATGCCGAAAAAGTCGAATTTCGGGCATTCTGGGCACTGGACTCGCCGAGTCCACTGATGAACTCACCGAGTCCATGAAGAAAATCATCCTACTCGTCGAGTAGGTTGATACACTCGACGAGTAGGAGCCCCAGACATCATATTTTCGAGTTTTTTTGGCTAGAAATGGACTAGGAACATTACCATAAGCTGTTTTTGAACTTATAAACTTATTTTTGATGTGGTAATGTTCATACTAATCCAATTTCAAAGATAATTGTCAATAGATTCATGTTTTGTATTAGTTTAGGTGTTATGCTAATTACATGAAAAAGTTTGATTCCAATTATCTTGTTCATATGAGTTGCTTAGATTAATAGAAAAGGTTAATTGATTATGTGTCTTTGATCCATTTTAATCTAAGAGTGGATTCTAAAATGTGTTTGTGTAACTTGTCCTCAAGTTACATGAAAGGTCACATTTAAGTTTCTTAAAACTCATAAAAGTTGGCAAAGGTTACAAAAATGAAGAGTCTTGTCTTCATTGAATGGTTTTATGACTCCATAACTAGTCCTCAAGTTATGGAGGTTCAAGAGTCACTTCATTAAGTAATAAAATATGTAACCTTAATTAATTCCATAAGTTTCAAAATAAAGAAAAGTTACATTCTTTTATTAGTTTAAAGTCTTCCATAACTTGTCCTCAAGTTATGGAACTTGAAGAGTCTTTTAATTAAAACTACTTTAAACACATAAGTTATGGAATTAATTAGTTTTGAATATTTTCAAAACTTGCCCTCAAGTTTTGAAATTTGAAAAGTTTTCTCTAATGAATACTTTAATTCCAAGTTAAGCCCTTAGAGTTTTTAAAGTTAAAATTCAACCCTTATACTTTATAATATTATAAGTTATAATATATATATATATATATATATATATATATATATATATATATATATATATATATATATATATATATATATATATATATATATATATATATATATATATATATATATATGTATAAGAGCAAGTCAGTCTTACCGTTAGTAGGCCTCATTCACGAAGCCGATCTATAAGGGGGGTATAAGGTTGTTGCCTATAAAATGGCTGCTTAATGGGTATCCACTCTCACCCACCGCTTTCTTGACTGGTGGAGGGTCGTTAGCCGAACGGGTAGGACAAGGACTATAATTCTCCCTTCATTAAAAGTATTAATGATAAATACTAAGTAACTAAACCTTTTATAAATTCCCAATCTTAGTTACTTAGGAAAATGTGAATAAGGTGCTAACCCATGAAATTACACTTTGCACTTTGCTTAAGTCGGTTGGTGGAGCGTGTGTGGTTTACCGGCACACTAGCTTGATTTAACAAGGTAGGCAAAGGGTTTCTTAAAGTTTAATCATAGGCCGGTGGAGCGTGTGTGGTTTACCGGCACATCGGTTGGGTGATAAACATTTAAGAGTACCTAGTAATTTGCATGGTTACTTCACACCTTGTTTTGTGATCCTCGGCATCCCAGTCACAAAACCTGAAGGGCACACTTGAGATTGAAACATGCCATTGAAGAGTTCAATGAATCTCAAAAGATCTAGGAGTTTCAAATCCAATTAAAACCTAATAAATTATTTCGTTTTTCATGGTGGAAATTGGTGAATCGTCATTCACCTACCTTCAAATATTTTATAGCACTGGATTACGGCATCCCTCTTCCAAGTTATAAAATATTGTGTTGGGTCCTAGCCTTAATATTTCATATTGGGTGTTATATTAAGGACTTTAAATCAACTATCTTGAATATCTCCCGAAAGATGTCTAGCTCAGACATCTTTGATCTTCCCAAATCTCTTGGAACTTTACTTCCTCCACCTCCTCCAATTATTCTCCCTAACCCACAAGTTCTAGGTCACTCAAGCCCTAATGGCAAGCAAGGTCTATGTGTGATCACATCTTGGAGATGAAGTCACATATTGACCAGCCGGGAGAGTTGGGTGTCAAAGTCTTGAGAAAGTTGGTGGTTCAATCACTTTCTAAGTCACATAGTGAGTTCCTTTGGGACTCTTGTGAAACAGACTATGACAAGACCCTTAATGATCTTATCTATTTGCTTGGTACTGCTGAATCAGCAATGATTTGGAAGGCTAGTAAAGCAAATTTGATTAGGAGATCAACTTTCCAAAACTTTATGGACAGGGACAATAGTGACACAGGAAATCCAGAAAAGCATTCTCTTCCCAATGGAAAGGGATTGGCCATAGTCAACCTGGTTGACCAAATGGTAAAGAGAAAGGCTAAGTCTGAGATAGTCCCATGTACTATTACCTAAGGGTCCATATGTTTCTATTGCCAAAGGAAGGGGCTTTGGTTACGAAGCTGCCAAACTTACCTAAGGATGGTAAAGTCAATAAGTTTGACTTTATTTCAGGTAAAGTCCATTGTCTAACTCTATTAAGTTCCTACCTGGAGATTCTTATTACATGATGTGACTGGGTCACATGTTGGTGTTTTAAGAATCAAAGAAAAGTAAAGAAACTTAAAGGAATTATATGCTGATTCTGATCGCGAAGATGGACTTCGATCGCATCAGAATTTTTGAGCTGTTACTTAGGAGTTATGACACATTGCTTAGGAATAGATAACAACAAGGTTTCCATATGGATTGTAAGGATGAGTTTTTCCGCAAATTTTAAAATAAAAGGAAATTTTTGATTTTACTTATTTTAAGTATCCTTACAAGTGGCATTTGTGAAAAATGGTTGTTTATATGATTCCATTGATATCAACATCGGAATATGAAATTGATTCTTTCATTTATGGTAGTGTCTAAATTTACCAAATCAGGAAAGTTCCTCATCGCCCAAGTTTCAATTGGACCAAAACTTGGAATCATACAAGTTGAATACTATGATGAATGAGAACTTTCGAGCATTGGAAAAGTAAGACTAATTACTTGTTCACATGGATGTGTGATTCAAGTAAAGGACTAAGGGATCGAGTACACATTCTTGTGCACTGATCAAGTCCACCATAAATAATCTTTAAGACTATTCGTCATGATTTACTAATGTTGAGTAAATATGGTTATACTTACAAGCTTAAGTATAATTCTGAAGCATTGGAAAAGTCTCGATGTATGGTAGAGCGAATAAGAAGAATCAAATTAGGCAGAAGGATAAAAGTTTCTCAAATCTAAAAAGATGGGAGAGTACTTCAGTATCATGTTATATGATCATCTTAATGATTAAGAGACCTTGTCACAATTCATCCTCTAAGTCCGTTCTGATAACTAAGGAGAGGAGCTATGAATTGTTGAAGTGGTCAAATCAAAAAGATGAGTCATACTTCGTTTCAAAACAAGTCTTAGAGTCATACTCCAAGACTGTAAGTTGAGTGACATATCTTAAAGAAGGTTTATTAACACTAGTCAAATGTAAGAGTAAAAGGTTATCTACTCTTGTACATTTGAAATTGGTAAGTTGTGATGTTTTTGGATAAAATAGAGACCAACTTAGACCAATTGTGTGAAGTGTTTGTCTTGATAAAGAATCTGCACTATCCCTTGAATATTTGACAAGAGAGTCTTATATGTCAAGAGGACAGTGAGAGTCTTAAAAGTCTTGAAAGTCTCAAGATCTAATCAAGAATAAAAAAACCTAGAATTCTTCACTAGCACACAACTTGAGGTGTATAACCTATCGTGTTGACATTTCTGTGCCTATTCAAGTTGACTTTGCATAGTAGTTCTGAGATTTCTCAATTGGTTGCACAGTTACTTGGAAGCTATGGCAGGCCCTGGTGCTGCCATGTGGCAAGAACTTAAGGTTGCACAAGTTCAATCCATATGAGTTTAGATTTGTCACTAACCTTGTCTTGTGATTATGGTTTTGACAAATTCATATGGGTAGGAACTCATACACCATAAAAATCTAAGTGTCATAAGGTTTCTCTCCGATTCATGAAAATGATGGTGAGGAAACACTTTCACTAAGTAGATTTTAAGTAGATAGTTGCATTCTCAAAGTTATTAGTAGAGCACACTAACATGGACTTATGAGAAATAGCAAAGGTCTAAACAATTGAGACTATGATTACGGAATCCCTTTTCATAGTTCTGAAATTGTTTAGACACACATGCGTGCTATCTAAGGTAAGGTGTATGATTTTGATAAAGCCTTATCAAAGCAATCTAGTATCTGAATTCTGAACTTTGGTAAGAAAGTCAAAGAAGTATTGATTTCTAGAAGTCCAGCTGATTCCTGAGTACATGTCAAAGCTAGTGGGGGCATAAGTGTTATGCTAATAATCATCATGTTAGTGGGAGCATGATAATTATAGCAAGTTAGCAATGTTAATTATAGAAAACAAAAGTTTCAATTCGTGAGGTTGCAGGGGTTGAAAAAGTTGTTTTGCTATAATTAAGGGAGAGGATATACTTCATTTCAGTTCTAAAGGCTTAGACTGAGACCTTAATCATCTTTAGTCAAGAATATATATAGATATATATTTGAATTTCATGTTGGATTGGTTCAACTTAAGGAAATTCCATATATTGCGTTCTCAAAATTCGATTATGATTACGACATTCCTCTTCATAGTTAAATTTTGAAAACATGGCAAACAAAAATTATTATGGCAAAAGAATGGTATAGAACCATGTCTTTATGTGAAACATCATGAATCGTGTCCTATTTACTTTGGGTACAAGATCGATTACATGTGCTGTAATATTTATCCTTTCTGAATTTTCCAATTGCCTTGGGGCATTAAGAAGGGAAAATGTCTAGAATTGGATATGACTAAAATGATTAAGCAATTGTCGAGGACAATCTAAGGTTTACCAAAGATTGGTTGCTCAATGACAGTTGGAAGTATAGTGTGAATTTTGGAAGGGCCATATTGACATAGTCTGAAAAGAGGCAACTCTTGTTCAGAAGTGGTAGTCAAAATGGGAATATAGAGTTGTCTCCATAGATAGAAGCAATCTGTGTAAGATTGGAAAAAACTTAGTGCAAGAAGCATGTTCAAAGCAATGCATACTTTGAACATAAGGCTTTGTGTCCATGGAGCAGGTCTTCATTGGAATACCCTGTAATGGTTGTTGACAAGTCTTTATGACTTTGTACACATTCATTGCAAGAGGGTAGTGAATTTAAGTTTAAAGTCTAACAAGATTTCGATTTGGGAGTGTGAAATTAGAATCATTGAAAGTTTGGTCAATTGGTTTATTTCATAAAGTAAGAATCATAGACAAACATAGAGTGCATACTTGGTGTATGGAAAAGCTATCGTTTAGAAAAACATAGTGTACATGCTTGGAGCATGGGACAACTAGTGTTTTTAATTCAAGTATAAAGTTGATAAAACCGAAACAATGAATAATGAGTAATCAGTATGGTGATAAATAAAAGTGTTTATTTATATTCATAGGATTTGATACCATATTTGATTCATTTATTCTTGTGTTTCACTTTGCATGTTTTGACTTCCAGAATAACTAAGTCGCTCTTCCTGAATGATTAAGTTATTCAAACCATCCACAGTCGGTCATATGCTGGAAGTAGATATGAATCAAGACTGTCATGGGTTGGCTTGTAGAGGTCCAAGTTGGTGGACAAAGTTGTGCTACAACACTCATGAGTGCTCATGAGTTCTGAGTATTGGATTCAACCCGTGCTCATTTGAATCACTTCATGGATTTTATCACGAGTGATCATGAGACGATAATATCTTATATTCTTCAAACCTAGAGATATGAGTTGTTACTATGAGTTGGTTGTACATTGATTGCACGAAACCGCATTGGTAACTCGATGTTATAAAACGTGCCTTTATGTATGATTCAACAAGTAGTAGAACAAGCCATATGAGTCGAAGTTTATCCATTCCTTTTACCTTCGGGATGAAAGCGATAACTGTGGGCCCCTTGATGATTTAATGATGATACATGTGAGTGCTTGGCCAAGCCAGGACTGATTTGATTTGTTCAATCAGTCAGTCATCATGAATCGGAAATCGGGAAACAACCAATGGACAGAGAGAATGATTGATAATCCATGTCTCAGTCCATATGATATCTAGAATGGAGGAATATATGATCACTTATCTAATGGACAAGTCATTGACAAAGGTCAGAGTTCATCGGCAAGGTCAGAGTTCGACGGAAGCTTTTGAGAGCTACGATTGCCAGTCGGTTCTTGAAGTCATACGCAATAATAGTTTTAGACTTATCCAAGTGGGAGACTGTTGGATTAATGTCTAAGTCCATAACTATAATTGGTAAGACTTGACCCGACCCGACATGGTCCATTTGGGTTGCATGGCATCATGCATTTGGATAGACTATAATGAGAGAAATAACACTTAAGGTTGGTTAATATATTATAAGTTCTAATATATTAATAAGATTATTTAATTAGTATTGATCAAGAATTAATCTAGAAGTAATTAAGTGATCAAAAGAAGACTAATTAAATATATGGGTTGATTGTGTAAATCACCCATACTTGTATAGTGGGCTAATGCTCCTTGGATTATCTAGTTGGGCTAAAATCCATATGATGCTCCATGGATGCTCCATGGTGTATTTGAACCCATGGATCCAAGGAAATGGAAAGCCATGACAATTAGGGTTTACCCTAATTGTAACAACTATATAAGATCATATTCTTTGGGAAAAATCGAGACTAGAGAATTGAAGAAAGGGCTAGCCGATTTTTCATAAAGTGTGGTGTTTCTCTCTAAGTCTTCCAAGTGCATATGATGTTGTGTGAACCATTTGAGGTGTCACACTTGGGGCACTAGGCATTCAAGCTTCATGAAGACATTCTACATCAAAGAGGTATGTATTCTATCTTGTTATATTCATTGTTTTGTATGCTAGATTAGGATAATACCTTGGATGTTCATATTTGCATGTATAATAGAGAAAACATAGATCCAAGGTATTTAGGGTTGCATGTACACTTAGGAGTGTTAGAATGCTCAAAACCCAACATCAATATGCTTGCTCCTTCCGTGAAAGACTGGATTCTGCATAAGGACTATGGCAGATTTGTTATCTACATACATCCTGACACTTTCTTCTTTCAAGCCAATCAACTCTTTTAGTAAACTCCTTAGCCATAAAGCTTGACATGTTGTGATTGTTGCTGCCATAAATTCCGCCTCACAAGAACTTAGAGCCACCGTTTGTTGCTTCTGGGATGACCAAGTAATTGGATTTCCTGATAAGTTGAAAACCATTCCTATTGTACCCTTTCTACCATCAATATCCATTCCATAGCTGCTATCACTGAATCCAATAAGCTTTCCATCTCCTCCTTTCTTGTACACTAAACCAAAGTTGGTTGTTCCCTTTATGTACCTTAAAATATGTTTGACTGCCTTCAGATGACTTTCCTTTGGTGATTCCATGTACCTGCTTACTACTCCTACTGAATAGCTAAGATCCGGTCTTGAGTGTATGAGGTAACGTAGGCTGCCAATAAGTCGCCGGTACTCAGTAGCATTAATCGACACTCCATCTTCATCCTTTGTTAAGCGCATACGAGGTTCCATTGGGTATTGAGTTGGGTTACACTCTCCCATTCCTGCTATTTGAAGAATCTTCTTAGCATACCCTGTTTGACTTATTGTGATGCCATCTTTGCTTTGGTGAACTTTTATCCCTAAGTAGTAGGATAGAATTCCCAAGTCACTCATGTCAAAGATATTCAACATTCGTTTTTTGAACTCATTCACCAGCTCTTCACTTGTTCCTGTTACGATCAGATCATCCACGTAAACTCCAACTATCAAGACTTGGTTTGACTTGTGGAGTTTATACACAACATACTCCTGTGGA
Source organism: Lactuca virosa (assembly GCF_052849685.1). Lineage (NCBI taxonomy): Eukaryota > Viridiplantae > Streptophyta > Magnoliopsida > Asterales > Asteraceae > Lactuca > Lactuca virosa. Next base: position 433,508,679 of record NC_136428.1, on the reverse strand, counting down.
CATCTCTTGAATCCCATCTCTTTCAATGTTTTGTCAAGTCTATCATTCCAAGCTCTCGGAGCCTGACGGAGACCATAGAGTGCCTTCTTCAACCTGTACACCATGTTCTCTTTTCCTTCAATGACAAATCCAGTTGGTTGTGTAACATATACTTCCTCCTGTAAAAACCCATTTAAAAATGCTGATTTCACATCCAAATGGTGAACTTTCCATCCTCTACTTGCTGCCAAGGCCAACAACGCCCGTATTGTTTCCAGACGTGCTACCGGCGCAAAAACCTCATCGAAATCAATACCCTTTTTCTGTACATATCCCTTGGCGACTATTCTAGCCTTGTATTTGGTCACGTTTCCTTCATCATCTTTCTTCAATTTAAAGACCCACTTCAGACCTATTGCTTTTTGACCTTTAGGAAGGTGAGTTAACTTCCACGTATCATTCTTTTCAACAGATTCCAACTCCTGTTTCATTGCTTTTATCCACTCCTCTTCACCTGAGGCTTCTTCATAGGTAGTGGGTTCTTCTCCTGCATACATTAAAACTTCCGAATCTTCTTGTAGGGCTTGCGCTTCCTCATATATATCAGTCAAGGACCGAAATCCACGGACTGGTGTGTCATCGTATGTTTCTCTGTCTACACTAGGAACTTCGTCTGAGGATGGAGATAAGGTGTCCGCAAATGAATTTGGTGATTCACCCCTTTCGTTGCTAGCTTATGATTGACCAGGAGATGTCGGTTGTGAGTGGCTTTCACTGGATTGTGAATTAGGGCTTACCATCTGCCCTTGTATTGGATCGTTCCCCACCACACATTCTTGGGCCATAACTGTTGGGTTTTGAGCATTCTAACACTCCTATGGTGTACATGCAACCCTATAAACCTTGGATCTATGTTTTATCTATTATACATGCAAATATTAACTATTCCAAGGTTTCATCCTAACTAGCATATTATGAAGCACCTATACTACAAAGTTCTAGTTAGATGACATACCTTTTGATGTAGCTTGATGTCTTCAAGCTTTAAGAGCTTAGCCCCAATAGTGTGGAAGCCTCAAATGGAATCACAAATCACCAAAACACATTGGAAGAACTTGAGAGAATATGTATGCACACTAAAATCAGCCCACTCTTATTTTCACACACTTATGCCAATTTTATGAGCCAAGGACCCCTTTATATATTATGGAGGATTAGGGTTACATCCATGTAAACCCTAATACCCATGACCTTTCATTTACATAGGATCCATGGGTTAAAAGTGTTGGATATAGTGTCTAAGTCCATAACTTTATTTGGTATGAACTTGACCCGACTTGGCATGGTCCATTTGGGTTGCATGACATTGCAATACTTGGATAGACTAAATGAGAGAATAAGTTCTAATATATTAATAATAGTATTATTTAATTAGTATTGATCAAGTATTAATCTAGTATTAATTTGGTGATCAAAATGAGACTAATTAAATATATAGGGTTGATTATGACAATCATCAATTCTTTTATGGTGGATTAATGATCCATGGTTTATGGGTTTGGTTGTAACCATATGGAGCTCCATGGATAGTCCATGGGAGTTACAAACCCATGGGTCATGAGAAATGAAGAGTCATGACAATTAGGGTTTACATTTGTAACTCCTAATTATGACACACTATAAAAGAAACCCTATAGCATGCAAAATGGGCACTAGAGTATTCATAAGAGGGCATAACTGATTTTTGAGGCTAAGTGACATTCTCTCAAGTTATTCCAAGTTTGTGGTGTTGTGTGAAACATTTGAGGCACAACATTTGGGGTGCTAGGCTCACAAAGTCTTGAAGGAATCCAAGCAACAACAAGGTATGTATTTCTACTAGTTTTTATGTTTTATGTAATCCCCATGCCATGCTAGTTAGGAAATAACATTGAAAAAGAAATTTGCATGTATATCGAGAAAACATAGATTCAAGGTTATTAGGGTTGCATGTACACTTAGGAAGTGTTAGAGTGCTCAAAACCCATCAGTGGTATCAGAGCCTAGGATTGTTTTCTGTATACTTGATGCAAAACTGCTTAAAATCGAAAATTCTGCACTCTGACGACTGGACTCGCCGAGTTCATGGGGAGGACTCGCCGAGTCCATGAACAAATTCATCCTACTCGACGAGTAGAATCATGCACTCGACGAGTAGGAGCGTGCTGGGCAGTTTTTTCGAGTTTTGTTGCTGGAAATGGATTAAGATCATTATCCCAATCTGTTTTGGACTTGTAAAATCTGTTTTTCAAAATGATAATGATTATGTTAACCCATTTTACATGACTTTTATCAATTTTCAAGTATTGTATATGTTTATATGATTTCTTGAAATTGCTTGACATGCATATTTGTTCTTATGAGTTTTTAGAAGATCATAGGAATTTTGTGTAACTTACATGCTTGTTTAATTCATGATCTTAATGCTAATGATGGTGTCCATAACTTGTCCTCAAGTTATGGATAACCAAAAGTCACTTCTTTAAAAGTTGTAATTAAAGAATAGGAGGTTTCATAAAATGAAGAGTCTTCATTTTTATGAAGCATTAAAACTCATAAGTTACAAATTGAAGAGTCTTGAAATAGTTTCAAAACTTGCCCTCAAGTTTTTGGAATTTGTAAAGTTATCCCCCCATGTACACTTTAATTCCAAATTGAACTCTTAGAATTTTTAAAAGGTAAAATTCAAACTTTATGGACTTCATTAAATTAATTAAAGTGTTTAATTAAAAGAGTTAATAATTCCATAAAGACATGGTTTAAGTTTAATTAAATTAAGAGTATAGTTTAATCAATAGATTAAACCACCAAGTATTTTAAATGTTTAGAATACACCCTTATACTATTATTATAATTTTAATTATATAGATATGTATAAGAATATGTCATTCTTACCGTTAGTAGGCCTCATTCACGAAGCCGGTGTATAAGGGGGGTATAAGGTTGTTGCCTATAAAATGGTGACTTAATGGGTGTCCACTCTCACCCACCGCTTCCTTGATCGGTGGAGGGTCGTTAGCCGAACGGGTAGTATACGACTTTAAATACTCATTAAAAGTATAATGAATTATAAAGTAACTATACATTATAAATTCCCAATCTTAGTTACTTTAGGAAAATGTGAAATTGGTGCTAGCCCATAAAATTACACTTTGTACCTTACCAAGTCGTTAGTGGAGCGTGTGTGGTTAACCGACACACTAACATGGACTAGTAAGTGTGGCAAAGGGTAACTTGACTTTATTATAGATCAGTGGAGCGTGTGTGGTTAACCGGCACATCGATTAGGTAATATTGTTGAGGGTACCAAGTCAATTTGTATGGTTATTCACACATTGTTTGTGATCCTCGGCATCCCAGTCACAAACTTGAGAGGGCACAATCGAGATTCAAACATGCCATTGAAAGTTCAATGTATCTCAAAAGATCTAGGAGTTTCAAATCCAATTAAAAACTTAATTATATTTCGTTTTTATGGTGGAAATTGGTAAATCGTCATTTACCTACCTTCAACTATTTTATAATTTGGATTACGGCATCCCTCTTCCAGTTATAAATAGGTTGTTAGGTCCTAGCCTTAATATTTCATATTGGGTGTTATATTAAGGACTTTAAATCAACTAACTTGAATTTCTCCCATTATAGATGTCTAGTTTAGACAGCTATGGTCTTCCCAAATCTTTAGGAACAAGCTTCCTAATGAAGATGAAATCCCAAATGGCAACCAAGGTGAAAGATCAATCCCTTTGTTGTGCATTAGTGGGACTGGAAATCATAATTCACTTCCTCCACCTCCTCCAATAAATCTCCCTATCCCACAAGTTTCAAGACCTGATAAGTTCTAAGTCACTCAATCCCTATTGGCAAACAAAGTCTATATGTGCTTAGGTCTTGGAGATTAAGTCCTATATTGACAAGCCGGGAGAGTCGGGTGTCGAAGTCTCAAGTTAGGTGGCTGTTGACTTGGTTCTTCAGTCACTCCCTGATGACAGATCACGACATGACCCTTAGTGATCTTACCTATTTGCTTGATGATGCTGAATCAGCAATGATTTAGAGCATTGGTAAAGCAAAATTTAATTGGAAGATCAACTTCCCAAACTTCCATGGACATTGACAATGGTAACATTGGAGGGCCAGAAAAACTTTCTCTTCCCAATTGAAAGGGATTGGCCATAGTCAACTCGGTTGACCAAATGGTAAAGAGAAAGGCTAGGTCTGTGATAGTCCCGTGTACCGTTTCCAAAGAGTCCATATGTTTCTGTTGCCAAAGGAAGGGCATTGGTTGCGAAGCTGCCAAATTTACCTAAAAGTCCATAAGGATAGTAAAGTCAAATGTTTGACTCTGCTTTAGGTGAAGTCCATTATCTAACTTTATTAAATTTCTATTCTGAGATTCTTATTGCATGATGTGACTGGGTCACATATTGATGTTTTAAGAATCAAAGAAGAGTGAAGAAACTTAAAGGAAGTATATGCTGATTCTGATCGTGAAGATGGATTTCGATCGCATGGTTCGGTGTTCAGAATTTTGAGTTGTTACTTAAGAGTTATGATATATTGCTTAGGAATAGATAACAACAAGTTTTCCATATGGATTGTAAGGATAAGTTTTCCGCAAAGTTTTAAAATAAAAGAAAATGGTTTTGATTTTATTTATTTTAAGTATCCTTACAATGACTTTTGTGAAAAAGGTTGTTGCTTATATGTTTCCATTGATAAGCAATATGGGTAAATGGAATTGATTCTTTCATTAGTGGTAGTGTCATAATTTACCAAACAAGGAAAGATTCTCATCACCCAAGTTTCAGTTGGATAGAAACTTGGAATCATGCAAGTTGTATTGTGTGATGAATGAGAATTTTCATCTTTGGTAAATTAAGACTAATTCCTTGTTCACATTCGCATGTGAGTCAGGCGAAGGACTAAAGGATCAGGTACATTAAGTTGTGCACTAGTCAGGTCCACCACAAAGGTAGATAAGATTATTCGTTATGATTTACTAAAGTTTAGTAAATATGGTTATGCTTACGAGTTTAAGTGTAATTATGAAACATTGGAAAAGTTTCAATGTATGGCAGAATGAATAAGAAGAATCAAATAAGGCAGAAAGATAAAAGTTTCTCCAATCTGAAGAGATGGGAGAGTACTTGTGTATTTTGATTATCTTAGTGATTATGGAACCATATCATAATTGATCCTCTAAGGACACCTTAGTGTGTTTGTTTCCTGAGGAGAGGAATCGTGAATTGTTGAAATGGTTAAATCAAAAGATAATTCATACTTCGTTCCTGGAGTGACATAGTCTTTAGAAAGTTCATAACACTTGTTAAATGTAGAGTAAGATGTTTCCTATTCTTGTACATTTGAGATTGGTAAGTTGTGATGTTTTGGATAAAACAAAGACCAGCTAAGACCAATAGTGAGAAGTGTTGAACTTGATAAGAATCCGCACTAGCTCTTCAATATTTGTATTGTCAAGAAATGGTTCTTGACAAAGAGAAGTCTTATATGTCAAGAGGACAGTGGGAGTCTAAAAGATTCTGAAATAGTTTCAAGAACTAATCAAGAGTTTTGTTAATCACTAGCCCACGACTTGAGGTTTGTAACCTATCGTGTTGACATATTCTTATTTCTGTGTCTATTCAAGTTAAAAGTTGATTATGCTTGTGAGTTCTATGAGTTCTCAATTGTTTGCATAACAACCCGGAAGCAATGGTGGGCATTGTGCTATCAGGTGGCAAGAAATTAAGATTGAACAAGTTCAATCTATATGAGTTTGGATTTGTCACTAACCTTGTCTTGTGATTATGGTTATGACAAATTCACATGGATAGGAAAACATACACCATAAAAATCTAAGTGTCATAAGGTTTCTCTTCGATTCATGAAAATGATGGTAAGGAAACTCTTTCACTAAGTAGATTTTGAGTAGATAGCAATTGTGAGAATGACAAAAGGTCTAGACATTATGATTACGACATCCCTCTTCATAATTGTTTAGACACACAAGTGAGCTATCTAAGGAAAGGTGTATGGTTTTGATAAAGTCTTATCAAAGAAATTGCGTATCCGAAATCTGAACTTTGGTAGAAAAGTCAATAAAGGGTTGGTTTCTAAAAGTCCAGCTGATCTCTGGATACATGTCAAAGCTAGTGGGAGCATAAGTGTTATGCTAGTAAGATAATAATCATTATGCTAGTGGGAGCATGATTATTATGTTAAGTGTTGCAAGTCAGCAATATTAATTATAGAAAACAAAAGTTTCAATTCGCCTTGAAAAAGTTGTTTTGCTATAATTAAGGGAGAAGATTTTATACTTCACTCCAATTCTACAAGCTTAGATTGAGAATTTAATCTACTTTAGTCAAGAATATATATGAATGTTATGCTGGAATGGTTCAACATAAGGAAATTCTATATATGTTGCGTTCTCAAAATTCGATTATGATTACGACATCCCTCTTCATAGTTCGAATTATGAAAACATGGAAAATAAAATTTTTTATAGCATAAATCATGTCCCATATGCTTTGGGTATAGGTTTGATTACATGTGCTATAATATTCATCCATTCTAAATTTTCCAAATGCTTAGGGCATTAGGATGGAAAAAGGAATAGAACTGGAAATGACTAAAATGATTAAGCAAAGTTGTCGAGGACAATCTGAGGTTTACCAAAGATTGGTTGCTCATGGACAATTAGAAGTATAGAGTAAGGACCATATTGACATATTTTGAAAAAATGCAACTCTTGTTCAGAAGTGATGGTCAAAATGGTAATATGGAATTGTCTCCATAGGTGGAAGTTATTCTTTGAATCTGTGTAAGATTAAAGAACTTAATGCTAAGAAGGATGTTCAAAGGAATGTACTTTGAATTTGAGACTTCATTTCCATGGAATTGTTTTCCATTGGAATACTTTGTAATGTCTGTTGCCAAGTCTTTGTAACTTCTGTGCATAGTCATTACAAGGGGATCATCGCATATAAGTTTAGAAATCTAACAGATTACAGTAAATGGCAAGTGTTTGGTATTCTTGCATTTACAACGAGGATTGGAATTGTGAAATGAGCATCTTTGGAAAATTGTCAATTGATCTATTTCACAAAGAGAGGACCATATGTAAACATAGTATGCATACTTGGAGTATGGCATAATTGTTGTTTGAAAAAACATAGTGTACATGCTTGGAGCATGGGACAACTAATGTTTTAATTCAAGCATAAAGTTGATTAATCGAAACATAAATAATGAGTAATCAATATGGTGCTTAAATAAAAGGTGTTTTTATTTACACTCAAAGTGTTGGGGCCATATAAGATTAGTATTATTCTTGTGTTTCACTTTGCATGTTTTGACTTCCAGAATAATTATGTTATGGTATATATCATATTATTCAAACCATCCACAGTCAGTCATATGTTGGAAGTAGATATGAATCAAGACTGTCATGAATTTGGCTTGTATGATTTGTCTAAAGTGCTTTAGACAATGCAATGGTTGCTACAACATTCATGAGTACTCATAAGGGCTGAGTATTGGATTCAACCCACGCTCACTTGCATCACTTCATGGAATTTATCTCGAGTGATCGTGAGACGGTAATATCATATAAATCTTCAAACCTATAGATATGAGTTGTTGACTATGAGTTGGTTATTCATTGATTATAGAAAAACGCATTGGTAACTCGATGTTATAAAATATGCCTTTGTGAATAATTCAACAAGTAGTTAGTACAAACATATCAGTCGAAGTTTATCCGTTCCTTCTATAAATAGAAGCGATATCTAGGCCCCTCGATGATTTGGTTTTGACCTATGTACCGGGCCCGATCAGAGCCTAATTGATGTGTTCAATTTAGTTCTATGTCGAAACAAATCAGAGATCGAGAAACAAATGCTGGACAATAAGTAAGACCATGTTCCATGTGTTTGCCCGGCTGATATCATGAGAACAGAGGATTATATGATCACTTATATTAAATGGCGTATCATCATCATCTCAGTTCCAAGAGACTTTGAAAGAGCTACGATTGCTAGTCGGGTTTTGAAGTCATATTTGCAAATATAGTTATTAGACTTATCCAAGTGGGAGACTGTTGGATATAGTGTCTAAGTCCATAACTTTATTTGGTATGAACTTGACCCGACTTGGCATGGTCCATTTGGGTTGCATGGCATTGCAATACTTGGATAGACTAAATGAGAGAATAAGTTCTAATATATTAATAATAGTATTATTTAATTAGTATTGATCAAGTATTAATCTAGTATTAATTTGGTGATCAAAATGAGACTAATTAAATATATAGGGTTGATTATGACAATCATCAATTCTTTTATGGTGGATTAATGATCCATGGGTTATGGGTTTGGTTGTAACCATATGGAGCTCCATGGATAGTCCATGGGAGTTACAAACCCATGGGTCATGAGAAATGAAGAGTCATGACAATTAGGGTTTACATTTGTAACTCCTAATTATGACACACTATAAAAGAAACCCTATAGCATGCAAAATGGGCACTAGAGTATTCATAAGAGGGCATAACCGATTTTTGAGGCTAAGTGACATTCTCTCAAGTTATTCCAAGTTTGTGGTGTTGTGTGAAACATTTGAGGCACAACATTTGGGGTGCTAGGCTCACAAAGTCTTGAAGGAATCCAAGCAACAACAAGGTATGTATTTCTACTAGTTTTTATGTTTTATGTAATCCCCATGCCATGCTAGTTAGGAAATAACCTTGAAAAAGAAATTTGCATGTATATAGAGAAAACATAGATTCAAGGTTATTAGGGTTGCATGTACACTTAGGAAGTGTTAGAGTGCTCAAAACCCATCAAAAAGCTCCATGGACCATCCATGAAAGCTTAGCCCAACCCAAATGAACTTGGCCCATTCCATATATATAAGAGTCCATATTTAATTAGTTCTTTTTGATCACTTAATTAATTCTAAATTAATTCTTGATCAATACTAATTAAATAATATGATTCCATATTAATATATTAGAACTTATAATATATTAATATAAATCATAATTATACTATTCTCAAAAGACTATCCATATAAATTGTGCCGGTGAAGTGCAACCCAAATGGACCATGCCGGGTCGGGTCAAGTACATACCAAATATAGTTATGGACTTAGACATTAATCCAACAGTCTCCCACTTGGATAAGTCTAAAACTATTATTGAGTATGACTTCAAAACCTAACTGGCAATCGTAGCTCTTAAAGCCGCTGTCGAACTCTGACCTTGTCAATGACTTGTCCATTAGATAAGGGATCATATATTCCTCCATTCTAGATATCATATGGACTGAGACATGGATTATAATCATTCTCTCTGTCCATTTGTTGTTTCCCGATTTTCGATTTATGATGACTGACTGATTGAACAAATCAAATCAGTCCTGGCTTGGCCAAGCACTCACATGTGTCATCGCTAAATCATCGAGGGGCCCACAGATATCGCTTTTATCCCGAAGGTAAAAGGAATGGATAAACTTCGACTCATATGGCTTGTTCTACTACTTATTGAATCATACACAAAGGCACGTTTTATAACATCGAGTTACCAATGCGTTTTCATGCAATCAATGTATAACCAACTCATAGTAACAACTCATATCTCTAGGTTTTAAGAATATAATATATTATCGTCTCATGATCACTCGTGATAAAATCCATGAAGTGATTCAAATGAGCGTGGGTTGAATCCAATACTCAGAACTTATGAGCACTCATGAGTGTTGTAGCACCACTTTTTCCACCAACTTGGACCTCTACAAACCAACCCATGACAGTATTGATTCATATCTACTTCCAACATATGACCGACTGTGGATGGTTTGAATAACTTAATCATTCAGGAAGAGCGACTTAGTTATTCTGGAAGTCAAAACATGCAAAGTGAAACACAAGAATAAATGAATCAAATATGGTATAAAACCCTATGAATATAAATAAACACTTTTATTTATCACCATACTGATTACTATTTATTCATTGTTTCGGTTTTATTAAATTTATACTTGAATTAAAAACACTAGTTGTCCCATGCTCCAAGCATGTACACTATGTTTTTCTTAAACAATAGCTTTGCCATACACCAAGTATGCACTCTATGTTTGTCTATGATCCTTACTTTGTGAAATAAACCAATTGAACATAATTTCAATGATTCTAATTTCACACTCCCAAATCCTTATCGAAAAATGTGAGAATTTCAAATTCCTATCATTTATCGAAATCTGTTTAGATTTTAAACTTATATGCACTGACCCTCCTGTAATGAATATGTACAAAGTCACAAAGACTTGTCAACAGTCATTATAAGGTATTCCAATGGAGATCAACTCCATGGAAACTAAGTCTCATATTCAAAGTACATTGCTTTGGACATGCTTCTTACATTAAGTTTTCTAATCTTACATGTCACACCCCACTAAAGCGGAAACACGAGGCGTGGCAGTATAAAGGGTTTCATAGCAAAAGTTAAAAGACAACACCAACCATAGTACTAAAAATCATTACAAATTTACGATGGGTTTGAACAACTTTTAAAAGAATTTACAATGTAAATTGAAATACAACACATGTGAATGCTCCTAAAAGTGAAGTGTCCCTAAGTGCCACTTACTCGATGATTCCTGAAAAAGCATGTAAAACGAGCGTCAACTATAAAAATAGTTGGTGAGTACTCACAGATAAACAAAATAATATTGGTTCCATGAATTGAAATCAAAGTTTTGATAAAAGTTTCCAATAATAAAAGTATATTGTTAAAATGAGTAAATAAGTTTGTAAAAACAAAGTTCTTTGTCATCATGAGAGATAATGTATGTTGCCCAAATAAGATGCAACATTCATATTCTCATGGAAGATAAAGTTCGTTACTCAAACGAGTAAACAAGTTTCATTGCTAAAATGAGCAATCAATTTCGTTGCTACAAGGAGCAAACAATTTCATTGCTAAAACATGTATATAAGTTTTCAGTAATAAAAGTTCGTTGTTGTAATGAGAAACAAAGTTCATTGCTATAATTAATAACAAGTTTATTGCTATAACGAGAAACGAGTTTGTATGTGTATGAGCAAACAATGAGTCTCAACCAAACCTATGACTGAAGCCCTATCAAGATCTATGCTTATCGTTCCATAGATGAATATGGTATCATGCACTCCAGCAATAGGGCGAGTGAGGAGTTGTCAATTCCTAATAGCGCTATCCATAATGACCATTGGCTCAAAGAGTTAATGGTTAGAGATAAGGGAAGGGCCTTAGTACGATAAGTTCTCATGTTCCGTGTTGCATAGACATACATAGAGAGACATAGCAATAAAATAGCAATCATGTTTGATACAAATCAATTTAAACACAACATTCAAATAATAGTTTTTCGGGACATGCTTTTCCACCCCAAAACATAAAAACTGAAAATAGGGGAGTGCGTGAATACTCACAATATGCAAAATATAGCAACCAAGTTTATACGAGTCAAATAAATACAACGAATATAAATAGTTTAGGACATGCTTTTCCACCCCAAAACATTTAAAAACCGAAAATAGGGGATTGGTGAATACTCACAATATGCAAAATATAGCAACCAAGTTTATACGAGTCAAATAAATACAACGAATATAAATAGTTTAGGACATGCTTTTCCACCCCAAAACATTTAAAAACCGAAAATAGGGGATTGGTGAATACTCACAATATGCAAAATATAGCAACCAAGTTTATACGAGTCAAATAAATACAACGAATATAAATAGTTTAGGACATGCTTTTCCACCCTAAAACATTTAAAAACCGAAAATAGGGGATTGGTGAATACTCACAATGCATTGAGATGATGCAAATGATGCCTTGATCTACGCTCCACTCGTACCACTATCGTTTTCCTACAACGATGTTACACACTAATGAGTCTCTAATTGAAATCTAATACTAGTATACTTACTACTACAATAGAATTATGCCAATATTGTGTCAAAATTTAATATTGATAAGTTACAAACATTTTTCTGTGAAAATTAAATTTCAGTGGATCAATTCTTATATAACAATTTAAGTGGAAAATTCTCATTATTGAAATGTTAATATTTAACATTTTAAGAGGTGTTCTAATGATTAAATATTCAAAAACTAAATCAATTTAGTTCTAAAATTTCCCACACTTTGCATTTCAGTTTTAATTGAAGTCAAAGACCTCAAGATAAATTTTTTTGAATTTTTGATTTGTCTGACTATTTTTCACGATTTTAGTTTCTTGAATAACCATAAAATCATGAAAAATACTAAACAGTTAATAAAAATTACCAAACTTCAGATTTTGGTTCTAAATGTACTAAAAGACTTCTAGATAAATTTTCATGGATTATGAATATGTATAACCATTTTTCATATATTTAATTCTCTAAATAGATACAAATTCATGAAAAATAGAAATCAGTTTCCAAAATTACCCAAACTTTTTGTATTACTGTTATTAAACATTATTAAGCTGGGAAAAAATATAAAAATTGATTTCTAAACTGTTTAACCAAATTTTTTGATTTTTGAGCATTTATTCTAATAAAAATTGAAATAAATAGGAAACAGTTTCCAAAATTGCCCAAAATTTTTGTAACACTTTTATTACAGATGTAGAAGCTGTGAAAAATATAAAAGATATTTTTCAATTAGTCTTTCTATTTTTCTTTGTTTTATCCTCTTAAATAATCATTAATTGGAGAATAATTATTAAACAGTTAAAGTAAATTACCAAAATTTTTGTAAAGTTCATTTACAGTGTAAATAATATGGAAAAAATCCCAAAGGTGGTTTTTATCTACTGGAATCTGATTTTGTGTATTTAAGTGTATTTAAATCTTGGGAAAATAGAAGAAAAATAGCATACAGAAGATAAAAATCATCAAAATTTTTATGTATCATCCTAAAATATTATAAGAGTTTCTGGTAAAGTTTCAAGAAATTTGGATGACTAAAACTATTTTTCCTGTTTTTAGTCCATTATAAACACAAAAAATCATGAAAAATAGATATACATTTTTAAAAATTCCCAAAATATTTTTCTGAGTCTTCCTCATAGGGTAGAAGCTGCGAAAATTATTAGATACCCTTTTTATATTCCCTAATGTGGTTTTATGATTTATTAGAGATAAACAAAAAGAAAATTCAAAACCATATTAAACAGTAAAAAAAGTCATTGAAACTTCATGGGAGATGTTTATTAACTTAATGGATCATCCAAGAACTTTCCCAGAATTTATTTACTAGTGTACGTATTTTATATGATTTAACATTCTATTTTCTTATTCTTTTCATGTAAAAATAAAGGAAATATATATTGAGCTGAAAATTTCCAGAATGCATATTCATACAATTTAATAACAATGAAAAATTGTTTTCGTATTTTTGATGTTGAAAAACATGCCTAAAGGCTCAATAAATTATAGAGAAAACTTGGTTCTTGTGATTTATGTAAAGATTATTGATGTTACTTTGAGAATTTTTGCAACATGTTACAAAGACTTTTGAATCAAGATCTTTTTGTACCTATTAATACATGATATTAAGGATTCAAAATAATTTTTGAATGATTTTTAGTGATGAATAAGTCCTTTGAACATGCAACACAAAACAAATGTTCATAAGGAAAGTGCTGTTTGAGCAACAGTTTTGTAAAACTTGTTAAAAATCGAAATATTGGAATTTTCCAGTGAGGTCAGTTGGGTTTGAAAGCTAACTCAAAATGTTTTATTTCAGAAAAAGAATCACGAATTTTGGTTACGAAATGAGTGAGATATGGCAGTTTAAAGTCAAGTAAAGAAATCTGGCAGATTGCATGCATGATGATTGGTTAGAAAAGTGAGTTTTCATCATTTCCTTGAGTAAATCTTTTAAAATATTTTAAATATATCATGATAAACTCATATTTTAGTCATGTTTCCAGAGATCAAAAGATTAAAACTTATCAAAATGTATACATGCATTTATGAACAAAATTTTGTTTCTAAAAAACTCTTAACTTGAGTTTGATGTTTTAGTCCTTAAAATCGATTTTTGCACTAAGATCATGAACATGCAACCTTATTTATCATACATGCATGGTTTTAAAACACATCCATGATGTTCTAAATTTTTTTTTAACAAAAAAGAAAACAAGTTTGAAGAAGATGAAGGAGGAGAAAGTGTAAGAAAAATAGCAAAACTTGAAAGAATAGTGAAGTAGAAATCGATTTTACCTTCAAGAACACCACAAGATGATGAAGATTTCGAGTTTGAGGAGTATTCTTGGGTTTGTTTTCTGGAAAATTTCGTGGTTCTTAGAGGGAGGAAGAGAGAATGGAGTGGTGTTTGGAGAAAAAAATTAGAGAGAAGGTAGAGAGAGTTTTCTAGAGAGAGAAAGAAGAGAGATGTGTGTGTGTTGGAGAATGAGAGTGTGAGAGAGAGATATGGGGAGAGAGGGATCCGAATTTTTCAGTATAATACCCCTTTCTTATTCATTTTGTTTTATAAAATTTAATTTCTTTTATAAAATATCTCAATTTTTATATAAAATGTGCACTAAAATCAAATGTTTATTCATAAAACCTTGATTTTTGATTTATAAATTAAGGGTAAATGTTAATGAGTTAAATTTTATTTTCCTTGAATGAATTTTTATAATTTTAATTATTATAAGTTCATATTATGAGGTTCATAACTATGTTTATAGAAATTTTAAGGTTAAATTTCATAAATTTAGGTTTTTAGGGCATTTAGGGTTTTGGAGAGTTTGTAAGTCTTTGGATATAAAAATAAATTGAATATTTGAGACTTTAAATTATTTTTGAGTTTCATAACCCTTATTCAAATTAGAAATAATGCTTCTAATTTATTTTTACCGGTTTATTGGCATTCTATGTAGCGATTCCGAGATTCAAGCGAAATTGAGGAATCAAGTATACTAGTCCTAGTATGCAACTTTGACTTAAGTTTCTATGAGACTTTGACCTAATTTCTACTACTAAGTCAAGTGCACAATGTGTGTATATGATTCATGAAAAGGTGTTCGAGTCAAAGAGTGACCCGAATATGGATAGTCTCTACAGTTAAGTAGTTATAGAATTCACATATTAATGTGAAATCTAAGTACACCATCCATTGTTTCTATCTGTTTCCAAGTTTCTACTAGGTTATAACTTAGCTTCTAGTCACTAAGTCTAGTATGTGTTGTGCCTATATGTGCAACTAAGTTTATCAAATCTAGAACTGAATCGAATTTTGACGGTTGTCACAGTCTCCCCCGGTTGAAAGAATTTCGTCCCGAAATTCAATTTGTGACACATTCTATTAGAACTCAGCCAAATACAATAGTATAATTGGAGAGATGGTGACTTGAAGAGCTCTTTGATTATTTTGGGTTAATTCCTCAAGGGAAGAGCCCAACTCTTTAGCTATAATCAAATTAATGTTTCCCTAATTCGAGTTCTACAGTCTAGATTGCGAGAAATTAGGATCATGGAAATCATGATCCAACCATGGCGACCTAGTTGAAAAAGATTATATAGGTAGATATTATCTAACTTAAAAGAACGTTATAAGTTTTGCTGAAGCACCAATTGCATTGAGCGTTAAATCCGCATTAATTCCTCAAGTCGCATTTTAAATTAGCACTAAGTGTAAATTCGTCATCTAATAAAGAAGGGATTAAGAACAATTTCTTCACTTCCGGGTTGGCAACTAAATATGGAAAATACATATAATCTGAAATAAGAAGGGGTAGCACGAATGAAAAAGAAGCGATCGAGGGTAAGTTCCTAAAGATACGCACTACGGGTAAGCAACGAAGTTTTGGTACCAGTAGGGTTTGAGCCAGGAGTAGCATTGTTGGAAGATATCTGAAAAGAAGAAAACAAGTTTAGTTTAGATATAGAGAAAGTCCTTAATAGAACACCCAAATGTAATATTAAGGCTAGGATCCAATCACAATATATTATAACCTAGAAGAGGGATGCTCTAATCCAAGTTATAACATATTTGAAAGGTAGGTGAATGACGATTCACCAATTTCCACCATGAAAAATGAAATATAAATTATTAGGTTTTATTTGGTTTTTAGAAATTCCTAGATTCTTTGAGATTCATTGAACTTTTCAATGGCATGTTTCAATCTCGAGTGTGCCCTTCATGTTTTGTGACTGGGATACCGAGGATCACAAAACAAGGTGTGAAGTAACCATGCAAATTACTTGGTACCCTTAATGTTTTTCACTTAATCGTTGTGCCGGTAAACCACACGCGCTCCTTCGACCTCATGAAAAACTTTAAGTCACCCTTTGCCTACCTTGTTAAGTCCAAGTTAGTGTGCCGGTAAACCACACACGCTCCACCAACGACTTAAACAAGGTGCAAAGTCTAATTTCATGGATTAGCACCTTATTCACATTTTTCCTAAAGTAACAAAGATTGGGAATTTATAAAACATTTAGTTACTTTATAATATTCATCATACTTTTAATGAGAATTTATAAGTCACTGTCCTACCCATTCGGCTAACGACCCTCCACCAGTCAAGGAAGCGGTGGGTGAGAGTGGACACCCATTAAGTTGCCATTTTATAGGCAACAACCTTATACCCCCCTTATAGACCGGCTTCGTGAATGAGACATACTAGCGGTAAGACGACTTGATCTTATATATATATATATATATATATATATATATATATATATATATATATATATATATATATATATATTATTAAACTTATAATATTATAAAGTATAAGGGTTGAATTTTAACTTTTAAAATTCTAAGGGTTGGAACTAAAGTTTTTAATATGACTTTACTTGTTCCAAAACTTGAGGGCAAGTTTTGTAAACTTTCAAAATTTTTCATTTCTCATAACTTATGATTTTATTAGAGTATTAAAATGAAGACTCTTCATTTTTATAACTCTTGTGTTCTTTTAATAACTTTAATAAAAGTGTGACTTTTGGTTTTCCATAACTTGAGGACAAGTTATGGACTCCATTAAAACACATTATGATCAAGAATTAAACTACCAAGTAGGTTACAAAGAATTCCTATGATCATCTAATCTTCATAAGTTCAAGAACATGATTATGAACACTTTCAAGAATCATAAATTACACTTAAAAACTTGTAATTTTGATAATTGTTATTGTAAATGGATTAGCATAAACATTACACCAACTAAAACAAGTTTTAAAACACCAAAACAGTTTAGGGTAATGTTTCTAGTCCATTTCCAGCAACAAAAGTCGAAAATCTGCATTCTGAGGCTCCTACTCGTCGAGTGCACGAACCTACTCGGTGAGTAGGATGAATTTACACATGAACTCGGCGAGTCCCCCCATGGACTCGGCGAGTTCAGCAGGCAGATTGCACAATATCAACTTTTTTCCAACAATTTTTCACAAATAACAAACAAACAAGCATAGGCTCTGATACCACTGATGGGTTTTGAGCATTCTAACACTTCCTAAGTGTGCATGCAACCCTAATAACCTTGGATCTATGTTTGTCTAATTTTTCATGCAAAGTTGATTTCCAAGGTTATGATCCTATCTAGCATACATGGGGAACAATTTTAACTTGAATGAAAGATAGAACTACATACCTTGTTGTTGCTTTTGATCCTTGAAACCTTGTGAGCCTAGCACCCCAAGTGTGATGCCTCAAATGCTTCACACAACACCAAATACAAAGGAGTAAACTTGGAGAGAATCTTTCACTTGCAAAAATCGGCTCTAGCCCTCTTGTTTCTTTGTACAACCGATTTTGGTGGAGCATGGGTCCTTTATATAGTGTTGACACATCTAGGGTTACACCATGTAAACCCTAATGTGTCATGACTCTTCATTTCCATGACCCATGGGTTTGTAACTCCCATGAAGCCTCCATGGAGCATCCAATGGATTAAACCTAAATTGATTATCCATGGAGCCTTTTAGCCCACTATATAAGTTATGCATAATTTACATAATCAACCCATATATTTAATTAGTTATCTTTTGACCACTTAATTAATTCTAAGATTAATTCTTGATCAAACTAATTAAATAATATTATTAATATATTAGAACTTATAATATATTAATAAACCACAAGTATTATTTCTCTCATTTAGTCTATCCAATTGCATGGTGCCATGCAACCTAAATGGACCATGCCGGGTCGGGTCAAGTACGTACCAGAAATAGTTATGGACTTAGACACCTTATCCAACACCAGTCACATCATGTAATGAGAATCTCAGAATAGAAACTTAATAGAGTTAGATAGTGGACTTCACCTGAAGTAGAATCAAACATCTTAACTTGATCAACCCTATGATCCTTCAGGTAAATAGGCAGTTTTGTAACCAATGCCCCTTGTTTTGGAAATATAAACATATGGACTCTATGGAAATGGTACACGGGACTATCACAAACTTAGACTTTCTCTTTACCATTTGGTCAACCGAGTTGACTATGGCCGATCCTTTTCCATTGGGAAGAGAAAGCTTTTACTGGGTATCCAATGTTACCATTGTCAATGTCCATTGAAGGTTTGGGAAGTTGATCTTCTAATCAAATTTGGTTTACTAGTCCTCAAATCATTTCTGATTCATCAGCACCAAGAAAATAGATAAGATCATTAAGGGTCATGTCACAGTCTATTTCATAGTAGTCCCAAAGGAACTCACTATGTGACTTAGAAAGTGATTGAACATCCAACTTTCTTAAGACTTTGACACCCAACTCTCCTGGCTTGTCAATATGTGACTTCATCTCCAAGATATGATCACACATAGACCTTGCTTGCCAATAGGGCTTGAGTGACCTTGAACTTGTGGGTTTGGAAAAATAATTGGAGGAGGTGGAGGAAGTGAAGCTCCAAGAGATTTGGGAAGATCATAAATGTCTGAACTAGACATCTTTTGGGAGATATTCAAGATATTTGATCTAAAGTCCTTAATATAACACCCAATATGAAATATTAAGGCTAGGACCCAACACAACATTTTATAACTTGGAAGAGAGATGACGTAATCCAGGTTATAAAATATTTGACGGTTGGTGAATGACGATTCACCAATTTCCACCATGAAAATGAAATAATTTATTAGGTTTTAATTGGTTTTGAAACTCCTAGATTCTTTTGAGATTCATTGAACTTTTCAATGGCATGTTTCAATCTTGATTGTGCCCTTCAGGTTTTGTGACTGGGATGCCGAGGATCACAAAACAAGGTATGAATAACCATGCAAATATACTTGGTACCCTTAATATTTATCACTTAATCGATGTGCCGGTTAACCACACGCGCTCCACCGATCCTATGATAAACATTAAGTTACCCTTTGCCTACCTTGTTAAATCTAGGTTAGTGTGCCAGTTAACCACACACGCTTCACTAACCGACTTAAGCAAAGTGCAAAGTGTAATTTCATGGGTTAGCACCAAATTCACATTTTCCTAAGTAACTAAGATTGGGAATTTATATAAGTTTAGTTACTTAGTATTTATCATTAATACTTTTAATGAAGGGATAATTATAGTCCTTATCCTACCCGTTCGACTAACGACCCTCCACCCGTCAAGGAAGCGGTGGGTGAGAGTGGACACCCATTAAGCTGCCATTTTATAGGCAACAACCTTATACCCCCTTATAGACCGGCTTCGTGAATGAGGCCTACTAACGGTAAGACTGACTTGCTCTTATACAAATATATATATATATATATATATATATATATATATATATATATATATATATTAACTTATAATACTATAAAGTATAAGGGTTGAATTTTAACTTTTAAAATTCCAAAGGCTTAACTTGGAATTAAAGTATTCATAAGGGAAAACTTTTCAAATTCCAAAACTTGAGGGCAAGTTTTTGAAACTATTCAAACTATTCAATTCCATAACTTATGTGTTTAAAGTAGTTTTTAATACAAAAAACTCTTCAAGTTCCATAACTTGAGGACAAGTTATGGAAGACTTTAAACTATTAAAAGAATGTAACTTTTCCTTTATTCATAACTTATGAAATATTTATGAGTTTTATGATTTTTAAATGTGACTTTTCATGTAACTTGAGGACAAGTTACAAAATCACATTTTAGAATCAACTCTTAGATTAAAATGAAAACAACAATTTCACATAACTTTCCTATTAATCTAAGCAACTCATAAGAACAAGATAATTCAAATCAAACTTTTTCATGAAATTAGCCTAACCATTAAACTAATACAAAACATGAGTCTATTGATAATTATCTTTGAAATTGGATTAGAATGAACATTACCACATCAAAAACAAGTTTATAGGTTCAAAAACAGCTTAGGGTAATGATTCAAGTCCAATTCCAGCCTTAAAAGTCGAAAATATGCTGTCAGGGGGTCCTACTCGTCGAGTGTATGAACCTACTCGAAAGGTAGTATGAGTTTCCTCATGGACTCGGCGAGTCCATCAGTGGACTCGGCAAGTCCAGTGCCCAGACAGCCCAAAAATCGATTTTTTCAGCATTTTTCAGCACTTTGCATCAAGTATAATTAAAAACAAGCCTTGGCTCTGATATCACTGTTGGGTTTTGAGCATTCTAACACTCCTAAGTGTACATGCAACCCTAAATACCTTGGATCTATGTTTTCTCTATTATATATGCAAATATGAATATTCCAAGGTATTACCCTATCTAGCATACAATCTATGATACTTGGGTAATAAAAAACAAGTTTGAAGACATACCTTTTTATGTAGCTTGATTCCTTGATGCTTAAGTTCCGAGTGCCCCAAGTGTGACACCTCAAATGGTTCACACAACATCAAATACACTTGGAATAACTTCGATAGAAATGAACCACTTCATGAAATCGGCTAGCCCTCACCATACACACATAGTTCTCTCATGGTGTACGATTTTGACAAGAATAAGATGCTTATATAGTTTGTCACAATTAGGGTTACACCATGTAAACCCTAATTGTCATGGCCTTTCATTTCCATGATCCATGGGTACAAAAACACCATGGAACATCCTATGGGTTTTAACCCAACTTGATAATCCATGGAGCATTAGCCCACTATACAAGTATGGATGATTTACAAAATCAACCCATATATTTAATTAGTCTCCTTTTGATCACTTAATTAATTCCAAATTAATTCTTGATCAATACTAATTAAATAATCTTATTAATAAATCAGAAGTTATAATATATTAGTAAACCTTAAGTGTTATTTCTCTCATTTTAGTCTATCCAAATGCATGATGCCATGCAACCCAAATGGACCATGCCAATCGGGTCAAGTACATACCAAATATAGTTATGGACTTAGACACTAATCCAACATTTGTCTGATAGACACTTCCTAGGTTCGACACATGGGACATAGGGTGTACGTCACTAAGCTTGGAGGGTAGTTGGAGTTTGTAGGCTACCGGACCGATCCGTGCGAGGATCTCGAATGGTCTGGTGCATCGGGGATTTATGTAATGCCCCGATTCCCAGGTATTGTTTAAAGAAGACTTATGGGGTAAAGCTCTACTCGACGAGTTAGTTGACCTAATCATCGAGTAGGTGCGGGGTGGGAGCGCGTATTAAGTGACCTACTCGACGAGTCCATATTAGGACTCGGCGAGTAGGAGCTGGCAATTGAAAACCCTAGATTCTGGGGTTTGCACCCCTATTTAAGGGAACCTTAGCCTCCCTTGGGCCTCTTTACAGTTCTAGAGAGTCCTTAAAACCCTAATACACGTGTATGTGTGCCATTGTGTGATTGAAGCTTGAAAAGAGGATTTTGGAGGGAGAAGGCTTAGAAGAGAAGGATATTGGAGCAAGTGGAGTGTGGGAATCAGCTCTTATCTCAGTTGTCATCTTCTGGAGGTAACCAAATCGCCTTTTTCCTTGTGAATCTCTTCTATTGGTTGAGTTCTAGGGTTTTTGGTGAAATATTAAGTTGAAAGGATGAGCTATGGGCTAGATCTGAGGTTGTAACTTCAGATCTTGACCCTCCTTGGATTCTAGAATCATAAAGTTGCTGTATTGGTTGTGATTGAGGTCCCTCTTGGACTTGAAGCTCCATTAAGAACTTGAAATAGAAATTTAGAGTCTTTATAGCCATACATGCACGTAAAGTTTGCAACTTTACGTGATAAGTATGTCCTAGAAGCTTGGATCTGTGATTTGGAGCCACTGCATGGCTCAAAACAAGTCTGTATGGAAAGAGGACTGAATGGACTCGGCTATTCGCAAGGTTGAGTCGGCGAGTCACATGAAGATGGCCGTGAACTCGACGAGTTGGATGAACAACTCGGCGAGTCCGATGAAGATCACCATAAGACTCGACGAGTTGAAGAACAACTTGGCGAGTCGGATGAGTTTTCCCTAGGATATGTATGTGTGTGTATCCGTCAAAGTTGCAAGGAGGGAACTGGACAGATGGCCTGAAAGTTTGAACGAAAATCGATGGAACTCGACGAGTCACCCCGATGACTCGGCGAGTGGGATGTGCTTCAAGGCACTCGGCGAGTTGGGGTCAACATGGACTGTTGACCTTGACTGAGGACTTTGACCAGTGGTTGACTGGTGGGTTATGGAGTACCTGGTAAGGTTAAGGACTTATGGGTATATTGTATTATGGTCATAGGTGGTGGAGCCTGTGTCAAGTGATCCGAGGGTTGGAGTTTATCTTCCGAGTCGACATTTGCGAGATGAGTTATCCTCACTATATCAATAGGGTCTACGGCACCAAGGTCGACCCTTTATGATTTACATCCTGGTTTAGGATGGTTGCTATGTTATTGCTATGCTAGATTACATCCTGGTTTAGGATGGTTGCCATGTTATTGCTATGCTAGATTACATCCTGGTTTAGGATGGTTGCCATGTTATTGCTATGCTAGATTTCATCCTGGCTTAGGATGGTTACTACGTTAGATTTCATCCTGGTTTAGGATGGTTGTTATGCTAGAGATCGGTTAGATCGGTTGTTATGGTATGTTACATACGGATTTGATCAGCTAGATCGGAATCAGGATAGATAGTATGTTATGCCTTATGATCCGTAAGGATTTGTATGCTAGTGACCTGCTAGGTCGGTACTCTCATTATGAGAGGAGTCTATGGTTGGTGATCAGTGTGACATATATGTTTGATGTTGTATATGCCAGTATATGATAGTTATGCAAACATGGTTATTTGCTTGAATGGTTGGGTTGAGGCGGTCCTGCTTTGTGCTGTAGGCTAACATACCCTATGAGCGGTCCGAGAAGACTGCAGGCCCACGAGGCGGACCAGTCATGCCGAAGGCTCGGGATAGATTCAGATAGATTGTAGGCCCGGTAGGGCGGTCCAGTCAGGCCGATGGCCCAGTATAGATTTACATAGACTGCAGGCCCAGTAGGGCAGTCCAGTCAGGCCGATGGCCCAGTATGCATGATTGTTTGATTGATTGTTACTGATATGGTATTGTGAGTGTGGTATTGGTATTTTGGGGGTAGCTCACTAAGCCCTTGGGCTAATAGTTTTCAGTTATTGTTTCAGGTACTTCAGGAGATCGTGGCAAGGTAAAGGCGTGACCGTACCGCTCCTCATCCTTATGTTATGATTCTGGGACGCTCTGATGGATATTGATTTGAAAACATTTTGTAAACGATACTATTTGACTTTTATTCATGACTTAAAAAGTTTGAATTTAGCGTGAAATTTATGGATGTTACAATTTAGTTTAACTTTCCTTTCAAATCGTGACATATTTCCCCGAGGGAGATCTTTAATAATACCCTGATCCCTTACTTGGGATTCCAAGGCTTTAACCTGCTATAGCTCTTTTTGTCGGCGTTACGATGTTTGGGGTCGTGTTCGGGTTTTGACTATCCTTTTTGTGGTTTCTCAAATAATCTCGTGTCTAGTGAGTATGCTATTGGGCGTTTGTCCTCTTGTTAGTTGGGTGTCTCTCACCTCCGCCCAACAGAGGATGCTCTGCACCTCTGGCCACCCAGGGCCTCGAGGGGGTGCAACTCCTATACTTGAGTGGCAATTGTTGGTATATGAGTACTTGATTAGGGATTTGTCTAGCGTTAGCCGAAGCTTCGAGTGCGTGATTTAGGGACAAGTGGGTCTCCCATGCCTTGCCAATGTCTATTACACATGCTTCTCTTTGGGGTGCGGATTCTTGTTTACCTCGTTCTTGTCAAGTGGGATTTCTAGAGCTTCGGTGGTCTAACACTTATGAGTGTTGAATACATGGAATGTAATATGTCTAAACTGAGCTCTTAGGTTAATCGGAGACTATGGGTTATCAGACCTTTCTTGGCAAGGACTTTTGAATGGTCTTCTAGGGATCGTGATCCTGGTGTCCTAGAAGTACAGTTTTCTGGGCCTTAAGAGTTGGTACTATGGTCACCAAGGTTGAGTTTGTGTGATGTAGTTAACTTTATGAGTCTTAAATTATCTTGGGAGTTTTCTCCCTAGGGTTTTTTTTCCAAGCTAATGGTATGTCAGCCTTTTCCAGTCCCTTGATGTTGGTTGAACATGTCTCCGATTCGGGGTAGGGAGAATCGATCCTTGGGGATGGGATTGTCTGGCTTAATCGTAGTCGATGGTGCTTATGGTAATTTCGTCTTTCTCCCGTTATGAGTTAGACAGGTGGTTTCTGTGGTTAGGGACTGGGTCTGATGTTTCCTTTATATGATATGCCGATCTTATGATCAGACACTATTTGTTCTTGTGACCGTGTTAAGTGGTATCGGGTGTTTGGTTGTTGGGGTGTTTCCAGGAGTCGAGGTGATTCTATCTCTGTTTAGCACATGGTTGAGGTTTCCAAAGGGATTTTGGGACTCTTTGGGGAAAAGTTGGAAGCCTCTCGGATTCCCTCGATGCCTTTTGCTTCTTGATTTTTCCATCTTTATTGAGCTAGGGAGGGGCGTGGTATCTCTTACATATGGACTTAAGGGTCTGGTTGTTAGGGATTTCATCGTTATCGACTGAAAGAGTTTAGTTATCTAGTTGGGTAAGACGAAAGTCTATTTGCAGAGCTCGAGGTTTGTAAGGTGAGGATCCAGTCTGTCCGTGCCAATTGGTGGCATTGGACTCCTTGTTACAACAGGTGTTACATCAATTTGGGGAGTATTGGTTGCTACGAATAACAGGGTGTTCTACGTTTATGTTCTTATTGTTGCTAGTTTCGTTTTCATTGTTACCATTGGATCTATCTTGTTTCCACTTGTTAGGTGTTCTGATGTTCATGTTCTTATCGTTGCAAGTTTTGTTTTCATTGTTACCATTGGATCTATCTTGTTTCTGCTTGTTAGGTGTTCTGATATTCATGTTCTTATCGTTGCTAGTTTCGTTTTCATTGTTACCATTGGATCTATCTTGTTTCTGCTTGTTAGGTGTTCTGATGTTCATGTTCTTATCGTTGCTAGTTTCGTTTTCATTGTTACCATTGGATCTATCTTGTTTCTGCTTGTTAGGTGTTTTAGCGTCACAAAGGTGCTGCTATAAGTCAAGGGAATTCGTAATCCGACTTCTGCCAGGTTTTTCCACTATAGATGGATGTGACCCGACCG
The DNA here is from genome assembly GCF_052849685.1 of Lactuca virosa. NCBI lineage: Eukaryota > Viridiplantae > Streptophyta > Magnoliopsida > Asterales > Asteraceae > Lactuca > Lactuca virosa. The sequence goes on along the minus strand of NC_136428.1, from coordinate 433,483,069 downwards.
CACATACTTAGGATTTTAAAAGGTACTTGGCTGTGGGGTTCTGTCCTAATCAACATTCAGATCAGGGACAGGAAAAATGATGCGGGATCGCACGTTCTTAGTTTATGGAATCCTAACTATATATGATACTAACGTTCATATGGAACCATCATGGTCCATTCGTAAGGATTCTTTAGCTTCTCCGTGATTTACGGATTTGCTCGACTGGGGAAATAGTTTTTGATTATGTTTTCAATTTGCAAGACCTTTTTGTGAAAATTCGTTACATAAAGTTTATCATTCGAAATAAACCAAAAATCTCGGTAGGGTTTCTTGTCGTCTCTTCCTGTCTAGTTGTCAACTCCCTAGTCAGTCATCTCTGGTGGATAGTCTCTCTTGAAATGTCTTGTTGCACCGCACTTGTGGCAAACTGGACTTACTTCTAGGTTGAGGGTCGGAGTGACGCATGGGGCTGGGGCCCTACAATAGCGGGAGGTGTGTCCCATCTTGTTGCACCTTTTACAACGAAATGTCTGGCAGGCTCCCTAATGATGGTATTTGCACTTGTTGCAGGGTGGATTGTTCCCAAGGTATGATCGTCTTGATGTGGGAGGAGTAGGATTTGTAGTGGTAGGGACTGATCCCGCTTGATGCCTTTTAGTAAGCCTCTGAGTCGAACTACCTCCTTTTTCATTCCTGAACTTTCGTTTCTTGTTCTTAGGTTTAGGTTTTTGAGTGCATTTGTGAGTTTTCCTTTGTTGGTTTCCTTGGTTGTTGTTACGGTTGAAATTACCGACACTGCTTCCAACTTCCTTTGTATCGTTGGCATTAAAGTATGCCATGACGGCTGCCACGGCCACTGTTATAGTGGCTTGGAGAGTGGCGGGGTCTATTCATAGGACTGGTGCATAGTCGGGGTACTGGTTGTCTTTATGAGAAGACATTACTCTGTTGCACACGAAAGGTGAGCTCGTAAGTACTCGCAGTTAGTTTCAAGTAAGTTTACTCGTATAATCTTAACATACTGGGGTTAATTGTGTCAACCTACATCCCCATGATGCAGTTATGGTAGAGAGTGGAAACATGTATTATCTGACGTAAAGTCCGTCCAAACAGCACATAGCTAGCAATATGGTTAACGGATTTGGTTGTATGGATTCTTGGAGGATGTACTCCTCTTGGTTTACTACTATTGGTTGCGATTAAGGGCATTATGGACCTAAGGCAAGTAGTGTGGTGATCCTCTTTTGGCGCACAAAGTGCTTGGCCATTTCACTTATATTAAGGGTGCCCTTTTTGTGTTCCTTACGCTGTTAAGGCTGTCCTAGCCTTGATTGCTATGAGTTGTGGTCTCCAAATGACCATTTCCTCTTTTAAAGAGTGTACATGGTCTACATGGTTTTCTGGTCCTACTGGTGGGTTTCGTAAGGCATTTGGAATGGTGTTCTTGTTACTTGTGGGGGATCGGATTTACACTGTTTCACACTGGGCTTTGCTTATGGTCTCCATTACTCTATGACGGAGAGTTGGAAACCGGGAGTCAATTCGGGTTACTCGTGACCCAAACGGATGTCTGATTTGTGAGGGTGTTGGCTATCGGAGTTCGGTGTGCGTCGATTGTGGATCGGATTGTCTTTTGTGGAGATGCGCCCTGAACAGGGTATGAGTCAATTCCTAAGCTCATCTTTGCGTGGGTATTGTTTTGTTTCCAGGTATGTTCATTCCAGGGGCACTTATATTGGGTGGTTACGTATCTGGGAAGAGAAAGGTGAAAGGGTCTCTGGTCTGCTCCCAATCGGGTAAAGCTCATCAAGGGTTTCCTTGGCGCTTTCATCCTTGCTGGTTTCTTAGTCGGAATTCTCCCTTTCACAATTCATCTCTGGGTACCCCTTAGGGTCCCCTTCTGGATTTTCCTCTTGAACTTCTTTTGGTCTCTCCTTGCCCCATCCGCAAATCACCGTGATATGGTAGTAGAAGTCTTGGCGAGGAATTTCAACTACGTTGTTTGTGCGAGAATCGAGGTACGAGATATACGGGGAAAGTTTAGGTGTGAGGGGGGGTTTATAGTATCCTAAAATACTCCTATAGTATTTTAAACCTGATGTTCGAATTCTAGTATTCTGTTGTGCGCATAGTTGGTAAGTTTTAGGTTTGTTGCAACACCACCATCACTCCCAAGCACATGTTGGTCATATCTCGAATAAATATAGTTGATCAGGCTTTATTTATCCTAGATATGATTACATAACTGCCTAGGTTTGACTGTAGTGTTCAACCTTTAGTTACTTTTGGTTTCTTCTCGTTATGATACTGGGTTAGTAGTTTTGTATACTTTTATAAAATACTTATCTTCTTAAAGTATACTTTTAGGCAGAGTTTGTTGTAGTCCCATTGTATTTAAAGTTGTATATCTCGTATGGCTAGATATACCAGTTCACTATAAACAATGCCGTGATACCAATCTGTCACACCCCCGGACCAGACGGCGGAAACGTCCGGAGGCGGGTGACTTCATTGTGCAGTATCATAACAATTGAATATAAATGAAACAGAGCAATCCAAACATCATACATTGAGATAATAAACTTACATTGTTTACATATTGTATTTGTCCTTCGAATTACACAAAAGAGACATAAGTAGAAAAATCCAAACTACAACTAATATTCTTTCATCCGCATCCCATGTTACCTGCTTACTAGATCCCTGAGAATACAAGTCGTTTTGAAAAGCGTCAACTAAAAAGTTGGTGAGTTCATAAGCATTTTTGTATAAAATCGTTTACACATGTTTAGAATCGTTCTCATTGTACTTTCATAAAATCCGATATTTTCTATGAAATCGTTTGAAGTCTTGCCTTGAAAATCATGAATATATGTGTGCATGTCATTACTTTTGTTGATCCTTATAAGGAGTGATTTTGAAAAATATTGTAATTTGTGAAAGCGAGCTGTGTCTGAGAATAGTTCTTTTGAATGGTAATAGTCATCCGTTTCCAGAAAAAATCCCTTATTTTCAAAAAGAGAATATGGTTGAAAATCTTGTTCCTCTTATCGAGTAAAATTGAGTGTGCGTTCTAGTTTATCGTTATCGTAATCGTAGAAAATCGTTTTCTCCAGAAAATCCTATATTTTCTGCTATAAAATATTCGTAAGTTCTAGTTCCAACTATGTATATGTGTGGGTTAGTTTATCGTTTTCAAAACTGTTTACAAACGTTTTCCATAGAGTCCTACGCTTTTTAATTTGTAAATTAGCAGTATTACGACTCTATACTTGTTAGGAGAAAGAATCAACATGGCAATTATGGACATTCTATGCTATGAAAAAGGACAGTCAACACAACAAATGCGGACCATCACCTATCACGTGTAGGACAATCAACACAACGTGCCAAAATTTATTTATGAGGTTTTCCTTACATAAATTTCTAGTTAATATAACATATTATAGTGAGTCGTTATAACCATACTAATCTGACGGAGTGCCTGTTTTGGCGTTTCTCAGGCGCCCTCGGTTTGGAAAAGACATTTGTAACCCTAGACTGGCATGTCTAGCTGTAGCGAACAACGAAGGTGCGGGGTGTCAACCCCGTATAGATCTATACATAAATTCCCGCTCTCCCTCCAGGAGACTCTGGCTATAACTCTTTACAGGACTTTAGGCGTACACTAATATTTTTATATTTAGGTACTTTCGAGATTTGTCTGACTAGAATATTGACAACCTTTCGAGCAATCGTTAGAGATCCATTATTTGTTAGATAAATAATGAAATTCGTACTCATTGAATAGAAATATCGTTCTCGTTCCATATCGTTGATTGTGCTCGTTAACTGGGTGCTCGTGTTCGTTCCTTTTCGTTTATTGAAAAATAAGTCATTTTAGTCAAGAGAAAAAGTGTCAAGTTATAATTTGTATAAATTTATAACTGCCGGTTATGACACACATTTTCTGTTTTATGACATATAAGACATTACTTATGTTCTTGGAGGTTTTACGACAGCAGCTTACGACATGCAAATATTTCTGTCATAAAGGCTCTATTTGTATATTTTCTTGACGCAAACTTTTATATCGAATATTTATAAAATACTCCCTGATAGTTTGCAAATAGTCACAAAGTTTACATTTTCGAAAATTTCTAGAAATGGTGTCCACTTATCAAGGTCCCTTTTTATAACTTTTATCTCTAGACATGAAAGCATAGATAAAGGGGTTAAGTTGGACACACCCAATAGTTGGGAGGCTATTTTGTACACAAAGTATCCTCTGTTCTTTATGAAGTTGTGAAATCTTACGTTCATGAGTATATTACTAAAATAATAATTTAATAATATTTCACACACACATACAAACATACGTATACATGCAATTATTCAAGTGTTTAGGCAAGATTTGACTTGTACTCTCCCCCATAAACATTAAAACATTGAAAAAAAGGTGGGGTATGAAGCTCACCTGGAGTTGGTTGAGGAGTTGTTTGGAGTTATGGAGTGAAGATCTCAAGCTTAAACTTTTGGCTGAGTTGAGGAACTCCTCTGGGAAGAATGTTATCCTAAGGTTGATTATCACATATTATTATGAATAAAATAATATGGATTCATCTTGAAAATTATGTAAAATCTTAGATGAGTGGAGAAATTACTTTAGAAAAACTCCAGGGAAGATTTGAGAAATTTTGCTTCCAGCAAGATCCTTGTTCTTGCCTTTGGGATAAGCTTTTGAGAGGAAATGAGAGGAGTGAGAGGAAATGGATAGCCCAATCTTTCTTCTACCGTCGTTGTTTTAAGAGTATAAGAAAAAGGGAGGAATATTTGGTGCATGGGGATCTGCTGGTCCATGCATGGATATTTGGTGGGTAAAGCATGAGATACTATGATTTGCATGGGGAATAGGAGTTTCATCAAATCACCAAGTCACACTCTTTGTCCTTATCTTGATTTAGGATAGGATCTTCCTAAATCCTAAGCTTTTATTTTATGAAAATATGATTTAAATAATTAAATTTGGCATAAGATAGAGGTTTTAGGGGTCTCAGTTAAGAAAAACACGAGTTTGGTGGGATTCCCGACCTCAAAATACCCCAAAATGGAGAAAAGGTCCGAAATAGTCCAAAATCCGGAGCTAAAAGGTGAATTCCGGAGTCATAGGGTGATTTCCGAAGCTCTAAATCAAATTCCGGAGGGGAGGGGAGGGTCTGCGAGGTTCCGAAGTGGTTGGGAGGGAGGTTCCGGAGGCGCTGGACGAGTTCCGAAGGAAGTTCTCAAGTTCCGGAGTCAGGTGCGAAATTGGCCGGTCCGGACCGAGGTGCGAGATGGACTAGGCAATTCCGAAGTCAGGCTTAAGCGAAGTCATTCTGGAGCTTACTCCCCGGAGTCAACCTTCCGGAGCAGTGAGGAGTTCCGAAGCATGCTGAATTCCGACGTGAGAACCTTCTTAGCTCCTTAGAAGGTATCCGACCAAGAGGGTTCCGGACCAAGAGGGTTCCGGATCAAGAGGGTCCTTTTGGGGTTTCCTTTTTTCGGTTTTGAGCTGTTTTCGACTGAGGAAGGTACTTAGCGAGATTTGAGAGAGATTTAAGATACGTGGAGAGATTTGGGAGAGATTTCACATACTTGGAGAGATTTGGGAGAGATTCGATATACTTGGAGAGATTTCACATACTTGGAGAGATTTGGGAGGGATTTCACATACTTGGAGAGATTTGGGAGAGATTCAATATACTTGGAGAGATTTCACATACTTGGAGAGATTTAGGAGGGATTCAATATACTTGGAGAGATTTCACATACTTGGAGAGATTTGGGAGAGATTTCACATACTTGGAGAGATTTGGGAGAGATTCGATATACTTGGAGAGATTTCACATACTTGGAGAGATTTGAGAGAGATTCGATATACTTGGAGAGATTTCACATACTTTGAGAGATTTCACATACTTGGAGAGATTTGGGAGAGATTCGATACACTTGGAGAGATTTGCATCCTAACACTACATGGCTCCTTAGGAACTCATATTGTACACTTAGGTATGTTAGCAAAAATCTCACATTAGTCCTTGCTTACTTGAGGACGGAATTTATTAGCCAAAAAGGCTAGTTGTGACAGTATACTTCAACCCAATACATATCAATGGGCCCCATCATATGATATATTTCAACCCAAAACATCTCAATGGTCCCCGCCATAGGGTATATGCCAACCCAATACATATTAATAGGCCCCACCCAGGGGTATATTTTAACCCGAACATACATGAAAAAGTCACAAATACAATTACCATTCTACACAATATAATCTAGTGGGTCGGCATTGGTGCCTTCGTCCCACGTGTATAGTGAGAAGACTCGCCTCTCAGATGATAATCAACTGCTACTGCTCTCACTACCGGAAATATAGATTCTACACACCTCCTACATAGTCACACAAAGTAAACTCTTAGCCCTTCTTCCAAAACTAGAAGTTTGACCAAAACTCAACTCAAGTCAAAAGTCAACGGTCAAAGTCAGCGGTCAAGGTTGACTTTAGACGACCACCACGTCGTGGCCAATCATGACCACATTGTGGCCCATAAACAACAACACAGAAGAGATTTTCTAGATGCCACACCATGACGACCTTATGCCACACTGTGGTCACTAGGTTTATAACAGCTTAATGGGTTAAATCATTTTCTTTGATTCTAAGAGCTCCAAAGCTTAGATCTGGTCCTTCCTATGGTCTAGATGGATAAAGTTTCCAACTTTATCCCTTAATACCCTCCAAGAGAACAAGATCTCAAACCCTAGGTCCAATCAAGGCAAAACATATCATGGACTTAATCATTGAGCACTAAATCTTGAAAGTTACCTAACCATCAGTTCCATAAGAGTTTCTAGCACCAACACCATCATAAAAACTCGTGCTTTACAGACATGCATGTCCAATGTATGTCTTGAAGTCATATTATGTCAAAATAGGGGTTTTACGACCAAGATTTCATGCATGAAACCAAAACTAATTTATACTTCAGATCCAAGTCACGAAACACCCTAAATGACCTAAAGATTCATAAAGTTGCAAACTTGATGATATATCACCACCCCAACCCACCAATACATGAAGAATAAGAGACAAATATAGAGATCTAGCAACTTAGCAATATAAATATTAAGTCTTCGACACTCACTAAGGTCCAGAAGATATGGTAGCAGATGAAGATGATGCTTGCAAGGTGAACCACCACACCAGAAAGGCTTCATTCTCCATGAAAGATTACAAAGTTACCAAAATGAGCTCACAAAATGCAAAAGAGGCTAGGGTTAGGATTTCTGACTTTAAGAGAGTGATGGAGGTTGGATGATCACGAAACCCTAGCCATTAAGTCCTTTAAATAGGGTCCAAAGCCCAAGGATTAGGGTTTTCTCCAAAAATAGCTGACACGATGTGGTAACCCATGGCCACACTATGGCGGGTCATTAAAATCCCGCGGTCAAAAAGTTACTGCCACGACATGGTGAAGCTCCACCATGCCATGGCCACCCAAAATGAAAGTTTAAAATTAGAAATTAACTCATACCAGAAACGGGTGTTACAACTCTCATCCGCTTCAATCAGACTTTGTCCTCGAATTCCGTTGCTATAAATAACTCGGGGTAGTGCTCTCTCATCACCTATTCAGGTTCCCATGTCCATTTAGAACTCTTCCGGTGACACCATTATACCTTTACCAACTCCACCACCTTGTTGTGTATGGCTTTGATCTTCCTTTCAAAAATCGCCACTGGTCTCTCCACATAGTTCAGACGCTCGTCCACTAGAATATCCTCCAATGGAACTACTGCGAAATCATCAACCAAACACTTCTATTGCTGAGAGACGTGAAAATTGATGTGGATCTGACTAAGCTTGTCGAGTAAATCCAAATGGTATGCAACCCCGCCTACCCGGACAACAACCTTGAAAGGAACAATATACATGGGGCCCAACTCGCCCCGTTTCCTAAATCAGATGTGTAACATCATGATCTTTAGGTATGAATTTAAAGCTTAATATATATATATATATATATATATATATATATATATATATATATATATATATATATATATATATATATATATATATATATATATATATATATATATATATTCAGGGCAACTCGACGAGTTGGGAGGCTCCAACTCGTCGTGTAGAGTTATAGTGGCCGCACATTTTTCAGGATCTACTCGACGAGTTGAGAGGCATCAAATCAACGAGTTGGAGGTAGAATACGAAACCCTAATTTTTAGGGTGTTGCACTCTATTTAAGGAACTTATACTCCTTGGGTGGCCTCCTTATCCGCTCCTCTGTCCAAAGAAACCCTAATTCGTTCATACTTTCCCTTTTTATGTGTGTGTGAGCCTTAAGAGTGAGTTTTTGACAATCTTTTGAAGGAGCTAGAATTTTGAAGACGTTGGATTGAAAGGAAGGCTGTAGATCCGACATCTTCTCTGTTGTGGCAACCATTTTGAGGTATAAAGTCGATAACTTGGCCTTTTATTACTTAGATCTCCTCCTATGAAGTATATTGTCATTTTGGTTCATAATGGAGTCATTTTTGGGATTTGAGCATCTCATGACGCTATGACTTCAGATCTGGACATCTCATAGCCTATTTGGATTAAATTTGCCATCTTTATCAAGCCTTCGCCCCCCCTTTATGCCCTAAGTCCCTTAAAAAGCTTTGTTTGAGTGTTTTAGTCCCCTTGATGACATGCATGGACATAAAGTTAGCAACTTTATGTGGTATCTCAGCCCTAGGGACCAGATCTATAGTTTGGGGCATTAAACTCTCTTGGAAAGTGGCTGAATGTGTTTAGACTAGGAAAACTCGACGAGTTCCCTTGCCCAATCGGCGAGTTGGATTGGGGTTTCCTCGACCTTCTGGATACTGTGCGAACTCGAAGAATTGTTGTGATAACTCGGCGAGTTGACTAGGGTTTTCCCGGTTTTCTGAATACCAAAGGAACTCGACAAGTTGATAGATGCACTTAATGAGATGGGTCAACATGGACGGTTGACCTTGACTATTGACTTTGACTTTCACCATGGTTGACCAAGTTTGACTTCTGAGGGCATTTTGGGTATTCCAGGATGAAGTTAGTCATATGGTGATTGTAGGCTGTTGAGTTTGGAGTTGTGAGTTGGGATTGATATTACCGGTTCATCACAACTTGTGAGGTGAGTTCTCCTCAATATACTAACAGGGTCTAAGGCACCAAGGCCGAACCTTTTTGGATTGTATCCTGGTTTATCGTATGATGCTATGTGTAGCGATATGTTAGATCTCTATCCTAGTATATAGGATGATGCTATGATTGATGATCTGTTAGGCCTGTATGATTGTTGTATGTGTTAGATAGCGTTTGATATCTATGTGTTGATTGTATGATTGCGGGTGGGTTGATGTCACAAACCTAAACCGAGATGGCTTTTGATATCTATGTGTTGATTGTTATATAGCGTTTGATATCAATGTGTTGATTGATATCTAAGGGTTTCCGTCTTTTGTCTGCGTAGCTTTTCTGTCTGTCTCTAGAGGCTTTCAATCGTTCACGAATTTGAACAATCTTTTCATTCGTCTCCTTGATGATTTCCGAACCAGTGAGAGTGCTGTCAGGAACTTGTCCTTTAGCTAGTTGTGTGTGACCCACCTCAGCCCAGCATAGAGGGGATCTGCACTTACGACCATAGAGGGCTTCGAATGGAGCAACTTTGATACTAGTATGGTAGCTGTTTTTGTACGAAAACTCGACCAATGGTAAATGGATATCCCACGCTTTACCAAAGTCGATCACACAATCTCTCAGCATGTCTTCCAACGTTTGTATAGTTCTCTCACTCTGTCCATCAGTTTGTGGGTGGTGGGTTGTACTCATGTCCAGCCTAGTTCCCAAAGATTTTTGTATTGACTGCCAGAACCTCAAGGTGAATCTACTATCTCTATCGGAGATAATAGATATGGGAATACCATGCAGTCACACAATCTCTCTAATGTATGTTCTGGCCAGTTTCTCCATCTTGTCAGTTTCTTCAATTGGTAGGAAGTGTGCGGACTTGGTTAATCTGTCGACGATCACCCAAATGGTATCAAGTCCACCCGTTGTCTTGGGTAACTTTGTTATGAAGTCCATTGTAATCCGCTCCCACTTCCACTCAGGTATCTCCGGTTGTTGTAGTAAACCTGAGGGCTTTTGATATTCTACTTTAACTTTGGCGCAAGTAAGACACTTGCCTACAAAGGTAGCAATATCTGCTTTCATGTTAGGCCACTAATATAACGTTTTGAGATCCAGATACATCTTGTCTGAAACTGGATGAACAAAGTATCAGGTATTGTGTGCTTCGCTCATGACAACGTCTCTGAAACCACCGAGCTTCGATGTCCAGATCCGACCCATGAGGTAAAAGGATCCGTTACCCTTGACTTCTAAGTTCTTATCCATACCTCTTAGGGTTTCACCTGCCACATTTTTAGGTTTCAAGGCTTCCTGCTAAGCCTCCTTAATTTGTGCGGACAGATGTGAATGGATTGTCATAGTCAATGATTTGACTCTACGACCTGAGTACTCTTTCCGACTAAGTGCGTCAGCTACTACATTGGCCTTACCAGGATGATAACGAATTTCGGATTTGTAGTCATTTAGTAGCTCTACCCACCGTCGCTGCCTCATGTTGAGCTCCTTCTGGTCGAATATATGTTGAAGGCTTTTATGATCTGTAAAGATAGTGCTTTTCGTACCATACAGGTAGTGTCTCCAGATCTTCAGAGCAAATACCACTGCTCCTAACTCAAGATCATGAGTAGTGTAGTTGACTTTGTGTGTCTTAAGCTGTCTTGAGGCATAGGCGATAACCTTTCCTCGTTGCATAAGAACACAGCCAAGCCCTTGGTTGGATGCATCGCAGTATACCACAAAATCTTCTATCCCTTCTGGGAGGGACAATATCGGTGCGCTGCATAAGGCTTGCTTCAGCGTTTGGAACGCCTTTTCTTGTTTCTCATCCCAGTCAAAGGTCACACCTTTCTGGGTCAAGGTGGTAAGTGGTTTCGCAATCTTTGAAAAGTTCTGAATCAATCTGCGATAGTAGCCACCGAGGTCTAGAAATTGACGAATTTTCGTAGGCGTCTTTGGTGCTGACCAGTTCTCAATGGCCTTGATTTTGGAAGGATCCATGTGAATTCCCTCTTCGCTAACCACGTGACCCAAGAATTCGACTCTTCAAATCCAAAATTCACATTTAGAGAACTTCGCATAAAGGTTCTCTGCTCGTAGTGTTTCTAAGATCTGTCGTAAGTGTTGACTATGTTCCTCCTTACTGTGTGAGTAGATAAGTATGTCGTCAATGAATACGATCAAGAACTTATCTAATTAAGGACAGCATACCCGATTCATTAAGTCCATGAACACTGTGGGCGCATTGGTTAATCCGAAAGGCATCACTACAAACTCATAGTGACCATAACGAGTTCGGAAGGCTGTTTTGAGAACATCTTCCTCTAAAACTCGTAACTGGTGATACCCGGATCTTAAGTCAATCTTTGAAAAGTAGCTTGCTCCTTGAAGTTGGTCGAACAAGTCGTCTATCCGTGGTAGAGGGTATCGGTTCTTAACGGTAAGTTTGTTTAGCTCGTGATAATCGATGCACATACAGAACGATCCATGCTTCTTCTTCACGAACAAGACCGGTGCTCCCCTGGGTGAGAAGCTTGATCTAATAAATCCTTTGTTGAGAAGTTCAGTCAGTTGACTGGATAGTTCCTGCATCTCAGCTGGTGCTAGTCGGTAAGGCGATTTGGCTACAGGGGTAGCTCCTGGAATTAAGTCGATTCTGAACTCGACTTGACGTTGTGGTGGTAATCCTGGAAGATCTTCGGGAAATATGTCGGGAAAGTCGCAGACTTCTGGGATGTTCTTTATGTCTTTCACCTTTTGGCTCACATTGACGACGTGAGCAAGGAAGGCATGATATTCCTTTCGTAAGTACTTATGGGCTTGAATACTTGAGATGATTCTAAGGTTCGTGTCTGGTTTCTCGCCATAGATAACTAGGGTTTCGCTATTCGGTAGATTAAGACGAATGACTTTCTCAAAACACATGATGTCAGCACGATGGAGACTCAACCAATCCATGCCGCCGATGACGTCGAAACTTTTAATTGAGACATGCATGAGGTCGATTTGAAAGAAATAGCTATCTAGAGTTAGGGTGCATCCTATGTATATATCGTTAGTGCTCTCAATCTTCCCGTTATCCATTTCTATGGTGAACGTTTCTGTAAGTGCTTGTGGTTGTTGCTTAAGTAAGTGTTTAAATTTTTGATTCACGAAACTCTTCTCCGCTCCACTATCAAATAGTATGCATGCATATGAATTATTGAGGACAAACGTACCCGTGACCACCGTAGGGTCTGCCACGGCCTCTTCATGGCCTATCGCCAAAACTCTCCCTACTCCACCAGTATTCCCTGCCTTTGGACAATTCTGTTTGTAGTGTCCAACTTCACCTCACCCGTAGCAGGCCTGGCCTACTCCAATGCCAGGGACCTGGGTGATTGGTCTTGCCGGAGCTTTACAGAAATGGGCAGTGTGCCCTTTCCTGTTGCAGTTAGCACACTGCATCTCCCGATAGGGTCCGTTATGATGGAGGTTGCACTTCGGCAAACTCCCAACATATTGTTTTGCTGGTGCAGGGACAACAGGAGTTGTTGCGGCATGAACAACTACAATCTGCTATTTCTTGGTGGAGTTTCTGCGCCAATTTGTTCTTCTTTCCGTCCCAAAAATTCCTCTTGTTGTTAGTCATTTTGGCTGGTTCTAGGACAAGGGTTGTTACTTCTGGGCAGACTCCATGGTCAATGAGTCGCTGTGCCAATCGTTTGGCACTGTCGAATGTAGAGGGTTTCGAAGATAATACATTCCCCTAAAATGGAGGTACCAGTCCCCAGTAGTATCTCTCGATCTTCTTGCTCTCCGTAGGGACCATCCCTGGACATAAATCCACTAGATCACTAAAACTAGTCATGTAGGCTACTATGTCAAAGCCTTTCATGGTCAGGCTCCAACGTTCCTGCTCGAGCTTCTGAACTTCGCTCCTCGGGCAGTATTCACCTACCATCAGATCCTTTAGTGTATCCCAGCCCATCGAGTTAGCCACTATGAGAGTAGGTGACTTGACATGGCCATTCCACCATGTAAGGGCCCTATCTGAGAAGGTGCAGGCAGCAAATTTTACTTTGCTTCCTTCTGGGTAGGAGGAAATCTCAAAGATAGACTCCGTTTTCTCTATCCATTACGATAGAACAATTATTCCACCGCTACCGTTAAAGGCTTTGGGTTTGCAGTTGGTGAAGTCTTTGTATGAGTACTCCCTAGGGTGCCCGTGACTATCACCTTGGGTAGATTTAATACCCATTCCACCTCCACTAGTACCACTAGCGTTGATCTGAGTTAAGGCTGCCGTCACATCCGTGGTCACTGCAGCTTGAAAAACTACAAGATCGAATTGTGGATGAGGTGGTGGTTGAGTTGGAGTTCTTGGTGGATTGCGTCTGTTTGATTTAAGAGGAGGAATCTTTTAACTATAAGTTTATAAAAATGAAGATAATGGTTAGATGTCAATAGTAAGAAAAAATAAGGGTGTTCCTTGAACTAATTCACCATAGTTCAACATGTAATTGTTTGAGTGTTTTCAATAGAGGACTACTACTAGAAAGATGAAAGTATTTGGATAGAGATTTTCCAAGAGGATTAGATGCCTGTCAATTTCATTGGGATTATAGATGTATAGAGTTTTGGTAAACTTGACCTTGAAGTAGGTCTACAACATACCAACATAGAGAAAACTTTTGACAGCATAAAGACCTAGAGAAACTGTACTTGCGAGGTCGGATCCTAAACAGGAAATAGTAGTACTAGTGTTTACACCTAGACCTAAGTTATATACAAAAGAGTGAGTAAAGTATGCTCTACTTGCGATGAGTGTTGTTCTGGTTTGTACTAGATTCAGCTCTGGACTCAGCCAGTTGGTGTTCCGTTTCCCACACACGCCTTTCCAATGCAACTTGACCGTGTTGAAGTTCCCTAACCTCAGATCGGCTGGCATTCAGTTCACTCTGTAGTGCATCATTGTGAGTCCTTGTTAACTCCTGGTCATCAGTCAGATGACGGAGGCAAACTGTGTTGACTCCTGAGTTAGCCCTAATTTCCATGACTTGGTCGATGGTTGCTCTTCCTTGTTCAACATTGTGAGCAACCCGACGAACAAAGATAGGGAGGATTCTGTCAGTTGAGCCTCCCTTGCTTATGTTGTAGAAGATTCGGTCTCCATTATAAGAAGGTGGTTGTCCCTGTTCGTGACTCCACCTTCCTAAGTTTACTGCCCACATCGGGCCTTGAAAATCTTATCGAGGGTTAGGATTTTGGGCAACTTGAGGTGGAGTATAGATCTCGGGTTCTGAGTTAGAGTCTTCTTGAACTTCCTCCTCATTCTCTTCCTCAGAACTCTCCTCGGGGTCTTCCTCTACTGGGACCACATGGTTATCTTCTTCTGGTTCAGCTTCGAGCCAACCACCATTCCCTTGATTTGGAAAGTACGGGTCTCCCGGTAGATGAAATCCAACCATGTTATCTAAGCGAGAAGAGGGGTGTAAGAGACATATAATAGATGTATTCCTAAAAGATATTTATAGGGTGATCCTTACTAGTTACTTCTATACTTACGTAGTGCATACCAGTTATATATAACCAAGATAGAATAGACTTTCAAATAAGTGATCCAACTCTAAGACCACAACCAAACAAGGAACATGAAGTAAAGCAAAGATCACATATTCTAAGTCTATAGCATCTTAGTCACATATAACCTTAGCGTATACACTCAGCAACTATAGACCTACTAGTAAAGACCTTTTTAGTTTTCACATAAGTTAGTTATAGTACCATAAAACACTCCTATAGTATTTTAAGTTTATGTTATGTTCTAGTGTTTTTTTTGTAGTAGAGTTGGTAAGTTTTAGACTTGTTGCAACACCACAACCATTCATAGGCACATGCTAATCACTTCTCGGACATATATAGTTGATCAGGCTATATCCATCCCAGACCTGATTATATGTCCCCAAGCCTACTTGTGTTGTTCAACAATCGCAATACTTTTGTTCTGTTCTAGTATGACACTGTTCTCGTATGAATGCATGTATGTATACTTTAGTAAAATATATGTTATATTTAAAAAGTATAACTCTTGGTCAGAGTGTTTTAATCCCATTGTATTTATAGTTGTATATCTTTTATGGGTTGATATACTTAGTTCACTATAAACAATGCTCTGATACCAATCTGTCACACCCCTAAACCGAGATGGCGGAAACATTTAGGGGCGGAGGACGTCAGGTACAATATAAAAAATGTGCTAGCGTACCTGACTACTGGTTCCCTGAGAATACAAGTTATTTTGAAAGAGAGTATCAACATTTAAGTTGGTGAGTTCGTAAGTATTTAGTGTCAAATGTTTGTAGTTGTTTCATGAAAGTGTTAGTATACTTTCCAGAAAATCCTATATTTTCTTCTTAAAATGAAAAGTAGTCTACTACCTAAGACCCGACTGTGTTTATGTTTTGTTCTCTTGTAATAGTATAAATGTATGTTTGTACTTGAAATAGTATAAAATGTATGTTTTCCATATTTACAACTATCTTTACTAGAAAAATAGTATGCATTGCTCATGTGAGAATATCACTGTATGTATGTAATGGAAAATGAAGATTTACAGTAGTATTTTTTTAAAATACACGACTGATGAAATAACTGCCTTGTAACCAAATTGGTTAATTAAGGTTTTAATGTGATTAAGGTTATAACCATGCTTGATTGACTAGTATAAAACACGACGTTCTTCGGGCGTCGAAAATGATATGACATTTGTCACCCGTAGACCTGCAGGTCCCACTGTAGCTAGCAGCAAAGGTGTGGGATGGTCAGTCCCGTATAGATCTATACACAAACTCACGCTCTCCCTTCAGGAGACTCTGGTTACAAAACATGACTTAGCAAGAATATTTCTATGCCATGAAATAGTGTTTCACATTTTAGTTAACTTGTTTACGTATAGTATGTAAGTTCCTTTATGTTCTTGTAAATGACTAGTTTACTTTGTAATGAATAGAAATAGTATGTATGTATTGATTCATGTATTGTTCCACTATTCTACAAAATAGTGTGTATTGATCCTCTAAACTATACCTATTATAGTTTACTAGTATGTTTGTTTGAACTGTAAATGATTTGGAGAAAAGACACATTTGATCAGCATATACAAATGAGTTAAGTATGTCCTTGAAAATGAGATTTAATATTCATGTATATATTTAGCATGTATAGTTATGATTTAACCTACAGTCGGACTAGTGATCCTACCCTAAGCCCACAACCAAACAAGGAACATGAGTTAAGGTATTTAGCAATAGTCCTAAGTCCGTTAAAGCATACTTATACATAAATATATAAATGAATACGATTTTGATAATAAATAGCAATCTAAAATAGTTTAAAAGAGTTTGAAAATGATTTTTAACAATATTTGTAAGCATAAGAAATCCTTTGTTTGTTTGTTTTCATATATAAGAGTTTAACACAATTCTATTGTGTTCTACTTGTATTCCCCCCCCCCCCTAAAAACATTAGAAAAGGTAAATTGTAGGGGTATGAACTCACCTGTAAGTTAGTGATTCGATTGAACGTTCGATATAGGTTGTCAATTTCACGAGTGAAGTCCCGTAGCAAAACCGAGTCCTAATTAGCATTTCATGTAATATGCATGTGTATAATTAGTGAATGTAATCATAATTATGATAATAAATTAGACTAATTTGTAAGTTTAACTTACAAATAAGAGTGTTAGAAGCAAAATGGAAGGCTGCTATGAGTTCACGGCCATCCTTGGAGTTTACGGCCTAAGAAGATCTTGGTGTTCTTGGGTTTACGGTTGAGTGTTCTTGATGAAATAAAGGAGATTCAAGGGTTTACGGTTGAGTGTTCTTGATGAAGTGAAGAACACTTGAATATCTAAGCAAGATCCTAAGAAGATTCAAAGGAGTCTCGATGATAGTTGAGAGAGAAAAGGTGTTTACGATTGGATGATCTTGAGAGTGAAAGGATTGTTTGCGGACAGAAGTGTAGAAGTGAGGAGGAGTTTACGGTCCAGACCCCATATAGGGTCAAAACTGATGTGACACCTTCGTTGGTTCCCATACCGAGTGGATAAGACCGAGGTTTACAGTCCGAAGGTTTACCGCCTGGGAGTTTACAACCGTAAACATAGTTTACCGCCTTCGGTTTGCGGTCCGAAGAGTGTTTTCGGCCGAAAGCCGTTTGCGGCCCATGGGAGGGTTTGCGGTTCGGACAAGGTTCTCGGTTCCAAGTGTTTTCCTCCTTAAACATACAACACCTTTGAATACAAGGTCTATACCTTTATAACTTATTAAACTAACCTTGTCAAGATAAAAGAGAAATAGGTTTGAACTTTATTCGACATGTTGACTTTTGTTGACTAAGGTTGACTTTTTACAAGATTGAAATTACGGGTTGTCACAGTTGAGGCGGTCCTGCTTTGTGCTCAAGGCCAACAGACCCAGGGCAGCCCAGATAGATTGAAGGCCGAACGAAGCGTACCAGTAAGGCCGAAGGACCGGAGAATGGTCCAGACAGGATGAAGGCCTGGGGAGGCGGTCCAGACATGCTGAAGATTCTGAGAGTGGGCCAGATAGACTGAAGGTCCGATATGGCGGTCCAGTCATGCTGAAGACTCTGTATGCATACTGTTTTTATGATCTTGTCTGGTTGTATGGCGTTGGTATTTTGGGGGAACTCACTAAGCTTCGGGCTTACAGTTTTGGATTTTGTTTCAGGTACTTTGGATGATCGCGGGAAGGCGAAGGCTTGATCGTGCACCTCCTCACATTTTGTGTTATGATTTTTTTGGGATCTCTCTGATGTTAAACTATTTGGAAAACAATTTGTAATAAATGATGGTTTTTGATATTTTGAAAAGTTTAAAATTTTTATGAATTTTTAGGATGTTACAAGTTGGTATCAGAGCCTTGGTTTGAGTGAATTAGAGGAACGCTCGTGTGAATCCAGTCTCAAACTGAGGAAAAGATTTTTAAAATGATTTTCAAAAGGTTTTCAAAATACTAAAGGAGGATGTGATTGTACGATCAGCCGGAGCCAGTAAGTAGACCCCAAAATACCATGTTATTATTTGACATTGTGATATGTTAGAACCGTATGCTAGTGGTAGGCTAGGGATCTTCAGGAATTGCATGATAGAATTGCCTGATTATATGATGCATGATAGCCTAGAGCCTTTTCTTTTATGAAATTGACATCATTACTGTAGTTGCTTAGTGTATGCATCATGGTTGTATATAACTAAGATCTTATAGCCTGAGAATGTTTGGCTTGGCCTTATTTCCTGTTCTTGTTTGATGAATGGATTAGGGTAGGATTAGATATTCGAATGTCTATAGGGTCAAGTGTTATGTATGACTTGCATACACAAGTGTTGCAGGGTTGGTGGAAGTTTCATGGATGAGTCGTGTGGGGTCAGCCGGCCAGTCGGGAGATATTTAGCCTTTCCTCTGGGGAGTGAGGATTGAGTGTTCACCTATGTTTATGTGTATTGTTAGGGTGTTATGATTATCCTTGAGACAAATATGGGTAGGTGTGGAAGGTAGTATGGGCCCGTACTACTGAAAGCACAGGACCCATACGCGTAACAAGGAAGTCACAACCCCTAGGGCTTCGTTGGGAGTTGGTTCCCCGTTATTTATATGGAATGTTTGATATCATCATGGTGTATTTTTAGTATGGTGACTCAAGGCAATTTGAGACCGAATCTGGGTCGGGATTAGGAGCTGGTAGTCAGGGCGGGCCAACATTATTGGGGACCATTGGTTAGATGAGACCAGATGAGTTGGATTCCAGGATTAGGGAGATCCTGCACGATGACATTGCTGCACTATTCCGGGCTCAGTTACCGGAGATTTTTGGGTCTATTAAGACAGTTATGGTTGAGTACCTTGATGAGCGTTATGCAGCCATTGCTGAGACGGCTACCGCTGTAGCCTCTGCAGCCGTGACGGCTGTAGGTGGTGGGGCAAGTCGGGCCTTTCTGTATCGGGACTTTGATAATACGAAGCCCCAGACTTTTGATGGAGACTAGGACCTGATTATAGCCATGAAGTGGCTATCTAACGTTGAGGGATGCATTTTCACGTGTTCATGCCCTGCTAACCAGAAGTCCAGGTGTGCTCTGAACCTGCTAAGGTCCGGAGCGAAGGATTGGTGGAAACTTATTACAAGATCGTATTCTGATGAGCAGAGAGTTTTGGTATCATGGGATCAGTTCAGTGAAATGTTCTGCACTTGCTACATTCCATGAGTTGATAATGAGAGTTTGGCTCAGGAGTTTTTGGATTTAAGACAGGGATCGGAGTTGGTGACTGAGATCACCTAGATGTTCACTGAGAGGGCGATGTTTTGCCCTGAGTTTGCTTCTGAGCAGCCTCAGATGACCCGTTATCTGAGCATGCTCAAGACGGACATCAGATAGTTTGTTTCCACTCAGAGGTGTGATACTTTGTTGGAGCTACAGGAGGCCGCCGGGCAGCATGAGCTTGAGATAGAGCTTCATTTTAGGGAGGAAAGGCAGGCCCCGACACAGACGCATCCGGCGCCGAAGCGGTTCAAGGCCGCTGATTCTAGGTCTGGAGGTCAGCATGGCCGCACTTGTGGGAAGTGCGGGAAGGTTCATGCCAGAGCTTGTTGATCCAGTGGTGTGTGCCACAAATGTGGCATAGAGGGGCACTTTGCGAGGGATTGATGCCAATTAGCCCCGGTTCAGAGTATGAGGATTTGCTACCATTGTCACCAGATTGGCCATGTGAGGACCAATTGTCTGTTGCTTGCCGCTAAGCCGGCGCAGGCTCCCATGCCAGCTACTTTGATGATCACTGACGGGAGTCAGGGCAGGGCGGAGCCCCCCGGGCTCGAGGGCGCTCTTTCCAACTCACCGCCAAGGAGGCCAGGGTAGCACCAGATGTTGTGACGGGTATGTTTTTATCTTTTATCTTACTGACTCTAGTTATCTTATGCTTATGTGTTTGTACCTCTAATAGGTACGTTCTTAGTGAACTCCTTGCCTGCTTTTGTGTTATTTGATTCGGGTGTGAGTCAGTCATTTGTTTCTCAGTCCTTCAGTAAGGAGTTTGTTGTGCCCATGGGGGAGCTTGAGTGTCCGTTGCGATTTTCTATCGCCAACGAACATGGGATTTCTGCTTCGTCAGTTTATCAGGGTTGCGTTTTAGAGATATTCGGTGCGTCTTTTTCTATTGACTTGATTCCGATTCCCATGGGGGATGTCTGTGTGATAGTGGGTATGGACTGGCTGAGTCGTTTCGGTGCCATGATCGACTGCAAGGGTCAGCGTGTGGTGGTTCGAACCCCAAGTGGGGGAGAGCTAGTCATTCGAGACTCTCCAAGATTACGGTACCCCTCACTCGTCTGACGAGGAAGAGGTGGATATCCGGTGGGGCCCTGAGCAGCAAACAACATTTGAGACTCTTCGGCAGTGACTCTGCGAGGCTCCAGTCTTGACCCTCCCGGAGGGAGTTGAGGACTTTGTGGTTTTATATGATGCATCCAACACTGGATTGGGAGCGGTCCTTGTGTAGAGAGGACGGGTGATAGCCTATGTGTCGCGACAGTTGAAGCCGCATGAGACGATATATCCCACGCATGATCTTGAGTTGGAAGCGGTGGTGTTCGCCCTCAAGATCTGGAGACATTACCTATATGGGGTCCGTTGTACCATCTACACGGATCATAAGAGTTTGAGGCATATCATGGATCAGCCGAACCTGAACATGAAGCAGCACAGGTGGTTGGACGTAGTCAAGGATTATGAATACGTGATCCTTTACCATCCGGGTAAAGCAAATGTTGTGGCAGACGCCCTAAGCCGTAAGTCGATGGGATCTTCTGTTCCGGTGTTGTGTATGAGGATATTCGTGGATTCTCCTCTTGTGATTTTGATTAGGGAGGTACATGCTGAGGGTGCTCAAGAGGAGAATTAGAATATTGAGAGAATCAGGGGTGAGATCACCAAATTTGTTTAGGAAAGTCGTGGGTTGTTGACCCGTTGCGGTCAGGTGTGGGTCCTGATGTCTGGTGGGGTTAGACAGATTGTGCTGGATGAGGCTCATAAGTCTCGCTTCTCTATTCACCCGGGGCCACCAAGATGTACCGGGATCTGAGACTGAGTTACTGGTGGCCATGCATGAAGAGAGAGATCGCTTCTTACATCGAGAGGTGCTTGACCTGCAGGATGGTCAAGGCCGAGCATCAGAGGTCGCATGGCAAGCTGCAGCCTTTAGAGGTTCCCATGTGGAAATGGGAGCAGATCACGATGGATTTTATCACCAAGTTGCCACGAACGACAAAGGATTATGACGCTATATGGGTCATCGTGGATTGATTGACCAAGAGCGCCCATTTTCTGGCAATTCGGGAGAGTTCGTCGGCCGAGAAGTTGGTCGATGTGTATATCCGCGAGATCGTTGCTCGCCACGGGGTGTCGGTCTCTATTGTGTCAGACTGTGATGTTTGATTCACCTCCCATTTCTGGCAAACTTTCCATGAGGAACTGGACACAAGACTGCATTTCAGCACCGCTTATCATCCGCAAACCGACGGTCAGAGCACGCAGACCATTCAGACCCTCGAGGATATGTTGAGGGATTGCGTTATTGATTTTGGTAGGAGTTGGGATTCCTACCTACCCCTTTCAGAGTTCTCCTACAACTGTAACATCTCGGAATTCATGTATATCTCTTTGATCATTTTCTTTCCTCAAGTTGTCAAAGTTGGTCCTTGAAAAGAATGTTTGGCTTTTGAGTAAGCTGGGCGTAAGGGAGAGTATGCTGCACGTACTCGTGAGCGTATTCTTGACGCAGAGACTACCCAGTACGCTGGGCGTACCATAGTGTACGCTGGGCGTACTAGGCTGAGATTGAAACCCTAATTGTGGGGGTGAGCCCTATATAAGGAACATTATAGCCTCACTTTTAGCCACCATTTCTAGAGGGCAAAACCCTAAGTGTGCCCTAACCCTCGTTCTAGAGCTTGTGTGAGTGTGGTTGAGCTTGAAAGTGTTCTTGTGTGCTTTTGAAGAGAAGGAGGTGCCATTGAAGGAGCTAGAGTTGGAGGGCAAGCTTTGGATCTAAACTTTCTGAGGTTGGAGCATCATTTGGAGGTAAAAAGCTTGGAGCTTTCTCAATCTTTTTGATTTGTGCATTATGAACCATTTCTAGGGTTTTTGTCCCAAAGGTGGAGACTTTATGAGTAAAGGAGCTCCATAGACCTTGATCTGTCCATATTCAGTGTATAAAGTGTTATAGATCCATAAAAATCCACTCTTGGACATTAGGAGTGAGCCATGCATGAGATATGAGCTATTTAGTGAAGGAAGTGGTGTGTTTTGGATGATGATGACCTTTACAGCCATGCAAAGGCGTAAAGTCTTCGACTTTATAGATTAGGAGGCTGTAGGGGGTCCAGATCTGTATTTTGAGCCAAGGTCTTAACTGATTAAGACCATAAGTGAGACGATAGTGAAACTGGGACATACGTTGAGCGTAAATCCCAGTACGCGGGGTGTAGGGTTAAAGAATACGCCCAGCACAGGGATCTGGTATGCGCCGCGTACTCCTTAGGGTTGACTTTTGTTGACTTTTAGGGTTTAGTCAACAAATGGACTTTTGGACCATTGGAGGGGTAGAATGGTCTTTTACCCTTCTGAGAGAGCATAGGAAGGGATTAGTCTAGCCTTTGAGAGCCTTTATTAAGTAGAGATATTTTCTGTATGTGATTAGGCGGAGGCTAGATCAGTGTTTCGAGTTCGAGTTCATTTGAGTTACCCGAGGTGAGTCTTCTCACTATACATTACATAGGGTGGTATCTATGTGTGGACCGAAAGGTCATACGTGTTTGCTTGAGATTATGTGTTTTGTGATTATGTATGCTATGTGCTATTCTGACCGGACCGGAGTGTCCAACGATTTACGAGGCCAGAGGGTCCTCAACCAGACCGGACCGGAGGGTCCAACGAGCTAGACCGGACCAGAGGGTCTAACGAGCTACGAGACTGGAGGGTCCCGCTGAGACACATTGACCAGAGGGTCGTACAGAGTATAGCCTCGAGTGGCGAATTGTTGTATGTGGTATTTTAGGGAACTCACTAAGCATTCGTGCTTACCGTGTTATGTGTTATGTGTTTCAGGTACTTCCGAGGATCGCGGGAAGGCACCGGTGTGATTGTACACACACTCTTGATGTTGAGCTATGATTGTGGATCCTGGATTTGAATAATTATGTTGAAAACTTGTTGGTTGTTTTTTAGAAATTAATGATGTGACATTTGTTTATGAATTTAAATTGAAAATTTTGTTTGAAAAATCATGTCGTTACAACAACAACAGCCTTAATTTCAGCATTGGTGCTCCCCCTTTTGAGTTGTTGTATGGGTGGAGGTGTCGTACCCCAGTCTGTTGGGGTGAGGTTGGTCACCGGGTCATGGGACAGACCGAGGTGGTTCTGCAGACTACCAAGATGATTCAGCAGATCAGGCAGCGATTGCAGACTACTTAGAGTCGGCTGAAGAGTTATGCCGACCGACGCCGATCTGAGTTGGACTTTCAGGTCGGTGACATGGTGTTGTTAAAGGTCTCACCCTGGAAGGGGGTGATCCGCTTCAGGAAGAGAGGTAATTTGGGCCCCCGATATATTGGGCCATTTCAAATTATTGCCAGGGTTGACAAGGTGGCGTATAGATTGGATCTTCCGGATGATCTCAGTCAGATTCATAGTACTTTCCATGTATCGCAGTTGCGAAAGTGCGTATTGGACGAGGATTTCATGGTATCATTGGATGACATTCAGGTTGATGATCGCCTGAATTATGTTAAGAGGCTGGTGACTGTTCTGGAAAGGAAGGTAAAGGTCATGCGCAACAAGGAGATAACTTTCGTAAAGGAGCAATGGCAACATCGGAGGGGATCCGAATGGACTTGGGAGCCGGAGGCCGAGATGCGGGAGCATTATCCATATTTGTTCACCGCAGCAGACTTCGAGGACGAAGCCTAATCCAAGTGGGGGAGAGTTGTAACATCCCGATCTTCAGGTATGAATTTAAAGCTTAATATATATATATATATATATATATATATATATATATATATATATATATATATATATATATAACTCGACGAGTTGGGAGGCTCCAATTCGTCATGTAGAGTTATAGCGGCCGCGCATTTTTCAGGATCTACTCGACGAGTTGGAGGCAGAATATGAAACCCTAATTTTTTGGGTGTTGCGCCCTATTTAAGGAACTTGTACTCCTTGGGTGGCCTCCTTATCTGCCTCTATGTCCAAAGAAACCCTAATTCATGCACACTTTCCCTTTTTGTGTGTGTGAGCCTTGAGAGTGAGTTTTTGACAATCTTTTGAAGGAGCTAGAATTTGAAGAGGTTGGATTGAAAGGAAGGCTATAGATCCGACATCTTCTTTGTTGTGGCAACCATTTTGAGGTATAAAGTCGATACCTTGGCCTTTTATTACTTAGATCTCCTCCTACGGAAGTATATTGTCATTTTGGTTCATATTGGAGTCATTTTTTGGATTTGAGCATGTCATGAAGCTATGACTTCAGATCTGGACATCTCATGGCTTCTTTGGACTTAAAGTTGCCATCTTTATCAAGCCTTCACCCTCTTTCATGCCCTAAGTCCCTTAACAAGCTTTGTTTGAGTGTTTTAGTCCCCTAGATGCCATGCATGGACATAAAGTTAGCAACTTTACGTGGTATCTCATACCCAGGGGACCAGATCTATAGTTTGGAGCATTAGACTCACATGGAAAGTGGTTGAATGTGTTCAGACTAGGAAAACTCGACGAGTTGCCTTGCCCACTAGGCGAGTTGGATCAGGGTTTCCTTGACCTTCTGGATATTATGCGAACTCGACGAGTTGCTGTGATAACTCGGCGAGTTGACTAGGGTTTTCCTGGTTTTCTGAACATTGAAGGAACTCGACGAGTTGATAGATGCACTCGATGAGTTGGGTCAACATGGACTGTTGACTTTGACTTTGACCATGGTTGACCATGTTTGATTTCTGAGGGCATTTTGGGTATTTCGAGATTTTAATGAAGTTAGTCTTATGGTGATTGTAGGCAGTTGAGTTTGGAGCTGTGAGTTGGGATTGATATTACTGCTTTAGCACTACTTGTGAGGTGAGTTCTCCTCACTATACTAATAGGGTCAAAGGCACCAAGGCCGGCCCTTTTTGGATTGTATCCTGGTTTATCGAATGATGATATGTGTAGCGATCTATTAGATTTGTATCCTAGTATATAGGATGATGCTATGATTGATGATCTGTTAGGCCTGTATGATTTCTGTATCTGCTAGCTAGTGTTTGATATATATGTGTTGAATGTGTGATTGTGGGTGGGTTGAGGCGGTCCTGCTTTGTGATCAAGACCAACAGACCCGGAGCGGCTCGGATAGACTGAAGGCCCAACGGGGAATACCAGTCAGGCTGAAGGCCCAGAGAACGGTCCAGACAGGCTGAAGTGTAACGACCCAAAAATCCTTTTGTCAATGACGTTAGCTTTCCATTATTCGGAAATTAGTTGTTGTCAAGTTATTCCGGTTCTAAGTTATAAAACCAGTAAATTAAATAGAAAGGTTGTTAATTTAATATTTTAAAAGAATGAATTAATAATTAAAAGGTATTTAAATTAATTAATTAATTTATAGTAATAGTTAGCATAACTATAACCAATATAGTCCAGGGGTTAAAGTGATATTCTTGGAAGTAATAAAATGAGGTGCTTTTGGATTTTGGGGTTAAATCGTTATTATGGAACAAACTTGGGGACCAAAGTTGTAAGTTCATTCAATAACTCTGAAACAAGAAACCAACGTATCTTTTCCTCTTCTTTCTTCGTCTGTTACCCCGATGGCTATAATGTCGTTCCCCCATTCTTAATAAAAAACGGCTACACTATTCCTTCTGATTGCTTCGTTATCCACGAGAGAGATAGAGAGAGAGGGAGAGAGAAGCAGAAGAGAGGCTGTTGGCTAGTTGTGAAGGTTTTCTGGCGAGCGGCTAGGTTTCCAGCAAGATTCTGGTTGCCCTTGGTTTCCGGCAGAAGCCTATTGAGGCAGCGGGTTGAAGTGTTTTCCGGCCATACATCGTGGTGGTAAGATTCTAGTCTCGTGTGTTATCTTTTTATGGTTTGACTCTCGTCATCACCACCACCGTCAGCCATGGTTGCCGGATTCCGCCACAACACCACCACCGTGCAAAGGGTGGTTGTGATTGGGTTGTTTGTACATTGTTTACGTGCTTCTTCCTTCGTTATCAAGTTATAGTCTATAATGGTTGAGGGTAAATGCTAGTTGAATGAAATACAACACCCAACAAGTAATAAGAATTTCCATGTCTAATAATATTAAACAAAATACTAGGATGAGGTCTCAAGTTTGCTTATGACTTTAACGAAAAGAAGAAAGATACATTTACCTGGTTAATTATTTAAAATTAAGTGGAGTTACAGTGTCTTAGATTTTAGTATATGTATTTCATTGTTTTAATAAAATATATACATATGCCATAATATATAAGCCGATAAATTTTATGAATTATAATTTATTCATTAGGTTAATAAAGAGATCAAATGATTTGTGGATACATGAGTAAAACATAATTATTGATCAAGGCTATGAAATGAGTGTTAACAATAAAAATAAATGTTGGGTTTATAATCGGTTATTAGAATAAATTAATGATTATTTTTATATTTGATCGCTTGTTGTAAGTGATTACAATTGATATGATTGTGTTAGGTCCTTTTAAGAATGTAGGAATACTTTTAATTAAGAAAAATTAAATAGATATATTATGGACAGTATCTGTTAAATAATCCAACCCTTAATACCATTTTAATTCATTACTGGTATTTTGGGATAATTACTTGTACCGCATGCTTACTTATGACTATAGCTATGTATTCTAATTTAATGCCATATTGATTTCACTACTAAGTAGGCGATTAACTTGTAATCTAAAATATTGAAAGCCTAAACTAAATAAAAAATATATATTTGTTGTTTAGGTACCTTGAGGATTAAGGAGCTTACGAAACGATGCATAAGTGTAATATTTTATTATCGCAGAACAAGGTGAGTTCGTAGTTTTAACTCATTAAGGTTGCATTATTGAAACGTACAATCCGTAGATGGTGATTTGATTCACTTTAGGATGACCATGTCATTACATGTGCTTGATGATGATATGATATTTGTGATGCTAATATATGCTTTGTGCTATTGCCATGTTATGACCTAATTGCTATGTTGCTTACACCTTGATGAACTTGATGTATATGACACTAGCTTAAGTTGCTTGATAGAATGATGTATGGAAGTGATTTGATGTGTTGGATTATGAATATATTACATGTTTAAATACACACTTATATTTTTATGAATTACATGCTTTACTTAATGTATAAATGACATTGCGGGGTTATGCGTAGAGGGTTTAGGTAGTTCATGATCTTTGCATAAAACCTTATCCGGATCATTGAGGGTGCCTACTAGGTTGAAAGAGTACCTATAGGAAGAGCTATAGCCACAACGGTGATTAGTTGTCGGTCTTTCTAGATGACCGTGTGACACATGGTTTGTGGGTATGACAACCGTCAAATTTCGGTCAAGTCAAAGTCAAACAAAGTCAACAAGTCAAACCGGTCAACTCCAATAACCCTTGTATGTTAGGGTTTACGTTATGTAATCACTATACAATTCGCTATTTTAATGAGAAATCATCATTTGGAAAGTTCATGTGTTTGATTTTACCAAAGCGATAAAACACTATTGCACAATCATCGGGATTGTGTACGACACTAAAACACGGTTTAACGGGGTTTACGAACCTTGCGTTGTGAAGCCGGACACTCAAATTAATCACAAACGAAACCTCTCTAAATCGTTTTCACTCTATCTCTTTCTATTTGAAATCTCTCCCAAATCTCTCCCTAATCTCTCTCGAAAAGTTACTTTAACTTTTTGTAATCATTTGGGTCATATCGACCCTTAACCGGGTCAAAAATCGCTTGAAACGGGGTAAAAATGGGTAAAATAGCCTTAAGGTCCTGGAACTGAAGCTTCAGGACCGAAGCCTCTCATCCGAGGCCTCGGATCCGAAGCCTCTCATCAGGACCGAAGCTGAAGCCTCTCAGGAGACCGAATCCGAAGCCTTCAGACAGCAGCCTCGCATGCGAGGGTCCGAAGTCTCGGCCCCCATCCGAGAGGCCTCGCAGACGGCCCCTTTTTACCGGTTTTTCGACTACGACTTCGTTTTAACTCCGTTTTTCATTATTTTAACGTGAGATTTTCACCAAAAACTTTATTTTATAAACTAAGGCCCCAAAATATATAAATCTCCAGGGATTTCTTTCTTCAGTTAGTAAGTATCTTCATCATTCACATAATTATTAAACTCTATTCTACTCAAATCATTGATATCTTACACAAATTCCATCTTATTCGGTGTTAGATTCTCGAATCATGAAGACATCTTCTTAGTGTTCTTGGCTTGAACACTTCCTCTCTCTCACTTTCATCTACTGAAACCACATAAGGTGAGTTCATACCCCTACATTTACATGTTTTTCTTAAGTTTTAAGGGGGGAATACAAGTAAAATCATCAAGAACACAATTAAATTTTTCTATCAGATTACATCAGAAAAGATGAACTTCGATCACGGACTATTTTGGTCAACTTAAATATTTTAATTTTCAAAACTGTTCTAGGTGCAAGTAGCTCAAACTCTTAGCTTTAAAATGGCTACTTGCACATCTCCATATGATTTGTCTACAATTTATGGTGATTTTTACAAAACTGCCTATCATTTTAGAGGCAAACCCGGACCAGTCTGTGATTATAAACATTTTCACCTCTGTTAGAGATCACTAAAAATCATGATAAAATTTACGAACAAACTAGACTCATATTCCAAACTCTCAGAATTTTCGGATTTGGATTTAGAGCTATGATGATTTTTCTATAAATTTTCTAAAACAGTAACAGAAACTGTATACAACAAAAAGTTGTTGTCAATTTCATTTCACCTTGTAACATGTTGAGCAAGGTGTATATCTTTATGTGATTATATGTTATTGCAATATATGACATTTTATCTTAATATTTAGACACACATCAGTTTACAAATGGATTTGGACATATAAAATATAAAGAATAACAAGTGATTATAATCAAAGTACAACCGATACATTCAAACATTTAATAAACTATTTTGAATATAGTTTGCATACATTACTACGTACTACCCTTGGTTGATAAACTATAATAGGTATAGTTTATGATACATTACATAATACATACATTTAAAAAGGGTACATTTATACAAAGGATATTTTCATTAAGCAAGGTACGGCCATACGGTACCAAGTTTTCCTAACACGTAATTCCGTTAATGACTTTATGAAACATTACATAACACATACATTTAAAAAGGGTACATTTATACAAAGGATATTTTCATTAAGCAAGGTACGGCCATACGGTACCAATTTTTCATAACACGTAATTTCGTTAATGACTTCTGTGAGACATTCTATTCAATTTACAAATAAGTCATGTATTATAACTAGAGTCTCCTCGAGGGAGAGCGTGATACTTGTGTATAGATCTATATTGGGTTTGACAAACCCACACCTAAACTGCATGCAACAGTTAGACCGATAGGTCTGGGGTGACAAATGTCATAACATTTCCGACGCCTGAAGAACGTCGTTTCAGGCCAACTAGGTCATAACATCGTTATAATAACTCACATGTGGTATTAACAAACATAGAATTTACGGGGATTTCACTAAAATCAAACGAGTTTATATCGATTTAAACTTGCATTGTTTTACTATAAGGAACGAACACTACTTGTACATTTCGGTCTTTGGGTTTTAAGACTACATTTACAAATTAAGGAAAATATTGGATTTTCTGGAACGAACACTACTTTTATAAACGAAAGGCTTTTAATAATACTAAACAAAAGCTTATGAACTCACCAACCTTTGTGTTGACACTTTTTCAAACAACTTGTATTCTCAGGAAATCATTAAACAGGTAACCAAGTGCATTTGAGGATGGGACGCTAAGGCGTCTACTATTTCATATTTTGTCAACATAATGTAATTGATTCGTAAACATGTAATTCATACAATGATGTAACTTTTTCAATTATATATATGTTGGTTGGGTTTGCTTGAATTACTATTAAAATTGTTGTTATGATACTATACATGAAGTCCTCCACCCCCGGTCATTTCTGCCATCCTTGGTTTGGGGGTGTGACAGATTGGTATCAGAGCACAGTTTATAGTGAATTAAGTATATCAAACCACATAATATATACAAACTATAAACACAATTGGGACTAGTAGTCTCTGATTTGTGCATTTTTCAAATAAATATACTTTTAGAAAATAAATGATTTTCTTGATTAAAGTATACATACATACATTACATGCTCGCATGGTATCATAACTAGCGAAAACATAAAGCAAAAGAAGAAGAGTTGAACATTTTGAGTATGCCTTAGTATATGTGGATTAAGTCTGGGAAGGATATAGCCTAATCAATTATTTCTGTCCGGGAATTGACTTGCATATACCGGGGGATGGTCAGGATGGGCAACAAATCTAACAAACCTAATAACACACTACAAAAGATACTTTAAGAACTCAAAACTAAACATTTACAAATACTATATGAGTATTTTGTGTTACTATAATAAATTATCTGAGAATTAAATAGGTCTTTATTTATAGATCAATAGCTGCTAAGTGGATGCGCTAAGGTCATATGTAACTAAGATGCTATAGACTTAGAATTTATGTATCTTTGTTTCACTTCCTGTCCTTGTTTGGTTGTGGTCTTGGAGTTAGGGTCATCTATTCGAAGGACTATTATATCTTAATCACATATGACTGGTAAGCACTTTGCAACTAATGAAGTAACCGATAAAGATCTTTTTAAAACATAAATATATTAATTATGTCCCGACTAAATTAGTATGTGTGAAACTTTTACAAACGGTCATATACTTGGAAACAAGGAAACTCAAATAAAATATTTTATACTTTCATTTTACCTCATAACCCAATGTATTGGGTCAATTAAAAGTATAAAATCGTATGTATCGTAAACATACCGGAAAACAACGTAATAATATACTTTATGTATAAAATATTTTCCTATAAATATACTTTCACTAAAAGAACATTGGTTTACAACTTATGACAGAACCATGCCACCAAGGAAGGAGACTAGACTATCTAGCAGCACAGCACCACCCCCACTACCACTACCAACACCACCATCACCATCACCGACACTTCCACTACCACTACCAACACCTCCCTCACCATCACCGACACTTCCACCACCACTACCAACACCACCATCACCATCACCGACACCTCCACCACCATCACCATCACTGACACCTCCACCACCATCACCAACACCTCTGCCGCCGCTTCCACAATTTGATCCAACAATACTCCAAGCTGCAATAGCAGCAGCAGTAGCGGCAGCCGTGTCCCAAATTGTCTCTAATGGGAATGGTGGATCTGGGACAGGTGTTACACCCTCTAACCAGGGCGACAGATGGGTGCGCACAAGAGAGTGTTCTTACAAAGACTTCACCAATGGCAAACCCGACAGTTTCAATGGGAGCGGGGGAGTCATCGCTTTAATGCAATGGTTTGAAAGGACTGAAGTAGTATTTCAAGTGTGCTCTTGCCCTGAAGCGAACAAAGTTAAGTTCGCAGCCTTCACATTCATCGGTCGGGCCCTTACTTGGTGGAACTGCTGGATTTTTTCACTTACTCTCGAAGTGGCTAGCTCCATAACCTGGGCATAACTAAAAACCTTGATGATGAAGGAGTACTGCCCGAGAGGCAAAATTCAAAAGCTGGAACAAGAACTTTGGAACCTCAAGATGACGGGCTCCGACCTTGAAACCTACACCACCCGATTCAATGAATTGGCCCTCCTCTGCCCAACAATGGTCACTCCAGAAGATAATAGGTGGAACGATACCTCTGGGGACTAACATCCCGGATTCACGATAGCGTACTAGCCTCGAAACCCACTACTTTTGCAAGTGCCAAAGAATTGGCACAACAACTTATCGACCATAGAGCCAGCCAAGGCACTATAGCGACCACCACTGATCAATCAAAAGGGGGAAACAACAAAAGGAAGTTTTGGAACCAAAAGAAGAGCCAACCAGCACAAGACCCCGCTAAGAAGCAACAAACTGTTGCTGTCTATGCTGCCTCTACTGCTGCCACTACTGCTACCACTCCAGCACCACCGAAGCCATATGCTGGAACCCTACCCAAGTGCAACTTTCACCACAATGGTGCTTGTAGGGAGATGCACTGTAACAACTGCGACAGGAAGGGGCACACTGCTCGTTTCTGTAAAGCGCCGGCTCGACCAATCAACCAAGTCGCCAGTACGGGGGCAACCCGAACCTGCTACAACTGTGGAGACGCCGGTCACTTCAAAAGAAACTGTCCCAAAGCACAAGCCCCTAATGCTGGTGGAGTAGGAAGAATTCTGGCAATAGGACATGGGGAAGCAGTTGAGGATCCCGCGGTGGTTACCGGTACGTTTCTCCTCAATAACTCTTATACATGCGTACTATTCGATAGTGGAGCGGAGAGGAGTTTCGTGAGCCACCAATATAAACAATTACTTGAACAAAATCCCCAAGCACTAAAGGATACTTATGTAGTAGAAATGGCAAATGGGAAAGTAGAACGCACTAGCAATATATACTCAGAGTGTACTCTCACTCTAGACAACCATACATTTAAAATTGACCTGATGCCGGTCACCATAAAAAACTTCGACGTAATCATCGGGATGGATTGGTTAGTTCCTCACCGTGCCGACATTCTATGTTACGAAAGGGCCGTTCGCCTCAATCTACCAAATGACGAAACCCTTCTCATCTATGGTGACAAACCTTGTGCGAATTTACAAATCATCTCATGCATCAAAGCCCAAAAGTATCTCCGGAAGGAGTACCACGCCTTCTTGGCCCACGTAGTAGACAAGAAACAAGACGTGAAAGACATCAAAGACATCCCCGAAGTGTGTAACTTCCCGGATATGTTCCCAGAAGATCTTCCTGGTGTACCACTCGCACGACAAGTCGATTTCAGAATTGACTTAATACCCGGAGCTACCCCCGTAGCCAGAGCTCCATACCGCCTCGCACCAACAGAAATGCAAGAGTTGTCCAGTCAGTTGAACGAGCTTTTGAGCAAAGGGTTCATCAGACCAAGCTTCTCACCTTGGGGAGCACCAGTCCTTTTTGTAAAGAAGAAGGACGGATCCTTTCGCATGTGCATTGACTATCGGGAACTAAACAAACTCACCATCAAGAACCGATATCCTCTACCCCGAATCGACGACCTTTTCGACCAACTCCAAGGAGCAAATTTCTTCTCAAAGATCAACCTAAGGTCAGGTTACCATCAGCTACGAGTTCAAGAAGAAGATATTCCCAAAACTGCATTCAGAACTCGCTATGGGCACTACGAGTTTGTGGTGATGTCCTTCGGTTTAACAAACGCACCTGCGGTATTCATGGACCTAATGAATAGAGTGTGTCGACCCTACCTAGACAAGTTTGTAATCGTATTCATCGACGATATCTTGATCTACTCGCGAAGCGAAGAAGAGCATCGCCTACATCTACGCCAAGTGCTAGAGACACTAAGAGCGGAGAAGCTTTATGCTAAGTTCTCTAAGTGTGAATTCTGGATTAGAGAAGTGGATTCCTTGGCCATGTGGTAAGTGAGAAAGGCATACATGTGGATCCATCCAAGATCAAGGCAATCGAGAATTGGTTAGCACCCAAGACGCCAACCGAAATTCGACAATTCCTTGGGCTTGCTGGCTACTACCGAAGATTTATACAAAACTTCTCCAAGATTGCGAAACCACTCACCACCTTGACGCAGAAAGGTGTGATATTCAAGTGGGAAAATAAACAAGAAACTGCTTTCCAAACGTTAAAACAAGCCCTATGCAGTGCACCGATCTTGTCTCTCCCAGAGGGAACCGAAGACTTCGTAGTGTACTGTGATGCTTCGAATCAAGGCCTCGGATGTGTGCTCATGCAGAGAGGGAAGGTTATCGCGTATGCATCAAGACAGCTTAAGACGCACGAGGTTAATTATACTACGCACGACCTGGAATTAGGAGAAGTAGTATTCGCTTTGAAGATCTGGAGACACTACCTCTACGGCACGAAATACACTATCTTCACTGATCACAAAAGTCTTCAGCATATCCTCAATCAGAAAGAGCTCAACATGCGACAGAGGAGATGGGTAGAGTTGCTGAATGACTACGAGTGCGAAATTCGTTATCATCCGGGCAAGGCCAATGTAGTGGCCGATGCTCTAAGCAGGAAGGAGTACTCGGGCCGCCGAGTAAAATCCTTAACAATGACAATCCATTCCCACCTGACCATACAAATCAAGGAAGCTCAACTGGAAGCTTTGAAACCAGAAAAGGTGGCAGGAGAGACATTAAGGGGAATGGATAAAAACTTAGAAGTCAAGGATGATGGAGCACGTTATATCATGAACCGGATTTGGACACCGAAGTTCGGTGGACTCCGAGACGTCGTCATGAATGAAGCACACAAGACTCGATACTCCATCCATCCCGGGTCGGATAAGATGTATCTGGACCTCAAGAAATTATACTGGTGGCCGAACATGAAGGCTGAGATTGCTACCTATGTGAGCAAGTGCCTGACTTGCGCCAAGGTCAAAATCGAATACCAGAAAGCATCCGGGCTATTACAACAGCCGGATATACCTGAGTGGAAGTGGGAACGAATAACCATGGACTTCATAACCAAGCTGCCTAAGACATCGGGCGGGCTTGACACCATATGGGTAATCATAGACAGATTGACCAAATCAGCACACTTCCTACCGATAAAAGAAAACCGACAAGATAGAGAAGCTGACTAGAACGTACATCAAAGAGATTGTACGACTCCATGGTGTGCTGATATCCATTATCTCCGATAAAGATAGTAGATTTACCTCACGGTTTTGGCAGTCTCTACAAAAATCATTGGGAACTAGGCTTGACATGAGTACGACCTACCACCCACAAACCGACGGACAGAGCGAACGAACCATTCAAATGTTGGAAGACATGTTAAGAGCTTATGTGATAGACTTCGGTAAAGCATGGGATACCCATCTACCGCTTATCGAATTCTCCTACAATAACAGCTATCATACTAGCATCAAAGTCGCTCCATTCGAAGCTCTTTACGGTCGCAAATGCAGATCACCCCTGTGTTGGGCTGTGGTGGGGGATACACAGCTAGCTAGAGGGCAAGTCTCTAATAGCACCCTCACTGGCCCTGAAATCATAAGGGAAACCACAGAAAAGATCGTTCAAATTCGAGAAAGACTGAAAGCGTCTCGCGATCGGCAAAAGAGTTACGCAGACAAACGACGCAAACCCTTGGAATTCCAGGTGGGTGATCGTGTACTACTAAAAGTTTCCCCTTGGAAAGGAATGATACGATTCGGCAAACGCGGGAAACTAAATCCAAGGTACATCGGGCCATTCGAAATCCTTGCTAGGATTGGGCCAGTAGCATACAAACTTCGATTACCTCAGGAACTCGACAAAGTACATCCCACATTTCACGTGTCGAACCTAAAGAAGTGTTTGTCTGATGAGACAGTCGTAATACCACTCGACGAAATCGAAGTTAACGAAAATCTCCACTTCGTGGAGGAACCAGTCGAAATCATGGATCGGGAAATCAAACGAACGAAACAAATTCGTATTCCCATCGTGAAGGTCTGTTGGAACGCTAAACGAGGACCCGAATTCACCTGGGAACGCGAGGATCAGATGAAACAAAAGTATCCACATCTCTTCCCAAACTCTTGAAATCCCAGTCAAAATGAAAATTTCGGGATGAAATTCCTTCTAACGGGGGGATGATATGAAAACCGTCAAATTTCGGTCAAGCCAAAGTCAAACAAAGTCAACAAGTCAAACCGGTCAACTCCAATAACCCTTGTATGTTAGGGTTTACGTTATGTAATCACTATACAATTCGCTATTTTAATGAGAAATCATCATTTGGAAAGTTCATGTGTTTGATTTTCCTTAGCCTTAACAGTGCTAAACAACGAACCAAAGCGATAAAACACTATTGCACAATTATCGGGATTGTGTAAGACACTAAAACACGGTTTAACGGGGTTTACGAACCTTGCATTGTGAAGCCCGACACTCAAATTAATCACAAACGAAACCTCTCTAAATCGTTTTCACTCTATCTCTTTCTATTTGAAATCTCTCCCAAATCTCTCTCAAAAAGTTACTTTAACTTTTTGTAATCATTTGGGTCATATCGACCCTTAACCGGGTCAAAAATCGCTTGAAACGGGGTAAAAACGGGTAAAATAGCCTTAAGGACCTGGAACTGAAGCTTCAGGACCGAAGCCTCTCATCCGAGGCCTCGGATCCGAAGCCTCTCATCAGGATCGAAGCTGAAGCCTCTCAGGAGACCGAATCCGAAGCCCTCAGACAGCAGCCTCGCATGCGAGGGTCCGAAGTCTCAGCCCCCATTCGAGAGGCCTCGCAGACGGCCCCTTTTTACCGGTTTTTCGACTACGACTTCGTTTTAACTCCGTTTTTCATTATTTTAACGTGGGATTTTCACCCAAAACTTTATTTTATAAACTAAGGCCCCAAAATATATAAATCTCCAGGGATTTCTTTCTTCAGTTAGTAAGTATCTTCATCATTCACATAATTATTAAACTCCATTCTACTCAAATCATTGATATCTTACACAAATTCCATCTTATTCGGTGTTAGATTCTCGAATCATCAAGACATCTTCTTAGTGTTCTTGGGTTGAACACTTCCTCTCTCTCACTTTCATCTACTGAAACCACATAAGGTGAGTTCATACCCCTACATTTACATGTATTTATTAAGTTTTAAGGGGGGAATACAAGTAAAATCATCAAGAACACAATTAAACTTTTTCTATCAGATTACATCAGAAAAGATGAACTTCGATCACGGACTATTTTAGTCAACTTAAATATTTTAATTTTCAAAACTGTTCTAGGTGCAAGTAGCTCAAACTCTTAGCTTTAAAAAGGCTACTTGCACATCTCCATATGATTTGTCTACAATTTATGGTGATTTTTACAAAACTGCCTATCATTTCAGAGGCAAACCCGGACCAGTCTGTGATTATGAACATTTTCACCTCTGTTAGAAATCACTAAAAATCATGATAAAATTTACGAACAAACTAGACTCATATTCCAAACTCTCAGAATTTATGGATTTGGATTTAGAGCTATGATGATTGTTCTATAAATTTTCTAAGAACAGTAACAGAAACTGTATACAACAAAAAGTTGCTGTCAATTTCATTTCACCTTGTAACATGT
Organism: Lactuca virosa; assembly: GCF_052849685.1. Lineage (NCBI taxonomy): Eukaryota > Viridiplantae > Streptophyta > Magnoliopsida > Asterales > Asteraceae > Lactuca > Lactuca virosa. The sequence goes on along the minus strand of NC_136428.1, from coordinate 433,445,365 downwards.
TGAGCAAGGTGTATATCTTTATGTGATTATATGTTATTGCAATATATGACATTTTATCTTAATATTTAGACACACATCAGTTTACAAATGGATTTGGACATATAAAATATAAAGAATAACAAGTAATTATAATCAAAGTACAACCGATACATTCAAACATTTAATAAACTATTTTGAATATAGTTTGCATACATTACTACGTACTACCCTTGGTTGATAAACTATAATAGGTATAGTTTATGATACATTACATAATACATACATTTAAAAAGGGTACATTTATACAAAGGATATTTTCATTAAGCAAGGTACGGCCATACGGTACCAAGTTTTCCTAACATGTAATTCCGTTAATGACTTTATGAAACATTACATAACACATACATTTAAAAAGGGTACATTTATACAAAGGATATTTTCATTAAGCAAGGTACGGCCATACGGTACCAATTTTTCATAACACGTAATTCCGTTAATGACTTCTGTGAGACATTCGATTCAATTTACAAATAAGTCCTGTATTATAACTAGAGTCTCCTCGAGGGAGAGCGTGATACTTGTGTATAGATCTATATTGGGTTTGACAAACCCACACCTAAGCTGCATGCAACAGTTAGACCGATAGGTCTGGGGTGACAAATGTCATAACATTTCCGACGCCTGAAGAACGTCGTTTCAGGCCAACTAGGTCATAGCATGGTTATAATAACTCACATGTGGTATTAACAAACATAGAATTTACGGGGATTTCACTAAAATCAAACGAGTTTATGTCGATTTAAACTTGCATTGTTTTACTATAAGGAACGAACACTACTTGTACATTTCGGTCTTTGGGTTTTAAGACTACATTTACAAATTAAGGAAAATATTGGATTTTCTGGAACGAACACTACTTTTATAAACGAAAGGCTTTTAATAATACTAAATAAAAGCTTATGAACTCACCAACCTTTGTGTTGACACTTTTTCAAACAACTTGTATTCTCAGGAAATCATTAAACAGGTAACCAAGTGCATTTGAGGATGGGATGCTAAGGCGTCTACTATTTCATATTTTGTCAACATAATGTAATTGATTCGTAAACATGTAATTCATACAATGATGTAACTTTTTCAATTATATATATGTTGGTTGGGGTTGCTTGAATTACTATTACAATTGTTGTTATGATACTATACATGAAGTCCTCCACCCCCGGACATTTCCGCCATCCTTGGTTTGGGGGTGTGATAGTGGGTACTTCGGTGTTCGTGGGCTGGAGTGATGTTGGTCCCTCGTTCGCGGCCAGTGCAAACATCACGTGGGAATCGGGAGGTGTATCATTGGAATTGGCACCGTTTGTACCGATCCTGAACGACACCGCGGGGTACTTGTACTTTGCAAAGTCGGAGTAGAGAAAGTGGAGTCACGGGGTTGGTGTTTCGGGTGGAAGTCATGAGCCACTTAGAGCATTCGGCTGGCTGTGCACACAAGTAGTGAACGAGATGTTTCTCTTGGGTTAGGTAGCACTAAGAGACACTTTTCTATCAATCGGTTGGATAGATATAATAAAAGGTTGAACATGTAACAAACGGTTGGTTGCATATTAAAAGGTTGAATATATAACAAAGGTTGGTTATTAATAAAAGGTTGAACATGTAACAAAAGGTTGGTTGCATATTAAAAGGTTGAATATATAACAAAGGTTGGTTATTAATAAAAGGTTGAACAATTAAAGGTTGCTTAAATATGAAATGTGATTATTTATATGTTATGCGGTTGCTTATGTGGTATTTTGTTGATCATATATGTTATGTGGTAGAATTGTGATTAAACATATATGCATCTTTGCGGTTGAATAATTATGATATGCGGTTGTTTTCTAAGTGGTATTTGTCTATCATTTTTATGCTTCATCATAAAATTAATGATTGACCCATTTGGGGTTTGTATGTTTTATGTGCAACTTTATGAACTCACTCAGCGGGGGCTAACACTTGTATTTTTTCTCTTTTGTGCCTTGATTGGTGCAGGTAGTTTAGAAGATTGGCCTTGGTGAGAGGGGTTCTTATGGGTAGTAGATTTATATTAACGATACCACTCTTGGACATGTTTTGATTCTTTACTTTAAAGTACTTTGTTTACTTTTAAACGAGTTAGAATCATGATTTTGATTTTGGAGGTAATGTTGTGATTTGAAAATGTTTTAAAAACTAAGTCTACCGCTAACGTATTCTGGTAAATAAATGTTTTAAAAAGAAAAAAAAAATTATGGTGAAAATCACGACGTTACAAATTGGTATCAGATCCATGCTGTGAGTGAACTGAATACAGAGGACAGTGTTCAGACTCACAGTGTAGACTGGCTCAGTTAGGTGCTCTAGGATTCTTAAGGGTGGGAGGGTGTGTGTTGAGAGTTACATGTTATTTTCTATATGCCTTTAGGACATTTATTTCTTTTTAATATCGAAACATCCTCTCTTTTTCTCGCGGATCCTTTAATCGTAAATATCTCTCGACGTTGGGGGAATTGCTCGTGACCCACAAGATTAGTTATCCTAGAGTGTTCATAGTTCGAATAGTGTTTCGCGTATCGAGGAATTGGAAGATCATCTTGCAGTAATGATTGGACTGCATGTATTCAACAAGCCTCGCAAGTTGTTTGTTTATCGTTGGTCGGTGGCAGAACAGGAAGAGATGTTTTATCGTAGTCTATGGACTCTCAGGGGTTATGGAATCCATGAAGCAAAATAGGTGCACCGATCTTTAATCTAAACAAGTGACACAAATAACTTCATGGTAATTCCAGAAGCAAATATATATGTGTGGATGTTAGTATTGGGCCCATACTATCATAAGCACATGATATATATTTGGGGCTGGAGGAACCACGAAGAAACCCGAGGACCTGGTGATCAGTACTCAAAGTTAGAGTTGATGTATGTTTGGTAGACCTTTTTGTGTCATTGTTCTCCTTTGTGCTCTTTTTGATGTACCTTAGAGTCTGTTGACTTCGACGTTAGATAGAAATGCGGATGGGGGAAATCTAGCCTCTGTGTAGTAAGATGTTTGACATGTGTGAAATCTTTTCAGATGACCACATTTTCCTTAACATTGTCTTCCTTTTGGGATCTAGTGGTTCGGTGTTGTTTTTAGTATGGTTTGGTTTTCCGCCAAACGGACTGAAATTCTCTGTGTTAAAGAGTATATGCGTATTCATCTTGTCGAGAAAGGGTATGTCTTACGAGAGAAAAATCTATTGTGTATTCTTTCTCCTACAATTCCTATGATGATGGCACTCAAGTTCCTAGCACGGTGATGTGAGGTATTCTTGACTCGTGCGATTGAGAGTTCAAGGAAGAAGATAAGTCTCTTTAATACGGAGCTTGCTAAGGAATGTAGCGATGTTTTTCCCTGATGAGATGTCAAGTGTATAAACACCAAGTTAGGTAGAGATCTCGTTTTACCATACTTTTTGTAAGGCTCCAAAGCCAAAGTATCTTTTAAATTGGTTCATTCGGTAATGAAGGAAATGGTGACGTAGCTTCATGATTTGTTTGAGTGTGAATTATTCGACCAAGTTCCTCATTTTATGAAGTGCTAGTCCAACTCATTAAACAAAAGATGATGCATGCGGTTGGGTATCAATTGTCTAAGATTGGACGCGATCAAGATGAAGGCAAATAGGAATCTACATCCTACTTTGGTTAGGGAGTGAGAAGATACAGTGAGGGGAAGTGATTGTGTATGCTCCCCCAATGGACAAACAGTGATACTGAAAGACTCTCCTTGGTTGAGAATTATTCATTTTGGCAATCGCAACAAGTTAAGATTCGAGTGACTTGATGGTGGAAAAGTGGTGAGACGATGAGTTGATGCAAGAGATGCAAGAGATGGTAGATAACATGGTTAGAGAGAAACCAAGTAGCAGGGGATAAAATGAGTCAAGCTGATTAAGTTCTAATGCGAGATAGATACGGTCCAGAAGTGACCCAAGTGGTAAAAAAAGACATTAAGGAGGGTAGAATTGTAACTACCCGAAAATCCTTTCGTCAATGACGTTAGCTTTCCATTATTCGGAAATTAATTGTTGTCAAGTTATTCTGGTTCTAAGTTATAAAACCAGTAAATTAAATAGAAAGGTTGTTAATTTAATATTTTAAAAGAATAAATTAATAATTAAAAGGTATTTAAATTAATTAATTAATTTATAGTAATAGTTAGCATAACTATAACCAATATAGTCCAGGGGTTAAAGTGATATTCTTGGAAGTAATAAAATGAGGTGCTTTTGGATTTTGGGGTTAAATCGTTATTATGGAACAAACTTGGGGACCAAAGTTGTAAGTTCATTCAATAACTCTGAAACAAGAAACCAACGTATCTTTTCCTCTTCTTTCTTCGTCTGTTACCCCGATGGCTATAATGTCGTTCCCCCATTCTTAATAAAAAACGGCTACACTATTCCTTCTGATTGCTTCGTTATCCATGAGAGAGATAGAGAGAGAGGGAGAGAGAAGCAGAAGAGAGGCTGTTGGCTAGTTGTGAAGGTTTTCTGGCGAGCGGCTAGGTTTCCAGCAAGATTCTGGTTGCCCTTGGTTTCCGGCAGAAGCCTATTGAAGCAGCGGGTTGAAGTGTTTTCCGGCCATACATCGTGGTGGTAAGATTCTAGTCTCGTGTGTTATCTTTTTATGGTTTCACTCTCGTCATCACCACCACCGGCAGCCATGGTTGCCGGATTCCGCCACAACACCACCACCGTGCAAAGGGTGGTTGTGATTGGGTTGTTTGTACATTGTTTACGTGCTTCTTCCTTCGTTATCAAGTTATAGTCTATAATGGTTGAGGGTAAATGCTAGTTGAATGAAATACAACACCCAACAAGTAATAAGAATTTCCATGTCTAATAATATTAAACAAAATACTAGGATGAGGTCTCAAGTTTGCTTATGACTTTAACGAAAAGAAGAAAGATACATTTACCTGGTTAATTATTTAAAATTAAGTGGAGTTACAGTGTCTTAGATTTTAGTATATGTATTTCATTGTTTTAATAAAATATATACATATGCCATAATATATAAGCCGATAAATTTTATGAATTATAATTTATTCATTAGGTTAATAAAGAGATCAAATGATTTGTGGATACTTGAGTAAAACGGAATTATTGATCAAGGCTATGAGATGAGTGTTAACAATAAAAATAAATGTTGGGTTTATAATCGGTTATTAGAATAAATTAATGATTATTTTTATATTTGATCGCTTGGTGTAAGGGCTTACAATTAATATGATTGTGTTAGGTCCTTTTAAGAATGTAGGGATACTTTTAATTAAGAAAAATTAAATAGATATATTATGAACGGTATTTGTTAAATAACCCAACCCTTAATACCATTTTAGTTCACTACCAAATAGGCGATTAACTTGTAATCTAAAATATTGAAAGCCTAAACTAAATAAAAAATATATATTTATTGTTTAGGTACCTTGAGGATTAAGGAGCTTACGAAACGACGCATAAGTGTAATATTTTATTATCGCAGAACAATGTGAGTTCGTAGTTTTAACTCATTAATGTTGCATTATTGAAACGTACAATCCGTAGATGGTGATTTGATTCACTTTAGGATGGCCATGTCATTACATGTGCTTGATGATGATATGATATTTGTGATGCTAATATATGCTTTGTGCTATTGCCATGTTATGACCTAATTGTTATGTTGCTTACACCTTGATGAACTTAAGTTTCTTGATAGAATGATGTATGGAAGTGATTTGATGTGTTGGATTATGAATATATTGCATGTTTAAATACACACTTATATTTTATGAATTACATGCTTTACTTAATGTATAAATGACATTGCGGTGTTATGCGTAGAGGGTTTGGGTAGTTCATGATCTTTGCATAAAACCTTATCCGGATCATTGAGGGTGCCTACTAGGTTGAAAGAGTACCTATAGGAAGAGCTATAGCCACAACGGTGATTAGTTGCCGGTATTTCTAGATGACCGTGTGACACATGGTTTGCGGGCACTTCGGTGTTCGTGGGCTAGAGTGATGTTGGTCCCTTGTTCGCAGCCAGCGCAAACATCACGTGGGAATCGGGAGATGCATCGTTGGAATTGGCACCGTTTGTACCGATCCTGAACGACACCGCGGGGTACTTGTACTATGCAAAGTCGGAGTAGCGAAAGTGGAGTCACGGGGTTGGTGTTTCGGGTGGAAGTCATGAGCCACTTAGAGCATTCGGCTGGTCGTGCACACAAGTAGTGAACGGGGTGTTTCTCTTGGGTTAGGTAGCACTAAGAGACACTTTTCTATCAATCGGTTGGATAGATATAATAAAAGGTTGAACATGTAACAAACGGTTGGTTGCATATTAAAAGGTTGAATATATAACAAATGTTGGTTATTAATAAAAGGTTGAACATGTAACAAAAGGTTGGTTGCATATTAAAAGGTTGAATATATAACAAAGGTTGGTTATTAATAAAAGGTTGCTTAAATATGAAATGTGATTATTTATATGTTATGCGGTTGCTTATGTGGTATTTTGTTGATCATATATGTTATGTGGTAGAATTGTGATTAAACATATATGCATCTTTGCGGTTGAATAATTATGATATGCGGTTGTTTTCTAAGTGGTATTTGTCTATCATTTTTATGCATCATCATAAAATGAATGATTGACCCATTTGGGGTTTGTATGTTTTATGTGCAACTTTATGAACTCACTCAGCGGGGGCTGACACTTGTATTTTTTCTCTTTTGTGCCTTGATTGGTGCAGGTAGTTTAGAAGATTGGCCTTGGTGAGAGGGGTTATTATGGGTAGTAGATTTATATTAACGATACCACTATTGGACACGTTTTGATTCTTTACTTTAAAGTACTTTGTTTACTTTTAAACGAGTTAGAATCATGATTTTGATTTTGGAGGTAATGTTGTGATTTGAAAATGTTTTAAAAACTAAGTCTTCCGCTAACGTATTATGGTAAATAAATGTTTTAAAAAGAAAAAAAATTATGGTGAAAATCACGACGTTACATGAAGGCCCGGTGAGGCGGTCCAGACATGTTGAAGGTTCTGAGAGTGGTCCAGATAGACTGAAGGTCCGATGAGGTGGTCCAGTCGTGCTGAAGACTCTGTATGCATATTGTTGTTTATGATATTGTCTGGTTGTATGGTGTTGGTATTTTGAGGGAACTCACTAAGCTTCGGGCTTATAGTTTTGGATTTTGTTTCAGGTACTTTGGATGATCGTGGGAAGGTGAAGGCTTGATCGTGCACCTCCTCACATTTTGTGTTATGATTTTTCTGGGATCTCTCTGATGTTAAACTATTTTGAAAACAATTTGTAATAAATGATGGTTTTTGATATTTTGAAAAGTTTAAAATGTTTATTAATCTTTAGGATGTTACAAGTTGGTATCAGAGCCTTGGTTTGAGTGAATTGGAGGAACACTCGTGTGAATCCAGTCTCAAACTGAGGAAAAAGATTTTCAAAATGATTTTCAAAAGGTTTTTAAAATACTAAAGGAGGATGTGATTGTACGATCAGCCGGAGCTAGTAAGTAGACCCAAAATACCATGTTATTATTTGATATTGTGATATCTTAGAAAAGTATGCTAGTGGTAGGCTAGGGATCTTCAGGAATTGCATGATAGAATTGCCTGATTATATGATGCCTGATATCCTAGGGCCTCTTCTTTTATGAAATTGACATCATTACTGTAGTTACTTAGTGTATGCATCATGGTTGTATATAACTAAGATCTTATAGCCTGAGAATGTTTGGTTTGGCCTTATTCCTGTTCTTGTTTGATGAAGGGCTCAGGGTAGGATAAGATATTCGAATGTTTATAGGGTCCAGTGTTATGTATGACTAGCATACACGAGTGGTGCAGGGTTGGTGGAAGTTTCAGGGATGAGTCGTGTGGGGTCAGCCAGCTAGTCAAGAGATATTTAGCCTTTCCTCTGGGGAGTGAGGATTGAATGTTCGCGTATGCTTATGTGTAACGTTAGGGTATTGTGATGATCCTTGAGACAAATATGGGTAGGTGTGGAAGGTAGTATGGGCCCGTACTACTGAAAGCACATGACCCATACACATAACAAGGAAGTCACAACCCCTAGAGCTTCGTTGGGATTTGGTTCCCCGTTATTAATATGGAATGTCTGATATCTTCCTGGTGTATTTTCAGTATGGTGACTACGAGGCGATTTGAGGTTGGATCCTGGTCGGGATCAGGAGCTGGCAGTCAGGGCGAGCCAGCATTGTTGGGGACCTTTGGTCAGATGAGACCAGATGAGTTGGATGCCAGGATTAGGGAAATCCGGCATGATGAGTTGGATGACAAATTAATGAAATTAGTCGACCCCTTTCCATTGGGAAGTGAAATTTTTTTTGTACCCCCATTATCACCATTGTCAATGTCCATGGAAATCTTGGAATTAGACCCAATAAGCATCTCTCCTTTAGATGTGCTCTTAAGAATTTCTGCTTCAGCAACAATCAACATTTGGGTCAGATCAATTAGGGTCACGTCTATGTTCATCATATGAAAGTTCTCAATGAACTATTCATATGACTTTGGAAGCGAGAGAAGAACCAAATTAATGGCTTGCTCCCTTGGGAAGACTACGCCTATTCTATCCAACTTGTCAATGTACGGTTTCACTTCCAGAACAAGCTCACACACAAAATTTCTATCTTGATGTCTACATGCCAACAGGGCTTGAGTATTTTCGTATCTTTCAACTCGAGGAAAACGCGATGTTAGGAGAGTCGCTGGAAGAGTTGAAGAAGCATGATGTCCAGTTCCACCATTTCCTAAAGAAGATAAAACATTTTCACCTTGATTAGAAAGTGGAAGATCATCTTCAGAAGGAAGAGGAAAACCATTTCCAAAATAATGAGGAAGACAATTATTGTCTTGACTTGAGATCTATAATGGGAGAAAAGATAATTCAAGTTAGTTGATTTTAATCCATAATTATTAACCCATAGTTTTTTTAAATTAAGGCTAGGGTCCATATTTTCAATTCGAACTTTAAAGAGGGATGCCATAATCAAATTCGAATCTATTTTAGGTAGGTAAGGCTTTTACCAATTCCAATATTATGAAATGTAAGTCCCCAAAATGCTTGTGTATCAATTAGATCCGTTTGATGGTGCGCAATCCCAATCAAACGGATGATGTCAGATCAAATAGAAGAGAAGGAGAAGAAGAAGATGATGAATCTTGTATGTATTGATATGAATGAAGATCCGGATACAAGATTCACATATACTAACACACACTCTCTTTTCTCTCTCTCTAGAACACCTTCAAATACACACACATAAGCTCCTCTAGACCGTACACTCTCTTCTGTTCATCAATCCCTCATCAACCACCTAACACCTATATATATATATACTTGGGGAATATGGGCCATAAATGGGTTTACGGCCGTAAACAGGGTTTATGGTCGTTAACTTGTTTACGGCCATAAACACCCACCTGGCCGTAAACCTGACCGTAAACTTATAAAATATTACATGAAAATACAATTGCTCAGAAAAGCAAAGTATAAACCATATTTTTGACCCAACAATCCCCCCCCCTTGGGTTATAGCTTTCTTTTCTTAAATGACCCAACAAGCTCCCCCTAAAAAGTAGCTGGCTTTTCTTCTCAATCTTCATCGAGAGCTTGGCTTTAGCATTAATCTTCAAATTCTTCACGACTTCTAGATAAACTTGATGAATCTTCAATGAATGACTTCATCTTGAGCAGTTGGGCTTTTCTTCAGAATTTGGCATTGAACGCACATTGGGTGAGGAGGCTTCTTGTACTGATTCTTGAAAGATAGCGCTTTCAGCTTGAGAATCTTCAGAGAGAACATCAGAGAGAACTAATCTTCTGGATCACTTCAGCAGGTTTAAGATAGCAGCAGACTGATTGAGGAGGCTTCAATGCAATCTGTCACATAATCTTCAATTTCAGCTTCACCTTGCTTCTGGGGTTGAAAGATTGAATGTCGAAAGAATAATCTTCATTTCTTGCTCCTTCGAATGAGAATTGTTCGATGATCACGGATTAAGCCTTGGCTCAGAAATATTCGACACAAACTCCATGGGTTTCATCTTCACCTGAATTCACTTTTCAAGACAAAACAAAACTAAAAGAAAACTTAGCACACAATATTTTTTTTTTTGGATTTTTCATATTTTCAAAAAAAAAAAAACAGAAATATTTGTTAGTTAATTTTTTTGATTTTTGTTTGGTTTTCAAAATTTTTAATTCTCCCCTAAATTTGTGCATAGAGAAAAACTATGAACAAATTTAACAAAAATAAAAATGATATCTAACTTTAAGAGTGATTTGGGATCAAAGTTTTTAGACAACCTTTATCCGTTTATCAGTACCTCTCCCTTCATGAATAGATCTGGTCAATCGCTGGTATTGTGGTCCACTTAAACACGAGAGATTGTGAGAAAATTAGGACATACTATAAGTGACAAGACAATGTGATCCTAAGTTCCTAGATAATATTCCTTAAGGACCATTCAGCTGACGACGACCAAAGATATTGTTGTGCACCTAAATTGAGCAGCGAGATCTACAGACAAACTAGTGATTGTTCAATTTTAAATGTACTAGAATGTGTTTCCCGCTTCCTGATATACCCCAATAATCAGGAACTTCCAAAGTGCTCCTTACTTTAGGTGAGCAGACAATTATTATGAGAGAATTCAGATTTAGAATGCATATGCTATACACCCAGGTCGGATCTCTTCCAATCTCGCAGAGGGTGAAACATATGACTAGCCAGATTTAGAGGGATTGAGAAGTAGATGATGCATATGCTGTGTACCAGGTCGGATGTATTTTAATCACGCAAAGGAGACATCATATGACTAACAGACAGGAAGAATTGCATAGATGGAAGATGCAGAGAAATAGAATTGCATATGTTGCAGTCCATGTCGGATGTATTTCAATCACGCAAAAGAGGCAACATATGACTAACAGAAGGAAAGCAAGAAAATAATTTCCTACAGACCTACTTTATCGGAATTCCCCAGTCGCCCCATCAATACCGGAATTAAGGACAAAGTTCGTACATCGAGGAAGAGTTAAACCACAGTTCTAGATACATATTATTTTAGTGTCACTGGTGGATTATCATGTATATCTCCTTGCTCAACCTATCTGAGCGTCGTATTATCAGGCTAAATGGATCTATCTAGGTCAAGATTTTTCCAAGACTCTAGATTCCTTAAGTTCATTAATGCCTAGTCAAGTCCATTTTAATCTTTCGTGCCTACCAGCGCATCGAACACAGAGCCTAGACAATTCAGATTCATCCCCTTACACAGATTCAGATTGACTGTTATCACATGATTATATCACTTCCCAAAACATCTCCCTCAAGCACATTTCATTAACACCATATTTTTGGATTTTTTTTTACTGATTTTTGATTTTTGTTTTGTTTTTATTTCTCCCCCTAAATTTGTGTATAGGAGAGAAACGAAAGTAAATGCGCAAATTTAAACTATCCTAAAACAAAAATTAGTCTTTAAAGCAAATCACCTTAAGAAAAACTCAGGAGTATAGAGAAGAAAACTCAAACCGTAAGTCACCGATTGAATTTGCATCCAGAAGGTCTGAGAACAGCACGCGTAATCTCAGAACAGATCCGAAAATTCTTCATGTCATTAAGCACTAACCCCGTTTGTGATCTCTTCCTTTCTTCCTTTCCCGCAAAAGGACATATACTCTCAAACAAAGGTCTGAATGTTGTATAGTTGAGAGATATCCCCTATCATGTGCCTGGAACAGCCACTACCAACAAACTGAAGTATGATGATATGCCTCCATATCTGCTCCGACACAGAGCGGGATCATTTGGTCTTTGGAACCCAGTCCATTTTGAAACTGGGTCGACCTTTGTCATATACACAAGATACATTCTCCTATGACATGTCCTGTTTATCACAAACAGAAGATGTAAAAATATTAGAGTCATTAGTTGATTTAGGATATTGAGCCTTTGGAACCCATTTGTAGTTGGGTTTAACCCATTTCTTTTTCAATCTGATGGGTGGCTCAGTACTTGCTTTTGATCTTGATGTCGGCCGTTGTATGACTTTGACCTAACCGGTCTTTGTTTCACTGGAGCATTTCTTGGATTGGGCTTCTTGGCCGACATTCCCTTCTTGCCCTTGGGATTCTGATTCTTGGCCTTGTGGTTTTGATTCTTGGCCTTCTGCGCGTTCCAGTCACCATTGTCTGAACGTGACCTTGAGGGGTTTCTTTTGGAGTATCTCCCTCTTGGCGCGTTCTGCCACCCTTGTGCATAGTAGGGAACGTATGCGCGATTAGGACAATTTCTGGCAATGTGTCCAGGTTTTCCACAGTGAAAACATGTCTTTTTCTTCACTGTGAAGTTGTTTCTTCCTGCCCCTGGTGGCGTATCCTTTCCTTGTCTCTTATTTTTCCCACAAGCACAATTACAACATGCACTATGTTTCACTAGAATTGGTGGCCTGTATTTCTCAACAACAGGCTTGTTAGGAGTAACAGAATTAGAAGCAACAGATTCAGAGTTCAAGGAGTCATTGGATTGTTCAAAAGTGTTCTCCTTGTTCTCTTCTTCCACTACTTTACCTGCACAATTCTCTCCAGACTCCTGCTTTCCCTGGCTTGAAGATGTATCTGCATGGGAAGTAGAAACATTAGTATTTTCAACATTAATAATGCCTCCTAATACAAAACCAGCTGCTTTGCCAAAACCATGAATGGTTCGTTGGTAATCTCCTCTTTATTCAAAGGGTGATACTGATACGTGTGATTGAAAGGAGGAGGAACTTTATCGTATCCTAAACCCTTTTGCTGGTTATGTTTAAAATGCATGCAATGGTCTATCATGTTCGCAACTACTTCGCTTGACACATCAAATTTTCTAAAATCAAAATCTGCATTTTCAAATTTGCTTTTTAATTGTCAAGCTCAGCAGTTAATTCAGCAAGTTGTCTCTTAACATAGTCATAATTTTCACATTTGTTGCTATAATCTTCTTGAAGCTTCCTAAAGTCCTTGGTTTTTGCTTCTAATTCAGCCTTTAGGGGTTTCTGTCCTTTCCTGAGTTGATATCCTTCATATCTCAGGTCCTCAACTTCTCTTTTTAATAAATCAATTTGTTCACGAAGAAGTTTAATCGTATCTTCACAAGATGGAGTACATGAAACTTCATTGACCGGGATGTTTGTGGAACTCATTGTTTTTCCACACTTCAAAGCGTCAAGTTCTTCAATTACAGCAGCAAGACTAAGACGATTGAGATCTTTTGTCTTCTTGATGACATCCACGTTCATATCCCACGACTTTGGAAGTGCATTCAACAACTTTTTGTTTATCTCAGATTTAGTCAAGAAAGTCCCAGCTATATTCATCTCAGTAGTAAGTGTAGTAAATCGCTGCAACCGAGCTTCCAGAGTTTCTCCAGGGATATAATCGAACATGTTGAAATTTTGTCTTAACATATCCTGACGACTCTCTTTCATGTCTTCAATTCCCTCGTAGACCTCAAAAACCATTAAAAGTCAAATTTAAAGAGTCAAGCTTAAAAGTCAAACTTAAAAGCTAAATTTGAAAATTTAAAAATTAAACGAGAAAGTCAAAATTTAAAGTCAAAGGTCAAATTTTAAAAGTCAAAGTCAAAATTTTAAGTACAAAGTCAAAAATAAAACTCAAAATTTAAAAACTAAAATTTTTGGATGAAAATGGAATTTAAAATTAAAAGAAATTTGAATTTTGGGTTAAATGTGTTAAAATGCGAAATTTGGTGCGACTGGGAGTGGTTTTAAGTTAAAATCGAAAGGCTTGTAACAAGTTGTTGGTTGGTTCAACTGGTAAGGCGTGTTGCTGATGAACCTGGGGACCCGGGTTTGATCCTCGGCACCCCCAAATCTATTTCCCTTTTTATTGAAGCGCGCAAGTAAGCCACTGATGCTGCCTTCCAACTCCGAGCCGCAAACGCCGTCCACCGAGCCGAGGCCGCAAACTCCGGTCGGCCGTAAACTTCGGGAAACCCTAGCCGTAAACGCCGCCGCCTCCGCCGGCCGTAAACACCGGCCGTAAACTCTTCACATATTACGTGAAAAACAGCGTTTTTCACCCCTTCTTGCTCTAAAACTCGATCAAAAACTCGTTTTTATCAAAAACGTGAAGAACAAACCCCTCCCCCCCTAATTTTCAGAGATCTATCCAAAAACGCAAGAATCTTTCAAAAATAGATCAAATAAGCTCCAGATCTGACAAAATTGATTGATACAACCAAGCTCTGATACCAATTGTAAGTCCCCAAAATGTTTCTGTATCAATCAGATCCGTTTGATGGTGCGGAATCCCAATCAAACGGATGATGTCAGATCAAATAGAAGAGAAGGAGAAGAAGAAGATGATGAATCTTGTATGTATTGATATCAATGAAGATCCGGATACAAGATTCACACACACTAACACACACTCTCTTTTCTCTCTCTAGAACACCTTCAAATACACACACATAAGCTCCTCTAGACCGTACACTCTCTTCTGTTCATCAATCCCTCCTCAACCACCTAACACCTATATATATACTTGGGGAATATGGGCCATAAATAGGTTTACGGCCGTAAACACCCACCTGGCCGTAAACCTGACCGTAAAATCATAAAATATTACATAAAAATACAATTGCTCATAAAAGCAAAGTATAAACCATATTTTTGACCCAACATGAAACTCCTAGATCGTTTGAGATTCATTGATTCTTATCAATGACATGTTTAATCTCGGATTATGCTCTCACTTTTGTGACTGGAATGCCGAGGAACACAAACGAGATGTGAATAACCATACAAATATGTTTGGCACTCTCGATGTCATTTATCATCTCTCATTAATGTGACGGTTAACCACACACACTCCATTAACAATGATAATTTTCAAGATGCCCATTATTACTCTTTATAGTCACTATTAGTGTGCCGGTTAACCACACGTGCTCCACTAACTACATATAAAGTATAATGTTTAACTTTATGGATTAACATATTTTTCACAGTTTCCTAAAGTAACTAAGAGTGAGATTTTATTAAATAGTTTAGTTACTTCATATCATTATACTTATTAATGAAATTATTTCCTATCAAATCCGTTCAGCTAACGACCCTCCACCACACAGGAGATCGGTGGGTGGGAGTGGACACCCATTAACGACTATTTTATGGGACACTTCCTTATACCCTCATTATAGCATGGTTTCGTGAATGAGGCGTACTAGCGATTTGACTGACTTGTCTCATACATATATTATATTAATCTTTTAATTATATATAGTATAAGGTGTATTTTAAAAACATTTATAAAATACTAGGTTTAAGTTTAAATTTTCGAAATTAATATAAAATGAATTTAACTTAAAAATAAACCAATTTTGATTTAATCTTTATCTTTTAATTAACAATTAATTAAATTAATTTAAATCTCATGAGGATTAAATAATTATTTACTATTAACTATTAATCAATTAATTTAAATTTAATCTTTAATCCAATCCCTACTAAATTTTCGAAAAATAAAGGTATTGGAGTTATCCAATTTTAATTGAATTAACTAATTAAAACAATAACTATCAAATAAGAAAACCCTAACTTTCCCTCAAAGTAATCAAAAATAGGGAGGAGGCGAGGGTTTCTAAAACCCTTGTAAATTTCGAAAATACTAGGATGGAGGCTAGGGTTTCAAGAACGCTATGGAGATTTCGAAATTTGCCTCCTTAAGGTTTAATTTCTATAAACCCTAATTTTGATCTATTCAACTTTGTGCAAGATCAATGAGAACAATGTCTCTGATACCACTGATGGGTTTTATATATTACAAAAATCATATTTTTGCGGAAAAACATAAACCCTAAAGGATCTATGTTCACACTATGATTTGCAAACAACTATTAAATATCAAGAACCCTAGAACTACATTGCTATTTTTGAAAATTACTAAAAGGTTAAAAGAAATACTTACCTTATGTTTACTGTAGTAAATAAACAGTGATTCTTCTATATCTAGCTTTAAAAGGCAAGCACCAGAAGTCTTGTGCCTCTAATGGCTCACACCCAAACCCTAGCAAGTTGGAGGCTAAAAAGGAGAGAGGAGAGGAGGAAGGATTTTCATTTCTACCTCTTCTAGAAGGGATGAACAAAATTACGAACCCTTAGGAGGGTGATAGGGAGGCTAAGGATAAGGCAGTTTCCTTGGATAAGCCTTATCCCTTTTGCTTTCCCCCTAAGGCATCCAAGTTTCTTTAGAGTCGAAGAAAAGCTCTTGAAACCATCTAGAAACCCTATAACCAACTATAATTTCGTCCCTCCTCCTAGGGAGGTTCTAGATTGGTCAATGTTCAACTTTTGAACATTATCACCTTTAGTCCTTCCACTTTTAATTAATCCAATTAATTCGAATTAGTTCTTAATTAAACAATATTATTTCTAATTAATATATTATTCTCACAATATATTAATAAATCATTTATTTTGATTTCTAATTAATTTATTAACTATATAATAAATTAATAAATCAGTCTCTCTCTCCAAAAAGCATTCCAACCAACTACTAGGTTTGAGAGCATTCTAAAAGGACTATGCTAATAATTCAAGATTATACTAATTTAGTTATTGGCTTAGACACCTAATCCAACAGTAAAGGACATTGCAAGCTACTTCAATGTTCCAAATGTCCCATAAGAACCAGTTTAACTAAGGAGGCTTCCGGTGACATTTACCGGTGAAGCTAAGGTTTTGCAAAAATCACTCGTGCCCAGATCCATACTACTTGGGCAAATCTTCGTGACAGTTTAATTGAGAAATTTAATCCATATTTGAAGATCTTAAAGATCAAGTAGAAAATTGCTAATTTTCAACAAGAAGTTGGAGAATCATTGTATGAAGTGTGGGAAAGATACAAGGGCTTGCTTAGGAATTATCCTCAACATGATCTTAATGTTCAATAATAAGTGTTCATTTTCTATGATGGGGTGTATGTCACAACAAGGCAACTTTTAGACTCTCAAAGACCAATGAAAAAGAAGGAGTATGCAACCATTAAGGAATTAATTGAAGAGTTTGCAAAACTCACGTGAATCTCATAACCCACAAGAGGATGCTATAAGAGGAAAATGAGATGAAGGGAACGAGAACCTAGATGTGGTTTTGGAAAAATTATAGAATATGGATCGGAGGATGATAAAGATGGATCAATATATCCATGCAATTCTTTTCGGGTGTGATAATTGTACTGGGCCATATTTGACCAAGGGTTATGATTTAGATGAGAACGGGAACAAGAAGGCACAAGTATTCTACTCTAGTGGTGACAAATATAATGAAGACTGGAGAAAGCCCAAAAAGGAGTGGTTTCCATATGACGAGTACAAGAAGCAAAAGGATTAAGAATATAGACAAACCCGTCATGGCTAATGTTTTGGTAAAAAATTGCACAAATGTTAATCAACCAAATTGAATGAGAGGCTGTGATGTTTGAATTTGTACAATTGAAAAAGGTAAAGAGAATGACACGATTGTTTACAAGGAAAGCCCTTGATCCTTGCTAGGATCTCCGGCACAAAACCTTGGGAGGTGATAATGATCATCTGCCTTGATGATTTTATTAATATAATGTAACACCCTGAATTCAGGAGGCCTAGAAAGGAAAGGAAACCTTAAAAGAGGAAGTGACTCGTTGAGTAGATGGATGACTCGACGAGTAGGAGCGCGACTTTTGGTCAGAGGATCGGTTACATCCCCAGCTGTGGTAAGCTTGGGTTTTCAGCAGAGTGGTTAGAGGATGATTGGGAGAATTGAAAATTCTTCCAAGCTGTGAGCTATGAGGAGCTAGTCAAGTCGAAGTGGGGGAGAGCCACCCGAGTGGCTAAGGGCAGAAGTAAGTGCAAGACTGGGGTGATCCCGCAGTCTTGGTAAGGAAGGAAGCAGCTCAAGTGGATGTTTGGATTGAGGAGCAGTTAGGTTGGAAGTTGGGGAAAACTTTCCAACCTCGAGTTGCTGTATTCGCGTTTAGTGGATGATTGGTTCGTGGAAACCAGTTCGGAGAGCTTCCGGCAAGGTCAGAGTTTAGTCGGGATATAAGACTGCGGGGTAGCCGCAGCATTCCCCAGTAGCGAGTCAGTGAAGTGTTGTAAGACTGCGGGTAAGCCGTAGCATTCGTTAGCAGCTTAGTTAGCGGAATGTGGGCGGGGGCCCGTATCTCCTAGTTCGTGGAGTGTGGGTGGGGGCCTGTATCTCCGAGTTAGCGTGATAAGAATCAGGAAAGTTTAGCTAGTTGAGATCACAGGAGGAGTGGGTCTGCATAGCCCTGGATAGGTGAGACCTGTGGGAGAGGCCGCTCCGAAGTTTAGATGGGTGAGACCCGTGGGCGAGCCCCGTGTTCTTTTAGCAACAAGTGGGACCTGGTAGAGACCTTAGGGTAAGGTAGAGGATCGGGGATCCTAGATCTTCTAGAGCCAGAGTGGCTGGGTTGGTAGAGCAGTTCAGGTAGTCGCTGTATCTTCATAAGCCGCTGAGAGCGACTGAGGGAATGTTCTTGCGTTCGATAACCGGTGGGGGGACCGGTATTTTGGGTAATGATAGATCAGTCGGGACCAGGGTGGTCTCGGTTCATCCGGTAGGCGGATGGGAGTCAGCAGGACTTCAGGCAGGAATGATGGTAAGGGATTTGGTGTAAGAAGTCGTGAGCTGATCGGGTGGTGCTAAGTTGCTCACCGCGAAATCAAATGATCTCAGAGTAAATGATTTGGCTCGGTGATGCTGTTCTCGTCTGAGCCTTAAACGTAGCAGATAGGGATCTGATACTCGAAGGATTGTCTGAATTCTCACGTTGGGTGGAGTTTTCAGTATTGGAGCATCGTTGTGGGATTATTCTGTGAGTATTAGTAGGATGCCTTGTACTGGTAGTGGCCGGGATTGCGGTTTCAGCAGAGGATTGGTCCTCGAAGTAGATTGGTAAGGTTTATTTCTTATAGGAAGATGCCTTGGAAGGGCCGGTGACAGTACAAGGAAAAGGGATGGACCTAATGGGTGAAGTGCGTAAAGCTGTAAGCGGATTGTAAGGTAGTTGACTGTGGCGAACTTCGAGGATGAAGTCTAGTTTAAGTAGGGGAGAGTTGTAACACCCTGAATTCAGGAGGCCTAGAAAGGAAAGGAAACCTTAAAAGAGGTAGTGACTCGTCGGATAGATGAATGACTCGACGAGTAGGAGCGCGATTTTGTGGTCGCGGGTTAAGTGACCTACTCGACGAGTCAGAGGACCGACTCGGCGAGTTGGCCAGGTTTTGGGAAAACCCTAAATCGGGAGTTGGTGCCCTATTTAAGCATCTTATTCTCATTCTATCAGCCTCATTTGTAGCCTCCATTGTCCAGAACCTGTCCCACGAAACCCTAGTGTTCTCTTTGAGTGTGTGAGGCTTTATTGAAGGATTTAGAGTGTTCTTGAAGTCTAGAAGAAGAAGAAGGAGGTTGGAGGTCCAAGGAGAAGGTTGTAGATTCAAGAAGTTTGCTTCATCTCCTTCATTTTCTGGTAATCAAGTTCTCACCTTGACTTCTAGTTTGTTTGATCTCCTTATGTCCCTTTTTATGGAGTTTATGGTCCAAGAAGGATGTCTTGTGGGATTTGGACGTCCCCAAGCTAGATCCTTCCAGATTAAGAGGTGTTCAGAGTAGCAAAGACATAAAGGTGGGAGCTTTATGCCATTATACCTCTCCATGCATAGATTAAGTGGTTATTATGGCCTTTTGAGCAAAAACGGCCATACATGGGTGCAAAGGTAGCAGCTTTGTGTGATATCCCGACCCTAGGAGGCTAGATCTGGGTCTTGGATGCCTTGAGATTGTCTGAAATCGTCTGAATAGTGTTGGACATAGAGAGACTCGGCGAGTCAGTTGTGGGACTCGGCGAGTCAGGCCAGTTCTTGCCCCAAAACCCTTCTGTTAAGGGTATGAGTTGACATTGGAAAGGGACTCCGCCAGTCCGAGTCCATAATGGTCATGAAGTTCATCGTACTCGACGAGTTCAAGGAAGAACACGACGAGTCTAAGGCAATCTCCTTAGTTATAAAGATGGACTCGACGAGTTGTTCAAACAACTCGGCGAGTCACAGACTAGGCACATTCATATGTGGATGATGAACTCGACGAGTTCAAGGATAAACTCGGCGAGTCGGTTGAAGATGGTCCCGATAGTATGGTTGAAGGAGGACCCGTCGAGTTCTTGCTAGACTCGACGAGTTGAGTTGAGGGATGTGTTGGGTTGTAAGGGTATGGACTCGACGAGTTGGTATACCAACTCGGCGAGTCAGGTCAACTGGATGTTGACTTTGACCGTTGACTTTAACCAAGGTTGACCAGGGTTGACTTTTGGTTTATTGTGGTTTAATGTTATTTTGGGTATTGATAGTTCGGGAAGCCGAAGGGTCAGCGGTTCAGAAGTTTCCGGTTAGCAATCAGAAGTGTTCATCGAGTTTTCAGCAGTGCGAGGTGAGTCTCCTCACTGTGTGCATGGGTCTACGGCCACAATGCCGGTCCATTATGTTTATGTTTATGTTTATGCTTATATATAGAAGGCAGACCCGGGGGGTTAGCCATAGGTACTTATTGATATATGTTCCGGGTTACGACCTGATGCCGGGCGAGGCCCGAGGAATGTTAGGATGCTAGAGGTCTTTGTGATTCTTGCATGTGTCGGTATGATAGGTTCCGGACCGAGGGTCCGATATCGGGGTAAGCCCGAAGTACGTTAGATAATAGTATGTTGCCGAGTCGGGGGTCTGATGTCGGGGTATTCCCGAGGAAGATTCTTATGTAGTGCGTTAGATTATACTTGTTTTCTTCATGATACTTGTATGTGCCTGGTAGGGAGGTGAGTGTGGACGAGGTCCCGTATCTCATCACTAGCTGAGTATGGATGGGGTTCCATATCTCGATATTAGCATAACAGGGGCGAGGCCCGTGGTAGGAAGGATATGAGTGTAGGCGGGGGCCGGTATCTCACCACTAGTAGGAGTGTGGACGGGGTTCCACTACTTCAGTAGCAGACCATGGGTAGGGCCTAAGTTAGGTGAGGCCTTAGATCAGGGTATGGTTAGGGAATGTTTATGTATGTTTTAGTATGTTATTTGATTGTATGGATGTGTATGGCGGGCGAGGCCCAGAGACAGGCGGGGCCTAAGGGAAACAAATTTGTATACCGAGCGGGGCTCGATGCTAGGTGGGACCTGATGCCAGGCGGGGCCTGATGACAGACGGGGTCCGATGGCGGGCGAGGCCTAATGCAGCGGGCGGGGGCCCAGTATGTGATTATGTGCTCACGGTTGTATATTGCATGCTTGGATCAGTAGATATGTATGGTATGTGGTAGGTTGGGGAACTCACTAAGCTTTGTGCGTACGATTTTCAGTTTTGGTTTCAGGTACTTCCGATAGCGGAAAGAAGAGCTCGGGATGATCGCATGGCACACACCAAGGAGTTTAGCCTGGGATGTTTACTCTGATAAAATGAATAAGTGTTTTGGGAGAAATACTCTGATTTGTCATATAACCCTTTTAGTATGTTTGAAATGATCTAATGCGATGATTTAGTAATATTTTTTTAAAGAAATTTTTGGTCATGATTTTTGGGATGTTACATATAAATTGGTGATTACAGAAAATATTTCATTAAGAACAAGTGAAGAAGTATGTAGAGTAAGAAGAGTGTGTCGTGTGCGAGATACAAGTGTCAATTTATAGTCTAAACTAGCTAACATGATGTCCGATATTCCCGGGATCCTCTATGACCAACTTTGTGAACGTTGTTTGACTTGGTATTCCGGGTCTTTATCATAGTTGAGATGAAACTCTATTGAGAATAAGTCTTCTCTTGAATATTTATGCACATGTGTTAGTGTTGGATTAGGTGTCTAAGCCCATAACTATTATTGGTATGTACTTGACTCGAGAGTAGCATGGTCCATTTGGGTTGCATGGTATCATAATTGTTTGGATAGACTTTTGTGAGAAGAGGATATTTATGATTTATTAATATATTATAAGTTATAATATATTAATATGAAATCATATTATTTAATTAGTATTGATCAAGAATTAGCTTGAAATTAATTTTGTGATCAAAAGAGACTTATTAAATAAATGGGGATTGATTTGGTAAATCATTCATTCTTACAAAGTGGGCTTATGATACATAGTTCTTAATGTTGGGAAAAATCAATGTGGTGACCCATGTATACTCCATGGAGGTTAAAACCCATGGATCATGAGTAATGTGAAAAGTCATGAGTTACATGGTGTAACCCTAATGTGCACACTATATAAGAAGCCTCATAGCTCATGAAATGTGACCTAAAGTCTTGGCAAGGAGGGCTAGCCGATTTCATGAAGTGCAAGTGTTCTTCTCTCCAGTTATTCCAATTTTTGGTGGTGTTGTGTGATTCCATTTGAGGTGCAACACTTGGGGCACTAAGTTCTTAAAGGTCCAAGGCTTCCAACTACAAGAAAAGGTATGTTATCTAACTTGTTTTATTACCCATGTATAAACTTCTGTATGCTAGTTAGGGTAATACCTTGGAAAGTTCAAGCTTGCATGTATAATAGAGAAAACATAGATCCAAGGTATTTATGGTTGCATGTACACCTTAGGAGTGTTAGAATGCTCAAAACACAACAGTGGAATCAGAGCCTAGGCTTGTTTTCCATTATACTTGATGCTACTTGTTTTTCAAAGCTAAAAAAATCGATTTTTTTGGACTCTGCCTGGTCACCACGAGGTGGTAAATTTTACCACGAGGTGGTGACGGGCCTGGCAGATTTTTGGATTTGTTGGCTTAATTTGGTTTAGGATCATTACCACAAAATGTTTTTGTTCATAAAATTTGATTTTGTTGCTATGGTAATGATTATCCTCATCCAAATTAAAAGATAATTGTCAAAGTTTCATGTTTTGTAATTGTTTATATGATTAATTACATGAAATATGTTTGATGTGAATTGTCTTGTTCTTACGAGTTTAATTTAGATCATAAACTTATTGTTCGATTTTCTTGTTTGAATTTTTTGATCTAAATGATTTTGATGAATTCCATAACTTGTCCTCAAGTTATGGAAAATGAAAAGTTTTTCATTTAAATGGATCATTAAAAGTCATTGGTTATAGAAAAATGAAGAGTCCTTCCCATAAATGGTTTTATGAACTTCATAACTTGTCCTCAAGTTATGGAATGTCAAAAGTTTTTTCATTAAAACCTATATTAAACTCATAAGTTATGGATTCCAATAGTTTTTGAATAGTTCAAAACTTGCCCTCAAGTTTTGGAATTTGTAAATGTAAAAGTATAACTTTTGAAACATTTAATTCCAAACCCTAGAATTTTAAAAGTTTAAAAATCAACCCTTATACTATTATAATATTATAGTTTTAATATTTATATATATGTATAAGAGTAAATTGGTCTTACCGTTAGTAGGCCTCATTCACAAAGTCGGTCTATAAGGGGGTATAAGGTTACTGCCTATAATATGGCAGTCTAATGGGTGTCCACTCTCACCCACCGCTTCCTTGACTGGTGGAGGGTCGATAGCCGAATGGGTAGGATAAGACTCTAATGCTCCCTTCAGTAAAAGTATAATTATAAATATAAAGTAACTAAACACTTATAAATTCCCAATCTTAGTTACTTAGGAAAATGTGAATATGGTGCTAACCCATGAAATTGCACTTTGCACCTTGTTAAGCCGATAGTGGAGCATGTGTGGTTAACCGGCACACTAATCGGGACTGACAGTGTGTGGCAAAGGGTAGCTTGATGTTAATCATAGATTAATGGAGCGTGTGTGGTTAACTGGCACATTGATTAGGTGGTTGCAACATTGGGTGTACCAAGCTAATTTGCAAGGTTATTCACACCTTGTTTGTGATCCTCGGAATCCCAGTCACAAACTTGAAGGGCACAATCGAGATTTAAACATGCCATTGAATTGTTCAATGACTCTTAAAGGATCTAGGAGTTTCAATTCACTTAAAACCTAAAACTCTTTTTCGTTTTTCGTGGTGGAAATTAGTAAATCGTCACTTACCTACCTTCAAATATTTCGCGATTTGGATTACGGCATCCCTCTTCCAAATTGTAAAATATTGTGTTGGGTCCTAGCCTTAATATTTCATTTGGGTGTTATATTAAGGACTTAAATCAACTAACTTGAATTTCTCCCATTGTAGATGTCTAGTTCAGACAACTATGGTCTTCCCAAATCCTTTGGAACAAGCTTTCCTCTTGAAGATGATGTCCCGCAGTTGGATCGTGGAAGTCATACTTCACTTCCTCCACCTCCTCCAATAATTCTCTCTAACCCACAAGTTCAAAGATTTGAAAAATTCAAGGTCACTCAAGCCCTACTTGCAATGAAACATCAAAATGGAAGGTCTATGCGTACTCAGGTCTTGGAGATGAAGTCACATATTGACAGGCTGAGAGTATTGGGTGTCGACGTCTCGAGGAAGTTGGCTGTTGAATGGGTTCTTCAGTCACTTCCCGAGTCATATAGTGAGTTAATTAACGACTACTATATGACAGACCATGACATGACCCTTATTGATCTTAACTATTTGCTTGTTGCTGCTGAATCAGAAATGATGTGGCGCACTGGAATAGCAAATTTGATTGGAAGATCTACTCCCCAAACGTCCATGGACATTGACAATGGGAACATTGGAAGTCCAGAAAAGATTTCTCTTTCGAAGGGAAAGAGAAAGGCTAAGTCTGAGATTGTTCCGTGTACCATTCCCAAAGAGTCCATATGTTTATGTTGCCGAGAGAAGGGGCATTGGTTGCGAAGCTGCTCTGACTACTTGAAAAGGTAGAATCGAAAAGTTTGACTCTGCCTCAGGTAAGTCTACCATCTAACTCTATTAAGTTCCTAATTGTTGATTCTTAATACATGATGTGACAAGGTTGCATTTTGATGTTTTGAAGGATCATACAAAGGGAAGGAAGCTTAAAAGAAGAGTATGCTGAATCTGATCGCGAAGATGGATTTCAATCGCATGGTTCGAAGATCGGATTTTTGAGCTGCTGCTTAGGAGTTATGATAAATTGCTACGAAATATGTAATAACGTAGTTTTCATTTGTAATTGCATTGTAAGGAAAAGTTTTTTTTGCATTTTATAAATAAATAAAATTTTGTTTTTATTTTATTTTATATCTCCTTGCAATGGCATTTGTGAAAATTAATGTTTGTATGTTCCTATGTTAGCAATATGAGTTTGATTCTTTCGTTTGTGGTAGTGTCAAGTATTTGCCAAATAACGAAAGACTCTTATCACCCAAGTTTCAAATTGAACAAAAACTTGGAATCATGCAACTTGTATTGTATGATGAATGAGAATTTTCATCTTTGGTAAATTAAGACTAATTCCTTGTTCACATGTATATGTGAGTCAAGTGAAGGACTAGGGTATCAGGTACACTGAGTGTGCGTTGGTCAAGATCCACCACAAGGATTGATGAGACTATTCGTCATGATTTACTAAAGTTTAGTAAACATGGTTATGCTTACAAGTTTAAGTATAATTCTGAAACATTGGAAAAGGTTTAATGTATGGTAGAACGAATGAGAAGAATCAAATTAGGCAGAAAGATAAAAGTTTCTCCAATCTGAAAAGATGGGAGAGTACTTTAGTATCGTGTTTATGATCATCTTAATGTTTATGGAAAAATTTTATCACAATTAATCCTCTAAAGACATCTTAGTGAATTTGTACGGCTAAGAAGAGGAATCGGGAATTGTTGAAATAGTTTAAATCAAGAAGATGAGTCATACTTCGTTCCCAAAAAAAGTCTTAGAGTCATACTCCAAGATTGTAACTTTGAGTGACATAATCTTAAGAAGGTTTATAACACTTATCAAATGTAGAGTAAAAGTTTTCTACTCTTGTACATTTGAAATTGGTAAGTTGTGATGTTTTGGATAAAACAAAGACCAACTAAGGCCAATTGTGTGAAGTGTTTGTCTTGATTAGAATCCGCACTAACTCTTGAATATTAATTTGTCAAGTAATGTTCCTTGACAAAGTGAATCATATATGTCAAGAGGTCAGTGGGAGTCTTAAAGATCTTGACAAGTTTCAAGAACTAATCAAAAATAAACCTATTGTTAAACATTAGCACACGACTTGAGGTTTGTGACCTATCATGTTGACATATTCTTGTTTATGTGACCATTCCAATTAAATTTGACTATGCATGTGTGTTCTGAGAGTTCTCAGTTGGTTGCATAACAACCTGGAAGCAATGGTAGGCCCTTGTGCTGCTAGGTGGCAAGAAATTAAGATTGAACAAGTTCAGTCCATATGAGTTTGGATTTGTCACTAACCATGTCTTGTGATTATGGTCATGACAAATTCACATGTATAGGAACACATATACCATAAAATCTAAGTGTCATAAGGTTTCTCTCCGCTTCATGAAAATGATTGTGAAGAAACACTTTCACTAAGTAGATTTTAAGAAGATAGCAATTGTGATATTTGCATTCTCAAATTCGATTATGATTATGGCATCCCTCTTCATAGTTCGAATTGTGAGAAATGGCAAAAGGGTATAAATATTTGGTGCTTATTGTCGTAAGTTCTGAATACTGAAGACACACATGGAAAATATCTAAGGAAAGGTGTATGAGTTTGAGAATCCTAGATAAAGCCTTATCGAAGCATCTCGTATCAGAAATCTGAACATTGGTAAGAAAGTCAATAAGTATTGATTTCTATAAGTGTTATGCTAGTAAGATAATAATTATTATGCTAGTGGGAGCATAATTATTATGGTAAGTTTTGGAAGTTAGCAATGTTAATTATAGAAAACAAAAGGTTCGATTCGCAAAGTTGTGGATTTGAAAAATTGTTTTGCTATAATTAAGGAAGAGGAATTTATACTTCATTTCAAAATCTAAAAGCTTAGATTGAGTTTTTAATCAAATTTAGTCATATATATATATATATATATATATATATAATATATATATATATATATATATATATATATATATATATATATATATATATATATATATATATATATATGAATGTTATGTTGGAATGGTTCAACATAAAGAAATTCTATATATGGAAATGTTAATTGCATTCTCAAAATTTGACTATGATTACCGCATCCCTCTTCATAATCAAATTTTTTAGAACATGGCAAACAAAAATATTATAGCGAAAGACTGATCAAGTATCATGTCTTTATGTTAGACATTATGAATCGTGTCCCATATGCTTTGGGTATAGGATCGATTAATATGTTATAATATTCTCGTGTTCTAATATTCTGAATGCCTAGGGCATTTAGAGGAAAAAAGGAATAGAACCGGATATGACTAAAGTGGTTAAACAACTGTTAAGGACAATCTAAGGTTTGCCAAGGATTGGTCGCTTAAGGACAGTTGGAAGTATAGTAATGGAACGACCATATTGACATTATTATGAATAGACAGGAGTCTATTCATAATGAGTTGTCGTATGGCAAATATGTAATGTTTCCATATTAGGAGTTGAAGAATGGATGAGAAAGTTAGAAACTTTTATGCAAGAAGGATGTTCAAAGAAATGTACTTTGAATTTGAGACTTCATTTCCATGGAATTGTCTTGTAACAATCTCCAAAGGAATATTTTGTAATATCATTGGTCAAGTCTCTGTGACTTTTGGCACCTAGACATTACAAAATAATCATTGCATGATAGTTTAGAATCTAACACTATCCAACAGTGACAACCATGTGAAATTCTTACACTTGCAATAAGGATTAGAAATTTTGAAATGAGCATCATTGAAATGTTTTTCAATTGATCTATTTCACAAGTAAGGACCATAGACAAACATAGTGTGCATGCTTGGTGCATGACATAACTATTGTTTAGAAAAACATAGTGTGCATACTTGGAGCATGGCATAACTATTGTTTTAATTCAAGTATTAATTTGATTATTCGAAACATTATACAATGAATAATGAGTAATCAATATGGCTCAAACGTTTTGGGGCCATATAGGATTAGTATTATTCTTGTGTTTCACTAGGTTATTCGAACTATCCACAGTCGATCATACTTTGGAAGTAGGTATTGAGGCAAGACTATCATGAATGGGTCTGTAGTTTGTCTAGGACAAAAAGGCTGCAGTGTTCATGAGTACCCCCAGAATAAGATTCGAGTATTGGATTTAACCCACTCTCATTTGAATCACTTCATGGATTTTATCACGAGTGATCATGAGACGATAACATCTTATATTATTGAAACCAAGACGTGTGAGTTGTAGTCGCAAGTCGGTTGCACATTGACATATGTAAACGCACCAGTAACTTGGATGTTATAAAACATATCGTTGTGTGTAATTCGATGAGTAAGTACAAGCGAGCATTTGGGTCGAATTTTATCCGTTCCTTTTACCCCATGTGGATAAAAGCGATATATGTGGGCCCCTCGATGATTTAGTGATGACATCAGGCCTGGACTGATTTGATTTGTTCAATTAGTCAGTCGTCATGAATCGGAAATCGGGAAACAACAGATGGACAGAGAGAAGGATTATAATCCATGTCTTAGTCCATATGATATCTAGAATGGAGGAATATATGATCCCTTATCTAATGGAAACAACAGATGGACAGAGAGAAGGATTATAATCCATGTCTCAGTCCATATGAAATCTAGAATGGAGGAATATATGATCCCTTATCTAATGGACACGCCATTGACTAGATCAGAGTTCGACAGCGGCTTTTAAGAGCTACGATTACTGGTCGGGTTGGAGTCATGCTTGCAATAATAGTTATTAGACTTATCTAAGTGGGAGACTGTTGGATTAGGTGTCTTAGCCCATAACTATTATTGGTATGTACTTGACCCGAGAGTAGCATGGTCCATTTAGGTTGCATGGCATCGAAATAGTTTGGATAGACTTTTGTGAGAAGAGGATATTTATGATTTATTAATATATTATAAATTCTAATATATTAATATGAAATCATATTATTTAATTAGTATTGATCATGAATTAGTTTGGAATTAATTTTGTGATCAAAAGAGACTAATTAAATAAATGGATATTGATTTGGTAAATCATTCATTCTTATAAAGTGGGCTTATGATCCATAGTTCTTCATGTTGGTCTAAATCCATGTGGTGACCCATGGATACTCCATGCAGGTTAAAACCCATGGATCATGAGGAATGTGGAAAGTTATGAGTTACATGGTCTAACCCTAATGTGCACACTATATAAGAAGCCTCATAGCTCATGAATGTGACCTAGAGTCTTGGCAAGGAGGGGTAGCTGATTTCATGAAGTGCAAGTGTTCTTCTCTTAAGTTATTCCAATTGTTGGTGGTGTTGTGTGATTCCATTTGAGGTGCAACACTTGGGGCACCAAGTTCTTAAATGTCCAAGGCTTCCAACTACAATAAAAGGTATGTTATCTAACTTTTTTTATTACCCATGTATAAACTTTTGTATGCTAGTTAGGGTAATACCTTGGGAAGTTCAAGCTTGCATGTATAATAGAGAAAACATAGATCCAAGGTATTTAGGGTTGCATGTACACCTTAGGAGTGTTAGAATGCTCAAAAGCCAATAGTTAGTTATGAACGAAATATAATCGTTACAAACATTAGTAAATAATAATAACGGTAATAGTCGGGATCCTGAGATAGTTGAGGATCCTACATATCTGATGAGGTTTGAGGATGCTTTGAGGATCCTGGCCTAAACAATTGCCCCCAAGTTATTCCTGCAAATGTAGGAGTTGATTTCGAGAATATTAAAGGAATAACTTAAATTAAAGAGATAAAGGGAGAGAGAAAAGTAATTTTCAAAATTAACCCTTAACGGCTAGGTAATTTTGAAATCCAACGAGTGGATAAGTAGCCGTTAATAGTCAAATCAACCCCAAATCCTTAGTATAAATAGAGGTGATCATTTCCACCACTCTTTAATCGTCTTGTTTTTCTTTTCTTTACTTGTGCTACCTTTCGAGTACCGGCGATTCATTAGAAGGTACCTATTTCTACGTTTTTACTTCTTCTATCATGGTTAGAAAAATGGTTGTTTCTCGCAAAAAAATCTTAGCTCTCCCTGAAGATGACTTCATCAACCAAAGGATTCTCTCCTATGAGGAGACGTATTCCTTTGGTGACGATGATATTGAGTCTTTGGGACTTAATGGAGCCTTCCCTCTCAGAAGCTGTTTTTAGGCCCTTCGACCCTCTCATTCAGCCTGACTTTGTTTCTCCTACATGGGTGTGCTTCACTGAATACCCTTTCTCCTTGGGTTTGAAATATCCTTTCCCTGGGATTGTCTCTGAATTCTTCAGGGTGACTGGGATCTCATATATTCAGGTCATGTCGATTGTTTGGAGGATCCTATATTGGATTGACCAAGTAGATCAGTCAAAAGGCCATGACATAGGTCTTCCTGAACTGGACTGCGTATATGATCTCACAACCTTTGGGAATTCCCGCTTTCTCCTCAAGGTCAAAACCCACAGACTTGGAAAATACCTCTTTGTGAGACGTGACTCTGTTCCTAATGGGGATCTTCTTCCGGATACATGGGTCAAGAAGGGTAGGATTTTGTATATTAATATAAGGATCTTGGAATTCACATCTTCTTATTTTGATTGCTTTTTTGCAGCTTTCAAATTCGAAGAGCTCATCCCTGTTGCTGAGGAATCAGAAGAGAATATCGAGAAGTTCTTGGCCTTGTCTGAAGCTGA
The DNA here is from genome assembly GCF_052849685.1 of Lactuca virosa. Lineage (NCBI taxonomy): Eukaryota > Viridiplantae > Streptophyta > Magnoliopsida > Asterales > Asteraceae > Lactuca > Lactuca virosa. The sequence goes on along the minus strand of NC_136428.1, from coordinate 433,414,500 downwards.
GAGATCCTTCTGATTTGATCAAGCCACTCTGTAAGAAAGCTCTTCTACCACTAACCTCATGTCGACATGTAGGGATCCTTAATTATTTTCGCTTGTGATGAAGGTCTAATAGTCTTTTGTTATATATTCATATAGGTTCCAAAGTCACTCGTTCCAGTGCTCGCTTCACACTTGCTAATCCTGACACAGCCTTGTCGAAGGATCAACTGACGGTGAAGAAAGAGAAGAGCTCATCCTCTCTTCCTCCCAAGAGGCCGACTACTGACTTGACAGTGAAGACTCTGGGATCCCGGAAAAGAAAAATTGTTAAGTCAGTAGGTCTACCTTTGGAGAGCCTTGGAGCTGAGGAAGCGCTCTAGAAATTGGTCTCTTTCTCCCAAGCTGTAAATATTGATTTCATTCTCGTTCTATCTTTTATTCTGCCTTTCACTAACCTACTATGTCTTTGTTTTAGGCCTCTGATCATGTTTCCACTGATCTAAGGATCCGAGTGGAGAGGGCTAAACAAAACCTTCAGGGATAGGAGAGGATGTGGAAAGTGACCAATGAGGAGCTTCTGAGGAGAGTGGAGCTGCTCAGCAAGGAGAAGGCTGAGAAGGAGGAGGAGCACTTGCACGAGATGGAGGAAGTGATCTCTGACGCGAAGGTTAGTGTTGCAGTGATTGTTTGGGAGGCCAAGATCTGTCTTGCGGAGGATATTCAGAATGCAGGTTCTTGGGATGTGGACGGTTGGCACGAGGCACTGGCCAAATTGACTGGCAAGCCTGCTACCGCCAATTAGGATGTGACATCCCCATTTTCTCTGCCAGAAAAGACCGATTTGTTTATGCTTTGTTTGGAAATCAGAGTAACATTTTAAAGAAAAGTGTTGCGGAATTTGTTCCCAAAATAAAATATGATAAAGATTTATCAAAGCATTTCCGAAGAAATGTATTTCATTATATTAAAACATCGGGATGTCATATTCGATACAGATCAAAAGCATAAACAGAACAATATAGGCCTTACAACATTTATTTATATCTATTGGCCTATAATCCATAATCCCTCATCAAGTCATCCGACTATGCTCTCGTGCCACTACCTATAATACAAGAAACTGAGTGTGTCAGGCTTGAGAGCCAGGTGAGCACATAGGGTTTTCAACCCACAATAAATAAGTTTATTAATTTCATCAACCAACAATAACCCGATTACCCGTTCCCGTTATCCTCACTTTACGTCCCTAAAACACCTATCTTAAGGGACCTAGGCTAAGGATTATCATCGAGATGGACACTACAGCTAAGGGATTTCCTCAGCAATAAATATCCTTAAGGAAACCATGAAGGGGATGGACTACACCGGTGAACACATCGTTCACAAACACCTACAGGTTGCGAGGCTGCTAGCGTTCCACTAGACTGTCTAGAAAAGTGTGTGGTCGTCATCTATACTCCGCTAGATGACTGGATCAACGTCAACATCGAGGCCTCTCATGATTTTATTTCATCACACACCAACTATTACATCTACCCATGTTTTACCCAACATATTTTGTAGATATAAAATACATATACAGTTTAAATAATTTAAAACATGTATAAAATCGTTCATCCAGCATAGACAGCAAGTATTCAGATAATATGCACACATAGCACGTAATTTGTATAAAATAATCCATATTTATGTGTAAGATGAAATTAACTATGTACTCACCTGTTAAGGTGGTGATTTTGAACTCAGACAGCGCTTCGCTTCTTAAAAATAATTTCCTTTGACGAAACCTAACATTATTACCGCTAGAGTTTAGTCTAATATTTACCGAGACTAATTATTAGTCTTATTATTATTATTATTATTATTATTATTATTATTATTATTATTATTATTATTATTATATAAGTGTTAAACAATACTTCCTAACTACTATGTACAGACAGGGGCAGACATGAAACACCGGAGGGTAGGACCATTTTGGCATTAAAGCACTTCTGAAATCCAACAACCAAAGCGGCCCTTCAAACCGGATTCCCCGTACCGCGAGTAGTTAAAAAGGCATTATAACGACACTTATATAAGTCATAATAATAGCCCAAATACTTATTACAAGTTCATAATAACATTACAAATATTAAATATAAACTATATTTAACATAGGGTAGGCGTATCTCACTTACAGCGGGTTTTATCAAAAAATCGGGCTCTACGCGGGCAGAGCTTCTCGAGCCGAAAAGCTCTTTTTCGCGGAGCCTTCAGGCGCTACGGGGCTTCCTTCTAGTGCTAGGGAAGTTTCCTACACTTGGGAGGGGTTTAGGGAGGCTAGAGAGAGAGAGAGAGAGAGTAGAGAGAGAAAGAAGTGATGAAAGGTGTGAGAATGAAGGCTGCCCTCACACATCTATTTATAGGTGTGAGGCTGCTGACTACGTTGCGCGTAGGGGCAGGTGTCCGAGTTTCGGTGGGGCGACGTGGCGCATTCCGGACCACAGAAGGAAAAGATATTACGAGGCATATGGGCTTCGTACGTGGGGCGTACTTCGGTACGCAGGGCATCCGAAGGTACGCTAGGTGTACCCCTCGCATCCAGCTCGCAAATTCCAATCCCGACTTCTAAAATTCGTAACTTTTTCATACTAGCTCCGTTTTCGCCGTTCTTTATATCCACACGTATGTGGGACCGTACTCTACAGCTTTTATTTAGACTCCGTCGGCTAATTTTGAATATATTTTTAAAGTTATATTTTTAACAGACTGGGACAGGAAAAGTCCGTTAAAAATTCATAACTTCTTCATCCGATGTCGTTTTCGTCTGTCTTTTTACTGTTACGCTACTATAACAAGACCTTCGATTCTCGTTTAGGTTGTGTCGGATAAAAATCGGTCGATCTAATATTCGAACTCCGGGTTGCATACTGCTAAGCCGAAACTTCGAAAAATCATAACTTCTTCATACGAAGTCAGATTTAGGCGTTCGTTCTATGCACGCTCTCGGTTTAACGTATGCTACGACTTTCGTTTAGATCGCTAAGGCTAAAAGCAATTTATCGTAAACTCACTTTTTACTTCACGCAATGTCGTGCCGGTTTTGTCGCAAAACTTCAACAGGCCATAACTTCTTCGTTATAACTCGGATTTCGGCGTTCTTTATATCTCCAGAATCCTTGTAACGACCACTACAACTTTATTCATAGATATCGGGTTTATCTAACATTTTATTTTTGACTCTTATTTTCATTCTTAATTTATTATATCTTTATAACAAGTATATAAGCACATAATTCACATAATATTCACATAATTCCTCTTTATTACTTCAAAAATGAGTTACAATGGTTGACCCTAACTATTACATCATGACATTAATGCTTAGCCTAGAAACACGGGTGTTACATAGGATCCTGTATTGCAGCTGACCGAAGGAGGGAAGAAAAAGGGAGCGGCCGATGATGACCAAGATAAGGTCTAGGCCTGCGAGAAATTAGTTTAAGTAGCTTTTGTTTTTACCAGTAATGTAAAACAATTAATCTTTTGGTTGGGTTGGTAAGCAACCCCTTTTGAATGCAATGGTTGTGTTTCTCTCTTTATATATCTCTTTTGATTTCTCTTTATTACTGTTATGATATTAGGATCCTTAAATAATCAGGATCCCAGAAAACTTGGTTCCTATAATCAATCCTGAGACAAAATTCCATTAGTGAATCATTTTTAGCATACTTAAATTCTGATAACCAAATGATTTTTGTTTAGGATCCTAGAAAGTTCAGGATCCTTAAACTTTACTTAGAGTTCGAGACTAAGGACAGATGGAACTTTATTGTCTTCATGTTTTTCCTTAGGCTTCATAAGCTTTTCAGCCTTAGAATTTGCAGAGGATAAATCTCAAGTTAGAAAAGAATTTAGGATCGCTGTTGAGTTCTAATGATATGGTTCTTCATCGATGAGGATCCCTAATGATGAGTATCCCTAATGACGAGGATCCTTAGTGATGAGGATCGTTAATGATTAGATCATATAGGGGAATTCCCTTCTTAGGATAACCTATTTAGGTTATAGACTTTGACAATATTCTTGGGTAGTACCGTAAATTCAACTAATAACATGTTAATGTTATATTCTGAGGAGGATCCCAACTTGTGACGTATCTCATGGGAAATATCCATACTTACGATAATACGAAATTGTTATGATTCATGTGTATTTTCTAGGGAAAAATCGCAATGTGATAACATGAAGATGTTATAAACCTTATATAGTTTCTGGGGTAAAATCCCAATGTGATAACATGAATATATTATAATCCTTATGTAGTTTCTGGGGTAACATCCTAACTTTAGATAACATGAAAATGTTATAAACCTTAAGGATCTTAGCTTATGTTCAAAGATAACAGGGTTGCCAAGTCACTACATCGTGAAATGATCCCCTTATTGGTATCCCATAGTTAGATATCATGCGTTCAAGCGAGGTGTATAAACCTTAGATCGTGTGAAAGAGGTAATTAGCTCTTTAAACCTTTAAGGGGATTAAGTACCCTTAAGCGTAGGAGAGATGATCAGTCTCTAGCTTGTGTATATGATAGTTTAAAGATTAAACCTTTGATACAACGGAATTGATCAAGTGTTAAGATGCTGAGATCTTTGTGTGTCAAGATCCTTATGTTTCAGGATCTTCAACCTCGATGATCCTTATGTTTTAGGATCTTGAGGATACTTATGTTTTAGGATCATTACTTATGGAGATCCTTAGTTGTATGTTGTTCTGCATAGAAAACGTTAGCTAGGGGTGGGCGTTAGTCTAGCTAACGCCCCTCTGACGCTTAAGTTAGTAATGTATTCGAGGAGAGAATAAGTAACGATGAAAAGTTTAAGGTAAAGAACGTGCGCACCTTGGTTTTGTTGAAGATCAGTTGATCTTATTTACATATAGTATGCTTTGAGATGTATAACATTCCAGGATCTTGGCAAAATGTCTCCTTCGAGTGTTGCTAACCAATATGCTCCTTTTCCTGCTTCAACATTTATGAGATATGGTCCTTCCCACTTAGGAGCTAATTTACCTGCACTAGGATCCTTGGTGTTTTGGAATGTTTTTCTTAATACCAAGTCTCCTATTTGGAATCTTCTGAATTTTATGCTCTTATTGTAAGCCATGGTGATTCTTTGTTGATGAGCAACAACGCGTATTTTGGCAAGATCTCTGAGTTCATCAACAGTGTCAAGATCCTGGGCTAGGATCCTATCATTATTTTCTTGATTTCAGAGCAAGTATCTTGCCGTCGGGATCACTACTTCGGTAGGGATCATTGCGTCTGTCCCAAACACCAAGGAGTAGGGGGTCTGGCCTGTGGCTACTTTGGAAGTGGTCCTATCTGCCCATAGGACGAAAGGAAGCTCTTCTGCCCATCTTCCTTTCTTTTCATCTAGCCTTTTCTTCAAGTTGTTTACTATGATCTTGTTGCTAGATTCTGCTTTACCAGTAGCTTGGGGATGAACAGGAGTGGACATTATCATTTTGATTCCCCAAATTGTGCAAAAGTCTCTTGTCCTCTTGCTTATGAATTGGGATCCATTGTCGCATATGATTTCAACCGGGATCCCAAACCTGGTCAAGATATTACATTTGATAAATAAGACTACCTCTTTGTCTCTTACCTGAACGAAGGCTTCAGCTTCGATCCACTTCGAGACGTAATCGGTCATCACTAACATGAAGACTTTTCCTCCTGGAGCTATTGGTAATTTTCCTAATATATACATTCCTTATTTCATGAATGGCCATGGAGAGATAATAGGATGTAGAGGTTCTGCTGGTTGATGTAGGATTTTGTTGTGTCTTTGGAAAGCATCACACTTTTGAGCATGTAGAAAAGAATCTCTCTTCATGGTTGGCCAGTAGTATCTTGTTCTCAATACCTTGGAGCATAAGGATATGCCCCTAGTGTGATTGCCACAATCTCCTTCATGTACGTCCTTCAAGACTTCTACAGCTTCGGGATCCTCCAAGCATCTGAGATATGGACATGCCATAGACTTTTTATAGATTTTACCTTGGATTAGTACGAATCTTGAGACTCTTGTTCTGAATGCTCTTTTGATTTTTTCTTCTGTTGGAATCGTACTATTTTGGAAATACTCCATAATGGGTTAGATCCATGATCGTGGACTTCTTCAAGGATCCTATTCGTCGACCTCCCTTTGAGGAGGGATCTGAGGGTCAGGATCTCTGATGGCTGTCACATTATTGGTTGTTCAGGATCATCGGGCTTGTCGGAAAGAGCTTATATAGCTGGAGTTATTATGTGGTTTATAGGGATCTTCATTTATGGTGGGATCCTTAAGGAGGATCCTAAGTTGGCTAATGCATCTGCTTCTGTGTTATCTTCCCTGGGAACTTGGGTTAGGCTAAAGTTTTCAAAATTAGAGTCTAATTTTTTAAGGATTTTGAGGTATAATGCTAATCTTTCACCTTTCACTGCATAAGATCCATTGAAGTGACTAGTTAATAATAGAGAATCAACAAATACCTGAAGATCCTTGATATGAAGATCCGTAGCCAGTTGTAGCCCCATGATGAGTGCTTCATATTCCGCTTTGTTGGTGGTTGCGTTGAATTCGCAACTAACTGCCTGGGGTAGGATGTCCCCCCTGTGGCGATTTTAGTATGATCCTAGCCCAGTTCCTTTTTGGTTTGAAGCTCCATCCGTGAATAGTGTCCATTTTCCCAAGTGTTCATCTTCTAGGAGTTGTTTAGCTTCAATGTCTACTTCATTTTGTAGATCATTACTAAAGTCAGCCACAAAGTTTGCTAATGCTTGGGACTTTATGGCGGATCTTGGCTCATATTTGATGTCAAACGTGCTTAACTTCACTGACCATTTTTCCATCCTTCCTGACATATCTGGTTTTCTCATCAAATTCTTAATAGGATAATTAGTTTTCACATGTATAGTATGTGTCTTGAAATAATGTCTTAATTTAGTAGAAGCAGTTACTAATGCAAGAATTAATTTTTTGAGGTGAGAATACCTGGTCTCAGGATCCAGAAGACTTTTACTTACATAGTAAATAGGATGTTGGTCTCCATTAAGATCCTTGGCTACGACAGCACTTATTACGTTTGAGGATACTGAGAGGTAGAGGAGAAATGGTTCTCCATCTATAGGCTTCACTGAAGAGTTTTAGTATACTACAACATCCTATGGTGCACATACAACCCTAAATGCTTTGGATCTATGTATTCTCTATTTATACATGCAATATTGTTTCCAAAGCATTAAGCCTACAACTATCATACAAAATGATATAAACAACATAAAATTGGGTTATGGAGTTACCTCTTGGTTGTAGCTTGTAGAACTTCTTGAGTTTGGCCTTTAAGAACTTAGTACCCCAAGTGTTGCACCCCAAATGGAATCACAACACACCTAGGACAAAGGATAACTTTTGAGAGAATATTCTTGCAACCCAAAATCGACTCATGGAACTCCAAGGATCACTAGTGTATGTATTAGCCAAATTTTAGATGCTAAGGGGCTTCTTATATAGTGTGGCAAGATTAGGGTTACACCATGTAAACCTTAATGTGCATGACCTTCCATATTCCTTAGGCTCCATGGGTTTAAACCTCCATGGATCATCCATGGGTTTAGCCCAACCTAAAGAATCATGGATCATTGGCCCACACCATAAGAATGAATGATTTACCAAATCAATCCTCATATATTTAATTAGTCTTTTTGATCACAAAATTAATTCCAAATTAATTATTGATCAATACTAATTAAACCATATGATTTCATATTAATATATTATAATTTATAATATATTAACAAATCATAAATAACCTCTTCTCAAAAGTCCATCCTATCAAATTGTCCTGGTGATATGCAACCCAAATGGACCATGCGACTCTCGGGTAAAGTACATACCAATTATAGTTATGGGCTTAGACACCTAATCCAACAGTCTCCCTCTAATAAGTCTAATAACCATTATTGTAAGTACGACTCCACAACCCGGCTAGCAATCATAGCTCTTAAAAGCCGTTGTCGAACTCTGACCTAGTCAATGACGTGTCCATTAGATAAGGGATCATATATTCCTCCATTCTAGGTATCATATGGACTGAGACATGGATTATAATCATTCTTTTTGTCCATCTGTTGTTTCCCGATTTCTGATTTATGACGACCGACTAATTGAACAAATCAAATCAGTCCAGGCTTGGCCAAGCACTTATGGGTGTCATCACTAAATCATCGAGGGGTCCACTGATATCGATTTTATCCACATGGGGTAAAAGGAAATGATAAACTTTGACCCAAATGCTTGCTTGAACTTACTCATCAAATTACACACAACAATATGTTTTATAACACCAAGTTACTGGTGCGTTTACATACGTCAATGTGCAACCGACTCGCAACTACATCTCACATGTCTCCGTTTCAAGAATATAAGATATTATCGTCTCACAATTACTCGTGATAAAATCCATGAAGTGATTCAGATGAGCGTAGGTTGAATCTAGTACTCGAATCTTATTCCAGGAGTACTCATGAACATTGTACCCAATTTGTGCTATGACTAAAACACCTCTACAGACCCATTCATGATAGTCTTGCCTCAATACCTACTTCCAAAGTATGATCGATTGTGGATGGTTTGAATAACCTAGTTATTCGGGAAGTCAAAACATGCAAAGTGAAACACAAGAATAATACTAATCCTATATGGCCCCAAAACTTTTGAGTCCCATGTTGATTATTCATTATTCATTGTATAATGTTTCGATTTATCAACTTAATACTTGAATTAAATCAATAGTTATGCCATGCTCCAAGCATGCACACTATGTTCGTCTATGGTCATGACTTTGTGAAATATATCAAACAAAATAATTTCAAAGACACTCATTTCACAATTCCAAATCTTTATTGCAAGTGTAAGAATTCCGAATTCTTGTCACTGCTAAACTATCATGTAATGCAACCTTTGTAATGTCAAGGTACCAAAAGTCACAAAGACTTGACAAACGATATTACATAACTTTCCACTGGAGATTGATAACAAAGCAATTCCAAGGAAGCGAAGTCTCAAATTCAAAGTACCTTCCTTTGAACATCCTTCTTGCATTAAGTTTCCTAATCTTACACAGATTTAATGAATAACTTCCACTTATGAAAACATTTCCATATTCCCATTTTGACTATCGCTTCTGAACAAGAGTTGCCTCTTTTCAGAATATGTCAATATGGTCCATCCATTTTATACTTCCAACTACAAGCGACCAATCCTTGGCGAACCTTAGATTGTCCTTAATAGTTGTTAACCACTTTAGTCATATCCAATTCTAGTCCTTTTTCCCTCTTAATGCCCTAGGCATTTAGAAAATTTAGAACACGAGAATATTATAGCATATGCAATCGATCCTATACCCGAAGCATATGAGATGCAATTCATAATGTCTAACATAAATACATGATACTTGATCAGCCTTTTGCTATAATATTTCTATTTGCCATGTTCTCACAATTCGAATTATGAAGAGGGATGTCGTAATCGTTATCGAATTTGAGAACGCAATTAACATTTCCATATATATAGAATTTCCTTATGTTGAATTCTATTTGCCATGTTCTCACAATTCGAACTATGAAGAGGGATGCCGTAATCATAATCGAATTTGAGAAAACCTTACACCTTTCCTTAGATAGCTCACATGTGTGTCTTAACAATTTTAGAACTTACAACAATAAGTCTCAAATGTTTAGACCTTTGCCATTTCTCACAATTCAAATTATGAAGAGAGATGCTATAATTATAATCAAATTTGAGAATGCAAATATCACAATTGCTATCTCTTTAAAATCTACTTAGTGAAAGCTTTCCTCATAATCATTTTCATGAATTGGAGAGAAACCTTATGACTCTTAGATTTTATGGTGTATGTGTTCCTATCCATGTGAATCTGTCAAAACCATAATCACAAGACAAGGTTAGTGACAAATCCAAACTCATATGGACTGAACTTGTTCAATCTTAATTTCTCGCCACTTGGCAGCACAAGGGCCTACCATTGCTTCCAAGTTGTTATGCAAACAATCGAGACCTCATAGAACTCACATGCATAGTCAACTTAACCGGAATGGGCATAGAAACAAGAATATGTCAACACGATAGGTTATAAACCTCAAGTCGTGTGCTAGTGATTAAGAATCGGTTTACTCTCGATTAGTTCTTGAAACTTTCAAGATCTTTAAGACTCCCACTGACCTCTTGACATATAAGATTCACTTTGTTAAGGAACGTTACTTGACAAACAAATATTTAAGTGTTAGTGCGGATTCTAATCAAGACTTACACTTCGCACAATTGGTCTTAGTTGGTCTTTGTTTTATCCAAAACATCACAACTTACCAATTTTAAATGTACAAGAGTAGAAAACATTTTACTCTACATTTGACAAGTGTTATAAACCTTTCTTAAGATTAGTGTCACTCAAGGCACAAGCTTGGAGTATGACTCTAATACTTGTTTTTGGAACGAAGTATGACTCATCTTCTAGATTTAACCATTTCAACAATTCACGATTCCCCTTCTTAGCTATAGAAATGCACTAAGATATCCTTAGAGGATCAATTGTGATACGGTTTTATAATCACTAAGATGATCATAAAACATGATACTCAAGTACTCTCCAATCCTTTCAGATTGGAGAAACTTCTATCTTTCTGCCTAATTTGATTCTTCTAATTCGTTATGCCATACATTGAACTTTTCCAATGATTCAGAATTATACTTAAACTTGTAAGCATAACCATATTTACTAAACTTTACTAAATTATGATGAATAGTCTTATCATTCTTTGTGGTGGACCTGACCATCGCACACCCAGTGTACCCGATCCCCTAGTCCTTCACCTGACTCACATATTCATGTGAACAAGGAATTAGTCTTAATTTCCCAAAGATGAAAATTCTCATTCATCATACAATACTAGTTGCATGATTCCAAGTTTCTATCCAACTGAAACTTGGGTGATGAGAATCTTTCCTTATTTGGAAAATTTTGACACTACCACAAACGAAAGAATCAAATCCGTTTTCCAATATTGCTATCAATGGAAACATATATGCAACAATTTTTCACAAATGCCATTGTGAGAAAATTTTAAGAATAAGATAAATTTCAAAAAAATTCTTTATTTATTAAATTGCGGAAAACTTATCCTTACAATGCAAATACATATGAAAAAATGTTGTTATCTATTCCTAAGCAATCTATCTTAACTCTTAAGCAGCAGCTCAAAATTCTGATCATCGAACCATCCGATCGAAATCCATATTCGCGACCAGATTCAGCATACTCTTCCTTTAAGCTTCCTTTCTCTTCTTCGATCCTTCAAAACATCAAAATGTAATTACATTACATCATGCATTAAGGATCTCCAAATAGGAACTGAATAGAGTTAGATTGTGGACTTACCTAAAGCAGAGTCAAATATTTTGACTTTTCCATCCTTGGATCTTTCAGGTAAATATGGCAGCTTCGCAACCAATGCCCCTTCTCTTGGCAATAGGAACATATGGGCTCTTTCGGAATGGCACATGGGACAATCTCAGACTTAGCCCTTCTCTTTACCATTTGGTCAACCATATTGACTATGGCCGATCCCTTTCCATTGGGAAGAGAAAGCTTTTCTGGACTTCCAATGTTCCCATTGTCAATTTCCATGGAAGTTTGGGAAGTAGATCTTCTAATCAAATTTACATTACCAGTACGCCAAATCATTGATGATTCAGCAGCAACAAGCAAATAGGAAAGATCGATAAGGGTCATGTCGTGATCTGTCACATAGTAGTCCTTAATGAACTCACTATACGAATCAGGAAGTGATTGAAGAACCCAGTCAACAACCAACTTCCTTGAGACAACGACACCCAACTCTCACATCCTGTCAATATGTAACTTCATCTCCAAGACGTGAGCACATACAGACTTTCCTTCCTGCCAATAGGGATTTGAGTGACCTTGAACTTGTGGTTTAGGTAGAATTATTGGAGAAGGTGGAGGAAGTGAAGTTCCACTACATCACGAAGAAGGGAATAATCTTTCACCTTGATCGCCTTGTGGAAAATCATATTTATAAAGAAAGCTTTTTACAAAAGATTCGGGAAGACCATAGTTGTCTGAACTAGACATCTATAATGGGAGAAATTCAAGTTTAGTTGATTTTAGTCCTTAATATAACACCCAAATGAAATATTAAGGCTAGGACCCAACACAATATTTTACAATTTGGAAGAGGGATGTCGTAATCCAATTGCAAAATATTTGAAGGTAGGTAAATGACGATTTACCAATTTCCACCATGAAAAACGAAATTGATTATTAAGTTTTAAATGGATTGAAATTCCTAGATCCTTTGAGATTCATTGAATTTTCAATGGCATGTTTAAATCTCGATTGTGCACTTCAAGTTTGTGACTGGGATGCCGAGGATTACAAAAAAGGTGTGAATAACCATGCAAATTAGCTTGGTACACCCAATGTTACAACCATATAACCAATGTGGCGGTTAACCACACACGCTCCATTGATCTATGATTAACATCAAGCTATCCTTTGTCACGCACTGTCGGTCCCAGGTTAGTGTGTCGGTTAACCATACATGCTCCACTAACGACTTAACAAGGTGCAAAGTGCAATTTCATGGGTTAGCACCAAAAGATTGGGAATTTATAAGTGTTTAGTTACTTAGTGGTTCATTATACTTTTAATGAGAATTAAATGTCCTGTCAAACCCGTTCGGCTAACGACCCTCCACCAGTCAAGGAAGCGGTGGGTGAGAGTGGACACCCATTAAACTGCCATTTTATAGGCAGTGACCTTATACCCCCTTATTGTCACACCCCGCTAAAGCGGAAACACGAGGCGTGGCAGTATAAAGGGTTTCATAGCAAAAGTTAAAAGACAACACCAACCATAGTATTAAAAATCATTACAATTTTACAATGGGTTTGAACAACTTTTAAAAGAAATTACAATGTAAATTGAAATACAACACATGCGAATGCTCCTAAAAGTGAAGTGTCGCTAAGTGCCACTTACTCGATGATTCCTGAAAAAGCATGTAAAACGAGCGTCAACTATAAAAATAGTTGGTGAGTACTCACAGATAAACAAAATAATATTGGTTCCATGAATTGAAATCAAAGTTTTGATAAAAGTTTCCAATAATAAAAGTATATTGTTAAAATGAGTAAATAAGTTTGTAAAAACAAAGTTCTTTGTCATCATGAGAGGTAAAGTATGTTGCCCAAATAAGATGCAACATTCATATTCTCATGGAAGATAAAGTTCGTTACTCAAACGAGTAAACAAGTTTCATTGCTAAAATGAGCAATCAATTTCGTTGCTACAAGGAGCAAACAATTTCATTGCTAAAACATGTATATAAATTTTCAGTAATAACAGTTCGTTGTTGTAATGAGAAACAAAGTTCATTGCCATAATTAATAAGCAAGTTTATTGCTATAATAAGTAACGAGTTTGTATGTGTATGAGCAAACAATGAGTCTCAACCAAACCTATGACTGAAACCCTATCAAGATCTATGCTTATCGTTACATAGATGAATATGGTATCATGCACTCCAGCAATAGGGCGAGTGAGGAGTTGTCAATTCCTAATAGCGCTATCCATAATGACCATTGGCTCAAAGAGTTAATGGTTAGAGATAAGGGAAGGGCCTTAGTACGATAAGTTCTCATGTTCCGTGTTGCATAGACATACATAGAGAGATATAGCAATAAAATAGCAATCATGTTTGATACAAATCAATTTAAATACAACATTCAAATAATAGTTTTTCGGGACATGCTTTTCCACCCCAAAACATAAAAAAACTTAAAATAGGGGAGTGCATGAATACTCACAATGTATTTAGATGATGCAAATGGTGCCTTGAACTACGTTCCACGTGTACCACTACCGATTCCTACAATAATGGTATTCGCTAGTAAGTCTCTAATCGAAATCTAACACTAGTATACTTACTACTACAATAGAATTATGCCAATAATGTGTCAAAATTTAATATTGATAAGTTACAAACATTTTTCTGTGGAAATTAAGTTTCAAAGAATCAATTGTCATATAACAATTTAAGTGGAAAATTTCCATTATTGGAATGTTAATATTTAACATTTTAGAGGTGTTCCAATGATTAAATATTCAAAACTAAATCAATTTAGTTCTAAACTTTCCCAAACTTTGCATTTAAGTTTTAATTGAAGTCAAAGACCTTAAGATAAATTTTCTTGAATTTTTGATTTGTCTGACTATTTTTCACGATTTTAGTTTCTTGAATAACCATAAAATCATGAAAAATACTAAACAGTTAATAAAAATTACCAAACTTCAGATTTTGGTTCTAAATGTACTAAAAGACTTCTAGATAAGTTTTCATGGATTATGAATATGTATAACCATTTTTCACATATTTAATTCTCTAAATAGATACAAATTCATGAAAAAAAGAAATCAGTTATGAAAATACCCCAAACTTTTTATAACAATGTCATTACACATACTTAAGCTGGGAAAAATATAAAAAGGGGTTTCTAAACTGTTTAACCCAATTTTATGATTTTTATGCATTTATTCTAATAAAAATGGGGATAAATAGAAAACAGTTTCCAAAATTACCCAAACTTTTTGTGATATTGTTATTAAACATTCTTAAGTTGGGAAAAATATAAAAACTGATTTCTAAACTGTTTAACCCAATTTTATGATTTTTGAGCATTTATTCTAATAAAAATTGAAATAAATAGAAAACAGTTTCCAAAAATTATCCAAAATTTTTGTAACGCTGTTATTAGTCATTATTAAGCTAGGAAAAATATAAAAATGAATTTCTAAACTGTTTATCCCAATTTTATGATTTTTGTGTATGTATTCTAATAAAAATTGGGTTTAAGTGTATTTAATCTTGGGAAAATAGAAGAAAAATAGTATACAGAGAGAAAAATCATCAAAATTTTTATGTAGCATCCTAATGTACTAAAAGGTGTTCTGGTAAATTTTCATAATGTTTGGATGAGTAAAACTATTTTTCCTGTTTTTAGTCCATTATAAATACAAAAATCGGAGAAAAATAGGAATACACTATGAAAAATTCTGAAAATATTTTGCTAAGTGTTCCACAGAGAGTATAAGCTGCGAAAATTATTAGATACAATTTTTATATTCCCTAATGTGGTTTTATGATTTATTAGAGCTAAACAAAAAGAAAATTCAAAACCATATTAAACAGTAACAAAAATGGATGAAACTTAATGGGAGACGTTTATTAACTTAAAGGATCATCCAAGAATTTTTCCATAATTTATTTACTAGCTTAAGTATTTTATATGATTTAACACTTTATTTTCTTATTATTTTCATATAAAAATAAAGAAAATATATATTGAGCTGAAAATTTCCAGAATGCATCTTCATACAATTTGATAACAATGACAATTTGTGTTATTATTTTTGATGTTGAACACCATGCCTAAAGGCTCAATAAATTATAGAGAAAACATGGTTCTTGTGATTTATGTAAAGATTAGTGATGTTACTTTGACAATTTTTGCAACATGTTACAAAGACTTTTGAATCAAGATCTTTTTTTAACTATTAATACATGATATTAAGAGTTCAAAATAATTTTTGAATGATTTTTAGTGATGAATAAGTCATTTGAACATGCAACACAAAACGAATGTTCATAAGGAAAGTGCTGTTAGAGCAACAGTTTTGTAAAAATCGGTAAAAATCGAAATTTTGGAATTTTTCAGTGAGGTCAGATGGGTTTGAAAGAGAACTCAAAATATTATATTTCAGAAAAAGAATCACGAATTTTGGCTAAGAAATGAGTGAGATATGACAGTTTAAAGTCAGGTAAAGAAATCTGGCAGATTGCATGCATGATGATTGGTTAGAAAAGTGGGTTTTCATCATTTCCTTGAGTAAACCTTTTGAAGTATTTTAAATATATCATGATAACCTCATATTTTGGTCATGTTTCCAGAGATGAAAAGATTAAAATTTATCAAAATGTATACATGCATTTATGAAGAAAATTTTGTTTCTCAAAAACTTTTAACTTGAGTTTGATGTTTTAATCCTTAAAATCGATTTTTGCACTAAGATCATGAACATGCAACCTTGTTTATCATACATGCATGGTGTTAAAACACATCCATCATGTTCTAAAAACCATTTAAACAAAAAGAAAACAAGTTTGAAGAAGATGAAGGAGAAAGTGTAAGAAAAGAGCAAAACTTGAAGGAAAAGTGAAGTAGAAATCGATTTTACCTTCAAGAATACCACAAGATGATGAAGATTTCGAGTTTGAGGAGTGTTCTTGGGTTTGTTTTCTGGAATATTTCTTGGTTCTTTAGAGGGAGGAAGAGAGAATGGAGTGGTGTTTGGAGAGAAAAAGTAGAGAGAAGGTAGAGAGAGTTTTCTAGAGAGAGAAAGAAGAGAGATGTGTGTGTTGGAGAATGAGAGTGTGAGAGAGAGATATGGGGAGAGAGGGATCCGATTTTAGGGGAGGAGAGGCTCCCTCTCTCTTTTTTCTTTTATAAAAATTCAAATCTTTTATAAAAATATCCAACTTTTTATAAAATGTGCACCTTAACCTAGTTTTTATGCATAAAACTCTTGATTTTTGGTTTATAAATTAAGGGTAAATGTTAATGAGTTAAATTTCATTTTCCTTGAATGCATTTTCATAATTTTAATTGTTATAAGATCATATTATAAGGTTCATGATTATTTTTATAGAATTTTTAAGGTCAAAGTTTATAAATGTGAGTTTTTATGGCAGTTAGGGTTTTTGAGAGTTTGTAAATCTTTGGATATCAAAATTACTTGAATTTTGAGACTTCAAACTATTTTAGAGTTTCATAACTCTTATTCAAATTAGAAATAATGTTTGTAATTTATTTTTAGCGGTTTATTGGCATTCTATGTAGTGATTCCGAGATTCAAACGAAATTGAGGAATCAAGTATACTAGTCCTACTCTTCAACTTTGACTTTAGTTTCTATGAGACTTTGACCTAATTTCTACTTCTAGGTCAAGTGCATGATGTGTGAATATGATTCATGAAATGGTGTTCGAGTCAAAGAATGACCCGAATATGGATAGTCTCTACAGTTAAGTAGTTATAGAATTCACATATCAATGTGAAATCTATGCACACTATCCATTGATTCTAATTGTTTCCAAGTTTCTAGTAGGTTATAACTTAGCTTCTAGTTACTAAGTCTAGTATGTGTAGTGCCTATATGTGCAACTAAGTTTAGTCAAATCTAAAACCGACTCGAATTTTGACGACTGTCACAGTCTCCCCCGGTTGAAAGAATTTCGTCCCGAAATTAAATTCGTGACGTATTCTATTAGAACTTAGCCGAATACAATTGTATCGTTCGGGAGGTGGTGACTTGAAGTGTTCTTTGATTATTTTGGGTTAATTCTCCAAGGGAAGAGCCCAGTTCTTTAGCTATAATCAAAGTAATGTTTCCTTAATTCGAGTTCTACAGTCTAGATTGCGAGAAATTAGGATCATGGAAATTATGATCCAACCATGGCGACCTAGTTGAAAAAGATTATTTAATTAGATATTATCTGAATCAAGAGAGTTATAATTTTTTTTTCCGAAGCACCAACTGCATTTAGCGTTAAATCCGCATTGATCTTTAAGTTGCATTCTGAATTAGCACTAAGTGTGAATTGTCGCCTAATAAAGAAGAGATTAGGAACAATTTGTTCACTTCCGGGTTGGCTACTACATCTGGAAAAGATATATTTTGAAATAAGAAGGGGTGGCATGAATGAAAGAGAAGCGATTGAGGGTAAGTTCTTAAAAATACGTACTAAGGGTAGGCAACGAAGTTTTGGTACATCTCAAATGTAAAGGCTAATTAAGTGTCGTCGACAAAATAAATTACGAAATGATTGAGCATCTCCGAGGCTATAATTACCACTACGGTTACTCTTACAATAATAAAACCTTATTCGAAGAATAAATATATTTAGAGAGTCATTGGTGCAAATGGAGGCGAAGAAAATTTATGATAAATTAAATCACATTGTGTATATAGCATTTTAAGTGTTTAGAAGTGATCAAAAATCTCACTGTTATCAAAATGTTCAATAATTCCAAGATAATGAAGATACATGTGTGGCGATCCAACGAAATAGTAAAATAATATAAAGATTAATTAAGGTTAAAGGTTTAAGTCGCCATTAAAGGAATTTGTATAGAAATATTTGTATTAAATTTTTGAGAAATTGTCCAATTGTCTAAGTCAGGACAAATTCAAGTTTACGAGGAGTCGGAATACTTATGAAAACAAGTTTGAGAGTTTAGGAACTCACTGAAAATTGCAAAGTAAAATACTATTTTAAGAAATGTGTAAAAATGTCAATCTTTGAAAATAGTACACTCTTAGTTTAGTGTTTCTAAAAAAAACAATCATTTAGAGAATAGATAATCGTAAAATTCAAAGCTTTTGATGTATTTTAAAGAAAAGAAAAACATAAGGAAACATATCCTTCACATATAATTTTTGAATATAGAAAAATGATAAGCATACGAGTATTCATCTTGTGTATTAATTATAAGGAAAACTTACAATGAAAATTGCATTTTATATCAAGTTTTTGAATTTAGAACGAAAGAGCAAATGTAAATAAGGATCATTTGTTTATAGTAGATTTCAAAATAAAAACAAGATGTATATGATAAAAGGCGTAATTGAATATATCAAAGTTGACTAAATCAAAATTATGTGTCACGACTATACACGTATTAATCGCTCAAAACGAAAGGGTAGACTTCTAGTCTGTATGTGTACGAACATGATACCACAAGAAGCAGAATAGACAGAAACAAAGTTAGTCAATGTATTATGTTATTATCGTGGGTGTGCAATATCTAAAATTAGAAGGAGAGCAAGAAATCAAGTGCGGGGGATAGAAAGGAAGGTACCAGCGACAATGATTGCTATTGTTAAAATTTTAAGAATAATACATATAGGTAGATTTAAAACCAGGTTGAGATATATTTCAAACATCAATATTTGATGTATGTTGATGGTTACATAGTCATGTGGGAGTTTTAAAGTGTTTGCTAAAAATTCATGAGTTATCTATTAAATTAAAATCCATTTGTGAAAAAGAAGAAGCACTACAATTGTTAATTGAAAATCTGATAGTGTTGACCTTTTAGACTAGGGTCCAACAATGGTTAAAACGGATAAGGTAAAGACTTAACATATTTATATGAATAATTGTGCATTGTCGAAAGTGCGTCACTGGAAGTTTAAAAGTGAACACTAAGTTTTTAAAAGTGAACACTAAGTTTTGCAATGCTTTAAATTTTAGAAACTTTACAAAGTGTAAAAGTAATTTGAAATAAAATAAATAAATGAGGTATGTTGGAAATGTAGGAATTAGAGATTTCTTATAAACATGTTTGAATTAGAAAGTTGTAAAAATACCATGTTGGGTTTCAGGAAAACACATTTAAGTAAAGTAAAATGCCTAAATGAGAAAGTGGTCAAAAGAGCCAAAACAAAACTCGTTTGAAAGATCCGATGAAGCTTTTACACGTAATATGAACTTCAATGTCATATGTCTAAGTTTTATAGCATAGAATTTAAACACTTTTATAAAAGAAAATGTTTCTAAGTTTTTCGAAAACGTGTCAAAATGGTAATCAAGGTTTAAAATGGTTTATATGCCTTTAAAAGCACATCTATCCATTGAAATGGATTGAAATGAAATTGAAATAGCAATGTTAAAACCAATATTGGTTAAATTGAGTTTTGAAGAAAAGTGTTAAATTAAAGCAAGTTGTCAAAATAATTTTTTTTGCGAGAATATGGCTTACATTGTTAGGAAATGTCTACTAAGTTGACTGAAGTGGTTATAAAATATTTTATCGATGATAAATAAAACCGATGAAGCAAAATAATTTTTCGATGGAAGATTAAGAAGTAAGGAATAAGTATGTTAGTGTAGCTGATCGTACCTAAATACTAATGCGAGTCTAAGGCGAGTGCCGATGTCTTTTCCCCCAAGATAAAGGACAAGAAAAATTGTTTGAAAACGTTTTATGGTCTCAATACAGTTTACGACCTTTTATAGAGGTCAAATGGATATCCAATGTTAAGTTTTAAGCTCAAGGTGGAAACAACTTAGAGCTAAATCGTAGCGTAGTAATAAGGTCTCACGTATGGGTTAAACCTCCGTGTCTCCTCGTGAGTCGAATCCGGAATGCCCACCAGTGGTATCCAAATGATTACTTAGTGGCGACTCATCTACCTCCTTACGCGATGCTCCAATTATCATTCATGTCGATATCGAAACACTTTTTCATTGTTGTAACTCTAGTACGAAGACGATGAAGAGGTATTGAGGAATAATTGGTATAGGTTTCGACTTATGATTATTACTAGTGTATATCTAGCCACTAACCTTACATCTAAAGTCAATAGCTACTGAGGAATACCCATTCGTAGTACTATGTGCATTGCTCCTAGAGTGGCTAGTGATATAACATAAGTGGTTAACCTAGCTCTTGATAAGGGACATGAATATTTCTAAATAAAGGCATTTTTATAAAAGTGCACTTAGTTTCTAAGTGTATCTAGATGAATGCCTATAATATGCAATGCCCGTACACACACCGAAAAATTTTGTTTTTCAAAAGTTTAAGTTGAAAATTGTTTTGAACATAATTCTACAATAACCGTTTCCAGCCTCACATTAACTTTCCTTAATTAAGCATAGTTGGCCAGGCTATACTTAATTAAAGTCCAATAATGCGTACTCGAATTAGTTATACCAGTAGTATGTTCAGTATTTTAAAAACTTTTAGAAAATTTTTGGCTATAGTTGCGGTTTTCCAAAGGAAAACCGGTATTCTCTATAACCTTCGGCTCTGATACCATTTTCTGTCACACCCCGCTAAAGCGGAAACACGAGGCGTGGCAGTATAAAGGGTTTCATAGCAAAAGTTAAAAGACAACACTAACCATAGTATTAAAAATCATTACAATTTTACAATGGGTTTGAACAACTTTTAAAAGAAATTACAATGTAAATTGAAATACAACACATGCGAATGCTCCTAAAAGTGAAGTGTCCCTAAGTGCCACTTACTCGATGATTCCTGAAAAAGCATGTAAAACGAGCGTCAACTATAAAAATAGTTGGTGAGTACTCACAGATAAACAAAATAATATTGGTTCCATGAATTGAAATCAAAGTTTTGATAAAAGTTTCCAATAATAAAAGTATATTGTTAAAATGAGTAAATAAGTTTGTAAAAACAAAGTTCTTTGTCATCATGAGAGGTAAAGTATGTTGCCCAAATAAGATGCAACGTTCATATTCTCAAGGAAGATAAAGTTCGTTACTCAAACGAGTTTCATAGCTAAAATGAGCAATCAATTTCGTTGCTACAAGGAGCAAACAATTTCATTGCTAAAACATGTATATAAGTTTTCAGTAATAACAGTTCGTTGTTGTAATGAGAAACAAAGTTCATTGCTATAATTAATAAGCAAGTTTAATGCTATAATAAGTAACGAGTTTGTATGTGTATGAGCAAACAATGAGTCTCAACCAAACCTATGACTGAAGCCCTATCAAGATCTATGCTTATCGTTCCATAGATGAATATGGTATCATGCACTCCAACAATAGGGCGAGTGAGGAGTTGTCAATTCCTAATAGCGCTATCCATAATGACCATTGGCTCAAAGAGTTAATGGTTAGAGATAAGGGAAGGGCCTTAGTACGATAAGTTCTCATGTTCCGTGTTGCATAGACATACATAGAGAGATATAGCAATAAAATAGCAATCATGTTTGATACAAATCAATTTAAATACAACATTCAAATAATAGTTTTTCGGGACATGCTTTTCCACCCCAAAACATAAAAAAACTTAAAATAGGGGAGTGCGTGAATACTCACAATGTATTTAGATGATGCAAATGGTGCCTTGAACTACGTTCCACGTGTACCACTACCGATTCCTATAATAATGGTATTCGCTAGTGAGTCTCTAATCGAAATCTAACACTAGTATACTTACTACTACAATAGAATTATGTCAATAATGTGTCAAAATTTAATATTGATAAGTTACAAACATTTTTCTGTGGAAATTAAGTTTCAAAGAATCAATTGTTATATAACAATTTAAGTGGAAAATTTCCATTATTGGAATGTTAATATTTAACATTTTAGAGGTGTTCCAATGATTAAATATTCAAAACTAAATCAATTTAGTTCTAAACTTTCCCAAACTTTGCATTTATGTTTTAATTGAAGTCAAAGACCTTAAGATAAATTTTCTTGAATTTTTGATTTGTCTGACTATTTTTCACGATTTTAGTTTCTTGAATAACCATAAAATCATGAAAAATACTAAACAGTTAATAAAAATTACCAAACTTCAGATTTTGGTTCTAAATGTACTAAAAGACTTCTAGAAAAGTTTTCATGGATTATGAGTATGTATAACCATTTTTCACATATTTAATTCTCTAAATAGATACAAATTCATGAAAAAAAGAAATCAGTTATGAAAATACCCCAAACTTTTTATAACAATGTCATTACACATACTTAAGCTGGGAAAAATATAAAAAGGGGTTTCTAAACTGTTTAACCCAATTTTATGATTTTTATGCATTTATTCTAATAAAAATGGGGATAAATAGAAAACAGTTTCCAAAATTACCCAAACTTTTTGTGATATTGTTATTAAACATTCTTAAGTTGGGAAAAATATAAAAACTGATTTTTAAACTATTTAACCCAATTTTATGATTTTTGAGCATTTATTTTAATAAAAATTGAAATAAATAGAAAACAGTTTCCAAAAATTGTCCAAAATTTTTGTAACGCTGTTATTAGTCATTATTAAGCTAGGAAAAATATAAAAATGAATTTCTAAACTGTTTATCCCAATTTTATGATTTTTGTGTATGTATTCTAATAAAAATTGGGTTTAAGTGTATTTAATCTTGGGAAAATAGAAGAAAAATAGTATACAGAGAGAAAAATCATCAAAATTTTTATGTAGCATCCTAATGTACTAAAAGGTGTTCTGGTAAATTTTCATAATGTTTGGATGAGTAAAACTATTTTTCCTGTTTTTAGTCCATTATAAATACAAAAATCAGAGAAAAATAGGAATACACTATGAAAAATTCTGAAAATATTTTGCTAAGTGTTCCACAGAGAGTATAAGCTGCGAAAATTATTAGATACCATTTTTATATTCCCTAATGTGGTTTTATGATTTATTAGAGCTAAACAAAAAGAAAATTCAAAACCATATTAAACAGTAACAAAAATGGATGCAACTTAATGGGAGATGTTTATTAACTTAAAGGATCATCCAAGAATTTTTCTATAATTTATTTACTAGCTTAAGTATTTTATATGATTTAACACTTTATTTTCTTATTATTTTCATATAAAAATAAAGAAAATATATATTGAGCTGAAAATTTCCAGAATGCATCTTCATACAATTTGATAACAATGACAATTTGTGTTCTTATTTTTGATGTTGAACACCATGCTTAAAGGCTCAATAAATTATAGAGAAAACTTGGTTCTTGTGATTTATGTAAAGATTAGTGATGTTACTTTGACAATTTTTGCAACATGTTACAAAGACTTTTGAATCAAGATCTTTTTGTACATATTAATACATGATATTAAGAGTTCAAAATAATTTTTGAATGATTTTTAGTGATGAATAAGTCCTTTGAACATGCAACACAAAACGAATTTTCATAAGGAAAGTGCTGTTTGAGCAACAGTTTCGTAAAAATTGGTAAAAATCGAAATTTTGGAATTTTTCAGTGAGGTTAGATGGGTTTGAAAGCTAACTCAAAATATTATATTTCAGAAAATGAATCATGAATTTTGGCTAAGAAATGAGTGAGATATGACAGTTTAAAGTCAGGTAAAGAAATCTGGCAGATTGCATGCATGATGATTGGTTAGAAAAGTGGGTTTTCATCATTTCCTTGAGTAAACCTTTTGAAGTATTTTAAATATATCATGATAACCTCATATTTTGGTCATGTTTCCAGAGATCAAAAGATTAAAACTTATCAAAATGTATACATGCATTTATGAAGAAAATTTTGTTTCTCAAAAACTCTTAACTTGAGTTTGATGTTTTAATCCTTAAAATCGATTTTTGCACTAAGATCATGAACATGCAACCTTGTTTATCATACATGCATGGTGTTAAAACACATCCATCATGTTCTAAAAACCATTTTAACAAAAAGAAAACAAGTTTGAAGAAGATGAAGAAGGAGAAAGTGTAAGAAAAGAGCAAAACTTGAAGGAAAAGTGAAGTAGAAATCGATTTTACCTTCAAGAATACCACAAGATGATGAAGATTTCGAGTTTGAGGAGTGTTCTTGGGTTTGTTTTCTGGAATATTTCTTGGTTCTTTATAGGGAAGAAGAGAGAATGGAGTGGTGTTTGGAGAGAAAAAGTAGAGAGAAGGTAGAGAGAGTTTTCTAGAGAGAGAAAGAAGAGAGATGTGTGTGTTGGAGAATGAGAGTGTGAGAGAGAGATATGGGGAGAGAGGGATCCGATTTTAGGGGAGGAGAGGCTCCCTCTCTCTTGTTTCTTTTATAAAAATTCAAATCTTTTATAAAAATATCCAACTTTTTATAAAATGTGCACCTTAACCTAGTTTTTATGCATAAAACTCTTGATTTTTGGTTTATAAATTAAGGGTAAATGTTAATGAGTTAAATTTCATTTTCCTTGAATGCATTTTCATAATTTTAATTGTTATAAGATCATATTATAAGGTTCATGATTATTTTTATAGAATTTTTAAGGTCAAAGTTTATAAATGTGAGTTTTTAGGGCATTTAGGGTTTTTGAGAGTTTGTAAATCTTTGGATATCAAAATTACTTGAATTTTGAGACTTCAAACTATTTTAGAGTTTCATAACTCTTATTCAAATTAGAAATATTGTTTGTAATTTATTTTTAGCGGTTTATTGGCATTCTATGTAGTGATTCCGAGATTCAAACGAAATTGAGGAATCAAGTATACTAGTCCTACTCTTCAACTTTGACTTAAGTTTCTATGAGACTTTGACCTAATTTCTACTTCTAGGTCAAGTGCATGATGTGTGAATATGATTCATGAAATGGTGTTCGAGTCAAAGAATGACCCGAATATGGATAGTCTCTACAGTTAAGTAGTTATAGAATTCACATATCAATGTGAAATCTATGCACACTATCCATTGATTCTAATTGTTTCCAAGTTTCTAGTAGGTTATAACTTAGCTTCTAGTTACTAAGTTTAGTATGTGTAGTGCCTATATGTGCAACTAAGTTTAGTCAAATCTAAAACTGACTCGAATTTTGACGACTGTCACACTTATAGACCGACTTCGTTAATGAGGCCTACTAACGGTAAGACTGACTTTACTCTTATACATATATATAAATATTAAACCTATAATATTATAATAGTATAAGGGTTGAATTTTACACTTTTAAAATTCTAGGGTTTGGAACTAAATGTTTCAAAGTGAGACTTTGCATTTACAAATTCCAAAACTTGAGGGCAAGTTTTGAACTATTCAAAAACTTTTGAAATCCATAACTTATGAGTTTAATATAGGTTTTATGAAAAGACTCTTGACATTCCCTAACTTGAGGACAAGTTATGGAGTTCATAAAAACATTTATGTAAAAGACTCTTCAAGTTCCATAACTTGAGGACAAGTTATGGAAGACTTAAAACCATGTAAGATGACATTTAAAAAGAGACCTTTCAATTTCCATAACTTGAGGACAAGTTATAGATTACACCAAAAACAATTAGATCAAAAATTCCAACTAACAAAAACAAACAATTTGCCTATGATCTAATTAAACTCATAAGTTAATATAATTCATATCAAACAAGTTTCAAGAAATTAGCCTAATCATATAAACTAATACAAATCATGAAACTTTGACAATTATCTTTTATTTGGATGAGAATCATAGGCGCCGCTCCCGGAACCAAATCGATGCGGAACTCCACCTGCCTCTCGGTAGGCACACCCGGCAACTCCTCGGGGAAAACGTCCGGGAACTCACGCACTATCGGCACATCATCAATAGAACTAGGCCTCTCCGCTGCTACTCGTGTGTCCATCACGTAGGCCACAAACCCACTACAGCCCTACTGTAGACTCTGCCTCGCTCTAGCAGCCGAACAGAATGTTGAACCTGAACGGGTACCCTCGCCGTACACCGTAAGAACTCCCCCACTAGGGTCTCGTATGGTCACCAACTGTCGCTCGCAGTCGATAACCGCTCCAAACCTGCTCAACCAGTCCATGCCCACGATGATACAGACATCTCCCATTGCAATCGGGACCAAATCAATCGGAAACTCAACGCCGAAGATCTCGAGTACACATCATCGGATCACATCAGTAGCATACACCGCTCGCTCGTCGGCTATAGAAACTCGTAGAGGTCGACTCAACGCCTCTCGCTGAACACTGATGTGCTGATAAATGCTAATGACACGGAAGATCGACTTGCACCCGAGTCGAATAACACCAACGCAGGTATAAAACTCACAAGAAAAGTACCTAAGCAAACCACAATATAAGCACAAAATCTCAACTCAAAATAGGTAAGTAAAAGAATACATACCGGCCACGACATCGGACGCTGCACGGACCTCCTCCGCTGTCAACTGGAAGGCTCTCCCGCGAGCGTTCGGTGCCTCGGCCTTCGCTGGCCGGACCTCGATAGCTCTAGCAGCAGGTGTAGACCCCTGTGCTGATCCCTGTAGTAGCTGAGGTCACTCGGCCTTCCGATGGCGGGTCTGGTTGCAATGAAAGCAAACCGATAATCCCTTGGGGCAATCCCTCGCGAAATGCCCCTCCTTCCCACACTTGTAACACACCCCGGCTCTGCACATCCCCTCGTGACTGGGAAGTGCCGCCCTTCGGACCCCCAGATCTCGAATCAGCGTGCTTTTCCCTCTTGGCTGCCGGCTGCGCCTGTGCCGGTCGCTTGTCCCTCCTCTAAGATTAGGCCTCCTCCCTGACCTGAGTCTCCAGCTCAATCTCTCGCTTCCGGGCATTTGCCTGAAGCTCGGAAAATGTCCGGTATGACGAGTTCGCCACGAACTCACGAATATCCCTCCTCAGTATGCTCAAGTACCGGCTCATACGTGCCTGCTCAGTCGACACGTGCTCAGGGCAAAACAACGCCCTCTCGTGAAACATCCTCGTAATCACCGTCACAGACTCAGTTCCCTGCTTGAGGGATAAGAACTCCTGGGCCAGTCGTTCCCTCTCCACAGGGGGAACATACTCATCTCAAAACATAGTGGTGAACCTCTCCCAGGCCACCGCAGTAAGCTCTGTCGTAGTGAAGTCTGCCGTCACAAACTTCCACCAGTCCTTCGCTCCCAAGCGAAGCTGGTTCATCACAAACCGAACCCTTAGATGCTCCGGACACGAGCAGGTGTAGAAGCATCCCTCGATATCAGAAATCCACCTCATCGCAGCAATCGGGTCCTGCGTCCCATCAAACTCTGGTGGCTTCGTGTTGCTGAACTCTCGGTACAGCAACGAGTCACCCCCCTGCGGCCTGGCAGCAGCGACGGCTGCGGTGGCATCAGCAACAGCAGCCTCAGTAAGAGCAGCGTACCGCTCATCAAAAGTCTCGATCATCGTGGTCTTGATAGACCCGAACATCTCTAGTATCTCAGCTCGAATGGCCGCAACCACCTCCTCGTGAATCAACCTACGAATCTCCTCATCGCCGGTACCACTGGTACCACTGCCCCCTGGGTGGTGGCGCGTCCCAACCATGACATCTCTGAAACACAATACAAAAGAATCAGAGACTCGTTCGAGTATACTAGCACTTGATACTCAACCTTACTTGTTCTTTAGCACCCTAAGGATTCTTACTTGGACTGCTCACTGATCCGATGTTTCCAGTAGTACGGGCCCTTATACTACCTTCCACAGCGCATCGGTATTCACCCCCAGTCCTCCTCCTAGGATCCCAGATCACAGGTACTCTATATCTCACTGAACTCCGACTACCCTCTAGTAGACCACTCATAAATTCCTCGCTGCTACCTACTTACTCTCGAAGTATCTCATAGTAGTAGTAACTCCTAGGCTAAGGCATCACAAATCAGGCCACTCTAGTCCTAATATGAATACCTAGCCTACTCTAGCATGCATATCATATCTCATAACACATAATGTAAGGGTATTTTAGGAAATCACCGTTCAGGCGCTGGCTGATCGTACACACTGCTCCGTTCTGCTTTTCTCAAAAGTCCTTTACTCTTTTGGAAAAATTGTTTCTTTTATGAAAAATTCTCTCAAATCCTCAGTTTGAGTTCAGATACGCCCGGAGGTGTATCCGAGTCTCTCAAACCAAGGCTCTGATACCAACTTGTAACAACGTAAATTTTCAAAACAATTTTTCATTTTAAAAACATACTTTCATTCGTAAAATATCATAGTAACCCAAAGTATCACATGTTTCACAATAAACAAATCCCAAGATCCTCAAATACATAAATCCTCTCAGTGTGTACGGATCATGCCGGCGCCTTCCCGTGATCCTCGCTAGTACCTGAAACACATAACACAACAACTATAAGCATAAATGCTTAGTAAGTTCCCCAAAATACCACATACAACACATACGCCACTCGAAGCTACAGTACGACCCTCCGGTCGATGTGTCTCAGCGGGACCCTCCAGTCCCGTAGCTCGTTGCACCCTCTGGTCCGGTCATAGCTCGTTGGACCCTTCGGTCCGGTCTGTATCGTTGGACCCTTCGGTCCGGTCTATATCGTTGGACCCTCCGGTCCGGTCTATACAGCACATAGTATACATATATCACAATGTACATAATCTCATATATACACATAGCATACAAGACCCTCCGGTATACACATAAATACCACTCTAGGTAATGTATAATGAGAAGACTCACCTCGGGTAACTCGGTAAACCTCGAACTCTGAAATACTGCACTAGCCTTTGCCTAATCACATAAATAATTACTCTAATTAATACAACTTCTAAAGGCTAGGCCACCCCCTCTCTATAAGTTCTCTAAGAAGGGTAAAAGACCATTCTGCCCCTCTAATGGCTCATAAGTCCAAACACTGACTAACCCTAAAAGTCAATAAAAGTTAACGGTCAACATTGACCGGACTCGCCGAGTGCACTAGAGTGACTCGGCGAGTACATACATGTCCTCCTCGCCCCTGTCCTCACTTGACTCCCTGAGTCAACCCTATACTCCACGGGTCGCCACAGGTCGCGAGTCGCGAGGCAACCCGACTCGACTCGTCGAGTCCCTTATGGGCTCGGCGAGTTCCTCCCATGAAAACTCTCAAAAGATCTCTTGAGGTCAGATATGTTTCACCAAACAGTAGATCCATCCTTCTAACACTCGAAAGTCACGTAAAGGTTCAAACTTTATGTTCATGCAATGCTTATAAGACCAAAAATGGAGGAATAACCTTTTAAATGTGATTTTACTCTCAAGGCTCACATGAAACCTCATAAAGCTGGAAGCTTGGGACCTTTTGGACCTCTCAAGGTCCAGATCTATCATCTATACTCAAAGGGACCCCCTATGCTTCACAATTAAACTCAAAATGGTGCAAAGGAAGCCCTAGATCATAGATCTTAACCCAAAACATAAAAGGAGTTCGATTAGATACCTCAACAGCGTAGATCTGAACTTGAAAACTCTGGATCCACAGCTTCCTTGACCTCCTCTTGCTGGAAACAACTTCTCCTTTGTTAAGTTACACCAAAATCGATCAATATGGATTTATCTCTCTCTCAACTCGCTCAAGCTCTCAAGGGGTACTCTCTCTGGACAGGTAGCCACAAATAGAGGCCATAAAGGCCTTTAAATAGGGCTCAGGTCCTAAAATTTAGGGTTTCATTTTACAGCGCGGACACGCCGAGTCTACGCATCGACTCGCCGAGTCCATTCATTAAATCCAGTTAGCATTCGCGGTCCTACTCGACGAGTCTACGAATCGACTCGTATAGTCCCTTTCTTTTCTCAAAAATAAATGATAAAATATAATACCTGAAATTCCGGATGTTACAAACGGCGTGGAGCTTAACTATTTTTTGAGTTCCTGAAAAGCTTCTCCGTGCTCTTCAGTCCATTCAAACTTCTTGTTCTTCTTCAAGATATCATAGAAGGGCTTACACCTTTCTGAGGATCTTGAAATGAACCTGTTGAGTGTTGTTACTCTTCCGATTAGTCTTTGGACGTCTTTTGTTGAAGATGGAGATTTCAGCTCGATGATTGCTTTGATCTGCTCCGAGCTTGCTTCTATTTCTCTCTTGGTTACCATATACCCAAGGAACCTGCCCGCCTTCATCCCAAAGTGGCATTTAAGTGGATTCAACTTTATGTTGTATTCATCTAGAATGTCGAAGGCTTCTTTGAGATCCCTGAGATGATCTTCATCTTTCATTGACTTCACCACCATATTGTCAATGTATACCTCCATGGTGTCCCCCAACTTATCTTTAAACATCCGATTCACCAATCTTTGATATGTTGCACGTGCATTTTTAAGACCAAAAGGCATTGCAGTGTAACATATATACATGTTGGTGTTATAAATATTGCATCTTCTTGATCGGATGGTTCCATCTGGATTTGTTGGAATCCTGTTGAAGCATCCATGAAGGTTAAGAGTTCGTTGCCAGCCGTTGCATCTATCATAGAGTCAATGTGTGGTGGAGGGAAGGGATCCTTAGGACAAGCCTTGTTAAGATCCGTGTAGTCTACACACACTCTCCATTTGTCATTCTTCTTTTGTACGACAACTATATTAGCTATCCATCTTGGGAACTTCACTTCCTTGATCATCCCTGTCTTGTGAAGCTTTTCCATTTCTTCTTGGATGATCTGATTCCTTTCCGGTGCAAACTTCCTTCTCTTTAGGTGTATTGGTTTTAAAGAAGGATCAACGTTAAGTTTGTGAGTGATAATACTCTTGTCTATACCTGTCATATCTTCGTGCTTGCATGCGAATGTCTTGCTTCTGGTTCGAAGGAAGTTTAACAGGTTTTGCTCGATTTGCTCATGCATTGAGGATCCTATGAGGACTTTGGATTCAGGATCCTCGATGTTCAGGGGCACTTCCTTCACATCTTGCTCCTTTGTTCCTAGAACATGTCGTGCCCCTGCCTTAATTACTGTTCTTGTTGGGGTTTGGTCATAGGCTTCATATAGGCTTTATAACATGCATTCGATTCTTAGATCTCCCATGATCTTCACTGTTCCCCATGGAGTAGGCATCTTTACATACTAATTATATGTTGACAAAATCGCTTTCATCTCGTGGATCCACAGTCTACCTAATATCACATTATAAGAAGATAAAGTTGATGGGTTTTGAGCATTCTAACACTCCTATGTTGTACATGCAACCCTAGAAACCATGGATCTATGTTTTCTCTATTATACATGCAAATATGATTTTTCCAAGGTTCTCATCCTAACTAACATACAATGAAGCAACTATACTACAAAAGTCTAGTTAGATGACATACCTTTTGATGGAGCTTGAAGTCTTGAATCTTTAAGAGCTTAGTGCCCCGAGTGTTGCACCTCAAATGGTTCACAACACCAAAAACCCTTGGAATAACTTGAAAAAAAGAATACTTATGTTCACTCTTATGAAATCGGATTTGCCCTCTTGTGTACTATACACTAGTGCCCATTTCATGAACTTGAGACCTCTTTATATTGTGTGAAGGATTAGGGTTACATTCATGTAAACCATAATACCCATGACCTTTCATTTCCATAGGATCCATGGGTTAAAACTCCATGGACTATCCATGAAAGCTTAGCCCAACCTAAATGAACTTGGCCTATCCTATATATAAATAAGAGTCCACATTTAATTAGTTCCTTTTGATCACTAAATTAATTCTTGATCAATACTAATTAAATAATATGATTTCATATTAATATATTAGAACTTATAATATATTAATATAAATCATAAGTATCCTTTTTCTCATTTTGTCTATCCAATTGTTCTGATGCCATGCAACCCAAATGGACCATGCTACTCTCGGGTCGAATACATACCAATAATAGTTATGGGCTTATACATCTAATCCAACAGTCTCCCACTTGGATAAGTCTAAAACTATTATTGCGTATGACTCCAAGATCCCGACTAGAAATCGTAGCTCTTAAAGTCGTTGCCGAACTCTGACCTAGTCAAATGACATGTCCATTAGATAAGGGATCATATATTCCTCCATTCTAGATATCATATGGACTAAGACATGGATTATAATCATTCTCTCTGTCCATTTATTGTTTCCCGATTTCCGATTTATGACGACCGACTAATTGAACAAATCAAATCAGTCTAGGCTTGGCTTGGCCAAGCACTTAGGGTTGTCATCACTAAATCATCGACGGGCCCACACATATCGCTTTTATTCCTCCAAGGGTAAAAGGAATGGATAAAATTTGACCCAAGTGTTTGCTTGTACTTACTCATCAAATTACACACAATGATAAGTTTTATAACAACCGAGTTACTGGTTGCGTTTTCATATGTCAATGTGCAACTGATGCGCAACTACAACTCACACGTCTACGTTTGAAGAATATAAGATATTATCGTCTCATGATTCACTCGTGATTAAATCCATGAAGTGATTCAAATGAGCGTGGGTTGAATCCAATACTCGAATCTCATTCCAAGAGCACTCATGAACACTGCATCCACTTTGTCCCAGACAAACAACAGACCCTTCATGACAGTCTTTCCTCAATACCTACTTCCAAAGTATGATCGACTGTGGATTGTTTGAATAACCTAGTTTTTCGGGAAGTCAAAACATGCAAAGTGAAACACAAGAATAATCGAATCCAATACGGTCTCAAAACTTATGAATATAAATAAAACACCTTTTATTTATCACCATATTGACTACATATTATTCATTGCATAATGTTTCAAACAATCAACTTAATACTTGAATTAAAACAATAGCCATGCCATGCTCCAAGCATGCACACTATGTTTTGTCCAAACAATGGTTATGCCATACACCAAGTATGCACACTATGTTTGTCTATGATCCTTACTTTGTGGAATAGATCAATTAAACATAATTCCAATGATTCTTATTTCACAATCCCAAATCCTTATCGTAAATGTAAGAATTCCAAATTCCTGCCATTTACCGAAATCTGTTAGAGTCTAAACTCATATGCATTCATCCACTTGTAATGACTATGCACAAAGCCACAAAGACTTGGCAACAAACATTACAAAGTATTCCAATGGAGATCAATTCCATGGAACGAAGTCTCAAATTCAAAATACATTGCTTTGAACATCCTTCTTGCATTCTAATCTTACACAGATTGAATAACATCCACCTATGGAGACATTTCCATATTGCCATTTTGACTATCACTTCTGAACAAGAGTTGCCTCTTTTCATAATATGTCAATATGGTCCTTCACAATAATTTACACCATACTTCCAACTGTCCATGAGCAACCAATCTTTGGTAAAACCTCAGATTGTCCTCAACAATTGCTTAATCATTTTAGTCATATCCAATTCTAGACCTTTTCCCCTCTTAATGCCCTAGGCATTTGGAAAATTTAGAAAGGATAAATATTATAGCACATGTAATCGATCCTATATCCGAAGCATATGGGACTCAATTCATGATGTCTCACATAAAGACATGATCCTAGACCAGTCTTTTGCTAAAATATTTTTTTTTATTTGCCATGTTTTCATAATTCGACTATGAAGAGGGATGTCGTAATCATAATCTAATTTTGAGAACGTAATATATATATAATTTCTTTATGTTGAACCATTCCAACATAAAATTCATATATATATATATATATATATATATATATATATATATATATATATATATATATATATATATATATATATATATATATATATATATATATATATATATATCCTTGACTAAAGATGATTAAAATCTCAATCTAAGCTTTTAGAATTGAAATGAAATATAATTTCCTATCCCTTAATTATAACAAACAACTTTTCAACCCCCGCAACTTCACGAATTGAAACCCTTTTGTTTTCTATAATTAACATTGCTAACTTGCAATACTAAACATAATAATCATGCTCCCACTAACATGATAATTATTAGCATAACACTTATGCTCCCACTAGCTTTGACATGTATCCAAAAATCAGTTGGGCTTTTAGAAATCAATACTTTATTGACTTTCTTACCAAAGTTCAGATTTCTGATACAAGATGCTTTGATAAGACTTTATCAAAAATCATACACCTTTCCTTATATAGCTCACATGTGTGTCTAAACAATTTTAGAACTATGAAAATGGATGTCGTAATCATAGTCTCAATTGTTTAGACCTTTTCCATTTCTCACAAGTCCATGTTAGTGTGTCGGTTAACCACACACGCTCCACTAACGACTTTGAGAATGCAAATATCACAATTGCTATCTACTTAAAATCTACTTAGTGAAAGCGTTTCCTCACCATCATTTCCATGAATCGGAGAGAAACCTTGTGACACTTAGATTTTATGGTGTATGTGTTCCTATCCATGTGAATTTCTCAAAACCATAATCACAAGACAAGGTTAGTGACAAATCCAAACTCATATGGACTGAACTTGTGCAATCTTAACTTCTTGCCATCTGGCAGCATAAGGGCCTACCATTGATTCCAGGTTGTTATGCAACCTATTGAGAACTCTCAGAACTCACATGCATAGTCAACTTTAACTGGAATGGGCACAGAAACAAGAATTATGTCAGCACGATAGGTTATAAACCTCAAGTCGTGTGCTAGTGATAAACTACATGTTTTATTCTTGATTAGTTCTTGAAACTCTTTCAGGATCTTTTAAGACTCCCACTGTCCTCTTGACATATAAGACTCTCTTGCCAAGAACCATTCATTGACAAACAAATATTCAAGAGATAGTGTGGATTCTTATCAAGATAAACACTTCACACAATTGGCCTTAGTTGGTCTTTGTTTTATCCAAAACATCACAACTTACCAATTTCAAATGTACAAGAGTAGAAAATATTTTACTCTACATTTCACAAGTGTTATAAACCTTCTTTAAGATATGCCACTCAAATTACAATCTTTGATTATGACTCTAAGAATTGTTTTGGAATGAAGTATGACTCCTCTTCTTGATTTAACCATTTCAACAATTCATGATTCCTCTTCTTAGCCATAGGGTGTCCTTAGAGGGTCAATTATGATATGGTTTCTTAGTCATTAAGATGATCATAAAACATGATACTAAAGTACTCTCCCATTTTTTCAGATTTGAGAAACTTTTATCTTTCTGCCTAATTTGATTCTTCTCATTCGTTCTGCCATACATTGAAACTTTTTCAATATTTCAGAATTATACTTAAACTTGTAAGTGTAACCATATTTACTAAACTTTAGTAAATCATGAGGAATAGTCTTATCGATCTTTGTGGTGGACTTGACCAGTGTACATGAATGTATACTCGATCCCTTAGTCCTTCACTTGACTCACATATACATGTGAACAAGGAATTAGTCTTAATTTTCCAAAGATGAAAGGTTCTCATTCATCATTCAATACCAGTTGCATGATTCCAAGTTTCTATCCAACTGAAGCGTGGGTGATGAGAATCCTTTCTTATTTGGTAAATTATGACACTACCATGAAGGAATCAAATTCATGCTCCAATATTGCTATTAATGGAATCATATAAACAACAATTTTTCATAAATGTCATTTTAAGGAAACTTAAAATAAATAAAATAAAAAAATTTTCTTTTATTTTAAACTTGCGGAAAAACTTATCCTTACAAGGTATTTACAAATGAAAAACATGTTGTTATCTATTCCTAAGCAATTTATCATAACTCTTAAGCAGCAGCTCAAATTATGATCTTCGAAGCATGCGATCGAAATCCATCTTCGCGATCAGAATCAACTTACTCTTCTTTTAAGCTTCCTTTCTTTTCCTTCGATTCTACAAAACATCAAAATGTGACCTATTTACATCATGTAATAAGAATCTCTAAATAGGAACTTAATAGAGTTAGATAGTGGACTTTACCCGAAGTAGAGTCAAACGTTTGACTTTACCATCCTTATGATCTTTTCAGGTAAATAGGGCAGCTTCGCAACCAATGCCCCTTCTTTTGGCAAAAGAAAGAAATGGACTCTTTGGGAACGGTACATGGGACTATCTCAGACTTAGCCTTTCTCTTTACCATTTGGTCAACCGGGTTGACTATGGCCGATCCCTTTCCATTGGGAAGAGAAAGTTTTTCTAGACTTCCAATGTTACCATTGTCAATTTGCATGGAAGTTTGGAAAGTCGATCTTCCAATCAAATTTGCTTTACCAGTGCTCCAAATCATTGTTGATTCAGCAGCAGCAAGCAAATAGGTAAGATCATTAAGGGTCATGTCATGGTCTGTCATATAGTAGTCCCAAAGGAACTCACTATGTGACTTAGGAAGTGATTGAAGAACCTAGTCAACAACCAACTTCCTCAAGACTTTGACACCTAATTCTCTCAGCCTGTCTATACATATGACTTCATCTCCAAGATGTGAGTACACACAGACTATGCTTGCCAATAGGGCTTGAGTGACCTTGAACTTGTGGGTTAGGGAGAATAATTGGAAGAGGTGGAGGAAGAGAAGTATGATTTTCATGATCCAATTGCGGGACATCATCTTCATTAGGAAAGCTTGTTCCAAGAGATTTGGGAAGATCATAGTTGTCTGATCTAGACATCTACAATAGGAGAAATTCAAGTTAGTTTATTTAAGTCCTTAATATAACACCCAATCTGAAATATTTAGGCTAGGACCCAACACAATATTTTATAACTTGGAAGAGGGATGCCGTAATCCAAGCTATAAAATATTTGAAGATAGGCGAATGACGCACCAATTTCCACCATGAAAAACGAAATAGGTATTAGGTTTTAGTTGGATTGAAACTCCTAGATCTTTTAAGATTCATTGAACTTTTCAATGGCATGTTTAAATCTCGATTGTGCCCTCTCAAGTTTGTTACTGGGATGCCGAGGATCACAAACAAGGTATGAATAACCATGCAAATTAACTTGGTACCCTTAATCTTTAGCACCTAATCAATGTGTCGGTTACCCACACGCGCTCCACCGATCTATGATAAATATTAAGCCACCCTTTGCCACTCTTACTAGTCCATGTTAGTGTGCCAGTTACCCACACACGCTCCACCAACGACTTGGTAAGGCACAAAGTGTAATTTCATGGGTTAGCACCAATTTCACATTTTCCTAAAGTAACTAAGATTCGGAATTTATATAAGGTTTAGTTACTTTATATTTATCATTATACTTTTAATGAGAATTATAGTCCTTGTCCTACCCGTTCGACTAACGACCCTCCACCAGTCAAGGAAACGGTGGGTGAGAGTGGACACCCATTAAGCTGTCATTTTATAGGAAACAACCTTATACCCCCTTATAGATCGACTTCATGAATAAGGCCTACTAACGGTAAGACTGACTTACTGTTATATATATATATATATATAAATACTAAATCTATAATATTATAATAGTATAAGGGTTGAATTTTAAACTATTTAAAATTCTAGTGTTTGGAACTAAATTATACATGGGGGGGGGGGTAACTTTACAAATTGCAAAACTTGAGGGCAAGTTTTAAACAATTCAAAAAAAAATTGGAATCCATAACATGTGAGTTTAATATGGCTTTTAATGACAAGACTCTTGAAAATCCATAATTTGAGGACAAGTTATAGATGTCATAAAACAATTTATGGAAAAAGACTCTTCAAGTTTCTATAACATATGGCTTTAAAAACTATTCAAAAACAGGTTTATAAGTTCAAAAACAGCTTAGGGTAATGATTCTAGTCCAATTCCAGCCTTAAAAGTCGAAAATCTACACTCTTGGCCTCCTACTCGACGAGTAGGATGATTTTGTTCATGGACTCAGTGAGTCCCCCAGTGGACTCGGCGAGTCCACAGTCCAGACAGCCAGAAAATCGATTTTTTCAGCAATTTGCATCAAGTATAAATGAAAACAAGCCTAGGCTCTGATACCACTGATGGGTTTTGAGCATTCTAACACTCCTATGGTGTACATGCAACCCTAGAACCCTTGGATCTATGTTTTCTCTATTATACATGCAAATATGATTTTTCCAAGGTTCTCATCCTAACTAACATACAATGGAGCAACTATACTACAAAGGTCTAGTTAGATGACATACCTTTTGATGGAGCTTGAAGTCTTGAACCTTTAAGAGCTTAGTGCCCCAAGTGTTGCACCTCAAATGGTTCACACAACACCAAAAACCCTTGGAATAACATGAGAAAAAAAATACTTATGTTCACTCTTATGAAATCGGATTTGCCCTCTTGTGTACTATACACTAGTTCCCATTTCATGAACTTGTGACCTCTTTATATAGTGTGAAGGATTAGGGTTACATTCATGTAAACCCTAATACCCATGACCTTTCATTTCCATAGGATCCATGGGTTAAAACTCCATGGACTATCTATGAGATCTTAGCCCAACCTAAATGAACTTGGCCCATCCTATATATAAATAAGACTCCACATTTAATTAGTTCCTTTTGATCACTAAATTAATTCTAAATTAATTCTTGATCAATACTAATTAAATAATATGATTTCATATTAATATATTAGAACTTATAATATATTAATATAAATCATAACTATCCTTTTTCTCATTTTGTATATCCAATTGTTCCAATGCCATGCAGCCAAAATGGACCATGCTACTCTCGGGTCGAATGCATACTAATAATAGTTATGGGCTTAGACATCTAATCCAATAAAAGTGTCATTAACACATAAATTTTGCATAGAGTTTACCCCCTCTATGTATCTTGGTAGCTTTATCTCCCCAATAGTGTGTTTTGTTTCTCTGCTAAATCCTATGAGGACCGAGGATCTTTTGATTATCTCTGATTCTGGGATGTTCATCCTCTTTAGTGCGTCCAAGAGTACGATGTTAACTGAGGATCCTCCGTCGACAAGGATCCTTCTGACAAAGTGATTGGTAATATACAGTGTTATCACGAGTCCGTCATGGTGAGGATTCTGGATTCCTTCCATGTCTGTCTCATCAAAAGTGATTTCCTTTTCATTGCTAACCAAGGTATTTTTCTGTGGTCTATCCTCCTTTTCTATTTTAGAGACCTTGGCATTTCTTTTGGCCTAAGAATAATAAGTACCACAAATGTTAGATCTGCCTGAGATAATGTTAATTATTTCGGCGTTTGGGGGTGGAGATCCTAGTTTCTTTGGGATCTTGTGACCATCCTGGTTGTTCTTCTTGGACTTTTCTCTCTTTCCTTTGAGGATCTCTTTAAGATGCCCCATGCTAAGGAGGTAGTTGATCTCCTTTCTTAGGGCTATACAATCCTCCGTCATGTGGCCGAAATCTTCGTGGTAAGCACACCATTTGGACTTGTCTTTCCAACTGGTGGACTTGTTATCCTTCTTTGGCCACCTTGCTTTGTCTCCGAGATCCTCCATAGCATGGATTAATCCTGAAACATCCACAGAAAAAAAATAGTTAGTGATCTTAGGAAGTTCCTCTTTCTCTCCTTCATCTTCGAAGGCAATAACCCTGTGATGATCTGGTTTGGAATAGGGCTTCGATTTGTAGGATCTTGGCGTTGAGGATTCGGCCATCCTATTAGGATTCTCGTATTGACTTGAAGGGTTTCTCCTCTTCTGTACTTCTTTATCTTCTTCGAGCCTTATGAACCTCAGTGCTCGGCACCTAACTTTGTCCAACCTCTTGCATGGGGTCATGACAATATCTTCATAGAAGGGTGAATCCTTCCTCATACCCATCTTGAAGGCCTCTACAGCAGTCGCCATGTCAATGTTGGGGATCCTTAGAGCTTCCCTGTCAAACCTGTTAACAAAATCCCTAAGTCGTTCCTTAGGATCCTGAAGCAGCCGATAAAGATCACTAGTGATCTTCTCGAAGGTTCTGCTGCGGGAAAATTGGTTATTGAAAATATTGACCAAGTGTACAAATGAAGTAATAGAATATGGAGGAATGTTTAGCAGCCATTTAAGAGCTGATCACGTGAGGGTTGTGTTGGATTAGGTGTCTAAGCCCATAACTATAATTGGTATGTACCTGACCCGATAGTAGCATGACCTATTTTGGGTTGCACTCACCGGAGCAATTTGATAGGAAGGATATTTGAGAAAGAGGTTATTTTTGATTTATTAATATATTATAAGAATAATATATTAACTGAGAAATCATATTATTTAATTGGTATTGATCAAGAATTAATTTGGAATTAATTTAGTGATAAAAAGAGATTGATTAAATTAACAGGGGTTGATTATGTAAATCAGTGATACATATAGTTTGGGCTAATGATCCATGATTGATTAGGGATGGACTAAGCTTATGAAGTGTTGGTCCAAATGAACTATTGGATCAAAAGCCTAAGTGAATGGATTAGGGTTTACTAATGACCCTTGGAATTCTACATTATATATGTAACCCCTAAGCCCCTAAAATCGGTACGCAAGAGTATTCTAAGAAGAAGCTAGCCGATTTTGGTGCCTCCTAAACCTCTCTCATAATCCTCCATTTGTTGTTGGTGTTTTGTGACACTTTTGAGGCATCACATTTGAGGTGCTAAGCTCTTTTAAGGCCAAGTTCTACAAGCTACAAAAAAAAGGTAATCATCTTACTTGTTTTATGTTTCAATTATCAAAGTTGTATGCTAGTTAGGCTTCATGCTTTGGAAAAATGAAATTGCATGTATAACTAGAGAAAACTTAGATCCAAAGCATCTAGGGTTGTATCTGCACCATAGTGATGTTATAGTGTTCAAAACCCATCAGGTTGAACCAAAGCCTTTGCACAGGCAAGCTTCCTTCAAGTGCACTAGGATGGGAATGATCTCTGTCCTCTCTCGGTATTGTGCCACATGCTCCTCAGGATCCGTAGTCCATTGTAAGGCTTCATGCTAGGAGTCTAGAAGCGTTTAGGAACTTCGGTATCGGCTATCGCAGGGGCAAATCTCGAGATCCTGTGACTTTTTGGAGATGCTTCTAGTATGGGCTGAACTACTCCGGGTAAGCTTGAGATCATCTGTCTCAACTGCTGAAGTTCCCTAGCCATATT
The DNA here is from genome assembly GCF_052849685.1 of Lactuca virosa. Lineage (NCBI taxonomy): Eukaryota > Viridiplantae > Streptophyta > Magnoliopsida > Asterales > Asteraceae > Lactuca > Lactuca virosa. The sequence continues at coordinate 433,373,117 of NC_136428.1, read as the reverse complement.
TAGACCTATTCCTGCATCAACATTTGTAGAGTTAGTATTGATAATATTGTTGTTTAAGAAGTTACTAGAGTCAAGGTTTCTAGGAGTATTGAAAGGCTCATTAAGATTATTGAGCATATGTGCTCGATTGTTCATAGTTGCCCCCAGGGTGATACAGCAGTGGCAGGAGCCGTGTTCTCCTGATGATTTCTTGAGGATCCTGCATTGTCGAAATTCAGGATCCTTGGTTGTACGACTGTGGGCATCGTTTACTGGGATCTCTGAAATTCCACCTTCATCCTTTCCACTTCTCTAAGTAGTGTCCTATTCTCATCTTGCTGTTGAGTTATTTGTTGCGTCATTTTCCTCATCATAGCGAAAAGTTCAGTAGTAGTGACTGGAGTAGTCGGATCCTGGAGTCCTAAAGATCCCAAGCTTCCTTGGTTAGTGACCGGAGCAGTTGGATCCTGGAGTCCTGAAGCTCCCAAACTTCCTAGGTTAGTGACCGGAGGGGTGTTACTCTTAGAATTGCCAGGCGCTTTCCTCTGACCAGGGAGTCCACTCGGAGGAGGTGGTAGGTTTTTGGTTGGAATGGAAGGAGTGGAGGATGAATAAAGGAACGGTTGTGTAGACATAGTATTTCGAGGATTTTGAACACCACGGCCCCACAGTGGGCGCGAAATTGTTTTGGTCAAAATTTGCACAAGTGTTAATCAACCAAATTGAATGAGAGGTTGTGATGTTCGAAATTGTACAATAGAAAAAGGTAAAGAGAATGACACAATTGTTTACAAGGAAAGCCCTTGATCCTTGCTAGAATCTCTGACACAAAACCTTGGGAGGTGATAATGATCACCTGCATTGATGATTTTATTAATATAAAATGGTGATTACAGAAAATATTTCAGTAAGAACAAGTGAAGAAGTATGTAGAGTAAGCTAAGATTAAGCAGAGTGTTTCATGTGCAAGATACAAGTGTCAATTTATAGTCTAAACTAGCTAACAAGATGTCCGATATTCCCAGGATCCTATATGAACTGTTTTGTGAACATTGTTTGACTTGGTATTCCGGTTCTTTAGCATAGTTGAGATGAAACTTTGTTGAGACTAAGTCTTCTCTTGAATATTTCTACACATGTGTTAGTTATGAACGAAATATAACTGTGACAAACATTAGTAAATAATAATAATGGTAATAGTCGGGATCCTGAGATAGTTGAGGATCTTGAATATCTGATGAGGTTTGAGGATGCTTTGAGGATACTGGCCCTAACAGCTACTACCATAAAGAACAACCACCAACCGAGAATAAGATAGATTTTGAGTCAATACTTCATAGGTTCATCGAACCCTCATAAAAAAAGAATTATACTACTAATGCTAGTGTAAGGAATCATCAATCTTCTGTCAAGAACATAAAGACTCGACATGGGAAACTAACAACACTTGTTAATGAGAAATTACCACCTCGAAATCAAGAACCAAACTCACAACCTCATGTAATGGCGATTTACACTGAAGAAGAAGTTCATTCTTAGCCATTTATGATCCATGAAACAGCTACCGATCCAACCCGATTCGTATTTGGAAGAAGAGAAGCCCAGAACTAAAAGAGAAAAATGTGAGTCTCATTCTGACGATTCACCACGTCTTTGTGATCTTAACACGTTGTGGTCATTGGTGAATCAAAATTTTTCTCCTTTAAATTCGTATCAGCCTCCTTTACCATTCCCATCTTAAGACCTTAAGCATAATCTGAATCCAGAACAAAAGAGATTTATAGAACAAGTTCTATCACTTTCGATAAATGCTCCATTTTTGAAGTCAATGGCTAAGCTTCCTAAGTTTGCCAAGGATGCGATAACTAATCGAAAGAGTTGGAAAAAACATCAACCATAGTACTTAATGAGTTATGTTCAGTTGCATCATCAATGGGTTGCCAATCAAAATGGGAGATCCGGGCCAATTAACTTTGCCTTGTGAGTTTTGCAATTCTACTTATATAAATGCTTTAGCCGATTCGGATGCAAGCATCAATCTTATGCCATATTCTTTCAACAAGAAGCTCAGTCTACCAAGGCTCCAAGACACAAACATGACACTTAGAATGGCGGATCAATCAATCACTAACCCACGTGCAATCATTGAAGACTTGTTGGTGAAGGTGGGTAATTTTATTTTTCTGGTTGATTTTGTGGTTCTAGATATGAAGGAAGATGAAGACATTCCTATAATTTTGGGAAGACCATTATTGAGTACCGCAAGATAACTTGTTGACATCCACGACTCAAAGCTCACACTTCATATAGAAGATGAAGAAATTACTTTCAAAATAAGTCAAAAAGTGAGTTATGAATTACCAAGAGATGAAGTGCTAAGGATGAATAACTTGGAAAGAGAAGGTCTTAGTGAGCTAGAAGAAATTGAAAAGATGATGGAAGAAGACTTAAAAGTTTGGGAGAAACCTCATGTTGCAAATGTCAAATGTTCTAAACCAAGAGCCTCAAATCCTATGACATTTGAGATAATCACATTTACTACACCTAAAACTCAAGTAAAAGAGGCAAGTGATGGAGCAGAAGTTGATTCAAGTGAAGAAGTTGAGAAAATTGATGAAGATATGGATGGGGAATTGGAGAAGCCAAAAATGGTCAATATGGAGCTAGATAAGAAGAATAGTACAAGGGAGAAAAAGCAAGACAAAGGGGTAAAGCGTAAACATGGAGAAAGTGCTAATCCAAAGAAGAAGGAAAACTTAAAGAAAGTATATATAAGACGAGTTCAAGCATACAAGCGCAAGTGAAAAGAGCAAAAAGTGAAAAGGGAGATCCCACTCCCAACCGCAACAACGTAGAGTGGGAAAGAGTCTGGATCATGACTCTTAAAAAAGAAACGCTTTTCGGGAGGCAACCCAATTTTTAAGAGTTTGCATTTCCTTGTTATTTTCTTTTTAATTTATGATTTTTGTTTTAGTTAAACCGATTCATCATGTGTTTCTCTAGTCATTGATCTAATTTTGTAGTGTTAAACAAAAGTGAAACAGTGAAGGAGCTTAATTGATGAAGAATCCGTGAGATTTTTAGAAGACTACAGTTGAAGACCATGTGTTTGAATAAGTGTGGGATTCCCACTTAATGGTCTTAAGCCATTAAGAAGAAACGATGCATGATTTGGGTCTTTAAATGACACTCTGAGAAGACACAACGATGTGACATCACTATACAACGCAATGGAGATCTTATAATTCACGACAATCACGAATTCAAACTCTACACCACGCCGTGGCGTTTCTTTACGAAGTCATGGCTGATGTTCAACACACTTTTTGAAGAATGGTTCTTTAGTTCATTTTGATCCAACTCATTTACATTCGCAAGAAGAGGGCTCAGAAGTACTATTTCCAACTATTATTCGAGAAGTCTAAGCTTTACCACACTTTTAAGAATTTGATCTCGCCACTCCTACCCTAGGGGAGTATGTTCCAATTTCTCCTATTTAATTTTAATGTTCTTTTATTGTTCTAGCATGCAATGGTGTAATGCCCGATTCCTGGTATGTATATAAATCCTTAAATTATTCATTTTTGCACAAGAACTCGATGAGTTGGAGGCCCAAACTCATCGAGTAGGGATGTAATTCGGACGCGGGTTGAGAAGTCTACTTGACGAGTTGAGCAGGCCAACTCGACGAGTAGGACTGCCAGAATGAAACCCTAATTTTAAGGGTTTTTCACCTTATTTAAACAACTTAACCCCATAACCTGGCCCCATTTAAAACCTCCATTGTCCCAAACCCTAGCCACGAAACCCTAATCCATTATTGTGAGCTTTGAGCCATTTGTATGCTTGCTTTGTGATTTTGAAGAAGGAGATACTTGAAGACAGAGCAAGGACATGTAAGGGAAGTGTAACATCCCAAAATTCAGGTACAGGTATTTAGCCCTTCTTTTATTCAAAGTGTCAAGTTAAGCCCTTAAGAGGAATTGGTAGCAAATGAGTACGCTGGGTGTACTCAAGAGTACGCTGCGCGTACTCATGCGCTTATTTTTGGGCGCAGACTCGCCTGAGTACGCTGGGCGTACTCAGGGTTACGCTGGGTGTAATGCGTCCAGGTGCAAACCCTAATTTCTGACTTGTGCCCTATATATTGGATGCTAAGGCTCGTTTCTCAGCCTCCATAGCAGTGAGTAAAACCCTAAGAGAGAACTTTTCATCGTTCTTAGTGAGTGTGTGTGATTTTGGAGATAAAAGTGCCTTGGTGTGCTAGTGAAGGAGAGGAGTTTGTGGAGACTAGAGCTTGAAGTGCAAGTTTGCATCTGAGATCTACAGAGGAAGGAGCTGCATTTGGAGGTATAAAGTTCAAAACTTTCCTCTTCATTTGGTTTGTTGCTTCATGGACCATTTTAGGGATAAAAGTCCTAAAGGTGGAGACTTTATGAGTGTAATGTGCTCCATGGACCTAGATCTATCCCATTTTAGTGGTATTTGTGTTATAGATCCATAAAGTTCCCATCTTGGTCGTGGATATGAGATCATGCTTGAGTATTGGGCTTCCTAGTGTTAGGAAATGGTATATTTTGGGTGTTAGTGACTTGTTCAGCCATGCAAAGGCTTAAAGTCATCGACTTTATGGATTCAGAGGCTTAGAAATGGTCAGATCTAAAAGTTGGACGTGAGTCTTAACTGTTTAAGACCTCAAGAGCTAAGGGACTGAAACTGGGATTTACGTCGGGCGTAATCCCAGTACGTGCGGCGTACAGGGTGGCGTTCCCCGATTCTGAGAGACTGCCGAGTACGCCCAGCGTACACATCTGGTGCGCGCAGCGTAACCCGGAGGGTTGACTTTTGGTTGACTTTTAGGGTTTGGTCTATAGTGGGGCCTTTGAGTTATGAGAGGGGTAAAATGGTCTTCTACCCTTCTGAGAGTACTAAGAGGAGGAATAGTCTAGCCTTGAGAGGTGTATTGATTCAGAGTATTTATTTCACATGATTAGGCGACGGCTAGACCTGATTTTACAGAGTTCGAGCTTTACCGAGTTACCCGAGGTGAGTCTTCTCACTATACTTTACCTAGAGTGGTAATTAGAGTTATGAGACGGAGTATTTGGTATGTTTTTGCATGATGTAATTTCTATGTGTTGTATTCTATGTATGTTACAGAGTTTACAGAGTTAGGACCGGAAGGTCCATAGAGTTAGGGCCAGAGGGCCCACAGAGTTAGGGCCAGAGGGCCACAGAGTTATGGTACTAGAGGGTCCCACAGAGACACCTTGACCAGAGGGTCAACAGAGTTATAGCCTCGAGGGGCTAATGTGTGTTGTGTGTGGTATTTTGGGGAACTCACTAAGCATTTATGCTTACAGTGTTGTGTTATGTGTTTCCGGTACCAGTAAGGATCGCGGGAAGGCGCCGGCTTGATCAGTACACACACGTGGAGATTTTTACATTATGATCTTGGGATATGATGTTATGATTTGACTATGTGATACAATGGTGTTTTTATAACGATTATGAGTGAAAATGTGTTTTATAAAATGTGAAAAATTGTTTTGAAAATTTGGGTGTTACAAGTTGGTATCAGAGCCTTGGTTTGAGGGATTTGGGTGCACCTTCGGGCGTATCTGAACTCAAACTGAGGATTTGAGAGAGTTTCAAAATAAAATTCACAAAATTTTCTCAAGAGTAAAAAGTCTTGAAAGAGCAGAGCAGAGCAGTGTGTACGATCAGCCAGCGCCCGAACGGTGATTTCCTAAAATACCCTTACCTTATGAGTTATGAGATATGTTATGATACGATATGCATGCTTGAGTAGGCTAGGAAATCTTATTAGGACTAGAGTGGCATGATTTGTGATGCCTTAGCCTAGGGAGTTTGCTGCTAAGAGATGCCTGAGAGTGAATAGATAGCAGCGACGAGTTTATGAGAGGTTTGTTAGAGGGAAGTCTATGCCAGTGAGACATAGAGTACTTGTGACATGGGATCCAAGGAGGAGGACTTAGAGTGAATGATGATGCGGTGTGGATGGTAGTATAGGGCCCGTACTACTGAAGACACCGGAGCAGTGCGCACCCTAAGTAAGAATCCATTGGGTACTAAGGAGCAAGTAGGGTGGAGTTATCGAGTGCGAGTATACTCGAGCGAGTCCCTGATAATTCTTATGTTGTATTTCAGAGACATCATGGTTGGGACACGCAACCGGCCAGGGACTAGCGATGGGGTTGTGAGCGATGAGGAGCTCCGCCAGATGATTCATGATGAGGTGGCTGCTGCCATCCGCGCTGAGATTCCAGAGATGTTCGGGTCTATCAAGACCACGATGATGGAGGCTTTTGATGAGCGGTACGCCGCTCTTACTGATGCAGCTGCTGCTGCGGCCACCGCAGCCGTCGCTGCTGCCAGGCCGCAGGGGGGTGACTCGTTGCTGTACAAAGAGTTTAGAAACACGAAGCCACCAGAGTTTGATGGGACTCAGGATCCGATAGCCGCAATGAGGTGGATCTCTGACATTAAGGGGTGATTCTACACATGTTCGTGTCCGGAGCATCTGAGGGTATGGTTCGCTTTGAACCAGCTTCGCTTGGGAGCGAAGGACTGGTGGAAGTTTGTGACAGCACACTTCACTTCTGCAGAGCATGCTGCGGTGAACTGGGAGAGGTTCACCACTATGTTTCGAGATGAGTACGTTCCCCAGGTGGAGAGGGAGTGTTTGGCCCAGTAGTTTCTGACCCTCAAGCAGGGTACTGAGTCTGTTACCGTGATTACGAGGATGTTCCATGAGAGGGCGATGTTCTGCCCAGAGCATGTGTCCTCCGAGCAGGCACGTATGAGCCGATATCTGAGTGTGTTGAGGAGGGATATACGCGAGTTCGTGGCGAACTCGACGTACCGGACATTTGCTGAGCTTCAGGTAAATGCCCGGAAGAGGGAGATAGAGCTGGAGACCCAGGCTAGGGAGGAGGCTGAGTCTTAGGGGAGGGATCGGCGACCGGCACAGCCCCAGCCGGCTGCCAAGCGGGCTAAGCCCGCCGATTCGAGATCAGGGAGCCAGAGGGGCCGCACTTGTGGCAAGTGCGGCAAGAGTCATGATGGAGTATGCAGAGCAGGGTCTTGCTACAAATGTGGCAAGGAGGGGTATATGGCCAAGGATTGCCCCAAGGGGTTTGCAGTCTGTTTTCACTGCAACCAGACCGGACACCGGAAGGCCGAGTGTCCGCAGTTACGAGGGTCAGCTCAGGGAGCTTCTCAGGGATCTGCCCCTGTTGCTGTTCGAGCTACAGAGAGTCGGCCGGTGAAGGCCGAGGCGCCGAAGGCTCGCGGGAGAGCCTTCCAATTGACAGCGGAGGTGGTCCGCGCAGCACCCGATGTGGTAGCTGGTATGTATTCTTTCCTCTGTTTATTTGAGTTTGTGGTGTTATGCTTATATTGCGATATGCGTAGGTACATTTATTGTGTGTTCTGTACCTGCCTTAGTGTTATTTGACTCGGGTGCGAGTCGGTCTTTTGTGTCACTAGCGTTTACTCAGCACATCAGTACCCAGCGTGAGGCGTTGAGTCGACCTCTACGAGTTTCCATAGCTGACGAGAGAGCGGTGTATGCTACTGATGTGATTCGAGGATGTGCACTCGAGATCTTCGGTGTCGAGTTCCCAATAGATCTGGTCCCGATTCCTATGGGGGACGTATGTGTCATAGTGGGTATGGATTGGTTGAGCCAATTTGGGGCTGTAATAGACTGCGAGCGACAGTTGGTGACGATACGAGACCCCAGTGGGGGAGTACTTACGGTATACGGCGAGGGTACCCGTTCTGGGTCAGCATTTTGTCCGGCCGCTAGAGCGAGGCAGAGTTTACAGCAGGGCTGTAGTGGGTTTGTGGCTTATGTGGTGGATACGAGAGTAGATGCAAAGAGACCGAGGTCGATCGATGAGGTCCCAATAGTGCGCGAGTTCCCGGATGTTTTCCCCGAGGAGTTGCCGGGTGTGCCTCCCGAGAGGCAGGTAGAGTTCCATATTGATTTGGTTTCGGGGGCAACGCCTATCGCCAAGGCGCCCTATCGCCTTGCGCCACCATAGATGCAGGAGTTATCCTCGCAGCTTCAGGAGCTGCTGGGGAAGGGGTTTATACGGCCGAGTAGCTCGCCGTGGGGAGCACCGATCCTTTTTGTCAAGAAAAAGGATGGTTCACACCGGATGTGCATTGATTACCGGGAGCTGAACAAACTGACGGTCAAGAACCATTACCCCTTACAGAGAATCGACGATTTATTCGATCAGTTGCAGGGAGCGTCTTGGTTTTCCAAGATCGACTTGAGGTCTGGATATCATCAGATGAGAGTATGAGATGAGGATATCCAAAAGACAGGGTTCAGGACTCGTTACGGCCATTACGAGTTCGTGGTAATGCCTTTAGGACTCACCAATGCACCGGCGGCGTTCATGGACCTCATGAACAGAGTATGCAGAACGATGTTGGACCGTTCGGTGATCGTGTTCATAGATGATATATTGGTGTATTCGAGATCCAGAGAGCAGCATGAGGAGCATTTGAGAGAGATACTTGGAGTTTTGAGATCGGAGAGGCTTTATGCCAAATTCTCCAAGTGTGATTTCTGGTTACGAGAGGTCCAGTTCCTATGGCACCTCGTTAACCAGAATGGGATATTGGTCGATCCGGCCAAGATTGAGGCGGTGATGAGTTGGGAGGTTCCGAGATCCCCCACCGAGATCAGGAGTTTCCTAGGCTTGGTTGGCTATTATCGGAGATTTATCAGGGATTTCTCCAAGATCGTCGTGCCACTCACTAGGTTGACCCGGAAGGGTGTTGCTTTTTCATGGGGCCCAGAGCAGCAGGCCTCCTTCGAGTCACTTCGCCAGAGACTGTGCGAAGCCCCGATATTAGCCCTTCCCGAGGGGACGGAGGACTTTGTGGTGTATTGTGACGCATCGATATCGGGGCTGGGAGCGGTGCTGATGCAGAGAGGGCATGTTATAGCATACGCATCGAGGCAGTTGAAGCCTCACAAGACGAGGTATCCCACCCACGATCTGGAGCTGGGGGCAGTAGTGTTCGCCCTCAAGATCTGGCATCACTACCTGTATGGGGTTCGGTGTACCATATACACGGACCACAAGAGTTTGAAGTATCTGATGGATCAGCCCAACCTGAACATGCATCAGAGGAGGTGGTTGGATGTGGTGAAGGATTACGATTGTGAGATCCTGTACCACCCGGGGAAAGCTAATGTTGTAGCTGATGCCCTGAGTCGCAGGGCGGAGAGTGCCCCTATACGAAATGTTTGTTTGAGATTGACAGTGATGACTCCGGTGTTGGACACCATTCGAGGGGCCTAGGCGGAAGCCGTGAGGCCGGAGAACCGTAAGAGGAAGCGGGTTATCGGACATGTATCAGAGTTCGTTACCGATGGTCGGGGACTTATGACCTTTCAGGGTCGGATTTGGGTACCTTTTGTGGGCGGAACGTGTACCATCTTGATGGCAGAGGCGCATAGATCGAGGTTCTCGATCCATCCCGGGGCCACTAAGATGTATTTGGACCTGAAGAGAGATTATTGGTGGCCCTGTATGAAGAGGGATGTTGCATGGTTCGTTGAGAGATGTTTGACCTGTCGCAGGGTTAAGGCCGAACACCAGAGACCGCATGGTAAGTTGCAGCGGTTGGAGGTTCCAGAGTGGAAGTGGGAACAGATTACCATGGATTTTATCACCAAATTGCCGAGGACTGCAAGGGGCGTCGATGCAATTTGGGTGATTGTGGACAGGTTGACGAAGAGCTCTCATTTCCTTGCTATCAGTGAGAGCTCTTCCGTTGAGAGGGTGGCAGAGTTGTACGTGAGAGAGGTGGTATCACGGCATGGAGTGCCGATCTCGATCGTCTCAGATCGAGATGTGCGTTTCACTTCCAGATTCTGGAAGAAATTTCATGAGGAGTTGGGTACGAGGCTGCATTTTAGTACCACATACCACCCACAGACAGACGGGCAGAGTGAGCGGACGATTCAGACGCTCGAGGACATGCTTCGGGCATGCGTATTGGACTTCGGAGGGAGTTGGGACACATATTTGCCTTTGGCTGGGTTTTCCTATAACAACAGCCATCATTCGAGCATCGGTATGCCACCCTTTGAGCTGTTGTATGGGAGGAGGTGTCGGACTCCCATTTGCTGGGGTGAGGTCGGGCAGCGTGTGATGGGTAGTACAAAGATAGTGCTTCAGGCGACAGAGCAGATACATCAGGTCAGACAGAGGTTGTTGACAGCTCAAAGTCGCCAGAAGAGTTACGCGGATAGGCGACAATCCGATCTTGAGTTCCAGGTGGGAGACTTCGTACTCCTGAAGGTGTCTCCTTGGAAAGGAGTGATCCGTTTCAGGAAGAGGGGCAAGCTGGGGCCCCGGTACATTGGTCCGTTTAGGGTGACCGCGAGGGTGGGCAGAGTAGCATATCGGTTGGAGCTACCTGCGGAGCTGAGCCAGATTCATGATACATTCCACGTGTCTCAACTGAGGAAGTGTATTGCCGACGAGACAACAGTGGTACCGTTAGAGGATATTCAGGTGGATGCGAGCCTGAATTATGCTGAGAGGCCAATCGCGATTGTGGATCGGAAGATCAAGGTTCTGAGGAACAAGGAGGTGCATCTGGTTCAAGTCCAGTGGCAACATCGGAGAGGGTCCGAGCTGACTTGGGAGCTAGAGTCAGAGATGCGGGAGCAGTGTCCGGAGTTGTTTGCAGCATGAGACTTCGAGGGCGAAGTTTGGTTCTAGTGGGGGAGAATTGTAACATCCCGAAATTCAGGTACAACTATTTAGCCCTTCTTTTATTCAAAGTGTCAAGTTAAGCCCTTAAGAGGAATTGGTAGCAAATTAGTACGATGGGCGTACTCAAGAGTACGCTGCGCGTACTCATGCGCTTATTTTTGGGCGCGGACTCGCCTGAGTACGCTGGGCGTACTCAGGGTTACGCTGGGCATAATGCGTCTAGGTGCAAACCCTAATTTCTGACTTGTGCCCTATATATTGGTTGCTAAGGCTCATTTCTCAGCCTCCATAGCAGTGAGTAAAACCCTAAGAGAGAACTTTTCATCGTTCTTAGTGAGTATGTGTGATTTTGGAGCTAAAAGTGCCTTGGTGTGCTAGTGAAGAGGAAGGAGAGGAGTTTGTGGAGACTAGAGCTTGAAGTGCAAGTTTGGATCTGAGACCTACAGAGGAAGGAGCTGCATTTGGAGGTATAAAGTTCAAAACTTTCCTCTTCATTTGGTTTGTTGCTTCATGGACCATTTTAGGGTTAAAAGTCCCAAAGGTGGAGACTTTATGAGTGTAGTGTGCTCCATGGACCTAGATCTGTCCCATTTCAGTGGTATTTGTGTTATAGATCCATAAAGTTCCCATCTTGGTCGTGGATATGAGATCATGCTTGAGTATTGGGCTTCCTAGTGTTAGGAAATGGTATATTTTGGGTGTTAGTGACTTGTTCAGCCATGCAAAGGCTTAAAGTCATCGACTTTATGGATTAAGAGGCTTAGAAATGGTCAGACCTAAAAGTTGGACGTGAGTCTTAACTGTTTAAGACCTCAAGAGCTAAGGGACTGAAACTGGGATTTACACCGGGCGTAAACCCAGTATGCGCGGCGTACAGGGTGGCGTTCCCCGATTCTGAGAGACTGCCGGGTACGCCCAACGTACACATCTGGTACGCGCAGCATAACCCGGAGGGTTGACTTTCGGTTGACTTTTAGGGTTTGGTCTATAGTGGGGCCTTTGAGTTATGAGAGGGGTAAAATGGTCTTTTACCCTTCTGAGAGTACTAAGAGGAGGAATAGTCTAGCCTTTAGAGGTGTATTGATTTAGAGTATTTGTTTCACATGATTAGGCGAAGGCTAGACCCGATTTTACAGAGTTCGAGCTTTACCGAGTTACCCGAGGTGAGTCTTCTCACTATACTTTACCTAGAGTGGTAATTAGAGTTATGAGACGGAGTATTTGGTATGTTTTTGCATGATGTGATTTCTATGTGTTGTATGCTATGTATGTTATAGAGTTTATAGAGTTAGGACCGGATGGTCCACAGAGTTAGGGCCAGAGGGCCCACAGAGTTAGGCCAGAGGGCCCACAGAGTTAGGGCCAGAGGGCCACAGAGTTGTGGGACTGGAGGGTCCCACAGAGACACCTTGACCAGAGGGTCAACAGATTTACAGCCTTGAGGGGCTAATATGTGTTGTGTGTGGTATTTTGGGGAACTCACTAAGCATTTATGCTTACAGTGTTGTGTTATGTGTTTCAGGTACCAGTGAGGATCTCGGGAAGGCGTCGGCTTGATCAGTACACACACGTAGAGATTTTTACATTACCATCTTGGGATATGATGTTATGATTTGACTATGTGATACAATGGTGTTTTTATAACGATTATGAGTGAAAATGTTTTTTATAAAATGTGAAAAATTGTTTTGAAAATTTGGGTGTTACAGGAAGAGTAGATCCAGAAGTTAGGCCTCATTTCTGGTTCATTTGAGGTAAAACGCTCCTATCTTGACTATAAAATGCTTAGATCTAGTTTTAGGGCGTTTTCTCCATGTTTTGATCCAAGAGTGTTGGTTTTTGGGACTTGGACGTCCCATGTGGGCAAACCCTTCAGATCTAGGGTCTTTGGGGGATTCCATGGCATAAAGGTGCCAACTTTATGGCCATGGAAGTCCCATGTAACTTGTAGACTATCTTTTTGACCTTTTGAGCCAAGTATGCCATGCATGTATGAAAAAATGAGAACTTTACATGACCAAACTGACCCTAGAGTCCAAATCTATAATCCTATGGCTTGTAATGAAGTTTTGATGGCTTTTGAAGTTGGAACCAAGCCATTTTGAGCTAGGGTTAGGACTCATTTCTTCTAGAATGGGTCTTAATGGGTAAAGTCGGAAACTTTACCCTCCTAGGGGTGTATTCGGTCCCAAAACTAGAGTATGGGGCTTAGATTCGAAGAATAAAGATTCAATCCATTAAGAAAGCTTAACAGACTAAGAACTCGACGAGTCCATAGAGGAAGTCGATGAGTTTGGTCAAAGTGCCCCGATTCTGGATCAGGGAGAACTTGACGAGCTCAAGACGGACTCGATGAGTGGGGTTGGAAAGTCCCGATTCTGTTTTAGGGTAAAACTCGCCGAGTTGGAGGATAACTCGACGAGTTGGATCGTGATTTCATAGTTTTATGATTTATGGGACACAGCGAGTTGATGGACCAAGGGTAATTAAGGAAATCTTTTATGTATAGGAGATTGAGTTGGGTGGATTGTCGGAGCCGAGGATTTCAACTACCTTTAGATATTCGAGTTGAGTTTCCTTCCAGTAGCAATGGGTCTAAGGCACCAAGGTCGGCTCACTAGTAGTTGTTTATAGTTAGATGATTATCTGCATGATAATTTCCTGGTATGCCACTATCTGTTATGATTATGTTATATGATTGATAGTGGTAGGAGGGTGAAATAAACCTCGGAACCGATTGGAATAAACCGGAGGGTAGGTCGGGCACCCACATATGCCTGACAAGAGTAGGTCGGGCACCCAGATATGCCTAACAGGGTAGGTCGAGCACCCAAATATGCCTTACAAGGTTGGTCCGGCACCTAGATATGCCTGGAAGCATGTGATTATATGGTATGATGGGGGAACTCACTATGCTTCGTGCTTACAGTTTTAGTTTTGATTTTAGGTACTTCTTCTTCGAAAGGAAAGGAGCCGGCATGATTGCAGCGCATCACACCAGGATTTCCGCACATGAGATTCTTTGGAGTTATACTTTCATGTTATTTATCGTGACATGTTTTGACTATTGATACATTGGTTTTATTATGAGTTGATACTATGGATGTTTTCAGACAAATGGTTTTATAATTATTAAATTAAAAATGAAATTTTTGGTCGTAAATTTTGGGATGTTACAAGTTGGTATCAGAGCCTTGGTTTGAGAGATGTTACAAATGGTTTTATAATTATTAAATTAAAAATGGTTTTATAATTATTAAATTAAAAATGAAATCGAGGGGTTGAGAAATTTTTACAATGAGAACGATTTTTCGAAAATTAAAATTAAGAGTTTTGAGAAAGAACAAGGTGTGTGATGCGTGCAATCAACCGAGCTCAAGTAAGTTTTTCCCAAGATACCCATACATGTTCTCTATGATATATGATATGATTATCAGAACTGCATGCAAGATTAGGACTAAGGATCTCGGGAGGATGCCTTATATGCCTACTGTATGAGAACTGTATGCTAGATTAGGGCTAAGGATCTAGGAAGATGCCTTATATGCCTACTGTATGTGCTTATGGAATTGCATGATAGTACTGACTAGTCGGTGATATGATAGCCTGATTAGAATATGCTTGGTTTGGTTACTCGAAGCTTGAATGTTGCTTGCTTTGTGCTTTTAGGAGTTCTAGCTATCTTAAATTAACTAGTAAACGAATATGTTAAGTTACATATTGTGAGGACTAAATAATTTCAGAAGGCAAGGTTTAGCTCTATTTCACAGCTCTTGTTTGAGTCTAACTGTTGTAAGGTAGGACCTCTCATTCGAAGAATTATCTGGTCTTAGTAATATGTAATGGCATTCGCGAGCTAGTTAGGGGGGGATAGCAGGGACTCCTTATGCAGCTGATGGCGGAGAGTGGATTGGAGATTACCCTAGGGAAAGCCTAGGACGAGAGTAGTGCAATGAGTAGTAATGATAGAAGGGACTTGGTGGAGTCAAGGCAATTCTTGAGGAAAGTATGAATAGATGTGGAAGGTAGTATGAGCCCGTACTACTGAAAGCATATGATCCGTACTCAAATCAAGGAGAGCTAAGATTAAACCCAGGAACTTGTAATGAGCATGAGGTCTCTCGATATTATGTATGACTATGACGATTGTGTGGTTTGTTTACGAATGGTGATTGCACGTCATGGAGCAGGAAGATCAGGGTCTGGATTAGGTTCTGGTACAGGTTCCGAGCCAGTTGATAACGGATTGCGCGAGTACACAACATCTGAGATTACGAGAGGCATCCTTGAGGAGACCCCGGTGATTTTCAGGTCAATCAAGGAAGGGATTATTAAGCTGATGGAGGATCGACTTAGGGCATTCAGTAGTGACATGGCACCTGGCCAGTCAGGGACTCACGCGCTCTCCTTCAAGGATTTCAGGGGATGTGGAGCGCCAGACTTCAGCTGGGTGAAGGACCCCATTGTGGCGAGACAGTGGATCGTGGACATTGAGTCTGCGCAGGTGATGAAGTGGGAGGTATTCAGTGACACGTTGGGAGCCCTAGCCATTGAGGCTATGACTTGGTCAGACTTTGTGACCAGATTTCGGGCCAAGTTTACTCCAGCTATGGAGATCTAGCAGCTAGACATGGAGTTTTTGATATTAGACAGACTACTGAGTCAGTCGCGTAGATTACCACCAAGTTCAGTGAGAGGGCCTTGTTGCTACCTCAGTACGCGGGGGATGAGGAGATGAAGAAAACCCTGTACCATGACATGTTGAGAGCTGACATCCGGAAATATGTCAGCTACTCGGCATGCCCGACTTTGGATGACATAATCACGAGGGCGAATGAGAGGGAGATTGATATGGAGCACATCAGGAAGAGGAAGGCGGAGACTGGGCAGACGACTAGGGATTCTGGGAAGAGACCTAAGGGATTCGACTCGAGGTCAAAGGGCCAGCAGGGACGGAGCCTCTGTGGGAAGTGCGGCTGGCCACACGAGGGAGTGTGCAGAGCTGGGGGATTGGGTTACTATAAGTGCGGCAAGACTGGGCACTTTAGCAAGGATTGCACAGCCCCTACCCCCACCATTCAGACATCATACCTGATTTGCTTCCATTGCAATCTGAGGGGCCATAAAAAGGCCAACTGCCCGAGATTGACAGCGCCAGTGGCGGCGCCAGCTCCGGCGACCCTGCAGATCACAGATGGCCGGTAGAGCAAGCCAGATGCTCCAGTGGTGAGGAGTCGAGCCTTCCAGTTGACCGTCGAGGAGGCACATGCCACACCAGATGTGGTAACTGGTATGTTTTTTCTCCCTCTCTGTATTATGTTTTAGGTTTTGATATTTATGATTCATGTATTCTGTTTTAGGATCGTTCCATGTGAACGGTATTCCAGTGTTGGTGTTATTTGACTCGAGGGCTACCCGATCTTTCATATTCCTTGCACTCAGCAAGAGGTTTCCATAGCCTTCAGGCACGTTAGATTGTCCTCTAGAGATCGATATTGCAGATGACCGATCCATCCAGACATCGGAGGTTTATAGAGACTACATTATGAGGATGTATGACGAGTGTTACCTTGTGGATCTGGTTCCCATTCCTTTGCGTGGGAACAAGGTTATTATAGGCATAGATTAGTTGAGCCCTAATAGGGTGGTGATTGACTGTGAGCAGCAGTTGGTGCCTGTCAGGACCCCGAGTGGAGGAGAGTTGGTGATTCAGGGCGAGAGGCCGCAGCGTGGACCAACTTTGTGTTCAACAGCGAGGGCTATACGCTACCTTCAGTAGGGTTGTGCAGGTTATGTCACCTATGTTATGGATACCCGGGAGGCGGGTAAGGCGACTGTGAGCAATGTGCCAGTTGTGCGAGATTACCCGGATATGTTCCAAGAGGATCTGTTTGGGATACCTCCGGAGAGACAGGTGGAGTTCAGGATCGACCTTGTTCCATGTACGGCTCCGATAGCCAAGGCACCATATCGGTTGGCTCCTCTCGAGATGCAGGAGTTGTCTACATAGCTGCAAGAGCTGTTAGACAAGGGATTTATCAGGCCGATCAGTTCGCCTTGGGGAGCCCCGATCCTGTTTGAGAAGAAGAAGGACGGGTCACATCGGATGTGTATAGACTACCGGGAGTAGAATAAGGTAACGGTGAAGAACTGTTACCCACTCCCGAGGATTGATGATCTCTTCGACCAACTTTAGGGGGAATCTTGGTTTTCCAAGATCGATTTGCGTTCAGGCTATCACCAGATGAGGGTCAGAGATGAGGATGTACAGAAGACTGCTTTCTGGACTCGATATGGTCATTACGAGTTCGTGGTGATGCCTTTAAGGCTCACCAATGCTCCTGTCGCGTTCATGGACCTCATGAACCGCGTATGTAGACCAAAGTTGACCCTTAAGGCGTCATGAGTATGAAAGGGTAATTAAGGAAATCTATTATGTATAGGAGATTGAGTTGGGTGGATTGTCGGAGCCGAGGTGTTTAGCTACCTTTCGATATTCGAGGTGAGTTACCTTCCAGTAGCAATGGGTCTAAGGCACAAAGGTCGGCTCACTAGTAGTTGTTTATAGTTAGATGATTATCTGCATGATAATTTCCTGGTATGCCACTATCTGTTATGATTATGTTATATGATTGATAGTGGTAGGAGGGTGAAATAAACCTCGGAAGAGGTTGGAATAAACCGGAGGGTAGGTCGGGCACCTAGATATGCCTGACAAGAGTAGTTCAGGCACCCACATATGCCTAACAAGTTGTATTTTAACTTATAATATTATAAAGTATAAGGGTTGCATTTTAACTTATAATATTATAAAGTATAAGGGTTGTATTTTAACTTTTAAAATTCTAGGGGTTGGAACTAAAGTTTACTAGATGACTTTACATGTTCCAAAACTTGAGGGCAAGTTTTGTAACTTTACAAAACTTTTCAATTTATAACTTATGAGTTATTGTTTATTAAAAATGAAGACTCTTCATTTTTGTAACTTATGTGTTCTTTTAATGGATTTATTACAAAGTGACTTTTGGTCATCCATAACTTGAGGACAAGTTATGGACTCCATTAAAACACATCATGATCATGAATTAACTACCAATCAATAGCACATAATTCCTATGATCTTGCAAGAACTCATAAGAACATGAATATTCATATCAAAATTTCAAGAACATATGAACACATATAAACATGGAATTTTGATATTAGCCATTGTAAATGGATTAGAACAACCATTACACCATCTAAAACAAGTTTTATAACACCAAAACAGTTTAGGGTAATGTTTCTAGTCCATTTCCAGCAGCACAAATCGAAAATCTGCACTCTGCCTGGCCAACTCGTCGAGTGCAAGAACTGACTCGCCGAGTTGGTTGAAGATACTCTTGGACTAGTCGAGTTCCCCCATAGACTCGGTGAGTCCCCTATGCAGACAGCAAGAATTTCGACTTT
The DNA here is from genome assembly GCF_052849685.1 of Lactuca virosa. Taxonomy (NCBI): domain Eukaryota; kingdom Viridiplantae; phylum Streptophyta; class Magnoliopsida; order Asterales; family Asteraceae; genus Lactuca; species Lactuca virosa. The sequence goes on along the minus strand of NC_136428.1, from coordinate 433,354,914 downwards.
TTCAGCTATTTTGCATCAAGTATCAAACAAACAAGCCTAGGCTCTGATACCACTGAAGGGTTTTGAGCATTCTAACACTCCTAAAGTGTTCTTGAAACCCTAGAAACCTTGGATCTATGTTTGACTAAGATACATGCAAAATTGATTTTCCAAGGTTCATAATCCTATCTAGCATACATGGGGAACTTTTAAACATAAAAGTAAGCTAGAAAACATACCTTGTAGTAGTTTGGATTCTTTGAAAAACCTTGTGAGCCTAGCACACCAAGTGTGATGCCTAAATGTCTCACACAACACCAAATGTTATTGGAATGACTTGAGAGAAATGTAGAACACTTCTAAAATTGGCTTGCCCTCTCTATTCCTTCTAGTGGCCAATTTTGGTGAGCTTTATGTTGCTTATATAGTGTGTTACAATTAGGGTTACACCATGTAAACCCTAATGTGACATGACTCTTCATTTCCATGATGCATGGGTTTACACCTCCATGGAGCATCCTATGGGTCTTAGCCCAACTTGATAATCCATGGAGAATTTAGCCCACTATACAAGTATGGATGATTTACACAATCAACCCATATAATTAATTAGTCACCTTTTTGATCACTTAATTAATTCTAAATTAATTCTTGATCAATACTAATTAAATAATATTATTAATATATTAGAACTTATAATATATTAATAAACCATAAGTGTTATTTCTCTCATTTTAGTCAATCCAAATGCATGATGCCATGCAACCCAAATGGACCATGCCAAACCGGGTCAAGTACATACCAGAAATAGTTATGGACTTTGACACCTTATCCAACAGTCTCCCACTTGGATAAGTCTAATAACTATAACTGCAACTATGACTTCAGGAACCGATCAGCAATCGTAGCTCTTTCAATGTCTCTCGGAACTGAGATGATGATGATACGCCATTTAAGATAAGTGATCATATAATCCTCTGTTCTAGATATCAGCCGGACAAATACATGGAACAATGTCTTACTTATTGTCCAGTAATTTGTTTCTCGATTTCTGATTTGTTTGACAAAGAACTTAATCGAACACATCAATTTAGTTCTAACCGGGCCCGGTACATAGGTCAAAACAAAATCATCGAGGGGCCCATATATCGCTTCTAATCTAAGAAGGAACAAATAAACTTCGACTCATATGCTTGTTCTACTACTTGTTGAATCACACACAAAAGCACGTTTTATAACATCGAGATACCAATACGTTTTCGTACAATCAATGTATAACCAACTCATAGGAAACAAGTCATATCTCTAGGTTTGAAGACTTATATGATATTACCGTCTCATGATCACTCGAGATAAATTCCATGAAGTGATACCAGTGAGCGTGGGTTGAATCCAATACTCAGAACTTATGAGCACTCATGAGTGTTGTAGCTATGTCCAACATCTTTGACCTCTACAAGCCAACCCATGATAGTCTTAATTCATACCTACTTCCAACATATGACCGACTGTGGAGAATTTGAATAATATGAAACAACATAACATAATTATTCTGGAAGTCAAAACATGCAAAAGAAATAATAGTAAACGCTTGACAAAAGATAGCAACACTTTACTCATAAATAAACACAACTTTTATTCATCATCAAATGTCAATTACACTTTACATATTTCAGAGCTATCTAACTACTAAAACTAATATCATCCTTCAGCCCTATGCGCCTCGCATGCTGGAGATGCTTATCCCTACCCAGTCCCTTTGTGAGGGGATCTGATGGGTTCTCATCCGATGATACCCTATTTGCCACGAGGAGTCCTTCTTCTATTTGATGTCTGATGAAATGGTATTTTCTGCCGATGTGTCTGGATCTCCCATGATCCCTTGGTTCTTTCGCTAAGGCAACTGCACTTTCACTATCACAGAAAATTTCCATAGGCTCCTTTATAGCTGGTACAACTCCAAGGTCTCCAATGAAGTTCTTCAGCCATATTGCCTCCTTTTGTGCCTCGCTTGCTACTATATACTCCGATTTGCAAGTTGAATCAGCCATTGTCTCCTGCTTGGAACTTTTCCAAGTAATTGCTCCTCCGTTTAAGGTAAAGACCCATCCCGACTGAGAGCGGAAATTATCCCTATCAGTCTGGAAGCTAGCATCACTATACCCTACAACTCTCAAGTCATCACTCCCATCGAGGGTAAGGACCCAGTCCTTAGTCCTCCGCATGTACTTGAGGATATTATTTACCGCGTTCCAGTGAGCCTTGCCAGGATTACCCTGATATCTACTGACCATGGTCAAGGCAAAGGCCACATCAGGACGAGTACAAGTCATAGCATACATGATCGAGCCTACAGCGGAAGCATAAGGTACTCGACTCATTTCTGCTATCTCAGCCTCGGTACTCGGGCTTTGAGTCTTACTCAATCTGGCGTTACTCTAGATGGGTAACTTTCCTTTCTTGGAATCTTGCATGTTGAACCTCTTCAGCACCTTATCCAAGTAGGTACTCTGACTAAGTCTGATTAGTCTTTTACTCCGGTCTCTCAGAATCCTTATCCCTAGAATATAGGCAGGTTCTCCTAGGTCTTTCATAGCAAAACACTTCCCAAGCCAGGACTTCACTTCCTGCAAGGTTGGGATATCAGTTCCTATGAGTATTATGTCATCCACATACAGTACCAAAAAGCTAACTATACTCCCACTAGCCTTGACATATACACAAGATTCATTTTCACTCCTGGAAAAGCCAAACTCTTTGACTTTCTCATCGAAACAAAGAGTCCATCTGCGAGGTGCTTGTTTCAATCCATAGATGGATTTCTAAAGCTTACACACTCTATTAGGGTATTCTGTACTGATAAAACCCTCTAGCTGACACATGTAAACATTTTAGCCAAACTTCCATTAAGGAAGGCAGTTTTGACATCCATTTGCCATATTTCATAATCATGAAATGCAGCAATGGCTAACAGGACCCTAATAGACTTAATCTTTGCTACCGGTGAAAAGGTCTCATCATAATCAACTCCTGGAGTTTGAGAAAAACCCTTTGCAACAAGTCGCGCCTTATAAGTGTGTACATTACCATCCATGTCGGTCTTCTTCTTGAAGATCCATTTGCACCCAACTATCTTACGACCTGGTACATTGCCAACCAAGTTCCAAACTTGATTGTCATACATGGACTGTATCTCGCTGTCCATTGCCTCCTTCCATTTAGCAGACTCGGGGCCTGCCATGGCTTCCGCATAGTTGTTAGGTTCATCCAGACTTACCAGCGTCTCATCACTGATAAGTCTCTCACCTTCCGCTGTAATATGGAAACCATAGTAGTGCTCAGGAGCATTCCTAACCCTTGTGGAACGCCTCAGAGGTACAGAATCGTCAATTGGATCAACAGGAGTTTCCTCCTCAGGTTGACTGCTAGGGTTTGAAGTTCCTTCACCACTTGACTCTTGAATTTCTTCGAGGTCAATTTGCATCCCACTGTTTCCTTGGCATATGAACTCTCTTTCTCGAAAGACACCCCTTCTTGCTACAAAGACCGCATTCTCACTGGGTCTGTAGAAAAGGTAACCAAATGATTTATGTTGGTAGCCGATAAAAATACACCTCTCACTTCAAGGTTCGAGTTTATCGTGAGTCTCACGCCTCACGAAACCCTCGCAACCCCAAATCTTGATGTGGTCTAGATTAGGAACTTTTCCAGTCGACATCTCATGAGGAGTTTTGGCAACTTTCTTTGTAGGGACTAGATTAAGGATATGGGCGGCAGTCTCTAAGGCATACCCCCGGAATGAGATTGGTAGCGAAGCTCGACTCATCAAGGAACGAACCATATCCAATAAGGTTTGATTATGCCTCTCAGCCACACCATTCAATTGTGGTGTCCTGGGAGGTGTCAATTGTGAGACAATCCCACATTCCTTAAGATAGTCGAGGAACTCTGTACTAAGATACTCACCACCACAATCGGATTGAAGCATCTTAATGTTCCTGCCCAATTGATTCTCGACTTCTTGTTTAAACTCTTTAAACCTTTCAAAAGTCTTTGACTTATGCTTGATTAAGTAGACATATCCATATCTACTATAATCATCTATAAAAGTCACATAATAACGATTAGCATCCCTTGTGGCAGTTTTGAAGGGTCCACACACATCTGTGTGCACTAGATCTAACAAACCTTCACCCCTTGCACAAGAACCAGTAAATGATGACTTTGTCATTTTTCCAAGTAAGCATGATTCACAACTATCATCTGACTTTAGGTCAAATGACTCCAATACTCCATCCTTTTGGAGTTGGCCTATGCGTTTCTTGCGTACATGTCCAAGACGACAATGCTATAATGATGCTTTATCCAAGTTATTATTATTAGAAGAATCAATACACAACACATTATTTCCTAGGTTATCTACAATAGACACAACTTCATACACACCATCGCAATGTAATGCTTTAAAATAAAGAACATTATTAAAGAAAGCATTTATTCCACCAACTTCATTATCAAAAGAAAAGGTAAATCCTTGTTTGTACAAAGCATGAAAGGAAATAATATTTATTGCCATTTCAGGCGAGTAACAACATTTATTCAAATCTAATGTAAACCCGCTACTTAGCAACAAAGAATAAACTGCAATCTTGGTGACAGGTGAAGCTTTCCTATTCCCCATGATCAAGTTTATCTTTCCATGCTCCACATTCTCACTTCTTCTTAGTCCCTGCAAATTAGAACATATGTGAATTCCACAACCTGTATCAAGGACCCAAGAGTTAGAATAGGGTGAGTTATTAGACAATATTGTGTAAATACCTGCATGGGTGGGTTTTACTTTCTTATCCTTTATGTCTTGCTGGTACTTTGGGCAGTTCCGCTTCCAATGCGACTTTTCATGGCGATAGAAGCATTCAGCCTCTTTTGGGGCAGAAGAAGGAGTGACGAAACCTTTCTTGGTTCCACTTGAAGAGGAGAAATCAAGGGTCTTACCCTTGGTACCCTTCGAAGGGTTCTTCCTCTTTTTCCCTCTACTTTTCCCGATTGCCAGGACAGTGGCGGAGTTTGGAGTAGGAGTGGTAACAACCGCTTTACCATTAAGACCACTTTACGCGGTCTTCAAAAGTCCTTGAACTTTCCGCGGTCTTTACCATTAAGACCACTTTCCACTTCCTCCTTGTTCATGTGGTATGTCATGCGGAATTGATCATAACACGATGGTAAGGAGTGCAAAATGATATCTATTGCTAACTCCTCAGGGAAGTTCACATCTAGCTTCAGCAAACGTTCCACATACCTTTGCATTTTCTGCATGTGGCTAGTGATGGGTTCTCCATCCTTCATCCGGGTTGTTATCATGGAGGAGATGATTTCATATCGCTCTTGACGAGCACTCTGATGGTAGTGGTCCATCAAATCCTGGTGTATCTGTAACATCCGGATTTCCAGGTATTCTATGTTATTCATTTATTTTGAGTTATGAGGAGGGACTCGACGAGTTGACGCCTAGACTCATCAAGTAGGATCGTGATTTGCTGACTGGATTAATGAATGGACTCGACGAGTCGATGGGTGGACTCGACGAGTCCGCGCTGTGGGTGGAAACCCTAAATCTGCAGGCCTGAGCCCTATTTAAAGGACCTTATGGCCCTCATTTGCGGCCACCTTCACCCTTGAGAGCACCAGAACACCTGAGAGTGTTGTGAGAGAGAGAATAAGCCATTTTCTTCATTTTAAGTGTGATTTTGCAAGGAAGAAGGAAGGAGGGCAAGCTAGGAGGGTTGAGGAGCTCAGATCTACCACCATTTGATCAGAAGAGGCTGCTAGAGGTATAAATCTGTGCTCAATCTCGTGTATTTGGTGATCTACTTGAATCTAGGGTTTTCTTATGCCTTCTTTAGCTTGGAATTCGAAGTATATGAGGTCCCAAGGTGGAGTTCTTCTTAGATCTGGACCTTAAGAGGTCCAGAGAGTCCTATCTACCCTGCTTTATGCTATTCCATTAGATATATGAACCTAGGTTGCCATTTTAGAGGCCATTTTACCATAAGAAGCATTATGGACGTTGCAAGAGTGTAAAGGTCGGACGTTTACGTAATATTTGGGTATGGTAAGGTCAGATGTATAAGTTAGAGAAACATATCCGACCTCAAAAGGTCATTTGAGTGTTGCCATGGATGCAACTCGCCGAATTCATAAGTGGACTCGATGAGTCGAGTCGGGGTTGCCCCGCGATTCATGACAGGTGTAACCCGTCGAGTGAAGGGATGACTCGACGTGCCAAGTGAGGCTAGAAAGATTCTGAGGACCCGCATGGACTCGCCGAGTCGCCCATGTGCACTCGACGAGTCGGGTTAAAGTTTGACCGTTGACTTCAGTTGACCTTAGGGTTTTGGTCAAGCTGATTCAGGAGAGTTCTGGGAGGGGTAGAATGGTCTTCTACCCATCATTAGGGATGAGATTATGAGAGATTATTGATTAGGGATGTTATTCTGTTGATAGGAGGAGGCTAGATCGGATATCCAAGCACGGGAGATTATCCGATATCGTACGAGGTGAGTCTTCTCACTATACTGTACCTAGAGTGGTACCTATATGTGACCGGAAGGTCTTATATGTTATAAGATGTATGTGTTGTATGTCGTTATATGAGATGTATGTGTTATGTATGCTATGAATGATAAGGACCGGAAGGTCATCATAATCTGGACCGGAAGGTCAGGATGATATGGACCGGAAGGTCATTACGGGTAGGGCCGGAAGGTCTACCGGGGTTGTGGGACGGAAGTCCTCTGAGACACAGTAACCGGAAGGTCTTATAGCCTTGAGTGGCGTATGTGCGTATGTGGTATTTTGGGGAAATCACTAAGCATTTATGCTTACATTGTTGTGTTATGTGTTTCAGGTACTAGCGAGGATCGCGGGAAGGCGCCGACATGATCCGTACACACTCATGGAGTTTATGTTTTGAGATTTTGGGATATGTTTTGTTATGATAACATTGGATACATTTTGTTTTGATATTATCTTGTGAACAGAAGTATGTTTATGAAAAATTCTTTTGGAAATTTACGTTGTTACAAGTTGGTATCAGAGCCTTGGTTTGAGGGATTCAGATGCACCTTTGGTTGTATTTGAACTCAAGCTGAGGATTTGAGAAAGTTTTCGTAAAATAAAAGATTTTTCTAAAGAGTAAAAGAAATTGAGAAAAGTAGAAGGAAGCAGTGTGTACGATCAGCCAACGCCCGAACAGTGATTACCCAAAATACCCTTACATTATATGTTATGAGATATGTTATGATATGTTATGCATGCTAGAGTAGGCTAGGTATTCATATTAGGACTAGAGTGGCCTGATTTGTGATGCCTTAGCCTAGGAAGATTTCTGCTGCTATGAGATGCTTGAGAGTGAATAGGTAGCAGTGAGGAGCTTATGAGAGGTCTACCGAAGGGTAGCCTATGCTAGCAAGATATAGAGTACTTGTGATATGGGATCCTAAGAGAAGGACTTGGAGTGAATACTGATGCGGTGTGGACAGTAGTATAGGGCCCGTACTACTGAAGACACCGGTTCAGTGCGCAGTCCAAGTAAGAATCCTTAGGGTACTAGGGAACAAGTAGGGTTGAGTTATTGAGTGCGAGTTTTCTCAAGCGAGTATCTGATATTTTATGTTGCATTTCAGAGACATCATGGTTGGGACACGCCACAGACCTGAGACGAGCGGCGTGAGTGACGAGGAACTTCGTCAGATGATCCACGATGAGGTGGGTGCGGCGATCCGAGCTGAGATTCCGGAGATGTTTGGGTCTATCAAGACCACATTGATTGAGACCTTTGATGAGCGGTACGCAGCAGTTACTGAGGCTGCGGCTGCTGCAGCTACTGCAGCTGTTCCTGCTGCTAGACCTCAGGGGGTGATTCGATGTTGTTTCGGGAGTTCAGCAACACGAAGCCACCGGAGTTTGATGGGACGTAGGATCTGATTGCTGCGATGAGATGGATTTCTGATATCGAGGGATGCTTCTACACCTGTTCGTGTCCGGAGCATTTGAGGGTTTGGTTTGCACTGAACCAGCTTCGCTTGGGAGCGAAGGACTGGTGGAAGTTTGTGACGGCGAACTTCACTCCTGCGGAGATTTCAGAGGTGACCTGGGAGAGGTTCACCATCATGTTCAGAGACGAGTACGTTCCCTCGGTGGAGAGGGAACGGTTGGCACAGGAGTTTTTACCCCTAAGGAAGGGACGGAGTCAGTGACTGTTATCACTCGGATGTTCCATGAGAGGGCGCTGTTTTGCCCTGAGCATGTGTCGTCTGAGCAGACACGCATGAGTCGGTACTTGAGCATTTTGAGGAGGGATATCAAGGAGTTCGTGGCAAACTCATCATACCGAACATTTGCTGAGCTCCAGGCAAATGCCCGGAAGAGGGAGATTGAGCTGGAGACTCAGGCCCGGGAGGAGGCCGAGTCTCAGGGGAAGGATCGGCGGCCATCACAGTCTCAGCCGGCAGCCAAGCGGGCAAAGCCCGCCGATTCGAGATCTGGAGGATAGACGAGCCGCACTTGTGGAAAGTGCGGCAAGGGACATGATGGGGTTTGTCGATCAGGTGCTTGCTACAAATGTGGCAAGGAGGGGCACATAGCCAAGGATTTCCCCAAGGGGTTTATGGTTTGCTTTCATTGCAACCAAACCGGACACCGGAAGGCCGAGTGTCCGCAGCTGCGGGGGACAGCACAGGGAGCACCGCAGGGATCTGCCCCTGCTGCCGTGCGAGCTACTGAGGTTCGGCCGATGAAGGCTGAGGCACCGAAGGCTCACGGGAGAGCCTTTCAGTTGACAGCGGAGGAGGTCCGCACAACGCCTGATGCCGTGGCTGGTATGTATTCTTTCATTTATTTATGCCGAGTTTGAGATATTGTGCTTATATTATGATATGCGTAGGTACTTTTCTTGTGAGTTCTGTTCCTGCCTTGGTGTTATTTGACTCGGGTGCGAGTCGATCATTTTTATCATTAGCGTTTAATCAGCACATCAGTATTCGACGAGAGGCGTTGAGTCGACCCCTACGAGTTTCCATAGCTGACGAGCGAGCGGTGTATGCTACTGATGTGATACGAGGATGTGTACTCGAGATCTTCGGTGTTGAGTTCCTGATAGATCTGGTCCCGATTGCAATGGGGGACGTTTGCGTCATAGTGGGCATAGATTGGTTGAGCCGATTTGGGGCGGTTATAGACTGCGAGCGGCAGATGGTGACGATACGAGACCCGAGTGGGGGAGTGCTGACTGTATATGGTGAAGGTACCCGACGTGGGTCAGCATTTTGTTCGGCTGCCAGAGCGAGACAGAGTTTACGGCAGGGCTGCAGCGGGTTTGTAGCCTATGTGATGGATACACGAGTGGCCGTGGAAAGGCCGAGTTCGATTGATGATGTTCCGATAGTGCGCGAGTTCCCGTATGTTTTTCCCGAGGAGTTACCGGGTGTGCCTCCCGAGAGGCAGGTGGAGTTCCGCATCAATTTGGTTCCGGGGGCAGCGCCTATCGCCAAGGCGCCTTATCGACTTGCGCCACCAGAGATGCAGGAGTTATCCTCGCAGCTTCAGGAGCTGCTAGGAAAGGGGTTTATTAGACCGAGTAGCTCGCCGTGGGGAGCGCCGATCCTTTTTGTCAAGAAAAAAGATGGTTCACGCCGGATGTACATTGATTACCGGGAGTTGAACTAGCTGACGGTCAAGAAACGTTACCCGCATCAGAGGATAGATGATATGTTCGACCAGTTGCAGGGAGCGTCTTGGTTCTCCAAGATTGATTTGAGGTCTGGATATCACCAGATGAGGGTGCGGGATGAGGATATCCAGAAGACGGCGTTCAGGACTCGTTATGGGCATTACGAGTTCGTGGTGATGCCTTTTGGGCTCACCAACGCACCAACAGCGTTCATGGATCTCATGAACAGGGTGTGCAGACCGATGTTGGACCGGTCGGTGATTGTATTCATCGACGATATTCTGGTATATTCGAGATCTAGAGAGTAGCATGAGGAGCATCTGAGAGAGATTCTCGGAGTTTTGAGATCGGAGAGGCTCTATGCCAAATTCTCCATGTGCGAGTTCTAGTTACGGGAGGTCCACTTCTTGGGGCATCTCGTTAACCAGAATGTGATATTGTTCGATCCGGCCAAGATTAAGGTTGTGATAAGTTGGGAGGTGCCGAAATCCCCTACCGAGATCAGGAGTTTTCTGTGATTGGACGGTTATTATCGGAGATTTATCAGGGATTTCTCCAAGATTGTCGTTCCTCTCACCAGGTTGACCCGGAAGGGCGTGACTTTTAGTTGGGGTCCAGAGCAGCAGATCTCGTTTGAGACTCTTCGCCAGAGATTGTGCGGAGCCCCGGTGTTATCCCTTCCAGAGGGAATGGAGGATTTTGTGGTGTACTGCGACGCATCGATATCAGGGTTGGGTGCGGTGCTTATGCAGAGAGGGCATGTGATAGAGTATGCATCGAGGCAGCTCAAGCCTCATGAGACGAGGTATCCCACCCACGACCTGGAGTTGGGGGCAGTGGTGTTCGCCCTCAAGATCTGGCATCACTATCTGTATGGGGTTCGGTGTACCATATACACAGACCACAAGAGTTTGAAGTATTTGATGGATCAGCCCAACCTGAATATGCGCCAGAGGAGACGGTTGGATGTGGTAAAGGATTATGATTGTGAGATCCTGTACCACCCGGGCAAAGCTAATGTTGTAGCTGATGCTCTGAGTCGTAGGGCAGAGAGTGCCCCGATTCGAGATGTTTGTATGAGGTTGACGGTGATGACTCCGGTGTTGGACACCATTCGGGAGGCCCAGTCGGAAGCCGTGAAACCAGAGAACCACAAGAGGGAGCGGGTGATCGGGCAGGTGTCTGAGTTCGTTACCGATAGCCGAGGGCTGGTGACCTTTTAAAGTCGGGTTTGGGTGCCGTATTCAGGGGGGAAAGTACCATTCTGATGGAGGAGGCGCACAGATCGAGGTTCTCGATCCATCCCGGAGCCACTAAGATGTATTTGGATCTGAAGAGAGACTATTGGTGGCCCTGTATGAAGAGGGATGTTGCGTGGTTCGTTGAGAGGTGCTTGACCTATCGCCGGGTTAAGGCCGAGCACCAGCGTCCGCAGGCAAGTTGCAGCCACTTGAGGTTCCCCTGTGGAAGTGGGAACATATTTCTATGGATTTTATCAACAAATTGCCGAGGACCGCGAGGGGCGTCGATGTAATTTGGGTGATCGTTGACCGGCTGACGAAGAGCGCTCACTTCCTTGCTATCAGTGAGAGCTCTTCTGCAGAGAGGCTGGCCGAGTTGTATGTGAGAGAGGTGGTATCGCGTCATGGAGTACCGATCTTAATTGTGTCAGATCGAGACGTACGTTTCACTTCCAGATTCTAGAAGAAGTTCCATGAGGAGTTGGGTACGAGGTTGCATTTCAGTACCGCCTACCACCCACAGACGGACGGACAGAGTGAGCGGATGATTCAGACGCTCGAGGACATGCTTCGAGCATGTGTGTTGGACTTCGGAGAAAGTTGGGACACGTACTTACCGTTGGCTGAGTTTTGCTATAACAACAACCACCATTCGATTATTGGTATGCCTCCCTTCGATTTGTTGTATGGGAGGAGATGTCGGACTCCCATTTACTGGGGAGAGGTAGGGCAGCACGTGATGGGTAGCACTGAGATAGTGCTTCAGACGACTGAGCAGATACAGCAGGTCAGGCAGAGGTTGTTGACAGCTCAGAGTCGCCAGAAGAGTTATGCGGATAGGCGACGATCCGAGCTTGAGTTTCAGGTGGGAGACTTCGTACTCCTGAAGGTATCTCCTTGGAGGGGAGTGATCCGATTCAGAAAGAGGGGCAAGCTGGGGCCCCGGTACATTGGTCCGTTTAGGGTGACCGCGAGGGTGGGCAGGGTAACGTATTGTTTGGAGCTACCTGCGGAGTTGAGCCAGATTCATGATACCTTCCACGTGTCTCAGTTAAGGAAGTGTATAGCCGACGAGTCAGTGGTGGTACCACTGGAGGATATTCAGGTGGATGCGAGCCTGAATTACGTTGAGAGACCAGTCGCGATTGTGGATCGTAAGATCAAGGTTTTGAGGAACAAGGAGGTGCCCCTGGTTCAGGTCCAGTGGTAACATCGGAAAGGGTCCGAGCTGACTTGGGAGCCGGAGTTGGAGAAGCGGGAGCGGCATCCAGAGTTGTTTGCAGAGCGAAACTTTGAGGACGAAGTCTGATTCTAGTGGGGGAGAATTGTAACATCCGGATTTCCAGGTATTCTATGTTATTCATTTATTTTGAGTTATGAGGAGGGACTCGACGAGTTGACGCCTAGACTCGTCGAGTAGGATCGCGATTTGTTGACTGGATTAATGAACGGACTCGACGAGTCCGCGTTATGGGTGGAAACCCTAAATCTGCATGCATGAGCCCTATTTAAAGGACCTTATGGCCCTCATTTGCGGCCACCTTCACCCTTGAGAGCACCAGAGCGCCTGAGAGCGTTGTGAGAGAGAGAATAAGCCATTTTCTTCATTTTAAGTGTGATTTTGCAAGGAAGAAGGAAGGAGGGCAAGCTAGGAGGGTTGAGGAGCTCAGATCTACCACCATTTGATCAGAAGAGGCTGCTAGAGGTATAAATCTGTGCTCAATCTCGTGTATTTGGTGATCTACTTGAATCTAGGGTTTTCTTATGCCTTCTTTAGCTTGGAATTCGAAGTATACGAGGTCCCAAGGTGGAGTTCTTCTTATATCTGGACCTTAAGAGGTCCAGAGAGTCCTATCTACCCTACTTTATGCTATTCCATTAGAGATATGAACCTAGGTTGCCATTTTAGAGGCCATTTTACCAAAAGAAGCATTATGGACGTTGCATGAGTGTAAAGGTCGGACCTTTACGTAATATTTGGGTATGGTAAGGTCAGATCTATAAGTTAGAGAAACAGATGCGACCTCAAAAGGTTATTTGAGTGTTGCCATGGATGCAACTCGCCGAGTTCATAAGTGGACTCGACGAGTCGATTCGGGGTTGCCCCGCGATTCATGACAGGTGTAACCCGTCGACTGAAGGGATGACTCGACGTGCCAAGTGAGGCTAGAAAGATTCTGAGGATCCGCATGGACTCGCCGAGTCGCCCATGTGCACTCGACGAGTCGGGTCAAAGTTTGACCGTTGACTTCAGTTGACCTTAGGGTTTTGGTCAAGCTGATTCAGGAGAGTTCTGGGAGGGGTAGAATGGTCTTCTACCCATCATTAGGGATGAGATTATGAGAGAGTATTGATTAGGGATGTTATTCTGTTGATAGGAGGAGGCTAGATCGGATATCCAAGCACGGGAGATTATCCGATATCATACGAGGTGAGTCTTCTCACTATACTGTACCTAGAGTGGTACCTATATGTGATCGGAAGGTCTTATATGTTATAAGATGTATGTGTTGTATGTCGTTATATGAGATGTATGTGTTATGTATGCTATGAATGATAAGGACCGGAAGGTCATTACGGGTAGGGCCGGAAGGTCTACCGGGGTTGTAGGACGGAAGTCCTCTGAGACACAGTGACCGGAAGGTCTTATAGCCTTGAGTGGTGTATGCACGTATGTGGTATTTTGGGGAACTCACTAAGCATTTATGCTTACAGTTGTTGTGTTATGTGTTTCAGGTACTAGCGAGGATCGTGGGAAGGCGCCGACATGATCCGTACACACTCATGGAGTTTATGTTTTGAGATTCTGGGATATGTTTTGTTATGATAACATTGGATACATTTTGTTTTGATATTATCTTGTGAATAGAAGTATGTTTTAAAAATGAAAAATTGTTTTGGAAATTTACGTTGTTACAGCATCTCAAAAGGATAGTAGTCCTCATAGGACTTTTGGAGCCCGACTGTCATAGTGGCCAACATGATGCATATCACTTTGGTAGCATCTCTTTCACGTGCCTCATATTCAGCGACCTCCTCAGGAGAAGCAGACGGCTCGGGTACCTTAAGCTCCTTGCCGATGACATATTCCTTGTCCTCATACCAAGTGACCATCCTGATATTCCTGATCCAATCCATAAAGTTGGATCCATCAAAGATGACTCTGCCATAAAGGTTCATGAGAGAGAGGGAGCTGGTAGGTTTTGAGCCAGAAACAGCATTGTTGGAAGACATCTGAGGGCAAGTGTTGTAACTTTACAAAACTTTTCAATTTATAACTTATGAGTTATTGTTTATTAAAAATGAAGACTCTTCATTTTTGTAACTTATGTGTTCTTTTAATGGATTTATTACAAAGTGACTTTTGGTCATCCATAACTTGAGGACAAGTTATGGACTCCATTAAAACACATCATGATCATGAATTAACTACCAATCAATAGCACATAATTCCTATGATCTTGCAAGAACTCATAAGAACATGAATATTCATATCAAAATTTCAAGAACATATGAACACATATAAACATGGAATTTTGATATTAGCCATTGTAAATGGATTAGAACAACCATTACACCATCTAAAACAAGTTTTATAACACCAAAACAGTTTAGGGTAATGTTTCTAGTCCATTTCCAGCAGCACAAATCGAAAATCTGCACTCTGCCTGGCCAACTCGTCGAGTGCAAGAACTGACTCGCCGAGTTGGTTGAAGATACTCTTGGACTCGTCGAGTTCCCCCATAGACTCGGTGAGTCCCCTGTGCAGACAGCAAGAATTTCGACTTTTTCAGCTATTTTGCATCAAGTGTCAAACAAACAAGCCTAGGCTCTGATACCACTGAAGGGTTTTGAGCATTCTAACACTCCTAAAGTGTTCATGAAACCCTAGAAACCTTGACTAAGATACATGCAAAATTGATTTTCCAAGGTTCATAATCCTATCTAGCATACATGGGGAACTTTTAAACATAAAAGTAAGCTAGAAAACATACCTTGTAGTAGTTTGGATTCCTTGAAAAACCCTGTGAGCCTAGCACACCAAGTGTGATGCCTAAATGTATCACACAACACCAAATGCTATTGGAATGACTTGAGAGAAATGTAGAACACTTCTAAAATCGGCTTGCCCTCTCTATTCCTTCTAGTGACCAATTTTGGTGAGCTTTATGTTGCTTATATAGTGTGTTACAATTAGGGTTACACCATGTAAACCCTAATGTGACATGACTCTTCATTTCCATGATCCATGGGTTTACACCTCCATGGAGCATCCTATGGGTCTTATCCCAACTTGATAATCCATGGAGAATTTAGCCCACTATACAAGTATGGATGATTTACACAATCAACCCATATATTTAATTAGTCACCTTTTTTATCACTTAATTAATTCTAAATTAATTCTTGATCAATACTAATTAAATAATATTATTAATATATTAGAACTTATAATATATTAATTAACCATAATTGTTATTTCTCTCATTTTAGTCTATCCAAATGCAAGATGCCATGCAACCCAAATGGACCATGCTAAACCGGGTCAAGTACATACCAGAAATAGTTATGGACTTAGACACCTTATCCAACACTTATATGCCTACTGTATGAGAACTGCATGCTAGATTAGGGCTAAGGATCTAGGAAGATGCCTTATATGTGTTGGGTTTTGAGCATTCTAACACTCCTAAGTGTACATGCAACCCTAAATACCTTGGATCTATGTTTTCTCTATTATACATGCAAATGTGAACATCCAAGGTATTATCCTAATCTAGCATACAAAACAATGAATATGACAAGATAGAATACATACCTCTTTGATGTAGAATGTCTTCATGAAACTTGAGTGCCTAGTGCCCCAAGTGTGACACCTCAAATGGTTCACACAACACCAAATACACTTGGAATAACTTGAGAGAAAAATGGAACACTTCATAAAATCGGATAGCCCTTCTCTTCATACACATAGTGCCGATTTTTCCCAAAGAATATGATCTTATATAGTTGTTACAATTGGGGTAAACCCTAATTGTCATGGCTTTCCATTTCCTTGGATCCATGGGTTCAAATACACCATGGGGCATCCATGGAGCATCATATGGGTTTTAGCCCAACTTGATAATCCATGGAGCATTAGCCCACTATACAAGTATGGGTGATTTACACAATCAACCCATATATTTAATTAGTCTTCTTTTGATCACATAATTAAACCTTAATTAATTCTCGATCAATACTAATTAAATATTATTATTCTTATTATTAATATATTAGAACTTATAATATATTAATAACCATAAGTGTCTTATTTCTCTCATTTAGTCTATCCAAGTGCATGATGCCATGCAACCCAAATGGACCATGCCGGATCGGGTCAAGTCTTACCAATTATAGTTATGGACTTAGACATTAATCCAACAGTCTCCCACTTGGATAAGTCTAAAACTATTATTGCGTATGACTTCAAGAACCGACTGGCAATCGTAGCTCTCAAAAGCTTCCGTCGAACTCTGACCTTGCCGATGATCTCTGACCTTTGTCAATGACTTGTCCATTAGATAAGTGATCATATATTCCTCCATTCTAAATATCATATGGACTGAGACATGGATTATCAATCATTCTCTCTGTCCATTTGTTGTTTCCCGATTTCCGATTCATGATGACTGACTGATTGAACAAATCAAATGAGTCCTGGCTTGGCCAAGCACTCACATGTATCATCATTAAATCATCGAGGGGCCCACAGATATCGCTTTTATCCCGAAGGTAAAAGGAATGGATAAACTTCGACTCATATGGCTTGTTCTACTACTTGTTGAATCATACACAAAGGCACGTTTTATAACATCGAGTTACCAATGCGTTTTCGCGCAATCAATGTACAACCAACTCATAGTAACAACTCATATCTCTAGGTTTGAATAATATAAGATATTATCGTCTCATGATCACTCGTGATAAAATCCATGAAGTGATTCAAATGAGCGCGGGTTGAATCCAATACTCAGAACTTATGAGTACTCATGAGTGTCGTAGCACAACTTTGTCCACCAACTTGGACCTCTACAAGCCAACCCATGACAGTCTTGATTCATATCTACTTCCAACATATGACCGACTGTGGATGGTTTGAATAACTTAGTCATTCCGGAAGAATAACCTAGTTATTATGGAAGTCAAAACATGCAAAGTGAAACACAAGAATAAATGAATCAAATATGGTATCAAACCCTATGAATATAAATAAGCACTTTTATTTATCACCATACTGATTACTCATTATTCATTGTTTCGGTTTTATCAACTTTATACTTGAATTAAAAACACTAGTTGTCCCATGCTCCAAGCATGTACACTATGTTTTTCTAAATGATAGCTTTGCCATACACCAAGTATGCACTCTATGTTTGTCTATAATCCTTACTTTGTGAAATAAACCAATTGACCAAACTTTCAATGATTCTAATTTCACACTCCCAAATCGAAATCTTGTTAGACTTTAAACTTAAATGCACTACCCTCTTGCAATGAATGTGTACAAAGTCACAAAGACTTGTCAACAACCATTACAAGGTATTCCAATGAAGACCTACTCCATGGACACAAAGCCTTATGTTCAAAGTATGCATTGCTTTGAACATGCTTCTTGCACTAAGTTTTTTCTAATCTTACACAGATTGCTCCTATCTATGGATACAACTCTATATTCCCATTTTGACTACCACTTCTGAACAAGAGTTGCCTCTTTTCAGACTTTGTCAATATGACCCTTCCAAAATTCACACTATACTTCCAACTGTCCTTGAGCAACCAATCTTTGGTAAACCTTAGATTGTCCCCGACAATTGCTTAATCACTTTAGTCATATCCAATTCTAGACCTTTTCCCTTCTTAATGCCCCAAGGCATTTGGAAAATTCAGAAAGGATAAATATTATAGCACATGTAATCGATCTTGTACCCAAAGTAAATGGGACACGATTCATGATGTTTCACTTAAAGACATGGTTCTAGACCATTCTTTTGCCATAATAATTTTTGTTTGCCATATTCTCAAAATTTGACTATGAAAAGGGATGCCGTAATCATAATCGAATTTTGAGAACGCAATATATAGAATTTTCTTAAGTTGAACCAATCCAACATGAAATTCATATATATATTCTTGACTAAAGGTGATTAAAATCTCAATATAAGCTCTTTAGAATGATTATAAACTCAATCTAAGCTTTTCATAATTGAAATGAAGTATAATTTCCTCTCCCTTAATTATAGCAAAACAACCTTTTCAACCCCTGCAACCTCACGAATTGAAACTTTTGTTTTTCTATAATTAACATTGCTAACTTGCAATACTTATCATAATTATCATGCTCCCACTAACATGATGATTATTAGCATAACACTTATGCTCCCACTAGCTTTGACATGTACTCAGAAATCAGCTATTGACTTTTTTTACCAAAGTTCAGATTTCTGATTCTAGATTGCTTTGATAAGACTTTATCAAAATCATACACCTTATCTTAGATAGCTCACAGGTGTGTCTAAACAATTTCAGAACTATGAAAAGGGATTCCGTAATCATAGTCGTAATTGTTTAGACCTTTGTTATTTCTCATAAGTCCATGTTAGTGTGCCTACTAACAACTTTTAGAATGCAAAGATTACTATTTACTTACAAATCTACTTAGTGAAAGTGTTTCCTCACCATCATTTTCATGAATCGGAGAGAAACCTTATGACACTTAGATTTTTATGGTGTATGAGTTCCTACCCATATGAATTTGTCAAAACCATAATCACAAGACAAGGTTAGTGACAAATCCAAACTCATATGGATTGAACTTGTGCAATCTTAAGTTCTTGCCATTTGGCAGCACAAGGGCCTGCCATAGCTTCCAAGTAGCTGTGCAACCAATTAAGAACTCTCAGAACTACTATGCAAAGTCAACTTGAATAGGCACAGAACTGTCAACACGATAGGTTATACACCTCAAGTCGTGTGCTAGTGAATAATTCCAGGTTTTATTCTTGATTAGATCTTGAGATTTTCAAGACCTTTAAGACTCCCACTGTCCTCTTGACATATAAGACTATCTTGTCAAATATTCAAGAGATAGTGCAGATTCTTTATCAAGACAAACACTTCACACAATTGGTCTAAGTTGGTCTCTGTTTTATCCAAAACATCACAACTTACCAATTTCAAATGTACAAGAGTAGATAACCTTTTACTCTTACATTTGACTAGTGTTAATAAACCTTCTTTAAGATATGTCACTCAAGTTACAATCTTGGAGTATGACTCTAAGAATTATTTTGGAACGAAGTATGACTCATCTTTTTGATTTAACCATTTCAACAATTTATGACTCCTCTTCTTAGTCATAAAAATGCACTAAGATGACCTTAGAGGATCAATTGTGATATGGTATCTTAATCATTAAGATGATCATAAACATGATACTAAAGTACTCTCCCATATTTTCATATTTGAGAAACTATTATCCTTCTGCCTAATTTGATTCTTCTCATTCGTTCTGCCATACATCGAAATTTTTCCAATGCTTCAGAATTATACTTAAGCCTGTAAGTATAACCATATTTACTAAACTTTAGTAAATCATGACGAATAGTCTTAACGATTATTTGTGGTGGGCTTGATCAGTGCACAAGAATGTGTACTCGATCCCTTAGTCCTTTACTTAACTCACACATCCATATGAACAAGTAATTAGTCTTACTTTTCCAATGCTTGAAAGTTCTCATTCATCATACTATTCAACTTGTATGATTCCAACTTTCGGTCCAATTGAAACTTGGGCGATGAGGAACTTTCCTGATTTGGTAAATTTAGACACTACCACAAATGAAAGAATCAATTTCATATTCCGATGTTGCTATCAATGGAATCATATAAACAACAATTTCTTTCACAAATGCCATTGTAAGGATACTTAAAATAAATAAAATCAAAAATTTCCTTTTATTTTAAAAACTTTGCGGAAAAACTTATCCTTACAATCCATATGAAAACCTTGTTGTTATCTATTCCTAAGCAATGTGTCATAACTCCTAAGTAACAACTTCAAAATTCTGATGCGATCGAAATCCATCTTCGCGATCAGAAGCAGCATATACTTCCTTTAAGTTTCTTCACTTTTCTTTGATTCTTAAAACACCAACATGTAACCCAGTCACATCATGTAAAAAGAATCTCCAAGTAGGAACTTAATAGAGTTAGACAATGGACTTTACCTGAAATAAAGTCAAACTCATTGACTTTACCATCCTTAGGTAAGTTTGGCAGCTTCGTAACCAAAGCCCCTTCCTTTGGCAATAGAAACATATGGACCCTTAGGTAATAGTACATGGGACTATCCCAGACTTAGCCTTTCTCTTTACCATTTGGTCAACCAATTTGACTATGGCCAATCCCTTTCCATTGGGAAGAGAATGCTTTTCTAGATTTCCTGTGTCACTATTGTCCCTGTCCATAAAGTTTTGGGAAGTTGATCTCCTAATCAGATTTGCTTTACTAGTACACCAAATCATTTCTGATTTAGCAGCACCAAGAAAATAGTTAAGATCATTAAGGGTCTTGTCATAGTCTGTTTCATAGGAGTCCCAAAGGAACTCACTATGTGTCTTAGAAAGTGATTGAAGCACCAACTTTCTCAAGACTTTGACACCCAACTCTCCCGGCTTGTCAATATGTGACTTCATCTCCAAGATGTGATCACACCTAGACCTTGCCTTGCCAATAGGGCTTGAGTGACCTTGAACTTGTGGGTTAGGGAGAATAATTGGAGGAGGTGGAGGAAATGAAGTTCCAAGAGATTTGGGAAGATCATAGATGTCTGAACTAGACATCTTTTGGGAGATATTCTAGTTTAGTTGATTTAAAGTCCTTAATATAACACCCAATATGAAATATTAAGGCTAGGACCCAACACAATACTTTTATAACTTGGAAGAGGGATGCCGTAATCCACGCTATAAAATATTTTAAGGTAGGTGAATGACGATTCACCAATTTCCACCATGGAAAAATGAAATAATTTATTAAGTTTTAATTGGATTTGAAACTCCTAGATCTTTTGAGATTCATTGAACTTTTCAATGGCATGTTTCAATCTCGAGTGTGCCCTTCAGGTTTTGTGACTGGGATGCCGAGGATCACAAAACAAGGTGTGAAGTAACCATACAAATTACTTGGTACTCTTAAATGTTTATCACCCAACCGATGTGCCGGTAAACCACACATGCTCCACCGGCCTATGATAAACTTTAAGAAACCCTTTGCCTACCTTGTTAAATCAAGTCAGTGTGCCGGTAAACCACACACGCTCCACCAACCGACTTAAGCAAAGTGCAAAGTGTAATTTCATGGGTTAGCACCTTATTCACATTTTCCTAAGTAACTAAGATTGGCAATTATAAGTGTTTAGTTACTTAGTATTTATCATTAATACTTTTAATGAAGGGAGAATTATAGTCCTTGTCCTACCCGTTCGGCTAATGACCCTCCACCAGTCAAGGAAGCGGTGGGTGAGAGTGGACACCCATTAAACTGCCATTTTATAGGCAGTAACCTTATACCCCCCTTATAGACCGGCTTTGTGAATGAGGCCTACTAACGGTAAGACTGACTTTACTCTTATACATATATATAAATATTATTAACTTATAATATTATAAAGTATAAGGGTTAAATTTTAACTTTTAAAACTCTAAGGGCTTAACTTGGAATTAAAGTATTCATGAGAGAAACTTTACAAATTCCAAAACTTGAGGGCAAGTTTTGAAACTATTCAAAACTAATTAATTCCATAACTTATGTGTTTAAAGTAGTTTTAATTAAAAGACTCTTCAAGTTCCATAACTTGAGGACAAGTTATGGAAGACTTTAAACTAATAAAAGAATGTACCTTTTCTTTATTTTGTAACTTATGGAATTAATTAAGGTTACACATTTTATTACTTAATGAAGTGACTCTTGAACCTCCATAACTTAAGGACAAGACTCTTCAATTTTTTTTAACCAATGCCAACTTTTATGAGTTTAAACTTAAATGTGACCTTTCATGTAACTTGAGGACAAGTTACACAAACACATTTTAGAATCCACTCTTAGATTAAAATGGATCAAAGACACATACTCAATCAACCTTTTCTATTAATCTAAGCAACTCATATGAACTTGATAATTGGAATCAAACTTTTTCATGTAATTAGCATAACACTTTAAACTAATACAAAACATGAATCTATTGACAATTATCTTTGAAATTGGATTAGTATGAACATTACCACATCAAAAATAAGTTTATAAGTCCAAAACATCTTAGGGTAATGTTTCTAGTCCAATTCCAGCCAAAACAGTCGAATATATGATGTCTGGGGGTCCAACTCGTCGAGTGCACGAACAAACTCGGCGAGTTGGATGCATTTTGCCTTGGACTCGGCGAGTTCATCAGTGGACTCGGCGAGTCCAGTGCCCAGAATGCCCGAAATTCGACTTTTTCAGCATTTTTCAGCAATTTGCATCAAGTATAATTGAAAACAAACATGGCTCTGATACCACTGTTGGGTTTTGAGCATTCTAACACTCCTAAGTGTACATGCAACCCTAAATACCTTGGATCTATGTTTTCTCTATTATACATTCAAATATGAACATCCAAGGTATTATCCTAATCTAGCATACAAAACAATGAATATGAAAAGATAGAATACATACCTCTTTGATGTAGAATGTCTTCATGAAGCTTGAGTGCCTAGTGCCCCAAGTGTGACACCTCAAATGGTTCACAAAACACCAAATACACTTGGAATAACTTGAGAGAAAAATGGAACACTTCATAAAATCGGCTAGCCCTTCTCTTCATACACATAGTGCCGATTTTTCCCAAAGAATATGATCTTATATAGTTGTTACAATTGGGGTAAACCCTAATTGTCATGGCTTTCCATTTCCTTGGATCCATGGGTTCAAATACACCATGGAGCATCCATGGAGCATCATATGGGTTTTAGCCCAACTTGATAATCCATGGAGCATTAGCCCACTATACAAGTATGGGTGATTTACACAATCAACCCATATATTTAATTAGTCTTCTTTTGATCACATAATTAAACCTTAATTAATTCTCGATCAATACTAATTAAATATTATTATTCTTATTATTAATATATTAGAACTTATAATATATTAATAACCATAAGTGTCTTATTTCTCTCATTTAGTCTATCCAAGTGCATGATGCCATGCAACCCAAATGGACCATGCCGGGTCGGGTCAAGTCTTACCAATTATAGTTATGGACTTAGACATTAATCCAACAATATGCCTACTGTATGTGCTTATTGAATTGCATGATAGTACTGACTAGTCGGTGATATGATAGCCTGATTAGAATAAGCTTGGTTTGGTTACTCGAAGCTCGAATGTTGCTTGCTTTGTGCTTTTAAGAGTTCTAGCTATCTTTAATTAACTAGTAAACGAATATGTTAAGTTACATATTGCGAGGACTAAATAATTTAAGAAGGTTAGGTTTAGCTCTATTTCACAGCTCTTGTTTGAGTCTAACTGTTGTAAGGTAGGACTTCTCATTCGAAGAACTATCTAGTCTTAGTAATATGTAATGGCATTCGCGAGCTAGTTAGGGGTGGAGATAGCAAGGACTCCTTATGCAGATGATGGCGGAGAGTGGATTGGAGATTACCCTAGGGCAAGCCTAGGATGAGAGTAGTGCAATGAGTAGTAATGATAGAAGGGACTTGGTGGAGTCAAGGCAATTTTTGAGGAAAGTACGGATAGATTTGGAAGGTAGTATGGGCCCGTACTACTGAAAGCATAGGATCCGTACTCAAATTAAGGAGAGCTGAGATTAAACCCAGGAACTTGTAGTGAGCATAAGGTCTCTCGATAATATGTATGACTTTGACGATTATGTGGTTTATTTAAGAATGGTGATTGCACATCACGGAGCAGGAAGATCAGGGTCTGGATCAGGTTTGGGTACAGGTTCCGAGCCATTTGATGACGGATTGCGCGAGTACATAGCATCCGAGATTCCGAGAGGCATCCTGGAGGCGACCCCGGTGATTTTCGGTTCGATCAAGGAAGGGATTATTGAGCTGATGGAGGATCGCCTTAGGGCATTCAGTAGTGACATGGCACCAGGACAGTCAGGGACTCTCGCGCTCTCCTTCAAGGATTTCAGGGGATGCGGAGCGCCAGACTTCAGCTGGGTGAAGGACCCCATTGTGGCGAGACAGTGGATCGTGGACATTGAGTCTGCGCAGGTGACAAGCTTCTGCCCTGAGGGGTCCAAGGTCAGGTTCACTGTTGGTTGTTTGAGAGAGAGGGCCAGAGACTAGTGGGAGGTATTCAGTGACACGTTGGGAGCCCCAGCCATTGAGGCTATGACATGGTCGGACTTTGTGACCAGATTTCGGGCCAAGTATACTCCAGCTGTGGAGATCCAGCAGCTAGACAGGGAGTTTTTGGATATTAGACAGACTACTGAGTCAGTGGCGGAGATTAACGCCAAGTTCAGGGAGAGGGCCTTGTTGGTACCTCGGTACGCGGGGGATGAGGAAGGCGGTATTCCATGACATGTTGAGAGCTGACATCCGAAAATATGTCAGCTACTCGGCATGCCCGACTTTGGATGACATAATCACGAGGGCGAATGAGAGGGAGATTGATATGGAGCACATCAGGAAGAGGAAGGCGGAGACTGGGCAGACGACTAGGGGTTCTGGGAAGAGACCTAAGGGATTCGACTCGAGGTCAAAGGGCCAGCAGGGACGGAGCCGCTGTGGGAAGTGCGGCTGGCCACACGAGGGAGTGTGCAGAGCTGGGGGATTGGGTTGCTATAAGTGAGGCAAGACTGGGCACTTTAGCAAGGATTGCACAGTCCCTACCCCCACCATTCAGACATCATACCAGATTTGCTTCCATTACAATCATAGGGGCCATAAAAAGGCCAACTGCCCGAGATTGACAGCGCCAGTGGCGGCGCCAGCTCCAGCGACCCTGCAGATCACAGATGGTCGGTAGAGCAAGCCAGATGCTCCAGTGGTGAGGAGTCGAGCCTTCCAGTTGACCGTAGAGGAGGCGCATGCCACACCAGATGTGGCAACTGGTATGTTTCTTCTCCCTCTCTTTATTATGTTTCAGTTTTTGATATTTATGATTCATGTCTTCTGTTTTAGGATCGTTCCATGTGAACGGTATTCCAGTGTTGGTGTTATTTGACTCAGGCGCTACCTGATCTTTCATTTCCCTTGCACTCAGCAAGAGGTTTGCAGAGCCTTCAGGCACGTTAGATTGTCCTCTAGAGGTCGATATTGCGGTCGACCGATCTGTCCTGACATCGGAGGTTTATAAAGACTGCGTTCTGAGGATGTATGACGAGCGTTACCTTGTGGATCTGGTTCCCATTCCTTTGCGTGGGAACAAGGTTATTATAAGGATGGATTGGTTGAGCCCTAATGGGGTGGTGATTGACTGTGAGCAGCAGTTGGTACCTGTCAGGACCCCGAGTGGGGGAGAGTTGGTGATTCAGGGCGAGAGGCCGCAGCATGGGCCAGCTTTGTATTCAGCAGCGAGGGCTAGGCGCTACCTTCAGTAGGGTTGTGCAGGTTATGTCACCTATTTTATGGTTACCCGGGAGATGGGTAAGGCGACTGTGAGCGATGTGCCAGTTGTGTTAGATTACCCGGATGTGTTCCAAGAGGATCTGCCTGGGATACCTCCAGAGAGACAGGTGGAGTTCAGGATCGACCTTGTTCCATGTACGGCTCCGATAGCCAAGGGACCATATCGGTTGGCTCCTCCCGAGATGCAGGAGTTGTCTACACAGCTGCAAGAGCTGTTAGACAAGGGATTTATCAGGCCGAGCAGTTCGCCTTGGGGAGCCCCGATCCTGTTTGAGAAGAAGAAGGACGGGTCACATCGGATGGTTATAGACTACCGGGAGCAGAATAAGGTAACGATGAAGAACCGTTACCCACTCCCGAGGATTGATGATCTCTTCGACCAACTTTAGGGGGCATCTTGGTTTTCCAAGATTGATTTGCGTTCAGGCTATCACAAGATGAGGGTCAGAGATGAGGATGTACAGAATACTGCTTTCTGGAGTCGATATGGTCATTACGAGTTCGTGGTGATGCCTTTTGGGCTCACCAATGCTCTTGCCGCGTTCATGGACCTCATGAACCGCGTATGCAGATCGATGTTGGATCGGTTTGTGATAGTCTTTATGTTGGATTTAGTGTCTAAGCCGATAACTATAATTGGGATGTACCTGACCCGATTGTAGCATGGTCCTTTTGGGTTTCCTTCACCAGTGCAATTTGATAGGATGGACTTTTGAGAATAATGCTATTTGTGATTTATTAATATATTATAAGTATAATATATTAATTGAGAAATCATATTATTTGATTATTATTGATTAAGAATTAATTTGGAATTAATTTAGTGATCAAAAGAGACTAATTAAATATATGGGGACTAATTAAGTAAATCAATGATTCTTATAGTGTGGGCCAATGATCCCTGGTTGATTAGGATGGGCTAAACCAATGTGAGTTCATGGATAGTCCATGGAGGTTTAACCCATGGAGTCTAAGTAATATGAAAGGTCATGGTGCATTAGGCTTTGAAAAGATGTAACCCTAGCACTTGTTACACTATAAAAGGAATCCCCTAGAGCCAAAATCGGTTGCACCTATCATTCTAAGAGTTTGATATTGTTTTTTGTGCTAACTAGCTTATTCTATCAAGCCTTCTCTTGCATTTGGTGTTTGTGACACATTAGAGTCATCACACTTGAGGTGCTAAAGCTTTCAAAGGCCAAGAACTACAACTACATCAAGAGATATTCATCTAACTATGAGTTTTATATTGTATATCCTCCATTGTATGCTAGTTATGATGTAAGCTTTGGAAAATTGAAAATACATGTATAATTAGAGAAAACATAGATCTAAAGCATCTAGGGTTGCATGTGCACCATAGGAGTGTTATAGTTCTTAAAACCCAATAGTGGTATCAGAGCCTAAGATTGTTTTCTGTTATATTTGATGCTTGTTAATTTTCAAAGTTGAAAAAATCAATTTTCTGGTTTGGGCGCAGTGTCTATGCATCCATTTCGGGTTTGGGCGCAGTGTTGATGCAGAGAGGGCACGTAATTGCCTACGCCTCGAGGCAGTTGAAGCCTCACGAGGCGAACTACCCGACACACGATCTCGAGTTGGGGCAATTGTTTTTGCCCTCAAGATTTGGCAGCACTACCTCTATGGGGTCCGTTGTATCATTTACACAGATCACAAGAGCCTGAGGTATCTTATGGACCAGCCAAATCTGAACATGAGATAGAGGCGGTGGTTGGATGTGGTGAAGGATTACGATTACGAGATCCTCTACCACCCGGGGAAGGCCAACGTTGTGGCTGATGCACTTAGCTGCAAGGCATTCGCAGACCCGATCAGAGACATATGCCTGAGGATGACAGTGATAGGTTTGAGCCATAAGAACATTCCTATGTGTACATGCAAACCCTAAATACTTGGATCTAGGTTTCTCTATTGTACATGCAATTCATCCAAGATTTGAAACCCTAGATCTAGCATACATATTACAAAATCAATGTAACTAATGAGATCTAGATGATTACCTCTTGAATAACTCTTGATCTTTCTTCTTCCTTGAGCTTAGAGTCACAAGTGTAACTCCTCTAACGGCTTACAAACACCAACTAGCAAGAGGGTAGTATATGAGAGAGGGAGGAGGCACACAAAATCGGCTCTAGGGTTCTAAGAGAAGCAGTAGTCGATTTCAGTAACCTAGGGGTCCTATTTATACTCTGAGCAGCTAGAGTTTCAGTCAAAACCCTAATGGATAGATTAAACATTAAGCAGCCCATGGAACCTTCTGGAATAAGGCCATGGACGAAAATATGATGGGTTCCCATCATAATTTCGTTCATCCCTTTATCCATTAGGTTTCGTAGCCCAAAATTCAACTATCAAACATTTGACAGTTTAAGCCCCTTTATTCAATTAATCTCTTTTAGTCACCAAATTAATTCCTAATTAATTTATGACTAATATTAATTAAATAATATGATTTCTCCTTTAATATATTATTCTTATAATATATTAATAAATCATAATATCTTCTCTCTCTCTCTCCATATATTACCCTGTCAAGTTGCTATGGTGAAGGCAACCCAAAAGGACCATGCATAACCGAGTCAAGTACTTACAAAATATAGTTACGGGCTTAGACACTAATCCACCAGTCTCCCACTTGGATAAGTCTAGTAACTACAAATGTAAGCACAATCCGATTAGCAATCGTAGCTCTCAAAGATGTTGTCAAACTCTGATCTTATCAGTAACCTGTCCTTTAGATAAGGGATCGTATAGTCCTCCGTTCTAGATATCGTGCGGACAATTACATGGAACATAGTCATACTTATTGTCCAGCAGTTTGATTCTCGATCTCTGATTCGTTTGACATAGAACTTAATTGAAC
The DNA here is from genome assembly GCF_052849685.1 of Lactuca virosa. Taxonomy (NCBI): domain Eukaryota; kingdom Viridiplantae; phylum Streptophyta; class Magnoliopsida; order Asterales; family Asteraceae; genus Lactuca; species Lactuca virosa. Next base: position 433,326,393 of record NC_136428.1, on the reverse strand, counting down.
ACATCAATTCAGTCCGGACCGGGCCCGACACATAAGTCAAACCAAATCATCGAGGGGCCCTGATATCGCTTTTACCCTTTTAGGATAAAAGGAACAGATAAACTTCGACTTATATGCATTTATTATTCACTAACCAAATCATGCACAACAATGCATTTTATAACATCTAGTTACTGATGCGTTTTTGCATTATCAATGCATAACCAATTACCAAACAATAAACCATATATCTAGGTTTTAAGACCATATGATATTATCGTCTTGCGATCACTCGAGATAAATTCCATGAAGTAATTTCAGCAAGCGTGGGTTTATTCCAATGCTCAAATCAAACTCATAAGCACTCATGAATGTTGTAGCAAACTTTTGCTATGTCTAATACCTTTCAGACAATCTACACACCAATTCATGACAGTCTTCATTCATACCTACTTCCAACATATGAACGACTATGGACGGTTCGAATAATTCTTATTATTCAGGAAGTCAAAACATGCAAAATGAAACAATAGGTAAACAATTAACATAAGACAGTAACATTGCTAATAAATAATACTCTTTTATTTAATCATCAAATGTTAATTACAGTTTATCTATTACATGTTTCTAAAATATCTAATCTAAACTAATATCGTCCTTCAGCCCGATGCTCCTAGCGTGCTGCAAGTGCTTAACCCTGCTCAGTCCCTTCGTAAGAGGATCTGCTGGGTTATCTTCTGACGATACCCTCTTTACAACGAGGAGTCCTTCTTCCACCTGATGTCGAATAAAATGGTATTTTCCGTCGATATGTCGAGATCTGCCGTGATCCCTCAGTTCCTTGGTCAAGGCAACCTCTCCTTCATTATCACAGAAAATTTCCATGGGCTCCTTTATGGCTGGCACAACTCCAAGGTCTCCAATGAAGTTCTTCAACCATATTGCCTCCTTTGACGCTTCGCTCGCTGCAATGTACTCTGATTCGCACGTTGAATCAGCCACGGTCTCTTGCTTGGAGCTTTTCCAAGTCACTGCTCCTCCATTAAGGGTAAAGACCCGGCCCGACTGCGAACGGTAGTTGTCCCTGTCGGTTTGAAAACTGGCGTCATTGTACCCTCGCACCTTTAAGTCAATACTCCCACCGAGGACTAGAAACCATTCTTTGATCCTCCGAAGGTACTTAAGAATGTTTTTTACTACGGTCCAATGCGCTTTGCCAGGGTTCCCCTGATATCTACTGACCATGCTCAAAGCAAAGGCCACATCAGGGCGAGTACAAGTCATAGCATACATAATCAAGCCAACTGCGGAAGCGTATGGTACTCGACTTATTTCTACTATCTCGACTTTGGTACTCGGGCATTCAGTCTTACTCAACTTGGCATTACTTTGGATCGATAACTCCCCCTTCTTAGAATTCTCCATACTAAAACGTTTTAGTACCTTGTCCAAGTAAGTATTCTGACTAAGTCCTATTAGTCTCTTACTTATGTCTCTCACTATCCTTATTCCCAAAATATAGGAAGCCTCTTTGAGGTCCTTCATAGCGAAGCACTTCCCGAGCCAGGACTTAACCTCCTGCAGTGTCGGGATGTGGTTTCCTATGAGTAGTATGTCATCGACATACAGTACGATGAAGCTAACTATACTCCCACTGGCTTTTACATACACACATGATTCATCCTCGCTTCGTAGAAAACCAAACTCTTTGACTTTCTCATCGAAACAAAGATTCCATATGCGAGACGCTTGCTTAAGTCCATAAATGGACTTCTCAAGCTTGCACACTCTATTGGGATGCTTTGCATTGACAAAACCCTCTGGTTGAGCCATGTAAACATCCTCAGCCAACTTCCCATTAAGGAAAGCGGTTTTGACATCCGTCTGCCATATTTCATAATAATGAAATGCAGCAATGGCCAGCATCACCCTAATAGATTTTATCTTGGCGACCGGTGAGAAGGTTTCATCATAGTCAACTCCGGGAGTTTGAGTGAAACCCTTCGCGACCAATCGCGCCTTATATGTGTGCACATTCCCATCCATGTCGGTCTTCTTCTTGAAGATCCACTTGCACCCGACCGTCTTACGTCCGGGCACATGGTCAACCAAATTCCAAACTTGGTTGTCATACATGGACTGAATCTCGCTGTCCATCGCCTCTTTCCACTTCGCAGACTCCGGGCCTGCCATGGCTTCCTTATAGCTGTTAGGTTCGTCCAGATATATTAGTGTACTATCACTAATATACGTGTCCCCTTCTGTAGTAATATGAAAACCATATAACTGGGATTGAACTCTAACTCTTTCGGAACGTCTAAGAGGTAAGGACTCGTCAATCGGTTCAACCGGAGTTTCCTCCTCGGGTTGAGCGCCAGCGTTAGAGGTTCCTTCATCGCTCGACTCTTGAATCTCTTCAAGATCGATTTGCCTCCCACTGTCCCCTTGGCTTATGAGTTCTCGCTCTCGGAAAACCCCTCTCCTCGCAATGAAGACAACATTGTCACTCGGTCTATAGAAGAGATATCCAAAGGATTTTTGCGGGTAGCCGATGAAAATACACCACTCACTACGAGGTTCGAGCTTGTCGTGAGTCTCTCATCTTACAAAAGCCTCGCAACCCCAAACATTTATATGTGCCAACGAGGGAGCCTTCTCTGTCCACATCTCGTGAGGTGTTTTGGCAACCTTCTTCATAGGGACTAAGTTAAGGATATGGGCGGCAGTCTCTAAGGCATACCCCCAAAATGAGATAGGTAGTGAAGCACGACTCATCATTGAACGAACCATGTCCAACAAGGTTCGATTACGCCTCTCAGCCATACCGTTCAACTGCGGTGTCCTAGGTGGCGTCAATTGCGAAACGATTCTGTATTCCTTAAGATAGTCGTGGAATTCAAGATGTAGGTACTCTCCTCCTCGATTGGATCGAAGCATCTTGATTTTCCTGCCCAACTGATTCTCCACTTCTTGTTTAAACTCTTTGAACTTTTCAAAGGTTTCTGACTTGTGCTTGATTAAGTAGATATACCCATATCTACTATAATCATCGGTAAAAGTCACGTAGAAGCGGCTCGCATCCCTTGTGGTTGATCTAAAGGGCCCACACACATCGGTGTGTATGAGATCCAATAGACCCTCACCCCTCTCACAACTGCCAGTGAAGGGTGACTTGGTTATCTTTCCAAGTAAACAAGACTCGCACACATCATCGTCCCTAAGGTCGAATGACTCCAACACTCCATCCTTTTGGAGTTGGGCTATGCATTTCTTATTGACATTTCCAAGACGAAAATGCCACAAGCATTCTTTATCCAAACCATTGGATGAATCAACACACAACACATCATTTCCTAAGTTATCTACAATAATCACAGTTTCATATATTCCATTACAAGGCAATGCTTCAAAATAAAATACACCATTAAGATAAGCATTAATAGAACCTTTTTCATTATCAAATGAATATCTAAAACCTTGTCTATATAAACCATGAAATGAAATGATGTTTCTTGCCATATCTGGCGAATAGCAACACTTGTCTAAATCTAATCCTAATCCACTATTAAGCATTAAAGAGTAAATTCCGATCTTGGTGACAGGCGACGATCTTCTGTTCCCCATGATCAAATTTATCTTCCCATGCTCCACATCCCTATCTCTTCTTAGGCCCTGCAAATCAGAACAAATGTGAAAACCACATCCTGTATCAAGTACCCAAGAAATGGAATGTGATGAATCATTAGATTTAATTGTGTAAATACCTGCGTAGGATCGGTTGATCTTTCCATCCTTGATGGCCTGCAGATATTCTGGGCAACTTCTCTTCCAATGCCCTATTTTGTGGCAGTGGTGGCACTCTGCCTCCTTCGGATTAGAGTTGGGTTTAGCAGAACCAACTTTGGTTCCACTAGAAGAGGTACCATCTTGGGATTTACCCTTGTGGTTGCTCTTTGAGGGAGCCTTCCTCTTCTTACCCATCCCTTGCCTAATTGCAACAGACTTATCCTTGAGATTGCTCTCAGCAGTCCTTAGCAAGCCTTGAAGCTTGCTCAAGGTGACCTCTTCCTTATTCATATGGTAGGTCATGCGGAACTGGTTGTAGCAGGGAGGCAAGGAGTGAAGGATGATGTCAATCGCCAGCTCTTCGTCAAAGTTAACATTCAACTTGAGAAGACGATCAACATATCTCTGCATCTTTTGCAGATGAGCAGTAAGGGACTCTCCACAACCCATTCGGGTAGCGATCATCGAAGTGATGATCTCATACCTCTCTTGCCTCGCACTTTGGTGGTACCGGTCCAACAAGTCTTAATGCATCTCATAGGGGTACATGTCCTCGTAAGACTTTTGGAGTTCGGAAGTCATTGTCGCTAGCATGATGCAATGGACTTTCGTGGCATCATGCTCGTGGGCCTCAAAGGCAGTGATCTCTTTGGGAGTAGCAGTGTTCATGTCGATCTCCTTCAGCTCCTTATCTAGGACATACTCTTTGTCCTCATAACGGGTGACCATTCTAATGTTACGAATCCAATCGTTGAAATTGTTTCCGTCGAATATCACCCTCCTACACAAGTTCATGACTGAGAATGAGCCGGTGGAACTCGAGCCAAAAGCGTTGTTGTTGTTCATGTTCAACATCTGAAAAGGAAAAAGAACAAAGTTTGATTAGAAATGAATCCCTAATTAAACACCCAAAATGAGAAATTAGGGCTAGGATCCAACAACATTATTTACATATTAGAAAAGGGATGCCGTAATCTAAAATGCAAATAACTTGAAGGTAAGTGAATGACGATTCACTAATTCTCCACCATGAAAAACGAAAAGAAGATTAAGTTTTAAATGTATTGAAAACTCCTAGATTCTTTTGAGATTCATTGAACCTTTCAATGGCATGTTTAAATCTCGATATGCCCCTCAAGTTTGTGACTGGGATGCCGAGGATCATAAAGCGGGTATGAATAACCATGCAATGGTACATGGTGCCCTCATTGTTGCAGTCACCTATTCGATGTGCCGGTTAACCACACATGCTCCATCGAACTATGACAAAAATTGAGTCACCCTTTACCACCTTTGCCTAGACCCAATTAGTGTTCCGGTTAACCACACACGCTCCACTAACATCTTAGCAAGGGTACAAAGTGCAATTTCATGGGATTGCATCAATTCACTTTGCCTAACGTAACTAAGATTGGGAATTTTGTAAAAACGTTTACTTACTTTAATAATTCATTATACTTATTAATGAGAAAGCGTTGCCCTATCCTACCCGTTCGTCTAACGACCCTCCACCAATCAAGGAAGCGGTGGGTGAGAGTGGACACCCATTAAATGGACATTTTATAGGCCATAACCTTATACCCTCCTTAGAGATTGGCTTCGTGAATGAGGCCTACTAATGGTAAGACTAGCATTTTAGGTTATATATATATATATATATATATATATATATATATATATATATATATATATATATATATATATATATATATATATATATATATATATTAATCTTATAATATTATAAAGTATAAGGTTGCATTTTAAACTTGTAAAATTCTAGGGTTTGAAATTTAAATAGTTCAAACTAAACATTTTAATCACAAAAATTAAATTTCAAAACTTGAGGACAAGTTTTGAACTTTTCAAAACATAATGATCAAATAGCAAATAATTTTAAATTAAACATCTAATTTAATGATTATCTAAATTTGACCTAATCCATTTTATTTACAAGATAATTCACCAAATAAATTAAATAATCAAATATTATCACATAATTAATTTATTATTCAAATAAATGGTAATTATCTTTTAATTTGGTAAGGATAATCATAGCAAATATATAAAAATCGGATTTTAATATTCAAAACCCATTTTGGTAATTATCCAAACACAAAAACAACCAAAAATCCGAGTTTTGAGCCATCTGATCCACAGACTCGTCGAGTAGCTAACTGCACCCGTCGAGTCTGCCTGACAGACTAGGCTCACGTCGTGAGCTGGGTATTTTCAGAAAAAATGATTTTTTAAATCAAGCAATGAACAAACATATTAGCATCAAATACAATTGAAACCAATCAAGCTCTGATACCACTGATGGGTTTGAGCCATAAGAACATTCCTATGTGTACATGCAAACCCTAAATACTTAGATCTAGGTTTCTCTATTGTACATGCAATTCATCCAATATTTGAAACCCTAGATCTAGCATACATATTACAAAATCAATGTAACTAATGAGATCTAGATGATTACCCCTTGAATAACTCTTGATCTTTCTTCTTCCTTGAGCTTAGAGTCACAAGTGTAACTCCTCTAATGGCTTACAAACACCAACTAGCAAGAGGGTAGTATATGAGAGAGGGAGGAGGCACACAAAATCGGCTCTAGGGTTCTAAGTGATGCAGTAGTCGATTTCTGTAACCCAGGGGTCCTATTTATACTGTGAGCAGCTAGGGTTTCAGTCAAAACCCTAATGGATAGCATAAACATTAAGCAGCCCATGGAACCTTCTGGAATAAGGCCATCGACGAAAATATGATGGGCTCCCATCATAATTTTGTTCATCCCTTTATCCATTAGGTTTCTGTGACATCCCCAAATTTCACGGCCAGAAAAGACCGATTTTGTTTATGCTTTTTAAAATAAAATCAGAGTAATCTTTTAAAGAAAACTGTTGTGGAATTTGTTCCCAGAAAACATGATAAATACTTTATCCAAGCATCTCCGAAGAGATGTATTTTATTCGTTTTAAAACATTTGGGATGTCCTGGTCAATATAGACACATAAGCATAAACCGAACTTACATTCATCTACACTAATGATATACATCTCTTTAATCTCTCAGTGTAATGTGTCTTTGTATCGATACCTGTGATACAAAAATATTGAGTGGGTCAGGTTTGGAAACCTGGTGAGTACATAAGGATTTCAATCCCACAATGTTATAACATATATATAATTTAGAAATCACACAATATAAAATTTTCTATATATATATATATATATACATATATATATATATATATATATATATATATATATATATATATATATATATATATATATATATATATATATATATATATATATATATATATATATATATATATATATATATATATATATATATATATATAAACCAACTCTTACCCCACCCCGTCAATCCTTTCAACGAGACTAAAAACTAACCTCTCGACCTGATCCATACTCCCGGATCTAAAACTAACATCTCGCCCTGATCCATACTCCCGGATCTAAAACTAACCTCTCGACCTGATCCATCCTCCCGGATCTAAAACTAACCTCTCGATCTGATCCATACTCCCAGATCTAATAACAAATAACTATGTCCTGCCCATACTCCCGGACTAAGGACAACTGACTATGTCTTCATCCATACTCCCGGATTAATGACAGATTATATGTCCTGTCCATACTCCCGGACTAAGGACAACTGACTATGTCTTAATCCATACTCCCAGATTAATGACAAATGACTAAGTCTTAATCCATACTCTCGGATTAATGACAACTGACTAAGTCTTAATCCATACTCCCGGATTAATGACAACTGACTAAGTCTTAATCCATACTCCCGGATTAATGACAACTTTAAAGTTCTATTCTCCGTATATATCTCAATCGTACTCATAAAGAGATACTACCTCATAATCATTATAACCAATCTTAGGTTTACTCTTTAACCTAAATTATCATAAACAATCAGGTATGTTCTTTAACACTTAATTCAAACATCATCAAATAACTCACACAAAACATATATTTAATACATTCAAACAATACTTGTATTAAAATCATGTTCATGAAAGGGACTATGCACTCACTTGATAAGACGATGCTCGGACAGCACTACGGCTCTTCAAGCAGTATTCTTTGGTGAAACCGGTAATGTTTTCTCAGAAACCAGACTTCTCGCAGGCATAGTTTTGTCTCGAAAACTCTTTCTCTCGGGATCTTCGGTGCTTCGGGACTCGCTTCGGGTGCTAGGATGATATCGGGGCTTCGGGAGGGCTTCCAGAAGTCTTAGAGAGGGTATAGAGAGTGAGAGAGTAAGAAAATAGCAACCTAAACCGGCTGCCCTTCGATTCTATTTATAGGGCTGATTTTTCGATTTTCACGTCGTCAACCCTTATTTCACGTCGTGGGCTTGGTCAGGCATAGGTCATTGCGTTTATCATCAGTCCACTTGCTCTGTCAGGCTCAAGAAGGCTCCAGAAGTCAGTTCACGTCGTGAATACTGTTTTCACGTCGTGGTCTCTAACACAACTTTGGGGTTCGCGCCCCGAACTTCAAAAATTCATAAATTTTGCATACGAGCTCTGTTTTTGACGTTATTTATATCGACGCATACGTGGGATTATGATCTACAACTCTTGTTTAGACTTCGTCGGGTAATTTTGACTTTAATTTTTATTATATTTATTTTTAGTAGGCCGGGACAGGAAAACTCCGTTATAAACTCATAACTTCTTCATCCGACGTCCGTTTTCGTCTGTCTTTTTACCGTTGCACTACTATCGACGAGATCTTAGATTCTCGTTTAGATTGTTTTGGCTAAAAATCACTTCATCGTAAATTCACTATTTACGTCGCGATGTGTCGTGCCGGTTCTGTCGCGAAACTTCGACAGGTCAGAACTTCTTCGTTATAACTCGGATTTCAGCATTCTTTATATGTACGAAACCCTTGTAACATATAATATAACTTAGTTGAGATTACTCCTTCGAAATAATCTTCCATCAAAAAGTCATTTTTTTGATGCTTATCGTCTCTAAATTGACTAGCCCTGATCTACGGGCGTTACAATTATCTCCCCCTTAGGATGATTACGTCCCGCAATCATCAATAATATTAGAGCTTGTATAATGATTCCATACGTTATCTTTCCATCCTAAGTGATAACCGTGATGCTAAATCTTGCACCTGCACTTCGTACTATGTTGGACTTTCAATCGTAACCTACGAGTTACAAAATAAATCCTTATTTTGGACTCCTTCTTCTTCTTAGGATAAGTATTGTCCTTTATCTATTGTAACAGATCGATGGGTCGTGCTCTAATGACCTCTCATCACATGATGCAATGCTTAGACTCAGGTCTTTTAGAGTCAAATTCCAGAATGGAATATACCTTCCTTCATATTATAATGTGATATAACCACATTTTAGCGTGTAGCATCTCTAGCTACAAGCTTCTTTAACAACGAGCGCGATGCTATCGATCGCATTGATTTCAATATCTTCTGACTCAAGTCGGATGTTACATCGAACTTGGTTCTTTGAACCACGTAACAAACTCATCGTAGTCGGACTTAATTTGATATGACCACTAGGGTCAGAATAACAATCATCTCATTAGTCATTACCGAAACAATGGTAACGACATACATGAACAAAAACGAACTCAATTACAAGCTCCTTGGTAACCTTGTGACTTTCCCTGATCCAAGCATGAGTCCTGTGCTTCCAGTAGTATAGATCTCAACTACTATTCACACCTACTCATACTCGTCCCAAGTATTGTCTCGCAGTCCCCAAGTCCTAAAATCACCAAACAATTTAACACATACGAATGTGTCCAATTAATCAAAAAAAAATTTCCTAGACTCTACTAGGCCTTCTTCCATGCATATCTTCAATCATCAATTCTACTTCAACTCGGTTGGTGATGGAAATTCCAGATGATGGGACAACTTCAAGAATTACACCAATTGTTCCATCATCCTGCCAATCGAAGGTGTACTTCAGACGTACCGTACTCCTCTAAACGTTCCGTTATTTTATCAGACATATTGTAAAGGCAAGATAGCACTCTTACGATATATTCCGATAGGTGTCATTCACTATCATAAGCCTTTCATTTCCTGCATTTACTCAATTCTCTACGATTCTTCTCCATAACGTTTTGTACATCCAAGCAGACGTTCGGTGTACCGGGCGAGAATTTAAGATAAGAAAGCTTTATTTACGATAGACGTATAAATCTCCTTATCACTCCGAAATGTTTACATGCTAGTTCTAAAACCGTATCCGTACGCTTAGAATCCTAAACACATAAGGTTTCCAGATCCGGTTGGCAACAAACCATAGATCCAAACAAATAATAGCATATATGGCAAACATATAGCACATAAAAGCATTTTAGGCATCTTTCCTAAAATAAACTAGTGCTCGTGTCTAAAATATGGTAGACACTCATCTCACAATCATCACTTAGCATTCTAAGTTTAAGTCTAAAAATCCTACAAATTCCTAGTTCGCTTAAACTAATGCTCTAATACCAACTATGACATCCCCAAATTTCACGGCAAGAAAATACCGATTTTGTTTATGCTTTCTAAAATAAAATCAGAGTAATCTTTTAAAGAAAACTGTTGTGGAATTTGTTCCCAGAAAACATGATAAATACTTTATCCAAGCATCTCCGAAGAGATGTATTTTATTCGTTTTAAAACATTTGGGATGTCCTGGTCAATATAGACACATAAGCATAAACCGAACTTACATTCATCTACACTAATGATATACATCTCTTTAATCTCTCAGTGTAATGTGTCTTTGTATCGATACCTGTGATACAAAAATATTGAGTAGGTCAAGTTTGGAAACCTGGTGAGTACATAAGGATTTCAATCCCACAATGTTATAACATATATATAATTTAGAATTCACACAATATAAAATTTTCTATATATATATATATATATATATATATATATATATATATATATATATATATATATATATATATATATATATATATATATAACCAACTCTTACCCCACCCCGTCAATCCTCTCAACGAGACTTAAAACTAACCTCTCGACCTGATCCATACTCCCGGATCTAAAACTAACCTCTCGACCTGATCCATACTCCCGGATCTAATAACAAATAACTATGTCCTGTCCATACTCCCGGACTAAGGACAACTGACTATGTCTTAATCCATACTTCCGGATTAATGACAGATTATATGTCCTGTCCATACTCCCGGACTAAGGACAACTGACTATGTCTTAATCCATACTCCCAGATTAATGACAGAGTATATGTCCTGTCCATACTCCCGGACTAAGGACAACTGACTATGTCTTAATCCATACTCCCGGATTAATGACAACTGACTAAGTCTTAATCCATACTCCCGGATTAATGACAATTGAGTAAGTCTTAATCCATACTCCCAGATTAATGACAACTGACTAAGTCTTAATCCATACTCCCGGATTAATGACAACTTTAAAGTTCTATTCTCCGTATATATCTCAATCGTACTCATAAAGAGATACTACCCCATAACCATTATAACCAATCTTAGGTTTACTCTTTAACCTAAATTGTCATAAACAATCAGGTATGTTCTTTAACACTTAATTCAGACATCATCAAATAACTCACACAAAACGTATACTTAATACATTTAAACAATACTTGTATTAAAATCATGTTCATGAAAGGGACTATGCACTCACTTGATAAGACGATGCTCGGACAGCACTACGGCTCTTCAAGCAGTATTCTTTGGTGAAACCGGTAATGTTTTCTCAGAAACCGGACTTCTCGCGGGTAAAGTTTCGGCTCGAAAACTCTTTCTCTCTGGATCTTCGGGGATTCAGGACTTGCTTCGGGTGTCAGGATGATATCGGGGCTTCGGGAGGGCTTCCAGAAGGCTTAGAGAGGGTATAGAGAGTGAGAGAGTAAGAAAATAGCAACCTAAACCGACTGCCCTTCGATTCTATTTATAGGGCTGATTTTTTGATTTTCACGTCGTGAACCCTTATTTCACGTCGTGGGCTTGGTCAGGCATAGGTCATTGCATTCATCATCAGTCTACTTGCTCTGTCAGGCTCAAGAAGGCTCCAGAAGTCAGTTCACGTCGTGAAAACTGTTTTCACGTCGTGGTCTCTAACACAACTTTGGGGTTCGCGCCCCGAACTTCAAATATTCATAAATTTTGCATACGAGCTCTGTTTTCAACGTTCTTTATATCGACGCATGGGTGAGATTATTCTCTACAACTCTTGTTTAGACTCCGTAGGCTAATTTTGACTTTAATTTTTATTATATTTATTTTTAGTAGGCCGGGACAGGAAAACTCCGTTATAAACTCATAACTTCTTCATCCGACGTCCGTTTTCGTCTGTCTTTTTACCGCTGCACTACTATCGACGAGATCTTCGATTTTCGTTTAGATTGTTTCGGCTAAAAATCACTTCATCGTAAATTCACTATTTACGTCGCGCTGTGTCGTGCCGGTTCTGTCGCGAAACTTCGACAGGTCAGAACTTCTTCGTTATAACTCGGATTTCAGCATTCTTTATATATACGGAACCCTTGTAACATATACTACAACGTAGTTAATATTAATCCTTCTAAATAATCTTCCATCAAAAAGTCATTTTTTTGACGCTTATCATCTCTAAATTGACTAGCCCTGATCTACGGGCGTTACAGTTTCCCAGCCCAAAATTCAACTATCAAACATTTGACAGTTTAAGCCCCTTTATTCAATTAATCTCTTTTAGTCACCAAATTAATTCCTAATTAATTTATGACTAATATTAATTAAATAATATGTTTCTCCTTTAATATATTATTCTTATAATATATTAATAAATCATAATATCTTCTCTCTCTCCATATATTACCATGTCAAGTTGCTATGGTGAAGGCAACCCAAAAGGACCATGCACAACCGGGTCAAATACTTACCAAATATAGTTACGGGCTTAGACACTAATCCAACAGACAATAGTGACTCCGCTTTTGGAGCAGATCCGGGAGGCCCAGCAGGAGGCTATAAAGGAGGAACACCGGAAGAGTGAGCATATAGTAGGCCAGATTTCCTTCTTCGACTATGATAGTCACGGGCTGTTGACAGTCCATTGCGGAATGTGGGTTCCGTACGCGGGTGGGGTGTGCCAGATCCTGATGGAGGACGCGCACAGGTCTAGATTTTCAATCCATCCCAGGGCGACAATGTTGTATAGATATCTTCGTCCTGATTACTGGTGGCCCTACATGAAGCGGGATGTAGTCTGGTACATTGAGAGGTGCTTGACCTGCAGGAAGGTCAAGGTCGAGCACCAGAGACCTCACGGCAAGATGCAGCCATTGGATATCCCTGTGTGGAAATGGGAGCATATTACTATGGATTTCATCACGAAGCTTCACAGGACCGCACGAGGAGTGGATTCGATTTGGGTCATCGTGGATCGGTTGACTCAGAGTTCCCATTTCATTCCGATTCAGGAGAGTTTTTTGGCCGAGAAGTTGGCCGACATCTACATCAGAGAGGTAGTAGCGCGACATGGGGTGCCAGTTTCTGTGATTTCTGACAGAGATGTACGATTCACTTTCAGATTCTGGAAGAAATTTCATGACAAGTTGGGTACTCGTCTGCACTTTAGCACGGCTTTTCACCCGCAGACGGATGGTCAGAACGAGAGGACCATCCAAACCTTGGAGGATATGATGCGGTCATGCGTTTTGGACTTCGGTGGTAGCTGGGATACCTATCTTCCCTTAGCAAAGTTTTCCTACAATAATAGTTACCACGCCAGCATTGACCGACCTCCCTTTGAGCTGCTTTATGGGAGGAAGTGCAGGACCTCGATATGTTGGGGTGAGGTCGGTCAGAGGGTCATGGGGAGTACCGAGGAGGTACTAAAGACTACGGAGTTGATCCAACAGGTCAGGGGTAGGCACCAGACAACACAATGTTGGCAGAAAAGTTATGCTGACAAGCGCCGATCAGAATTAGAGTTCCAGGTGGGAGATATGGTTCTACTAAAGGTATCACCTTGGAAGGGTGTCATTCGGTTTAGGAAGTGGGGAAAGTTGGGCCCCGGGTACATTGGTCCGTTCAGGGTTTTGGCCCTGGTGGGTCGGGTTGCATATCGACTGGATCTGCCAGCCGAGTTTAGCCAGATTCACAACACCTTTCATGTCTCCCAGCTGCGGAAGTACTTGGTAGATGATTATGCAGTCGTGCCCTTAGAGCATATTCAGGTGGACGACCGCCTGAACTACATTGAGAGACCTGTGGCGATCTTAGACCAGAAGGCGAAAACCCTGAGGAACAAGGTTTTGCAGTTGGTGAAGGTGCAGTGGTTGCACCACAAGGGTTCGGGGTGGACATGGGAGCCAGAGGAGAAGATAATAGGGCACTATACAGAGTTATTCGAGGCAGCAGACTTAGAGGATGAAGTTTGAAATAAGTGGGGGAGATTTGTAACGCCCAATTCTTGGTATATAATTGAATCCTTAAATTATTCATTTTTGCACAAGAACTCGACGAGTTGGAGGCCCAAACTTGTCGAGTAGGGATGTAATTTGGACACTGATTGAGAAATCTACTCGACGAGTTAAGCAGCCCAACTCGACGAGTAGGACTGTCAAAATGAAGCCCTAATTTTAAGGGATTTGCACCCTATTTAAACAACTTAACCCCATAACCTGACCTCATTTATAGCCTCCATTGTCCTAAACCCTAGCCACAAAACCCTAATCCATTATTATGAGTTTTGAGCCATTTGTGTGCTTTCTTTGTGATTTTGAAGAAGGAGATACATGAAGAAAGAGCAAGGATGTGCAAGGGAAGAGTAGATCCAGAAGTTAGGCCTCATTTCTGGTTCATTTGAGGTACAAAGCTCCTATCTTGACTATAGAATGCTTAGATCTAGTTTTAGGGCATTTTCTCCATGTTTTGGTCCAAGAGTGCTGGTTTTTGGGACTTGGACGTCCCATGTGGGCAAACCAATCAGATCTAGGGACTTTGGGGGATTCCATGGCATAAAGGTGCCAACTTTATGGTCATGGAAGTCCCATGTAACTTGTAGACTATCTTTTTGACCTATTGAGCCAAGTATGCCATGCATGTATGAAAAGATTAGAACTTTACATGACCAAACTGACCCTAGAGTCCAGATCTATGATCCTATGGCTTGTAATGAAGTTTTGATGGCTTTTGAAGTTGGAACCAAGCCATTTTGAGCTAGGGTTAGGACTCATTTCTTCTAGAATGGGTCTTAATGAGTAAAGTCAGAAACTTTACCCTCTTAGAGGTGTATTCGGTCCCAAAACTAGAGTATGGGGCTTAGATTCGAAGAATAAGGATTTAATCCATTAAGAAAGCTTAACAGACTAAGAACTCGACAATTCCATAGAGGAACTCGACGAGTTCGGTCAAAGTGACCCGATTCTGGATAAGGGAAAACTCGACGAGTTTAGGATGGACTCGACGAGTGGGGTTGGAAAGTCCCGATTCTGTTTTAGGGTAAAACTCGTCGAGTTGGAGGATAACTCGATGAGTTGGATTGTGATTTCAAAGTTTGATGATTTATGAGACTCGGCGAGTTGATGGACCAACTCGGCGAGTTGAGTCAACTAGAATGTTGACTTTAACCATAATGTTGACTTTGACCAGGGGTGTTGACTTTGACTTTGTCCAAAGTTGACCCTTAAGGGGTCATGAGTATGAAACAGTAATTAAGGAAATCTTTTATGTATAGGAGCTTGAGTTGGGTGGATTGTCGGAGCCGAGGATTTCAGCTACCTTTCGATATTCGATGTGAGTTACATTTCAGTAGCAGTGGTTCTAAGGCACCAAGGTCAGCTCACTAGTAGTTGTTTATAGTTAGATGATTGTCTGCGTGATAATTGTTTGGTATGCCAATATCTGTTATGATTATGTGACAGTATGATTATGTTATATAATTATGTGATAGTGGTAGGAGGTCAAATAGACCTCGGAACCGGATGGAATAAACCGGAGGGTAGGTCGGGCACCCAGATATGCCTGGCAGCATGTGATTATGTGGTACGATGGGGGAACTCACTAAGCTTCATGCTTACAGTTTCAGTTTTGATTTCAGGTACTTCTCTTCGAGATGAAAGGAGTCGGCATGATTGTAGCGCATCACACCATGATTTCCGCACATGAGATTCTTGGGAGTTATACTTTGATGTTATTTAACGTGACATGTTTTGAGTATTGTGTGACAACCGTCAAATTCTGGTCAAGTCAAAGTCAAATAAAGTCAACAAGTCAAACCGGTCAACTCTACTAACCCTTGTATACTAGGGTTCACTTTATGTAATTACTGTACAACTCACTATTTTAATAAGAAATCATCACTTGAAAAGTTTGTATTTTTAGATTTCTTGAACCCTAATCGGGGTATATGAGGTAGCAAAGCGATAAAACACTATTACATACCCTTCGGGGGTGTGTAAGACTCTTAAACATGGCTAAACGGGGTTTGCGGACCTTGAGTTACAAAGCCAAACACTCAAAAAGGTCACAAAAGAAATCCCTCCCAAATCTCTCTCTGAATGAGAAATCTCTCCAAGCATGTGAAATCTCTCCCAAATCTCTCCAAGTATGTGAAATCTCTCCCAAATCTCTCTAAGTATGTGAAATCTCTCCCAAATCTCTCTCTGAATTAGAAATCTCACCAAGTATGTCAAATCTCTCCCAAATCTCTCTAAGTATGCCAAATCTCTCCAAGTATGTCAAATCTCTCCCAAATCTCTCTAAGTATGCCAAATCTCTCCAAGTATGTCAAATCTCTCCCAAATCTCTCTAATTATCCCAAATCTCTCTAAGAATGTGAAATCTCTCCCAAATCTCTCTAAGTATGTGAAATCTCTCCCAAATCTCTCTCTAAATGAGAAATCTCTCCAAGCATGTGAAATCTTTCCCAAATCTCTCCAAGCATGTGAAATCTCTCCCAAATCTCTCCAGGTATGTGAAATCTCTCCCAAATCTCTCTAAGTATGTGAAATCTCTCCCAAATCTCTCCAGGTATGTGAAATCTCTCCCAAATCTCTCTAAGTATGTGAAATCTCTCCCAAATCTCTCTTTGAATGAGAAATCTCTCCAAGTATGTCAAATCTCTCTCAAATCTCTCCAAATATGTCAAATCTCTCCCAAATCTCTCTCAACTTCTTATAATCACTCGGGGCATCCCAACCCTTAATTTAATCGAAAACCGCTCGAAAACGGAAGTTTACGCGAAAAACCCTCTTAAGGAACCGAACCTTCTTAGGAACCGAAACTTCTTAGGAACCGAACCTCCTGAGAAACGAAACCACCTCTTGAACCGAAACTACTAACGAACCGAAAGTAACCTTCGGTCCGAGAGGACTACCTTCGGTCCGAGCCTTCACTTTCGGTCTGAGATGCACAACTTAAGGAGCCGAACCCTACTCTCGGTTCCCCCATCAACTTTCGGTTCTAAGGGCTGGGACCGAACCTCCAGCCCAGAATTTCGGAAATTGGCAATTTTTGCCCGGTTTTCAATATTTTTAGCGTTTTGAGCACGTTTTTTGTGATTTTAACACGGGATTTTCACCCAAACTTATATTTTGACATATAAGACCCCATATTTCCATAATCTAATCACATTTTGAGGATAATCATTGTCTAAGATTAAAAATATAGTGGGTGAGATACTTGTGGTGGAGTGTTGACTTTGCCTTAGTGTATGACACAAGCAACCACCACATGCCCACTCAATGACCAGCCCTTGTCCGTCCACCATACCTGGTCATTTCATTGTCCTTTCCCACCATTTTTCCAGCCACACTCTTGGTCAAAGGCTAGAAACCCTTACCCCCCTCATATTTCTCTCATTCTCCACCAAAGAACAAACTCCATTCTCTCTCACTTCTCTCTCTAAATTTCGAGATTTCAAGGCTGATTTTCAAGTTCTCCATCTACTTTTGGTAAGTAATATTTGTTGGGTTATGAGCATTCTAACACTCCTAAGTGTACATGCAACCCTAAATACCTTGGATCTATGTTTTCTCTATTATACATGCAAATATGAATATTCCAAGGTATTCATCCTAACTAGCATAAGAACATGGATTCATATGAATATAACAAGTTAGAATTACATACCTTTTGGTGTAGATTATCTTCATGAAGCTTGAGTGCCTAGTGCCCCAAGTGTGACACCTCAAATGGTTCACACAACACCAAATACACTTGGAATAACTTGAGAGAAATGGAACACTCCTTGAAATCGTGTAGCCCTCCTATACACACACTAGTGCACGATTTCTTGAGCCAGGGGATTCTTTTATATGGTGGCTATTAGGTTTACACTATGTAACTCATAACTTTATCCATTCCTTATGCTCCATGGATTTTAACCTCCATGGAGTATCCATGGGTCACCCCATGGACTTAGTCCAACATAAGGAATCTGGGATCACAAGCCCACATATATAAGAATGAATGATTTACACAATCAACCCATATATTTAATTAGTCTTATTTTGATCACTTAATTAATCCTAGATTAATTATTAATCAATACTAATTGAATAATCTTATTAATATATTAGAACTTATAATATATTCACAAACCTTAAGTGTTATTTCTCTCATTATAGTCTATCCAAATGCATGATGCCATGCAACCCAAATGGACCATGCCGGGTCGAGTCAAGTCTTACCAATTATAGTTATGGACTTAGACATTAATCCAACAGTCTCCCACTTGGATAAGTCTAAAACTACTATTGCGAATGACTTCAAGAACCGACTGGCAATCGTAGCTCTCAAAAGCTTCTGTCGAACTCTGACCTTGCCGATGATCTTTGACCTTTGTCAATGACTTGTCCATTAGATAAGGGATCATATATTCCTCCATTCTAGATATCATATGGACTGAGACATGTATTATAAATCATTCTCTCTGTCCATTTTTTGTTTCCCGATTTCCGATTTCTGACGACTGACTAATTGAACAAATCAAATCAGTCCAGGCCCGGCCGAGCACTTACATTTGTCATCACGAAATCATCGAGGGGCCCACAGATATCGCTTTTATCCCGAAGGTAAAAGGAATGGATAAACTTCGTCTCATATGGCTTGTTCTACTACTTGTTGAATCATACACAAAAGCACGTTTTATAACATCGAGTTACCAATGCATTTTCGCGCAATCAATGTACAACCAACTTATAGTAACAACTCATATCTCTAGGTTTGAAGAATATAAGATATTATCGTCTCATGATCACTCGTGATATAATCCATGAAGTGATTCAAATGAGCGTGGGTTGAATCCAATACTCAGAACTTATGAGCACTCATGAATGTTGTAGCACCTCTTGGCTATGTCCCATACCTTGGACATCTACAAACCCAATTCATGACAGTCTTGATTCATATCTACTTCCAACATATGACCGACTGTGGATGGTTTGAATAACTTAGTCATTCAGAATAATGACCTAGTTATTCTGGAAGTCAAAACATGCAAAGTGAAACACAATAATAATTGAATCCAATATGGTCTCAGAACTTATGAATATAAACAAAACACCTTTTATTTATCACCATATGATTACACATTATTCATTGCATACTGTTTCAGCTATCAACTTTATTCTTGAATTTAAAACACTAGTTGTCCCATGCTCCAAGCATGTACGCTCCAAGCATGTACACTATGTTTTCTAAACACTAGTCATGCCACACACCAAGTATGCATACTATATTTGTCTATGATCTTTACTTTGTGAAATAGATCAATTTAAACATAACTCCAATGATTCTCATTTCACAGTCCCAATTCCTTACTGCAAATGCAGGAATTCCAAATTCATGTCATTTACTGAAATCTGTTAGATTCTAAACTTATATGCATTGATCCTCTTATAATGATTATGCACAAAGTCACAAAGACTTGACAACAAACATTACAGAGCATTCCAAAGGAGATCAACTCCTTGGAAACATCCTTCTTGCATTAAGTTTCCTAATCTTACACAGACTTATTGAACAATTTCTAAATTTGAAACATTTCCATATTCCCCTTTTGACTATCACTTCTGAACAAGAGTTTCCTTTTTGTCCAGAATATGTCAATATGGTCCTTCCAAAATTAACACTATACTTCCAACTGTCCTTGAGCAACCAATCTTTGATAAACCTTGGATTGTCCTCGACAATTGCTTAATCCTTTTAGTCATATCCAATACTAGACCTTTTCCCTTCTTAATGCCCCAGGCACCTGGAGAATTTTAGAAAGGATGAATATAGCACATGTGATCGATCCTATATCCGAAGCATATGGGACACGATTCATGATGTCTCACATAAATACTAAACCAGTCTTTTGCTATAATATCTCCATTTCAATTTGCCAAGTTCTCATAAAATCAGATTATGAAAAGGGATGTCGTAATCATAATCGAATTTTAGAACGCAAATAATAGACCCATATATAGAATTTCCTTATGTTGAGCCATTCCAACATGAAATTTATATATATATCCTTGACTACGTACTTGACTAAGTATGATTAAAAACTCAATCTAAGCTTTTAGAACTGAAGTGAAGTATATTTTCCTCTCCCTTAATTATAGCAAAACAACTTTTTCCCAATTGAAACTTTGTTTTCTATAATTAACATTGCTAACTTGCAACCTTTATCATAATTATCATGCTCCCACTAACATGATGATTATTAGCATAACATTTATGCTCCCACTAGCTTTGACATGTACTTAGAAATCAACTTAACTTCTAGAAGTCAATACTTTACTGACTTTCTTACCAAAGTTCAGAATTCTGACACGAGATTGCTTTGATAAGACATTATCAAACTCATACACTTTATCTTAGATAGCTTATAGGTGTGTCTAAACAGTTTCAGAACTATGAAAAGGAATGTCGTAATCATAGTCTCAATTGTTTAGACCTTTGCCATCTGCTTCAAATCTACTTGGTGGAAGTGTTTCCTCACCATCATTTCCATGAAACATAGAGAAACGTTATGACCCTTAGATTTTATGGTGTATGTGTTCTTATCCATGTGATTTGTCAGAACCATAATCACAAGACTAGGTTAGTGACAAATCCAAACTCATATGGATTGAACTTGTGCAATCTTAACTTCTTGCCACCTGGCAGTACGGGGCCTGCCATTGCTTCCAAGTTGTTATGCAACCAATTGAGAACTCTAAGAACTCATATGCAAAGCCAACTTTAACTGGAATGGGCACAGAAATAAAGTATGTCAATACGATAGGTCATAAACCTCACGTCGTGTGCTAGTGTTAATTCCAGGTTTTATTCTTGATTAGATCTTGAGATTCTTTACAGGATCTTTAAGACTCCCACTGTCCTCTTGACATATAAGACTCTCTTGTCAAATATTCAAGGGATAGTTCGGATTTTTTATCAAGACAAATACTTCACACAATTGGCCTAAGTTGGTCTTTGTTTTATCCAAAACATCACAACTTACCAATTTCAAATGTACAAGAGTAGGACACTTTTACTCTTACATTTGACAAGTGCTTTAAACCTTTATTAAGACATGTCACTCAAGTTACAATTTTAGAGTATAACTCTAAGAATTGTTTTTGGAACGAAGTATAAATCATCTTCTTGATTTAACCACTTCAACAATTCATAGCTCCTCTTCTTAGCTACCAGAATGCATTTTGAGGATGAATTGTGATAAGGTCTCCTAATCATTAAAATGATTATATAACATGATACTAAGGTACTCTCCCATCTTTTCAGATTTGAGAAACTTTTATCCTTCTGCCTAATTTGATTCTTCTCATTCGTTCTGCCATACATTGAAACCTTTTCCAATGTCTCAGAATTACACTTAAGCTTGTAAGTATAACCCTATTTACTGAACTTTAGTAAATAATGACGAATAGTCTTATCGATCTTTTGTGGTGGACTTGATCAGAGCACCAGAATGTGTACTTGATTCCTTAGTCCTTTACTTGACTCACACATCCATGAGAACCAGCAGTTAGTCTTAATTTTTCCAATGCTTAAAAGTTCTCATTCATCATACTATACAACTTGCATGATTTCCAAGTTTCTATCCAACTGAAACCTTGGGTGATGAGAATCTTTCCTTATTTGGTAAATTAGACATTACCACCAATGAAAGAAACAAATCCATTTTTTCAATATTGCTAGCAATGGAATCTTACAAACAACAATTTTTCACAAATGGGATTGTAAGGATACTTAAAATAAGTAAAATCAAAAATTTCCTTTTATTTTAAAACTTTGCGGAAAAACTTATCCTTACAATCCATATGGAAACCTTGTTGTTATCTATTCCTAAGCAATATATCATAACTCCTAAGCAATAGCTCAAAATTCTGATCACCGAACCATGCGATCGAAATCCATCTTCGCGATCAGAATCAGCATATACTTTCTTTAAGTTTCTTCACTTTTCTTTGATTCTTAAAACATCAACATGTGACCCAGTCACATCATGTATCAAGAATCTCAGAATAGAAACTTAGCAGAGTTAGATAGTGGACTTTACCTGAAGTAGAGTCAAACTTATTGACTTTAACATCCTTAGGTAAATTTGGCAGCTTCGCAACCAATGCCCCTTTCTTTGGCAATGGACCCTTGATAATGGGACTATCTTAGACTTAGCCTCTCTCTTTACCATTTGGTCAACCAAGTTGACTATGGCCGATTACCTTCCATTGGAAGAGAGAGCTTTACTGGATATCCAGTGTCACCATTGTCAATGTCCATAAAGTTTTAGGAAGTTGACCTTAGCAAATAGATAAGATCATTAAGGGTCTTGTCATAGTCTGTTTCATAGAATTCCCAAAGGAACTCACTATGTGACTTAGAAAATAGTTGATCACCAACTTTCTCAAGACTTTGACACCCAACTCTCCCGGCTTGTCAATATCTGACTACATCTCCAAGATGTGATCACATATAGACCTTTGGTTGCCAATAGGGCTTGAGTGACCTTAAACTTTTCAGGAACTTGTGGGTTAGGGAGAATAACTGGAGGAAGTGAAAGAAGTATGATGGGACATCATATTCATTTAGGAAAGCTTGTTTCAAGAGATTCGGGAAGATCATAAATGTCTAAACCAGACATCTTTTGGGAGAAATTCAAGATAGTTGATTTAAAGTCCTTAATATAACACCCAATATGAAATATTAATGCTAGGACCCAACACAATACTTTTATAACTTGGAAAAGGGATGCCGTAATCCGAGCTATAAAATATTTGAAGGTAGGTGAATGACGATTCACCAATTTCCACCAAGATAAACGAAATGTATTATTAGATTTTAATTGGTTTTGAAACTCCTAGATTCTTTTGAGATTCATTGAACTTTTCCAATGGCAAGTTTCAATCTCGAGTGTGCCCTTCAGGTTTTGTGACTGGGATGCCGAGGATAACAAAACAAGGTGTGAAGTAACCATGCAAATTACTTGGTACTCTTAAGTGTTTACCCCTCAATCGATGTGTCGGTTAACCACACAACTCCATCGATACTATGATAAATATTAAGTTACCCTTTGCCTACCTTGTTAAATCCAGGTTAGTGTGTCGGTTAACCACACACGCTCTACTAACGGTTTAAGCAAAGTGCAAAGTGTAATTTCATGGATTAGCACCTTATTCACATTTTCCTAAGTAACTAAGATTGGGAATTAATAAAAGGTTTAGTTACTTAGTATTTATCATTAATACTTTTAACGAAGGGAGAATTATAGTTCTTGTCTTACCCGTTCGGCTAACGACCCTCCACCAGTCAAGGAAGTGGTGGATGAGAGTGGATACCCATTAAGCTTCCATTTTATAGGCAACAACCTTATACCCCCCTTGTAGACCGGCTTTGTGAATGAGGCCTACTAACGGTAAGACTGACTTTACTCTTATACATATATATATATATATATATATATATATATATATATATATATATATATTATTAACTTATAATATTATAAAGTATAAGGGTTGAATTTTAACTTTTAAAACTCTAAGGGCTTAACTTGGAATTAAAGTATTCTTGAGGGAAACTTTACATATTCCAAAACTTGAGGGCAAGTTTTGAAAATATTCAAAACTAATTAATTCCATAACTTATATGTTTAAAGTAGTTTTAATTAAAAAACTCTTCAAGTTCCATAACTTGAGGACAAGTTATGGAAGACTTTAAACTAATAAAAGAATGCTAATTTTCTTTATTTTATAACTTATGGAATTAATTAAGGTTACACATTTTATGATTTAATGAAATGACTCTTGAATCTCCATAACTTGAGGACAAGTTATGGAGTCATTAAACCATTCAATGAAGACAAGACTCTTCATTTTCTAACATTTGCCATCTTTTATGAGTTTTATGAAACTTAAATGTGACTTTTCATATAACTTGAGGACAAGTTACAAAAACACATTTTAGAATCAACTCTTAGATTAAAATGGATTGAAAACACATAATCAATTAACTTTTCTATTAATCTAAGCAACTCATATGAACAAAGATAATTCACATCAAACTTTTTCAAGTAATTAGCATAACTTTTAAACTAATACAAAACATGAATCTATTGACAATAATCTTTGAAATTGGATTAGCATGAACATTACCACATCAAAAACAAGTTTATAAGTCCAAAAACAGCTTAGGGTAATGTTCCTAGTCCATTTCTAGCCAAAAAAAACTCGAAGATATGTTGTGAGGGGGTCCAACTCGTCGAGTGCACGAACCAACTCGACGAGTTGGATGAGTTTTGCTATGGACTCGTCGAGTCCCTTTATGGACTCGGCGAGTCTGCTGTGCAGACAGCACAAAACTTCGTTTTTTTCAGCAATTTTACAAGTATAACAAGAAAACAAGCCTAGGCTCTGATACCACTGTTGGGTTATGAGCATTCTAACACTCCTAAGTGTACATGCAACCCTAAATACCTTGGATCTATGTTTTCTCTATTATACATGCAAATATGAATATTCCAAGGTATTCATCCTAACTAGCATAAGAACATGGATTCATATGAATATAACAAGTTAGAATTACATACCTTTTGGTGTAGATTATCTTCATGAAGCTTGAGTGCCTAGTGCCCCAAGTGTGACACCTCAAATGGTTCACACAACACCAAATACACTTGGAATAACTTGAGAGAAATGGAACAGTCCTTGAAATCGTGTAGCCCTCCTATACACACACTAGTGCACGATTTTTTGAGCCATGGGATTCTTTTATATGGTGGCTATTAGGGTTACACTATGTAACTCATAACTTTACCCATTCCTTATGCTCCATGGATTTTAACCTCCATGGAGTATCCATGGGTCACCCCATGGACTTAGTCCAACATAACGAATCTTGGATCACAAGCCCACATATATAAGAATGAATGATTTACACAATCAACCCATATATTTAATTAGTCTTCTTTTGATCACTTAATTAATCCTAGATTAATTCTTGATCAATACAAATTGAATAATATTATTAATATATTAGAACTTATAATATATTCACAAACCTTAAGTGTTATTTCTCTCATTATAGTCTATCCGAATGCATGATGCCATGCAACCCAAATGGACCATGCCGGGACGGGTCAAGTCTTACCAATTATAGTTATGGACTTAGACATTAATCCAACAATATTATCCTTCATATGATTATTCCACCTCTTTCTACTCAAATCATAGGTTGCTTACACAAACTTCATCATATTTGTGTTAGTTCTTCGAATCTTCAAGCAACCTTCTAAGTGTTCTTGATTTGAACACTACCTTTCTTCAACATCCACCCACTGAAATCAAAAAAGGTGAGTTCATACCCCTATCTTTTCTTGTTTTTCTTAAGTTTTAAGGGGGGGGGGGGAATACAAGTTAAAACACCAAGAACACAACTAAACTCACCCAACAACTTTCATCAGAAAAGTTTAACTCCATTCACGGACTGTTTTGGTCAACTTAAACATTTTAGTTTTCACAACTGTACTAGGTGCAAATAGTTCAGGTTCATACCTTTAAAATGACTATTTGTACATCACCATACGATTTTTCTACAATTTATGTTGATTTTAACAAAACTGCCTATCATTTCAAGAACAAATCCGGACCAGTCTGTGAATATGGGCTTTTTTACACAAGTGGGAAGTCACTAAAAATCATAATAAATTTTATGAACAAACTAGACACATTTTCCAAACTCTAAGAATTTACAGATTCTGATTTGGACTCTTGATGATTTTTCTATAAATCTTCTAAGAACAGGAATAGAAATGTTAACACTAGAAAAATGTTATCTATTCATTCACACCTTGTAACTTGTTGAGCAAGGTGTGTATCATTATGTGCATATATGTGTTATATTATATGTCATTTTATCTTGGTAAATAGACATACAACAGAAAACAAATAGATTTTTACCTTCACAAATTAGGTAATTTATTTAAAATAAACAAAGTTTATATCCATTGCACTCAAACATTTTGATAAACCATTATAAGTATAGTTTATGTTCACTACTACTACTATCATTTGATAAACTATAATAGGTATAGTTTATGATGCACTACACAACAAGTTCACTACTAAAGGTTTCATTTACACGAAAAGGGTTTTTCATTCACTTCACGTAAATCCATTAATGACAAAATTGTGAGACATTCGCTTCATGTTACTTTTCAAGTAATGCACTATAAGTCCTGTATTGTAACAGAGTCTCTTTGAGGGAGAGCGTGGTAGTTGTGTATAGATCTATATTGGGATTGACACACCACACCTTGCTGCTAGCTACAGTAGGACCTCGAGGTCTACGGGTGACAAATGTCATAACATTTCCGATGCCTGAAGAACGTCGTTTCAGGCCATCTAAGTCATAGTATGGTTATAATAACTCACATAAAGTATTAACAACTCATAGGAATTACGCGAATTTCATTAAATCAAACGAGTTTATGTCAATTTAAACTTGCATTGTTTTACTATAAGTATGGAAATTACTTGTACATTTTGGTCTTTGGATTTAAGGCTGTAATTCACACTCTAAGGAAAATATTGGATTTTTCTGGAACAAACATTACTTTTACAAAGGAAAAGGTTTTCATCACTACATTCAAAAGCTTATGAACTCACCAACTTAATTGTTGACACTTTTTCAAACTACTTGTATTCTCAGGGAATAATTAAACAGGTAAACAAGCGCTTTTGAGGATGGGACGTTAAGGCGTCAAACATTTCATTTTTGTCAACATAATGTAATTGATTTGGAAACATGTAAACATATACTATGATGTAACTTTTTCAATTATATTTATGTAGGTTGTTTTTACTTTGATCACTATTAAAATTGTCGTTATGATACTATACATGAAGTCCTCCACCCCCGGACGTTTCCGCCATCCCTGGTTTGGGGGTGTGACAGATTGGTATCAGAGCAATATTTATAGTGAACTAAGTATATCGAACCACATAAGATATACAAACTATAAACACATTTGGGACTGAAAGTCTCTGATTGAACATTTTCAAATGACTATACTTTTAGAAAGTAAACGGTTTCTTGTTAAAAGTATAAGTACATGCATACATGCTCGCATAGTGTCATAACTAGGAAAAACATAAGGTAAAAGAGGAGGAGTTGTACGTTACGAGTATGCCTTGGGATATGTGGTCAAGTCTGGGATGGATATAGTCTGATCAGCTATATCTGCCCGAGAAGTGACTTGCATATATTGGGGGATAGTCGTAGTGGACAACAAATCTGTCAACCTAACATCACCCTATAATGAATGCACTAAGAACCAAACATAACATTTAAAAATATTATAGGAGTATTTTGTAAATTTATAACTCGACATTCTAGATTCATTTCATATCTCTTACACCCCTATTCTCGTACAGACAACATGGCGGGATTCCATCTACCTGGAGACCCTTACTTCCCTAATGAGGGAAACGCTGGATGGCTCGAGGCAGAACCCGAGGAGATGATCGAGGAGGATCCTAAGGAAGACCCCGAAGAGGTTGAGGAAGAAGAGGAACCCGAGGAGGTGATGGGTTTTGAGCATTCTAACACTTCCTAAGTGTACATGCAACCCTAATAACCTTGAATCTATGTTTTCTCTATATACATGCAAATTTCTTTTTTTCAAGGTTATTTCCTAGCTAGCATGGCATGGGGATTACATAAAACATAAAACTAGTAGAAATACATACCTTGTTGTTGCTTGGATTCCTTCAAGACTTTGTGAGCCTAGCACCCCAAATGTTGTGCCTCAAATGCTTCACACAACACCACAAGACTTGGAATAACTTGAGAGAATGTCACTTAGCCTCAAAATCGGTTATGCCCTCTCTAGTAACACTAGGTCACGATTTTGCTAGCCATAGGGTTCCTTTTATAGTGTTGTCACAATTAGGGTTTACACATGAATGCCCTTAATTGTCATGACTCTTGATTTCTCATGACCCATGGGTTTGTAACTCCCATGGACTATCCATGGAGCTCCATATGGTTATAACCAAACCCATAAACCATGGATCATTAATCCACCATAAAATAATTGATGATTGTCATAATCAACCCTATATATTTAATTAGTCTTACTTTGATCACTAGATTAATACTAGATTAATACTAAATAAATAATACTATTATTAATATATTAGAACTTATAATATATTAATAATCATAAGTGCCTTATTCTCTCATTTAGTCTATCCAAGTATTGCAATGCCATGCAACCCAAATGGACCATGCCGGGTCGGGTCAAGTACATACCAAATAAAGTTATGGACTTAGACACTATATCCAACAGTCTCCCACTTGGATAAGTCTAATAACTATATTTGCAAATATGACTTCAAAATCCGACTAGCAATCGTAGCTCTTTCAAAGTCTCTCGGAACTGAGATGATGATGATACGCCATTTAAGATAAGTGATCATATAATCCTCTGTTCTCATGATATCATCCGGACAAACACATGGAACATGGTCTTACTTATTGTCCAGCATTTGTTTCTCGATCCCTGATTTGTTTCGACATAGAACTAAATTGAACACATCAATTAGGTTCTGACCGGGCCCGGTACATAGGTCAAAACCAAATCATCGAGGGGCCCAAATATCGCTTCTATTTCTAGAAGGAACAGATAAACTTCGACTGATATGCTTGTACTAACTACTTGTTGAATTATTCACAAAGGCACGTTTTATAACATCGAGTTACCAATGCGTTTTCGTACAATCAATGAATAACCAACTCATAGTCAACAACTCATATCTCTAGGTTTGAAGATTTATATGATATTACCGTCTCACGATCACTCGAGATAAATTCCATGAAGTGATGCAAGTGAGCGTGGGTTGGATCCAATACTCAGCCCATATGAGTACTCATGAATGTTGTAGCAACTATTGCATTGTCCAAAGCACTTTTAGACAAATCATACAAGCCAAATTCATGACAGTCTTAAATCAATACTTACTTCCATAGTTTGACTGACTGTGGATGGTTTGAATAATAACATAATTATTCTGGAAGTAAAAACATGCAAAATTGAAACATAGTAAACAATCAACACAAGATAGTAACACTTTACTCATAAATAAATAACAACTTTTATTTATCATCAAATGTCAATTACATTTTACAAGTTTCAGGAATCTAATTATTGAAACTAATATCTTCCTTCAGCCCAATGCGCCTCGCATGCTGTAAATGTTTAACCCTGCTCAGTCCCTTCGTGAGGGGATCTGCCGAGTTCTCATCTGATGATACCCTTTTACCCACAAGGAGTCCTTCTTCTATTCGATGTCTGATGAAATGGTATTTTCTATCAATGTGCCTAGATCTTACGTGATCTCTCGGTTCCTTAGCCAAAGCAACCGCACTTTCACTGTCACAGAAAATTTCCATTGGCTCTTTTATAGCTGGTACAACTCCAAGGTCTCCAATGAAGTTCTTTAGCCATATCGCCTCCTTAGCTGCTTCACTTGCTGCTATGTACTCTGATTCACAAGTAGAATCAGCTACTGTCTCCTGCTTGGAACTTTTCCAAGTAATTGCCCCTCCATTTAGGATAAAGACCCAGCCTGACTGAGAGCGGAAATTATCCCTATCAGTCTGGAAGCTAGCAGCGCTATATCCTTCCACTCTCAAGTCATCACTGCCTCCGAGGGTAAGGACCCAATCCTTAGTCCTCCGCAGATACTTGAGAATGTTCTTTACCGCTGTCCAGTGTGCCTTGCCAGGGTTCCCTTGATATCTACTGACCATGCTCAAAGCAAAGGCCACATCAGGGCGAGTACAAGTCATAGCATACATGATCGAGCCCACAGCGGAAGCATATGGTATATGACTCATCTCAACTATCTCAGCCTCTGTACTCGGACTCTGAGTCTTACTCAGCTTAGCATTATTCTGGATTGGTAATTCTCCTTTCTTGGAATCTTGCATACTGAACCTCTTCAGTACCTTATCCACATAAGTACTTTGACTAAGTCCAATTAGTCTCTTACTCCTATCTCTTAATATCCTTATCCCTAGGATATAGGCAACTTCTCCAAGGTCCTTCATAGCGAAACACTTCCCAAGCCAGGACTTAACCTCCTGCAAGGTTGGGACGTCGTTTCCTATGAGAAGTATGTCATCCACATACAACACCAAGAAGCTAACTATGCTCCCACTAGCCCTGACATACACACAAGACTCATCCTCACTCCTAGAAAAGCCAAACTCTTTGACTTTCTCATCAAAGCAAAGATTCCATCTACGAGATGCTTGTTTCAATCCATAAATGGATTTATCAAGCTTACACACTCTATTAGGGTATCTTGTATCGAGAAAACCCCTGGTTGAGCCATGTAAACATCCTCAGCCAACTTTCCATTAAGGAAAGCGGTTTTGACATCCATTTGCCATATTTCATAATCATGAAATCCAGCTATGGCTAACAATACTCTAATAGACTTAATCTTAGCTACTGTTGAGAAGGTTTCATCATAGTCAACTCCCGGAGTTTGAGTAAAGCCCTTCGCAACCAGTCGCGCTTTGTAAGTATGTACCTTCCCATCCATGTCGGTCTTCTTCTTGAAGATCCATTTGCACCCAACTGTCTTACGACCTGGTACATTGTCAACCAAGTTCCAAACTTGATTGTCATACATGGACTGAATCTCGCTGTCCATAGCCTCCTTCCACTTAGCAGACTCAGGGCCTGCCATGGCTTCCCTGTAATTATTAGGATCATCCAAATCTATTAGTGTACTATCACTAATAAATGTATCACCTTCAGTGGTGATGTGATAACCATAATAAAAATCAGGTGTGTTCCTCACCCTAGTGGAACGTCTTGGAGGTACAGACTCATCTATCGGATCAACATGAGTTTCCTCCTCAGGTTGTTCGATAGCATTTGAGGTTCCTTCACCACTTGACTCTTGAAGCTCTTCAAGGTCAATTTGCCTCCCACTGTCCCCTTGGCTTATGAATTCTCTCTCACGAAAGACTCCTCTTCTTGCTACAAAGACCACATTATCACTGGGTCTGTAGAAGAGGTAACCAAAGGATCTCTGTGGGTAGCCGATGAAAATACACCTCTCACTTCGAGGTTCAAGCTTATCATGAGTCTCACGCCTCACGAAAGCTTCACAACCCCAAATCTTGATGTGGTCCAAATTGGGAACTTTCCCAGTCCACATCTCGTGAGGTGTTTTGGCAACCTTTTTAGTAGGGACTAGATTAAGGATATGGGCGGCAGTCTCTAAGGCATACCCCCAGAAAGACATTGGTAACGAAGCTCGACTCATCATGGAACGAACCATATCCAACAAGGTTCGATTGTGCCTCTCAGCTACACCATTCAACTGTGGTGTTCTGGGAGGTGTCAATTGTGAGACAATCCCACATTCCTTAAGATAGTCAAGGAACTCAATGCTAAGATACTCTCCTCCCCGATCGGATCGGAGCATCTTGATGTTCCTGCCCAATTGATTCTCCACTTCCTGCTTAAACTCTTTGAACTTTTCAAAGGTTTCTGACTTATGCTTGATTAAGTAAATATATCCATATCTACTATAATCATCAGTAAAAGTCACATAATAGCGATTAGCATCCCTTGTAGCAACTCTGAAGGGCCCACAGACATCCGTGTGTACAAGGTCCAACAAACCTTCACCCCTATCACAAGTACCTGTGAAGGGTGACTTTGTCATTTTTCCAAGTAAACAAGACTCGCAACTATCATCTGACTTGAGGTCAAATGATTCCAAGACTCCAGCCTTTTGGAGTTGGCCTATGCGCTTCTTGTTAACATGTCCAAGACGACAATGCCACAAGGATGCTTTATCCAAGCTATCTGAAGAATCAATATACAACACATTATTTCCTAGATTGTCTACAACATTCACGGCTTCATATACACCATCACAAGGTAATGCTTTAAAGTAAAATACATCATTGTAATAAACATTAATAGCACCATTTTTATTATCAAATGAAAATGAAAAACCTTATTTGTACAAGCCATGAAAAGAAATAATATTTCTCGCCATTTCGGGCGAGTAACAACACTTATTCAAATCTAACATTAACCCATTATTAAGCAATAAAGAATAAACTCCTATCTTGGTAACAGGTGATGCTTTCCTGTTGCCCATGACTAAGTTTATCTTCCCGTGCTCCACTTGCTCACTTCTTCTTAGTGCCTGCAAATCAGTACAGATGTGAATACCACAACCTGTATCAAGCACCCAAGAATTAGCATTAGATGAATTATTAGACAATATTGTGTAAATACCTGCATGGGTGGGTTTAACCTTCCCATCCTTTACATCTTGCAGATATTTAGGGCAGCTTCGCTTGAAGTGTCCCTTATCCTGGCAATAGAAGCACTGTGCTTCCTTTGGGTTTGAAGAAGGAGTAATGGGACCTTTCTTTGTCCCACTTGAAGAGGAACCATCAAGAGTCTTACCCTTGATACCCTTCGAAGGGTTTTTCCTCTTCTTACCCTTTCCCTGCCCAATAGCCAGAACAGGGGCTGTTGAAGGAGTAGAAGTAGCAACCGCTTTACCCTTAAGGCCATTTTCAGCTGTCCTTAAGAGTCCTTGAAGTTTGCTAAGTGTGACTTCCTCCTTGTTCATATGATAAGTCATACGAAACTGATCATAACTTGGAGGTAAGGAATGGAGAATGATGTCAATCGCCATTTCCTCAGGAAAGTCAACATTTAGCTTCAGCAACCGGTCAACGAACCTTTGCATCTTCTGCAAGTGACCGGTGATGGGTTCACCATCCTTCATCCTTGCAGTTATCATGGAGGAGATGATTTCATACCTCTCCTGACGCGCGCTCTGATGATACCTTTCCATCAGATCCAGGTGCATCTCATAGGGGTAGAAATCTTCATAGGATTTTTGAAGTTCAGGAGTCATGGTGGCCATCATGATGCATGCTACTTTAGTAGCATCCTTTTCATGTGCAACAAACTCCGCAAACTCTTCAGGAGTAGCAGTGGCTTCATTCACAACCTTAAGCTCCCTATCGAGGACATATTCTTTGTCCTCATAGCGGGTAATCATTCTGATGTTTCTGATCCACTCATTGAAATTGGATCCATCAAAGATGACCTTACCACACAAGTTCATAAGGGAAAAGGAGCCTGTTGGGTTTGAGCCAGAAGCATTGTTGGAAGACATCTGAAAGGAAAGAAAGACAAGTTTCATTAGATTAGGAATCCTTAATAATTCACCCAAATGAAATATTAAGGCTAGGATCCAACAAACTATTAATAGTTGGAAGAGGGATGCCGTAATCCATACTATAAAATATTTGAAGGTAGGTAAATGACGATTTACCAATTTCCACCATAAGAACGAAATATTTTATTATTAGGTTTTATTGGTTTTGAAACTCCTAGATCTTTTGAGATACATTGAACATTTCAATGGCATGTTTGAATCTCGATTGTGCCCTCTCAAGTTTGTGACTGGGATGCCGAGGATCACAAACAAGGTGTGAATAACCATACAAATTGACTTGGTACCCTCAACAATATTACCTAATCGATGTGCCGGTTAACCACACACGCTCCACCGATCTATAATAAAGTCAAGTTACCCTTTGCCACTCTTACTAGTCCATGTTAATGTGCCGGTTAACCACACACGCTCCACTAACGACTTGGTAAGGTACAAAGTGTAATTTTATGGGCTAGCACCAATTTCACATTTTCCTAAAGTAACTAAGATTGGGAATTTATGATGTATAGTTACTTTATAATTCATTATACTTTAACGAGTATGTAAAGTCGTATCCTGCCCGTTCGGCTAACGACCCTCCACCGATCAAGGAAGCGGTGGGTGAGAGTGGACACCCATTAAGTCACCATTTTATAGGCAACAACCTTATACCCCCCTTATAGACCGGCTTCGTGAATGAGGCCTACTAACGGTAAGAATGACATATTCTTATACATATATATATATAATAAAATTATAATAATAGTATAAGTGTTGATTTTTAAACTTTTTAAAAATCTAAGGTTTAATTTGGAATTAAAGTATTAAAGTATAAGACTTTTCAAATTCCAAAACTTGAGGGCAAGATTTGAAACTATTCCAAGTCTCTTCAATTTGTAACTTATGAGTTTTAATGGTTCATAAAAATGAAGACTCTTCATTTTATGAAACCTCTTTAGTTCTTTAATCATAATTAAAAGAAGTGACTTTTGGTTATCCATAACTTGAGGACAAGTTATGGACACCATCATAGCCATTAAGATCATGAATTAAACACACATGGAGGTTACACATAATTCCTATGATCTTCTAAACTCATATGAACACAAATTCATGTCAAGCAATTTCAAGAAATCATATAAGCATATACAATACTTGAAAATTGATAAAAGTCATATAAAATGGGTTAACATAATCATTATCATTTTGAAAAATAGATTTTAGAAGTCCAAAACAGATTGGGATAATGATCTTAATCCATTTCCAGCAACAAAAACTCAAAAAAACTGCCCAGTACGCTCCTACTCGCCGAGTGCATTATTCTACTCGTCGAGTAGGATGAATTTGTTCATGGACTCGGCGAGTCCTCCCCATGGACTCGGCGAGTCCAGTCGTCAGAATGCAGAATTTTCGATTTTTAAGCAGTTTTGCATCAAGTATACAGAAAACAATCCTAGTCTCTGATACCACTGATGGGTTTTGAGCATTCTAACACTTCCTAAGTGTACATGCAACCCTAATAACCTTGAATCTATATTTTCTCTATATACATGCAAATTTCTTTTTTTCAAGGTTATTTCCTAGCTAGCATGGCATGGGGATTACATAAAACATAAAACTAGTAGAAATACATACCTTGTTGTTGTTTGGATTCCTTCAAGACTTTGTGAGCCTAGCACCCCAAATGTTGTGCCTCAAATGCTTCACACAACACCACAAGACTTGGAATAACTTGAGAGAATGTCACTTAGCCTCAAAATCGGTTATGCCCTCTCTAGTAACACTAGGTCACGATTTTGCTAGCCATAGGGTTCCTTTTATAGTGTTGTCACAATTAGGGTTTACACATGAATGCCCTTAATTGTCATGACTCTTGATTTCTCATGACCCATGGGTTTGTAACTCCCATGGACTATCCATGGAGCTCCATATGGTTATAACCAAACCCATAAACCATGGATCATTAATCCACCATAAAAGAATTGATGATTGTCATAATCAACCCTATATATTTAATTAGTCTTACTTTGATCACTAGATTAATACTAGATTAATACTAATTAAATAATACTATTATTAATATATTAGAACTTATAATATATTAATAATCATAAGTGCCTTATTCTCTCATTTAGTCTATCCAAGTATTGCAATGCCATGCAACCCAAATGGACCATGTCGGGTCGGGTCAAGTACATACCAAATAAAGTTATGGACTTAGACACTATATCCAACAGGAGGAAGAGGAAATGGGGGACGAAGAAGAAGAAGAAGCGCCAGAGGAGGAAGTCATCAACCCTCCTTACATCGCCAGGGTGCCTGCGAACCGTTTTGGCTACAATGGGCCTGAACCCCGTTGGGCAACAGTGATCGAGCGATGGAGCCGTCAACAACGACAACGATCACCATTTGGCGATCAACGAGGTTACTACGACCTCAGCCACGGGGGACCGACTGACAGAGCGCTTGCACTCATGACTCAACAGATAACTAACATCGATGATCGCGGTAGAGCGACGACGGACCGAATTCGGGAGTTGGGTGCCAATATAGAATATACTACTACCCGCACCAGAGACCTAGAGAGAGACTCCTACTTCAGGGACCAACTCATCAAGGACCTTCTCGCCGCTCGAGCATAAGCAATGGAGTATTAAGAAAAATACTTGGCACTCGAGGAAAGAGTGATTGCAGCCGAGTGACGATTGGCCGAACTCCAGGACACATCGACCTCGTCCCAAGCACCACCAGGGACTGATCATCGTGAGTAGAACTCATGCTGCTCGCACGTCCTTGTAGAGTAGGTTTATGAGTATGCGTTGGTGCTACTCTTTTTGCATGTAAGCTAACCCTGTGATTAAGTGATTACACTACTTAAGGGGCTATGTTATGCCAAAATTTTCCGTTACATTGATGTAGACCTGCTTAAAGGTCAAATTCTCCTAAACAATATGTATCAAATTATATCAATGAAATTGGCATGTATTTTATTTCATTGCGAGTTTATGATAAATCTCATAGCATGACAGTGCAAACAATTTGCTTTCGGTGTTTCTGAGATTCTTAATGTGCACCTCCTGGTTAGTTGTAATTGTGAGACGATTCACTTAGAAATGGTGAGTCCGCCTTAGGTCATGTTCCTTGTTTGGTTGTGGGCCTAGTGTAACACCCATAAAAATTAAGCCAAATTAAAACATTTTCATTCATTCAAAAACCATTAAGTTCATACATCTTATTTTCAAAATAGTTTAAACATCAGAGTATCCCCCAGAAGCATATCACAGAAATCATAAAACATGAGGAGCGGTACGATCACGCCTTCGCCTTGCCACGATCTCCTGAAGTACCTGAAACAATACACTGAAACTGTAAGCCCGAAAGCTTATTGAGTTACCCCCAAAATACCAACCACACGTAAACATACTCATAACATATCACAAATAGAACATCCATGCACATCGGGTCTACTGTGTGACTGGTCCGCCCTCACCGGGCCTTCAGTCCACCTGGTCCACCCTCCGAGTCTAGCCATGTACATCGAGTCTACAATGTGAATAGTCCACCCGCACCGGGCCTTCAATCCACCTGGTCCACTCTCTGAGTCTACAGTATGATTGGTCCGCCCGCACCGGGCCTTCAGTCGGCCTGGTCCACTCTCCGAGCCTCGGCACGTCTGGTCCGCCCTCTTTGGGCCTTCAGCCTATCCGGACCGCTCGCTGGGCCTTCGGAATATCCGGTCCGCCCTGGTTATGTTGGCCTACAGCACAAAGCAGGACCCGCCTCAACCCAACCCCCATCAAACAACCATGTGCACACAAAACAATCAATCACATAACACATCCTTAACCAGACTATCAGTCTAACAGATCACATAGCATATCAACATCCTAACCAGGATTCCGACCTAACCGGTCACTAGCATAGCATTACCCTATATACCGAGTACCGACCTTAACCAGGTTACTAACATAACACCATCCTAAATACCAGGATGCAGGTCTAGCAAAGCAATAACATAACCAGCAATACCCATATTTCCATCCGATAAAGGGTCGGCCTTGGTGCCGTAGACCATGTCGATATAGTGAGGATAACTCACCAAAAATTGTCGACTGAAGAGATACAACCAAGCTGCTCCGACCACCGACACGAACTTCACCACAGAACACTACCAAGGAACCAATACTAAAATTACCAAAATACCCTTGGAAGTCAAACTGGTCAACTTTTCGTCAAAGTCAAAGTCCTCAGTCAAAGTCAACCTTCCTGGTTGACTCTACTCGCCGAGTCAACCCGTCGACTCGTCGAGTTCCTATACTCAGAAACTCCCATAACACGACTCAACTCGCCGAGTCGCCCCAAGACTCGTCGAGTCCAACGGTCTCCGAGTCCCATCCTGTCCAACTCACTGAGTCGTCAACCGACTCAGTAATCCAAAGCTTTAACCACGAGAGGTTGGGTTCTGCGACCAGACTCGCCGAGTCCAAGCACAGACTCGCCGAGTCCAAGGCAATCTTCAACAGACTCGTCGAGTTGTTCTTCCAACTCGCCGAGTCCATGCACATGTTCATACAACTCGTCGAGTACACCCATGTGACTCGCCGAGTCTCTTCAGTTCTCAATCCATACAGAGGCTTTTCGAGCCATGCAGGGGCTCCAATCCATAGATCCACTCTTCTACAGCCTAACCCTCACATAAAGTTGCAACCTTTACCTGCTTCTTGCCCCATAATACCAAAAACCAAGCTAGAAATGAACTTAACTCTTGGGGAAAGGCTTTTGCATAGCAACCAAAAGGGCTTTCTGCATCTTTGATCCAAATAGAGCTCAGATCTGGAGTTTCAACTCTAGATCTAACTTATACACCAAGATCTCATCATATCATCTCCAAACAACCCTAAAAACTTCCATGAAAGATGGATCTAGAAAGGAGAAAGGCAAGGATAACGATTCCTTACCTCCAAAACGACCTCCTTCTGAAGAGTAATTTGAATCTCCACAAATCTCCTTGATCCAAGCTTCTTGATCTTCAAGATCTCTTCACAAAACACTTAACAATGCTCCAATTTGCTTCCAATGGCTCTCACTCACGATTCTAGGGTTTCTGGATCTCAAAGGGGGCTAAGGGAGCTGAGGGGAGGACATTAAGTCCTTTAAATAGGGTGCAACCCCGAAGATTAGGGTTTTCTCTCTTCAGCACCAACTCGTCGAGTCCAAGCCGCCGACTCGGCGAGTTGGTCACTTAAATCGTGATAGAAACCTGCTCCGACTCGGCGAGTAAGCGGACCTACTCGTTGAGTCCCTTTCCTAAATTTACACTTTTGGCCCTTCATGGAAAAATTGAAATTTGGGGTGTTACACCTAGGATAGACTCATTAAGTTCAACGGCCTATTGGACCATAATCACCAATAACTGGTGTGCATCGAGTGATCATAGGAAAGGACCAGGCATGACCAAAGATTACAGAATTACATTTGGGTCACTACTAAATTCGGGGAGTTCGAGCGCAGGAACTTTCTTCATAAATCATTTCTGAATGTTTTAAGTCGGGACATATAGCAAATAATCAAATTCAATAAACTCCGACTTACAATTGAAGACTTACCGATTTTTCGTCTTTATAACTTTTGACAGAACTATGCCACCAAGGAAAAGACCCAGACCTTCCGGCAGCACAGCACCACCTCCTCCGCCGCCACCTCCACAGTTTGATTCCGTGATGTTCCAGGCTGCAGTAGCAGCAACCGTGGCGACCGCAATGTCGCAGATAGGTACAAACTGTGCTGGGGGTTCTGGATCTGGTGCTACGTACTCTAACCACGGGGACAGTACGGGGCGGACAAAAGAGTGTTCTTACAAAGACTTCACGAATGGCAAACCTGATTTTTTTAATGGAAGCAGGGGAGTGGTCACACTAATGCAATGGTTCGAGAGGACTGAAGCAGTTTTCGAAATCTGTGCTTGTCCCGAAACGAGCAAAGTCAAGTATGCGGCATTCACTTTCACCGATAAAGCTCTCACTTGGTGGAATGGCCGAGTTAAGTCACGTACTCCTGCAGTGGCTAACTCTATAAGCTGGGAGGACTTGAAAGCTTTGATGCTTAAGGAGTATTGCTCGAGGGGCGAAGTGCAAAAACTTGATGACGAACTCTGGAACCTCAAGATGTCGGGCACAGACCTTGAAACTTATACTACCCGATTCAATGACCTCGCACTCCTCTGCCCAGCAATGGTCACTCCAGAAGAAAAGAAGGAGGAACGATACCTCTGGGGGCTATCATCCCAGATTCAAGATAGTGTGTTGGCCTCGAAACCCACTACTTTTGACAGTGCCAAGGAATTGGCACAACAACTTATCGACCATAGAGCTAGCCACAGTACTGTTACTACCACCCATGATCAAGCTAGGGGGAGCAATAAAAGAAAATTCTGGAACAATAAAAAGAAGCAGTCGGTGCCAGACTCCTCCAAAAAGCAACAGACAGTTGTTGTCCGTGCTGCCACTACTCCTGTCACTCCAGCACCATAGAGGCAATATGCTGGAAACCTTCCCAAGTGCAACAAGTGTAATTTCCACCACATCGGTGCTTGTCGAGAAATGTACTGCAAAAATTGCAACAAGAAAGGGCATACCGCTCGCTTCTGTAGGGCGCCAGCCCAACTAATCACTCAAGTCGCTAATACGGGGGCAAGTCAAGCCTGTTACGGCTGTGGGGCGACATGACACTTCAAAAGAAACTGCCCAAATGCACAAACCCCTAATGCTGGTGGCGTGGGGAGAGTCCTGGCTATAGGACATGGAGAAGCAATCAAGGACCCCACGGTAGTTACTGGTACGTTTCTTCTCAATAACTCATATGCATGCATACTCTTCGATAGTGGAGCGGAGAGGAGTTTTGTGAGCCATCAACTCAAACAATTACTTAGACAAGATCCCCAATTACTAAAAGACACATACGTCGTAGAAATGGCAAACGGAAAGGCAGAGCGCACTAGCGATATATACTCAGGGTGTACCCTCACTCTAGACAATCATTCATTTAAAATCGACCTAATGTCGGTAACAACAAAAACTTTCGACATAATCATCGGTATGGATTGGTTAAGTTCTCATCGTGCCGACATTCTATGTTACGAAAGGGTCGTTCGCCTCAATCTGCCATGTGGCGAAACCCATCTAGTCTACGGCGATAAACCCAGTGCAAACTGGCAAATCATCTCTTGTGTCAAGGCTCAAAAGTATCTCCGAAAGGAATACCACGCCTTCTTAGCCCACGTAGTAGATAAGAAACAAGAGATGAAGGATATCAAAGACATTCCAGAGGTGTGTAACTTTCCCGACGTATTCCCAGAAGACCTTCCAGGCGTACCCCTCGCACGGCAAGTCGAATTCCAAATCGACTTGGTCCCCGGAGCTACCCCAGTAGCCAAATCTCCATACTGCCTAGCGCCGACAGAAATGCAAGAATTTTCCAGTCAATTGAACGATCTGTTAAGCAAAGGGTTCATCAGACCGAGCTTTTAACCTTGGGGAGCACCAGTCCTGTTTGTGAAGAAGAAGGACGAATCTTTTCGCATGTGCATCGACTACCGCGAGTTAAATAAGCTTACCATCAAAAACCGATACCCTCTACCCCGAATCGACGACCTCTTCGATCAACTTCAAGGAGCAAGCTACTTTTCAAAAATCGATCTGAGGTCGGGCTACCATCAACTACGAGTTCAAGAAGAAGATATCCCCAAGACAGCCTTCAGAACTAGCTATGGGCACTATGAGTTTGTAGTGATGCCCTTCGGGTTAACAAACGCACCTGCGGTATTCATGGACCTGATGAATCGAGTGTGTCGACCCTACTTAGACAAGTTCGTGATCGTATTCATCGACGACATTTTGGTCTACTCACGAAGCAAGGAAGAGCACCGCCAACACCTGCGACAAGTGTTAGAGACATTGAGAGATGAGAAGCTTTATGCTAAATTCTCTAAGTGCGAATTCTGGATCCGAGGAGTGGATTTCCTTGGTCATGTGGTCAGTGAGAGAGGGATACATGTGGACCCCTCCAAAATCAAGGCAATCGAGAACTGGTCAGCACCAACAGAAATCCGACAATTCTTGGGGCATGTTGGATACTACCGAAGATTCATCCAAAACTTCTCCAAGATCGCTAAACCGCTCACCACCTTGACTCAAAAAGGTGTGATGTTTAAATGGGAAGATAAACAAGAAGCTGCCTTCCAAACGTTAAAACAATCCCTGTGCAGCGCACCAATCCTGTCTTTGCCAGAAGGAACCGAAGACTTTGTAGTCAACTGCGACGCATCAAACCAGGGGCTTGGGTGTGTATTAATGCAGCGAGGAAAGGTCATTGCCTACACATCGAGGCAATTAAAAACGCACGAGGTCAACTACGCCACGCATGACCTCGAATTGGGAGCAGTAGTGTTCGCCCTAAAGATCTGGAGGCACTACCTTTACGGAACAAAGTGTACTGTCTTTACCGATCACAAGAGCCTTCAGCACATTCTCAACCAAAAGGAGCTCAACATGAGGCAAAGACGATGGGTAGAACTACTAAACGATTACGAGTGTGAAATTCGTTATCACCCAGGTAAGGCAAACGTAGTATCAGATGCCTTAAGTCGAAAGGGATACTCGGGACACCGAGTAAAGTCATTAACGATGACAATCCATTCACACCTGTCCACACAAATCAAAGAGGCTCAGCTGGAGGCCTTGCAACCAGAAAATGTGACGGGTGAGGTATTAAGAGGAATGGATAAAAACCTAGAAGTCAAAGACGATGGAGTTCGTTACCTCATGAACCGAATATGGACACCGAAGTTTGGTGGTTTCCGAGGCGTCATCATGAACGAAGCACACAAGACTCGATACTCTATCCACCCGGGTTCAGATAAGATGTACCTAGATCTCAAGAAGTTGTACTTGTGGCCAAACATGAAAGCCGAAATTGCTACCTATGTAGGCAAGTGTTTGACTTGCGCCAAGGTCAAAGTAGAATATCAAAAACCCTCAGGACTACTACAACAACCTGATATACCTGAGTGGAAGTGGGAACGGATAACCATGGACTTCATAACCAAGCTACCTAAGACCATGGGCGGGCTTGATACCATATGGGTAATCGTAGACAGATTGACCAAATCAGCGCACTTCCTGCCGATAAAAGAAACCAACAAGATGGAGAAACTAACTAGGACGTACATCAAAGAGATTGTACGACTACATGGCGTGCCAAAATTCATTATCTCAGACAGGGATAGTCGATTTACCTCGCGATTCTGGCAATCACTTCAGAAGTCCTTGGGAACTAGGCTGGACATGAGTACAGCCTATCACCCACAAACCGATGGGCAAAGTGAGAGGACCATTCAGACGCTAGAATACATGCTTAGAGCGTGTGTGATAGACTTTGGTAAAGCTTGGGATACCCATTTACCACTTGTCGAATTCTCGTACAATAACAGTTATCACACTAGCATCAAGGTTGCACCATTTGAAGCCCTCTATAGCCGCAAGTGCAGGTCACCTCTGTGCTGGGCTGAAGTGGGTGACACACAACTAGCTAAGGGACAAGTCCCTAATAGCAACCTTACTGGCCCGGAGATAATAAGAGAAACTACAGAGAAGATTGTTCAAATCCGAGAACGATTAAAAGCTTCTAGAGACAGACAGAAAAGTTACGCGGATAACATACGAAAGCCCTTGGAATTCCAGGTTGGGGATCGTGTGCTATTAAAGGTCTCGCACTGGAAGGGTTTAATACGTTTTGGTAAACGAGGAAAGCTGAACCCTAGATACATCGGACCATTCGATATCCTTGCCAGGATTGGCCCGGTAGCATATAAACTACGATTGCCATAGGAACTTAATAACGTACATCCTACCTTCCACGTATCGAACTTAAAGAAATGTCTATCCGACGAGACCCTCGTGATACCACTCGACGAAATTGAAATCAACGAGAGTCTCCACTTCGTGGAAGAACCAGTAGAAATCATGGATCGAGAGATCAAAAGAACAAAGCAAAGTCGTATTCCCATTGTGAAGGTCCGCTGGAACGCTAAACGAGGACCCGAATTCACCTGGGAACGCGAGGATCAGATGAAACAAAAGTATCCACATATCTT
The DNA here is from genome assembly GCF_052849685.1 of Lactuca virosa. Classification (NCBI taxonomy): domain Eukaryota; kingdom Viridiplantae; phylum Streptophyta; class Magnoliopsida; order Asterales; family Asteraceae; genus Lactuca; species Lactuca virosa. The sequence continues at coordinate 433,282,685 of NC_136428.1, read as the reverse complement.
CCCAAATTCCTGAAGTCCCAGTCAAAAAGCTAATTTCGGGACGAAATTCCTTCTAACGGGGGGATGATGTGACAACCGTCAAATTCTGGTCAAGTCAAAGTCAAATAAAGTCAACAAGTCAAACCGGTCAACTCTACTAACCCTTCTATACTAGGGTTCACTTTATGTAATTACTGTACAACTCACTATTTTAATAAGAAATCATCACTTGAAAAGTTTGTATTTCTTGAACCCTAATCGGGGTAAGTGAGGTAGCAAAGTGATAAAACACTATTACATACCCTTCAGGGGTGTGTAAGACTCTTAAACATGGCTAAACGGGGTTTGCGGACCTTGCGTTACAAAGCCAAACACTCAAAAAGGTCACAAAAGAAATCCCTCCCAAATCTCTCTCTGAATGAGAAATCTCTCCAAGCATGTGAAATCTCTCCCAAATCTCTCCAAGTATGTGAAATCTCTCCCAAATCTCTCTAACTATGTGAAATCTCTCCCAAATCTCTCTCTGAATGAGCAATCTCACCAAGTATGTCAAATTTATCCCAAATCTCTCTAAGTATGCCAAATCTCTCCAAGTATGTTAAATCTCTCCTAAATCTCTCTAAGTATGCCAAATCTCTCCAAGTATGTCAAATCTCTCCCAAATCTCTCTAAGTATGTCAAAACTCTCCAAGTTTGTCAAATCTCTCCCAAATCTCTCTAAGTATATGAAATCTCTCCTAAATCTCTCTCTGAATGAGAAATCTCTCCAAGCATGTGAAATCTCTCCCAAATCTCTCCAAGCATGTGAAATCTCTCCCAAATCTCTCCAAGTATGTGAAATCTCTCCCAAATCTCTCTAAGTATGTGAAATCTCTCCCAAATCTGTCTCTGAATGAGAAATCTCTCCAAGTATGTCAAATCTCTCTCAAATCTCTCCAAATATGTCAAATCTCTACCAAATCTCTCTCAAAATCTCTCTCAACTTCTTATAATCACTCGGGACATCCCGACCCTTAATTTAATCGAAAACCGCTCGAAAACGGAAGTTTATACACTGTAAAACCCTCTTAAGGAGCCGAACCTTCTTAGGAACCGAACCTCCTGAGAACCGAAACCACCTCCTGAACCAAAACTACTAAGGAACCGAAAGTAACCTTCGGTCCGAGAGGCCACCTTCGGTCCGAGAGGACTACCTTCGGTCCAAGCCTTCACCTTCGGTCCGAGATGCATAGCTTAAGGAGCTGAACCCTACTCTCGGTTCCCCCATCAACTTTCGGTTCTAAGGGCTGGGACAGAACCTCCGACCCAGAATTTCGGAAATTGGCAATTTTTGCCCGGTTTTCGATATTTTTAGCGTTTTGAGCACGTTTTTCGTGATATTAACACGGGATTTTCACCCAAACTTATATTTTGACATATAAGACCCCATATTTCCATAATCTAATCACATTTTGCGGATAATCATTGTCTAAGATTAAAAATATAGTGGGTGAGATACTTGTGGTGGAGTGTTGACTTTCCCTTAGTGTATGACATGTAACATATGGATTTCCAGGTATTTTATTTTAACATTTTATTTTGAGTTAAAGAGAGGGACTCGACGAGTTGGCGCCTAGACTCGTCGAGTAGGATCGCGATTCGCTGACTGGATTAATGAATGGACTCGACGAGTCGGCTAGGTGACTCGACGAGTCTGTGCTGGCGGCAGAAACCCTAAATCTTGGGGCCTGTGCCCTATTTAAAGGCCTTTATGGCCTTCATTTGCGGCCACTGCACCCCTGAGAAACCCTAGAGAGCAGAGAGAAAGCTTGTAGTGAAAGAGGAGGGCTAATTCATCATTCTTTGGTGTGTTTTAGCAAAGGGAAGGAAGGATTTCGAGCTAAGCTGACTTGTGGGACTCAAATCTTCCATCATTTCGTTCAGAGCTGTTGTGGGAGGTAAGGATTCATGTCTATCTTCATTTGAGTAATAGATTTCATGAATCTAGGGTTTCATCTCTTCACTTTGGTAAGAGATCTAGTGTGTGTGATGTTCCCTTGTGGCAATATTATCAGATCTGGACCTTGAGAGGTCCAGAGAGTCCCTATTCTTCAGCTTTATGCAATCCTTTATGAGTTTTGGGGCCTAGGTTATTATATTAAGGGTTAGTTTGGCATATAGAGATGATAGTGTGATGCATGGGCCTAAAGTTTGAACCTTTACGTGACTTTTGAGTGCTAGAAGGTTAGATATACTAGTTGTTGAAGCAGATCTGACCTCAGAAGGTCGTTTGAGTGTTGCCATGGAAGGAACTCGCCGACTCCATAAGGGGACTCGACGAGTCGAGTCGGGTTGACACGCGATTCATGACCAGTGGTGACTCATCGAGTGGAAGGTTCGCTCGGCGAGTCGAGTGAGGTTTAGATAGACCCAGAGGACACGCTTGGACTCGCCGAGTCACCTATGTGGACTCGACGAGTCTGGTCAAAGTTTACCGTTGACTTTCGTTGACTTTTACGGTCCAGTCAATGTTTGGACTTTTGAGCCATTGGAGGGGTAAAATGGTCTTTTACCCTCCTGAGAGAAGTCAGAGAGGGAATAGCCTAGCCTTAGAGAGTTGTATTGATGAGAGTAATTATTTTATGTGATTAGGCGGAGGCTAGATCAGTATTTCCGAGTTCGAGATTTACCGAGTTACCCGAGGTGAGTCTTCTCACTATGCTTTACCTAGAGTGGTAATTAGAGTTATGTGTCAGAATATCTTGTATGTTATTTATATGATGTGATGCACTGCATTATTCTATGTGATTTATGTTGTGTGTATGATTCCAGAGCTTACTGAGTTAGGACCAGAAGGTCCACAGAGTTAGGACCAGAGGGTCCACAGAGTTATAGCCTCGAGTGGCTAATATGTGTTGTTGGTGGTATTTTGGGGAACTCACTAATCATTTATGCTTACATTGTTATGTGTTATGTGTTTCAGGTACTAGTGACGATCGCGGGAAGGCGCCGACATGATCCGTACACACAGTCCGAGGATTTTATTTGTGATCCTGGGATATGTTTTATTTGATGACAATTGTTGAACATGAGATTTGAGAATGTTTAAATGATAATCATGTTGTTTGAAAAATGAAAAATTGTTTTGAAAATTTTACGTCGTTACATGACACAAGCAACCACCCCATGCCCACTCAATGACCAGCCCTTGTCCTTCCACCATACCTGGTCATTTCATTGTCCTTTCCCACCATTTTTCCACCCACACTCTTGGTCAAAGGCTAGAAACCCTTACCTCTCCTCACATTTCTCTCATTCTCCACCAAAGAACAAACTCCATTCTCTCTCACTTCTCTCTCTAAATTTCGAGATTTCAAGGCTGATTTTCAAGTTCTCCATCTACTTTTGGTAAGTAATATTATCCTTCATGTGATTATTCCACCTCTTTCTACTCAAATCATAGGTTTCTTACACAAACTTCATCATATTTGTGTTAGTTCTTCGAATCTTCAAGCAACCTTCTAAGTGTTCTTGAGTTGAACACTACCTTTCTTCAACATCCACCCACTGAAATCACACAAGGTGGGTTCATACCCCTATCTTTTCATGTTTTTCTTAAGTTTTAAGGGGGGGGAATACAAGTTAAAATACCAAGAACACAACTAAACTCACCCAACAACTTTCATCAGAAAAGTTTAACTCCATTCACGGACTGTTTTGGTCAACTTAAACATTTTAGTTTTCAAAACTGTATTAGGTGCAAATATTACAGTTTCATACCTTTAAAATGACTATTTCCACATCACCATAATCTACAATTTATGATGATTTTTACAAAATTGCCTATCATTTGAAGAACAAATCCGGACCAGTCTGTAAATATGGGCTTTTTCACACAAGTGGGAAGTCACTAAAAATCATAATAAAATTTATGAACAAACTAGACACATTTTCCAAACTCTCAGAATTTACAGATTCTGATTTGGACTCTTGATGATTTTTCTATAAATCTTCTAAGAACAGGAATAGAAATGTTAACACTAGAAAAATGTTATCTATTCATTCACACCTTGTAACTTGTTTAGCAAGGTGTGTATCATTATGTGCATATATGTGTTATATTATATGTCATTTTGTCTTGGTAAATAGACATACAGCAGAAAACAAATGGATTTTTACCTTCACAAAGATAGTAATTTATTTAAAATAAACAAAGTTTATATCCATTGCACTCAAACATTTTGATAAACCATTGTAAGTATAGTTTATGTTCACTACTACTGCTATCTGTAACACCCAAAAATTCAAGCCAATTTAAAACTTTTTAAGCAACCCAAAAGTCATTAGTTATTACAAACTTGTTTTCAAAATGTAAAATATTAGAGTGTTCCCAGAAACATAAACATAACAGGAGGAGCTGTACGATCATGCCTTCGCCTTGCCGTGATCCCATGATGTACCTGAAACAATAAACTGAAACTGTAAGCCCGAAAGCTTAGTGAGTTACCCCCAAAATACCGATACACATACAGTCCACATAAGCATGTCAGCAATATCATATCATAACAACTGAACAAAACAGCACATAACGGGTCCACAGCCCTACAGACTGTAATACCCCCGAGCCCACAGTACGAGTCTCCCTCAGCCCATAACTGGAATGCTCCCGAGCCCACAGTACGAGTCTCCCTTAGCCCGTAACTGGAATGCTCCTAGGGTTTGTTGGCTACCGCACGAAGCAGTACAACCTCAACCCATCCCATATAACAAACACATAACATAACCACTGAGCATGCAATATTCATATAACAACACAGGTAGTCCTACAGATCTACCTAACTGACATAACCACTAGCATGCTAAGCTAACTCATACTCAACATAACCATTGTTAGGATAACATATCCAATGGGTCGGCCTTGTTGCCTTAGACCCCTTAGTATAGTGAGGGTAACTCACCTTGCCACTGTCGTCTGAAACTCGAAAGCTCAACTCCCGGATCACCAACACGAACCCCACCACCTATAGTTACCATAAAACTCTTTTTCATAAATCTCTAAATTGTCGGAATACCCTCAGAAGTCAACTGGTCAACCCTTGGTCCAAGTCCAAGTCCACAGTCAAAGTCAACAGTCCATGTTGACTCGACTCATCGAGTGCAGTTCACCGACTCGTCGAGTCCTTCCTGAACTCAAGAAGTCGTGAAATCCTTGATCGGCTCGTCGAGTCCCCCTTTTACTCGCCGAGTTCATACGTGTCCAATGTTGGATTAATATCTAAGTCCATAACTATAATTGGTAAGACTTGACCCGACCTGGCATGGTCCATTTGGGTTGCATGGCATCATGCATTTGGATGGACTATAATGAGAGAAATAACACTTAAGGTTTGTGAATATATTATAAGTTCTAATATATTAATAAGATTATTTAATTAGTATTGATCAAGAATTAATCTAGGATTAATTAAGTGATCAAAAGAAGACTAATTAAATATATGGGTTGATTGTGTAAATCATTCATTCTTATATATATGGGCTTGTGATCCAAGATTCCTTATGTTGGACTAAGTCCATGGGGTGACCCATCGATACTCCATGGAGGTTAAAATCCATGGAGCATAAGGAATGGGTAAAGTTAGGAGTTACATAGTGTAACCCTAATAGCCACCATATAAAAGAATCCCATGGCTCAAGAAATCGGCACTAGTGTGTGTGTATGAGGGCTACACGATTTCAACAAGTGTTCAAGTTTCTCTCAAGTTATTCCAAGTGTATTTGGTGTTGTGTGAACCATTTGAGGTGTCACACTTGGGGCACTAGGTACTCAAGCTTCATGAAGACTTTCTACATCAAAGAGGTATGTATTCTATCTTGTTATATTCATTGTTTTGTATGCTAGAATAGGATAATACCTTGGAATATTCATATTTGCATGTATAATAGAGAAAACATAGATCCAAGGTATTTAGGGTTGCATGTACACTTAGGAGTGTTAGAATGCTCAAAATCCAACACTGGTATCAGAGCCAAGGCTTGTTTTCTTGTTATACTTGCAAAACTGCTTAAAAAATCGAAGCTGTTTGCTGTCTGATCATCAGACTCGGGGAGTCCATCAGGATACTCGGCGAGTCCATGCCTAAAAAGTGATCAAATCGATCCAACTCGCCGAGTTGGTTCATGCACTCGACGAGTTGGACCCCCAGACAGCATAAATTCGAGTTTTTTGGCTAGAAATGGACTAGGAATATTACCCTAAGGTGTTTTTGAACTTATAAACTTGTTTTTGATGTGGTAATGTTCATGCTAATCCAATTTCAAAGATAATTTTCAATAGATTCATGTTTTGTATTAGTTTAAAAGTTATGCTAATTACTTGAAAAAGTTTGATGTGAATTATCTTTGTTCATATGAGTTGCTTAGATTAATAGAAAAGTTAAATGATTATGTGTTTTCAATCCATTTTAATCTAAGAGTTGATTCTAAAATGTGTTTTTGTAACTTGTCCTCAAGTTATATGAAAAGTCACATTTAAGTTTCATAAAACTCATAAAAGTTGGCAAAGGTTACAAAAATGAAGAGTCTTGTCCTCATTAAGTGGTTTATGACTCCATAACTTGTCCTCAAGTTATGGAGGTTCAAGAGTCACTTCATTAAGTAATAAAATATGTAACCTTAATTAATTTAATAAGTTTCAAAATAAAGAAAAGTTACATTCTTTTATTAGTTTAAAGTCTTCCATAACTTGTCCTCAAGTTACTGAAGTTGAAGAGTCTTTTAATTAAAACTACTTTAAACACATAAGTTATGGAATTAATTAGTTTTGAATAGTTTCAAAACTTGCCCTCAAGTTTTGGAATTTGAAAAGTTTTCACTTATGAATACTTTAATTCCAAGTTAGCCCTTAGAATTTTAAAAGTTAAAATTCAACACTTATACTTTATAATATTATAAGTTAATAATATTTATATATATGTATAAGAGTAAAAGTCAGTCTTACCGTTAGTAGGCCTCATTCACGAAGCCGGTCTATAAGGGGGGTATAAGGTTGTTGCCTATAAAATGGCAGCTTAATGGGTGTCCACTCTCACCCACCGCTTCCTTGACTGGTGGAGGGTCGTTAGCCGAACGGGTAGGACAAGGACTATAATTCTCCCTTCACTAAAATTATTAATGATAAATACTAAGTAACTAAACCTTTATTAATTCCCAATCTTAGTTACTTAGGAAAATGTGAATAAGGTGCTAATCCATGAAATTACACTTTTCACTTTGTTTAAGTCGGTTGGTGGAGCGTGTGTGGTTTACCAGCACAATAGATTGATTTAACAAGGTAGGCAAAGGGTTTCTTAAAGTTTACTATAGGCTGGTGGAGCGTGTGTGGTTTACCGGCACATCGGTTGGGTGATAAACATTTAAGAGTACCAAGTAATTTGCATGGTTACTTCACACCTTGTTTTGTGATCCTCGGCATCCCAGTCACAAAACCTGAAGGGCACACTCGAGATTGAAACATGCCATTGAAAGTTCAATGAATCTCAAAAGAATCTAGGAGTTTCAAAAACCAATTAAAACCTAATAATACATTTCGTTTATCTTGGTGGAAATTGGTGAATCATCATTCACCTACCTTCAAATATTTTATAGCACTTGATTACGGCATCCCTCTTCCAAGTTATAAAATATTATGTTGGGTCCTAGCCTTAATATTTCATATTGGGTGTTATATTAAGGACTTTAGATCAACTATCTTGAATATCTCCCAAAAAGATGTCTAAGTTCAGACATTTATGATCTTCCCAAATCTCTTGAAACAAGCTTTCCTAAATGAAGATGATGTCCCATGGAAATCGTACTTCTTTCACCTCCTCCAATTATTCTCCCTAACCCACAAGTTCCTGAAAAGTTTAAGGTCACTCAAGCCCTATTAGCAAGCAAGGTCTATGTGTGATCACATCTTGGAGATGAAGTCATATATTGACAAGCCGGGAGAGTTGGGTGTCAAAGTCTAGAGGAAGCTGATGATCAATCACTTTCTAAGTCACATAGTGAGTTCCTTTGGGACTCCTATGAAACAGACTATGACAAGACCCTTAATGATCTTATCTATTTGCTAACATCAACTTCCTAAAACTTTATGGACATTGACAATGATGACATTGGATATCCAGTAAAGCTCTCGCTTCCCAATGGAAAGGGATCGGCCATAGTTAACTCAGTTGACCAAATGGTAAAGAGAAAGGCTAAGTCTGAGATAGTCCCATTATCAAGGGTCCATTGCCAAAGAAAGGGGCATTGGTTGCGAAGCTGCCAAATTTACCTAAGGATGTTAAAGTCAATAAGTTTGACTCTACTTCAGGTAAAAGTCCGCTATCTAACTCTGCTAAGTTTCTATTATGAGATTCTTGATACATGATGTGACTGGGTCACATGGTGATGTTTGAAGAATCAAAGAAAAAGTGAAGAAACTTAAAGAAAGAATATGCTGAATCTGATGGCGTAGATGGATTTCTATCGCATAGTTTGAAGATCGGATTCTTGAGCTACTTCTTAGGAGTTATGATATATTGCTTAGGAATAGATAACAACAAAGTTTTCATGTGCTTTTGCATTGTAAGGATAGTTTTTCCGCAAAGTTTTTTAAAATAAAAGGAAAATATTTGATTTTATTTATTCTAAGTATCCTTACAATGGCATTTGTGAAAAATTGTTGTTTGTATGATTCTATTGCTAGTAATATAGGAAAATGGTTTTGATTCTTTCATTTGTGGTAGTGTCTAAATTTACCAATTAAGGAAAGTTTCTCATCACCCAAGTTTCAATTGGAGCGAAACTTGGAATCATGCAAGGTGTATAAAATGATGAATGAGAACTTTTAAGCATTGGAAAATTAAGACTAACTACTGGTTCTCATGGATATGTGAGTCAAGTAAAGGACTAAGGGATCGGGTACACACTCTTGTGCATTGGTCAGAGTCCACCACAAAAGGATTGATAAGACTATTCGTCATGATCTACTAAAGTTTAGTAAGTATGGCAGAACGAATAAGAAGAATCAACTTAGGCAGAAAGATAAAAGTTTCTCAAATCTGAAAAGATGGGAGAGTACTTTAGTATCATGTTATGTAATCATCTTAATGATTAAGAGACCTTGTCACAATTCATCCTCTAAGTGCAGTCTGATGGCTAAGAAGAGGAGTTATGAATTGTTGAAGCGGTTAAATCAAGAAGATGATTCATACTTCGTTCCAAAAACAATTCTTAGAGTCATACTCCAAGATTGTAACTTGAGTGACATGTCTTAAAGAAGGTTTAAAACACTTGTCAAATGTAAGAGTAAAAGTTTTCTACTCTTGTACATTTGAAATTGGTAAGTTGTCATGTTTTGGATAAAATAAAGACCAACTAAGGCCAATTGTGTGAAGTGTTTATCTTGATTAGAATCCACACTATCTCTTGAATATTTGACAACAGAGTCTTATATGTCAAGAAGACAGTTGGAGTCTTAAAGATCTTGAAAGTCTCAAGAACTAATCAAGAATAAAACCTGAAGTTCTTCACTAGCACACGACTTGAGGTTTATAACCTATCGTATTGACATACTTTATTTCTGTGCCTATTCCAGTTAAAGATGGCTTTGCATATGAGTTCTTAGAGTTCTCAATTGGTTGCGTAAGAACTTGGAAGCAATGGTAGGCCCTTGAGCTGCCAGATGGCAAGAAATTAAGATTGAGTTCAATCCATATGAGTTTGGATTTGTCATTATCCTTGTCTTGTGATTATGGTTTGACAAATTCACATGGATAAGAATACATACACCATAAAATCTAAGGGTCATAAGGTTTCTCTCCGATTCATGGAAATGATGGTGAGGAAACACTTCCACTAAGTAGATTTTAAGTAGATAGTAATCTTTGCATTTCTCAAAGTTGTTAGTAGAGCACACTAACATGGACTTATGACAAATAGCAAAGGTCTAAACAATTGAGACTATGATTACGGAATCCCTTTTCTTAGTTCTGAAATTGTTTAGACACACATGCGTGCTATCTAAGATAAGGTGTATGATTTTGATAAAGCCTTATCAAAGCAATCTAGTATCTGAATTCTGAACTTTGGTAAGAAAGTCAATGAAGTATTGATTTCTAGAAGTCCAGCTAATTTCTGCATACATGTCAAAGCTAGTGGGAGCATAAGTATTATGCTAATAATCATCATGTTAGTGGGAGCATGATAATTATGATAAGTATTGCAAGTTAGCAATGTTAATTATAGAAAACAAAAGTTTCAATTCGAGATGTTGCAGGGGTTGAAAAAGTTGTTTTGCTATAATTAAGGGAGAGGAAAATATACTTCACTTCAGTTCTAAAAGCTTAGATTGAGGTTTTAATCATATTTAGTCAAGGATATATATATATAAATTTCATGTTGGAATGGCTCAACATAAGGGAATTCTATATATGGGTCTATTATTTGCGTTCTAAAATTCGATTATGATTACGGCATCCCTTTTCATAATCTGATTTTATGAGAACTTGGCAAATTGAAATGGAGATATTATAGCAAAAGACTAGTTTAGTCTTTATGTGAGACATCATGAATCGTGTCTCATATGCTTCGGATATAGGATCGATCACATGTGTTATATTCATCCTTTCTAAAATTTTCCAGGTGCCTGGGGCATTAAGAAGGGAAAAGGTCTAGTGTTTAGAAAAACATAGTGTACATGCTTGGAGCATGGGACAACTAGTGTTTTAAATTCAAGAATAAAGTTGATTGCTGAAACAGTATGCAATGAATAATGTATAATCATATGGTGATAAATAAAAGGTGTTTTGTTTATATTCAGAGGTTTGAGACCATATTAGATTCATATATTCTTGTGTTTCATTTTGCATGTTTTGACTTCCAAAATAAACTAGGTCATTCTTCCGGAATGACTAAGTTATTCAAAACCATCCACAGTCGGTCATATGTTGGAAGTAGATATGAATCAAGACTGTCATGAATTGGGTTTGTAGATGTCCAAGGTATGGGACATAGCCAAGAGGTGCTACAACATTCATGAGTGCTCATAAGTTCTGAGTATTGGATTCAACCCGCGCTCATTTGTATCACTTCATGGATTTTATCACGAGTGATCATGAGACGATAATATCTTATATTCTTCAAACCTAGAGATATGAGTTGTTACTATAAGTTGGTTGTACATTGATTGCGCGAAAACGCATTGGTAACTCGATGTTATAAAACGTGCTTTTGTGTATGATTCAACAAGTAGTAGAACAAGCCATATGAGTCGAAGTTTATCCATTCCTTTTACCTTTGGGATAAAAGCGATATTTGTGGGCCCCTCGATGATTTGGTGATGACAAATGTAAGTGCTCGGCCGGGCCAGGACTGATTTGATTTGTTCAAATAGTTAGTCGTCATAAATCGTAAATCGGGAAACAACAGATGGACAGAGAGAATGATTTATAATCCATGTCTCAGTCCATATGATATCTACAATGGAGTAATATATGATCCCTTATCTAATGGACAAGTCATTGACAAAGGTCAGAGATCATCGGCAAGGTCAGAGTTCGACGGAAGCTTTTGAGAGCTACGATTGCCAGTCGGTTCTTGAAGTCATTCGCAATAATAGTTTTAGACTTATCCAAGTGGGAGACTGTTGGATTAATGTCTAAGTCCATAACTATAATTGGTAAGACTTGACCCGACCTGGCATGGTCCATTTGGGTTGCATGGCATCATGCATTTGGATAGACTATAATGAGAGAAATAACACTTAAGGTTTGTGAATATATTATAAGTTCTAATATATTAATAAGATTATTTAATTAGTATTGATCAAGAATTAATCTAGGATTAATTAAGTGATCAAAAGAAGACTAATTAAATATATGGGTTGATTGTGTAAATCATTCATTCTTATATATGTGGGCTTGTGATCCAAGATTCCTTATGTTGGACTAAGTCCATGGGGTGACCCATGGATACTCCATGGAGGTTAAAATCCATGGAGCACAAGGAATGGGTAAAGTTAGGAGTTACATAGTGTAACCCTAATAGCCACCATATAAAAGAATCCCATGGCTCAAGAAATCGGCACTAGTGTGTGTGTATGAGGGCTACACGATTTCAAGAAGTGTTCAAGTTTCTCTCAAGCTATTCCAAGTGTATTTGGTGTTGTGTGAACCATTTGAGGTGTCACACTTGGGGCACTATGCACTCAAGCTTCATGAAGACTTTCTACATCAAAGAGGTATGTATTATATCTTGTTATATTCATTGTTTTGTATGCTAGATTAGGATAATACCTTGGAATATTCATATTTGCATGTATAATAGAGAAAACATAGATCCAAGGTAATTAGGGTTGCATGTACACTTAGGAGTGTTAGAATGCTCAAAATCCAACATCCAAGACTTTAGGAGAAACCCTAGCCGACTCGCCGAGTCTTCGAACGACTCGCCGAGTTTAAGGCAATCTTCAACGGACTCGCTGAGTTGTTCATCCAACTTGCCGAGTTCATAACCATCTTCAATGGACTCGCCGAGTTGTTCATCCAACTCACCGAGTTCATGACCATCTTCAACGGACTCGCCGAGTTGTTCATCCAACTCGCCGAGTTCATGACCATCTTCAATGGACTCGCCGAGTTGTTCATCCAACTCGCCGAGTCCTTGCAGTTCTTTATCCATGCAGATGCTTTTTAAGCCATGGCAAGGTTCCAGATTACAGATCCAAGCTTCTAAGGCATGTTTTTCACGTAAAGTTGCAAACTTTACGTGTATGCATGGCTAACAAGGCTCTTAATGGCAATTCTAAACCCTTAATGGAACTTCATGCTCAAGAGGGACCTCAATCATGACTAAGGCTGTAACTTTATGCTTATAGAATCCAAGGAGGGTCCAGATCTGGAGTTACAACTTCAGATCTAGCCCATAGCTCACCATATCAACTCAAAATCCACAAAACCCCAAAACTCAACCAAAAGAAAAAAGATCTAGAAGGAAAGGGAAGTAAAGATTGCACTTGATACCTCCAGAAGATGCTAGCTGAGGTAGTTCCTGCTTCCCACACTTCCTTGCTACCACTCCTTTGCTCTTCAAGCTTTTCCCTCCTAGCCAACCTTCTTTCCAAAGCTTAAGTCACACCAAGAAGAGTATCACACGAATTAGGGTTTCACTGAGCTCTCAAAGACTGTAAGGAGGCCAAAGGAGGCTGATGCTCCTTTAAATAGGGTGCTAAACCCCGAGATTTAAGGTTTCATCCACCAGCTCCTACTCGCGGAGTTCCTTATTGGACTCGGCGAGTAGGTCACTTAAACGTGCGACCCAACTCGCTGCTACTCGACGAGTAGGGCAACCAACTTGCCAAGTAGCCCTTGAAAACAAGAAAATTCTTATATAACATCAATACCTGAGAATCGGGGTGTTACAATTCTCCCCCACTTGAACTAGACCTCGTCCTCGAAGTCTTCTGCGGTGAATAATCCCGGATAATGCTCCCGCATATCTGCCTCTGGCTCCCACGTCCATTCGGACCCCTTCCGGTGCTCCCACTATACCTTCACCAAAGGTATCTCCTTGTTCCTTAGTATCTTCATCTTTCTCTCTAGTACGGCCACGGGCCTCTCCACATAATTCAGGCGATCATCGACCTGAATATCATCCAGCGATATCACCGCCTCCTGATCCATGACGCACTTTCGCAGCTGCGAAACGTGGAAAGTGCTGTGTATCCGACTAAGTTCCTCTGGCAGCTCTATCCTGTAAGCCACCTTGCCAACCCTGGCAATGATCCTGAAGGGCCCAATATATCGGGGACCCAATTTTCCCCTCTTTCTGAAGCGGATCACGCCTTTCCAGGGAGAAACCTTCAGGAGTACCATGTCACCCACCTGAAATTCCAACTCAGATCAGCGTTTGTCGGCATATCTCTTCTGCCGACTCTGAGCGGTCTGCGAACGCTGTCTAACCTGCTGGATCTTTTCGGTAGTCTGCAAGACTACCTCCATACTACCCATCACTCGGTGTCCAACTTCAACCCAACAGACCGGGGTGCGACATCTCCGCCCGTACAACAGCTCGAATGGCGGGGCGCCAAGGCTAGAATGATAGTTGTTGTTGTAGGCGAACTCCGCAAGCGGTAGGTGAGAATCCCAACTCCCACCGAAATCAATGACACATGCCCTCAACATGTCCTCAAGGGTCTGAATAGTCCGTTCGCTCTGGCCGTCTGTCTGCGGGTGGAATGCCGTGTTGAAGTGCAACCGTGTGCCCAGCTCCTCGTGAAACTTTTGCCAAAAGCGGGAGGTAAACCTGACATCCCGATCAGAGACAATGGAGACAGGAACCCCATGGCGAGACACGATCTCGCGAACGTACAATTCGGCCAATTTCTCGGCCGATGAGCTCTCCCGTATAGCCAAGAAGTGGGCGCTCTTGGTCAGTCGATCCACGATGACCCATATAGCATCAAACCCCTTTGCCGTCCTCGGCAGCTTGGTAATAAAATCCATCGTGATCTGTTCCCACATCCACATAGGAATCTCTAGGGGCTGCAGCTTTCCATGCGGCCTCTGATGCTCGGCTTTGACCATCCTACAGGTCAAGCACCTCTCGACGTACCAAATGATCTCTCGCTTCATGCACGGCCACCAGTAGCTCAAACTCAAATCTCGATACATCTTGGTGGCCCCCGGGTGAATAGAGAAATGAGACTTATGAGCCTCCTCCATAACCGTCTGCCTAACTCCACCCGACATCGGAACCCAAACCCGACCACATCGGGTCAATAGTCCCCGACTATCCCGTATGAACCGGGTATTCTCACCCTTGATTCTCTCCAGCTTCCAATTCTCCGGTCGCATGCCCTCTACCTGATCATCTCTGATCAAACTCACAAGCGGAGAATCCACTGCTATCCTCATACATACCGCGGGGGTGGAAGACCCAGCTGACTTGCGGCTCAAAGCATCTGCAACCACATTCGCTTTACGGGGGTGGTAAAGGATCTCACAATCGTAGTCCTTGACTACATCCAGCCACCTGCGCTGCCTCATGTTCAGGTTCGGCTGATCCATGATATGTCTCAAGCTCTTGTGATCCGTGTAAATGGTACAGTGGACCCCATAGAGGTAATGTCTCCATATCTTGAGGGCGAACACCACTGCCCCCAGTTCCAAGTCATGCGTAGGGTATCTCGTCTCATGCGGCTTCATCTTCCGTGATGCATAGGCTATCACTCGTCCTCTCTGCATGAGGACCGCCCCTAAACCTATGA
Source organism: Lactuca virosa (assembly GCF_052849685.1). NCBI lineage: Eukaryota > Viridiplantae > Streptophyta > Magnoliopsida > Asterales > Asteraceae > Lactuca > Lactuca virosa. Next base: position 433,267,435 of record NC_136428.1, on the reverse strand, counting down.
TGGATGCATCACAGAACACCACAAAATCCTCAACTCCCTCCGGGAGTGTCAATACTGGAGCCTCGCACAAATGCTGACGGAGGGTCTCAAACGCCCTCTGCTGCTCAGGACCCCATCGGAAATCCACCCCCTTCCTCGTCAGACGAGTGAGGGGCACTGCAATCTTGGAGAAATCCCGTATGAACCTCCGGTAGTACCCTGCCAATCCCAGAAAGCTCCTAATATATGACGGAGATTTCGGAATCTCCTACTGCATGACCACCTCGATTTTGGCCGGATCAACTAAAATCCCCTCCTGGTTAACGAGATGTCCGAGGAACTGGACCTCTCACAACCAAAACTCACACTTCGAGAACTTTGCGTACAGCCGTTCCCGTCTCATAACTCCCAACAGCTCTCGCAGATGCTCCTCATGCTGCTCTCGGGTCTTGGAATACGCCAAGATATCATCTATAAACACTATGACCGAGCGATCAAGCATCGGTCTACAGACCCGATTCATCAGGTCCATGGACACCGCTGGGCGTTGGTGAGCCCAAACGGCATCACCACGAACTCGTAATGTCCATAACGAGTTCGGAACGCAGTCGTCTCCACGTCCTCCTCTCTGACCCTGACCTGATGATATCCAGACCTCAAGTCTATCTTGGAAAACCAAGATGCGCCCTGTAACTGATCGAAGAGATCGTCTATCCTCGGGAGTGGGTAACGTTTCTTCACCGTCAACTTATTCAACTCCCGGTAATCGATACACATCCGGTGCGAACCGTCCTTCTTCCGGACGAAAAGTATCAGTGCTCCCCATGGAGAACTGCTAGGTCGAATGAACTGCTTGCCCAGCAGTTCCTGTAGCTGCGACGATAGCTCCTGCATCTCTGGTGGTGCCAATCGGTACGACGCCTTAGCAATAGGGGCCGCACCTGGCACCAGGTCGATCCTGAACTCGACCTGCCTCTCCGGAGGTATCCCTGGTAACTCCTCCGGAAATACATCTGCGAACTCCCTGACCACCGGTACATCGGAAACCGAAATTTGATCCCTGACTCGCGTATCTACCACATACGCTAGATAACCCGCACACCCGTGCTGAATGTACTGTCGTGCCCTGGCAGCTGAACAAAACTCTGATCCCACTATGGTGCCCTCTCCATATACAATCAGTTCTCCCCCTCTTGGGGTTTGAACTACCACTCGCTGGCCCTCGCAATCATGTTGGATTAATGTCTAAGTCCATAACTATAATTGATATGTACTTGACCCGACACGGCATGGTCCATTTGGGTTGCATGGCATCGGAACATTTGGATAGACCATTTATGAGGAAAAGACATTCTGTGACATATTAATATATTATAAGTTCTAATATATTAATATGAAATAATGTTATTTAATTAGTATTGATCAAGAATTAATTTGGACTTAATTTAGTGATCAAAAAGAGACTAATTAAATATATGGGGTTGATTGTGTAAATCATGCATTCTTATATATGTGGGCTTGTGATCCAAGATTCCTTATGTTGGACTAAGTCCATGGGGTGACCCATGGATACTCCATGGAGGTTAAAACCCATGGAGCATAAGGAATGGGTAAAGTCAAGAGTTACATGGTGTAACCCTAATAGCCACACTATATAAGAACCCCTTTAGTTCAAGAAATGGGCACTAGTGATACATATTTTGAGGGCTAACCAATTTGAACATATATGTCTTCTTCTCATGGTTATTCCAAGAGTTCATGATGTTGTGTGAACCATTTGAGGTGTCAAACTTGGGGCACTAGGCTCTCAAGCTTCATGGAGTCAAGCAACAACAACAAGGTATGTATTCTATCTATTTTATTATCTTAGTATCAATGTTTTTGGTATGCTAGTTAGGATAATACCTTGGATAATCATATTTGCATGTATAATAGAGAAAACATAGATCCAAGGTATTTAGGGTTGCATGTACACTTAAGAGTGTTACAATGCTCAAAACCCAACAGTGGTATCAGAGCCAAGGCTTGTTTTCTTGTTATACTTGCAAAACTGCTTAAAAAATCGAAGTTGTTTGATGTCTGATCATCAGACTCGGCGAGTCCATCAGGAGACTCGGCGAGTCCATGCCTAAAAAGTGATCAAATCGATCCAACTCGCCGAGTTGGTTCATGCACTTGACGAGTTGGACCCCCAGACAGCATAAATTCGAGTTTTTTGGCTAGAAATGGACTAGGAACATTACCCTAAGGTGTTTTTGAACTTATAAACTTGTTTTTGATCTGGTAATGTTCATGCTAATCCAATTTCAAAGATAATTGTCAATAGATTCATGTTTTGTATTAGTTTAAAAGTTATGCTAATTACTTGAAAAAGTTTGATGTGAATTATCTTTGTTCATATGAGTTGCTTAGATTAATAGAAAAGTTAATTGATTATGTGTTTTCAATCCATTTTAATCTAAGAGTTGATTCTAAAATGTGTTTTTGTAACTTGTCCTCAAGTTATATGAAAAGTCACATTTAAGTTTCATAAAACTCATAAAAGTTGGCAAAGGTTACAAAAATGAAGAGTCTTGTCCTCATTAAGTGGTTTATGACTCCATAACTTGTCCTCAAGTTATGGAGGTTCAAGAGTCACTTCATTAAGTAATAAAATATGTAACCTTAATTAATTCCATAAGTTTCAAAATAAAGAAAAGTTACATTCTTTTATTAGTTTAAAGTCTTCCATAACTTGTCCTCAAGTTATGGAACTTGAAGAGTCTTTTAATTAAAACTACTTTAAACACATAAGTTATGGAATTAATTAGATTTGAATAGTTTCAAAACTTGCCCTCAAGTTTTGGAATTTGAAAAGTTTTCACTTATGAATACTTTAATTCCAAGTTAGCCCTTAGAATTTTAAAAGTTAAAATTCAACACTTATACTTTATAATATTATAAGTTAATAATATTTATATATATATGTATAAGAGTAAAAGTCAGTCTTACCGTTAGTAGGCCTCATTCACGAAGCCGGTCTATAAGGGGGGTATAAGGTTGTTGCCTATAAAATGGCAGCTTAATGGGTGTCCACTCTCACCCACCGCTTCCTTGACTGGTGGAGGGTCGTTAGCCGAACGGGTAGGACAAGGATTATAATTCTCCCTTCATTAAAAGTATTAATGATAAATACTAAGTAACTAAACCTTTATTAATTCCCAATCTTAGTTACTTAGGAAAATGTGAATAAGGTGCTAATCCATGAAATTACACTTTGCACTTTGTTTAAGTCGGTTGGTGGAGTGTGTGTGGTTTACCAGCACACTAGCTTGATTTAACAAGGTAGGCAAAGGGTTTCTTAAAGTTTACCATAGGCTGGTGGAGCGTGTGTGGTTTACCGGCACATCGGTTGGGTGATAAACACTTAAGAGTACCAAGTAATTTGCATGGTTACTTCACACCTTGTTTTGTGATCCTCGACATCCCAGTCACAAAACCTAAAGGGGACACTCGATATTGAAACATGCCATTGAAAGTTCAATGAATCTCAAAAGAATCTAGGAGTTTCAAAAACCAATTAAAACCTAATAATACATTTCGTTTATCTTGGTGGAAATTGGTGAATCGTCATTCACCTACCTTCAAATATTTTATAGCATTGGTTTACGGCATCCCTCTTCCAAGTTATAAAATATTATGTTGGGTCCTAGCCTTAATATTTCATATTGGGTGTTATATTAAGGACTTTAGATCAACTATCTTGAATATCTCCCAAAAAGATGTCTAAGTTCAGACATCTATGATCTTCCCAAATCTCTTGAAACAAGCTTTCCTAAATGAAGATGATGTCCCATGGAAATCATACTTCTTTCACCTCCTCCAATTATTCTCCCTAACCCACAAGTTCCTGAAAAGTTTAAGGTCACTCAAGCCCTATTAGCAAGCAAGGTCTATGTGTGATCACATCTTGGAGATGAAGTCATATATTGACAAGCCGGGAGAGTTGGGTGTCAAAGTCTAGAGGAAGCTGATGATCAATCACTTTCTAAGTCACATAGTGAGTTCCTTTGGGACTCCTATGAAACAGACTATGACAAGACCCTTAATGATCGTATCTATTTGCTAAGATCAACTTCCTAAAACTTTATGGACATTGACAATGATGACATTGGATATCCAATAAAGCTCTCTCTTCCCAATGGAAAGGGATCGGCCATAGTCAACTCAGCTGACCAAATGGTAAAGAGAAAGGCTAAGTCTGAGATAGTCCCATTATCAAGGGTCCATTGCCAAAGAAAGGGGCATTGGTTGCGAAGCTGCCAAATTTACCTAAGGATGTTAAAGTCAATAAGTTTGACTCTACTTTAGGTAAAAGTCCGCTATCTAACTCTGCTAAGTTTCTATTATGAGATTCTTGATACATGATGTGACTGGGTCACATGGTGATGTTTTAAGAATCAAAGAAAAAGTGAAGAAACTTAAAGAAAGAATATGCTGAATCTGATGGCGTAGATGGATTTCTATCGCATAGTTTGAAGATCGGATTCTTGAGCTACTTCTTAGGAGTTATGATATATTGCTTAGGAATAGATAACAACAAAGTTTTCATGTGCTTTTGCATTGTAAAGATAGTTTTTCCGCAAAGTTTTTTAAAATAAAAGGAAAATATTTGATTTTATTTATTCTAAGTATCCTTACAATGGCATTTGTGAAAAATTGTTGTTTGTATGATTCCATTGCTAGTAATATAGGAAAATGGTTTTGATTCTTTCAGTTGTGGTATTGTCTAAATTTACCAATTAAGGAAAGTTTCTCATCACCCAAGTTTCAATTGGACCGAAACTTGGAATCATGCAAGGTGTATAAAATGATGAATGAGAACTTTTAAGCATTGGAAAATTAAGACTAACTACTGGTTCTCATGGATATGTGAGTCAAGTAAAGGACTAAGGGATCGGGTACACACTCTTGTGCACTGGTCAGAGTCCACCACAAAAGGATTGATAAGACTATTCGTCATGATCTACTAAAGTTTAGTAAATATGGTTATACTTACAGGCTTAAGTATAATTCTGAAACATTGGAAAATTTCAGTGTATGGCAGAACGAATAAGAAGAATCAACTTAGGCAGAAAGATAAAAGTTTCTCAAATCTGAAAAGATGGGAGAGTACTTTAGTATCATGTTATGTAATCATCTTAATGATTAAGAGACCTTGTCACTATTCATCCTCTAAGTGCAGTCTGATGGCTAAGAAGAGGAGTTATGAATTGTTGAAGCGGTTAAATCAAGAAGATGATTCATACTTCGTTCCAAAAACAATTCTTACAGTCATACTCCAAGATTGTAACTTGAGTGACATGTCTTAAAGAAGGTTTAAAACACTTGTCAAATGTTAGAGTAAAAGTTTTCTACTCTTGTACATTTGAAATTGGTAAGTTGTGATGTTTTGGATAAAACAAAGACCAACTAAGGCCAATTGTGTGAAGTGTTTATCTTGATTAGAATCCACACTATCTCTTGAATATTTGACAAGAGAGTCTTATATGTCAAGAAGACAGTGGGAGTCTTAAAGATCTTGAAAGTCTCAAGAACTAATCAAGAATAAAACCTGAAGTTCTTCACTAGCACACGACTTGAGGTTTATAACCTATCGTATTGACATACTTTATTTCTGTGCCCATTCCAGTTAAAGATGGCTTTGCATATGAGTTCTTAGAGTTCTCAATTGGTTGCATAAGAACTTGGAAGCAATGGTAGGCCCTTGAGCTGCCAGATGGCAAGAAATTAAGATTGAGTTCAGTCCATATAAGTTTGGATTTGTCATTAACCGTGTCTTGTGACTATGGTTTTGACAATTCACATGGATAAGAATACATACACCATAAAATCTAAGGGTCATAAGGTTTCTCTCCGATTCATGAAAATGATGGTGAGGAAACACTTCCACCAAGTAGATTTGAAGCAGTGACAAAGGTCTAAACAATCGAGACTATGATTACAGCATTCCTTTTCATAGTTCTTAAAATTGTTTAGACACACCTGTGAGCTATCTAAGATAAGGTGTATGATATTGATAAAGTTTTATCAAAGCAATCTAGTATCAGAAATCTGAACTTTGGTAAGAAAGTCAATAAAGTATTGATTTCTAGAAGTCTAGCTAATTTCTGGATACATGTCAAAGCTAGTGGGAGCATAAGTATTATGCTAATAATCATCATGTTAGTGGGAGCATGATAATTATGATAACTATTGCAAGTTAGCAATGTTAATTATAGAAAACAAAAGTTTCAATTCGAGATGTTGCAGGGGTTGAAAAAGTTGTTTTGCTATAATTAAGGGAGAGGAAAATATACTTCACTTCAGTTCTAAAAGCTTAGATTGAGGTTTTAATCATACTTAGTCAAGGATATATATATAAATTTCATGTTGGAATGGCTCAACATAAGGAAATTCTATATATGGGTCTATTATTTGCGTTCCAAAATTCGATTATGATTACGGCATCCCTTTTCATAATCTGATTTTATGAGAACATGGCAAATTGAAATGGAGATATTATAGCAAAAGACTGGTTTAGTGTTTATGTGAGACATCATGAATCGTGTCCCATATGATTCGGATATAGGATCGATCACATGTGCTATATTCATCCTTTCTAAAATTTTCCAGGTGCCTGGGGCATTAAGAAGGGAAAAGGTCTAGAATTTGATATGACTAAAAGGATTAAGCAATTGTCGAGGACAATCTAAGGTTTACCAAAGATTGGTTGCTCAAGGACAGTTGGAAGTATAGTGTTAATTCTGGAAGGACCATATTGACATAATCTGTAAGGAGGCAACTCTTGTTCAGAAGTGATAGTCAAAATGGAATCTGGAAATGTTTCAAAGTTAGAAATTATTCAATCTGTGTGAGATTATGAAACTTAATGCAAGAAGGATGTTTCCAAGGAGTTGATCTCCTTTGGAATGCTTTGTAATGTTTGTTGTCAAGTCTTTGTGACTTTGTGCATAATCATTACAAAAGGATCAATGCATATAAGTTTAGAATCTAACAGATTTCAGTAAATGACATGAATTTGGAATTCTTGCATTTTTAGTAAGGAATTGGGACTGTGAAAAGAGAATCGTTGAAGTTATGTTCAATTGATCTATTTCACAAAGTAAAGATCATAGACAAACATAGTATGCATACTTGGTGTGTGGCATGACTAGTGTTTAGAAAACATAGTGTACATGCTTGGAGCATGGGACAACTAGTGTTTTAAATTCAAGAATAAAGTTGATAGCTGAAACAGTATGCAATGAATAATGTGTAATCATATGGTGATAAATAAAAGGTGTTTTGTTTATATTCAGAGGTTTGAGACCATATTAGATTCAATTATTCTTGTGTTTCATTTTGCATGTTTTGACTTCCAGAATAAACTAGGTCATTCTTCCGGAATGACTAAGTTATTCAAAACCATCCACAGTCGGTCATATGTTGGAAGTAGATATGAATCAAGACTGTCATGAATTGGGTTTGTAGATGTCCAAGGTATGGGACATAGCCAAGAGGTGCTACAACATTCATGAGTGCTCATAAGTTATGAGTATTGGATTCAACCCACGCTCATTTGAATCACTTCATGGATTATATCACGAGTGATCATGAGACGATAATATCTTATATTCTTCAAACCTAGAGATATGAGTTGTTACTATAAGTTGGTTGTACATTGATTGCGCGAAAACGCATTGGTAACTCGATGTTATAAAACGTGCTTTTGTGTATGATTCAACAAGTAGTAGAACAAGCCATATGAGTCGAAGTTTATCCATTCCTTTTACGTTCGGGATAAAAGCGATATCTGTGGGCCCCTCGATGATTTGGTGATGACAAATGTAAGTGCTCGGCCGGGCCAGGACTGATTTGATTTGTTCAATTAGTCAGTCGTCATAAATCGGAAATCGGGAAACAACAAATGGACAGAGTGAATGATTTATAATCCATGTCTCAGTCCATATGATATCTAGAATGGAGGAATATATTATCCCTTATCTAATGGACAAGTCATTGACAAAGTTCAGAGATCATCGGCAAGGTCAGAGTTCGACGGAAGCTTTTGAGAGCTACGATTGCCAGTCGGTTCTTGAAGTCATTCGCAATAATAGTTTTAGACTTATCCAAGTGGGAGACTGTTGGATTAATGTCTAAGTCCATAACTATAATTGGTATGTACTTGACCCGACACGTCATGGTCCATTTGGGGTGCATGGCATCGGAACATTTGGATAGACCATTTATGAGGAAAAGACATTCTGTGACATATTAATATATTATAAGTTCTAATATATTAATATGAAATCATGTTATTTAGTTAGTATTGATCAAGAATTAATTTGGACTTAATTTAGTGATCAAAAAGAGACTAATTAAATATATGGGGTTGATTGTGTAAATCATTCATTCTCATATATGTGGGCTTGTGATCCAAGATTCCTTATGTTGGACTAAGTCCATGGGGTGACCCATGGATACTCCATGGAGGTTAAAACCCATTGAGCATAAGGAATGGGTAAAGTCATGAGTTACATGGTGTAACCCTAATAGCCACACTATATAAGAACCCCTTTAGTTCAAGAAATGGGCACTAGTGATACATATTTTGAGGGCTAACCAATTTGAACATATATGTCTTCTTCTCATGGTTATTCCAAGAGTTCATGATGTTGTGTGAACCATTTGAGGTGTCACACTTGGGTCACTAGGCTCTCAAGCTTCATGGAGTCAAGCAACAACAACAAGGTATGTATTCTATCTATTTTATTATCTTAGTATCAATGTTTTTGGTATGCTAGTTAGGATAATACCTTGGATAATCATATTTGCATGTATAATAGAGAAAACATAGATCCAAGGTATTTAGGGTTGCATGTACACTTAGGAGTGTTAGAATGCTCAAAACCCAACAAATCAATCATAGCACCGAACCGACTGAGCCAATCCATGCCTACAATCACGCATACCTCCCCCATGGGGATCAGAATCAAATCTATCGGAAAGGATACCCCGACAATCTCCAAGTCACACCCTCTATAAACTGAAGAAGCAGAAACCCTGTGCTCGTTGGCGATAGACACTCGCAACGGACACTCTAGCTCGCCCACATGCGCACTGAACTCCCTACTAAACGACTGAGATACGAAGGACCGACTCGCCCCCGAATAAAATAAGACCAAAGCAGGCAAGGAGTTCACTAAAAACATACCTAACCACAGGTACAACAGATAAGCATACAATAGATAAAGGAAAACGAGATAAAGGATAGAAACATACCAGCAACCACATCTGGTGCTTCTCTGGCCTCCTCCACTGTAAGCTGGAAGGCACGACCCTGAGCCTTCGGAGGCTCTGCCCTGACTGGCCTCCCATCCGTGATCCTCAAGGTAGCCGGTGCTGGGGCCTGCGCCGGTTTGGCGGCGAGTAACGGGCAGTTGGCCTTCAAATGGCCAACCTGATCACAATGGTAACATAACTTCATACTCGGTATCGGAACGGCCTGGCGACAATCCTTCGCATAGTGTCCCTCCTTGCCACACCTGTGGCACCATCTGCTGGCTCGACACACACCAAAATGACCCTTGCCACACTTCCCACAAGTGCGGCTCTGCTGACCCCTGGTCCTAGTATCAGCGGTCTTAGACCGCTTCGGCGCCGGCTGAGAATGTGTCGGGGCCGGCCGCTGCTCCCTCAGCTGCAGCTCAATCTCTAACTCTCGCCGTCTGGCGGCCTCCTGCAACTCCAGAAGAGTGTCACATCGCTGGGTAGATACAAACTGTCGGATATCAGTCTTGAGCATACTCAGATAACGGGTCATCTGAGACTGCTCGAAAGCAAACTCTGGACAGAACATCTCCCGCTCAGTGAATATACGGGTGATCTCCATCACCGACTCCCCATCCTGTCTCAAACTCAAAAACTCTTGTGCCAACCGCTCCCGCTCAACCCGTGGAATGTAACGGGCGCGGAACATATCCCTGAACTGCTCCCAAGTAACAGCAGCTCTCTGATCATCAGAGTACGACCCAGTCGCAAGTCTCCACCAGTCCTTGGCCCCAGACCTAAGCAGGTTCAGAGCACACCTGACCTTCTGGTCAGCAGGACACGAGCAGGTGAAGAAACACCCCTCCACATCTGAAATCCATCTCATAGCCTTGATGGGATCCTGCGTCCCATCAAAAGTAGGGGGCTTCGTGTTATCGAAGTCCTTGTACTGAAAACCTCTACCAACTCCTCCTCCTGCCGCTGATACAGCTGATGCAGCTGCTACGGCGGCTGTCTCTGAAAGGGCTGCATAGCGCTCATCAAAATACTCCACCATGGCGGTCTTAATCGACCCGAACGTCTCCAGTAACTGAGCCCGGAATGCAGCAGCAACCTCATCATGCAGGATCTCTCGAATCCTGGCATCCAACTCCTCTGTACCCATTTGCACCACCGGCTCGGGTGATGTCGGCCCCTCCTGGCCTCTGTCCCCTAATCCTGATCCCGAACCGGATCCTGCCACGAAGCGCCTCGTCATCACCGTTCTGAAACATATCACAAGATATCAGATAATCCATATAAATCACTGGGAACCAACTCCCTACTAACCCTAGGGATTGTGACTTACTTGACACGCGTATAGGTGTTGTGCTTTCAGTAGTTTGGGCCCCTACTACCTTCCACACCTACCCATATTTGTCTCAACTATTACCACAACACCCTAACAATATACACAACATGGCGAGCGCTCAACCCTCACCCTAGAGGAAAGATATACATCTCATAACTGGCCTCCCGGCCTTACTCAACCCTCCTATCCATGAAACTTCCACCAACCCTGCAACACTAGTGTATGCTGGCCATACATAACGATGGACCCTATAGACTTTTGAATATCCAATCCTACCCTAAGTTCCCAATCAAACAAGAACAGAACATAAGGCCAAAACAAACATTCTTAGGCTATAAGATCTTAATTATGTGCAACTGTGATGCATACACTAAGCAACTACAGTAATGATGTCAATTTCATATAAATGAAACCCTAGGCTAGCAGGCATCATGTAATCAGGCAATTTTATCATGCAATTCCTGAATATCCCTAGCCTAGTACTAACATGCTGTTCTATCATATCACATAATCAGATAACTTGTATGGTATTTTGGGGTCTGCTTACTGGCTCCTGCTAATCGTACGCCCTGCATCCTCCTTTATTTATTTTGAAAACCTTTTTGGAAAAAATCATTTTGAAAATCCTTTCCTTGATTTGAGTCTGGAGTTACACGAGTGTTCCTCCAATTCACTCAAACCAAGGCTTTGATACCAACTTGTAACACCCAAAAATTCAAGCCAATTTAAAACTTTTTAAGCAACCCAAAAGTCATTAGTTATTACAAACTTGTTTTCAAAATGTAAAATATCAGAGTGTTCCCAGAAACATAAACATAACAGGAGGAGCTGTAGGATCATGCCTTCGCCTTGCACCGATCCCCTGATGTACCTGAAACAATAAACTGAAACTGTAAGCCCGAAAGCTTAGTGAGTTACCCCCAAAATACCGATACACATACAGTCCACATAACCATGTCAGCAATATCATATCATAACAACTGAACAAAACAGCACATAACGGGTCCACAACCCTACAGACTGTAATACCCCCGAGCCCACAGTACGAGTCTCCCTCAGCCCGTAACTGGAATGCTCCCGAGCCCACAGTACTAGTCTCCCTTAGCCCGTAACTGGAATGCTCCTAGGGTTTGTTGGCTACGGCACGAAGCAGTACAACCTCAACCCATCCCATATAACAAACACATAACATAACCCCTGAGCATGCAATATTCATATAACAACACAGGTAGTCCTACATATCTACCTAACTGACATAACCACTAGCATGCTAAGCTAACTCGTACTCAACATAACCACTGTTAGGATAACATATCTAATGGGCCGGCCTTGGTGCCTTAGACCCCTTAATATAGTGAGGATAACTCACCTTGCCATTATCGTCTGAAACACGAAAGCTCAACTCCCGGATCACCAACACGAACCCCACCACCTATAGTTACCATAAAACTCTTTTTCATAAATCTCTAAATTACCGGAATACCCTCACAAGTCAACTGGTCAACCCTTGGTCCAAGTCCAAGTCCACAGTCAAAGTCAACAGTCCATGTTGACTCGACTCGTCGAGTGCAGTTCACCGACTCGTCGAGTCCTTCCTGAACTCGAGAAGTCGTGAAATCCTTGATCGGCTCGTCGAGTCCCCCTTTTACACGCTGAGTTCATACGTGTCCAAGACTTTAGGAGAAACCCTAGCCGACTCGCCGATTCTTCGAACGACTCGCCGAGTTTAAGGCAATCTTCAACAGACTCCCTGAGTTGTTAATCCAACTCGCCGAGTTCATGACCATCTTCAACGGACTCGTCGAGTTGTTCATCCAACTCGCCGAGTTCATGACCATCTTCAACGGACTCGCCGAGTTGTTCATCCAACTCGCCGAGTTGTTCATCCAACTCGCCGAGTTCATGACCATCTTCAACGGACTCGCCGAGTTGTTTATCCAACTCGCCGAGTCCTTGCAGTTCTTTATCCATGCAGATGCTTTTTAAGCCATGGCAAGGTTCCAGATTACAGATCCAAGCTTCTAAGGCATGTTTTTCACGTAAAGTTGCAAACTTTACGTGTATGCATGGCTAACAAGGCTCTTAATGGCAATTCTAAACCCTTAATGGAACTTCATGCTCAAGAGGGACCTCAATCATGACTAAGGCTGTAACTTTATGCTTATAGAATCCAAGGAGGGTCCAGATCTGGAGTTACAACTTCAGATCTAGCCCATAGCTCACCATATCAACTCAAAATCCACAAAACCCCAAAACTCAAATAAAAGAAAAGAGATCTAGAAGGAAAGGGAAGTAAAGATTGCACTTGATACCTCCAGAAGATGCTAGCTGAGGTAGTTCCTGCTTCCCACACTTCCTTGCTACCACTCCTTTGCTCTTCAAGCTTTTCCCTCCTAGCCAACCTTCTTTCCAAAGCTTAAGTCACACCAAGAAGAGTATCACACGAATTAGGGTTTCACTGAGCTCTCAAAGACTGTAAGGAGGCCAAAGGAGGCTGATGCTCCTTTAAATAGGGTGCTAAACCCCGGGATTTAGGGTTTCATCCGCCAGCTCCTACTCGCCGAGTTCCTTATTGGACTCGGCGAGTAGGTCACTTAAACGTGCGACCCAACTCGTTGCTACTCGACGAGTAGGGCAACCAACTCGCCGAGTAGCCCTTGAAAACAAGAAAATTCTTATATAACATCAATACCTGAGAATCGGGGTGTTACACTATCATTTGATAAACTATAATAGGTATAGTTTATGATGCACTACACAACAAGTTCACTACTAAAGGTTTCATTTACACGAAAAGGGTTTTTCATTCACTTCACGTAAATCTGTTAATGAGTAAATTGTGAGACATTCGCTTCATGTTACTTTTGAAGTAATGCACTATAAGTCCTGTATTGTAACCAGAGTCTCTTTGAGGGAGAGCGTGATAGTTGTGTATAGATCTATATTGGGATTGACACCCCACACCTTGCTGCTAGCTACAGTAGGGCCTTGAGGTCTACAGGTGACAAATTTCATAACATTTCTGACGCCTGAAGAACGTCGTTTCAGGCCATCTAAGTCATAGTATGGTTATAATAACTCACATAAAGTACTAACAACTCATAGGAATTACGCGAATTTCATTAAATCAAACGAGTTTATGTCAATTTAAACTTGCATTGTTTTACTATAAGTATGGAAATTACTTGTACATTTTGGTCTTTGGATTTAAGGCTGCAATTCACACTCTAAGGAAAATATTGGATTTTTCTGGAACAAACATTACTTTTACAAAGGAAAAGGTTTTCATCACTACATTCAAAAGCTTATGAACTCACCAACTTAATTGTTGACACTTTTTCAAACTACTTGTATTCTCAGGGAATAAATAAACAGGTAAATAAGCGCTTTTGAGGATGGGCCGTTAAGGCGTCAAACATTTCTTTTTTGTCGACATAATGTATTTGATTTGGAAACATGTAAACATATACTATTATGTAACTTTTTCAATTATATTTATGTTGGTTGTGTTTACTTTGATCTTTATTAAAATTGTTGGTATGATACTATACATGAAGTCCTCCACCCCCGGACGTTTCCACCATCATTGGTTTGGGGGTGTGACATATTGATACATTGGTCTTATTATGAGTTGATACTTTGGATGTTTTCAGACAAATGGTTTTATAATTATTAAATTAAAAATGAAATTTTTGGTCGTAAATTTTGGGATGTTACAAATGGGGACATTGCATCATTTAAGTGTGGGGTATGGGTTGAATATAGAAATACAAGCATACTGATAATAATTGAAAAAATGACTAGGATTTAAAAAAAATAGAAAGATTTGAAACAATAATCTAAAAACTGAATCTAGTTAAAAAATTGTAATATTATTATGTTGATACCTAGGTTGCTAATGTTGTGTGGGATGATCCGATGCAAGCTTTGAGGCTTAATTGAGCCAATACATGTTATAGTGTATTTGTTTTTTTTTCAAATTTTTTTTCAGCGAATCTATAGTAAAAGTAGCGATTTTTTCATAAAATAATTCAAAAAAACGTTTTGTTATCTCTAAGTATTTTTTTTATGCATTTTTATGACTTTTAGGGTTTTTTTTAGGGTTTTTTTGTTTTCCAAAGAACCTAAACCTATATATATATATATATATATATATATATATATACTATTATATAAAGCATATTCAATATTTCTTGAAATTTAAAAGTACTAGGTGTAAAACATGTATATTACACGGGTTGATTAAAAAGAAATTAAATATTAAAGTGTAAACAAATAAATATTTTTTAAAATAAAATTTTGAAATTAGAACTAAAGAAATGTATTAATTGCAATTTAATATCATATTTATGACATTTAATACTTTACATATATAAATATATAAATATTATATGACTTTTTAATTTTAAAATTTGAAAAACCTAAGAATTGACATGCAAATATTATTTATTTCAAAAATATCACAAAATGACAAATGTCAAAACTCATGAGAGATTGACATGTGGCAAAATGAATCTTCATTTATTATAGTTGATCACTATTTGAACATAATGTACAATAATATTAAGCTTGCAATGTACATGGTCTACTAAATGTATCTTACGATATTACCTTCTCTCTAGATGTTACCCTAATTTCCTTTACACACAACATCCAACATCAAACCACATCTCATATGTCTCTCTCCTTGGTCTCTTTAGTCTTCAACAGCCCTGTGTTACTACCAACTTCTTGACGCTGCCGATACAACCTAGAAGATTGTTGCACACCATTCCTTCCCTCATTCACCCTCACGATGTCAACCAGATGTTCTTCCCTCTAAACTGGATGGCCAATGCTTTGGAAATCCTCTATCAGTAGTGGAGTCCGCCACCCCTCTGTTATAAACACCGCCATCTCCTCTCTCTACCAGAAACCCTAACCCTAACCGTAATTCACCTCCACCACCGCCACCTGACTCTGGCAACATCACACACCATCCAGCAAAAATTAACCCCATATCAGGAACCACCAGCGCACCAACACCTGTTTCCACCAAACCTCCGCCTCACAACACCACCACAATTCATCTCTATCTCTACCTCTGTATAATCCCTTAATCTAAAGACGCATCATCAGTCATCGTTGCTAATAGCACCATCGTTCTCACATATATAGCCAATCGTTGACTAATCGACATCACTCTACTAATCTCTTTACGAAAAAAGGTAATGCTTTTCTTCTATCTCTGACTGTTTTCCCCTAAAAGTATATATTGTCTTTCGTTTTCATTTCTGAATAATAGTTCTTAATGATTGTTAAATTTCAATAGATTGTTCTAGACATTCTTCCCGATGGTTATTTGCTTATTTGATCTGTATATACATGGAAGGAGGATAACGGAGTTGGCAACATGTTTGTATTCATTTTTCTCTCTTCAACTGCTAATCCATCAACATTACGCTTTACTTATATATTATAAATGTAATGAAGATTAAGTTCGACAATAGTGTGTCAGTCATCTATTGAACATTCCATCAGATCTGGTAATACCTATTATTTATTTATTAAACATTATGTTTTTACAACAATAATTTTTTCATGTCTTTTTTGCTTCTCTGGTGAAAAGATCGATATCCATTTTATATATGCTTATCTATTTTTTAGTGCTTATCTTTAATTGTTTACCTTTGATACCATGAATTGATTTTGGACAAGTTTAATCATGGTTATGTTGTGTGACAGGTAACAAATGGGTGTCTGAATACATTATGCTATTTTTTGTGTTAACGTATTAAGCTGTTATGTCTTGATTAAGTGTTTATCATTTAATCCAGGTTATGGTGCTAATGGTGACAATTCATGTACAAAGCTGTCAGGTTCACCTCGAGAAGCCAATGCAAAAATCCAATCCAACTTAGATGTAAGTAAATATCTTTATTTATGCCCCCGTTTATATTACAAAGTTTATTAAAGTTGTTGTTTGATTGGTATAAACCATTACAAGGAGCAAATGAAGAATTTGCAGGAGAGGAAAGAATAGGTACATCAAAGTCCTCATGAAATTACATAATTTAGTTTTCAGCCACCTTCAATTGATTTCATGGAGAAATTTCAGAAAGTGTATAAATCCCATATTTTTTTGGCAACTTTGTTAGTTTTGCTAGTAATATAGAATGCTATGAATATAGGTTGCAGAAGACTATAAATTGGCACCAACACGATAAATAACACCGCCTAAGTAGTAATCAGAATAGTGAGTATAAGGCCCCAATGCCAGTGAAACAACATCATCAACAATAAGGACTACAATCGATGCATAATCATCCTTACATGCCACACCAGCAACAAAAATGCATACTATCTAAAATGGTATGTCAAGAACTTATATATTATATGGTAAGTAAATACCATTAATATATATATATATATATATATATATATATATATATAACATGAAACCTCCTAAAATATTGTCCATGCTTAAGAAGCTACTGGACCAATAATATATATATATATATATATATATATATATATATATATATATATATATATATGAAAGCTTACAAAACGTTCAGGGGCTGTTTGAATTTATGACTTCTATAAAATTGACTTTTTAGTTTGAGTATCTTTTTTCACTTCACTTTTTCTTTTTATATTTAATTATAGCATCACTAATACAAACTCTCCCTTGCTAAATTTGAGTCCTTTCCATTTTAGACTTAAAAATCGTTATATTAAGGTAAAATATGTCTATTTAAAGCAATAACGTTGTGCCATTGTAAAGCTAAACAAATGTCAATTTGAAGCTTAAAAAACGTTTAATTTGAAGCTTATAAAGATGTCATTCTAAAGAGATAAAAGTGTTTCATTTTTAAGCTAAAAAAACTTATATTTTAAAGCTTACAAAACCGTCATTTTTAAGCTTAAATAATTGTCAATTTGAAGCTTTAAACGACGCCATTCTAAAAAGTTAAAAAAAATTCATTTCGTAAAGTAAAAAATCTGCCATTTGAAAGCTTACAAAACCATCATTGTAAAGCTTAAAAAATGTAATTTTAAAGCTTATAAAGCTGTCATTCTAAAGGGTAAAATTTTTTTGCCATTTAAAAGATTAAAAATTATCATTTTAAAGCAAAAAACCCTTGCCATTTAAAAGATTAAAAATTCTCATTGAAAAGTAAAAACTACCATTTCAGCTCCTAATTTACTCTACACAATTGCAACATTGTACTTTTAAGTTTTTCCATATAAGGACATTATACTTTGAATCTTCAAAGTACAATACTATAATCTGAAGAAATGAATGGAAAGTATGTGTAGCACCTGATTCTTGGTACGTATTCCTTCCTAAGTATTTTGCATTTTTGGCCTTGGACTCGGCGAGTTGAAGGACCAACTCGCCGAGTACAAGCGGGACGGGACGCGAGATTTAAGTGATGGACTCGACGAGTCGGGTCCTGGACTCGGCGAGTAGACGCTGTCTGGACAAAAACCCTAATACGAGGGTTTGCACCCTATTTAAACAATGTTATGTCGGCCACAACGTCCCTTATGCTCCCAAAACACCTCTCATTGAAACCCTAGCCGTTATTGAAACAATCTAAGCTTTGTTGGTGGATTTTGGTGCTTGTGGTCTTAAGAAGGAAGGAGAAAAGCTTGAGGAAGCAAGTAGAGACCAAGGGAACCCGAGTTTGTGCACCTTCTACAGCTCATTGAAGGTAAAAAGTTGTAACCTTGCTCATTCATTTGTTAGATCCCTCTTTTGGGAGATTTAGGGCTTTTATAAGCCATTTTTGGTGGCCAACCATGTTTGCAAACATGGTTGGGGTTTAAGCTTCTGAATCAGATCATTAAAGGAGTCACTAGGCAGATTTGGGTTGCTTTTGCACCCATGAAAGGTCCCATGTACCATAGGAGCTTGTTTTATGTCTTTTTTAAGCTCAAAGTCCCATGCAAGCATGTAAAGTTTGTAACTTTACGTGCTAGATCGATTGTAGAAGCTTGAATCTATCTTTTGATCAAAGGTTGTACATCAGAAATCGAGGATTTAGAGTGTGGATGTGACCGACTCGGCGAGTCCGAGGCTTTGAGCCCCATATATGTTGAGGGTCAAAGGAACCCATTTGAGTGTTAGAAGGTTGTAATCGGACAGAAAGAGTTACCCAATGTATTGGACGTGATTTTAGACCTGGAGTTCATGGGACTCGGCGAGTGCTAGAACAGACTCGGCGAGTCCAAGGCAATCTTCTTAAGGATGAAGATGAACTCGACGAGTTGTTCATCAACTCGGCGAGTTGAGGACAGAACTTGTTCATCAGATGAAGGTGAACTCGACGAGTTGTTCATCAACTCGGCGAGTCGGATGAGTTTTCATGTGATGTTCATATGAGAGAAGAACTCGTCGAGTTGACGGCCCAACTCGACGAGTGGGATCATGGATGAGGACGAGTAAAGGGTGAGGGACTTGGCGAGTTGACGGTCCAACTCGGCGAGTCGGGTCAACTTGAAGTTGACTTTGTCTGGACTTGGACTGACCCTGTTTAGGGTTGTACTTGTTGTGGGTTGACCTGAAGGTCGTCGTGTAGGGATCGAGGAGTCGAAAGGAGTCGACTTGTGCGCCAAGGAGAATTCAAACACTGCACGACATTGAGGTGAGTTACCTTCCAGTAAGGGTGGGTCTAAGGACACAATGCCGGCCCACCAAAGAGGAGTATTTAAAAGATGATTGTCTTTGTGATAATTATCTTGGTCTGGTTACGTGTTTTGGTTATGAGTTATATTTGTATGATATGTTACGTGTATGTTAGGGATAGTTCCCTGACATGTAGCACCTGGTTCTTGGTACGTATTCTTTTAATTTAATCTCTTAATAGATTGCATTTTTGGCCTTGGACTCGGCGAGTCGAAGGACTAACTCGCCGAGTAGAAGCGAGAAGGATCGCGGGTCTTAAGTGATAGACTCTCCAAGTTGGTTCCCGGACTCGGCGAGTAGACCCTGTTTGGACAAAAACCCTAATCCAGGGGTGTGCATCCTATTTAAACACCTTAACTCGGCCTCCTTCGTCCCATTTACTCCCAGAAGACCCCCATAGCAAACCCTAGCCGTTATTGAAGAATTTTAAGGCATTTGGAGTGATCTTGGTGATTTTGTGGTTCAAGGAAGAAGGAAAAGCTTGAAGGATCAAGAGGAGGCTTGAGGGATTCAGTTGTGAGCATCATTTGCAGTCTTCAGAAGGTATAAAGTCTATACCTTGCTCTTTCATTTGTTAAATCCCTCTTTGGGAAGATTTAGGGCTTTTATGAGCCATTTTGGTAGCCAACCATGTTTTCAAATGTGGTTGGGGGTTTGAGCTTCTGAATCACATCATTTAAAGAGTCCCTAAGCAGATGTGAGTGGCTTTTGCACCCATAAAAGGTCCCATGCACCCTAGGAGCTTGTTTTATGTCCTTTTGAACTCAAAGTCCCATGCAAGCACGTAAAGGTTGTAACTTTACGTGCTAGATCGATTGTAGAAGCATAGATCTATCTTTTGATCAAGGGTTGTACATCAGAAATCGAAGATTTAGTGAGAGGAGGTGACCAACTCGGTGAGTCCATTCACGGGACTCGGCGAGTGCATGGTCCTGTCCATATCAGTTGAGGGTCATAAGGACCCAGTTGAGTGTAGAAAGGTTTCAGGAAGGTCACAGGGGGTGACCCAACGTTCTGGACTAAGCCATTGTGCTGGGAATTCATGGGACTCAGCGAGTGCATGAGCGTACTCGGCGAGTCCAAGGCAATCTCCTTAGAACTCGGCAAGTTGTTCATCAACCCTTAGTATAGAGATCAGTTTCTAACTTGCATGACTTTGAACAGGGGGTGACCCAACGTTCATGACTTTGACTTTGACTTTGACTTGACTTGGTTGGGGGTAAAATGGTCATTTTACCCTAAGTATAGAGATCAGTTTCTAACTGAGTATTATGGGGTTGTAACCGGAGGATTTCCGGAGCAGCAGCGGACGGAGGTTTCCCGCACAGATTATCAGCGACTACTTGTACGAGGTGAGTTACCTTCCAGTAAGGGTGGGTCTGCATCCACAATGTCGGCCCACCAATGAGGAGTATTAGAAGATGATTGTCTTTGTGATAATTATCTTGGTCTGGTTATGCGTTTGGTTATGAGTTATATCTGTATGATATGTTACGTGCATGATAGGGATAGTTTCCCTGATAGTGGTCCCTAGGACCGAGGGGTAGGTCAGTACCCGGATATGCCTGACTGTATGCTTATATCTTGTATTGTATGCTAGTGGTAGGGGTGGAATAGTCCCCAGTTACCGGTTGAAAGATACCGATGAATGGTTACCGGTTGAAAGATACCGAAGAATGGTTACCGGTTGAAAGATACCGATGAATGGTTACCGGTTGAAAGATACCGATGATATTGTATGGTATGTGGTATGATGGGGGAACTCACTAAGCTTTGTGCTTACGGTTTCAGTTTTTGGTTTCAGGTACCTCTTCGTCTAAGGGGAAGGAGCCGGCGGCGTAGCATGGCATCACACACACATATGATTTTCCGCATGGTGTTTTCTGGGATTGTACTCTGATATGACAATTGTTTATGTTGTGGGTTTCAAACACGATACTTGGTTTCTGAAATGACGTGTTTATACAATATTTTCTAATGAATGTTTGATGAATTAATTAATCAAAAATGAAATTTTTGGGCTTGAATTTTGGGATGTTACAAGTTGGTATCAGAGCCCTAGTTTGAGGGATTCGGACACACCCTCGGGGGTGTCTGGACTCAAACTGAGGGGCTAAGAGATTTTTGCAATAAAATGGTTTTCTAAAAATCTAAACGGAAGGATTTTAAGAAAGACAAAGTGTGTGATGCATGCGACCGGCCGGGCTCAAGTAAGTTTTCCCCAAGATACACATACATGTTATGTTATGCTATATGGCTTTGATTCAGAACTGCATGCTAGAATAGGACTAATGATCTAGGAAGATGCCTTGTGTGCCTGATATATGATTCTTATAATAGCATGCTTGTTAGGGCTAAGGATCTAAGAGGATGCCTTATATGCCAGTTGTATGAGCTGTATACTAGGGCTGTTTAGTCAGCAGTAGGATGGCCTGTATAGGTTATGCCTGATTTGGTTACTCGAATCAAGGAGGGCCAAGATGGAACCAGGGAACTTGGAAAGTGTGTTAGATCTCTCGAGTATATGTATGATCCTGACATTTATGCGTGTACTTTCAGCATGGTGACCACACGACATGGAGCAGGAGGTTCCGGATCAGGATCAGGATCGGGATCAGGCTCGGGTGCAGGATCCGAGCAGGTTGATGACGGGTTGTGCGAGTTCATCGCGTCTGAGATCACGAGAGGCATCCTTGAGTCGACCCCTATCATCTTCGGGTCGATCAAGGAGGGGATTGTTGAGCTGATGAAGGATCGCCTCCGAGCATTCAGGAGTGATATGGCGTCTAGCCAGGTGGGTACGCGCACACTGTCCTTCAAGGACTTTCGTGGGAGTGGTGCGTCGGATTTCCATGGGGTGAAAGACCCCATTGCTACCCGGAGATGGATCGCAGACATTGAGTCTGCGCAGCTGACGATCTTCTGCCCGGAGGGGTCGAAGGTGAGGTATGCAGCAGGTTGCTTGCGAGACAGGGCCCGAGATTGGTGGGAGTCTGTTGGTGACTCATTGGGAGCCTCGGCTGTTGAGGCTATGACCTGGTCAGACTTTGTGACCAGATTCAGGGCGGAGTTTGCGCCAGCTGTGGAGCTTCATCGGCTGGCCAGGGAGTTCTTGGATATGAGGCAGACTACGGAGACTATGGCAGAGATCACCGCCAAGTTCCGAGAGAGGGCATTGTTGGTGCCCCAGTATGCGGGAGATGAGGATATGAGGAGGACCCGCTACCACGACATGCTACGAGATAACATTCGGGAGCATGTTAGTTTTTCAGCTTGCCCTACCTTGGATTCCATGATTGCCAGGGCTAGGGCTAGGGAGATTGATCTGGAGCACGTCCAGAAGAGGAAGGCAGTGGAGGGGCTAACAACTGGGGCTTCGGGGAAGAAGCCCAAGGGATCCGATGGTAGGCCGAAAGGCCAGGCAGGACGGGACCGCTGTGGGAAATGTGGTCGGTCACACGAGGGAGCTTGTCGCACTGGGCCGGGTTCGGGCTGCTATAAGTGCGGCAAGGTTGGGCATTTTGGCAGGGATTGTACTGTCCCCGCCCCACAGTACAGACGAGAGATCTGATTTGCTTCCACTGCAATCAGAGGGGCCACAAAAGGCCCAACTGCCCGAGATGGACAGCAGCGCCAGCAGCGGCGCCGGTCTCAGGGACGACGCGGGTTACAGATGGCCGGAAGGTCAAGGCAGAGGCTCCAGTGGTGCGGAGCCGAGCGTTTCAGCTGACAGCCGAGGAGGCACGCGCTGCACCTGATGTGGTGACGGGTATGATTCTTTCCCTCTGATTTATTGTTATGATGTTTATGTTATTGATATGCGCTCTGTTTAGGATCGTTCCATGTGAACGGCATCCCAGTTCAGGTGTTGTTTGATTCGGGCACTACCCGATCATTTGTTTCTCTTGCGCTCAGCAAGAGATTTCCGAGTCTTCGGGCATGTTGGATTTCCCTCTAGAGGTAGAGATTGCAGACGACCGTTCGGTGCAAGCATCGACGGTATTCCGAGATTGTGTGCTGAGATTATTCGAGGAGCGCTACCTGGTGGATTTAGTTCCCATACCTTTGCGGGGGAACAAGGTCATTATTGGCATGGATTGGTTGAGCCCCAATGGGGCAGTTATCGACTGCGCGCAGCAGTTGGTACGGATTAGGACCCCAAGTGGGGGAGAGCTGGTGATTCAGGGCGAGAGGCCACAGCAAGGACCAACTTTATGTTCGGCAGCGAGAGCTAGGCGTTACCTTCAGCAGGGTTGCGCAGGTTATGTCACCTATGTTATGGATACCCAGGAGGCGGGTAGGACTACGGTGGACGATGTGCCCGTGGTACGAGAGTTTGCGGACGTATTCCCCGAGGAGTTGCCTGGGATACCTCCGGAGCGACAGGTCGTTCAGGATCGACCTAGTCCCTGGTGCGGCTCCGATAGCCAAGGCACCGTATCGGTTGGCTCCTCCTGAGATGCAGGAGTTGTCTACACAGCTTCAGGAGCTGTTAGACAAGGGTTTCATACGACCGAGCAGTTCACCCTGGGGAGCCCCGATTCTGTTTGTGAAGAAGAAGGACGGGTCGCATCAGATATGTATAGATTATCGGGAGCTGAATAAGGTAACGGTGAAGAACCGCTACCCACTTCCGAGGATTGATGACCTCTTTGACCAGCTACAGGGAGCATCTTGGTTCTCCAAGATTGATTTGCATTCGGGGTATCATCAGATGAGGGTCAGAGAGGAGGATGTGCAGAAGACTGCGTTTCGGACGCGTTATGGCCATTATGAGTTTGTGGTGATGCCATTCGGGCTCACCAATGCTCCTGCCGCGTTCATGGACCTCATGAACCGCGTGTGTAGACCGATGTTAAACCGGTCGGTGATAGTATTTATTGATGATATATTAGTTTACTCCAAGACGCGAGAGCTGCATGAGGAGCATTTGCGGGAGGTTCTGGAGACTTTGAGGAGGGAGAACTTGTATGCTAAGTTCTCCAAGTGTGAGTTCTAGTTGCGCGAGGTGCAATTTCTTTGGCACCTTGTCAACCAGAATGGGATTTCGGTAGATCCGGCCAAAGTGGAGGCCGTGATGAGTTGGGAGGTTCCGAGGTCTCCATCTGAGATTCGGAGCTTTCTAGGATTGGCAGGCTACTATCGGAGATTCATTCAGGACTTCTCCAAGATAGCAGTTCCGCTCACCCGACTGACTAAGAATTCGGTGGTGTATCTGTTGGATAAGGTGTCTAAGTCCATAACTATTTCTGGTATGTACTTGACCCGACCCGGCATGGTCCATTTGGGTTGCATGGCACCATGCAATTGGATAGACTAAATGAGAGAAATAATACTTGTGGTTTATTAATATATTATAAGTTCTAATATATTAATAATATTATTTAATTAGTTTGATCAAGAATTAATCTTAGAATTAATTAAGTGGTCAAAAGATAACTAATTAAATATATGGGTTGATTATGTAAATTATGCATAACTTATATAGTGGGCTAAAAGGCTCCATGGATAATCAAGTTGGGTTTAATCCATTGGATGCTCCATGGAGGCTTCATGGGAGTTACAAACCCATGGGTCATGGAAATGAAGAGTCATGACACATTAGGGTTTACATGGTGTAACCCTAGATGTGTCAACACTATATAAAGGACCCATGCTCCACCAAAATTGGTTGCACAAAGAAACAAGAGGGTTAGAGCCGATTTTTGCAACTGAAAGATTCTCTCCAAGTTTATTCCTTTGTATTTGGTGTTGTGTGAAGCATTTGAGGCATCACACTTGGGGTGCTAGGCTCAGAAGGTTTCAAGGATCAAAAGCAACAACAAGGTATGTAGTTCTATCTTTCATTCAAGTTAAAATTGTTCCCCATGTATGCTAGATAGGATCATAACCTTGGAAATCAACTTTGCATGAAAAATTAAACAAACATAGATCCAAGGTTATTAGGGTTGCATGCACACTTAGGAAGTGTTAGAATGCTCAAAACCCATCAGTGGTATCAGAGCCTAGGCTTGTTTGTTTGTTATTTGTGCAAAATTGTTGGAAAAAAGTCGATATTGTGCAATCTGCCTGCTGAACTCGCCGAGTCCATGGGAGGACTCGCCGAGTTCATGTGTAAATTCATCCTACTCGCCGAGTAGGTTCGTGCACTCGACGAGTAGGAGCCTCAGAATGCAGATTTTCGACTTTTGTTGCTGGAAATGGACTAGAAACATTACCCTAAACTATTTTGGTGTTTTAAAACTTGTTTTAGTTAGTGTAATGTTTATGCTAATCCATTTACAATAACAATTATCAAAATTATAAGTTTTTAAGTGTAATTTATGATTCTTGAAAGTGTTCATAATCATGTTCTTGAACTTATGAAGATTAGATGATCATAGGAATTCTTTGTAACCTACTTGGTAGTTTAATTCTTGATCATAATGTGTTTTAATGGAGTCCATAACTTGTCCTCAAGTTATGGAAAACCAAAAGTCACACTTTTATTAAAGCCATTAAAAGAACACAAGAGTTATTAAAATGAAGAGTCTTCATTTTAATACTCTAATAAAATCATAAGTTATGAGAAATGAAAAGTTTTGAAAGTTTACAAAACTTGCCCTCAAGTTTTGGAACAAGTAAAGTCATATTAAAAACTTTAGTTCCAACCCTTAGAATTTTAAAAGTTAAAATTCAACCCTTATACTTTATAATATTATAAGTTTAATAATATATATATGTATAAGATCAAGTCGTCTTACCGCTAGTACGCCTCATTCACGAAGCCGGTCTATAAGGGGGGTATAAGGTTGTTGCCTATAAAATGGCAACTTAATGGGTGTCCACTCTCACCCACCGCTTCCTTGACTGGTGGAGGGTCGTTAGCCGAACGGGTAGGACAGTGACTTATAAATTCTCATTAAAAGTATGATGAATATTATAAAGTAATTAAATGTTTTATAAATTCCCAATCTTAGTTACTTTAGAAAAAATGTGAATAAGGTGCTAATCCATGAAATTACACTTTGCACCTTGTTTAAGTCGTTGGTGGAGCGTGTGTGGTTTACGGCACACTAACTTGGACTTAACAAGGTAGGCAAAGGGTGACTTAAAGTTTTTCATGAGGTCGGAAGGAGCGCGTGTGGTTTACCGGCACAACGATTAAGTGAAAAACATTAAGGGTACCAAGTAATTTGCATGGTTACTTCACACCTTGTTTTGTGATCCTCGGTATCCCAGTCACAAAACATGAAGGGCACACTCGAGATTGAAACATGCCATTGAAAAGTTCAATGAATCTCAAAGAATCTAGGAATTTCTAAAAACCAAATAAAACCTAATAATTTATATTTCGTTTTTCATGGTGGAAATTGGTGAATCGTCATTCACCTACCTTTCAAATATGTTATAACTTGGATTACGGCATCCCTCTTCTAGGTTATAATATATTGTGATTCGATCCTAGACTTAATATTACATTTGGGTGTTCTATTAAGGACTTTCTCTATATCTAAACTAAACTTGTTTTCTTCTTTTCAGATGTCTTCCAACAATGCTACTCCTGAACCTTTGTGGGAAAGTCATCTTTGATGGATCCAACTTTACTGACTGGATCAGAAACATCAGGATGGTCACACGATACGAGAACAAGGAATATGTTCTCGACAAGGAGCTTAAGGTGCCTGAGCCAACTGCTACTCCTGAGGAGTTTGCTGAATATGAGGCACATGAAAGAGATGCTACCAAAGTGGCATGCATCATGATGGCCACTATGACAGCTGAGCTCCAAAAGTCCTATGAGGACTACTATCCTTTTGAGATGCACCGGGATTTGATGGACCGCTACCATCAGAGTGCTCGTCAAGAGCGATATGAAATCACCTCCTCTATGATCACAACCCGAATGAAAGATGGTGAACCCATCACAAGCCACATGCAGAAAATGCAAAGGTATGTGGACAGATTGATGAAGTTGAATGTGAACTTCCCTGAGGAGTTAGCAATAGATATTATTTTGCACTCCTTACCTTCGTGTTATGATCAATTCTGCATGACATACCACATGAATAAGGAGGAAGTTACACTTAGAAAACTTCAAGGACTCCTAAAGACCGCAGAATCAGGTCTTAAAGGTAAGTCGGTTGTGACCACTCCTACTACTACTCCAAACTCAGCACTTGTCCTGGCAATCGGGAAAGGTAGAGGGAAGAAGAGAAAGAACCCTTCGAAGGGTACCAAGGGTAAGACCCTTGATGGCTCCTCTTCTAGCGGAACCAAGAAAGGTTTCGTTACACCTTCTTCTGATCCCAAAGAGGCTGAATGCTTCTACTGTCACGAAAAGGCGCACTGGAAGCGTAACTGCCCAAAGTACCAACAAGATTTGAAGGATGGGAAAGTGAAACCCAACCATGCAGGTATTTACACTATCTTATCTAATAATTCACTCTATTCCAACTCTTGGGTCCTTGATACCGGTTGCGGTATTCATATTTGTTCTAAATTGCAGGGACTAAGAAGAAGTGAGAATGTGGAGCATGGAAAGATCAACTTGATCATGGGGAATAGGAAAGTTTCACCTGTCACCAAGATTGGAGTTTATACTTTATTGCTTAGTAGTGGATTTACTTTAGATTTGAATAAATGTTGTTATTCGCCAGAAATGGCAAGAAATGTTATTTCCTTTCATGCTTTGTACAAACAAGGTTTTATCTTTTCCTTTGATAATGAAATTGGTGGAATAAATGCTTTCTTTAATAATGTGTTTTATTAAAGCATTTCCTTTCGTGCTTTCTTTAATAAAACGTGCGGTTGTGTGTAATTTAACAAGTAGTAGAACAAGCATATGAGTCGAAGTTTATCTGTTCCTTCTTGGATTAGAAGCTGATATCTGGGCCCCTCGATGATTTTGTTTTGACCCATGTACCGGGCCCGGTCAGAACTAAGTTGATGTGTTCAATTAAGTTCTATGTCAAACAAATCGGAAATCGGGAAACAAACTGCTGGACAAAAGTAAGACATTGTTCCATGTATTTGTCCGGCTGATATCTAGAACAGAGGATTATATGATCACTTATCTGAAATGGCGTACCATCATCGTCTCAGTTCCGAGAAACCTTGAAAAGAGCTACGATTGCCGATCGGTTCATGAAGTCATACTTGCAGTAATAGTTATTAGACTTATCCAAGTGGGAGACTAAATGATAAGGTGTCTAAGTCCATAACTATTTCTGGTATGTACTTGACCCGACCCGGCATGGTCCATTTGGGTTGCATGGCACCATGCAATTGGATAGACTAAATGAGAGAAATAATACTTGTGGTTTATTAATATATTATAAGTTCTAATATATTAATAATATTATTTAATTAGTTTGATCAAGAATTAATCTTAGAATTAATTAAGTGGTCAAAAGATAACTAATTAAATATATGGGTTGATTATGTAAATTATGCATAACTTATATAGTGGGCCAAAAGGCTCCATGGATAATCAAGTTCGGTTTAATCCATTGGATGCTCCATGGAGGCTTCATGGGAGTTACAAACCCATGGGTCATGGAAATGAAGAGTCATGACACATTAGGGTTTACATGGTGTAACCCTAGATGTGTCAACACTATATAAAGGACCCATGCTCCACCAAAATCGGTTGCACAAAGAAACAAGAGGGATAGAGCCGATTTTTGCAAGTGAAAGATTCTCTCCAAGTTTACTCCTTTGTATTTGGTGTTGTGTGAAGCATTTGAGGCATCACACTTGGGGTGCTAGGCTCACAAGGTTTCAAGGATCAAAAGCAACAACAAGGTATGTAGTTCTATCTTTCATTCAAGTTAAAATTGTTCCCCATGTATGCTAGATAGGATCATAACCTTGGAAATCAACTTTGCATGAAAAATTAGACAAACATAGATCCAAGGTTATTAGGGTTGCATGCACACTTAGGAAGTGTTAGAATGCTCAAAACCCATCAATGTCATCGCCTATGCGTCGAGGCAGCTGAAGCCTTACGAGGCCAATTACCCGACGCATGATTTGGAGTTGGGGGCTGTAGTATTCTCCCTCAAGATTTGGCGTCGTTACCTCTATGGGGTTCGTTGTACGATTTACACGGACCACAAGAGTTTGAGGTATCTCATAGACCAGCCAAATCTGAATATGAGGCAGTGTCGGTGGCTTGATGTGGTAAAGGATTACGATTGTGAGATCCTCCACCATCCGGGGAAGGCCAATGTCATGGCCGATGCGCTTAGCCGCAAGGCAGCGCCGATCAGGGATATCTGTCTGAGGATGACAGTGGTGACTCCGCTTCTGGAGCGGATCCGGGAGGCTCAGCAGGAGGCTATGAAGGAGGAACATCGGAAGAGTGAGCGGATTGTGGGACAGGTTTCCTCCTTCGATTATGATAGCCGAGGGTTATTGACCCTTCACCGTAGGGTGTGGGTCCCTTATCATGGAGGCGTGCGCCAGGTCCTGTGATGCATGGGCCAAAAGTTTGAACCTTTACGTGACTTTTGAGTGCTATAAGGTTAGATATACTAGTTGTTGAAGCAGATCTGACCTCAGAAGGTCGTTTGAGTGTTGCCATGGAAGGAACTCGCCGACTCCATAAGGGGACTCGACGAGTCGAGTCGGGTTGACCCGCGATTCATGACCAGTGGTGACTCGTCGAGTGGAAGGTTCGCTCGGCGAGTCGAGTGAGGTTTAGATAGACCCAAAGGACACGCTTGGACTCGCCGAGTCACCTATGTGGACTCGACGAGTCTGGTCAAAGTTTACCGTTGACTTTCGTTGACTTTTAGGGTCCAGTCAATGTTTGGACTTTTGAGCCATTGGAGGGGTAAAATGGTCTTTTACCCTCCTGAGAGAAGTCAGAGAGGGAATAGCCTAGCCTTAGAGAGTTGTATTGATGAGAGTAATTATTTTATGTGATTAGGCGGAGGCTAGATCAGTATTTCCGAGTTCGAGATTTACCGAGTTACCCGAGGTGAGTCTTCTCACTATGCTTTACCTAGAGTGATAATTAGAGTTATGTGTCAGAATATCTTGTATGTTATTTATATGATGTGATGCACTGCATTATTCTATGTGATTTATGTTGTGTGTATGATTCCAGAGCTTACTGAGTTAGGACCAGAAGGTCCACAGAGTTAGGACCAGAGGGTCCACAGAGTTATAGCCTCTAGTGGCTAATATGTGTTGTTGGTGGTATTTTGGGGAACTCACTAATCATTTATGCTTACAGTGTTATGTGTTATGTGTTTCAGGTACTAGTGACGATCGCGGGAAGGCGCCGACATGATCCGTACACACAGTCCGAGGATTTTATTTGTGATCTTGGGATATGTTTTATTTGATGACAATTGTTGAACATGAGATTTGAGAATGTTTAAATGATAATCATGTTGTTTGAAAAATGAAAAATTGTTTTGAAAATTTTACGTCGTTACATGACACAAGCAACCACCCCATGCCCACTCAATGACCAGCCCTTGTCCTTCCACCATACCTGGTCATTTCATTGTCCTTTCCCACCATTTTTCCAGCCACACTCTTGGTCAAAGGCTAGAAACCCTTACCCCTCCTCACATTTCTCTCATTCTCCACCAAAGAACAAACTCCATTCTCTCTCACTTCTCTCTCTAAATTTCGAGATTTCAAGGTTGATTTTCAAGTTCTCCATCTACTTTTGGTAAGTAATATTATCCTTCATATGATTATTCCACCTCTTTCTACTCAAATCATAGGTTTCTTACACAAACTTCATCATATTTGTGTTAGTTCTTCGAATCTTCAAGCAACCTTCTAAGTGTTCTTGAGTTGAACACTACCTTTCTTCAACATCCACCCACTGAAATCACACAAGGTGGGTTCATACCCCTATCTTTTCATGTTTTTCTTAAGTTTTAAGGGGGGGAATACAAGTTAAAATACCAAGAACACAACTAAACTCACCCAACAACTTTCATCAGAAAAGTTTAACTCCATTCACGGACTGTTTTGGTCAACTTAAACATTTTAGTTTTCAAAACTGTATTAGGTGCAAATATTACAGTTTCATACCTTTAAAATGATAATTTGCACATCACCATAATCTACAATTTATGGTGATTTTTACAAAACTGCCTATCATTTGAAGAACAAATCCGGACCAGTCTGTAATATGGGCTTTTTCACACAAGTGGGAAGTCACTAAAAATCATAATAAAATTTATGAACAAACAAGACACATTTTCCAAACTCTCAGAATTTACAGATTCTGATTTGGACTCTTGATGATTTTTCTATAAATCTTCTAAGAACAGGAATAGAAATGTTAACACTAGAAAAATGTTATCTATTCATTCACAACTTGTAACTTGTTGAGCAAGGTGTGTATCATTATGTGCATATATGTGTTATATTATATATCATTTTGTCTTGGTAAATAGACATACAGCAGAAAACAAATGGATTTTTACCTTCACAAAGATAGTAATTTATTTAAAATAAACAAAGTTTATATCCATTGCACTCAAACATTTTGATAAACCATTGTAAGTATAGTTTATGTTCACTACTACTGCTATCTGTAACACCCAAAAATTCAAGCCAATTTAAAACTTTTTAAGCAACCCAAAAGCCATTAGTTATTACAAACTTGTTTTCAAAATGTAAAATATTAGAGTGTTCCCAGAAACATAAACATAACAGGAGGAGCTGTACGATCATGCCTTCGCCTTGCCGTAATCCCCTGATGTACCTGAAACAATAAACTGAAACTGTAAGCCCGAAAGCTTAGTGAGTTACCCCCAAAATACCGATACACATACAGTCCACATAACCATGTCAGCAATATCATATCATAACAACTGAACAAAACAGCACATAACGGGTCCACAGCCCTACAGACTGTAATACCCCCGAGCCCACAGTACGAGTCTCCCTCAGCCCGTAACTGGAATGCTCCCGAGCCCACAGTACGAGTCTCCCTTAGCCCGTAACTGGAATGCTCCTAGGGTTTGTTGGCTACCGCACGAAGCAGTACAACCTCAACCCATCCCATATAACAAACACATAACATAACCACTGAGCATGCAATATTCATATAACAACACAGGTAGTCCTACAGATCTACCTAACTGACATAACCACTAGCATGCTAAGCTAACTCATACTCAACATAACCACTGTTAGGATAACATATCCAATGGGTCGGCCTTGTTGCCTTAGACCCCTTAGTATAGTGAGGGTAACTCACCTTGCCACTGTCGTCTGAAACTCGAAAGCTCAACTCCCGGATCACCAACACGAACCCCACCACCTATAGTTACCATAAAATTCTTTTTCATAAATCTCTAAATTGTCGGAATACCCTCAGAAGTCAACTGGTCAACCCTTGGTCCAAGTCCAAGTCCACAGTCAAAGTCAACAGTCGATGTTGACTCGACTCATCGAGTGCAGTTCACCGACTCGTCGAGTCCTTCCTGAACTCGAGAAGTCGTGAAATCCTTGATCGGCTCGTCGAGTCCCCCTTTTACTCGCCGAGTTCATACGTGTCCAATGTTGGATTAATATCTAAGTCCATAACTATAATTGGTAAGACTTGACCCGACCTGGCATGGTCCATTTGGGTTGCATGGCATCATGTATTTGGATGGACTATAATGAGAGAAATAACACTTAAGGTTTGTGAATATATTATAAGTTCTAATATATTAATAAGATTATTTAATTAGTATTGATCAAGAATTAATCTAGGATTAATTAAGTGATCAAAAGAAGACTAATTAAATATATGGGTTGATTGTGTAAATCATTCATTCTTATATATGTGGGCTTGTGATCCAAGATTCCTTATGTTGGACTAAGTCCATGGGGTGACCCATGGATACTCCATGGAGGTTAAAATCCATGGAGCCTAAGGAATGGGTAAAGTTAGGAGTTACATAGTGTAACCCTAATAGCCACCATATAATAGAATCCCATGGCTCAAGAAATCGGCACTAGTGTGTGTGTATGAGGGCTACACGATTTCAACAAGTGTTCAAGTTTCTCTCAAGTTATTCCAAGTGTATTTGGTGTTGTGTGAACCATTTGAGGTGTCACACTTGGGGCACTAGGCACTCAAGCTTCATGAAGACTTTCTACATCAAAGAGGTATGTATTCTATCTTGTTATATTCATTGTTTTATATGCTAGATTAGGATAATACCTTGGAATATTCATATTTGCATGTATAATAGAGAAAACATAGATCCAAGGTACTTAGGGTTGCATGTACACTTAGGAGTGTTAGAATGCTCAAAATCCAACACTGGTATCAGAGCCAAGGCTTGTTTTCTTGTTATACTTGCAAAACTGCTTAAAAAATCGAAGTTGTTTGCTGTCTGATCATCAGACTCGGCGAGTCCATCAGGAGACTCGGCGAGTCCATGCCTAAAAAGTGATCAAATCGATCCAACTCGCCGAGTTGGTTCATGCACTCGACGAGTTGGACCCCCAGACAGCATAAATTCGAGTTTTTTGGCTAGAAATGGACTAGGAACATTACCCTAAGGTGTTTTTGAACTTATAAACTTGTTTTTGATGTGGTAATGTTCATGCTAATCCAATTTCAAAGATAATTGTCAATAGATTCATGTTTTGTATTAGTTTAAAAGTTATGCTAATTACTTGAAAAAGTTTGATGTGAATTATCTTTGTTCATATGAGTTGCTTAGATTAATAGAAAAGTTAAATGATTATGTGTTTTCAATCCATTTTAATCTAAGAGTTGATTCTAAAATGTGTTTTTGTAACTTGTCCTCAAGTTATATGAAAAGTCACATTTAAGTTTCATAAAACTCATAAAAGTTGGCAAAGGTTACAAAAATGAAGAGTCTTGTCCTCATTAAGTGGTTTATGACTCCATAACTTGTCCTCAAGTTATGGAGGTTCAAGAGTCACTTCATTAAGTAATAAAATATGTAACCTTAATTTATTTAATAAGTTTCAAAATAAAGAAAAGTTACATTCTTTTATTAGTTTAAATTCTTCCATAACTTGTCCTCAAGTTACTGAAGTTGAAGAGTCTTTTAATTAAAACTACTTTAAACACATAAGTTATGGAATTAATTAGTTTTGAATAGTTTCAAAACTTGCCCTCAAGTTTTGGAATTTGAAAAGTTTTCACTTATGAATACTTTAATTCCAAGTTAGCCCTTAGAATTTTAAAAGTTAAAATTCAACACTTATACTTTATAATATTATAAGTTAATAATATTTATATATATGTATAAGAGTAAAAGTCAGTCGTACCATTAGTAGGCCTCATTCACGAAGCCGGTCTATAAGGGGGGTATAAGGTTGTTGCCTATAAAATGGAAGCTTAATGGGTGTCCACTCTCACCGACCGCTTCCTTGACTGGTGGAGGGTCGTTAGCCGAACGGGTAGGACAAGGACTATAATTCTCCCTTCACTAAAATTATTAATGATAAATACCAAGTAACTAAACCTTTATTAATTCCCAATCTTAGTTACTTAGGAAAATATGAATAAGGTGCTAATCCATGAAATTACAGTTTTCACTTTGTTTAAGTCGGTTGGTGGAGCGTGTGTGGTTTACCAGCACAATAGCTTGATTTAACAAGGTAGGCAAAGGGTTTCTTAAAGTTTACCGTAGGCTGGTGGAGCGTGTGTGGTTTACCGGCACATCGGTTGGGTGATAAACATTTAAGAGTACCAAGTAATTTGCATGGTTACTTCACACCTTGTTTTGTGATCCTCGGCATCCCAGTCACAAAACCTGAAGGGCACACTCGAGATTGAAACATGCCATTGAAAGTTCAATGAATCTCAAAAGAATCTAGGAGTTTCAAAAACCAATTAAAACCTAATAATACATTTCGTTTATCTTGGTGGAAATTGGTGAATCGTCATTCACCTACCTTCAAATATTTTATAGCACTTGATTACGGCATCCCTCTTCCAAGTTATAAAATATTATGTTGGGTCCTAGCCTTAATATTTCATATTGGGTGTTATATTAAGGACTTTAGATCAACTATCTTGAATATCTCCCAAAAAGATGTCTAAGTTCAGACATCTATGATCTTTCCAAATCTCTTGAAACAAGCTTTCCTAAATGAAGATGATGTCCCATGGAAATCGTACTTTTTTCACCTCCTCCAATTATTCTCCCTAACCCACAAGTTCCTGAAAACTTTAAGGTCACTCAAGCCCTATTAGCAAGCAAGGTCTATGTGTGATCACATCTTGGAGATGAAGTCATATATTGACAAGCCGGGAGAGTTGGGTGTCAAAGTCTAGAGGAAGCTGATAATCAATCACTTTCTAAGTCACATAGTGAGTTCCTTTGGGACTCCTATGAAACAGACTATGACAAGACCCTTAATGATCTTATCTATTTGCTAACATCAACTTCCTAAAACTTTATGGACATTGACTCAGTTGACCAAATGGTAAAGAGAAAGGCTAAGTCTGAGATAGTCCCATTATCAAGGGTCCATTGCCAAAGAAAGGGGCATTGGTTGCGAAGCTGCCAAATTTACCTAAGGATGTTAAAGTCAATAAGTTTGACTCTACTTCAGGTAAAAGTCCGCTATCTAACTCTGCTAAGTTTCTATTATGAGATTCTTGATACATGATGTGACTGGGTCACATGGTGATGTTTGAAGAATCAAAGAAAAAGTGAAGAAACTTAAAGAAAGAATATGCTGAATCTGACGGCGTAGATGGATTTCTATCGCATAGTTTGAAGATCGGATTCTTGAGCTACTTCTTAGGAGTTATGATATATTGCTTAGGAATAGATAACAACAAAGTTTTCATGTGCTTTTGCATTGTAAGGATAGTTTTTCCGCAAAGTTTTTTAAAATAAAAGGAAAATATTTGATTTTATTTATTCTAAGTATCCTTACAATGGCATTTGTGAAAAATTGTTGTTTGTATGATTCCATTGCTAGTAATATAGGAAAATGGTTTTGATTCTTTCATTTGTGGTAGTGTCTAAATTTACCAATTAAGGAAAGTTTCTCATCACCCAAGTTTCAATTGGACCGAAACTTGGAATCATGCAAGGTGTATAAAATGATGAATGAGAACTTTTAAGCATTGGAAAATTAAGACTAACTACTGGTTCTCATGGATATGTGAGTCAAGTAAAGGACTAAGGGATCGGGTACACACTCTTGTGCACTGGTCAGAGTCCACCACAAAAGGATTGATAAGACTATTCGTCATGATCTACTAAAGTTTAGTAAATATGGTTATACTTACAGGCTTAAGTATAATTCTGAAACATTGGAAAATTTCAGTGTATGGCAGAACGAATAAGAAGAATCAACTTAGGCAGAAAGATAAAAGTTTCTCAAATCTGAAAAGATGGGAGAGTACTTTAGTATCATGTTATGTAATCATCTTAATGATTAAGAGACCTTGTCACAATTCATCCTCTAAGTGCAGTCTGATGGCTAAGAAGAGGAGTTATGAATTGTTGAAGCGGTTAAATCAAGAAGATGATTCATACTTCGTTCCAAAAACAATTCTTAGAGTCATACTCCAAGATTGTAACTTGAGTGACATGTCTTAAAGAAGGTTTAAAACACTTGTCAAATGTAAGAGTAAAAGTTTTCTACTCTTGTACATTTGAAATTGGTAAGTTGTGATGTTTTGGATAAAATAAAGACCAACTAAGGCCAATTGTGTGAAGTGTTTATCTTGATTAGAATCCACACTATCTCTTGAATATTTGACAACAGAGTCTTATATGTCAAGAAGACAGTTGGAGTCTTAAAGATCTTGAATGTCTCAAGAACTAATCAAGAATAAAACCTGAAGTTCTTCACTAGCACACGACTTGAGGTTTATAACCTATCGTATTGACATACTTTATTTCTGTGCCTATTCCAGTTAAAGATGGCTTTGCATATGAGTTCTTAGAGTTCTCAATTGGTTGCATAAGAACTTGGAAGCAATGGTAGGCCCTTGAGCTGCCAAATGGCAAGAAATTAAGATTGAGTTCAATCCATATGAGTTTGGATTTGTCATTATCCTTGTCTTGTGATTATGGTTTGACAAATTCACATGGATAAGAATACATACACCATAAAATCTAAGGGTCATAAGGTTTTTCTCCGATTCATGGAAATGATGGTGAGGAAACACTTCCACTAAGTAGATTTTAAGTAGATAGTAATCTTTGCATTTCTCAAAGTTGTTAGTAGAGCACACTAACATGGACTTATGAGAAATAGCAAAGGTCTAAACAATTGAGACTATGATTACAGAATCCCTTTTCTTAGTTCTGAAATTGTTTAGACACACATGCGTGCTATCTAAGATAAGGTGTATGATTTTGATAAAGCCTTATCAAAGCAATCTAGTATCTGAATTCTGAACTTTGGTAAGAAAGTCAATGAAGTATTGATTTCTAGAAGTCCAGCTAATTTCTGCATACATGTCAAAGCTAGTGGGAGCATAAGTATTATGCTAATAATCATCATGTTAGTGGGAGCATGATAATTATGATAAGTATTGCAAGTTAGCAATGTTAATTATAGAAAACAAAAGTTTCAATTCGAGATGTTGCAGGGGTTGAAAAAGTTGTTTTGCTATAATTAAGGGAGAGGAAAATATACTTCACTTCAGTTCTAAAAGCTTAGATTGAGGTTTTAATCATATTTAGTCAAGGATATATATATATATAAATTTCATGTTGGAATGGCTCAACATAAGGGAATTCTATATATGGGTCTATTATTTGCGTTCTAAAATTCGATTATGATTACGGCATCCCTTTTCATAATCTGATTTTATGAGAACTTGGCAAATTGAAATGGAGATATTATAGCAAAAGACTAGTTTAGTCTTTATGTGAGACATCATGAATCGTGTCTCATATGCTTCGGATATAGGATCGATCACATGTGTTATATTCATCCTTTCTAAAATTTTCCAGGTGCCTGGGGCATTAAGAAGGGAAAAGGTCTAGAATTGGATATGACTAAAAGGATTAAGCAATTGTCGAGGACAATCTAAGGTTTACCAAAGATTGGTTGCTCAAGGACAGTTGGAAGTATAGTGTTAATTCTGGAAGGACCATATTGACATAATCTGTAAGGAGGCAACTCTTATTCAGAAGTGATAGTCAAAATGGAATCTGGAAATGTTTGAAAGTTAGAAATTATTCAATATGTGTGAGATTAGGAAACTTAATGCAAGAAGGATGTCTCCAAGGAGTTGATCTCCTTTGGAATGCTTTGTAATGTTTGTTATCAAGTCTTTGTGACTTTGTGCATAATCATTACAAAAGGATCAATGCATATAAGTTTAGAATCTAACAGATTTCAGTAAATGACATGAATTTGGAATTCTTGCATTTGCAGTAAGGAATTGGGACTGTGAAATGAGAATCATTGGAGTTATGTTCAACTCGATCTATTTCACAAAGTAAAGATCATAGACAAACATAGTATGCATACTTGGTGTGTGGCATGACTAGTGTTTAGAAAAACATAGTGTACATGCTTGGAGCATGGGACAACTAGTGTTTTAAATTCAAGAATAAAGTTGATTGCTGAAACAGTATGCAATGAATAATGTGTAATCATATGGTGATAAATAAAAGGTGTTTTGTTTATATTCAGAGGTTTGAGACCATATTAGATTCATATATTCTTGTGTTTCATTTTGCATGTTTTGACTTCCAGAATAAACTAGGTCATTCTTCCGGAATGACTAAGTTATTCAAAACCATCCACAGTCGGTCATATGTTGGAAGTAGATATGAATCAAGACTGTCATGAATTGGGTTTTGTAGATGTCCAAGGTATGGGACATAGCCAAGAGGTGCTACAACATTCATGAGTGCTCATAAGTTCTGAGTATTGGATTCAACCCGCGCTCATTTGTATCACTTCATGGATTTTATCACGAGTGATCATGAGACGATAATATCTTATATTCTTCAAACCTAGAGATATGAGTTGTTACTATAAGTTGGTTGTACATTGATTGCGCGAAAACGCATTGGTAACTCGATGTTATAAAACGTGCTTTTGTGTATGATTGAACAAGTAGTAGAACAAGCCATATGAGTCGAAGTTTATCCATTCCTTTTACCTTTGGGATAAAAGCGATATTTGTGGGCCCCTCGATGATTTCGTGATGACAAATGTAAGTGCTCGGCCGGGCCAGGACTGATTTGATTTGTTCAAATAGTCAGTCGTCATAAATCGGAAATCGGGAAACAACAGATGGACAGAGAGAATGATTTATAATCCATGTCTCAGTCCATATGATATCTAGAATGGAGGAATATATGATCCCTTATCTAATGGACAAGTCATTGACAAAGGTCAGAGATCATCGGCAAGGTCAGAGTTCGACGGAAGCTTTTGAGAGCTACGATTGCCAGTCGGTTCTTGAAGTCATTCGCAATAATAGTTTTAGACTTATCCAAGTGGGAGACTGTTGGATTAATGTCTAAGTCCATAACTATAATTGGTAAGACTTGACCCGACCTGGCATGGTCCATTTGGGTTGCATGGCATCATGCATTTGGATAGACTATAATGAGAGAAATAACACTTAAGGTTTGTGAATATATTATAAGTTCTAATATATTAATCAGATTATTTAATTAGTATTGATCAAGAATTAATCTAGGATTAATTAAGTGATCAAAAGAAGACTAATTAAATATATGGGTTGATTGTGTAAATCATTCATTCTTATATATGTGGGCTTGTGATCCAAGATTCCTTATGTTGGACTAAGTCCATGGGGTGACCCATGGATACTCCATGGAGGTTAAAATCCATGGAGCATAAGGAATGGGTAAAGTTAGGGGTTACATAGTGTAACCCTAATAGCCACCATATAAAAGAATCCCATGGCTCAAGAAATCGGCACTAGTGTGTGTGTATGAGGGCTACACGATTTCAAGAAGTGTTCAAGTTTCTCTCAAGTTATTCCAAGTGTATTTGGTGTTGTGTGAACCATTTGAGGTGTCACACTTGGGGCACTAGGCACTCAAGCTTCATGAAGACTTTCTACATCAAAGAGGTATGTATTATATCTTGTTATATTCATTGTTTTGTATGCTAGATTAGGATAATACCTTGGAATATTCATATTTGCATGTATAATAGAGAAAACATAGATCCAAGGTATTTAGGGTTGCATGTACACTTAGGAGTGTTAGAATGCTCAAAATCCAACATCCAAGACTTTAGGAGAAACCCTAGCCGACTCGCCGAGTCTTCGAACGACTCGCCGAGTTTAAGGCAATCTTCAACGGACTCGCTGAGTTGTTCATCCAACTCGCCGAGTTCATGACCATCTTCAATGGACTCGCCGAGTTGTTCATCCAACTCGCCGAGTTCATGACCATCTTCAACGGACTCGTCGAGTTGTTCATCCAACTCGTCGAGTTCATGACCATCTTCAACGGACTCGCCGAGTTGTTCATCCAACTCGCCGAGTCCTTGCAGTTCTTTATCCATGCAGATGCTTTTTAAGCCATGGCAAGGTTCCAGATTACAGATCCAAGCTTCTAAGGCATGTTTTTCACGTAAAGTTGCAAACTTTACGTGTATGCATGGCTAACAAGGCTCTTAATGGCAATTCTAAACCCTTAATGGAACTTCATGCTCAAGAGGGACCTCAATCATGACTAAGGCTGTAACTTTATGCTTATAGAATCCAAGGAGGGTCCAGATCTGGAGTTACAACTTCAGATCTAGCCCATAGCTCACCATATCAACTCAAAATCACAAAACCCCAAAACTCAACCAAAAGAAAAGAGATCTAGAAGGAAAGGGAAGTAAAGATTGCACTTGATACCTCCAGAAGATGCTAGCTGAGGTAGTTCCTGCTTCCCACACTTCCTTGCTACCACTCCTTTGCTCTTCAAGCTTTTCCCTCCTAGCCAACCTTCTTTCCAAAGCTTAAGTCACACCAAGAAGAGTATCACACGAATTAGGGTTTCACTGAGCTCTCAAAGACTGTAAGGAGGCCAAAGGAGGCTGATGCTCCTTTAAATAGGGTGCTAAACCCCAGGATTTAAGGTTTCATCCACCAGCTCCTACTCGCGGAGTTCCTTATTGGACTCGGCGAGTAGGTCACTTAAACGTGCGACCCAACTCGTTGCTACTCGACGAGTAGGGCAACCAACTTGCCAAGTAGCCCTTGAAAACAAGAAAATTCTTATATAACATCAATACCTGAGAATCGGGGTGTTACAATTCTCCCCCACTGGAACTAGACCTCGTCCTCGAAGTCTTCTGCGGTGAATAATCCCGGATAATGCTCCCGCATCTCTGCCTCTGGCTCCCACGTCCATTCGGACCCCTTCCGGTGCTCCCACTATACCTTCACCAAAGGTATCTCCTTGTTCCTTAGTATCTTCATCTTTTTCTCTAGTACGGCCACGGGCCTCTCCACATAATTCAGGCGCTCATCGACCTGAATATCATCCAGCGATATCACCGCCTCCTGATCCATGACGCACTTTCGCAGCTGCGAAACGTGGAAAGTGCTGTGTATCCGACTAAGTTCCTCTGGCAGCTCTATCCTGTAAGCCACCTTGCCAACCCTGGCAATGATCCTGAAGGGCCCAATATATCGAGGACCCAATTTTCCCCTCTTTCTGAAGCGGATCACGCCTTTCCAGGGAGAAACCTTCAGGAGTACCATGTCACCCACCTGAAATTCCAACTCAAATCAGCGTTTGTCGGCATATCTCTTCTGCCGACTCTGAGCGGTCTGCGAACGCTGTCTAACCTGTTGGATCTTTTCGGTAGTCTGCAAGACTACCTCCATACTACCCATCACTCGGTGTCCAACTTCAACCCAACAGACCGGGGTGCGACATCTCCGCCCGTACAACAGCTCGAATGGCGGGGCGCCAAGGCTAGAATGATAGTTGTTGTTGTAGGCGAACTCCGCAAGCGGTAGGTGAGAATCCCAACTCCCACCGAAATCAATGACACATGCCCTCAACATGTCCTCAAGGGTCTGAATAGTCCGTTCCCTCTGGCCGTCTGTCTGCGGGTGGAATGTCGTGCTGAAGTGCAACCGTGTGCCCAGCTCCTCGTGAAACTTTTGCCAAAAGCGGGAGGTAAACCTGACATCCCGATCAGAGACAATGGAGACAGGAACCCCATGGCGAGACACGATCTCGCGAACGTACAATTCGGCCAATTTCTCGGGCGATGAGCTCTCCCGTATAGCCAAGAAGTGGGCGCTCTTGGTCAGTCGATCCACGATGACCCATATAGCATCAAACACCTTTGCCGTCCTCGGCAGCTTGGTAATAAAATCCATCGTGATCTGTTCCCACATCCACATGGGAATCTCTAGGGGCTGCAGCTTTCCATGCGGCCTCTGATGCTCGGCTTTGACCATCCTACAGGTCAAGCACCTCTCGACGTACCAAATGATCTCTCGCTTCATGCACGGCCACCAGTAGCTCAAACTCAAATCTCGATACATCTTGGTGGCCCCCGGGTGAATAGAGAAATGAGACTTATGAGCCTCCTCCATAACCGTCTGCCTAACTCCACCCGACATCGGAACCCAAACCCGACCACATCGGGTCAATAGTCCCCGACTATCCCGTATGAACCGGGTATTCTCACCCTTGATTCTTTCCAGCTTCCAATTCTCCGGTCGCATGCCCTCTACCTGATCATCTCTGATCAAACTCACAAGCGGAGAATCCACTGCTATCCTCATACATACCGCAGGGGTGGAAGACCCAGCTGACTTACGGCTCAAAGCATCTGCAACCACATTCGCTTTACGGGGGTGGTAAAGGGTCTCACAATCGTAGTCCTTGACTACATCCAGCCACCTGCGCTACCTCATGTTCAGGTTCGGCTGATCCATGATATGTCTCAAGCTCTTGTGATCCGTGTAAATGGTACAGTGGACCCCATAGAGGTAATGTCTCCATATCTTGAGGGCGAACACCACTGCCCCCAGTTCCAAGTCATGCGTAGGGTATCTCGTCTCATGCGGCTTCAGCTGCTGCGATGCATAGGCTATCACTCGTCCTCTCTGCATGAGGACCGCCCCTAAACCTATGATGGATGCATCACAGAACACCACAAAATCCTCAACTCCCTCCGGGAGTGTCAATACTGGAGCCTCGCACAAATGCTGACGGAGGGTCTCAAACGCCCTCTGCTGCTCAGGACCCCATCGGAAATCCACCCCCTTCCTCGTCAGACGAGTGAGGGGCACTGCAATCTTGGAGAAATCCCATATGAACCTCCGGTAGTACCCTGCCAATCCCAGAAAGCTCCTAATATATGACGGAGTTTTCGGAATCTCCCACTGCATGACCGCCTCGATTTTGGCCGGATCAACTAAAATCCCCTCCTGGTTAACGAGATGTCCGAGGAACTGGACCTCTCACAACCAAAACTCACACTTCGAGAACTTTGCGTACAGCCGTTCCCGTCTCATAACTCCCAACAGCTCTCGCAGATGCTCCTCATGCTGCTCTCGGGTCTTGGAATACACCAAGATATCATCTATAAACACTATGACCGAGCGATCAAGCATCGGTCTACAGACCCGATTCATCAGGTCCATGAACACCGCTGGCGCGTTGGTGAGCCCAAACGGCATCACCACGAACTCGTAATGTCCATAACGAGTTCGGAA
The DNA here is from genome assembly GCF_052849685.1 of Lactuca virosa. Taxonomy (NCBI): domain Eukaryota; kingdom Viridiplantae; phylum Streptophyta; class Magnoliopsida; order Asterales; family Asteraceae; genus Lactuca; species Lactuca virosa. Next base: position 433,223,503 of record NC_136428.1, on the reverse strand, counting down.
CGCAGTCGTCTCCACGTCCTCCTCTCTGACCCAGACCTGATGATATCCAGACCTCAAGTCTATCTTGGAAAACCAAGATGCGCCCTGTAACTGATCGAAGAGATCGTCTATCCTCGGGAGTGGGTAACGTTTCTTCACCGTCAACTTATTCAACTCCCGGTAATCGATACACATCCGGTGCGAACCGTCCTTCTTCCGGACGAAAAGAATCGGTGCTCCCCATGGAGAACTGCTAGGTCGAATGAACTGCTTACCCAGCAGTTCCTGTAGCTGCGACGACAGCTCCTGCATCTCTGGTGGTGCCAATCGGTACCGCGCCTTAGCAATAGGGGCCGCACCTGGCACCAGGTCGATCCTGAACTCGACCTGCCTCTCCGGAGGTATCCCTGGTAACTCCTCCGGAAATACATCTGCGAACTCCCTGACCACCGGTACATCAGAAACCGAAATCTGATCCCTGACTAGCGTATCTACCACATACGCTAGATAACCTGCACACCCGTGCTGAATGTACTGTCGTGCCCTGGCAGCTGAACAAAACTCTGATCCCACTATGGTGCCCTCGCCATATACAATCAGTTCTCCCCCTCTTGGGATTCGAACTACCACTCGCTGGCCCTCGCAATCATGTTGGATTAATGTCTAAGTCCATAACTATAATTGGTATGTACTTGACCCGACACGGCATGGTCCATTTGGTTGCATGGCATCGGAACATTTGGATAGACCATTTATGAGGAAAAGACATTCTGTGACATATTAATATATTATAAGTTATAATATATTAATATGAAATCATGTTATTTAATTAGTATTGATCAAGAATTAATTTGGACTTAATTTAGTGATCAAAAAGAGACTAATTAAATATATGGGGTTAATTGTGTAAATCATGCATTCTTATATATGTGGGCTTGTGATCCAAGATTCCTTATGTTGGACTAAGTCCATGGGGTGACCCATGGATACTCCATGGAGGTTAAAACCCATGGAGCATAAGGAATGGGTAAAGTCATGAGTTACATGGTGTAACCCTAATAGCCACACTATATAAGAACCCCTTTAGTTCAAGAAATGGGCACTAGTGATACATATTTTGAGGGCTAACCAATTTGAACATATATGTCTTCTTCTCATGGTTATTCCAAGAGTTCATGATGTTGTGTGAACCATTTGAGGTGTCACACTTGGGGCACTAGGCTCTCAAGCTTCATGGAGTCAAGCAACAACAACAAGGTATGTATTCTATCTATTTTATTATCTTAGTATCAATGTTTTTGGTTTGCTAGTTAGGATAATACCTTGGATAATCATATTTGCATGTATAATAGAGAAAACATAGATCCAAGGTATTTAGGGTTGCATGTACACTTAAGAGTGTTAGAATGCTCAAAACCCAACAGTGGTATCAGAGCCAAGGCTTGTTTTCTTGTTATACTTGCAAAACTGCTTAAAAAATCGAAGCTGTTTGATGTCTGATCATCAGACTCGGCGAGTCCATCAGGAGACTCGGCGAGTCCATGCCTAAAAAGTGATCAAATCGATCCAACTCGCCGAGTTGGTTCATGCACTTGACGAGTTGGACCCCCAGACAGCATAAATTCGAGTTTTTTGGCTAGAAATGGACTAGGAACATTACCCTAAGGTGTTTTTGAACTTATAAACTTGTTTTTGATGTGGTAATGTTCATGCTAATCCAATTTCAAAGATAATTGTCAATAGATTCATGTTTTGTATTAGTTTAAAAGTTATGCTAATTACTTGAAAAAGTTTGATGTGAATTATCTTTGTTCATATGAGTTGCTTAGATTAATAGAAAAGTTAATTGATTATGTGTTTTCAATCCATTTTAATCTAAGAGTTGATTCTAAAATGTGTTTTTGTAACTTGTCCTCAAGTTATATGAAAAGTCACATTTAAGTTTCATAAAACTCATAAAAGTTGGCAAAGGTTACAAAAATGAAGAGTCTTGTCCTCATTAAGTGGTTTATGACTCCATAACTTGTGCTCAAGTTATGGAGGTTCAAGAGTCACTTCATTAAGTAATAAAATATGTAACCTTAATTAATTCCATAAGTTTCAAAATAAAGAAAAGTTACATTCTTTTATTAGTTTAAAGTCTTCCATAACTTGTCCTCAAGTTATGGAACTTGAAGAGTCTTTTAATTAAAACTACTTTAAACACATAAGTTATGGAATTAATTAGTTTTGAATAGTTTCAAAACTTGCCCTCAAGTTTTGGAATTTGAAAAGTTTTCACTTATGAATACTTTAATTCCAAGTTAGCCCTTAGAATTTTAAAAGTTAAAATTCAACACTTATACTTTATAATATTATAAGTTAATAATATTTATATATATATGTACAAGAGTAAAAGTCAGTCTTACCGTTAGTAGGCCTCATTCACGAAGCCGGTCTATAAGGGGGGTATAAGGTTGTTGCCTATAAAATGGCAGCTTAATGGGTGTCCACTCTCACCCACCGCTTCCTTGATTGGTGGAGGGTCGTTAGCCGAACGGGTAGGACAAGGATTATAATTCTCCCTTCATTAAAAGTATTAATGATAAATACTAAGTAACTAAACCTTTATTAATTCCCAATCTTAGTTACTTAGGAAAATGTGAATAATGTGCTAATCCATGAAATTACACTTTGCACTTTGTTTAAGTCGGTTGGTGGAGCGTGTGTGGTTTACCAGCACACTAGCTTGATTTAACAAGGTAGGCAAAGGGTTTCTTAAAGTTTACCATAGGCTGGTGGAGCGTGTGTGGTTTACGGGCACATCGGTTGGGTGATAAACATTTAAGAGTACCAAGTAATTTGCATGGTTACTTCACACCTTGTTTTGTGATCCTCGGCATCCCAGTCACAAAACCTGAAGGGCACACTCGAAATTGAAACATGTCATTGAAAGTTCAATGAATCTCAAAAGAATCTAGGAGTTTCAAAAACCAATTAAAACCTAATAATACATTTCGTTTATCTTGGTGGAAATTGGTGAATCGTCATTCACCTACCTTCAAATATTTTATAGCACTGGTTTACGGCATCCCTCTTCCAAGTTATAAAATATTATGTTGGGTCCTAGCCTTAATATTTCATATTGGGTGTTATATTAAGGACTTTAGATCAACTATCTTGAATATCTCCCAAAAAGATGTCTAAGTTCAGACATCTATGATCTTCCCAAATCTCTTGAAACAAGCTTTCCTAAATGAAGATGATGTCCCATGGAAATCATACTTCTTTCACCTCCTCCAATTATTCTCACTAACCCACAAGTTCCTGAAAAGTTTAAGGTCACTCAAGCCCTATTGCAAGCAAGGTCTATGTGTGATCACATCATGGAGATGAAGTCATATATTGACAAGCCGGGAGAGTTGGGTGTCAAAGTCTAGAGGAAGCTGATGATCAATCACTTTCTAAGTCACATAGTGAGTTCCTTTGGGACTCCTATGAAACAGACTATGACAAGACCCTTAATGATCGTATCTATTTGCTAAGATCAACTTCCTAAAACTTTATGGACATTGACAATGATGACATTGGATATCCAATAAAGCTCTCTCTTCCCAATGGAAAGGGATCGGCCATAGTCAACTCAGCTGACCAAATGGTAAAGAGAAAGGCTAAGTCTGAGATAGTCCCATTATCAAGGGTCCATTGCCAAAGAAAGGGGCATTGGTTGCGAAGCTGCCAAATTTACCTAATGATGTTAAAGTCAATAAGTTTGACTCTACTTCAGGTAAAAGTCCGCTATCTAACTCTGCTAAGTTTCTATTATGAGATTCTTGATACATGATGTGACTGGGTCACATGGTGATGTTTTAAGAATCAAAGAAAAAGTGAAGAAACTTAAAGAAAGAATATGCTGAATCTGATGGCGTAGATGGATTTCTATCGCATAGTTTGAAGATCGGATTCTTGAGCTACTTCTTAGGAGTTATGATATATTGCTTAGGAATAGATAACAACAAAGTTTTCATGTGCTTTTGCATTGTAAGGATAGTTTTTCCGCAAAGTTTTTTAAAATAAAAGGAAAATATTTGATTTTATTTATTCTAAGTATCCTTACAATGGCATTTGTGAAAAATTATTGTTTGTATGATTCCATTGCTAGTAATATAGGAAAATGGTTTTGATTCTTTCAGTTGTGGTAGTGTCTAAATTTACCAATTAAGGAAAGTTTCTCATCACCCAAGTTTCAATTGGACCGAAACTTGGAATCATGCAAGGTGTATAAAATGATGAATGAGAACTTTTAAGCATTGGAAAATTAAGACTAACTACTGGTTCTCATGGATATGTGAGTCAAGTAAAGGACTAAGGGATCGGGTACACACTCTTGTGCACTGGTCAGAGTCCACCACAAAAGGATTGATAAGACTATTCGTCATGATCTACTAAAGTTTAGTAAATATGGTTATACTTACAGGCTTAAGTATAATTCTGAAACATTGGAAAATTTCAGTGTATGGCAGAACGAATAAGAAGAATCAACTTAGGCAGAAAGATAAAAGTTTCTCAAATCTGAAAAGATGGGAGAGTACTTTAGTATCATGTTATGTAATCATCTTAATGATTAAGAGACCTTGTCACTATTCATCCTCTAAGTGCAGTCTGATGGCTAAGAAGAGGAGTTATGAATTGTTGAAGCGGTTAAATCAAGAAGATGATTCATACTTCGTTCCAAAAACAATTCTTACAGTCATACTCCAAGATTGTAACTTGAGTGACATGTCTTAAAGAAGGTTTAAAACACTTGTCAAATGTAAGAGTAAAAGTTTTCTACTCTTGTACATTTGAAATTGGTAAGTTGTGATGTTTTGGATAAAACAAAGACCAACTAAGGCCAATTGTGTGAAGTGTTTATCTTGATTATAATCCACACTATCTCTTGAATATTTGACAAGAGAGTCTTATATGTCAAGAAGACAGTGGGAGTCTTAAAGATCTTGAAAGTCTCAAGAACTAATCAAGAATAAAACCTGAAGTTCTTCACTAGCACACGACTTGAGGTTTATAACCTATCGTATTGACATACTTTATTTCTGTGCCCATTCCAGTTAAAGATGGCTTTGCATATGAGTTCTTAGAGTTCTCAATTGGTTGCATAAGAACTTGGAAGCAATGGTAGGCCCTTGAGCTTCCAGATGGCAAGAAATTAAGATTGAGTTCAGTCCATATAAGTTTGGATTTGTCATTAACCGTGTCTTGTGACTATGGTTTTGACAATTCACATGGATAAGAATACATACACCATAAAATCTAAGGGTCATAAGGTTTCTCTCCGATTCATGAAAATGATGGTGAGGAAACACTTCCACCAAGTAGATTTGAAGCAGTGACAAAGGTCTAAACAATCGAGACTATGATTACGACATTCCTTTTCATAGTTCTTAAAATTGTTTAGACACACCTGTGAGCTATCTAAGATAAGGTGTATGATATTGATAAAGTTTTATCAAAGCAATCTAGTATCAGAAATCTGAACTTTGGTAAGAAAGTCAATAAAGTATTGATTTCTAGAAGTCCAGCTAATTTCTGGATACATGTCAAAGCTAGTGGGAGCATAAGTATTATGCTAATAATCATCATGTTAGTGGGAGCATGATAATTATGATAACTATTGCAAGTTAGCAATGTTAATTATAGAAAACAAAAGTTTCAATTCGAGATGTTGCAGGGGTTGAAAAAGTTGCTTTGCTATAATTAAGGGAGAGGAAAATATACTTCACTTCAGTTCTAAAAGCTTAGATTGAGGTTTTAATCATACTTAGTCAAGGATATATATATAAATTTCATGTTGGAATGGCTCAACATAAGGAAATTCTATATATGGGTCTATTATTTGCGTTCCAAAATTCGATTATGATTACGGCGTCCCTTTTCATAATCTGATTTTATGAGAACTTGGCAAATTGAAATGGAGATATTATAGCAAAAGACTGGTTTAGTCTTTATGTGAGACATCATGAATCGTGTCCCATATGATTCGGATATAGGATCGATCGCATGTGCTATATTCATCCTTTCTAAAATTTTCCAGGTGCCTGGGGCATTAAGAAGGGAAAAGGTCTAGAATTTGATATGACTAAAAGGATTAAGCAATTGTCGAGGACAATCTAAGGTTTACCAAAGATTGGTTGCTCAAGGACAGTTGGAAGTATAGTGTTAATTCTGGAAGGACCATATTGACATAATCTGTAAGGAGGCAACTCTTGTTCAGAAGTGATAGTCAAAATGGAATCTGGAAATGTTTCAAAGTTAGAAATTATTCAATCTGTGTGAGATTATGAAACTTAATGCAAGAAGGATGTTTCCAAGGAGTTGATCTCATTTGGAATGCTTTGTAATGTTTGTTGTCAAGTCTTTGTGACTTTGTGCATAATCATTACAAAAGGATCAATGCATATAAGTTTAGAATCTAACAGATTTCAGTAAATGACATGAATTTGGAATTCTTGCATTTTTAGTAAGGAATTGGGACTGTGAAAAGAGAATCGTTGAAGTTATGTTCAATTGATCTATTTCACACAGTAAAGATCATAGACAAACATAGTATGCATACTTGGTGTGTGGCATGACTAGTGTTTAGAAAACATAGTGTACATGCTTGGAGCATGGGACAACTAGTGTTTTAAATTCAAGAATAAAGTTGATAGCTGAAACAGTATGCAATGAATAATGTGTAATCATATGGTGATAAATAAAAGGTGTTTTGTTTATATTCAGAGGTTTGAGACCATATTAGATTCAATTATTCTTGTGTTTCATTTTTCATGTTTTGACTTCCAGAATAAACTAGGTCATTCTTCCGGAATGACTAAGTTATTCAAAACCATCCACAGTCGGTCATATGTTGGAAGTAGATATGAATCAAGACTGTCATGAATTGGGTTTGTAGATGTCCAAGGTATGGGACATATCCAAGAGGTGCTACAACATTCATGAGTGCTCATAAGTTATGAGTATTGGATTCAACCCACGCTCATTTGAATCACTTCATGGATTATATCACGAGTGATCATGAGACGATAATATCTTATATTCTTCAAACCTAGAGATATGAGTTGTTACTATAAGTTGGTTGTACAATGATTGCGCGAAAACGCATTGGTAACTCGATGTTATAAAACGTGCTTTTGTATATGATTCAACAAGTAGTAGAACAAGCCATATGAGTCGAAGTTTATCCATTCCTTTTACCTTCGGGATAAAAGCGATATCTGTGGGCCCCTCGATGATTTGGTGATGACAAATGTAAGTGCTCGGCCGGGCCAGGACTGATTTGATTTGTTCAATTAGTCAGTCGTCATAAATCGGAAATCGGGAAACAACAAATGGACAGAGTGAATGATTTATAATCCATGTCTCAGTCCATATGATATCTAGAATGGAGGAATATATGATCCCTTATCTAATGGACAAGTCATTGACAAAGTTCAGAGATCATCGGCAAGGTCAGAGTTCGACGGAAGCTTTTGAGAGCTACGATTGCCAGTCGGTTCTTGAAGTCATTCGCAATAATAGTTTTAGACTTATCCAAGTGGGAGACTGTTGGATTAATGTCTAAGTCCATAACTATAATTGGTATGTACTTGACCCGACTCGGCATGGTCCATTTGGGTTGCATGGCATCGGAACATTTGGATAGACCATTTATGAGGAAAAGACATTCTGTGACATATTAATATATTATAAGTTCTAATATATTAATATGAAATCATGTTATTTAATTAGTATTGATCAAGAATTAATTTGGACTTAATTTAGTGATCAAAAAGAGACTAATTAAATATATGGGGTTGATTGTGTAAATCATTCATTCTCATATATGTGGGCTTGTGATCCAAGATTCCTTATGTTGGACTAAGTCCATGGGGTGACCCATGGATACTCCATGGAGGTTAAAACCCATTGAGCATAAGGAATGGGTAAAGTCATGAGTTACATGGTGTAACCCTAATAGCCACACTATATAAGAACCCCTTTAGTACCAGAAATGGGCACTAGTGATACATATTTTGAGGGCTAACCAATTTGAACATATATGTCTTCTTCTCATGGTTATTCCAAGAGTTCATGATGTTGTGTGAACCATTTGAGGTGTCACACTTGGGTCACTAGGCTCTCAAGCTTCATGGAGTCAAGCAACAACAACAAGGTATGTATTCTATCTATTTTATTATCTTAGTATCAATGTTTTTGGTATGCTAGTTAGGATAATACCTTGGATAATCATATTTGCATGTATAATAGAGAAAACATAGATCCAAGGTATTTAGGGTTGCATGTACACTTAGGAGTGTTAGAATGCTCAAAACCCAACAAATCAATCATAGCACCGAACCGACTGAGCCAATCCATGCCTACAATCACGCATACCTCCCCCATGGGGATCAGAATCAAATCTATCGGAAAGGATACCCCGACAATCTCCAAGTCACACCCTCTATAAACTGAAGAAGCAGAAACCCCGTGCTCGTTGGCGATAGACACTCGCAACGGACACTCTAGCTCGCCCACATGCGCACTGAACTCCCTACTAAACGACTGAGATACGAAGGACCGACTTGCCCCCGAATAAAATAAGACCAAAGCAGGCAAGGAGTTCACTAAAAACGTACCTAACCACAGGTACAACAGATAAGCATACAATAGATAAAGGAAAACGAGATAAAGGATAGAAACATACCAGCAACCACATCTGGTGCTGCTCTGGCCTCCTCCACTGTAAGCTGGAAGGCACGACCCTGAGCCTTCGGAGGCTCTGCCCTGACTGGCCTCCCATCCGTGATCCTCAAGGTAGCCGGTGCTGGGGCCTGCGCCGGTTTGGCGGCGAGTAACGGGCAGTTGGCCTTCAAATGGCCAACCTGATCACAATGGTAACATAACTTCATACTCGGTATCGGAACGGCCTGGCGACAATCCTTCGCATAGTGTCCCTCCTTGCCACACCTGTGGCACCATCTGCTGGCTCGACACACACCAGAATGACCCTTGCCACACTTCCCACAAGTGCGGCTCTGCTGACCCCTGGTCCTAGTATCAGCGGTCTTAGACCGCTTCGGCGTCGGCTGAGAATGTGTCGGGGCCGGCCGCTGCTCCCTCAGCTGCAGCTCAATCTCTAACTCTCGCCGTCTGGCGGCCTCCTGCAACTCCAGAAGAGTGTCACATCGCTGGGTAGATACAAACTGTCGGATATCAGTCTTGAGCATACTCAGATAACGGCTCATCTGAGACTGCTCGGAAGCAAACTCTGGACAGAACATCTCCCGCTCAGTGAACATACGGGTGATCTCCATCACCGACTCCCCATCCTGTCTCAAACTCAAAAACTCTTGTGCCAACCGCTCCCGCTCAACCCGTGGAATGTAACGGGAGCGGAACATATCCCTGAACTTCTCCCAAGTAACAACAGCTCTCTGATCATCAGAGTACGACCCAGTCGCAAGTCTCCACCAGTCCTTGGCCCCAGACCTAAGCAGGTTCAGAGCACACCTGACCTTCTGGTCAGCAGGACACGAGCAGGTGAAGAAACACCCCTCCACATCTTAAATCCATCTCATAGCCTTGATGGGATCCTGCGTCCCATCAAAAGTAGGGGGCTTCGTGTTATCGAAGTCCCTGTACTGAAAACCTCTACCAACTCCTCCTCCTGCCGCTGATACAGCTGATGCAGCTGTTGCGGCGGCTGTCTCTGAAAGGGCTGCATAGGGCTCATCAAAATACTCCACCATGGCGGTCTTAATCGACCCGAACATCTCCGGTAACTGAGCCCGGAAGGCAGCAGCAACCTCATCATGCAGGATCTCTCGAATCCTGGCATCCAACTCCTCTATACCCATCTGCACCACCGGCTCGGGTGATGTCGGCCCCTCCTGGCCTCTGTCCCCTGATCTTGATCCCGAATCGGATCCTGCCACGAAGCGCCTCGTCATCACCGTTCTGAAACATATCACAAGATATCAGATAATCCATATAAATCACTGGGAACCAACTCCCTACTAACCCTAGGGATTGTGACTTACTTGACACGCGAAAAGGTTTGTGCTTTCAGTAGTATGGGCCCCTACTACCTTCCACACCTACCCATATTTGTCTCAAGTATTACCACAACACCCTAACAATATACACAACATGGCGGGCGCTCAACCCTCACCCTAGAGGAAAGATATACATCTCATAACTGGCCTCCCGGCCTTACTCAACCCTCCTATCCATGAAACTTCCACCAACCCTGCAGCACTAGTGTATGCTGGCCATACATAACGATGGACCCTATAGACTTTTGAATATCCAATCCTACCCTAAGTTCCCAATCAAACAAGAACAGAACATAAGGCCAAAACAAACATTCTTAGGCTATAAGATCTTAATTATGTGCAACTGTGATGCATACACTAAGCAACTACAGTAATGATGTCAATTTCATATAAATGAAACCCTAGGATAGCAGGCATCATGTAATCAGGCAATTCTATCATGCAATTCCTGAATATCCCTAGCCTAGTACTAACATGCTGTTCTATCATATCACATAATCAGATAACTTGTATGTTATTTTGGGGTCTGCTTACTGGCTCCTGCTGATCGTACGCCCTGCATCCTCCTTTATTTATTTTGAAAACCTTTTTGGAAAAAATCATTTTGAAAATCCTTTCCTTGATTTGAGACTGGAGTTACACGAGTGTTCCTCCAATTCACTCAAACCAAGGCTTTGATACCAACTTGTAACACCCAAAAATTCAAGCCAATTTAAAACTTTTTAAGCAACCCAAAAGTCATTAGTTATTACAAACTTGTTTTCAAAATGTAAAATATCAGAGTGTTCCCAGAAACATAAACATAACAGGAGCAGCTGTAGGATCATGCCTTCGCCTTGCACCGATCCCCTGATGTACCTGAAACAATAAACTGAAACTGTAAGCCCGAAAGCTTAGTGAGTTACCCCCAAAATACCGATACACATACAGTCCACATAACCATGTCAGCAATATCATATCATAACAACTGAACAAAACAGCACATAACGGGTCCACAACCCTACAGACTGTAATACCCCCGAGCCCACAGTACGAGTCTCCCTCAGCCCGTAACTGGAATGCTCCCGAGCCCACAGTACTAGTCTCCCTTAGCCCGTAACTGGAATGCTCCTAGGGTTTGTTGGCTACCGCACGAAGCAGTACAACCTCAACCCATCCCATATAACAAACACATAACATAACCCCTGAGCATGCAATATTCATATAACAACACAGGTAGTCCTACAGATCTACCTAACTGACATAACCACTAGCATGCTAAGCTAACTCGTACTCAACATAACCACTGTTAGGATAACATATCTAATGGGCCGGCCTTGGTGCCTTAGACCCCTTAGTATAGTGAGGATAACTCACCTTGCCATTATCGTCTGAAACACGAAAGCTCAACTCCCGGATCACCAACACGAACCCCACCACCTATAGTTACCATAAAACTCTTTTTCATAAATCTCTAAATTACCGGAATACCCTCAGAAGTCAACTGGTCAACCCTTGGTCCAAGTCCAAGTCCACAGTCAAAGTCAACAGTCCATGTTGACTCGACTCGTCGACTGCAGTTCACCGACTCGTCGAGTCCTTCCTGAACTAGAGAAGTCGTGAAATCCTTGATCGGCTCATCGAGTCCCCCTTTTAATCGCCGAGTTCATACGTGTCCAAGACTTTAGGAGAAACCCTAGCCGACTCGCCGATTCTTCGAACGACTCGCCGAGTTTAAGGCAATCTTCAACAGACTCCCTGACTTGTTCATCCAACTCGCCGAGTTCATGACCATCTTCAACGGACTCGTCGAGTTGTTCATCCAACTCGCCGAGTTCATGACCATCTTCAACGGACTCGCCGAGTTGTTCATCCAACTCGCCGAGTTCATGACCATCTTCAACGGACTCGCCGAGTTGTTTATCCAACTCGCCGAGTCCTTGCAGTTCTTTATCCATGCATATGCTTTTTAAGCCATGGCAAGGTTCCAGATTACAGATCCAAGCTTCTAAGGCATGTTTTTCACGTAAAGTTGCAAACTTTACGTGTATGCATGGCTTACAAGGCTCTTAATGGCAATTCTAAACCCTTAATGGAACTTCATGCTCAAGAGGGACCTCAATCATGACTAAGGCTGTAACTTTATGCTTATAGAATCCAAGGAGGGTCCAGATCTGGAGTTACAACTTCAGATCTAGCCCATAGCTCACCATATCAACTCAAAATCCACAAAACCCCAAAACTCAACCACAAGAAAAGAGATCTAGAAGGAAAGGGAAGTAAAGATTGCACTTGATACCTCCAGAAGATGCTAGCTGAGGTAGTTCCTGCTTCCCACACTTCCTTGCTACCACTCCTTTGCTCTTCAAGCTTTTCCCTCCTAGCCAACCTTCTTTCCAAAGCTTAAGTCACACCAAGAAGAGTATCACACGAATTAGGGTTTCACTGAGCTCTCAAAGACTGTAAGGAGGCCAAAGGAGGCTGATGCTCCTTTAAATAGGGTGCTAAACCCCGGGATTTAGGGTTTCATCCGCCAGCTCCTACTCGCCGAGTTCCTTATTGGACTCGGCGAGTAGGTCACTTAAACGTGCGACCCAACTCGTTGCTACTCGACGAGTAGGGCAACCAACTCGCCGAGTAGCCCTTGAAAACAAGAAAATTCTTATATAACATCAATACCTAAGAATCGGGGTGTTACACTATCATTTGATAAACTATAATAGGTATAGTTTATGATGCACTACACAACAAGTTCACTACTAAAGGTTTCATTTACACGAAAAGGGTTTTTCATTCACTTCACGTAAATCTGTTAATGAGTAAATTGTGAGACATTCGCTTCATGTTACTTTTCAAGTAATGCACTATAAGTCCTGTATTGTAACCAGAGTCTCTTTGAGGGAGAGCGTGATAGTTGTGTATAGATCTATATTGGGATTGACACCCCACACCTTTCTCCTAGCTACAGTAGGGCCTTGAGGTCTACGGGTGACAAATTTCATAACATTTCTGACGCCTGAAGAACGTCGTTTCAGGCCATCTAAGTCATAGTATGGTTATAATAACTCACATAAAGTACTAACAACTCATAGGAATTACGCGAATTTCATTAAATCAAACGAGTTTATGTCAATTTAAACTTGCATTGTTTTACTATAAGTATGGAAATTACTTGTACATTTTGGTCTTTGGATTTAAGGCTGCAATTCACACTCTAAGGAAAATATTGGATTTTTCTGGAACAAACATTACTTTTACAAAGGAAAAGGTTTTCATCACTACATTCAAAAGCTTATGAACTCACCAACTTAATTGTTGACACTTTTTCAAACTACTTGTATTCTCAGGGAATAAATAAACAGGTAAATAAACGCTTTTGAGGATGGGACGTTAAGGCGTCAAACATTTCTTTTTTGTCGACATAATGTATTTGATTTGGAAACATGTAAACATATACTATTATGTAACTTTTTCAATTATATTTATGTTAGTTGTGTTTACTTTGATCTTTATTAAAATTGTTGGTATGATACTATACATGAAGTCCTCCACCCCCGGACGTTTCCGCCATCATTGGTTTGGGGGTGTGACATATTGATACATTGGTCTTATTATGATTTGATACTTTGGATGTTTTCAGACAAATGGTTTTATAATTATTAAATTAAAAATGAAATTTTTGGTCGTAAATTTTGGGATGTTACAAATGGGGACATTGCATCATTTAAGTGTGGGGTATGGGTTGAATATAGGAATACAAGCATACTGATAATAATTGAAAAAATGACTAGGATTTAAAAAAAATAGAAAGATTTGAAACAATAATCTAAAAACTGAATCTAGTTAAAAAATTTTAATATTATTATGTTGATACCTAGGTTGCTAATGTTGTGTGGGATGATCCGATGCAAGCTTTGAGGCTTAATTGAGCCAATACATGTTATAGTGTATTGGCTTTTTTTTCAAAATTGTTTTCAGCGAATCTATAGTAAAAGTAGCGATTTTTTCATAAAATAATTCAAAAAAACGTTTTGTGATCTCTAAGTATTTTTTTTATGCATTTTTATGACTTTTAGGGTTTTTTTAGGGTTTTTTTGTTTTCCAAAGAACCTAAACCTATATATATATATATATATATATATATATATATATATATATATATATATATATATATATATATATATATATATATATATATATAAGCATATTCAATATTTCTTGAAATTTAAAAGTACTAGGTGTAAAACATGTATATTACACGGGTTGATTAAAAAGAAATTAAATATTAAAGTGTAAACAAATAAATATTTTTTAAAATAAAATTTTGAAATTAGAACTAAAGAAATGTATTAATTGCAATTTAATATCATATTTATGACATTTAATACTTTACATATATAAATATATAAATATTATATGACTTTTTAATTTTAAAATTTGAAAAACCTAAGAATTGACATGCAAATATTATTTATTTCAAAAATATCATAAAATGACAAGTGTCAAAACTCATGAGAGATTGACATGTGGCAAAATGAATCTTCATTTATTATAGTTGATCACTATTTGAACATAATGTACAATAATATTAAGCTTGCAATGTACATGGTCTACTAAATGTATCTTACGATATTACCTTCTCTCTAGATGTTACCCTAATTTCCTTTACACACAACATCCAACATCAAACCACATCTCATATGTCTCTCTCCTTGGTCTCTTTAGTCTTCAACAGCCCTGTGTTACTACCAACTTCTTGACGCTGCCGATACAACCTAGAAGATTGTTGCACACCATTCCTTCCCTCATTCACCCTCACGATGTCAACCAGATGTTCTTCCCTCTAAACTGGATGGCCAATGCTTTGGAAATCCTCTATCAGTACTGGAGTCCGCCACCCCTCTGTTATAAACACCGCCATCTCCTCTCTCTACCAGAAACCCTAACCCTAACCGTAATTCACCTCCACCACCGCCACCTGACTCTGGCAACATCACACACCATCCAGCAAAAATTAACCCCATATCAGGAACCACCAGCGCACCAACACCTGTTTCCACCAAACCTCCGCCTCACAACACCACCACAATTCATCTCTATCTCTACCTCTGTATAATCCCTTAATCTAAAGACGCATCATCAGTCATCGTTGCTAATAGCACCATCGTTCTCACATATATAGCCAATCGTTGACTAATCGACATCACTCTACTAATCTCTTTACGAAAAAAGGTAATGCTTTTCTTCTATCTCTGACTGTTTTCCCCTAAAAGTATATATTGTCTTTCGTTTTCATTTCTGAATAATAGTACTTAATGATTGTTAAATTTCAATAGATTGTTCTAGACATTCTTCCCGATGGTTATTTGCTTATTTGATCTGTATATACATGGAAGGAGGATAACGGAGTTGGCAACATGTTTGTATTCATTTTTCTCTCTTCAACTGCTAATCCATCAACATTACGCTTTACTTATATATTATAAATGTAATGAAGATTAAGTTCGACAATAGTATGTCAGTCATCTATTGAACATTCCATCAGATCTGGTAATACCTATTATTTATTTATTAAACATTATGTTTTTACAACAATAATTTTTTCATGTCTTTTTTGCTTCTCTGGTGAAAAGATCGATATCCATTTTATATATGCTTATCTATTTTTTAGTGCTTATCTTTAATTGTTTACCTTTGATACCATGAATTGATTTTGGACAAGTTTAATCATGGTTATGTTGTGTGACAGGTAACAAATGGGTGTCTGAATACATTATGCTATTTTTTGTCTTAACGTATTAAGCTGTTATGTCTTGATTAAGTGTTTATCATTTAATCCAGGTTGTGGTGCTAATGGTGACAATTCATGTACAAAGCTGTCAGGTTCACCTCGAGAAGCCAATGCAAAAATCCAATCCAACTTAGATGTAAGTAAATATCTTTATTTATGCCCCCGTTTATATTACAAAGTTTATTAAAGTTGTTGTTTGATTGGTATAAACCATTACAAGGAGCAAATGAAGAATTTGCAGGAGAGGAAAGAATAGGTACATCAAAGTCCTCATGAAATTACATAATTTAATTTTCAGCCACCTTCAATTGATTTCATGGAGAAATTTCAGAAAGTGTATAAATCCCATATTTTTTTGGCAACTTTGTTAGTTTTGCTAGTAATATAGAATGCTATGAATATAGGTTGCAGAAGACTATAAATTGGCACCAACACGATAAATAACACCGCCTAAGTAGTAATCAGAATAGTGAGTATAAGGCCCCAATGCCAGTGAAACAACATCATCAACAATAAGGACTACAATCGATGCATAATCATCCTTACATGCCACACCAGCAACAAAAATGCATACTATCTAAAATGGTATGTCAAGAACTTATATATTATATGGTAAGTAAATACCATTAATATATATATATATATATATATATAAAAAACATGAAACCTCCTAAAATATTGTCCATGCTTAAGAAGCTACTGGACCAATAATATATATATATATATATATATATATATATATAATATATATATATATATATATATATATATATATATATATATATATATATATATATATATATATATATGAAAGCTTACAAAACGTTCAGGGGCTGTTTGAATTTATGACTTCTATAAAATTGACTTTTTAGTTTGAGTATCTTTTTTTACTTCACTTTTTCTTTTTATATTTAATTATAGCATCACTAATACAAACTCTCCCTTGCTAAATTCGAGTCCTTTCCATTTTAGACTTAAAAATCGTTATATTAAGGTAAAATATGTCTATTTAAAGCAATAACGTTGTGCCATTGTAAAGCTAAAAAAATGTCAATTTGAAGCTTAAAAAACGTTTAATTTGAAGCTTATAAAGATGTCATTCTAAAGAGATAAAAGTGTTTCATTTTTAAGCTAAAAAAACTTATATTTTAAAGCTTACAAAACCGTCATTTTTAAGCTTAAATAATTGTCAATTTGAAGCTTTAAACGACGCCATTCTAAAAAGTTAAAAAAAATTCATTTCGTAAAGTAAAAAATCTGCCATTTGAAAGCTTACAAAACCATCATTGTAAAGCTTAAAAAATGTAATTTTAAAGCTTATAAAGCTGTCATTCTAAAGGGTAAAATTTTTTTGCCATTTAAAAGATTAAAAATTATCATTTTAAAGCAAAAAACCCTTGCCATTTAAAAGATTAAAAATTCTCATTGAAAAGTAAATACTACCATTTCAGCTCCTAATTTACTCTACACAATTGCAACATTGTACTTTTAAGTTTTTCCATATAAGGACATTATACTTTGAATCTTCAAAGTACAATACTATAATATGAAGAAATGAATGGAAAGTATGTGTAGCACCTGATTCTTGGTACGTATTCCTTCCTAAGTATTTTGCATTTTTGGCCTTGGACTCGGCGAGTTGAAGGACCAACTCGCCGAGTACAAGCGGGACGGGACGTGAGATTTAAGTGATGGACTCGACGAGTCGGGTCCTGGACTCGGCGAGTAGACGCTGTCTGGACAAAAAACCTAATACGAGGGTTTGCACCCTATTTAAACAATGTTATGTCGGCCACAACGTCCCTTATGCTCCCAAAACACCTCTCATTGAAACCCTAGCCGTTATTGAAACAATCTAAGCTTTGTTGGTGGATTTTGGTGCTTGTGGTCTTAAGAAGGAAGGAGAAAAGCTTGAGGAAGCAAGTAGAGACCAAGGGAACCCGAGTTTGTGCACCTTCTACAGCTCATTGAAGGTAAAAAGTTGTAACCTTGCTCATTCATTTGTTAGATCCCTCTTTTGGGAGATTTAGGGCTTTTATAAGCCATTTTTGGTGGCCAACCATGTTTGCAAACATGGTTGGGGTTTAAGCTTCTGAATCAGATCATTAAAGGAGTCACTAGGCAGATTTGGGTTGCTTTTGCACCCATGAAAGGTCCCATGTACCATAGGAGCTTGTTTTATGTCTTTTTGGAGCTCAAAGTCCCATGCAAGCATGTAAAGTTTGTAACTTTACGTGCTAGATCGATTGTAGAAGCTTGGATCTATCTTTTGATCAAAGGTTGTACATCAGAAATCGAGGATTTAGAGTGTGGATGTGACCGACTCGGCGAGTCCGTTCTTGGACTCGACGAGTCCGAGGCTTTGAGCCCCATATATGTTGAGGGTCAAAGGAACCCATTTGAGTGTTAGAAGGTTGTAATCGGACAGAAAGAGTTACCCAATGTATTGGACGTGATTTTAGACCTGGAGTTCATGGGACTCGGCGAGTGCTAGAACAGACTCGGCGAGTCCAAGGCAATCTTCTTAAGGATGAAGATGAACTCGACGAGTTGTTCATCAACTCGGCGAGTTGAGGACAGAACTTGTTCATCAGATGAAGGTAAACTCGACGAGTGGGGTCATGGATGAGGACGAGTAAAGGGTGAGGGACTCGGCGAGTTGACGGTCCAACTCGGCAAGTCGGGTCAACTTGAAGTTGACTTTGTCTGGACTTGGACTGACCCTGTTTAGGGTTGTACTTGTTGTGTGTTGACCTGAAGGTCGTCGTGTAGGGATCGAGGAGTCGAAAGGAGTCGACTTGTGCGCCAAGGAGAATTCAAACACTGCACGACATTGAGGTGAGTTACCTTCCAGTAAGGGTGGGTCTAAGGACACAATGCCGGCCCACCAAAGAGGAGTATTTAAAAGATGATTGTCTTTGTGATAATTATCTTGGTCTGGTTACGTGTTTTGGTTATGAGTTATATTTGTATGATATGTTACGTGTATGTTAGGGATAGTTCCCTGACATGTAGCACCTGGTTCTTGGTACGTATTCTTTTAATTTAATCTCTTAATAGATTGCATTTTTGGCCTTGGACTCGGCGAGTCGAAGGACTAACTCGCCGAGTAGACGCGAGAAGGATCGCGGGTCTTAAGTGATAGACTCTCCGAGTTGGTTCCCGGACTCGGCGAGTAGACCCTGTTTGGACAAAAACCCTAATCCAGGGGTGTGCATCCTATTTAAACACCTTAACTCGGCCTCCTTCGTCCCATTTACTCCCAGAAGACCCCCATAGCAAACCCTAGCCGTTATTGAAGAATTTTAAGGCATTTGGAGTGATCTTGGTGATTTTGTGGTTCAAGGAAGAAGGAAAAGCTTGAAGGATCAAGAGGAGGCTTGAGGGATTCAGTTGTGAGCATCATTTGCAGTCTTCAGAAGGTATAAAGTCTATACCTTGCTCTTTCATTTGTTAAATCCCTCTTTGGGAAGATTTAGGGCTTTTATGAGCCATTTTGGTAGCCAACCATGTTTGTAAACGTGGTTGGGGGTTTGAGCTTCTGAATCACATCATTTAAAGAGTCCCTAAGCAGATGTGAGTGGCTTTTGCACCCATAAAAGGTCCCATGCACCCTAGGAGCTTGTTTTATGTCCTTTTGAACTCAAAGTCCCATGCAAGCACGTAAAGGTTGTAACTTTACGTGCTAGATCGATTGTAGAAGCATAGATCTATCTTTTGATCAAGGGTTGTACATCAGAAATCGAAGATTTAGTGAGAGGAGGTGACCAACTCGGCGAGTCCATTCATGGGACTCGGCGAGTGCATGGTCCTGTCCATATCAGTTGAGGGTCATAAGGACCCAGTTGAGTGTAGAAAGGTTTCAGGAAGGTCACAGGGGGTGACCCAACGTTCTGGACTAAGCCATTGTGCTGGGAATTCATGGGACTCAGCGAGTGCATGAGCGTACTCGGCTAGTCCAAGGCAATCTCCTTAGAACTCGGCGAGTTGTTCATCAACCCTTAGTATAGAGATCAGTTTCTAACTTTCATGACTTTGAACAGGGGGTGACCCAATGTTCATGACTTTGACTTTGACTTTGACTTGACTTGGTTGGGGGTAAAATGGTCATTTTACCCTAAGTATAGAGATCAGTTTCTAACTGAGTATTATGGGGTTGTAACCGGAGGATTTCCGGAGCAGCAGCGGACGGAGGTTTCCCGCACAGATTATCAGCGACTACTTGTACGAGGTGAGTTACCTTCCAGTAAGGGTGGGTATGCATCCACAATGTCGGCCCACCAATGAGGAGTATTAGAAGATGATTATCTTTGTGATAATTATCTTGGTCTGGTTATGCGTTTGGTTATGAGTTATATATGTATGATATGTTACGTGCATGATAGGGATAGTTTCCCTGATAGTGGTCCCTAGGACCGAAGGGTAGGTCAGTACC
The DNA here is from genome assembly GCF_052849685.1 of Lactuca virosa. NCBI lineage: Eukaryota > Viridiplantae > Streptophyta > Magnoliopsida > Asterales > Asteraceae > Lactuca > Lactuca virosa. The sequence goes on along the minus strand of NC_136428.1, from coordinate 433,203,249 downwards.
CGGATATGCCTGACTGTATGCTTATATCTTGTATTGTATGCTAGTGGTAGGGGTGGAATAGTCCCCAGTTACCGGTTGAAAGATACCGATGAATGGTTACCGGTTGAAAGATACCGAAGAATGGTTACCGGTTGAAAGATACCGATGAATGGTTACCGGTTGAAAGATACCGATGATATTGTATGGTATGTGGTATGATGGGGGAACTCACTAAGCTTTGTGCTTACGGTTTCAGTTTTTGGTTTCAGGTACCTCTTCGTCTAAGGGGAAGGAGCCGGCGGCGTAGCATGGCATCACACACACATATGATTTTCCGCATGGTGTTTTCTGGGATTGTACTCTGATATGACAATTGTTTATGTTGTGGGTTTCAAACATGATACTTGGTTTCTGAAATGACGTGTTTATACAATATTTTCTAATGAATGTTTGATGAATTAATTAATCAAAAATGAAATTTTTGGGCTTGAATTTTGGGATGTTACAAGTTGGTATCAGAGCCCTGGTTTGAGGGATTCGGACACACCCTCGGGGTGTCTGGACTCAAACTGAGGGGCTAAGAGATTTTTGCAATAAAATGGTTTTCTAAAAATCTAAACGGAAGGATTTTAAGAAAGACAAAGTGTGTGATGCATGCGACCGGCCGGGCTCAAGTAAGTTTTCCCCAAGATACCCATACATGTTTTGTTATGCTATATGGCTTTGATTCAGAACTGCATGCTAGAATAGGACTAATGATCTAGGAAGATGCCTTGTGTGCCTGATATATGATTCTGATAATAGCATGCTTGTTAGGGCTAAGGATCTAAGAGGATGCCTTATATGCCAGTTGTATGAGCTGTATACTAGGACTGTTTAGTCAGCAGTAGGATGGCCTGTATAGGTTATGCCTGATTTGGTTACTCGAATCAAGGAGGGCCAAGATGGAACCAGGGAACTTGGAAAGTGTGTTAGATCTCTCGAGTATATGTATGATCCTGACATTTATGCGTGTACTTTCAGCATGGTGACCACACGACATGGAGCAGGAGGTTCCGGATCAGGATCAGGATCGGGATCAGGCTCGGGTGCAGGATCCGAGCAGGTTGATGACGGGTTGTGCGAGTTCATCGCGTCTGAGATCACGAGAGGCATCCTTGAGTCGACCCCTATCATCTTCGGGTCGATCAAGGAGGGGATTGTTGAGCTGATGAAGGATCGCCTCCGAGCATTCAGGAGTGATATGGCGTCTAGCCAGGTGGGTATGCGTACACTGTCCTTCAAGGACTTTCGTGGGAGTGGTGCGTCGGATTTCCATGGGGTGAAAGACCCCATTGCTGCCCGGAGATGGATCGCAGACATTGAGTCTGCGCAGCTGACGAGCTTCTGCCCGGAGGGGTCGAAGGTGAGGTATGCAGCAGGTTGCTTGCGAGACAGGGCCCGAGATTGGTGGGAGTCTGTTGGTGACTCATTGGGAGCCTCGGCTGTTGAGGCTATGACCTGGTTAGACTTTGTGACGAGATTCAGGGCGGAGTTTGCGCCAGCTGTGGAGCTTCATCGGCTGGCCAGGGAGTTCTTCGATATGAGGCAGACTACGGAGACTGTGGCGGAGATCACCGCCAAGTTCCGGGAGAGGGCATTGCTGGTGCCCCAGTATGCGGGAGATGAGGATATGAGGAGGACCCGCTACCACGACATGCTACGAGATGACTTTCGGGAGCATGTTAGTTTTTCAGCTTGCCCTACCTTGGATTCCATGATTGCCAGGGCTAGGGCTAGGGAGATTGATCTGGAGCACGTCCAGAAGAGGAAGGCAGTGGAGGGGCTAACAACTGGGGCTTCGGGGAAGAAGCCCAAGGGATCCGATGGTAGGCCGAAAGGCCAGGCAGGACGGGACCGCTGTGGGAAATGTGGTCGGTCACACGAGGGAGCTTGTCGCACTGGGCCGGGTTCGGGCTGCTATAAGTGCGACAAGGTTGGGCATTTTGGCAGGGATTGTACTGTCCCCGCCCCACAGTACAGACGAGAGATCTGACTTGCTTCCACTGCAATCAGAGGGGCCACAAAAGGCCCAACTGCCCGAGATTGACAGCAGCGCCAGCAGCGGCGCCGGTCTCAGGGACGACGCGGGTTACAGATGGCCGGAAGGTCAAGGCAGAGGCTCCAGTGGTGCGGAGCCGAGCGTTTCAGCTGACAGCCGAGGAGGCACGCGCTGCACCTGATGTGGTGACGGGTATGATTCTTTCCCTCTGATTTATTGTTATGATGTTTATGTTATTGATATGCGCTCTGTTTAGGATCGTTCCATGTGAACGGCATCCCAGTTCAGGTGTTGTTTGATTCGGGCACTACCCGATCATTTGTTTCTCTTGCGCTCAGCAAGAGATTTCCGAGTCTTCGGGCATGTTGGATTGCCCTCTAGAGGTAGAGATTGCAGACGACCGTTCGGTGCAAGCATCGACGGTATTCCGAGATTGTGTGCTGAGATTATTCGAGGAGCGCTACCTGGTGGATTTAGTTCCCATACCTTTGCGGGGGAACAAGGTCATTATTGGCATGGATTGGTTGAGCCCCAATGGGGCAGTTATCGACTGCGCGCAGCAGTTGGTACGGATTAGGACCCCAAGTGGGGGAGAGCTGGTGATTCAGGGCGAGAGGCCACAGCAAGGACCAACTTTATGTTCGGCAGCGAGAGCTAGGCGTTACCTTTAGCAGGGTTGCGTAGGTTATGTCGCCTATGTTATGGATACCCAGGAGGCGGGTAGGACTACGGTGGACGATGTGCCCGTGGTACGAGAGTTTGCGGACGTATTCCCCGAGGAGTTGCCTGGGATACCTCCGGAGCGACAGGTGGAGTTCAGGATCGACCCAGTCCCTGGTGCGGCTCCGATAGCCAAGGCACCGTATCGGTTGGCTCCTCCTGAGATGTTGGAGTTGTCTACACAGCTTCAGGAGCTGTTAGACAAGGGTTTCATACGACCGAGCAGTTCAACCTGGGGAGCCCCGATTCTGTTTGTGAAGAAGAAGGACGGGTCGCATCAGATATGTATAGATTATCGGGAGCTGAATAAGGTAACGGTGAAGAACCGCTACCCACTTCCGAGGATTGATGACCTCTTTGACCAGCTACAGGGAGCATCTTGGTTCTCCAAGATTGATTTGCATTCGGGGTATCATCAGATGAGGGTCAGAGAGGAGGATGTGCAGAAGACTGCGTTTCGGAAGCGTTATGGCCATTATGAGTTTGTGGTGATGCCATTCGGGCTCACCAATGCTCCTGCCGCGTTCATGGACCTCATGAACCGCGTGTGTAGACCGATGTTAAACCGGTCGGTGATAGTATTTATTGATGATATATTAGTTTACTCCAAGACGCGAGAGCTGCATGAGGAGCATTTGCGGGAGGTTCTGGAGACTTTGAGGAGGGAGAACTTGTATGCTAAGTTCTCCAAGTGTGAGTTCTGGTTGCGCGAGGTGCAGTTTCTTGGGCACCTTGTCAACCAGAACGGGATTTCGGTAGATCCGGCTAAAGTGGAGGCCGTGATGAGTTGGGAGGTTCCGAGGTCTCCATCTGAGATTCGGAGCTTTCTAGGATTGGCAGGCTACTATCGGAGATTCATTCAGGACTTCTCCAAGATAGCAGTTCCGCTCACCCGACTGACTAAGAATTCGGTGGTTTATCTGTTGGATAAGGTGTCTAAGTCCATAACTATTTCTGGTATGTACTTGACCCGACCCGGCATGGTCCATTTGGGTTGCATGGCACCATGCAATTGGATAGACTAAATGAGAGAAATAATACTTGTGGTTTATTAATATATTATAAGTTCTAATATATTAATAATATTATTTAATTAGTTTGATCAAGAATTAATCTTAGAATTAATTAAGTGGTCAAAAGATAACTAATTAAATATATGGGTTGATTATGTAAATTATGCATAACTTATATAGTGGGCTAAAAGGCTCCATGGATAATCAAGTTGGGTTTAATCCATTGGATGCTCCATGGAGGCTTCATGGGAGTTACAAACCCATGGGTCATGGAAATGAAGAGTCATGACACATTAGGGTTTACATGGTGTAACCCTAGATGTGTCAACACTATATAAAGGACCCATGCTCCACCAAAATTGGTTGCACAAAGAAACAAGAGGGTTAGAGCCGATTTTTGCAACTGAAAGATTCTCTCCAAGTTTATTCCTTTGTATTTGGTGTTGTGTGAAGCATTTGAGGCATCACACTTGGGGTGCTAGGCTCAGAAGGTTTCAAGGATCAAAAGCAATAACAAGGTATGTAGTTCTTTCTTTCATTCAAGTTAAAATTGTTCCCCATGTATGCTAGATAGGATCATAACCTTGGAAATCAACTTTGCATGAAAAATTAGACAAACATAGATCCAAGGTTATTAGGGTTGCATGCACACTTAGGAAGTGTTAGAATGCTCAAAACCCATCAGTAGTATCAGAGCCTAGGCTTGTTTGTTTGTTATTTGTGCAAAATTGTTGGAAAAAAGTCGATATTGTGCAATCTGCCTGCTGAACTCGCCGAGTCCATGGGGGGACTCGCCGAGTTCATGTGTAAATTCATCCTACTCGCCGAGTAGGTTCGTGCACTCGACGAGTAGGAGCCTCAGAATGCAGATTTTCGACTTTTGTTGCTGGAAATGGACTAGAAACATTACCCTAAACTATTTTGGTGTTTTAAAACTTGTTTTAGTTGGTGTAATGTTTATGCTAATCCATTTACAATAACAATTATCAAAATTATAAGTTTTTAAGTGTAATTTATGATTCTTGAAAGTGTTCATAATCATGTTCTTGAACTTATGAAGATTAGATGATCATAGGAATTCTTTGTAACCTACTTGGTAGTTTAATTCTTGATCATAATGTGTTTTAATGGAGTCCATAACTTGTCCTCAAGTTATGGAAAACCAAAAGTCACACTTTTATTAAAGCCATTAAAAGAACACAAGAGTTATTAAAATGAAGAGTCTTCATTTTAATACTCTAATAAAATCATAAGTTATGAGAAATGAAAATTTTGAAAGTTTACAAAACTTGCCCTCAAGTTTTGGAACAAGTAAAGTCATATTAAAAACTTTAGTTCCAACCCTTAGAATTTTAAAAGTTAAAATTCAACCCTTATACTTTATAATATTATAAGTTTAATAATATATATATGTATAAGATCAAGTCGTCTTACCGCTAGTACGCCTCATTCACGAAGCCGGTCTATAAGGGGGGTATAAGGTTGTTGCCTATAAAATGGCAACTTAATGGGTGTCCACTCTCACCCACCGCTTCCTTGACTGGTGGAGGGTCGTTAGCCGAACGGGTAGGACAGTGACTTATAAATTCTCATTAAAAGTATGATGAATATTATAAAGTAATTAAATGTTTTATAAATTCCCAATCTTAGTTACTTTAGAAAAAATGTGAATAAGGTGCTAATCCATGAAATTACACTTTGCACCTTGTTTAAGTCGTTGGTGGAGCGTGTGTGGTTTACCGGCACACTAACTTGGACTTAACAAGGTAGGCAAAGGGTGACTTAAAGTTTTTCATGAGGTCGGAAGGAGCGCGTGTGGTTTACCGGCACAACGATTAAGTGAAAAACATTAAGGGTACCAAGTAATTTGCATGGTTACTTCACACCTTGTTTTGTGATCCTCGGTATCCCAGTCACAAAACATGAAGGACACACTCGTGATTGAAACATGCCATTGAAAAGTTCAATGAATCTCAAAGAATCTAGGAATTTCTAAAAACCAAATAAAACCTAATAATTTATATTTCGTTTTTCATGGTGGAAATTGGTGAATCGTTATTCACCTACCTTTCAAATATGTTATAACTTGGATTACGGCATCCCTCTTCTAGGTTATAATATATTGTGATTCGATCCTAGACTTAATATTACATTTGGGTGTTCTATTAAGGACTTTCTCTATATCTAAACTAAACTTGTTTTCTTCTTTTCAGATGTCTTCCAACAATGCTACTCCTGAACCTTTGTGGGAGAGTCATCTTTGATGGATCCAAGTTTACTGACTGGATCAGAAACATCAGGATGGTCACACGATACAAGAACAAGGAATATGTTCTCGACAAGGAGCTTAAGGTGCCTGAGCCAACTGCTACTCCTGAGGAGTTTGCTGAATATGAGGCACATGAAAGAGATGCTACCAAAGTGGCATGCATCATGATGGCCACTATGACAGCTGAGCTCCAAAAGTCCTATGAGGACTACTATCCTTTTGAGATGCACCAGGATTTGATGGACCGCTACCATCAGAGTGCTCGTCAAGAGCGATATGAAATCATCTCCTCTATGATCACAACCCGAATGAAAGATGGTGAACCCATCACAAGCCACATGCAGAAAATGCAAAGGTATGTGGACAGATTGATGAAGTTGAATGTGAACTTCCCTGAGGAGTTAGCAATAGATATTATTTTGCACTCCTTACCTTCGTGTTATGATCAATTCTGCATGACATACCACATGAATAAGGAGGAAGTTACACTTAGAAAACTTCAAGGACTCCTAAAGACCGCAGAATCAGGTCTTAAAGGTAAGTCGGTTGTGACCACTCCTACTACTACTCCAAACTCAGCACTTGTCCTGGCAATCGGGAAAGGTAGAGGGAAGAAGAGAAAGAACCCTTCGAAGGTTACCAAGGGTAAGACCCTTGATGGCTCCTCTTCTAGCGGAACCAAGAAAGGTTTCGTTACACCTTCTTCTGATCCCAAAGAGGCTGAATGCTTCTACTGTCACGAAAAGGCGCACTGGAAGCGTAACTGCCCAAAGTACCAGCAAGATTTGAAGGATGGGAAAGTGAAACCCAACCATGCAGGTATTTACACTATCTTATCTAATAATTCACTCTATTCCAACTCTTGGGTCCTTGATACCGGTTGCGGTATTCATATTTGTTCTGAATTGCAGGGACTAAGAAGAAGTGAGAATGTGGAGCATGGAAAGATAAACTTGATCATGGGGAATAGGAAAGTTTCACCTGTCACCAAGATTGGAGTTTATACTTTATTGCTTAGTAGTGGATTTACTTTAGATTTGAATAAATGTTGTTATTCGCCAGAAATGGCAAGAAATGTTATTTCCTTTCATGCTTTGTACAAACAAGGTTTTATCTTTTCCTTTGATAATGAAATTGGTGGAATAAATGCTTTCTTTAATAATGTGTTTTATTTTAAACCATTACATTGTGATGGTGTGTATGAAGTTGTGTCTGTTGTAGATAATTTAGGAAATAATGTGTTGTGTATGGATTCTGTTAATGATAATAACTTGGATAAAGCATCATTATGGCATTGTCGTCTTAGACATATAAGCAAGAAACGCATACGCCAACTCCAAAAGGATGGAGTTTTGGAGTCATTTGACCTAAAGTCAGATGATAGTTGTGAATCATGCTTACTTGGAAAAATGACAAAGTCACCCTTCACAGGTTCTTGTGAGAGGGGTGAAGGTTTGTTGGATCTTATACACACGGATGTGTGTGGACCCTTCAAACATGCCACAAGGGATGCTAATCGTTATTATGTGACTTTTACAGATGATTACAGTAGATATGGATATGTCTACTTAATCAAGCATAAGTCAGAGACTTTTGAAAGGTTTAAAGAGTTTAAACAGGAAGTCGAGAATCAATTGGGCAGGAACATTAAGATGCTTCGATCCGATCATCGTGGTGAGTATCTTAGTACAGAGTTCCTCGACTATCTGAGGGAATGTGGGGTTGTCTCACAATTGACACCTCCCAGGACACCACAGTTGAATGGTGTAGTTGAGAGGCGTAATCGAACCTTGTTGGACATGGTTCGTTCCATGATGAGTCGATCTACGCTACCAATCTCATTTTGGGGGTATGCCTTAGAGACTGCCACCCATATCCTTAATCTGGTCCCTATAAAGAAGGTTGCCAAAACACCTCACGAGATGTGGACTGGAAAAGTTCCTAGTCTAGCCCACATCAAGGTTTGGGGTTGCGAGGCTTTCGTGAGACGCGAGACTCACGACAAGCTCGAGCCTCGAAGTGAGAGGTGTATTTTCATCGGCTACCCACAGAAATCCTTTGGTTACCTCTTCTACAGACCCAGTGAGAATGTGGTCTTTGTAGCAAGAAGGGATGTCTTTCGAGAGAGAGAGTTCATAAGCCAAGGAGACAGTGGGAGGCTAATTGACCTTGAAGAACTTCAAGAGTCAAGTGGTGAAGGAACCTCAAACCCTAGCAGACAACTTGAGGAGGAAACTCCTGTTGTACCTCCAAATGTACCTCTGAGGCGTTCCACAAGGGTTAGGAATGCACCTGAGCATTACTATGGTTTCCATATTACTGCGGAAGGTGAGACACTTATCAGTGATGTGACACCGGTAAGTCTGGATGAACCTAACAGCTATGCGGAAGCCATGGCAGGCCCCGAGTCTGCTAAATGGAAAGAGGCAATGGATAGCGAGATACAGTCCATGTATGACAATCAGGTCTGGGACTTGGTTGACAATGTACCAGGTCGTAAGACAGTTGGGTGCAAGTGGATCTTCAAGAAGAAGACCGACATGGATGGTAATGTACACACTTATAAGGCACGACTGGTTGCAAAGGGCTTTTCTCAAACTCCAGGAGTTGATTATGATGAGACCTTTTCACCAGTGGCCAAGATTAAGTCTATTAGAGTACTGTTAGCCATAGCTGCATTTCATGACTATGAAATATGGCAAATGGATGTCAAAACCGCTTTCCTCAATGGGAAGTTGGCTGAGGATGTTTACATGGCTCAGCCAGAGGGTTTTGTCAGCACAGAGTACCCTAATAGAGTGTGTAAGCTTGAGAAATCCATCTATGGATTAAAGCAAGCACCTCGCAGATGGAATCTTTGCTTTGATGAGAAAGTCAAAGAGTTTGGTTTTTCGAGGAGTGAAGATGAATCTTGTGTATATGTCAAGGCTAGTGGGAGTATAGTTAGCTTTTTGGTACTGTATGTGGATGACATACTACTCATAGGAAATGACATCCCAACCTTGCAGGAAGTTAAGTCCTGGCTTGGGAAGTGTTTCGCTATGAAGGACCTTGGAGAAGCTGCCTATATTCTAGGGATAAGGATTCTGAGAGACCGGAGTAAAAGACTAATTGGGCTTAGTCAGAGTACATACTTGGAGAAGGTGCTGAAGAGATTCAACATGCAAGATTCCAAGAAAGGAGAGTTACCCATCCAGAGTAATGCTAGACTGAGTAAGACTCAGAGCCCGAGTACTGAGGTTGAGATAGCAGAAATGAGTCGAGTACCTTATGCTTCTGCAGTAAGCTCGATCATGTATGCTATGACCTGCACTCGACCTGATGTAGCCTTTGCTTTAAGCATGGTTAGCAGGTATCAGGGGAACCCTGGTAAGGCTCACTGGACAGTTGTAAAGAATATTCTCAAGTACCTGCGGAGGACTAAGGACTAGGTCCTTACCCTTGGTGGGAGTGATGACTTGAGAGTTGTAGGGTATAGTGATGCTAGTTTCCAGACTGATAGGGATAATTTCCGCTCTCATTCGGGCTGGGTCTTTACCTTAAATGGAGGAGCAATCTCTTGGAAAAGTTCCAAGCAGGAGACAGTGGCTGATTCGACTTGTGAATCAGAGTATATAGCGGCAAGTGAGGCAGCAAAGGAGGCTATATGGCTAAAGAACTTCATTGGAGACCTTGGAGTTGTACCAACTATTAAAGAGCCAATGGAGATTTTCTGTGATAGTGAAAGCATAGTTGCCTTAGCAAAGGAACCAAGGGATCACGGGAGATCCAGACACATTGACAGAAAATACCATTTCATCAGACATCGTATAGAAGAAGGACTCCTCGTGGAAAAGAGGGTATCATCAGATGAGAACCTGGCAGATCCCCTCACGAAGGGACATGGTAGGGTTAAGCATCTCCAGCATGCTCGGAGCATAGGGCTGAAGGATGATATTAGTTTTAGTAGTTAGATAATTTTGAAATATGTAAAATGTAATTGACATTTGATGATGAATAAAAGTTGTGTTTATTTATGAGTAAAGTGTTGCTATCTCTTGTCAATCGTTTACTATTATTTCTTTTGCATGTTTTGACTTCCAGAGTATTTATGTTGTATTTTTACATATTATTCAAATTATCCACAGTTAGTCATATGTTGGAAGTAGATATGAAGTAAGACTGTCATGGGTTGGTTGTAGAGGTCTAAGATGTTGGACATGGCCTCAACACTCATGAGTGCTCATAAGTTCTGAGTATTGGATTCAACCCACGCTCGCTGGTATCACTTCATGGAATTTATCTCGAGTGATCGCGAGACGGTAATATCATATAAGTCTTCAAACCTAGAGATATGACTTGTTAACTATGAGTTAGTTATGCATTGATCGTGCGAAAACGCATTGGTAACTCGATGTTATAAAACGTGCGGTTGTGTGTAATTTAACAAGTAGTAGAACAAGCATATGAGTCGAAGTTTATCTGTTCCTTCTTGGATTAGAAGCTGATATCTGGGCCCCTCGATGATTTTGTTTTGACCCATGTACCGGGCCCGGTCAGAACTAAGTTGATGTGTTCAATTAAGTTCTATGTCAAACAAATCGGAAATCGGGAAACAAACTGCTGGACAAAAGTAAGACATTGTTCCATGTATTTGTCCGGCTGATATCTAGAACAGAGGATTATATGATCACTTATCTGAAATGGCGTACCATCATCTTCTCAGTTCCGAGAAACCGTGAAAAGAGCTACGATTGCCGATCGGTTCATGAAGTCATACTTGCAGTAATAGTTATTAGACTTATCCAAGTGGGAGACTATTGGATAAGGTGGCTAAGTCCATAACTATTTCTGGTATGTACTTGACCCGACCCGGCATGGTCCATTTGGGTTGCATGGCACCATGCAATTGGATAGACTAAATGAGAGAAATAATACTTGTGGTTTATTAATATATTATAAGTTCTAATATATTAATAATATTATTTAATTAGTTTGATCAAGAATTAATCATAGAATTAATTAAGTGGTCAAAAGATAACTAATTAAATATATGGGTTGATTATGTAAATTATGCATAACTTATATAGTGGGCTAAAAGGCTCCATGGATAATCAAGTTCGGTTTAATCCATTGGATGCTCCATGGAGGCTTCATGGGAGTTACAAACCCATGGGTCATGGAAATGAAGAGTCATGACACATTAGGGTTTACATGGTGTAACCCTAGATGTGTCAACACTATATAAAGGACCCATGCTCCACCAAAATCGGTTGCACAAAGAAATAAGAGGGCTAGAGCCGATTTTTGCAACTGAAAGATTCTCTCCAAGTTTATTCCTTTGTATTTGGTGTTGTGTGAAGCATTTGAGGCATCACACTTGGGGTGCTAGGCTCAGAAGGTTTCAAGGATCAAAAGCAATAACAAGGTATGTAGTTCTTTCTTTCATTCAAGTTAAAATTGTTCCCCATGTATGCTAGATAGGATCATAACCTTGGAAATCAACTTTGCATGAAAAATTAGACAAACATAGATCCAAGGTTATTAGGGTTGCATGCACACTTAGGAAGTGTTAGAATGCTCAAAACCCATCAATGTCATCGCCTATGCGTCGAGGCAGCTGAAGCCTTACGAGGCCAATTACTCGACGCATGATTTGGAGTTGGGGGCTGTAGTATTCGCCCTCAAGATTTGGCGTCGTTACCTCTATGGGGTTCGTTGTACGATTTACACGGACCACAAGAGTTTGAGGTATCTCATGGACCAGCCAAATCTGAATATGAGGCAGCGTCGGTGGCTTGATGTGGTAAAGGATTACGATTGTGAGATCCTCCACCATCCGGGGAAGGCCAATGTCGTGGCCGATGCGCTTAGCCGTAAGGCAGCGCCGATCAGGGATATCTGTCTGAGGATGACAGTGGTGACTCCGCTTCTTGAGCGGATCCGGGAGGCTCAGCAGGAGGCTATGAAGGAGGAACATCGGAAGAGTGAGCGGATTGTGGGACAGGTTTCCTCCTTCGATTATGATAGCCGAGGGTTATTGACCCTTCACCGTAGGGTGTGGGTCCCTTATCATGGAGGCGTGCGCCAGGTCCTGATGGAGGAGGCGCACAAATCCCGATTTTCCATCCATCGCGGAGCAACGAAGATGTATAGGGATCTTCGTCCCGATTATTGGTGGCCCTGCATGAAACGGGACGTAGCATGGTATGTGGAGCGGTACTTGACCTGCAGGAAGGTCAAGGCCGAGCACCAGAGACCGCACGGCAAGATGCAGCCGTTGGATATCCCGCTGTGGAAATGGGAAGACATCACGATGGATTTCATCGCAAGCTTCCCAGGACCGCGCGGGGAGTGGATTCGATTTGGGTCATCGTCGATCGATTGACCAAGAGCGCCCACTTTATCCTGATACAGGAGAGCATCTCGGCCGAGAAATTGGCCGATATCTACATCAGAGAGGTGGTGGCGCGGCACGGAGTGCCAGTTTCGGTGATTTCGGATAGGGATGTGCGGTTCACTTCCAGGTTCTGGAAAAAGTTTCATGACGAGTTGGGTACTCGTCTGCATTTTAGTACCGCCTTTCACCCGCAGACGGATGGCCAGAGCGAGCGGACCATCTAGACTCTGGAGGACATGCTGCGGACGTGTGTTTTAGACTTCGGAGGTAGCTGGGATACCTACCTTCCGTTGGCAGAATTCTCGTATAATAATAGCTATCATGCGAGTATCGACCGTCCTCCCTTCGAGATGTTGTATGGGAGGAAGTGTAGGACCCCGATATGTAGGGGCGAGGTTGGACAGAGAGTGATGGGGAGCAACGAAGTGGTGCTCAAGACAACCGAGAGAATTCAGCAGGTCCGGAGCAGGCTTCAGACTGCTCAGAGTCGGCAGAAAAGTTATGCCGACAAGCATCGATCAGACTTGGAGTTCCAAGTCGGGGATATGGTTCTCCTGAAGGTGTCGCCTTGGAAAGGTGTCATCCGATTCAGGAAGCGGGGGAAGTTAGGCCCCAGGTACATTGGACCGTTCAGGGTATTAGCCCGAGTGGGCAAGGTGGCGTATAGGTTGGAATTGCCAGCCGAGCTCAGTCAGATACATAGCACTTTCCATGTTTCGCAACTGAGGAAGTGCCTGGTGGACGACACCGCAGTGGTGCCTTTGGAGGAGATTCAGGTTGATGACAACCTGAATTACATCGAGCGGCCTGTAGCGATCCTCGACCGGAAGTCGAAGGATCTGAGGAACAAGGGAGTGGAACTCGTGAAGGTGCAATGGCAGCACCGGAAGGGGTCGGAGTGTACTTGGGAGCCGATGGATGAGATGATGGAGCATTACCCCGATCTGTTTCAGGAGCAAGCAGCAGACTTCGAGGACGAAGTCTAAAATAAGTAGGGGAGATTTGTAGCACCTGGTTCTTGGTACGTATTCTTTTAATTTAATCTCTTAATAATTTGTATTTTTGGCCTTGGACTCGGCGAGTCGAAGGACTAACTCGCCGAAGGGTAGGTCAGTACCCGGATATGCCTGACTATATGCTTATATCTTGCTATTGTATGCTAGTGGTAGGGGTGGAATAGTCCCCAGTTATCGGTTGAAAGATACCGATGATGATTACCGGTTGAAAGATACCGATGATGATTATCGGTTGAAAGATACCGATGATGATTACCGGTTGAAAGATACCGATGATGCTTACCGGTTGAAAGATACCGACGAAGATTACTGGTTGAAAGATACCGATGATATTGTATGGTATGTGGTATGATGGGGGAACTCACTAAGCTTAGTGCTTACGGTTTCAGTTTTGGTTTCAGGTACCTCTTCGTCTAAGGGGATGGAGCCGGCGGCGTAGCATCGCATCACACACACACATGATTTCCGCATAGAAGTTTTCTGGGATTGTACTCTAATATGTTATTAGTTTATGACTTGGGTTTCAGACATGATACATTGTTTTATGAGATGACGTGTTTTCACAGTATTTTCTAATGGATGTTTTTATGAGTTATTTAAATAAAAATGAAATTTTTGGGCGTGAATTTTGGGATGTTACAAGTTGGTATCAGAGCCCTGGTTTGAGGGATTCGTACACATCCTTGGGAGTGTCTGGACTCAAACCGAGGGACTAAAAGATTTTTACAAGGGAAAAAGGTTTTCTGAAATCTAAATGAAAGGATTGTAAGAAAGACAAGATGTGTGATGCATGCAACCGGCCGGGCTCGAGTAAGTTTTCCCCAAGATACCCATACCTGATATGTTATGTTATATGGTTTTGATTCAGAAAACTGCATGCTAGAATAGGACTGAGGATCTAGGAGGATGCCTTGTGTGCCTGATATATGATTCTGAGTATTGCATGCTAGTTAGGGATAAGGATCTAGGAGGATGCCTTATATGCCTGTTGTATGAGTTGTATGCTAGGACTGTTTAGTCAGCAGTAGGATGGCTTGTGTAGGTTATGCCTGATTTGGTTACTCGATGCATGAATGTTGCTTGCTTTGTGCTATGGGGTCCTGGCCATTTCCAACTAACTAAGGAGCGGATATTTAACAGTATCTGCAAGTTAGTTAGGGGGAAGTAGTAGGGACTCCTAGTGTAGCTGATGGCGGAGGGTAGGTCGGAGAGTGCCCTAGGGAAGCCTAGGATGAGGTCAGTGGAAAGGGTATCGGTAAAAGGGACTTGGTGAAGTCGAAGCAATCCTTGAGGAAAGTACAGGTAGATGTGGAAGGTAGTATGCGCCCGTACTACTGAAAGCAGAGGACCCGTACTCGAATCAAGGAAGGCATAGATGGAACCGGGAACCTTGGAGAGTGTGTTAGACCTCTCGGGAGTATGTATGATCCTGACATTTATGCATGTATTTTCAGCATGGTGACCACGCGACATGGAGCAGGAGGTTCCAGATCAGGATCAGGATCAGGCTCGGGAGCAGGATCCGAGCAGGTTGATGACGGGCTACGTGAGTTCATCGCGTCTGAGATCACGAGAGGCATCCTTGAGTCGACCCCTATCATTTTCGGGTCGATCAAGGAAGGGATTGTTGAGCTGATGGAGGATCGCCTCCGAGCATTCAGGAGTGATATGGCGTCTAGCCAGGTGGGTACGCGCACACTGTCCTTTAAGGACTTTCGAGGGAGTGGTGCGCCAGATTTCCATGGGGTGAAAGACCCCATTGCTGGCAGGAGGGGTCGAAGGTGAGATATGCAGCAGGATGCTTGCGAGACAGGGCCAGAGATTGGTGGGAGTCGGTTGGTGACTCGTTGGGAGCCTCGGCTGTTGAGGCTATGACCTGGTCAGACTTTGTGACTAGATTCAGGGTGGAGTTTGCGCTAGCTGTTGAGCTTCAACAGCTGGCTAGGGAGTTTTTGGACATGAGGAAGACTACGAAGACTGTGGCGGAGATCACCGCCAAGTTCCGGGAGAGGGCATTGTTGGTGCCCCAGTATGCGGGAGATGAGGATATGAGGAGGACCCGCTACCATGATATGCTACGAGCTGACATTCAGGAGCATGTTACTTTTTCAGCTTGCCCTACCTTGGATTCCATGATTGCAAGGGCTAGGGAGAGGAAGATTGATATGGAGCACATCCAGAAGAGGAAGGCAGTGGAGGGGCTGACGACTGGGGCTCGGGGTAGATGCTCAAGGGATCCGATGGTAGGCCGAAAGGCCAGACAGGACGGGACCGCTGTGGGAAATACGGTCGGTCACACGAGGGAGCTTATCGCACTGGGCCGGGTTCAGGCTGCTATAAGTGTGGCAAGGTTTGGTATTTTGGCAAGGATTGTACTGCCCCCGCCCCCACAGTACAGATGACAGACTTGATTTGCTTCCATTGCAATCAGAGGGGCCACAAAAGGGCCAATTGCCCGAGATTGACAGCAGCGTCAGCAGCAGTGGCACCGGTCTCAGCAACGGTGCAGGTTGCAGATGGCCGGAAGGCCAATACAGAGGCTCCAATGGTGTGGAGCCGAGCATTTCAGCTGACAGCCGAGGAGGCACGCGCTGCACCTGATGTAGTGACGAGTATAATTTCTTTCTTATGCTTATATATTATGACGTTGTGATCTTCATATGTCGTGTATGTGCACTGTTTAGGATCGTTCCATGTGAATGGTATCCCAGTTCAGGTATTGTTTGATTCGGGTGCCACCCGATCATTCGTCTCTCTTGCGCTTAGCAAGAAGTTTCCGGAGTCTTCAAGCATGTTGGATTGCTCTCTAGAGGTCGATATTGCGGACGACCGGTCGGTGCGAGCATCAGAGGTCTACCGGGATTGTCTTTTGAGGCTGTTCGAGGAACGTTACCTAGTGGACTTGGTTCCCATACCTTTGCGGGGGAACAAGGTTATTATTGGTATGGATTGGCTGAGCCCCAATGGGGCAGTGATTGACTGCGTGCAGCAGTCAGTGCGGATTAGGACCCCTAGTGGGGGAGAGCTGGTGATTCAGGGCGAAAGGCCACAGTGAGGACCAGCTTTATGTTCAGCAGCGAGAGCTAGGCGTTACCTTCAGCAGGGTTGCGCAGGTTATGTCGCCTATGTTATGGATACCCGGGAGGTAGGTAGGGCGATGGTGGGCGATGTGCCCGTGGTATGAGAGTTTGCGGACGTATTCCCCGAGGAGCTGCCTGGGATACCTCCGGAGCGACAGGTGGAGTTCAGGATCGACCTAGTCCCTGGTGCGGCTCCGATAGCCAAGGCACCGTATCGGTTGGCTCCTCCAGAGATGCAGGAGTTGTCTACACAGCTGCAGGAGCTGTTGGACAAGGGTTTCATTAGACCGAGCAGTTCATCCTGGGGAGCCCCGATTCTGTTTGTGAAGAAAAAGGACGGGTCGCATCAGATATGCATAGACTATAGGGAGCTGAATAAGGTAACGGTGAAGAACCGTTACCCACTCCCGAGGATTGATGACCTCTTTGACCAGCTACAGGGAGCATCTTGGTTCTCCAAGATTGATTTGCGTTCAGGGTATCATCAGATGAGGGTCAGAGATGAGGATGTGCAGAAGACGGCGTTTCGGACGCGTTATGGCCACTATGAGTTCGTGGTGATGCCTTTCGGGCTCACCAATGCTCCTGCCGCGTTCACGGACCTCATGATCCGGCGTGTGTAGACCGATGTTAGACCGGTCTGTGATAGTGTTTATCGATGATATCTTGGTTTACTCCAAGACGCGATAGCAGCATGAGGAGCATCTGCGAGAGGTTCTTGAGACTTTGAGGAGGGAGAGCTTGTATGCTAAGTTCTCCAAGTGTGAGTTCTGGTTGCGCGAGGTGCAGTTTCTTGGGCACCTTGTCAACCAGAATGGGATTTCGGTAGATCCGGCCAAGGTGGAGGCCGTGATGAGATGGGAGGTTCCGAGGTCTCTATCTGAGATTCGGAGTTTCCTAGGATTAGTCGGCTACTATCGGAGATTCATTCGGGATTTCTCCAAGATAGTCGTACCCCTGACCAGGCTAACGAGGAAGGTCGTGGTCTTTCGTTGGGGGCCTGAGCAGCAGGCCGCATTCGAGATATTGAGGCAGAGATTGTGCGAGGCGCCAATCTTAGCCCTGCCATAGGGCATGGAGGATCTTGTTGTATACTGCGATGCGTCCATCTCGGGTTTGGGCGCAGTATTGATGCAGAGAGGGCATGTCATTGCTTACGCTTCGAGGCAGCTGAAGCCTGACGAGGCGAACTACCCGACACATGATTTGGAGTTGGGGGCTGTTGTGTTCGCCCTCAAGATTTGGCGTCATTACCTCTATGGGGTTCGTTGTACGATTTACACGGACCACAAGAGCCTGAGGTATCTCATGGACCAGCCAAATCTGAATATGAGGCAGCATCGGTGGCTTGATGTGGTAAAGGATTATGATTGTGAGATCCTCTACCACCCGGGGAAGGCCAATGGCGTGGCCGATGCGCTTATCCGCAAGGCAGCACCGATCAGGGATATCTGTCTGAGGATGACAGTGGTGACTCCGCTTTTGGAGCGGATCCGGGAGGCTCAGCAGGAGGCTATGAAGGAGGAACATCGGAAGAGCAAGCGGATTGTGGGACAGGTTTCCTCCTTCGACTATGATAGCCTAGGGTTATTGACTCTTCACCATAGGGTGTGGGTCCCTTATCATGGAGGTGTGCGCCAGATCCTAATGGAGGAGGCACACAAATGCAAATTTTCTATCCATCCCGGAGCGACGAAGATGTATAGGGATCTTCGTCCCGATTATTGGTGGCCCTGCATGAAGCGGGACGTAGCATGGTATGTGGAGCGGTGCTTGACCTGCAGGAAGGTCAAGGTCGAGCACCAGATGCCGCACGGAAAGATGCAACCGTTGGATATTCCGTTGTGGAAGTGGGAGGACATTACGATGGATTTCATCACAAAGCTTCCCAGGACCCCGCAGGGAGTGGATTCGATTTGGGTCATCGTCGATCGATTGACCAAGAGCACTCATTTTATTCCGATTTAGGAGAGCATCTCGGCCGAGAAGCTGGCCGACATTTATATCAGAGAGGTGGTAGCACGGCACGGGGTGCCAGTGTCGGTGATTTCAGACAGAGATGTTCGGTTTACTTCCAGGTTTTGGAAGAAGTTTCATGATGAACTGGGTACTCGTCTGCATTTTAGCACCGCCCTTCACCCGCAGATGGATGGTCAGAGCGACCGGACCATCCAGACGCTAGAGGATATGCTGCGGGCATGTGTTTTAGACTTCGGAGGTAGTTGGGATACCTACCTTCCGTTGGCGGAGTGCTCGTATAATAATAGCTATCATGCGAGTATTGACCGTCCTCCCTTCGAGATGTTATACGGGACGAAGTGCAGGACCCCGATATGTTGGGGTGAGGTTGGCCAGAGGGTCATGGGGAGCACCGAGGTGGTGCTCAAGACGACATAGAGAATTCAACAGGTTCGGAGCAGACTTCAGACTGCTCAGAGTCGGCAGAAAAGTTATGCCAACAAGCGCCGATCGGACCTGGAGTTTCAGGTCGGGGATATGGTTCTCCTGAAGGTGTCGCCATGGAAGGGCGTCACCCGATTCAGTAAGCGGGGCAAGTTGGGTCCCAGGTATATTGGACCGTTTAGGGTTATAGCCTGGGTGGGCAAGGTGTCATATAGACTGGATCTGCCAACCGAACTCAGTCAGATCCACAGCACTTTCCACGTTTCCCAGCTGCGAAAGTGCCTGGTGGATGACTCAGCAGTAGTGCCCTTGGAGGACATTCAGGTCGACGGCAGCCTGAACTTCATTGAGTGACCTGTGGCGATCCTCGACCGGAAGTCGAAGGATCTGAGGAACAAGAGAGTGGAACTCGCGAAGGTGCAATAGCAGCACCGGAAGGGCTCAAAATGGACTTGGGAGTCGGTGGACGAGATGATGGAGCACTACCTAGAGCTGTATCAGGATCGAGCAGCAGACTTCGAGGACGAAGTCTAAAATAAGTGGGGGAGATTTGTAGCACCTGGTTCTTGGTACGTATTCCTTCCTAAGTATTTTGCATTTCTGTCCTTGGACTCGGCGAGTTGAAGGACCAACTCGCCGAGTAGAAGCGGGACGGGACGCGGGATTTAAGTGATGGACTCGACGAGTCGGGTCCCGGACTCGACGAGTAGACACTGTCTGGACAAAAACCCTAATCCGAGGGTTTGCACCCTATTTAAACAATGTTATGTTGGCCACAACGTCCCTTATGCTCCCAAAACACCTCTCATTGAAACCCTAGCCGTTGTTGAAACAATCTAAGCTTTGTTGGTGGATTTTGGTGCTTGTGGTCTTAAGAAGGAAGGAGAAAAGCTTGAGGAAGCAAGTAGAGACCAAGGGAACCCGAGTTCGTGCACCTTCTACAGCTCATTGAAGGTAAAAAGCTGTAACCTTGCTCATTCAATTGTTAGATCCCTCTTTTGGGAGATTTAGGGCTTTTATAAGCCATTTTTGGTGGCCAACCATGTTTGCAAACATGGTTGGGGGTTTAAGCTTCTGAATCACATCATTAAAGGAGTCACTAGGCAGATTTGGGTTGCTTTTGCACCCATGAAAGGTCCCATGTACCATAGGAGCTTGTTTTATGTCTTTTTGGAGCTCAAAGTCCCATGCAAGCACGTAAAGTTTGTAACTTTACATGCAAGATCGATTGTAGAAGCTTGGATCTATCTTTTGATCAAAGGTTGTACATCAGAAATCGAGGATTTAGAGTGTGGACGTGACCGACTCGGCGAGTCCGTTCTTGGACTCGACGAGTCCGAGGCTTTGAGCCCCATATCTGTTGAGGGTCAAAGGAACCCAGTTGAGTGTTAGAAGGTTGTAATCGGACAGAAAGAGTTACCCAATGTATTGGACATGATTTTAGACCTGGAGTTCATGGGACTCGGCGAGTGCTAGAACAGACTCGGCGAGTCCAAGGCAATATTCTTAAGGATGAAGATGAACTCGACGAGTTGTTCATCAACTCGGCGAGTCTAGGAGATAACTTGTTCATCAGATGAAGGTGAACTCGACGAGTTGTTCATCAACTCGGCGAGTCGGATGAGTTTTCATGTGATGTTCATATGAGAGAAGAACTCGTCGAGTTGACGGCCCAACTCGACAAGTGGGGTCATGGATGAGGACGAGTAGAGGGTGAGGGACTCGGCGAGTTGACGGCCCAACTCGGCGAGTCGGGTCAACTTGAAGTTGACTTTGTCTAGACTTGGACTGACCCTGTTTAGGGTTGTACTTGCTGTGTGTTGACCTGAAGGTCATCGTGTAGGGATCGAGGAGTCGAAGGGAGTCGACTTGTGCGCCAAGGAGAATTCAAACACTGCACGATATTGAGGTGAGTTACCTTCCAATAGGGGTGGGTCTAAGGCCACAATGCTTTTGAAGTACCCTTTTTTCACCACCGTCCTTCTCTGCTTTTCCCTCGCTTCGGACCTCTCCTGTTCCTGCTTCTCTTCTCCTCTCACTGTCGCTTCCTTCGTACTACCAGCCGAAATCATGAAGACCGGTATTGCTCCATATCAGTTCATTCATATGGAAAATAATAAAATTGGAGCCTCCATCTCCATTCTCAACTAATGTCGATGAAGGTGTGTCGGAATAGGAAGTGGAGTTGGGGAAAGAGGAAACAATCTGGTTTGGCGGAAGCGGCGACGGCTATTAGGGCTTTGACTTCTGTTATTAGGTCTATCGAGGCCCCCACCATGATGGTCCTTCAAAGAGAACTCAAGACAGCCTTTAATTAGATTACAGAGCTTTGTTGGTTGCGTTTGTTTGATAGAAATCAATATAATCAGTTGCCATGTTGTCAATACACAACTTCCATCTCATTAACAGTAGGTTGTGATCTTTTTATGCGATACGTAAGTAGAACTTCAGTTGAATATAAAGACTTCAATGCCAGCCAATTCTCGCTTTCTTGAAGGCGTATTGAAATTTGGGGAAATTTGTTATAAGGCATGTAATCTTTTTTCATAAATCATTGACACCCATAAAATCTCTTAAGTTTTAACCAAGATTCACATTCGCAGGCTCGAAAAATCATTGCAATGCTAGGTCAAGATTTTATCTTTGATGGTTGTACAGTTTTGGTATATGGTTTCTCTAGAGTTGTTCTTGAAATCTTGAAAACTTCAACACAAACCAAGAAAGTGTTTGGAGTTCTCTAAATAGGTATGTATCCAAACTTTTAATTCTTCAAATTTTAAACTCCCATTTAGGAATATAAGCTTATATGATCTGAAAACAGAGGGGCGACCAGAAAAAGAGCAATATATACTTTTTTTCCTTCATATTTTTTCATTGTCAATGGCACTATGACAGGTTTACTACCTATAAAAACTAAAATTCCATGAATTGGAATGTGAGATTCCATTCCATGAGCCCACTGAATGGAATTAAATTCCATACATAAGTTTCTATCGAATTGGGTGTTGCCATTGGTTCTGCAACTCAAATTTATGTCTTTGTTGTGACTTTCTTTTCAAGAATTTTAAGAAATGATGTATATTGTTGGATTTAATTTATTTGAGTTTTGGAAATATAATTTGATTTTAATATTTTTTATATGAATTAGGTTCCAATGAGTGTCACTGTTTGTGGTTTCATTGTAGAATTCATTCCTTCATCACATACTACTATACGATTAAATTTTGTATAGGCCTGTCAACGGGACCCTACTTGTGGGGCTTTTCATGTGGGTATTGTAAAGCTTTCAAACCTTCAACGAGACAACAAATGGAATCGGATCCTAGGCGTTAGGATCTTTTTAACTTATCAACTCTGCATTCTTACATTTTTTTATTACAATGGTGATGCTGAACTCAATTCTGATCCTTTAAATGAAGACATTTGTTAGTTAATATTTGTCAGGGCTATAGTATAGTCTAACATTGCTTGAGCCTTGATGAACCTTTTCCTACAAAATATGTGAATCTAAACCCATTTGTTTTGTTCTAGCATGGAAATTACAGATTATATTGAGTAAATTGGTTTTGGTGGTATCACGTATAACATAAATTCGGTATTATCTACTTTCATATCTTTTACCTTTTTTCATGATTCATTTAGTTTAAAGTTTCTCTTTTTAGTGTCAAAATATTGTTCCTATGAGCTTTCATGGCTTTTCTAAGAATTTTCATTCTTTGTGTTGACCAGGGACATTTAGATATTGACCTAGTTGTTGGTAGACAGCAATCAGATGCAGCCAGTTACCTCTCATAATGTGAAGGTGCATCATTCTATTTCTATTTATTTATATAATGATTTTTACCGAAACTTTTTTTTATTAAACCCAAAAACATATTATCTTGAAGGTGGCATCTAATATGCCTTCCATTGATAACAAATTAATTAGGAATATCTTACTCCAATTCTATGTGATAATGTTTTACCATTGAACTTCAGGTAACTGGTACAAAGGATGCGACACCAGTGGAATATATCAAGAAAATTCTTCCAGATTTTTTCAAATAAATGGAGTTGTTCACTTCCTTGGATATGGAATCGGGCTTAGATAGATTAATTTTCTTTAATGTGTTGATCAATTAAATATGATAAAAATTTGTTTTTGAATTGATTTACAGAACCAAGTTTTAGCTGTGAAGTTTTGTGATTTGGGAACATATATGTCTTCACCTGTCAGGTACCAACCAACTCCCATCTTCATCTGTGTTTTATTAGAAGACCAAAATACCCTTGGTATAAGAAATGGTATACAAATGATATTGTATGACTTATTACTTCTTCGATTATATATTTTTGTCGTATAATTGTAAGTAAACTCAGTTGAGTATTTAGTAGTGAAGACGAGGGTTACTTTTCGGCAGGGCCTTTTTTGTCTTTTAACATGTATTGACTTAATATGCATGAAATTGTCCTTCGAGGTTTGACTGGGAGCAAAACGGTGAAGGTTGGATATACAGGAGGACAAATGATAAACTTCTAGAAACACTTCAAAATGAGATACATATGTTGGATTAGTGTCTAAGCCCGTAACTATAATTGGTAAATATTTGACCCGGTTGTGCATGGTCCTTTTAGGTTGCCTTCACCAAAGCAACTGGATAGGATGATTTATGAAGAAGGAGGTTAATTACGGTTTATTAATATATTATATGAATAATATATTAAAAGAGAAATCATAGTTTAATTAATATTAGACAAGAATTAATTAAGAAATTAATTATGTGGCTAAAAGAGATTAATTAGACTTGGGGGACTAATATTGTAATTATATGATAATTACATTGTGGGCTATGGATTCCTAAAGGGAAAGGGATTCGACGAAATCTATGGGAAGCCCGTATGATTTTCGTCCAAGGGCCTTCTAGATAGGTTCCATGGGTTGCTTAAGGCTTAAGCAGAGAATTAGGGTTTCTCCTGAAACCCTAGCAGCCCACACAAGTATAAATAGACCCCTAGGTCTCCCGAAAACGTGGCTAAGCTTTCTTGTAGAGATCTTGGACGGTTTTTGTGCTCCTCCCCTCTTTCCAATATCATCCCCTTGCTTGTGGTGTTTGTAAGCCATTAGAGGAGTGACATTTGTGACTCTAAGCTCCAAGGAAACAAGATTCAAGCCATTCTATAAGAGGTAATCATCTAGATCTGTTCTTACATGTTAATTCTGATATATGTATATATATATATATATATATATATATATATATATATATATATATATATATATATATATATATATATATATATATATATATAGGTTCAGGTTCATTTGAGACCATTCTAATTTTGTGAGACCGTGAGACCAAATCTAAAAATAATTTTAAAATGCAGAATAAATGGAAAAATCCAAAAAAAAAATTTTAAATATTATTTTCGGAACTTGAATTAACTAAAAAAATAAATAAAAATAAAACAAAAATAAATAAAAATCCTATTTTTTTTTTTTGAAAAATACGTGAAATATTCTAATAAAATATTACACTGACATATTCTAAAAAATAATTTTAAAATGCAAAGTAAATGGAAAAATCTAAAAATTCTTTTTTTAAATATTATTTTCGGAACTTGAATTAACTAAAAAAAAATTAAAAAAATCCCATTTTTTTTGAAAAATCCGTGAAATATTCTAATAGAATATTACACTGTACATATTCTAAAAAATAATTTTAAAATGCAAAATAAATGGAAAAATCCAAAAATTCTTTTTTTAAATATTATTTTCGGAACTTGAATTAACTAAAAAAAATAAAAATAAATAAAAATAAATAAAAAAATGCGTCTCACGGTCTCACAAAATTAGGCCGTCTCACATGAACCTAACCCTATATATATATATATATATATATATATATATATATATATATATATATATATATATATATATATATATATATATATATATATATATATATATATATATATATATATATATATATATATATATATGCTAGATCTAGGGTTTATGAGCTTTGGATGATTATTGCATGTTCATTAGACAAACTAGATCCAAAAGCTTTAGGGTTTGCATGTACACCATAGGAATGATGTAGTGCTCAAAACCCATTAGTGGGAT
Source organism: Lactuca virosa (assembly GCF_052849685.1). Lineage (NCBI taxonomy): Eukaryota > Viridiplantae > Streptophyta > Magnoliopsida > Asterales > Asteraceae > Lactuca > Lactuca virosa. The sequence continues at coordinate 433,178,243 of NC_136428.1, read as the reverse complement.
CAGAGAATATGTTGTTTGTTTGATGTATTTGATGCTTTACATGATTAGTCAAAGTTGGAAATCGAAATTTTTGGGATCTGGAGGCTGGAATCGCCGAGTCCATATGTGAACTCGCCGAGTTCACTGGCAACTCGACAAGTCCAATGTTAGCTCGACGAGTCGGAGTATCAGATGCCAGATTTTTTGGGATTTTGAGCTGTTTTGGCTTGGGATAATTACCATAAACGTTTTTCATTAATAAAATCCGAATTTTATCAATATTTGGTGATTATCCTTACCAAAATAGAAGATAATTGTCAAAATTAAGATAATTACTTGTTTTATAAGATAAATATTAATTATTTGTAATTTTGTTTCGAATTATCTAGTAAGAAACTGAATTAGGTCAAATTTAGATAATTTCCAATTATTTGATTAATTTTAATTATTTGTAATTTGATCTAGATAGTTTTGAAAAGTTTCAAAAATTGCCCTTAAGTTTTGGAATTTAAATTTTTGATTAAAAGTTTAATTTTGAAATATTTAAATTTTGAACCCTAATGTTTTGAAATGTTTCAAAACTTGCCCTCAAGTTTTGGAATTTAAATTTTTTGATTAAAAGTTTAATTTTTGAAATTTTAAATTCTTTAATCCTAGTTTTGAAAAGTTCAAATTACACTCTTATGGTTTTATTAAGTTAATTAAAAGTATAATTGAAAGAGAGTTAATAAATCCATAATGATATGGTTTATATTTAATTAAATTAAAAGTGTAATTTATAAAATTAAACTAACTAGTATTTTAAAAGTGTAAAATACACCCTTATACTATATATAACATTAAAAGTCTAATATTATATATGTATAACTTAAACTGCTAGTCTTACCGTTAGTAGGCCTCATTCACGAAGTCGATCTATAAGGGGTGTATAAGGTTATGGCCTATAAAATGGCCGTTTAATGGGTGTCCACTCTCACCCACCGCTTCCTTGATTGGTGGAGGGTCGTTAGCCGAACAGGTAGGATAGGGCAAACCCTTTCCATTAAAAGTATAATGAATTATAAAGTAAGTAAATGTTTTTTACAAAATTCCCAATCTTAGTTACTTTAGGCAAAAGTGAATTTGGTGCAATTCCATGAAATTACACTTTGTACCCTTGCTAAGACATTAGTAGAGCGTGTGTGGTTAACTGGTACACTAAATGGGCTCTAAACAAAGGTGGCAAAGGGTTACTCGATGTTTGTCATAGATCGATGGAGCGTGTGTGGCTAACCGGCATGTCGATTAGGTGACTGTAACATTGGGGGACCATGCATATTTGCATGGTTATTCACACCCTGTTTTGTGATCCTCGGCATCCCAGTCACAAAACGAGGGGCATATCGAAATTTAAACATGTCGTTGAAAAGTTCAATGAATCTCAAAGGATCTAGGAGTTTTCAATACATTTAAAACTTAATCTCCTTTTTGTTTTTCATCGTGGAAAATTAGTGAATCGTCATTCACTTACCTTCAAATGTCCTGCAATTTGGATTATGGCATCCCTCTTCCAAATTGTAGAATATCGTGTTGGGTCCTAGCCTTAATATCTCATTTGGGTGTTTTATTAAGGACTCAATCAATCAACTAACTTGAATTTTCTCCCGTTTTGTAGATGTCAAAGTATGACAACTATGGTCTTCCCAAATCCATTGGAACAAGCTTTCCACATGAAGATGATATTCCACGATTCGATCGAGGAACAAGAGATCATGCTTCACTTCCTCCACCTCCTCCTATTGTTTTGCCTGACCCACAAGTTCGAAGGCTTGAAAAGTTCAAGCTCACTCAAGCCCTTTTGGCAAGTAAACATGAAGAAGTAAAATCAGTGTGTGCACACGTCTTAAATATGAAGTCGCACATTGACCAATTAAGAATGTTAGGAGTCGTTGTCTGTGAGAAACTGGTTGTTGACTTGGTTCTTCAATCGCTTCCTGACTCATATAGTGAGTTCGTAAGAGAGTACTATATGATGGACCACGATGTAACCCTCATCGATCTCACCTATGTGTTTGTTGCTGCTGAATCAGCAATGGTTTGGCGCACTGGAAAAGCAAAGTTGATTGGTAGATCTGCCTTCCAAACCTCCATGGACATAGGCAATGGCAACGAAAGGCATGCTATGGTCGAAAAGTTTGACCATAAGAGAAAGGCAAAGCCTGAGGTAGTTCCGTGTGTTGTTCCAAAAGAGTCAATTTGCTTTTATTGCCAAAAGAAGGGGCATTGGAGACGAAGCTGCCCTATCTACCTGAGAGATCTAAGAGATGGGAGAGTCAAGACGTATGTGACATCCCCAAAATCTAGGCCAGAAAAGACCGGTTTCATTTATGCTTTTTAAACATTTTCAGAGTAAATTCTTTTGATTTAAAATAGTTGCGGAATTTGTTCCCAAAAACAAAACATGATAAAATAGATTTTTATCAAAACATTTCATAAAGAAATATAATTTCATTTCATAATCAAAATCGGGATGTCATGTTCCGATACAGACCATAAAGCATAAACGATAACATTACAAGTCATTCAACAAATATATACATATACAGACTTGTAGACAAAACAACTTGATGATTCATCCATCTTATGCCCTTGCGCCACTTCCTGTAATACAAGTAAACTGAGTGGGCCAGGTTTGAGAGCCTGGTGAGCATATAGGGTTTTCAACCCACAATAAATAAGTATGTTTAATTTCACCAACCAACAATAACCCGGTTACCCATTCCCGTTATCCTCACTTTATGTCCCTAAAACAACAACTATTACAAGGGACCTAATCTAGGATTTTCATCGGGACGGACATTACTGCGAAGGGGCTTCCTTAGCAATAGATGTCCTAAAGGCAACCATGAGGGGGATAGAGTACACCGGTGAACACATCGTTCACAACACCTACAGGTTATGATCCTGTTAGTGTTCCACTGGACTGTCTAGATTGAGTCCGTGGTCGTCATCCATACTCCGCTAGATGACTAGATCAACAACAACATCGAGGCCTCTCATCATTTTATTTTATCACACACCAACTGTCTACCCATGTTTTACCCAACATATTAGTAGATAAAATATATATATATTTATATACAGCTTAAAACCTGTACAAAACATCCATTGAACATCTAGTTCAAATAAACAAATAATATAAAAACACATAGCACGTATTTTATAAGGAATACTTCATATCTATGTGTTAGAAGAAAACGAATATACACTCACTTGATAAGAAAACGATCGGACAGCACCTCGTCTGTTAGAATAAACTCTTCCGATAAAAACCGGGATGTTTTCCTTGAAAAACCGGGCTTCTTGCGGGCAGAGTTTCGACTCGGAAACTTCGCTTCTCGGGATCTTCGGGACTTCGGAACTTGTCTCGGAGCTCGGGAATGATACCGGGGCTTTGAGGTATAATTGGCACGCAAATCGAGGAAAATATAGGAGAGAAAGGAAGAAAATAGTAAAAGAAATCGGCTGCCCTCGCATGCCCTTTTATAGGGGCGAAGCCTCGCATTACGTTGGGCGTAATGCTTCGGTACGCGGGGCGTACTGCTCGGAGGTCGTCAGCGCTTATGTCATCGGATTACTCGAGTGCGAGGCGGGTCTACGTACCGAAGTACGTTGGGCGTACTCCGAGGTTACGCGGGGCGTACCCTTCGGATAAGCTTCGGTGTGCGTGCCACGAACTTCAAAAATTCATAACTTTCGCATACGAGCTCCGTTTTTGACGTTCTTTATATCCACGCGAAGGTGAGATTATGATCTATAACTTTCATTTAGACTCCGTCGGCTAATTTTGAATTTTATTTTTATTATATTATTTTTAGTAGGTCGGGACAGGAAAATTCCGTTATAAAATCATAACTTCTTCATCCGACGTCCGTTTTCGTCTGTCTTTTTACCGTTGCACTACTAATGATGAGATCTTCAATTCTCATTTAGAAAGTTTTGGCTAAAAACCGTTCGATCTCAAATCGAGTATTCGGGCTGCACACTGCTAAGTCGAAACTTTGGAAAATCGTAACTTCCTCATACGAAGTCAGATTTAGGCATTCTTTTTATGCACGCTCTCGGTTTACCATAATCTACAACTTCCATTTCGATCACTAAGGCTAGATATCGCTCTATCTTAAATTCATGTTTTACGTCCTTCAGCGTCGTGCCGGTTCCGTCGCGAAACTTCGACAGGTCATAACTTCTTCGTTATAACTCGGATTTCAGCATTCTTCATATATTCGGAAACCTCGTTTCAACTACTACAACATTATACATAGATATCGACTTTATCTAACATTTCATTTTGACGCTTATTTTTATTCTTAATTAAATTAAGACACACAATTAAGCACATAACACATAATACTCAAATAATACACTTCTATTATTTCAAAACGGGTTATAAAGGTTAACCTAGACTACTATATCAACATTAATGACAAGCCCAGAAACACAGGCGTTACAATTCTCTCCACCTTAGAATGATTTCGTCCCCAGAATCACACACCAACAAACAAATGCGGATAGCGACTCATCATGTCACTCTCCGTCTCCCAGGTGAGATTCGGCCCATTCGTGTGTTTCCAACGGACAAGCACTAATTCGACCATCTTACGTCGTAACTTCTTAGACTTTCGGTCAACGATTGCCTCCGGTTCTTCAATTAACCTTTTGTTCTCATCAATTCTCAACTCCGAAAGTGGAATCATGTCGGGAACTTCTCCCGTGAACTTCCTGAAATAACACACATGGAAAGTGTTATGAATTCCACTCAGTTCTTCTGGTAGTTCGAGCTTGTAAGCTTGGTTCCCAATCCTCTGAAGAACTTTAAACAGTCCAATAAACCTTGGACTTAACTTTCCCCTTTTTCCAAATCTTATAAGTCCCTTCCATGGCGAGACTTTAAGCAAAACCGAATCTCCAACTTCAAAAGTCATCGGTCTTTGCTTGTTGTCAGCATAGCTCTTTTGACGATCCTGAGCTGCTAACATTCTCTCCCTAATTATTTTCAACTTTTCAGCAGTTTGATGGACTATCTCCGGTCCCATAAACTGCTTTTCCCTAGCCTCAAGCCAACAAGATGGCGTACGACACTTTTGTCCGTACAAAGCTTGATAAGGTGCCATCTTAATGCTCGAGTGGAAACTATTATTGTAGGAAAATTCTACCAAAGGTAAATGTTCGTCCCAGTTACCTTGGAATTCCAGGGTACATGCTCTCAGCATATCTTCAAGTGTTTGTATCGTTCTCTCGCTCTGACCATCAGTCTGTGGATGGTAAGCTGTACTCAAACACAACTTGGTACCCAACTCCTCTTGTAGACTTCTCCAAAATCTTGAGGTGAAACGGCTGTCACGATCTGATACAATCGTTAACGGAACACCGTGAAGCCTCACAATTTCCTTCACGTAAGAATTTGCAAGCTTATCCATAGACCATTTCTCCTTGGTTGCTATGAAATGTGCACTCTTAGTGAATCGATCAACGACCACCCAAATCATGTCGTGACCATTTTTTGTCATGGGTAGTTTAGTGACAAAATCCATAGTAATGTCTTCCCATTTACCCATAGGCACAGGTAAAGGTTCTAAACTCCCGTATGGTTTCTGATGTTGTGCCTTGACTCTCGCACAGGTCACACACTCGTCCACATACTTCACAATGTCGAGCTTCATCGTCGGCCACCAGTAATAGGGTTTCAGTTCCCTATACATTTTAGTGCTACCGGGATGAATTGAGTACATGGTTTTGTGAGCTTCTTCCATCAGAAGATCTCTTATTCCTCCTTACTTAGGTACCCAAATACAATCTTGGAATACCTTCAGTCCATGACCGTTTGTACTAAACACCAACGTTTTGCCCAAACGTTCCTCCTTTCGGTCATTCTTCTCTGAAGCTTCTTCTTGAGCCTTCTTTATACTCTCCACAATTGTCGAGACAACTTCTATTCTCAACGCTCTTGGCCTTTTTCTTTCAAGATTGACTTTCCGACTAAGAGCATCAGCAACAACATTGGCTTTACCGGGGTGGTAAAGTATCTCACAGTCGTAGTCCTTAAGTAATTCTAGCCAGCGTCGATGCCTCATATTCAATTCCTTCTGATTAAAGAGATATTGGAGACTCTTATGATCAGTGAAAAGTTTGCACTTCGAGCCATAGAGGTAATGCCTCCATATTTTCAGAGCAAATACTATCGCTGCCAACTCCAAATCATGAGTGGGGTAGTTCTTTTCATGCTCTTTCAGCTGTCGAGACGCATATGCTATCACCTTTTCTCTTTGAGTCAACACACAACCCAATCCGACACCAGACGCATCGCTATAGACAGCGAAGTCTTCGACTCCATCGGGTAGAGAAAGTATCGGTGCCTCACATAGCTTCTTCTTTAACAACTCGAATGCTTCTTTGTGTTTATCACTCCAAGCATAAGTAGCTCCTTTGTGGGTCAAAGCTGTTAATGGAGTAGCGATCGAAGAAAAGCCTTGGATAAATCTTCGGTAATATCCGGCTAATCCTAAAAGCTTCGAACCTCCGTGGGACTTTTTGGTTGTTCCCACTTCATTACAACTTCAATTTTTGCTGGATCAACCATTATCCCTTCTTGGTTGACCACGTGACCCAAGAATTGGACTTCTCGAATCCAAAAATCACATTTGGAGAGCTTAACATAGAGCTTCTCCTTCTTCAAGACTTCTAATACTTCTCGCAAGTGTCTGCCATGCTCTTCTTGGCTTTTCGAATAAATCAGAATGGCATCTATGAACACTATCACAGATTTATCAAGGAACGGATTACAAACCCTGTTCATTAAATCCATGAATGCTGCTGGAGCATTGGTTAGTCCGAACGGCATAACCAAAAACTCGTAGTGTCCATATCGCGTTCTGAATGCAGTCTTCTCGATATCCTTCTCTCTCACCTTCAGCTGATGATATCCTGACCTTAGGTCGATCTTTGAAAAATAACTTGAACCTTGTAGTTGATCGAACAGTTCATCAATCCTCGGCAATGGATATCTATTCTTTATCGTCGCCTTATTCAGCTCTCTGTAGTCAATGCACATCCTCATACTTCCATCTTTCTTCTTTACGAATAACACCGGAGCTCCCCAAGGTGATGAACTAGGTCGGATAAAACCTTTGTCCAATAACTCTTGAAGTTGTGTCATCAGCTCCTTCATCTCCATCGGTGCTAATCGGTAAGGTGCTTTTGCTATTTGTGTGGTTCCTGGTAACAAGTCTATTATGAACTCCACTTGTCTATCAGGCGGTAATCCGGGAAGATCTTCGGGAAATACTTCCGGATACTCACACACGACAGGAATGCTCTTCATCTCCTTTTTCTCCTTCTTTGCATCAATCACGAATGCTAAATATGATGTACATCCTTTGGCCAAACATTTTCTGGCTTTCATTAAAGAAATGATTCCAGAATTTACCCCGCATTTGTCCCCGTACACCATAAATGACTCCTTCCCTGGCGGGTTTACTTTTACTATCTTTTTTTGGCACAATATCTCGGCGTCATTGGCGCTAAGCCAATCCATTCCCAACACGATGTCGAAACCGTTAAGTTCGATAGGCAATAATTCCTCGTGGAACTTATTCCCATTTAGGTCGATTAAGATGTTTTTCATACGATGCCTAACAGGTACAAACTTGCAACTAGCAACTTCGACTAATAAAGCATCATCTAGTCTATCGACAGGAAAAGCTAGTTTTATACCAAATTCACGCGAAATAAAGGAGTAGTTGGCTCCCGAATCAAATAAAATTTGGGCAGGCAATTTGTTTACGAGAAAGGTACCTGAAGCGACATCAGCTTCTTCTTTAGCAGCTTCCAGTGTCATCTGGAAGGCTCTCGCTTTTGGCTTTGGGGGAATGTTGGGTTTTGCTGACTCCTTCTTCTTCGGGCAGTCCCTCAAAACGTGCCCTTCTTCATTACACCTATAACACGCCTTTTGGGTGAGGGTGCATTCATTGGCATAATGCCCAGGCTTTCCGCATTTGAAACAAGTGACCCCTCCATCACACTTCCCAGAGTGCTTCTTCTTGCATTTGTCACACCACTTCGCTTCGCTTCCTCCTCCTTTCGAACTAGACTTTGAGGATTTCTTTTTCTTGTTGGACCCTGAAGGTCCATCGAATTTCCTTTTCTCACCAACCTCGGCCCTCTCCAGACCCCTTTCCTTTTGCTGGGTCTCCACATTTTTAGCCGCTCGAACAGCTGATTTCAGAGTGATTGCCATCTTGACTGTTGGGCCAAAGTCGGCTGGCAGTCCATTTGCGAATTTCTCAATTTTGGAAAGTTCCGTCGGCACTAAGTATGGAAACAACTTCATCTTTTCTCTGAATGCGGTAGCATAGTCATCAATGCTCATTCTTCCCTTCTTCAAGTTTTGGAACTCATTGTTCAGATCAATTAGATCTATCTCTGAACAGTACTGCGCCTTCAGTTGTTCCAAGAATTCATCCCATGACATTTTCAGAGCTTCTCCTCGCGGCATTGTATCCACCAATAGCTTCCACCAGCTCAAGACTCCAGTTTTCAATTGTCTCACAGTGAAGACGGTCTTCTGCTTCTCGCTGCAGTCGCAGCTCTCAAACACCATCTCCATCTCGAAGATCCAATCCATAATCTCAACAGGCTTTGGGCTTCCTGAGAGACTTGGTGGTTTCGCACCCAAGAAATTCTTGTACATCCACCCATCCTTGTTGTTTCTCCTCTCCGGGCCATCCCTTTGCTCACCTTGAGTCCCTACTTGACTCACTTGGCGGCTGTAGTTCCCTTCCTCAGATTGCTCGGGAATTGGTTCGGTCGGCTCAACATGTATGGTAGGTTCGTCTCGATTCTCTTGCATCATTCGCCTCATTTCTTCCCTTTGTTCAGCTAACATAGCCCGCATCATGGCTTGTACTCCAGCCATGGTGATCGGCTCAGGTGCAACTTCTACTACGACCGGTATTTGCTGTATCACTGGGGGTTGATTTTGGTTTCCATTTGCATTCACGTTTCCGCTACGGGTCCTTGCCATCTTGATCTATACACCGAATAAGGTGAATTAAGATCTTTATTTAGGATAGTCGTTTAAATCATCCTTATCACTCCGAAACGTTTACATGCTAGTTCTAATATCGTCGTCACACGCTTAGAATCCTAAACACATAAGGTTTCCAGATCCGGTCGGCAACAGACCATAGATCTGAACAATTAATATCACATATGGCAACATTTAACATTTAGCACATAAAAGCATTTTAGGCAACTCTCCTAAAATAACTAGTGCTCGCATCTCAAAATCATCGCTTAGCATTCTAAGTTTAAGTCTAGAAATCCTACAAATTCCTAGTTCGCTTAAACTAATGCTCTGATACCAACTGTGACATCCCCAAAATCTCAGCCTGAAAAGACCGGTTTCATTTATGCTTTTTAAACATTTTCAGAGTAAATTCTTTTGATTTAAAAGAGTTGCGGAATTTGTTCCCAAAAACAAAACATGATAAAATAGATTTTTATCAAAACATTTCATAAAGAAATATAATTTCATTTCATAATCAAAATCGGGATGTCATGTTCCGATACAGACCATAAAGCATAAACGATAACATTACAAGTCATTCAACAAATATATACATATACAGACTTCTAGACAAAACAACTTGATGATTCATCCATCTTATGCCCTTGCGCCACTTCTTGTAATACAAGTAAACTGAGTGGGTCAGGCTTGGGAGCCTGATGAGCATATAGGGTTTTCAACCCACAATAAATAATTATGTTTAATTTCACCAACCAACAATAACCCGATTACCCATTCTCGTTATCCTCACTTTATGTCCCTAAAACAACAACTATTACAAGGGACCTAATCTAGGATTTTCATCAGGATGGACATTACTGCGAAGGGGCTTCCTTAGCAATAGATTTCCTAAAGGCAACCATGAGGGGGATAGAGTACACCGGTGAACACATCGTTCACAACACCTACAGGTTATGAGTCTGCTAGTGTTCCACTGGACTGTCTAGAATGAGTCCGTGGTCGTCATCCATACTCCGCTAGATGACTAGATCAACAACAACATCGAGGCCTCTCATCATTTTATTTTATCACACACCAACTGTCTACCCATGTTCTACCCAACATATTAGTAGATAAAATAAATACATTTATATACAGCTTAAAACCTGTACAAAAAATCCGTTCAACATCTAGTTCAAATAAACAAATAATATAAAAACACATAGCACGTATTTTATAAGGAATACTTCATATCTATGTGTTAGAAGAAAACGAATATACACTCACTTGATAAGAAAACGATCGGACAGCACCTCGTCTCTTAGAATAAACTCTTCCGATAAAAACCGGGATGTTTTCCTTGAAAAATCGGGCTTCTTGCGGGCAGAGTTTCGACTCGGAAACTTCGCTTCTCGGGATCTTCGGGACTTCGGAACTTGTCTCGGGGCTCGGGAATGATACCGGGGATTCGGGGTATAATTGGCACGCAAATCGAGGAAAATATAGGAGAGAAAGGAAGAAAATAGCAAAAGAAATCGGCTGCCCTCGCATGCCCTTTTATAGGGGCGAAGCCTCGCATTACGCTGGGCGTAATGCTTCGGTACGCGGGGCGTACTGCTCGGAGGTCGTCAGCGCTTACGTCATCGGATTACTCGAGTGCGAGGCGGGTCTACGTACCGAAGTACGATGGGCGTACTCCGAGGTTATGCGGGGCGTACCCTTCGGATAAGCTTCGGTGTGCGTGCCACGAACTTCAAAAATTCATAACTTTCGCATATGAGCTCCGCTTTCGACGTTCTATTTTTGAATTTTATTTTTATTATATTATTTTTAGTAGGCCGGGACAGGAAAATTCCGTTATAAAATCATAACTTCTTCATCCGACGTCCGTTTTCGTCTGTCTTTTTACCGTTGCACTACTAATGATGAGATCTTCAATTCTCATTTAGAAAGTTTCGGCTAAAAACCGTTCGATTTCAAATCGAGTATTCGGGCTGCACACTGCTAAGTCGAAACTTCGGAAAATCGTAACTTCCTCATACGAAGTCAGATTTAGGCATTCTTTTTATGCACGCTCTCGGTTTACCATAATCTACAACTTCCGTTTCGATCACTAAGGCTAGATATCGCTCTATCTTAAATTCATGTTTTACGTCCTTCAGCGTCGTGCCGGTTCCGTCGCGAAACTTCGACAGGTCATAACTTCTTCGTTATAACTCGGATTTCAGCATTCTTCATATATTCGGAAACCTCGTTTCAACTACTACAACATTATACATAGATATCGACTTTATCTAACATTTCATTTTGACGCTTATTTTATTCTTAATTAAATTAAGACACACAATTAAGCACATAACACATAATACTCAAATAATACACTTCTATTATTTCAAAACGGGTAACAAAGGTTAACCTAGACTACTATATCAACATTAATGACAAGCCCAGAAACACAGGCGTTACAACGTATGACTCTACTTCAGGTAAAATCCATTAACTAACTCTATAAGTTCCTATTTTTTTTATTCTTAATACATGATGTGATAAGATTGCATTTTGATGTTTTGAAAGATTGAAGAAAGGAGAGCAAGCTTAAAGGAAGAAGTGAGCTAAGTTTGATCGCGAAGAAATGGATTTTGATCGCATGATTCGATGATTCGATGATTCGATCATCGGTTTGCACTTTGGGATCAGGGGTAAAACGAGAATGTAGTATTTCAGACCTCTTTTATGAATTTTGGATTTTAATTCGGTTGGGTTTCAGGTTAAATAAAGTTTATAGAAGTGTGGGGCTTCTCGTTACCTTTCCATGGATATAAGGATCGTCGAAATCAGATTTATTACGAAGAAGTTATGGCCTTCGGAAGTTTCGTGGTTTTCAGGCTTAGCCGAGTACACGGGGCGTACTAGTGAAGAAGGCAGTATGCTAGGCGTACTGACCAGGATGATCACGAATGCTCTTCGGAGTACGCTGGGCGTACCAAATGTACGTTGGGCGTATGCCAATCAGATCAGAACCCTATTTTAGGGTCTTGGACCCTATTTAAACCCCTTATCTCATAACCCAACCTTAATATCTTCAGCCTCCACCCCTCTAAACCCTAGAAATCGCCCCTTAGCCCTCATTTGAGTGATTTCGGAGCTTGGATGGCCATTAGAGGAGTATTTTGGGTGATTTGAAGAAGAAGGTATCTAGAGAAGAAGCAAGGGATTGAAAAGAGCTTGTAGATCCAGAGGTTTTACATCATTTCCAGCCTATTGAAGGTATAAAGTTCTCATCTTGGTGCTTCTACAACATAGATCTAGGTTCTCATGGATATTGTCCCTTTTTGGTTTCAAGAATGGATTTTTATGGTGCAAATCCATTTCTGGACTTAGGGTTGCCACCCATAAAGCTATTTGAGTCCCTTAGTCAGGAAAGTTTCCATCTTGGAGGCCTTAATGGGTTCATGCAAGAGTTATGGTCATTTTCATGGTAGTAGATTGTTATACCTTGAGTTTGGATTCATGTAGGTCATATAAGTCACAAAGTCAGTGACTTTATGGACTAAGACGTTAAGTAGAGCTCAAATATGTAATTTGGTCCCTTGATTTGAAGCATTAAGCACTTAATGGATTTTGTGCATAAGCTGTTTGTACGCTGGGCGTACAATGTAGTATGTTGCGTATAGAAGAGGTACGCTGGGCGTACGCTCTCAGGAGGGCTTGGGCCTTTGTGGACTTCGAACCTTTAGGTCCTAATGGTTTTTGGGCCTGGATTACTGGTTGATGGGCCTAAATATATCTTTGGGCAAATATTGGAATAGTTGGGTCTATTGGCCTTGTGGCCCAATATAGAAATGGACTTCGCAATTGTGGGCCTCGGTTTGGGACAATTCTTGGACTAGGTCGTTGTGGGCCTTCGTGGGCCATTTGGAAACAAGGTTTTGGACTAAGGAAATTTATTGGTCTTGAGGAAAAGGCCATTAGAAAGGTCCGGACCCAATTTGGAAAATTGGGCCATAATTGGGCCTTGATGATTATGAGATATTGGGCCATATGTTGGGTTTTGACCCATTACATGACTTTTTGGGCCTGTGGAGTGTGAGTTGGGCCTTGGTCTTGAAACAAGCTAGGTTGGGGGTAAAGTAGCCTTTTACCCCAAGCAGGGACTTGTGGTTATTTATTGGAACCCAATTTCTAATTGGGTGTCGTTTTGATGTTGACAGTTCGGGAATCTGTTAACCAGCAGCTGGAGTTTTATCTGCGGGACGTCAGCAGTGCCAGGTGAGTTACCCTCACTATACTAAGGGGTCTAAGCCACCAAGGCCGGCCCAACGAATTAATATCCTAGTAGTTGTTATGATAAGTATGTATTAGATATGCATGCTAATTGGATATGCTAGTTTGGTAGGCTTATAGGACTACCTGTGATATTATTTGTTATTGGTATGTGTGTTGGATATGATATCCTAGCAGTGGTAGTATATTGAGTATGAGCTAGAGCTGCATGCTAGTTGCTATGCCAGTTAGGTAGATCTGTTGGACTACCGTAGTATTATGTGATTATCTATATGTGCATTTGTTGTGTTATATGTCGACATATTATGTGGGATGGGCTGAGGTGATACTGCTCCGTACGGTAACCAACAAACCCGGAAGCATTCCAGATACGAGCTGAGGGAGACTCGTACTGTGGGCTCGGTGGCAATCCAGATGAGAGCTATGGGCCGGAAGGCAATCCAGACTCACACTGTGGGTCCATGGGGTAATCCAGTCTGTAAAGTTGTGGTCCCAGTATATGTTCTTATTTGTATATGTGTTATGTGTTGTGTATCGTTGGGAAGTGAGAAGGATTGGGAATCCTCCAATTTTCATGTGTTGTGAAGGCTTAGTCGAATCTAAGTGGGGGAGAGTTACCCCAGGAGGCAAAAGCGGGAGCGGTTTTGAAGCAGGGATAAGTTTCGTAACCCGACAGGGAGAATGGAGGCCCTAGTGGCTGCTGGGTTTGCGGTTTGTGTTAGTTGGGGGTTCGGTAAAACTCCCCAGCATAAGAAACATGTCTTCTTGGTGTTTGATAGCAGCATGTGGGGAACCAGGTTGGGGTTCTAGTCATGAATTGAGTTCAGTTTGAGTGTTCGGTCGAGGGTGTGCTCGACTCTGAGGGTTTTTGGATTGATAGATGGAGGGTTTTGTTAGCTGCCAGGGCTCGGCGGCACTTTCAGCACGGGTGTGAGGGGTATTTAGTGTATGTGGTAGACACGCGGGACAGGGAACAGACCACAGATTTCCAAGAGGGTGGACGATCGACATGAGGCCTAGGGTTAGGCTGACGTTAGAGTCCACATAATGGATCAGTAGTTCGGAACCCCAAATGGGTGAGAACAGTCTGCATGGGAAGGATCACCAGGAGGGGTGGTCCAGGGAGATGCTTAATAGTCTAGAGCGGTCCAGACAGACTGAAGGCTCAGAGAGGCGGCCCAGTCATTCTAAAGACTCTGTATATGTTTATAGAACTATGTGCGGGTATTGAGTATGCTGATATGATATAGCAATCAGTAGGTCTGTCCCCAAGTATTGAACATGCTGATGGAGTATGCTGAAGACTTTGTATGGGTTTTGTTAGTTATATAATCAAGTTCTGAGTATATATGTGTTATGGGGTAGCCACTTGTTCTACAAGTGGATAGTGTAGGGTGAGGTTTCAGCACTGTGACACTTGTTGGTGTTGTGAGGGATATTGTTTAGGCCGTCTTGGACAATGGAGGAGGTGAGTACCTCCAGGATGGAGCGCTGGACATCTGAAGTATCGACCGCATTGTCGATAGGTTATCAGGAGCATTCCAGTCATAAGCTGAGGGCTGGGGAGGGCATACTAGACTCATGTTATGGGCTCAGAGGCAATCCAGACCTATGTTGAGGACCATGTAAGGGTATTCCAGTCATAGGCTGTAGGCATAGAGATTTTCATGGTTAGGCCTCTTATTGGAGCACATTTGGAATGGATGTACTGTTGGGGTTTGGGTGAGTTGTACTCGGTTGTGTCGAATCAGAGGATTTTGGAGGAGATGCAAGGATAGATCCTTGGATCTCAAGTTATGGGTTTAGACCCGGGTTATGTATTCAGTGGTATTCCAATCTAGGGTATTCCATCCTGAGGATGACCGGACCTTATGATTGATTGAACCTGATATGTTTGGCATTCCAACCCGAGGGTTGGTTGGGCCAAACATGTGTAGGATACAACGGTATTCCATCCTAGGGATGACTGGACCCATCGTAGGCATGCCTGGTATTCCAGCCCGATGCTGATTGGGCCAGGCATGAGTGTCCTTGTTTATTTAGTGGATTAATTATGTATGATATTTTGGGAGCTGAAGGACGCATCATCCTGTCAGCACAAAAAGGGGTTCGCTTTAGGGAGCGGAAAAGTTGAGTCCTCGATTCTTCGAGTTAGCAGGATTATTGCCAGGATTAGCAAAGTGGCAGATAGATTAAGTCTTTTGGAGGAACTTAGTCGGATTATAGTAATTCCCATCGTTCGCAAGTTGCGAAAGTGCGGGTAGGACGGGAATGTCGTGGTATCATTGGGTGATACTCAAGTTGATACATGCCGAAGGTAAGTAGAGAGGCAGAGGGCTGTCTTGGAAGGGAAGGTAAAAGTCTGGTGCAGAAAATGGGTACCTTGGTAAAAGTACGGTAGCAGTGTGTAATTTGTGATTCTGTTTTCTCGTGGGAACCTCAGGTTATCAGAAGTTGAGTAGCCAGTTGGGAGATAAGTGCAAGGAATTCGTTTATCTTCAGGTTTCAGAACCCTGCAAGGGTTGGTTTCGGTCGCCTTGGAAAGTATTCTATTTAGGCAAGTTTTCTTAAGAAATAAGTTCGATGATGGTTCAATGTGGGCAGTTGTCGGTCAATTTGAAGTTTCAAGTTCGGAAGAATAGACAGGTTTTTTCTGCATGAAGGTTTAGGGTTCGTTCCTTTTCAGGTGGGTAAGTTCTTTTAGGGTTGGTATCAGGATACCTTGGGAAGTCTGTATTTAGTCCGGATTGTGGAGGTATGGACCAGATTGTTGGATGTGCTGGGAAGGTAAGAAATGATTTCGAGGACGAAATCAAATTGAAGTGGGGGAGAGTTGTAACGCCCTGTTTCGAATAAAGACCTAATTCGAGGTTGTGGCCCGAAGAACGGTCATCATAAGGATTAGGGACTTTATAAAGGTAAGATTTAGGCCCATTTGGATGTGGGTAATGTTGGTATGTGACCCAATAACTCGGTTTGCACTTTGGGATCAAGGGTAAAACGGGAATGTAGTATTTCAGACCGCTTTTATGAATTTTGGATTTTAGTTCGGTTGGGTTTCAGGTTAAATAAAGTTTATAGAAGTGTGGGGCTTCTCGTTACCTTTTCGTGGATATAAGGATCGTCGGAATCGGATTTATAACGAAGAAGTTAAGCCTTCGGAAGTTTCGGGGTTTTCAGGATTAGCCGAGTACGCGGGGCGTACGCAAAGCGTACACAGGGCGTACTAGTGAAGAAGGCAGTACGTTGGGCGTACTGACCAGGATGGTCACGAATGCTCTTCGGAGTACGCTGGGCGTACGCCAATCAGATCAGAACCCTATTTTAGGGTCTTTGACCCTATTTAAACCCCTTATCTTATAATCCAACCCTAATATCTTCAGCCTCCACCCTTCTAAACCCTAGAAATCGCCCCTTAGCCCTCATTTGAATGATTTTGGAGCTTGGAGGGCCATTAGAGGAGTATTTTGGGTGATTTGAAGAAGAAGGTGTCTAGAGAAGAAGCAAGGGATTGAAAAGAGCTTGTAGATCCCGAGGTTTTACATCATTTCCAGCCTATTGAAGGTATAAAGTTCTCATCTTGGTGCTTCTACAACATAGATCTAGGTTCTCATGGATATTGTCCCTTTTTGGTTTCAAGAATGGATTTTTATGGTGCAAATCCGTTTCTGGACTTAGGGTTGCCACCCATAAAGCTATTTGAGTCCCTTAGTCAAGAAAGTTTCCATCTTGGAGGTCTTAATGGGTTCATGCAAGAGTTATGGTCATTTTCATGGTAGTAGATAGCTATACCTTGAGTTTGGATTCATGTAGGTCATATAAGTCACCAAGTCAGTGACTTTATGAATTAAGACGTTAAGTAGAGCTCAGATATGTAATTTGGTCCCTTTATTTGAAGCATTAAGCACTTAATGGATTTTGTGCATAAGCCGTTTGTACGTTGGGCATACAATGTAGTACGCTGCGCGTACATCCCTTTTGCCCAGTACGCTAAGCGTATAGAAGAGGTACAATGGGCGTACGCTCTCAGGAGGGCTTGGGCGTTTATGGACTTCGGACCTTTAGGCCCTAATGGTTTTTGGGCCTGGATTACTGGTGCCCCTAAATATATCTTTGGGCCAATATTGGAATAGTTAGGTCTATTGGGCCTTGTGGCCCAATATAGAAATGGACTTCGCAATTGCAGGCCTCGGTTTGGGCCAATTCTTGGACTAGGTCGCTGTGTGCCGTCGTGGGCCATTTAGAAACAAGGTTTTGGACTAAGGAAATTTATTGATCCTGAGGAAAAGGCCATTAGAAAGGTTGGGGCCCAATTTGGAAAATTGGGCCAGAATTGGGCCTTGATGATTATGAGATATTGGGCCATATGTTGGGTTTTGACCCATTACTTGACTTTTTGGGCCTTTGGAGTGTGAGTTGGGCCTTGGGCTTGAAACAAGATAGGTTGGGGGTAAAGTAGCCTTTTACCCCAAGCAGGGACTTGTGGTTATTTATTGGAACCCAACTTCTAATTGGGTGTCGTTTTGATGTTGACAGTTCGGGAATCTGTTAACTAGCAGCTGGAGTTTTATCTGCAGGACGTCAGCAGTGCTAGGTGAGTTATCCTCACTATACTAAGGGGTTTAAGGCACCAAGGCCAGCGCAATGGATTAATATCCTAGTAGTTGTTATGATAAGTATGTATCAGATATGCATGCTAATTGGATATGCTAGTTTGGTAGGCCTGTAGGACTACCTGTGATATTATTGATTATTGGTGTGTGTATTGGATATGATATCCTAGCAGTGGTAGTATGTTGAGTATGAGCTAGAGTTGCATGCTAGTTGCTATGCCAGTTAGGTAGATCTGTTGGACTACCATAGTATTATGTGATTATTTGTATGTGCATTTGTTGTGTTATATGTCCACATATTATGTGGGATGGGTTGAGGTGATACTGCTCCGTGCGGTAACCAACAAACCTGGGAGCATTCCAGATACGAGCTGAGGGAGACTCGTACTGTGGGCTCGGTGGCAATCCAGTTGAGAGCTGTGGGCCGGAAGGCAATCCAAACTCACACTGTGGGCCCAGGGAGTAATCCAGTCTGTAAAGCAGCGGACCCGGTATATGCTGTTATTTGTATATGTGTTATGTACAGTGTATCGGTATTTTGGGGGAACTCACTAAGCTTCCGGGCTTACAGTTTCAGGTACATCAGGGGATCGCGTCAAGGTAAAGGTGTGATCGTACAACTCCTCATATTTACGTTTATGTTTCTGGGATACTCTGATATTATACATTTTGAAAACAAGTTTTGTAATAACTGATGGTTTTTGAATGATTTAAAAAGTTTAAATTTGGCATGATTTTATGGGTGTTACAAGTTGGTATCAGAGCCTTGGTTTGAGTGAATTGGAGAAACACTTGTGTGAATCCAGTCTCAAACCAAGGAAAAGATTTTCAAAATGATTTTTTTCAAAAAGGTTTTCAAAATATCAAAGGAGGATGCAGGGTGTACGATCAGCCGGAGCCAGTAAGTAGACCCCAAAATACCATAAAGTTATTTGATATTATGGTACGTTAGAACAACATGCTAGTACTAAGATAGGGATCCTCAGGAATCGTATGATAGAATTGTCTGATCTTTGATGCCTTATCTTATGTAGAATACCTCATTGATTGTTTTATAACTCTTTCATGTGTGAACTAACTATTGGGTGAATACTCCAAGTCACATGCTACAGGGGTTAAATGGTCTTATGGTAAGGGATTTGGTCCTGCTGCGCGGCTCTAGTCTGAGTCCAACCGTTGTGGGATTAAATATTTTAGCCTAAGATTGTTTAAGCCGTGCGGCATGTGATTGTATTCATGCAATAGTTAACTGGAACCAATGGAGGGTCGTGTGGTAGTTGGTGGATGGGTGGGTGGTGAGAGGCCGGGAGGCCAGTTATGAGATATTTAGCATTCCTCTAGGAGTGAGGATTGATCGCTCGCTATAATTATGTATATTGTTAGGGTTTTGTTGTGATACTTGAGACAAATATGGGTAGGTGTGGAAGGTAGTATGGGTCCGTACTACTGAAAGCACAGGACCCATACGCGTAGAAAGGAAGTCACAACCCCTGGGGTTTAGTTGGAAGTTGGTTCCCTGTTATGGTATGGATTATTCGAGACATCTTGAGACCTGATCCGGGCTAGGATCGGAAGCAGGCAGCCAGGATAGGCCAGTATTGTCAGAGGATCATGTCAGTGAGATCATCCAGGAGGAGGTGATCAAGATTGTCCGGGGACAGTTGTCGAAGATGTTCTGGTCTATTAAGACCTCCATGGTTGAGTATTTCTATAAGCGCTATGCAGCCCTTGCTGAGACGGCTACCGCAGCTGCTTCAACGGCTGTAACGATGGTAGGGGAGGAGTTGGTCGAGCTTTCCAGTATCGGGACTTGTTGCTGGGACATATTCTGATGAGCAGAGGACTGCAGTTACTTGAGATCAGGGAGATATTGTGTACTCATTCCGCCGGCTGAGCGGGAAAGGATAGCATATGAGTTTTTAGATTTGAGCCTTAGGGGTTTGCTCGAGGCCGGAATGTGAGTCGCGGGGACTCCGGAAAGGAGTGATGATTATGTCCAGCTGGGGTTTTGCAGTTGGAAGTGGAATGGTTAATTTATGAATTGGGCTGTCGTTTTATAGGGCAAGGATTGTGCCCTTTCAGTTTTTCAAGCTCGAAGGAGTGAACAAGCTTGTGACCCAGGATCAGGTTGTATTCCAGCTCGGGGTCAGTTGGTTGCAGGGATTGACGACATTATTTCAACGCCGATGAGCACAGGTGGGTCGATGTGGCATAGGTATTTTGTGAGGATCGGTTTACCTTGGATCTCTTATAATGGGCGGTAAGGATTAATTGTGCGACCTATTGCACTTTCGGGATTGTATACTAGGTCTTGGGAAGCAGCTTGTAGCCCGGGTTAAGGCAGAGGTTGCTTCAGCTGTCACAATTCAGATGTGGACGTTTGAGCGGGTGAGTGAGTCCGGGTGCGAACCCTGAATGAAATGATTTCTAGAGCCTGAGAGCGGGAGAATTGTTTGGAGCACCTTGGGAAGAGGGTTACTATGTGGAAGGTCTGCGGACAGGGTCCCATAGAAGGGTTATTCAGCATTGTCATGATTCAGTGGTTTTAGCAACCGTTAGTGATGGACGGACGAAAGCGCCAAGGGAAGTAGCTCGTCGCCGAGGTATTAGTTGGAACATCTATCTTTTGGTCTTTAGGACTAGAAGTGTAGGGTCTTTCGAGCATTAGTGATTGTCCGTTTCACTGGGATTCAGGAAGTGTTCATCTGGTTCTTAGAAGTGAATGATTAGTTGGGTTTGGCTACTAATGGAACGCTAGTTGGAAAGAGTTCGTTGTCATCGGATCGATCGTTGGGAAGTGAGAAGGATTGGGAATCCTCCAATTTTCATGTGTTATGAAGGCTTAGTCGAATCTAAGTGGGGGAGAGTTACCCCAGGAGGCAAAAGCGGGAGCGGTTTTGAGGCAGGGATAAGTTTCGCAACCCGACAGGGAGAATGGAGGCCCTAGTGGCTGCTGGGTTTGCGGTTTGTGTTAGTTGGGGGTTCGGTAAAACTCCCCAGCATAAGAAACATGTCTTCTTGGTGTTTGATAGCAGCATGTGGGGAACCAGGTTGGGGTTCTAGTCATGAATTGAGTTCAGTTTGAGTGTTCGGTCGAGGGTGTACTCGACTCTGAGGGTTTTTGGATTGATAGATGGAGGGTTTTGTTAGCTGCCAGGGCTCGGCGGTACTTTTAGCACGGGTGTGAGGGGTATTTAGTGTATGTGGTAGACACGCGGGACAGGGAACAGACCACAGATTTCCAAGAGGGTGGACGATCGACATGAGGCCTAGGGTTAGGCCGACGTTAGAGTCCACATAATGGATCAGTAGTTCGGAACCCCAAATGGGTGAGAACAGTCTGTATGGGAAGGATCACCAGGAGGGGTGGTCCAGGGAGATGCTTAATAGTCTAGAGCGGTCCAGACAGACTGAAGGCTCAGAGAGGCGGCCCAGTCATGCTAAAGACTCTGTATGTGTTTATAGATCTATGTGCGAGTATTGAGTATGCTGCTATGCTATAGCAATCAGTAGGTCTGTCCCCAAGTATTGAACATGCTGATGGAGTATGCTGAAGACTTTGTATGGGTTTTGTTAGTTATATAATCAAGTTCTGAGTATATATGTGTTATGGGGTAGCCACTTGTTCTACAAGTGGATAGTGTAGGGTGAGGTTTCAGCACTGTGACACTTGTTGGTGTTGTGAGGGATATTGTTTAGGCCGTCTTGGACAATGGAGGAGGTGAGTAACTCCAGGATGGAGCGCTGGACATCTGAAGTGTCGACCGCATTGTCGATAGGTTATCGGGAGCATTCCAGTCATAAGCTGAGGGCTGGGGAGGGCATACTAGACTCATGTTATGGGCTCAGAGGCAATCCAGACCTATGTTGAGGACCATGTAAGGGTATTCCAGTCATAGGCTGTGGGCATAGAGATTTTCATGGTTAGGCCTCTTATTGGAGCACGTTTGGAATGGATGTACTGTTGGGGTTCGGGTGAGTTGTACTCGGTTGTGTCGAATCAGAGGATTTTGGAGGAGATGCAAGGATAGATCCTAGGATCTCAAGTTATGGGTTTAGACCCGGGTTATGTATTCAGTGGTATTCCAATCTAGGGTATTCCATCCTGAGGATGACCGAACCTTATGATTGATTGAACCTGATATGTTTGGCATTCCAACCCGAGGGTTGGTTGGGCCAAACATGTGTAGGATACAACGGTATTCCATCCTAGGGATGACTGGACCCATCGTAGGCATGCCTGGTATTCCAGCCCGATGCTGATTGGGCCAGGCATGAGTGTCCTTGTTTATTTAGTGGATTAATTATGTATGATATTTTGGGAGCTGAAGGACGCATCATCCTGTCAGCACAAAAAGGGGTTCGCTTTAGGGAGGGGAAAAGTTGAGTCCTCGATTCTTCGAGTTAGCAGGATTATTGCCAGGATTGGCAAAGTGGCAAATAGATTAAGTCTTTTGGAGGAACTTAGTCGGATTATAGTAATTCCCATCGTTCGCAAGTTGCGAAAGTGCGGGTAGGACGGGAATGTCGTGGTATCATTGGGTGATACTCAAGTTGATACATGCCGAAGGTAAGTAGAGAGGCAGAGGGCTGTCTTGGAAGGGAAGGTAAAAGTCTGGTGCAGAAAATTGGTACCTTGGTAAAAGTACGGTAGCAGTGTGTAATTTGTGATTCTGTTTTCTCGTGGGAACCTCAGGTTATCAGAAGTTGAGTAGCCAGTTGGGAGATAAGTGCAACGAATTCGTTTATCTTCAGGTTTCAGAACCCTGCAAGGGTTGGTTGCGGTCGCCTTGGAAAGTATTCTATTTAGGCAAGTTTTCTTAAGAAATAAGTTCGATGATGGTTCAGTGTGGGCAGTTGTCGGTCAATTTGAAGTTTCGAGTTCGGAAGAATAGACAGGTTTTTTCTGCATGAAGGTTTAGGGTTCGTTCCTTTTCAGGTGGGTAAGTTCTTTTAGGGTTGGTATCAGGATACCTTGGGAAGTCTGTATTTAGTCCGGATTGTGGAGGTATGGACCAGATTGTTGGATGTGCTGGGAAGGTAAGAAATGATTTCGAGGACGAAATCAAATTGAAGTGGGGGAGAGTTGTAACGCCCTGTTTCGAATAAAGTCCTAATTCGAGGTTGTGGCCCGAAGAACGGTCATCATAAGGATTAGGGATTTTATAAAGGTAAGATTCAGGCCCACTTGGATGTGGGTAATGTAGGTATGTGACCCAATAACTCGGTTTGCACTTTTGGATCAAGGGTAAAATGGGAATGTAGTATTTCAGACCTCTTTTATGAATTTTGGATTTTAGTTCGGTTGGGTTTCAGGTTAAATAAAGTTTATAGAAGTGTGGGGCTTCTCGTTACCTTTCCGTGGATATAAGGATCGTCGGAATCGGATTTATAACGAAGAAGTTAAGCCTTTGGAAGTTTCGGGGTTTTCAGGATTAGCCGAGTACGCGGGGCGTACGCAAAGCGTACACAGGGCGTACTAGTGAAGAAGGCAGTACGCTGGGCGTACCTTGGAGTACGTTGGGCGTACTGACCAGGATGGTCGCGAATGCTCTTCGGAGTACGCTGGGCGTACGCCAATCAGATTAGAACCCTATTTTAGGGTCTTTGACCCTATTTTAGGGTCTTTGACCCTATTTAAACCCCTTATCTTATAATACAACCCTAATATCTTCAGCCTCCACCCCTCTAAACCCTAGAAATCATCCCTTAGCCCTCATTTGAATGATTTTGGAGATTGGAGGGCCATTAGAGGAGTATTTTGGGTGATTTGAAAAAGAAGGTGTCTAGAGAAGAAGCAAGGGATTGAAAAGAGCTTGTAGATCCAGAGGTTTTACATCATTTCCAGCCTATTGAAGGTATAAAGTTCTCATCTTGGTGCTTCTACAACATAGATCTAGGTTCTCATGGATATTGTCCCTTTTTGGTTTCAAAAATGGATTTTTATGGTGCAAATCCGTTTCTGGAGTTAGGGTTGCCACCCATAAAGCTATTTGAGTCCCTTAGTCAAGAAAGTTTCCATCTTGGAGGTCTTAATGGGTTCATGCAAGAGTTATGGTCATTTTCATGGTAGTAGATAGCTATACCTTGAGTTTGGATTCATATAGGTCATATAAGTCACCAAGTCAGTGACTTTATGAATTAAGACGTTAAGTAGAGCTCAGATATGTAATTTGGTCCCTTTATTTGAAGCATTAAGCACTTAATGGATTTTGTGCATAAGTCGTTTGTACGTTGGGCATACAATGTAGTACGCTGCGCGTACATCCCTTTTGCCCAGTACGCTAAGCGTATAGAAGAGGTACATTGGCCGTACGCTCTCAGGAGGGCTTAGGCCTTTGTGGACTTCGGACCTTTAGGCCCTAATGGTTTTTGGGCCTGGATTACTGGTGCCCCTAAATATATCTTTGGGCCAATATTGGAATAGTTGGGTCTATTGGGCCTTGTGGCCCAATATAGAAATGGACTTCGCAATTGCAGGCCTCGGTTTGGGCCAATTCTTGGACTAGGTCGATGTGTGTCGTCGTGGGCCATTTAGAAACAAGGTTTTGGACTAAGGAAATTTATTGATCCTGAGGAAAAGGCCATTAGAAAGGTTGAGGCCCAATTTGGAAAATTGGGCCATAATTGGGCCTTGATGATTATGAGATATTTGGCCATATGTTGGGTTTTGACCCATTACTTGACTTTTTGGGCCTTTGGAGTGTGAGTTGGGCCTTGGGCTTGAAACAAGCTAGGTTGGGGGTAAAGTAGCCTTTTACCCCAAGCAGGGACTTGTGGTTATTTATTGGAACCCAACTTCTAATTGGGTGTCGTTTTGATGTTGACAGTTCGGGAATCTGTTAACCAGCAGCTGGAGTTTTATCTGCAGGACATCAGCAGTGCTAGGTGAGTTATCCTCACTATACTAATGGGTTTAAGGCACCATGGCCGGCGCAATGGATTAATATCCTAGTAGTTGTTATGATAAGTATGTATCAGATATGCATGCTAATTGGATATGCTAGTTTGGTAGGCCTGTAGGACTACCTGTGATATTGTTGATTATTGGTATGTGTATTGGATATGATATCCTAGCAGTGGTAGTATGTTGAGTATGAGCTAGAGTTGCATGCTAGTTGTTATGCCAGTTAGGTAGATCTGTTGGACTACCATAGTATTATGTGATTATTTGTATGTGCATTTGTTGTGTTATATGTCCACATATTATGTGGTATGGGTTGAGGTGATACTGCTCCGTGCGGTAACCAACAAACCCGGGAGCATTCCAGATACGAGCTGAGGGAGACTCGTACTGTGGGCTCGGTGGCAATCCAGATGAGAGCTGTGGGCCGGAAGGCAATCCAGACTCACACTGTGGGCCCAGGGAGTAATCCAGTCTGTAAAGTTGCGGACCCGGTATATGATGTTATTTGTATATGTGTTATGTACAGTGTATCGGTATTTTGGGGGAACTCACTAAGCTTCCGGGCTTACAGTTTCAGTTTATTGTTTCAGGTACATCAGGGGATCGCGTCAAGGTAAAGGTGTGATCGTACAACTCCTCATATTTACGTTTATGTTTCTGGGATACTCTGATATTATACATTTTGAAAACAAGTTTTGTAATAACTGATGGTTTTTGAATGATTTAAAAAGTTTAAATTTGGCATGATTTTATGGGTGTTACAAGAAAGATAAAAGTTTCTCCAATCTAAGAAGAAGGGAGAGTACTTTTGTATTATGTTTTATGACCATCTTGTTGATTATGAAACCATGTCACAATTAATCCTCTAAGGACACCTTAGTGCACTAGTATGGCTAAGAAGAGGAATCGAAAATTGTAGAAATGGTTAAATCAAAACGATGAGTCATACTTGGTTCCAAAAATCAAGTCTTAGAATCATACTCCAAGATTGTGAATTGAGTGACACATCTTAAGAAGTTCTAACACGCTCCTCAAATGTAAAGTAGAAAATTGTTTTTCTTACTCTTGCACGTTTGAAATTGGAAAATTGTGATGTCTTGAATAAGACAAAGACCAATTAGTACCAATTGTGCGTAGTGTTTGTCTTCACAAGAATCTGCACTAACTCTTGAATATTTGTTTGTCAAGAAATGTTTTCTTGACAAGAGAATCTTATATGTCAAGAGGTCAGCGAGAGTCCTAAAGGTCTTGAAAAGTTTCAAGAACTAATCAAGAGTAAACCTATTATTAAACACTAGCACACGACTTGAGGT
Organism: Lactuca virosa; assembly: GCF_052849685.1. NCBI lineage: Eukaryota > Viridiplantae > Streptophyta > Magnoliopsida > Asterales > Asteraceae > Lactuca > Lactuca virosa. Next base: position 433,152,101 of record NC_136428.1, on the reverse strand, counting down.
TTGTAACCTATCGTGTTGACATATCGTGTCAACTATGCATATGAAGTTCTACGAGTTCTCAATAGAATGCATAAAGGCAAGCACATTGTTCAATGAAAGTACATTGACTAGTTGTAGTACCTGGTTCTTGGTATGTATTTTTATTTAAGTATTTTGCATTTTTGGCCTTGGACTCGGCGAGTTGAAGGACCAACTCACCGAGTAGAATCGGGATGAGACGCGAGATTTAAGTGATGGACTCCTCGAGTCGGGTCTCGGACTCGATGAGTAGGCTCTGTATGGACAAAACCCTAATCTGAGGGTTTGTACCCTATTTAAACAACCTTATACAGCCTCCATCGCCCCTTTATGCTCCCAGAAACCCTCCATAGCAAACCCTAAGTGTTTTGGTGCAAGATCTAAGGCTTTTGAGTGATTCTTGTGGGTTTTGACCTCAAGGAAGAAGGAAGAGCATAGAAGGATCAAGAGGAGACTGAAGGATTCGAGTTTTGTTCATCATTTGCAGTCTTTGAGAGGTATGAAGTCTGTACCTTGTTCTTTCATTTTATAGATCCCTTTTTGGGGAGATTTAGGGCTTTTATAAGCCATTCTTGGTAACCAACCATGATTGCAAACATGGTTGGGGGTTGAGGCTTTGGAATCAGGTCTTTAAAGGGGTCACAAGGCAGATTTGGGTTGCTTTTGCACCCAAGGAAGGCCCCATGCAACTCTAGAGCCATTTTAGAGCCTTTTTTGCTCAAAAGTCCCATGCATACACGTAAAGTTTGTACCTTTACGTTCTAGGTCGAGCTTAGGGGATTGGATCTATCATTTGGTCAAGTGTTGTACATCAGAAATCGAGGATTTAGGGTGTAGATGTTATCGACTCGGCGAGTCCGTTCTTGGGACTCGACGAGTCCAAGGCTTTGAGTCCCATATCTGTTGAGGGTCAAAAGGACTCAATTGGGTGTTGGAAGGGTTGTAGCAGGACAGAAAGAGTGACCCAACGCATTGGACTTAATTTTAGACCTGGAGTTCATGGGACTCGACGAGTGCTAGAACAGACTCGGCGAGTCCAAGGCAATCTCCTTATATTTGAAGATGAACTCGACGAGTTGTTCATACAACTCGGCGAGTCAAGGTCAGGACTTGTTCATCAGTTGAAGGTGAAATCGGCGAGTGTTCATCCGACTCGGCGAGTCGGATGAAGGTTCATTGATGTCCGTAAGGAGGGGAACTCGTCGAGTCGTTGCCAAACTCGACGAGTCGAGTCGTGGATAAGGACGAGTAAAGGGAAGGGACTCGACGAGTTGACGACCCAACTCGGCGAGTCGGGTCAACTGGAAGTTGACTTTGTCTTGGACTTGGTTGGGGGTAAAATGGTTATTTTACCCTAAGAATAGATATCAGTTTCTAACTGAGTGTTTTGTGGGGACTGTAGCCGGAGGATTTCCGGAGCAGCAGCGGACGGAGGTTTCCCGCACAGATTATCAGCAGCTACTTGTACGAGGTGAGTTACCTTCCAGTAGGGGTGGGTCTAAGGCCACAATGCTGGCCCACCAAAGAGGAGTATTTAGAAGATGATTGTCTTTGTGATAATTATCTTGGTCTGGTTACGTGCTTTGGTCATGAGTTTTATCTGAATGATACGTTACATGTGTAATAGGGATTAGTTTCCCTGACAGCGGTCCTTAGGACCGAAGGGTAGGTCAGTACCCGGATATGTCTGACTGTATGTTTATATCTTGTTGTTGTATGCTAGTGGTAGGGGTGGAATAGTCCCCAGTTACCGGTTGAAAGATACCGATGACAGTTACCGGTTGAAAGATACCGATGATGATTACCGGTTGAAAGTTACCGATGATGATTACCGGTTGAAAGATACCGATGATGATTACCGGTTGAAAGATACCGACGATGATTACTGGTTGAAAGATACCGAGGATATTGTATGGTATGTTGTATGATGGGGGAACTCACTAAGCTTTGTGCTTACGGTTTCGGTTTTGGTTTCAGGTACCTCTTCGTCTAAGGGGAAGGAGCCGGCGGCGTAGCATCGCATCACACACATACATGAATTCTGCATGGAGTTTCCTGGGATTGTACTCTGATATGTATTATTTTATGACTTGGGTTTTCAGACATGATGTTCTGTTTTATGAGATGATGTGTTTTCACAGTATTTTCTTATGAATATTTTTATGAGTCGATTAATTAAAAAGAAATTTTTGGACTTGAAAATTGGGTCGTTACAAGTTGGTATCAGAGCCCTGGTTTGAGGGATTCGGACACACCCTCGGGGGTGTCTGGACTCAAACTGAGGGGCTAAAAGGTTTTTACGAGGAAAAATGGTTTTCTAAAATCTAAATGGAAGGATTTTAAGAAAGATGAAGTGTGTGATGCATGCGACCGGCCGGGCTCAAGTAAGTTTTCCGCAAGATACCCATACTTGATATGTTATGCTATATGGTTTTGATTCAGAAAACTGCATGCTAGAATAGGACTAAGGATCTATGAGGATGCCTTGTGTGCCTGATATATGATTCTGAGAATTGCATGCTAGTTAGGGCTAAGGATATAGGAGGATGCCTTATATGCCGGTTGTATGAGCTGTATGCTAGGACTGTTTAGTCAGCGGTAGGATGGCATGTGTAGGTTATGCCTGATTTGGTTACCCAATGCATGAATGCTGCTTGCTTTGTGCTACGGGGTTCTGGCCACCTTCAACTAGCTAAGGAATGGATATGTAACAGTATCCGCAAGTTAGTTAGGGGGAAGTGGTGGGGACTCCTTGTGCAGCTGATGGCGGAGGGTAGGTCAGAGAGTGCCCCAGGAAAGCCTGGGATGAGACTAGATGGAAAGGGATATTGGTTAAGGGACCTGGTGAAGTCGAGACAGTCCTTGAGGAAAGTACGGATAGATGTGAAAAGTAGTATGGGCCCGTACTACTGGAAGCAGAGGATCCGTACTCGAATCAAGGAAGGTTGAGACAGAACCGGGGACCTTGGGGAGTGTGTTAGACCTCTCGAGAGTATGTATGATCCTGACATTATGCGTGTATTTTCAGCATGGTGACCACGCGACATGGAGCAGGAGGTTCCGGATCAGGATTAGGATCAGGCTCAGGTACAGGATCTGAGCAGGTTGATGACGGCCTGCGCGAGTTCATCGCGTCTGAGATCACGAGAGGCATTCTTGAGTTGACCCCGGTCATCTTCGGGTCGATCAAGGAAGGGATCATTGAGTTGATGGAGTATCGCCTCAGGGCGTTCAGGAGTGACATGGCGCCCAGCCAGTCAGGATCGCGCACACTGTCCTTCAAGGACTTCCGAGGGAGCGGTGCGCCGGATTTCCATGGGGCGAAGGACCCCATTGCTGCCAGACGATGGATTGCAGACATTGAGTCTGCACAGTTGTCTAGCTTCTGCCCCGAGGGCTCGAAGGTGAGATATGCAGCAGGGTGTTTGAGAGACAGAGCTAGAGATTGGTGGGAGTCTGTTGGTGACTCATTAGGAGCCTCGACTGTTCAGGCTATGACCTGGTCAAATTTTGTGACCCGGTTTAGGGCGGAGTTTGCGCCAGCTGTGGAGCTTCAGAAGCTGGCCAGGGAGTTCTTGGACATGAGACAGACTACGAAGACTGTGGCAGAGATCACCACCAAGTTCCAGGAGAGGGCATTGTTGGTGCCCCAGCATGCGGGTGACGAGGATATGAAGAGGACCCGTTACCATGACATGCTACGAGCTGACATCCGGGAGCATGTCAGTTTCTCAGCTTGCCCTACCCTGGATTCCATGATTGCCAGGGCTAGGGAAAGGGAGATTGATCTGGAGAACATCAGGAAGAGGAAGGCAGCGGAGGGGCTGACGACGGGGGCTTCGGGGAAGAAGCCCAAAGGATCCGATGGTAGGCCGAAAGGCCAATCAGGGCGGGACTGCTGTGGGAAATGCGGTCGGTCACATGAGGGAGCTTGTCGCAATGGGTCGGGTTCAGGCTGCTATAAGTGTGGCAAGGTTGGGCATTTTGGCAGAGATTGCACTACCCCTACTCCTGCGATTCAGATATTAGACCTGATTTGCTTTTATTGCAATCAGAAGGGCCATAAAAAGGCCAATTGCCCTAGATTGACAGCAGCAGCGGCGCCGGCAGTAGCGCCGACTCCAGCGACAGCACGGGTTGTGGATGGCTGGAAGGCCAAGTTGGAGGCTCCAGTGGTTCGGAGCTGAGCGTTTCAGCTGACAGCCGAGGAGGCACGCGCTGCACCCGATGTGGTGACGGGTATGACTTCTTGTTTATGCTTTTATGATATGCTGCTGCAATGTTGATATGTTATGTATGCGATCTGGTTAGGATCGTTCCATGTGAACGGTATTCCAGTTCAGGTATTGTTTGATTCGGGTGCTACCCAATTGTTTGTCTCTCTTGCGCTTAGCAAGAAGTTTCCGGAGTCTTCGGGCATGTTGGATTGCCCTCTAGAGGTCGAGATTGCGGACGACCGGTCGGTACGAGCGTCAAAGGTCTACCGGGATTGTGTTTTGAGGCTGTTCGAGGAACGTTACCTGGTGGACTTGGTTCCCATACCTTTGCTGGGGAACAAGGTTATTATTGGTATGGATTGGCTGAGCCCCAATGGGGCAGTGATTGACTGCGCGCAGCATTCAGTACGGATTAGGACCCCTAGTGGGGGAGAGCTGGTGGTTCAGGGCGAAGGGCCACAGCGAGGACCAGCTTTATGTTCGGCAGCGAGGGCTAGGCGCTACCTCCAGCATGGTTGTGCAAGTTATGTCGCCTATGTTATGGATACCCGGGAGGCGGGTAGGGCGACGGTGGGCGATGTGCCCGTAGTACGAGACTTTGCGGACGTATTCCCCGAGGAGTTGCATGGAATACCTCCGGAGCGACATGTGGAGTTCAGGATCGACCTAGTCCCTAGTGCGGCTCCGATAGCCAAAGCACCGTATCGGTTGGCTCCTCCTGAGATGCAGGAGTTGTCTACACAGCTGCAGGAGCTGTTAGACAAGGGATTCATTAGACCGAGTAGTTCTCCCTGGGGAGCCCCAATTCTGTTTGTGAAGAAGAAGGACGGGTCGCATCGGATGTGTATAGATTATCGGGAGCTGAATAATGTAACGGTGAAGAACCGTTACCCACTCCCGAGGATTGATGACCTCTTTGACCAGCTACAGGGAGCATCTTGGTTCTCCAAGATTGATTTGCGATCAGGGTATCATCAGATGAGGGTCAGAGAGGAGGATGTACAGAAGACTGCGTTCCGGACGCGCTATGGCCACTATGAGTTTGTGGTGATGCCTTTCGGGCTCACCAATGCTCCTGCCGCGTTCATGGACCTCATGAACCGCGTGTGTAGACTGATGTTAGACCGGTCTGTGATAGTGTTTATTGATGACATCTTGGTTTACTCCAAGACGCAAGAGCAGCATGAGGAGCATCTGTGAGAGGTTCTGGAGACTTTGAGGAGGGAGAGCTTGTATGCTAAGTTCTCCAAGTGTGAGTTCTGGTTGCGCGAGGTGCAATTTCTTGGGCACCTTGTCAACCAGAACGGAGTTTGGTATATCCGGCCAAAGTAGAGGTCGTGATGAGATGGGAGGTTCCGAGGTCTCCATCTGAGATTCGAAGCTTTCTGGGATTGGCAGGCTACTATCGGAGATTCATTCAGGACTTCTCCAAGATAGTCGTGCCCCTGACCAGGCTAACGAGGAAAGCCGTGGTCTTTCGCTGGGGGCTGAGCAGCAGGCCGCATTCGAGACATTGAGGCAGAGATTGTGCGAGGCGCCAATCTTAGCCCTGCCAGAGGGCATGGAGGATTTTGTTGTATACTGCGATGCGTCCATCTTGGGTTTGGGCGCAGTATTGATGCAGAGAGGGCATGTCATTGCTTACGCTTCGAGGCAACTGAAGCCTCACGAGGCGAACTACCCAACACATGATTTGGAGCTGGGGGTTGCGGTGTTCGCCTCAAGATTTGGCGTCATTACCTCTATGGGGTTCGTTGTACGGTTTACACGGACCACAAGAGCCTGAGGTATCTCATGGAACAGCCAAATCTGAATATGAGGCAGTGTTGGTGGCTTGATGTGGTAAAGGATTATGACTGTGATATCCTCTACCACCCGGGGAAGGCCAATGTGGTGTCCGACGCGCTTAGCCGCAAGGTAGCGCCAATTAGGGATATCTGTCTGAGGACGACAGTGGTGATTCCGCTGTTGGAGCAGATTCGGGAGGCCCAGCAGGAGGCCAGGAAGGAGGAACATCGGAAGATCGAGCAGATTGTGGGGCAGGTTTCCTCCTTCGACTATGATGGCCGAGGGTTATTGACTCTTCACCATAGGGTGTGGGTCCCTTATCATGGAGGCGTGCGCCAGATCTTGATGGAGGAGGCACACAAATCCAGATTTTCTATCCATCCCGGGGCGACGAAGATGTATAGAGATCTTCGTCCTGATTATTGGTGGTCGTGCATGAAGCGGGACGTAGCATGGTATGTGGAGCGGTGCTTGACCTGCAGGAAGGTCAAGGCCGAGCACCAGAGGCCACACGGCAAGATGCAGCCGTTGTATATTCCGCTGTGGAAATGGGAGGACATTACGATGGATTTTATCACAAAGCTTCCCAGGACCGCGCGGTAAGTGGATTCGATTTGGGTCATCGTCGATCGATTGACCAAGAGCGCCCATTTTATCCCGATTCAGGAAAGTATTTCGGCCTAAAGGTTCGCCGATATCTATATCAGGGAGGTAGTGGCGCGGCATGGGGTGCCAATTTCGGTGAGTTCAGACAGGGATGTGCGGTTCACTTCCAGGTTTTGGAAGAAGTTGCATGACGAGCTGGGTACTCGTCTGCATTTTAGCACCGCCTTTCACCCGCAGACGGATGGTCAGAGCGAGCGGACCATCCAAACATTAGAGGATATGCTGCGGGCATGTGTTTTATACTTCGGAGGTAGCTGGGATACCTACCTTCCGTTGGCAGAGTTCTCGTATAATAATAGCTATCATGCGAGTATTGACCGTCCTCCCTTCGAGATGTTATACGGGAGGAAATTCAGAACACCGATATGTTGGGGTGAGGTTGTCCACAGGGTCATGGGGAGCACCGAAGTGGTGCTCAAGACGACAGAGAGGATTCAGCAAGTTCGGAGCAGGCTTCAGACCGCTCAGAGTCGGCAGAAAAGTTATGCCGACAAGCGCCGATCGGACCTGGAGTTTCAGGTTGGGGATATGGTTCTCCTGAAGGTGTCGCCATGGAAGGGCGACATCCGATTTAGGAAGCGGGGCAAGTTGGGTCCCAGGTATATTGGACCCTTCAGGGTTATAGCCCGGGTGGGCAAGGTGGCTTATAGGTTGGATCTGCCAGCCGAACTCAGTCAGATCCACAGCACTTTCCACGTCTCTCAGCTGCGGAGGTGCCTGGTGGACAACTCAGCAGTAGTACCCTTAGAGGATATTCAGGTCGATGACAGCCTGAATTACATTGAGTGGCCTGTAGCAATCCTTGACCGGAAGTCGAAGGATCTGAGGAACAACAGGGTTGAGCTGGTAAAGGTGCAATGGCAGCACCAGAAGGGCTCGGAATGGACTTGGGAGCCGGTGGATGAGATGATGGAGCATTACCCAGATTTGTTCCAGGATCGAGCAGCAGACTTCGAGGATGAAGTATAAAGTAAGTGGGGGAGATTTGTGACACCTGGTTCTTGGTATGTATTTTTATTTAAGTATTTTGCATTTTTGGCCTTGGACTCGGCGAGTTGAAGGACCAACTCGCCGAGTAGAAGCGGGATGAGACGCGAGATTTAAGTGATAGACTCCTCGAGTCGGGTCCCGGACTCGACGAGTAGGCTCTGTATGGACAAAACCCTAATCTGAGGGTTTGTACCCTATTTAAACAACCTTATACAGCCTCCATCGCCCCTTTATGCTCCCAGACTTCCTCCATAGCAAACCCTAAGTGTTTTGGTGCAAGATCTAAGGCTTTTGAGTGATTCTTGTGGGTTTTGACCTCAAGGAAGAAGGAAGAGCATAGAAGGATCAATAGGAGACTGAAGGATTCGAGTTTGGTTCATCATTTGCAGTCTTTGAGAGGTATAAAGTCTGTACCTTGCTCTTTCATTTGATAGATCCCTTTTTGGGGAGATTTAGGGCTTTTATAAGCCATTCTTGGTAACCAACCATGATTGCAAACATGGTTGGGGTTGAGGCTTTGTTATCAGGTCTTTAAAGGGGTCACAAGGCATATTTGGGTTGCTTTTGCACCCAAGGAAGGCCCCATGCAACTCTAGAGCCATTTTAGAGCCTTTTTGGCTCAAAAGTCCCTTGCATGCACGTAAAGTTCATAACTTTACGTGTTAGGTCGAGCTTAGGGGATTGGATCTATCATTTGGTCAAGTGTTATACATCAGAAATCGAGGATTTAGGGTGTGGATGTTATCGACTCGGCGAGTCCGTTTTTGGGATTTGATGAGTCCAAGGCTTTGAGTCCCATATCTGTTGAGGGTCAAAAGGACTCAGTTGGGTGTTAGAAGGGTTGTAGCAGGACAGAAAGAGTGACCCAACGCATTGGACTTAATTTTAGACCTGGAGTTCATGGGACTCGACGAGTGCTAGAACAGACTCGGCGAGTCCAAGGCAATCTCCTTATATTTGAAGATGAACTCGACGAGTTGTTCATACAACTCGACGAGTCAAGGTCAGGACTTGTTCATCAGTTGAAGGTGAACTCGGCGAGTCGGATGAAGGTTCATTGATGTCCTTAAGGAGCGGAAATCGTCGAGTCGTTGCCAAACTCGACGAGTCGAGTCGTGGATAAGGACGAGTAAAGGGAAGGGACTCGACGAGTTGACGACCCAACTCGGCGAGTCGGGTCAACTGGAAGTTGACTTTGTCTTGGATTTGGTTGGGGGTAAAATGGTTATTTTACCCTAAGAATAGATATCAGTCTCTAACTGAGTGTTTTGTGGGGACTGTAGCCGGAGGATTTCCGGAGCAGCAGCGGACGGAGGTTTCCCGCACAGATTATCAGCAGCTACTTGTACGAGGTGAGTTACCTTCCAGTAGGGGTGGGTCTAAGGCCACAATGTCGGCCCACCAAAGAGGAGTATTTAGAAGATGATTGTCTTTGTGATAATTATCTTGGTCTGGTTACGTGCTTTGGTCATGAGTTTTATCTGTACGATATGTTACGTGTGTGATAGGGATTAGTTTCCCTGACAGTGGTCCTTAGGACCGAAGGGTAGGTCAGTACCCAGATATGCCTGACTGTATGTTTATATCTTGTTGTTGTATGCTAGTGGTAGGGGGTGGAATAGTCCCCAATTACCGGTTGAAAGATACCGATGACAGTTACCGGTTGAAAGATACCAATGATGATTACCGGTTGAAAGATATCGATGATGATTACCGGTTGAAAGATACCGACGATGATTACCGGTTGAAAGATACCGAGGATATTGTATGGTATGTGGTATGATGGGGGAACTCACTAAGCTTTGTGCTTATGGTTTCGGTTTTGGTTTCAGGTACCTCTTCGTCTAAGGGAAAGGAGCCGGCGGCGTAGCATCGCATCACACACACACATGATTTCCGCATGGAGTATCCTGGGATTGTACTCTGGTATGTATTATTTTATGACTTGGGTTTTCAGACATGATGTTCTGTTTTATGAGATGATGTGTTTTCACAGTATTTTCTTATGAATGTTTTTATGAGTCAATTAATTAAAAAGAAATTGTTGGACTTGAAAATTGGGTCGTTACACTAGTATAGGTGTGCTGCTAAATAACTTGGAAGCAATGGTGGGACCCTTGATGGCAAAAATCAAGAATGAACAAGTTCTGTCCATAAGAGTTTGGGTTTGTCACAAACATTATCTTACGATTATTATTATGGAAAATTCACATGGATAGTGTGACATCCCCAATATCACGGCCAGAAAAGACCGATTTGTTTATGCTTTGTTTTAAAATCAGAGTAATCGTTTGAAGAAAATTGTTGCGGAATTTGTTCCCAAAACAAAATGTGATAAGAATTTATCAAAGCATTTCTTTAAAGAAATGTATTTTGCATTATATAACAAAAATCTCGGGTTGTCATGTTCCGATACAGACCAAAAGCATAAACAGTACAAAATAGACCTTACAACAGTTATTTGCAACTACTGATCTATAATCCAAAATATCTTGATAAGTCATCCAACGTATGCTCTCGCGCCACTACCTGTAATACAAAGAAACTGAGTGGGTCAGGCTTGGGAGCCTGGTGAGCATATAGGGTACTCAACCCACAATAATATAATTATTATATTTAATCATCAAACAATCAACCCTATTACCCATCCCCATTATCTTCTTTATTTCTTAAGGTTTTACCCTAAGAATCAACTATCCTTCATTCATTCGTTCCTAAGGATTGACCTAAGGAATTGGGACAAAGTCCATTGCTGCCCGAGGTTCATCTACAAAGTACTAAATCCATAGCTACCAAGGTTCATCTACACAGTACTAAATCCATAGCTACCATCGTTCATCTACAGAGTACTAAATCCATAGCTACCATCATTCATCTACACAGTACTAAATCCATAGCTACCATCATACTTCTATAAGGCACTAAGTCCATAGCTGCCAGGGTTTTTAGAGTACACCGGTGAACATCAAGTTCACAACACCTACAAGTTGTGAGCCTGCTAGTGTTCCACAGGATTGTCTAGAATAGTATGTGGTTGTCATCCCTACTCTGCTGAATTACGGGGCCATCGTTGGGTAAAGGTTTCACTCATTTTTCAGCTGTCACCCTCATCTCATGATCTATATCATCTTTCACCTCATCCATAAACTCATCCTTCATCACACACCAACTATTTCGTCTACCCATGTTCCACCCAACATTATTGTAGATAAAAATTACATATATAGTTTAAACCATTTAAAAGCCTATATAAAACATTCATTCAACATCCATCTCAAGTAAACAAACAATATATAAACACATAACACATATTTCATAACAAATACTTCATATCTATGTGTTAGAAGAAAGTAACTACACACTCACTTGATTAGACGATGCTCGGACAGCACTACGGCTCTTCAAGTACTATTCTTTTGATGTAACCGGGATATCTTCGAAAAAACTGGGCTTCTCGCGGGCAGAGTTTCGGCTCGAAACTCTTTTCTTCTCGGGATCTTTGGGGCTTCGGGACTTGCTTCGGGTGTCGGGGTGATACCGGGGCTTCGGGGGTACTTCAAGACAGCTAGATAGGGTATAGGGAGTGAGAGAGTGAAGGAATTAGCAACCAAAATCGACTGCCCTTCGATTTCTATTTATAGGGCTGATTTTATGGATTCACGTCGTGAATCTCAAATATTCACGACGTGAGTTCAGTCGTCATCAGGTGCGTCATCACAACTTGGGTCTGTCAGGCTCCAGGAGACGTCATCTCTGAGTTCACGTCGTGAACTCTGACACAGTGTCGGGGTTCGTGCCCCGAACTTCAGAAATTCATATCTTTCGCATACGAGCTCCGTTTTTGACGTTCTTTATATGCACGCGTTGGTGAGATTATGCTCTACAACTCTCGTTTAGACTCCGTCGGCTAGTTTTGAATTTATTTTTATTATATTATTTTTAGTAGGCTGGGACAGGAAAACTCCGTTAGAAATTCATAACTTCTTTATCTGACATCCGTTTTCGTCTGTCTTTTTACCGTTGAACTACTATCGACGAGACCTTCGATTCTCGTTTAGATTGTTTCGGCTAGAAACCACTCGATCTCAATATCGAGTTTTGGGTTGCATACTGCTAAGCTGAAACTTAGAAAAATCATAACTTCCCCATACGAAGTCAGATTTGGACGGTCCTTTTATGCACGTTCTCAATTTAACGTATTCTACAACTTTCATTTAGATCGCTAAGGCTAAAAATTGCTCTATCGTAAATTCACTATATACGTCCTACAGCGTCGTGCTGAATCTGTCGCGAAACTTCGACATGTCATAACTTCTTCGTTATAACTCGGATTTCAGTGTTCTTTATATGTACGGAAACCTTGTGACATATACTACAACTTGGTTAAGATTATTTATTCTAAACACTCTTCTATCAAAAAGTCATTTTTGACGCTTATCGTCTCTAAATTGACTAGCCCGGATCTACGGGCGTTACAATTATCTCCCTCTTAGGATGATTACATCCCGGAATCATCAACGAAATAGGTCTGGTATAATGATTCCATACGTAATCTTTTCATCCTAGGTAATAATCGTACTTCTATGTTTCTTCGAATGAGTATCTAACTCTTGGACTTCTTGACCGCAGGCGATGCTCAATCTTGCACCTGCTCCTCGTACTATGTTGGACTTTCAATCGTGACCTTCGAGTTACAAAATAAATCCTTATTGAGGACTCCTTCTTCTTCTTAGAATAAGTACTTTCCTTCATTTATTGTAACAGACCAATGAGTCATGTTCTAATGACCTCTCATCGTATGATGCAACGCTTAGACTCAAGTCTCTTAGAGTCAAATTCCAGAATGGAATATACCTTCCTTCATATTCTAATGTGATATAATCACATTTTTAGCATGTAGCATTTCTAGCTACTAACTTCTTTAACAACGAGCGCGATAGTATTGATCGCTTTGATTTCAATCTCCCGGCCTAAGTCAGATGCTACATCGAACTTGGTTCTCCGAACCACGTAACAAACTCATCGTAGTCGGTCTCAATTTGATATGACCACTAGGGTCAGAATATCAATCATCTTTTTAGTCATTACCAAAACAATGGTAATGACATACCTGAACAAAACGGAATCAATTACTAGTTTCTTGGTAACCTTGTGACTTTCCTCGATCCAAGTGCGAGTCATGTGCTTCCGGTAGTATAGGCCTCTACTACCATTCACACTTACTCATACTCGTCCCAAGTATTGTCTCGCAGTCCCCAAGTCCTAAAATCACAAAACAATTTAACACATACGAATGTGTCCAATTAATCGTAAAAAATTTCCTAGACTCTACTAGGACTTCTTCCATGTGTATCTTCAATCATCAATTCTACTTCAACTCGGTTGGTGATGGAAATTCCAGACGATGGGACAACTTCAAGAATTACACCAATCGTTCCATCATCCTGCCAATCGAAGGTGTATTTCAGATGTACCATACTCCTCTGAATGTACTGTTATTTTATCAGACATATTCTAAAGGCAAGATACCATTCTTGTGATATCTTCCGATAGGTGTCATTCACTATCATAAGCCTTTCATTTCCTCCATTTACTCAATTCTCTACGAGTCTTCACCATGATGTTTTGTACATCCAAGCAGATGTTTGGTGTAACGGGCGAGAATTTAAGATAAGAAATCTTTATTTACGATAGACGTATAAATCTCCTTATCACTACGAAACGTTTACATGGTAGTTCTAATACCGTAGTCGTACGCTTAGAATCCTAAACACATAAGGTTTCCAGATCCGGTTGGCAACAAACCGTAGATCCGAACAAATAATATCATATATGGAAAACATATAACATTTAGCCCATAAAAGCATTTTAGACATCTTTCCTAAAATAAACTAGTGCTCGTGTCTATAATATAACAGACACTTCTCTTACAATCTTCACTTAGCATTCTAAGTTTAAGTATAGAAATCCTACAAATTCCTAGTTCGCTTAAACTAATGCTCTGATACCAACTGTGACATCCCCAATTTCACGGCCAGAAAAGACCGAATTGTTTATGCTTTGTTTTAAAATCAGAGTAATCGTTTGAAGAAAAATGTTGCGGAATTTGTTCCCAAAACAAAATGTGATAAGAATCTATCAAAGCATTTCTTTAAAGAAATGTATTTTGCATTATATAACAAAATTCTCGGGATGTCATGTTTCGATACAGACCAAAAGCATAAACAGTACAAAATAGACCTTACAACAGTTATACAACTACTGATCGAAAATATCTTGATAAGTCATCCAACTTATGCTCTCGCACCACTACCTGTAATGCAAAGAAACTAAGTGGGTCAGGCTTGGGAGCCTGGTGAGCATATAGGGTATTCAACCCACAATAATATAATTATTATATTTAATCATCAAACAATCAACCCTATTACCCATCCGCGTTATCTTCTTTATTTCTTAAGGTTTTACCCTAAGAATCAACTCTCCTGCATTCATTCATTCCTAAGGATTGACCTAAGGAATTGGCACAAAGTCCATTGCTGCCCGAGGTTCATCTACACAGTACTAAATCCATAGCTACCAAGGTTCATCTACACAGTACTAAATTCATAGCTACCATCATTCATCTACACAGTACTAAATCCAAAGCTACCATCGTTCATCTACACAGTATTAAATCCATATCTACCATCATACTTCTATAAGGCACTAAGTCCATAGCTGCCAGGGTTTTTAGAGTACACCGGTGAACATCAAGTTCACAACACCTACAAGTTGCGAGCCTGCTAGTGTTCCACACGACTGTCTAGAATAGTCCATGGTTGTCATCCCTACTCTGCTGAATGACGGGGCCATCGTTTGGGTAAAGGTTTCACTCATTTTTCACCTGTCACCCTCATCTCATGATCTATATCATCTTTCGTCTCATCCTTAAACTCATCCTTCATCACACACCAACTATTTCGTCTACCCATGTTCTACCCAACATATTTGTAGATAAAAATTACATATACAGTTTAAACCATTTAAAAACTTGTATAAAACATTCATTCAACATCCATCTCAAGTAAACAAACAATATATAAACACATAACACATATTTCATAGAAAATACTTCATATCTATGTGTTAGAAGAAAGTAACTACACACTCACTTGATTAGATGATGCTCGGACAGCACTACGGCTTTTCAAGTACTATTCTTTTGATGTAACCGGGATATCGTCCAAAAAACCGGGCTTCTCGTGGGTAGAGTTTCGGCTCGAAACTCTTTTCTTCTCTGGATCTTCGGGGCTTAGGGACTTGCTTCGGGTGTCGGGGTGATACCGGGGCTTCGGGGGTACTTCAAAACAGCTAGAGAGGGTATAGGGAGTGAGAGAGTGAAGGAATTAGCAACCAAAATCGGTTGCCCTTTGATTTCTATTTATAGGGATGATTTTCTGGACTCACGTCATGAATCTCAAATATTCACGTCGTGAGTTCAGTCATCATCAGGTGCGTCATCGCAACTTGGGTCTGTCAGGCTCCAGGAGACGTCATCTCTGAGTTCACGTCGTGAACTCTGATACCATGTCGGGGTTCGTGCCCCGAACTTCAGAAATTCATATCTTTCACATACGAGCTCCGTTTTCGACATTCTTTATATACACACGTAGGTGAGATTATGCTCTAAAATTCTTGTTTAGACTCCGTCGGCTAATTTTGAATTTATTTTTATTATATTATTTTTAGAAGGTCGGGACAGGAAAACTCCGTTAGAAGTTCATAACTTCTTTATCTGACGTCCGTTTTTGTCTGTCTTTTTACCGTTGAACTAATATCGACGAGACTATCAATTCTCGTTTTGATTGTTCCGGCTAGAAAATACTCGATCTCAATATCGATTTTTGGGCTGCATACTGCTAAGCTGAAACTTAGAAAAATCATAACTTCCCCATACAAAGTCAGATTTGGACGTTCCTTTTATGCACGCTCTCGGTTTAACGTATTCTACAACTTTCGTTTAGATCGATAAAGCTAAAAATTGCTCTATCCTAAATTCACTATTTACGTCCTACAACGTCGTGTCGAATCTGTCGTGAAACTTCGACAGTTTATAACTTCTTCGTTATAACTCGGATTTCAGTGTTCTTTATATGTACGAAAACCTTGTAACATATACTACAACTTGGTTAAGATTATTTATTCTAAACACTCTTCTATCAAAAAGTCATTTTTGACGTTTATCGTCTCTAAATTGACTAGCCCGGATCTACGGGCGTTACAGATAGGAACACATACACTATAAAATCTATGTGTCCTAAGGTTTCTCTTCACTTCCTGAAAATGATTGTGAGGAAACGCTTTCACTAAGAGAGATTTTAAGAAGATAGCAATTGTATAGATTGCATTCTCAAATTCGATTATGATTACAACATCCCTCTTCATAGTTCGAATTGTGAGATTTGGCAATTAGTTTGAACAACTAAGACTTATTGCTATAAGAGTATAAGTTCTAAAATGGTTTAGACACACATATGAGCTATCTAAGAAAAGGTGTATGAGGTTGAGAAGCTTAGATAAAGGCTTATCGAAGCATATCGTATTAGAAATATGAACTTTAGAAGTCAATAAGTATTGCTTTCTAGAAGTCCAACTGTTCTCTGAATACGTGTCAAAGCTAGTGGGAGCATAAATGTTATGCTGAAATGGATATAATCATCATGTTAGTGGGAGCATGATTATTATTTTAACTGTTGCAAGTTAGCAATATTAATTATAGATAACAAAAGTTTCACTTTGCAAAGTTGCAGGGGTTGAAAAGTTGTTTTGCTATAACTAAGGGAGAGAATATTATACTTTGTTTCGAAATCTAAAAGCTTAGATCGAGAAATTTTGTCAAGGATATATTAACCGCGTTTTCAAAATTCAATTATGATTACGGCATCCCTCTTCATAGTTCGAATTGTGAGAACGTGGCAAATAGAAATATTATGGCAAATGGCTGATGAAGTATCATACCTTTATCGTGTCCCATACGCTTCTGGTATAGGATCGATTGCATATGTTGTAATATTTGACCGCTCTAAAATTTTCCAAATGCCTAGGGCATTAAGAGGGAAAAAGGACTAGAACCGGATTTGACTAAAATAATTAAACAACTGTCAAGGACAATCTAAGGTTCGCCAAGGATTGGTCACTTGTGAGCAGTTGGAAGTATAGTAATGGATGGACCATATTGACGTTATTATGAATAGATACGATTCTATTTAAAATGAGTTGTCATATGGCAAATATGGAACTGTTCCCATATTGGGAGTTGGACGTTAAGAATTTATGTCTAGATTAGAAACTTTTATGCAAGAAGGATGTTCAAAGGAATGTACTTTGAATGTGAGACTTCACATCTATGGGATTGTCTTGTAACAATCTCCAATAAAGTACTTTGTAATTTCATTTGTAAAGTCTTGGTGACTTTGGCGCTATGACATTACGAAAGGACCGTTGCATAAAATGTTTGAATCTAACATATTCTAATAGTGGCAAGAATTTGGTATTCTTACACTAGTGATAAGGATTAGGAATTGTGAAATGAGCATCATTGGAAATGTTTCAATTGATCTATTTCACAAAGTAAGGACCATAGGTAAACATAGTGTGCATGCTTGGTGCATGGGACAACTGTTGTTATTCAAATAAGAAGTTGATTACCCAAAACAACAAATAATGAGTAATCAATATGGTGATTAAATAAAATGTTTTATTTATACTCAAAGGTTTGGGGCCATATAGGATTAGTATTATTCTTGTGTTTCACTTTGCATGTTTTGACTTCCCGAATAATAAGATTATTCAAACCCTCCACAGTCGCTCATACTTTGGAAGTAGGTATGAAAGAAGACTGTCATGAATCCGTCTGTAGATTGTCTAAAGTGTTTAGACATAGCACAAGTTTGCTGCAGAGTTCATGAGTGCTGCTATAAGATTAGAGTATTGGATTAAACCCATGCTCACTTGGATCGCTTCATGGATTTTATCACGAGTGATTGTTGAGACGATAATATCTTATATTCTTAAAACCGATATGTGTGAGTTGTATTGTGCAAGTCGGTTGCACATTGATAATATGTAAACGCACCAGTAACTTGGTGTTATAAAACATATTGTTGTGTGTGATTTGATGAGTAGGTACAAGTGAGCATTCGAGTCGAAGTTTATCCATTCCTTTTACCCAAAGTGGGATAAAAGCGATATCTGTGGGCCCCTCGATGATTTACTGATGAAACCCTAAGCGCTTTGCCAAGCCGTGACTAAGTTGATGTGTTCAATTATAGTCTGTTGTCAGTCGTCATAAATCGGAAATCGGGAAACAACACATAGACTGAGAGAATGATTATATTCCATGTCTCATGTCTATACGATATCTAGAATGGAGGAATATATGATCCCTTATCTAAAGGACAGGTTACTGATAAGATCAGAGTTCGACAGCGTCTTTGAGAGATACGATTGCTAATTGGATAATACTTGCATTTATAGTTACTAGACTTATCCAAGTGGGAGACTGTTGGATTAGTGTCTAAGCCCGTAACTATAATTGGTAAGTATTTGACCCGGTTGTGCATGGTCCTTTTGGGTTGCCTTCACCAAAGCAACTGGATATGATGATTTATGAAGAAAGAGGTTAATTATGGTTTATTAATATATTATATGAATAATATATTAAAAGAGAAATCATAGAGTATAATTAATATTAGACAAGAATTAATTAAGAAATTAATTATGTGGCTAAAAGAGATTAATTAGACTTGGGGGACTAATATTGTAATTATAAGATAATTACATTGTGGGCTATGGATTCCTAAAGGGAAGGGGATTAGACGAAATCTATGGGAAGCCTATATGATTTTCGTCCAAGGGCCTTCTAGATAGGTTCCATGGGTTGCTTAAGGCCTAAGCAGAGAATTAGGGTTTCTCCTGAAACCCTAGCAGCCCACACAAGTATAAATAGACCTTTATGGCTCCCAAAAACGTGGCTAAGCTTTCTTGTAGAGATCTTGGACGGTTTTGGTGCTCCTCCCCTCTTTCCAATATCATCCTCTTGCTTGTGGTGTTTGTAAGCCGTTAGAGGAGTGACATTTATTACTCTAAGCTCCAAGGAAACAAGATTCAAGCCATTTTATAAGAGGTAATCATCTAGATCTGTTCTTACATGTTAATTTCGATATATGTATATATATATATATATATATATATATATATATATATATATATATATATATATATATATATGCTAGATCTAGGGTTTATGAGCTTTGGATGATTATTGCATGTTCATTAGACAAACTAGATCCAAAAGCTTTAGGGTTTGCATGTACACCATATGAATGATGTAGTGCTCAAAACCCATCAACATCAACTATGTGGTGAGCCCATAAGACTTTCTTGAATGCCACGTGGCATGATAATGTTATAGGTTTACAGTTTTGAAGTCAATGTTCTTCTGCAATTATTCTTAGTATCTATTTGTATCTCGTGCAATAAAAGTTGTACATTACTGTGGATTTGTTGACTACATTTTTAAAGTTAAATACTTTTAAAGAAACGTATTAATACCATTGAAGAGACATTAGGTGAAGACATATTCTTTTGAAATTTTGAAGTGAGTGGACAATTCAAAGAAGGTAAAATAAATTTGGTTTTAGATTTAAAAAACGTCAAAATAGTTTGGATTATGGTGTGTCAATTCCATTCCATTCGTTTCAATTCCATTAACATTACATTTTCTTATAGGAACATGGGAAAAATTAAAGCCAGTATATATAAAACATTGTAAAGTTTGTTGCTATTTCCTGTTTTTTAATAGAAGGCTATGAAATACTCTCCAACCGCCGCAACTCCAACACCCGCAACGCGGAATTCTTCCCTAGTTATTATTATTATTATTATTATTATTATTATTATTATTATTATTATTATTATTATTATTATTAATGATGTGTTGTATGATAAATTCATACTCACAAGCCAAGGGGAAAAAAGTCTTTTAACATTTCTGGTTTCGATTTTGTAGAATCGATTAAGTCCATAAGCGGTAGAACTAGACCTGATAGAACCAATAACCGATTATGCTTAAATTACATATCTGGGAACCAAACGGGATATACTTATTCGGTCCTAACTGGTTCCGGTCGTTTTATGGTTTAAACGCTCATTAGGGATGAAAGTGGGTCCAAACCCGGACCGGATGGACCCTGACCCGGAAAACCCGGAACCGGTTAACGGGATTTTATAGAACCGAAAACCGAACCGGCATATAGGAAGCGGTTTCGGTTCGGTTCCGGGTATGGTTCCGGGTAAAGTGGGTCTAGAACCGAAAAACCCGGAAACATCAAAGTGGGTAGGTTGGAACCGGATAAAGTGGGTTTAGAACCGGAAAAACCGGAATTTTTTGGTAATTACTTACTACTTAGTGGGTTGAACTTTGAAAATTTTCATATTGATATCCCGACTTTAGGGGATTGTAACTCATTGAACATGAAACCAAAATTTACAAAATTATAGTCTAAAATCATGTACAAACTCTAAAATAAACTCTGGAAAAAACCGCATGTCAATCCGACTTTAAACGAATGTGATATGCATGTGTTAACATTTTCACATAATACAAAGTACAAAAACAAATAGCTGAAAAGTTGAAAATTTTCTGTTTTGATATCCCGACTTCGGAGGACTGTAAATCATTGAATGTTAAACCAAAAATGACAAAATTATAGTCTAAAATCATGTACAAACTGTAAACTACAAGTTGGAAAAAACCACATGTCAATCCGACTTCAAACGAATTAGATATGCATGTTTTAAAACTTTCACCGAATACAAAAAAACTGAAAAATTAAAAACTTCCAGCTTTGATATATCTACTTTGGGGGACTGTAAGTCAATGAATATAAAACTAAAATGACAAATTTATAGTCTAAAATCATGTACAAACTCTAAACTATATGTTGGAAAAAACCGTATGTCAATCGGAGTTGAAACGGATGAAATATGCATCTTTTAAACGTTTCACAAAAAACTGGTTCCGGCCCTAAAAGTGGTTCCGGTTCCAAAAACATGTTTCGGTTTTTAGACCCGGTTTACCCGGACCCGATGGACCCAAACCCGGATTACCCGGAACCCGGATAAAGCCAATTTTTAAACCCGGAACCGGAACCAGTTCTATATATTTCGGTTCTAACGGTTCCGGTTCCGGTCCGTTTTTCCGGTTCTAAATCTTATCCCTAACGCTCATCCCTAAACCCATATGTATTTTAATTGTAAAAATGTATTATTCGATGCATCACATGTTACTTGTAAGCACAATGATTTCTAATGGAACTTAATAGCCCGGAAAAATTTGTTCGCACAACAGAAAAATAATTATCGGAAAGAAACTAATCGTCGGAAAACTCTATTTACACCAGACGCGACGCAGGTAAACGGCTAGTATCTACACATCCAGATTGTAAATCGGATATTCGTAACAATAAATATATTAATTTTAACTAATCATTATAAACTTATAGACAAAACTTCTATCTTTGTAAATTAATAATTTTTTTTTGCAAATATTTGATTATTCATTACGATTTGATATTATCAATAATGTTTTTCTTTTTCAACTGTTGCTTCTACAAGTTTAAACCTAGTAATTAATAAATTACTTTAAGACAAAACTGCAAAATTGGTTTTTGTAGTTTGCAAAAAAAATGTAGATGAGGTCCAAAAAGTTTTCAACTTGTATGAAAGGTCCACAATCAGAAATTTACCGTGAATTTAGTCCTGACATTATGAATTTCCCATAAATTTGGTCCTTGTTCGATTTAAAAAGACAATTTTACCCTTTGTATTTCTTTTTTTTCTTTTATTTATTTATTTATAATTTATTACTTTAATAAATAAGAAATAAAAAAAACTCACCCACCCCCTTTCCTACAACCACCCATGTTACCCTCCCACTTTTTTTTCTCTCTCACACATGCACATTATCAATATCCTAAAAACCCCACATCCCCATTGTCTTCTTCGTCACCTTACCTGCAATAGTTCAATCCTCATATTCCACCAAAACTTCCTATATTGCTTCACTTTTACTTAATCAAGAATTCAATGATAAATACAAAGGAAATGTTTACATCAGATCAATTTCTGTCCATACCATACAACCAATCGGTAAAGTATCTATGATAATCGAGAAAGTAAGAAGATCCAGTAGTGGTCCTTCCATTAACAACCAGAAAAAAGAAACCCATACTAATTCCCTCACCCTTTATTCTTGTTGTTGTTGTTGTTGTTGCTTCTCACTTTCACATACCGCTTTTACGTTCCACTTGACAGAGTTTTCATTTGCTCCATTAGTGACGCTATCATCATCGCTACTTCTTTGAATTGGAACCCTAACCTTTGGTTCGACACAAACTTTTGTAAGGGCTTCCGTATATGTTGTTCATCATCGATAGTACACACGATTATGGCTCCATCTTCACTCAAGAACATATCGAACTTCTTATTACCACTGTAACATCCCGACTCCCAGGTATAAATTTTAAAGTTTTTATATTCAACTTTTTAGACCTACTCGACGAGTTGGCTACCCCAACTCGTCGTGTAGAGATTGATCAGGCCGCGTGAACTTTAGGACATACTCGACGTGTTGGAGGACCCAACACGACGAGTTGAGGCTGTGCATGAAAACCCTAATTTTTAGGGCTTTCACCCTATTTAAGGAACTTTAACTCCTCTTCCCAGCCTCCCTTACCACCCTATCGACCATAAGAAAACCCTAGCAAGCTAACCCTCCATTTTTGAGCGTGTGAAAGGCTAGGAGTGTGTTTTGGTGCATTTCTTGAAGAGTCTTGAAGATTAAGGAGCTTGGATCAAGAAGAAGGTTATAGATCAGTTGTTTACTTTGTATTGACAACCAATCGGAGGTATAAAGCTAACACCTTGACTCTTCATTGCTTAGATCTTCCCTTGTGATAGAAAATGGTCATTTCTAGGGCAAAATGGAGTCACATTCGGGTTGGAGCTTGTCACAAGGACATGGTTTTCGATCTGGACTCCTCTAGGCCCTTATAGTCATAAAGTCATCGACTTATCAAGCTTTAGCCTTCTCCATGCCCTAAACCTCATCTTGGACATGGTTTTAGTGTTTTAAACCTTATAGGACCTTGCATGCACATAAAGTTAGCAACTTTACGTGGTAACTTCACCTTAGGAAGCTAGATCTTGAGTTTGGAGCTTTGGACCCGACTGGAATGAGCTGAATGCGAAATGGCAGAAGGAACTCGACGAGTTGGATAGTCAACTCGACGAGTTGAGTCGGGTTTTCCGACTTTCTGGATTCTGAGTGAACTCGACGAGTAGGATAACTCGACAAGTCGTTAGGGTTTTTCCCGACCTTCTGGACAATACATGGACTCGACGAGTTGGTTAGCAACTCGGTGAGTTTACTCGAGTTTTCACGGTTTTTCAGAGTTCTGAAGGAACTCGACGAGTTGCTAGGTGCACTCGACGAGTTGGGTCAACATGGATTGTTGACCTTGACCGTTGACTTTGACCTTGACCAAGGGTTGACCAAGTTTGACTTCTAAGGGCATTTTGGTAATTTGGGTCTTGATAGAATTAGTCCTATGGTGGTTGTAGGTGTTGGAGTTTGGAGCTGTGTTTCGGGAGGTTGATATCACCATCCAGTGCTACTTGTGAGGAGAGTTCTCCTCACTATACTGACAGGGTCTACGGTACCAAGGTTGGCCCTTTGGATTGTTATCCTGTTTATAGTATGCTTGCATGCAGTTATGATATGTTAAATCGGTATCCTGGTAGATAGGATGTTGTTATGCAGTTATGATCAGTTAGATTGGTATCCTGGTAGATAGGATGATGTTATGCTTAGTGATATGTATGATTTGTGCTTGTTTGTTGATTGGATATATGTTATGAGTATGTCGACATTTGTGTGTATGTTTGGGTTGAGGCGGTCATGCTTTGTGCTAAAGGCCAATAGAACCAAGGCGGTACGGATAGACTGAAGGCCCTGTGAGGCAGACCAGTCATGCCGAAGGCCCGACGAGTGGTCCGGACATGTTGTAGGTCCTGCAAGGCGGTCCAGACATGTCGAAGGCTCGGGAGTGATCCAGTTACTGTAGGACCTGTGAGGCGGTCCAGTCAGACTGATGGCTTAGTATGCGTACTGTTTGTTATGATATTATTCTGGTTTGTATGGCGTTGGTATTTTACAGGTAACTCACTAAGCCTTCGAGCTTACATTTATGGATTATTGTTTCAGGTACTTCAGATGATCGTGGGAAGACGAAGGCGTGACCGTACACTTCCTCGATTTGTGATTGTGATTTCTGGGAAAACTCTGATATGGGTTTATTTTGAAAACAATTTGTAAACTATACTGGTTTTGGATGATTTTCCAAACAATTTAGAAACTTGGGTTGGTTTTGAAAAGTTTAAATTTTTGTGAATTTTTATGGATGTTACAAGTTGGTATCAGAGCCTTGGGTTGAGTGAATTGGAGGAACATTCGTGTGAATCCAATCTCAAACTAAGGAAAAAGGATTTTCAAAAGATTTTCAAAATGATTTTCAAATGGTTTTCAAAATAGAAAGAGGAGGATGTGAAGTGTACTACCAGCCGAAGCCAGTAAGTAGACCTCAAAATACCTACATTGATTATTTGATATTGAGATATGATAGAAAAGTATGCTAGCGCTAGGCTAAGGATCTTCAGGAATTGCACGATAGAATTGCCTGATTGTATGATGCTTGATAGCCTAGGACCTTTACTTTTATGGAATTGACATCATTACTATAGTTGCTTAGTGTATGCATCATAGTTATACATAATTAAGATCATATAGCCTGAGAATATTCTGTTTGGCCTTATTTCCTGTTCCTGTTTGATGAAGGGCTTAGGGTAGGATAAAATATTTGAATGTCTATAGGGTCCAGCGTTATGTATGGCTAGCATACACGAGTGTTGCAGGGTTGGTGGAAGTTTCATGGATGAGTTGTGCAGGGTCAGTCGGCCAGTTGTGAGATATTTAGCCTTCCTCTATGAGTGAGGATTGAATGCTCGCCTATGCTTATGTAAATTGTTAGGGTGCTATGATGATCCTTGAGACAAATATGGGTAGGTGTGGAAGGTAGTATGGGCCCGTACTACTAAAAGCACAGGACCCATACGCATAGCAAGGAAGTCACAAATCCTTAGGGTTTGGTTGGGAGTTGGTTCCTGGTTATTATATGGAGTATCTGATATCTTTCTGGGGTATTTTCATAATGGTGACTACGAGACGATTTGAGACTGGATCCGGATCTGGATCGGGAGCTGGCAGCCAGGATAGGTCAGCGTTGACAGAGAATCGTGTTAGGGAGATCATCCAGGAGGAGGTGATTGAGATTGTCCGAGGTCAAATTTCGGAGATGTTTAGGTCTATCAAGACTGTGATGATGGAGTACTTTGATGACAGACACGCAGCCATTGTTGAGACTGCTGCTGCTGCAGCCTCTGAAGTTGTAGTGGCTGCGGGTGTTGGACCAGTGCAGGTGTTTCTGTAACGCTCGATTCCTGGTATGTATTTTAAAGAAAAATTGTTCTCTTTTGTATAGAAACTCGATGGGTTGAAGGCCCAAACTCGTCGAGTAGGAACAAAATTTGGACGCGGGATGCGATGCCTACTCGACGAGTAGGGCTGCCAGAATGAAACCCTAATTTTAAGGGTTTTGCATCCTATTTAAACATCTTAACCCCATAACTTTGCCTCATTTACAACCACCATCGTCCCAAACCCTAGCCACGAAACCCTAATGCACTTTTGAGAGTTTTTTGAGCCATTTTTGGTGCATTCTTGTGATTTTGAAGAAGAATATACTTGAAGAAGGAGCAAGGAAGTGTTGGAGGATAGTAGATCCAGACATCTAGCTTCATTTCTGGTTCAACAAAGGTACAAAGCTCCTAACTTGTCTATAGTATGCTTAGATCTA
This sequence comes from Lactuca virosa, assembly GCF_052849685.1. Classification (NCBI taxonomy): domain Eukaryota; kingdom Viridiplantae; phylum Streptophyta; class Magnoliopsida; order Asterales; family Asteraceae; genus Lactuca; species Lactuca virosa. Next base: position 433,126,408 of record NC_136428.1, on the reverse strand, counting down.
GTTTTAGGGCATTTTCTCCATATTTTGGTCCAAGAATGTTAGCTTTTGGGACTTAGACGTCCCAAGTGAGTATACCATCACATCTGGAATAATGGAGGGCTTTCATGGCATAAAGGTGAAAACTTTATGGCCATTGAAGCCCCATGCAAGCTATAGGATGTCATTTTGGCCTTTTAAGCTCCAAAAGGCCATGCATGGAGAGAAAGGTGGAAGATTTACATGCTCATGTAGTGTCTAGGGTCCAGATCTCAGTTTGTATGCTTTAACTTGTAGTATTGATGGCTTGTGGACCAAGATCTAGGTCCTAAAGAGTTAGGGTTTGAGCTAAACCCAATAGGTGAGGGTATTAACGGGTAAATTTTGAAACTTTATGTTGGATTAGGTGTCTAAGCCTATAACTATAATTGGTATGTACTTGACCCGATAGTAGCATGGTCCATTTGGGTTGCCTTCACTGAAGCAATTTGATGGGATGGATATTTGAGAAAGAGGTTATTTGTGATTTATTAATAGATCATAAGTATTATATATTAATTGAAAAAAAATCATATTATCTAATTGGTATTGATCAATAATTAATTTGGAATTAATTTAGTGATCAAAAGAGACTAATTAAATTGAGGGGGACTGATTATGTAAATCAGTAATACATATAGTTTCAGCTAATGATCCATGATTGATTAGTAATAGATTAAGCTTATGTGAGAGTCCATGAAGTGTTAATCCAAATGAATTATTGGATCAAAAGCCTAAGTGAATGGATTAGGGTTTACAAATGACCCTTGGAATTCTACATTATATATGTAAACCCCTAAGCCCTAAATCGACACATGTGCATTCTAAAAAGAAGCTAGCTGATTTTTGGTGCCTCCAAGCTCTCTCTCATTGTCCTCCATTGTTCTTGGTGTTTGTGACACATTTGAGGCATCACACTTGAGGTGTTAAGCTCTTGTAAGGCCAAGTTCTACAAGCTACAACAAAAAGGTAAACACCTAACTTGTTTTTATGTTTTAAATATCAATGTCGTATGCTAGATAGGCTTCATGCTTTGGAAAATGAAAATTAAATGTATAACTAGAGAAAACTTAGATCCAAAGCATTAGGGTTGTATGTGCACCATAGGGAAGTTATAGTGCTCAAAACCTATTAGTGGTATCAGAGCCAAGGGTGTTGTCTGTTATATTGATGCATTGGTTAAATTTTCAAAGCTGAAAAAGTCTCATTTCTGGACTCTGACTGATGGACTCGACGAGTCCAATTATCTGACTCGACGAGTTCACTCACAGACTGGCAACTCGATGAGTCCAGTTCATGCACTCGATGAGGAGGATCTTCTGCTTCCAGATTTTCGAGTTTTTTTTTTGCCATAATTGATTAGGATCATTACCACAAACTGTTTTGTATCATAAAATCCGGTTTTTATGATATGGTAGTGATTATCCTCGTCCAATTAAAAGATAATTGTCAAAATTTTAAGATAATTACTAGATTATATGATAAGCTAATTATTTGTATTATTTGATTTGAAATTATCTTGCTATATGAATTAAATTAGGTCAAATTGGTAAATGATAAATTATATGATTATTTTATTAGTTTAAAATTTGATCTTAATAGCTTTGAAGAGTTACAAAACTTGTCCTCAAGTATTGGAATTCAAAAGGTCTTGAAGAGTTACAAAATTTGCCATCAAGTTTTGGAACCCAAAAGATTTTAAAGAGTTTCATAACTTGTCCTCAAGTTATGGAATTTGAAAAGTCTCATTTATGAAACATTCAATTCTAAAATTCAAGATGTTTTGAAGAGTTTCAAAACTTGCCCTCAAGTTTTGGAATTTGAAAACTCTTATTTCTGAAACTTTAAATTCTAAACCCTAAGATTTTAAAAGTTTAAAATTCAACCCTTATACTATTATAATATTAAAGAATTAATACTTATATATATGTATAAGACAAGTCAGTCTTACCGTTAGTAGGCCTCATTCACGAAGCTGGTCTATAAGGGGGTATAAGGAAATTGCCTATAAAATGGCGATTGAATGGGTGTCCACTCTCACCCACCACTTCCGTGACTGGTGGAGGGTCGTTAGCCGAACGGTGAGGATAGGAAAATAATTCTCATTAATAAGTATAATGATATTATAAAGTAACTAAACTCTTATAAATGCACAATCTTAGTTACTTTAGGAAAAATGTGAAAATGGTGCTATTCCATGAAATTGCACTTTGCACCTTGCCAAGTCGTTAATGGAGCGTGTGTGGTTAACCGGTACACTAATTTGGGACTAGCATGGGTGGCAAACAGTAGCTTGATGTTTGTCATAGATCAATGGAGCGTGTGTGGTTAACCGGCACAATGATTAGGTGATAAATAACATCAAGAGTACCAAGCACATTTGCATGGTTATTCACACCTTGTTTGTGATCCTCGGTATCCCAGTCACTAACTTGAAGGGCATAATCGAGATTTAAACATTCCATTGAAAAGTTCAATGAATCTCAAAAGAATCTAGGAATTTCAATTCATTTAAAACTCAATACTCAATTTCGTTTTTCATGGTGGAAATTGGTAAATCGTCATTTACCTACCTTCAAATATTTTGCAATGGGATTACGGCATCCCTCTTCCGAAATGTGAAATATTGTGTTGGTCCTAGCCTTAATATTTCATTTGGTGTTATATTAAGGATTCTTATCTAATCTAAACTTTTTCTTTCTTTTCAGATGTCTACTTCAAACACCGTTTTAAACTCAAACTCTTCCGACTCTTTCTCCCTCATGAACTTATGTGGGTGGGTCATTTTCGATGGATCGAATTTCAATGATTGGATTCGAAACATCTGCATGACCATTCGATACGAGGGAAAGGAGTATGTCCTCGACAAAGAGCTTAAGGAGATTGATGAATCTACTGCAACTCCTGAACAGACTGCTGAGTATAGGGCTCATGAGAAGGATGCAACAAAGGTGGCGTGCATCATGATAGCCACTATGACTCCTGAGCTTCAGAAGTCTTATGAGGACTTCTGGGCTTTCGAGATGCACCAAGACTTGATGGAAATGCACCATTAAAGTGCTCGACAGGAAAGGTATGAAATCATTTCCTCCATGATAACAACAAAAATGAAGGATATAGAGTCTATCACGACCCACTTGCAAAAGATGCAAAGGTTTGTGGACCGCTTGCTGAAGTTGAATGTCAACTTCGATGAAGAGTTGGCTATTGACATTATCAAACACTCTTTACCTTCTTGTTATGATCAATTCAGAATGACTTATCATATGAACAAGGACGAAGTCACTCTAAGCAAGCTTCAAGGCCTTCTCAGAACTGCTAAAAGTAGTTTGAAAGGAAAATTTGTTGTACCTAATCCTACTACTACTGCCCCAGTCCTGGCAATTGGACATGGTAAAGGGAAGAAAAGGAAAGCTCCTACAAAGAATCACAAGGGAAAGTCTTGTGATGGAGCCTCTTCTAGTGGGTCCAAATGTGGTTCTGCTACTCCCTCTTCCAATCCGAAAGAAGCAGATTACTTCTATTGTCATGATAAAGGGCACTGGAAACGAAGATGCCCCAAATACTTGCATGACATCAAGGATGGGAAGATAAAGCCCACCTTCGCAGGTATTTACACTATTCTATCTAATAACTCATCACATGCTAATTCTTGGGTCCTTTATACAGGATGTGGCTTTCACATTTGTTCTGATTTGCAGGGTCTAAAAAGAAGTAGGGATGTGGAGCACGAGAAGATGAACCTGATCATGGGGAATAGGAAAGTGTCGCTTGTCACCAAGATTGGAGTTTATTTTTTATTGCTTAGTAGTGGGTTAGAATTAGATTTGAATAATTATTGCTACTCGTTAGATATGGCGAGAAACATTATTTCTTTTCATGGTTTGTATAAACAAGGTTTTATATTTTCATTTAATAATGAAATTGGTTCTATAAATGCTTTTTATAATGGTATTTTTTATTTTGAAGCATTGCCTTGTAATGGTATATATGAAACTGCAATGGATGTAGACAACTTAGGAAATAATGTATTGCATATCGATTCGTCCAATGGTTTGGACAAGGCATGCTTGTGGCATTGTCGTCTTGGACATGTTAACAAGAAGCGCATAGCCCAACTCCAAAAGGATGGAGATTTGGAGTCATTTGACTTAAAGTCAGATGACACATGCGAATCTTGTTTACTTAGAAAGATGACCAAGTTAACTTTCACTGGTTCTTGTGAAAGAGGTGAAGGTTTGTTGGATCTCATACACACCGATGTTTGTGGACCCTTCATATCCGCCACAAGGGATGCTAACCGCTTCTATGTAACTTTTACCAATGATTATAGCAGATATGGATATGTCTACTTAATCAAGCATAAGTTAGAAACCTTTGAAAAGTTCAAGGAGTTTAAACAAGAAGTGGAGAATCAGCTGGGCAGGAAGATAAAGATGCTCCGATCCGATCGAGGTGGTGAGTATCTTAGTGTAACACCCGGATTTCCAGGTATTATGTTTGATCATTTATTTTGAGTAAAAGATAGGGACTCGACGAGTTGGGTCGTGGACTCGTCGAGTAGGACCGCGAATGCTGACTGGATTAATGAACGGACTCGACGAGTCGGAAAGGGTGGACTCGACGAGTCCGCGCTGTGGGTTGAAACCCTAAATCCCCGGGCATGTGCCCTATTTAAAGGACCTTATGGCCCTTAATTGCGGCTACCTTCGTCCTTGAGAGTACCAGAGCATCTGTGAGCCTTGTGAGTGAGAAAGGAGGCCATTATTCACCATTTCTTGTGGATTTTACCAAGAAGGAAGGAGGAAGGTCAAGCTAGGTGAGTTGGGGAGCTTGAATCTACTTCCATTTGATCAGAGGAAGCTGTTGGAGGTATCAATCTATGCTATTCCTCGTATTTTGTTGATTTGGTTGAACCTAGGGTTTCTTTATGCCTTATTTAGTTTAAATCTGGAGAGTGTGAGGTCCCAAGGTGAAATGGTTATTAGATTTGGACCTTAAGGGGTCCAGAGAGTCCATATTCTCCAGCTTTATGCAGTCCTTTATGAGTTTGGGGCTTAGGTTATCATATTAAGGGTTATTTTGGCATATAGAGGTGATAGTGTGATGCATGATCCTAAAGTTCGAACCTTTACGTGAATATCGTGTTTGGGAAGGTCAGATCTATAGGTTAGAGGAGCAGATCTGACCTCAGAAGGTCATTTCAGTGTTGCCATGGAAGGGACTCGCCGAGTCCAGTAGTGTACTCGACGAGTCGAGTCGGGGTTGCCCCGCGATTCGTGACAGGTGTAACTCGTCGAGTGGAGGGATGACTCGACGAGCTAAGAGAGGCTAGAAGGATACAGAGGACCCGCATGGACTCGCCGAGTCGCCCATGTGCACTCGACGAGTCGGGTCAAGGTTTGACCGTTGACTTTCATTGACTTTTAGGGTTCTGGTCAACATTTGGACTTTTGGGTCAAGGAGGGGTAAAATGATCTTTTACCCTTCTGAGGGATTGTAGAAGGGGATTTAATCTAGCCTTTGAGAGCCATTATTTATTTGAGGATATTGTGTATGTGATTAGGCGGGGGCTAGATCAGTATATTCGTGTGCGAGATCATCCGAGATACCCGAGGTGAGTCTTCTCACTATACATTACCTAGAGTGGTATTTATGTGTAGACCGGAGGGTCTTGTGTGCTATGTGTATGTATGAGATTATGTGCATTGTTATATATGTATGCTATGTGTTGTATAGACCGGACCGGAGGGTCCAACGATATAGACCGGACCGAAGGGTCCAACAATATAGACCGGACCGAAGGGTCCAACGATACAGACCGGACCGAAGGGTCCAACAAGCTATGACCGGACCAGAGGGTCCAACGAGCTACGGGACTGGAGGGTTCCGCTGAGACACATCGACCGGAGGGTCGTACTGTAGCCTCGAGTGACGTATGTGTTGTATGTGGTATTTTGGGGAACTCACTAAGCATTTATGCTTACAGTTGTTGTGTTATGTGTTTCAGGTACTAACGAGGACCGTGGGAAGGCGCTGACATGATCCGTACACACTGAGGGGATTTATGTATTTGAGATCTTGGGATTTGTTTATTGTGATAACATGTGATACATTGGATTACTTTGATATTTTATGAATGAAAGTATGTTTTAAAAATGAAAAATTGTTTTGGAAATTTACGGTGTTACAAGTTGGTATCAGAGCCTTGGTTTGAGGGATTCGGATGCACCTTCGGGCATATCTGAACTCAAACTGAGGATTTGAGGAAAATTTTCATAAAAGAAGCAATTTTTCTAAGAGAATAAAAGATTTTAAGAAAGGTAGAACGGATCAGTGTGTACGATCAGCCAGCGCCCGAACGGTGATTTCCCAAAATAACCTTACATTATGTGTTATGAGATATTAGGTGATATGTTATGCATGCTAGAGTAGGCTAAGTACTCATATTAGGACTAGAGTGGCCTGATTTGTGATGCCTTAGCCTAGGGAGATTTCTACTGCTATGAGATGCTTGAGAGTGAGTGGGTAGCAGTGAGGAGCTTATGAGAGGTCTACCGAAGGGTAGCCTATGAGATGTAGAGTACTTGTAATCTGGGATCCAAGGAGGAGGACTTGGGGTGAATGCTGATGCGGTGTGGTCGGTAGTATAGGGCCCGTACTACTGAAAACACCGGATCAGTGCGCAATCCAAGTAAGAATCCTTAGGGTACTAGAGAACAAGTAGGGTTGAGTTATCGAGTGCGAGTATACTCGAGCGAATCTCTTATTTCTTTTGTGTTGAATTTCAGAGACATCATGGTTGGGACACGCCACCACCCAGGAGGCAGTGGTACCAGTGGTACCAGTGATGAGGAGATCCGTAGGTTGATCCACGAGGAGGTGGTTGCGGCCATTCAAGCTGAGATACCAGAGATGTTCGGGTCTATCAAGACCATGCTGATCGAGACTTTTGATGAGCGGTACACTGCTCTTACTGATGCTGCTGTTGTTGTGGCCACCACAGCCGTCGCTGCTGCCAGGCCGCAGGGGGGTGACTCGTTCCTATATCGAGAGTTCAGTAACACGAAGCCACCAGATTTTGATGCGACGCAGGACCCGATCGCTGCGATGAGGTGGATTTCTGATATCGAGGGATGCTTCTACACCTGCTCGTGTCCGGAGCATCTGAGGGTTCGGTTTGCGTTGAACCAGCTTCGCTTGGGAGCGAAGGACTGGTGGAAGTTTGTGACGGCAGACTTCACTACTGCAGAGCTTACGGCGGTGACCTAGGAGAGGTTCACCACGATGTTTCGAGATGAGTATGTCCCCCGGTGGAGAGGGAACGTCTAGCCCATGAGTTCTTGTCCCTCAAGCAGGGAACTGAGTCTGTGACAGTGATTACGAGGATGTTTCATGAGAGGGCGTTGATTTGCCCTGAGCACGTGTCGACTGAGCAGGCACGTATGAGCCGGTATTTGAGCATACTGAGGAGGGATATCCGTGAGTTCGTGGCGAACTCATCATACCGGACATTTGCTGAGCTCCAGGCAAATGCCACGGAAGAGAGAGATTGAGTTGGAGACTCAGGTCAGGGAGGAGACCGAGTCTCAGAGGAGGGACAGGCGACCGGCACAGGCGCAGCCGGCAGCCAAGCGGGCAAATCCCTCTGATTCGAGATCTGGGGTTCCGAAGGGCCGCACTTGTGGGAAGTGCGGCAAGAGCCACGAGGGATTGTGCAGAGCTAGGGTGTGTTACAAGTGCGGAAAGGAGGGTCATTATGCGAGGGATTGCCCCAAGGGGTTCACGGTTTGCTTTCATTGCAACCAGACCGGCCATCGGAAGGCCGAGTGCCCACAACTACTGCAGGGATCAGTGCAGGGATCTGCACCTGCTGCTCGAGCTACTGAGACCCGGCCAGCGAAAGCCGAGGCACCGAAGGCTCGCGGGAGAGCCTTCCAGTTGACAGCGGAGGAGGTCCGCGCAGCGCCCGATGTCGTGGCTGGTATGTATTCTCTCATTTATATATGCTGACTTTGAGATATTGTGTTTATATTATGATATGCGTAGGTACTTTTCTTGTGAGTTCTGTACCCGCTTTGGTGTTATTTCACTCGGGTGCGAGTCGGTCTTTTGTGTCGTTAGCGTTTAGTCAGGACATCAGTACCCAGCGGGAGGCGTTGAGTCGACCTCTACGAGTTTCCATAGCTGACGAGCGAGCGGTGTATGCTACGGATGTGATTCGGGGATGTGTACTCGAAATCTTCGGTGTTGTGTTTCCGATTGATCTGGTCCCAATTGCGATGGGGGATGTGTGTGTCATAGTGGGCATGGATTGGTTGAGCCGTTTTGGGGCTGCTATAGACTGCGAGCGACAATTGGTGACGATACGAGACCCTAGTGGGGGAGTCCTTACGGTGTACGGCGAGGGTACCCGTTCAGGGTCAGCATTCTGTTTGGCTGCTAGAGCGAGGCAGACTCTACATCAGGGTTGTAGTCGGTTTGTGGCCTATGTGATGGACACACGAGTAGCAGCGGAGAGGCCTAGTTTTGTTGATGATGTGATGATAGTGCGTGAGTTCCCGGATGTTTTCCCCGAGGAGTTGACGGGTGTGCCTCCGGAGAGGCAGGTGGAGTTTCGCATCGATTTGGTTCCGGGAGCGGCGCCTATCACCAAGGCACCCTATCGCCTTGCGCCACCAGAGATGCTGGAGTTATCCTCACAGCTTCAGGAGCTGTTGGGGAAAGGATTTATCAGACCGAGTAGCTCACCTTGGGGAGCGCCGATCCTTTTTGTCAAGAAAAAGGATGGTTCACACCGGATGTGCATTGATTACCGGGAGTTGAACAAGCTAACGGTCAAGAACCGTTACCCCTTACCAAGGATCGATGATTTGTTTGATCAGTTGTAGGGAGCGTCTTGGTTCTCCAAGATTGATCTGAGGTTGGGATATCATCAGATGAGAGTACGTGATGAGGATATCTAGAAGACGGCATTCAGGACTCGTTATGGGCATTACGAGTTCGTGGTGATGCCTTTCGGGCTCACCAATGCACCGGCAGCGTTCATGGATCTCATGAACAGGGTGTGCAGACCGATGTTGGATCGTTCGGTGATCGTGTTCATCGATGATATATTGGTGTATTCGAGATCCAGAGAGCAGCATGAGGAGCATTTGAGGGAGATCCTCGGAGTTCTGAGATCGGAGAGGCTTTACGCTAAATTCTCCATGTGTGATTTCTGGTTACGAGAGGTCCAGTTCCTGGGACATCTCGTTAACCAGAATGGGATATTGGTCGATCCGGCCAAGATTGAGGCGGTGATGAGTTGGGAGGTGCCGAGATCCCCCACCGAGATCAGAAGTTTTCTGGAATTGGCCGGCTATTACAGGAGATTTATTAAAGATTTCTCCAAGATTGCTGTTCCTCTCACCAGGTTGACCCGGAAGGGCGTGGCTTTCAGTTGGGGCCCGGAGCAGCAGGCCTCATTCGATACACTTCGCCAGAGATTATGCGAAGCCCCAGTATTAGCCCTTCCGAAGGGGATGGAGGATTTTGTGGTGTATTGTGACGCGTCAATATCAGGATTGGGTGCGGTGCTGATGCAGAGAGGGCACGTGATAGCATACGCATCGAGGCAGCTGAAGCCTCATGAGACGAGGTATCCTACTCACGATATGGAGTTGGGGGCTGTGTTGTTCGCTCTCAAGATCTGGCGTCACTATTTGTATGGGGTTCGGTGTACCATATACACGGACCACAAGAGCCTGAAGTATCTGATGGATCAACCCAACCTGAACATGCGCCAGAGGAGATGGTTGGATGTGGTAAAGGATTATGAGTTTGAGATCATGTACCACCCGGGCAAGGCTAACGTTGTAGCGGATGCCTTGAGTCGTAGGGCGGAGAGTGCCCCGATACGAGATGTTTGTATGAGGTTGACGGTGATGACTCTGGTGATGGACACCATTCGGGGGGCCCAGGTAGAGGCCATGAGACCGGAGAACCGCAAGAGAGAACGGGTGATCGGGCACGTATCTAAGTTCATTACCGATAGCCGAGGGCTTATGACCTTTCAGGGTCGGATTTGGGTGCCATTCGAGGGCGGAGCACATACCATTTTGATGGAGGAGGCGCACAGATCGAGGTTTTCGATCCATCTCGGGGCCACTAAGATGTATTTGGACCTGAAAAAGGACTATTGGTGGCCCTGTATGAAGAGGGATGTTGCGTGGTTTGTGGAGAGGTGCTTGACCTGTCGCAGGGTTAAGGCCGAGCACCAGCTTCCACACGGCAAGTTGCAGCCACTTGAGCTTCCCCGGTGGAAGTGGCAACAGATTTCCATGGATTTTATCACCAAATTGCCAAGAACCACGAGGGGTGTCGATGCGATTTGGGTGATTGTCGACCGGATGACGAAGAGCGCTCACTTCCTTGATATCAGTGAGAGCTCTTCTACAGAGAGATTGGCAGAGTTGTATGTGAGGGAGGTGGTATTGCGGCATGGAGTACCGATCTCGATTGTGTCGGACCGAGATGTACGTTTCACTTCCAGGTTCTGGAAGAAGTTCCATGAGGAGTTGGGTACGAGGTTGCATTTCAGTACCGCTTACCACCCACAGACAGACGGGCAGAGTGAGCGGACGATTCAGACGCTCGAGGACATGCTCTGAGCATGTGTGTTGGACTTTGGGGGAAGTTGGGACACGTATCTGCAGTTGGCTGAGTTTTCTTATAACAATAGCCACCATTCGAGTATTGGTATGCCTCCCTTCTAGTTGTTGTATGGGAGGAGTTGTCGGACTCCCATTTGCTGGGGAGAGGTCGGACAGCACGTGATGGGCAGCACGGAGATAGTGCTTCAGACGACCGAGCAGATACAGCAGGTTAGGCAGAGGTTGTTGACAGCTCAGAGCTGCCAGAAGAGTTATGCGGATAGGCGGCGATCCGAGCTGCAGTTCCAGGTGGGAGACTTCATACTCCTGAAGGTGTTTCCTTGGAAAGGAGTGATTCGATTCAGGAAGAGGGGCAAGCTGGGACCCCGGTACATTGGGTCGTTCAGGGTGACCGCGAAGGTGGGCAGGGTAGTGTACCGGTTGCAGCTACCTGCGGAGTTGAGTTAGATACATGATACCTTCCACGTGTCCCAGCTGAGAAAGTGTATAGCCGACGAGTCGGCGGTGGTACCGCTGGAGGATATTCAGGTGGATGGGAGCCTGAATTATGCTGAGAGGCCGATCGCGATCCGGGATCGGAAGATCAAGGTTCTGAGGAACAAGGAGGTGTCCCTGGTTCAGGTCCTGTGGCAACATCGGAGAGGGTCCGAGCTGACTTGGGAGCCGGAGGCGGAGATGCGGAAGCTACACCCAGAGTTGTTTGTAGAATGAGACTTCGTGGGCGAAGTCTGATTCTAGTGGGGGAGAATTGTAACACCCGGATTTCCAGGTATTATGTTTGATCATTTATTTTGAGTAAAAGAGAGGGACTCGACGAGTTGGGTCGTGGACTCATCGAGTAGGACCGCGAATGCTGACTGGATTAATGAACGGACTCGACGAGTCGGAAAGGGTGGACTCGACGAGTCCGCGATGTGGGTTGAAACCCTAAATTCCCGGGCATGTGCCCTATTTAAAGGACCTTATGGCCCTTAATTGCGGCTACCTTCATCCTTGAGAGTACCAGAGCATCTATGAGCCTTGTGAGTGAGAAATGAGGCCATTATTCACCATTTCTTGTGGATTTTACCGAGAAGGAAGGAGGAAGGTCAAGCTAGGCGAGTTGGGGAGCTTGAATCTACTTCCATTTGATCAGAGGAAGCTGTTGGAGGTATCAATCTATGCTATTCCTCGTATTTTGTTGATTTGGTTAAACCTAGAATTTCTTTATGCCTTATTTAGTTTAAATCTGGAGAGTGTGAGGTCCCAAGGTGAAAGGGTTATTAGATTTGGACCTTAAGGGGTCTAGAGAGTCCCTATTCCCCAGCTTTATGCAGTCCTTTATGAGTTTGGGGCTTAGGTTATCATATTAAGGGTTATTTTGGCATATAGAGGTGATAGTGTGATGCATGGTCCTAAAGTTCGAACCTTTACGTGAATATCGTGTTTGGGAAGGTCAGATCTATAGGTTAGAGGAGCAGATCTGACCTCAGAAGGTCATTTCAGTGTTGCCATGGAAGGGACTCGCCGAGTCCAGTAGTGTACTCGACGAGTCGAGTCGGGGTTGCCCCGCGATTCGTGACAGGTGTAACTCGTCGAGTGGAGGGTTGACTCGACGAGCCAAGAGAGGCTAGAAGGATACAGAGGACCAGCACGGACTCGCCGAGTCGTCCATGTGCACTCGACGAGTCGGGTCAAGGTTTGACCGTTGACTTTCGTTGACTTTTAGGGTTCTGGTCAACATTTGGACTTTTGGGTCAATGAGGGGTAAAATGGTCTTTTACCCTTCTGAGGGATTGTAGAAGGGGATTTAATCTAGCCTTTGAGAGCCATTATTTATTTGAGGATATTGTGTATGTGATTAGGCGGGGGCTAGATCAGTATATTCGTGTGCGAGATCATCCGAGATACCCGAGGTGAGTCTTCTAACTATACATTACCTAGAGTGGTATTTATGTGTAGACCGGAGGGTCTTGTGTGCTATGTGTATGTATGAGATTATGTGCATTGTTATATATGTATGCTATGTGTTGTATAGACCGGACCGGAGGGTCCAACGATATAGACCAGACCGAAGGGTCCAACGATATAGACCGGACCGAAGGGTCCAACGATACAGACCGGACCGAAGGGTCCAACGAGCTATGACCGGACCAGAGGGTCCAACGAGCTACGGGACTGGAGGGTTCCGCTGAGACACATCAACCGGAGGGTCGTACTGTAGCCTCGAGTGACGTATGTGTTGTATGTGGTATTTTGGGGAACTCACTAAGCATTTATGCTTGCAGTTGTTGTGTTATGTGTTTCAGGTACTAACGAGGATCGTGGGAAGGCGCTGACATGATCCGTACACACTGAGGGGATTTATGTATTTGAGATCTTGGGATTTGTTTATTGTGATAACATGTAATACATTGGATTACTATGATATTTTATGAATGAAAGTATGTTTTAAAAATGAAAAATTGTTTTGGAAATTTACGGTGTTACAAGTTGGTATCAGAGCCTTGGTTTGAGGGATTCGGATGCACCTTCGGGCGTATCTGAACTCAAAATGAGGATTGGAGGAAGAATTTTCATAAAAGAAGCAATTTTTCTAAGAGAATAAAAGATTTTAAGAAAGGTAGAACGGAGCAGTGTGTACGATCAGCCAGCGCCCGAATGGTGATTTCCTAAAATACCCTTACATTATGTGTTATGAGATATTAGGTGATATGCTATGCATGCTAGAGTAGGCTAAGTACTCATATTAGGACTAGAGTGGCCTGATTTGTGATGCCTTAGCCTAGGGAGATTTCTACTGCTATGAGATGCTTGAGAGTGAGTGGGTAGCAGTGAGGAGCTTATGAGAGGTCTACCGAAGGGTAGCCTATGAGATGTAGAGTACTTGTAATCTGGGATCCAAGGAGGAGGACTTGGGGTGAATGCTGATGCGGTGTGGTCGGTAGTATAGGGCCCGTACTACTGAAAACACCGGATCAGTGCGCAATCCAAGTAAGAATCCTTAGGGTACTAGAGAACAAGTAGGGTTGAGTTATCGAGTGCGAGTATACTCGAGCGAATCTCTTATTTCTTTTGTGTTGAATTTCAGAGACATCATGGTTGGGACACGCCACCACCCAGGAGGCAGTGGTACCAGTGGTACCAGTGATGAGGAGATCTGTAGGTTGATCCACGAGGAGGTGGCTGCGACCATTCAAGCTGAGATACCAGAGATGTTCGGGTCTATCAAGACCATGCTGATCGAGACTTTTTATGAGCGGTACGCTTCTCTTACTGATGATGTTGTTGCTGCGGCCACCACAGCCGTCGCTGCTGCCAGGCCGCAGGGGGGTGACTCGTTGCTATATCGAGAGTTCAGTAACACGAAGCCACCAGAGTTTGATGGGACGCAGGACCCGATCGCTGCGATGAGGTGGATTTCTGATATCGATGGATGCTTCTACACCTGCTCGTGTCCGGAGCATCTGAGGGTTCGGTTTGCGCTGAACCAGCTTTGCTTGGGAGCGAAGGACTGGTGGAAGTTTGTGACGGTAGACTTCACTACGGCAAAGCTTACGGCGGTGACCTGGGAGAGGTTCACCATGATGTTTCGAGATGAGTATGTCCCCCGGTGGAGAGGGAACGTCTAGCCCAGGAGTTCTTGTCCCTCAAGCAGGGAACTGAGTCTGTGACAGTGATTACGAGGATGTTTCATGAGAGGGCGTTGTTTTTCCCTGAGCACGTGTCGACTGAAAAGGCACGTATGAGCCGGTATTTGAGCATACTGAGGAGGGATATCCGTGAGTTCGTGGAGAACTCGTCATACCGGACATTTGCTGAGCTCTAGGCAAATGCCCGGAAGAGAGAGATTGAGTTCGAGACTCAGGTCAGGGAGGAGACCGATTCTCAGAGAAGGGACAGGCGACCGGCACAGGCGCAGCCGGCAGCCAAGCGGGCAAAGCCCGCTGATTCGAGATCTGGGGTTCCGAAGGGCCGCACTTGTGGGAAGTACGGCAAGAGCCATGAGGGAGTTTGCAGAGCTGGGGTGTGTTACAAGTGCGGAAAGGAGGGGCATTATGCGAGGGATTGCCCCAAGGGGTTCACGTTTTGCTTTCATTGCAACCAGACCGGCCATCGGAAGGTCGAGTGCCCACAGCTACTGCAGGGATCAGCGCAGGGATCTGCACCTGCTGCTCGAGCTACTGAGACCCGACCAGCGAAAGCCGAGGCACCGAAGCTTGCGGGAGAGCCTTCCAGTTGACAGCGGAGGAGGTCCGCGCAGCGCCCGATGTCGTGGCTGGTATGTATTATTTCATTTATATATGTTGAGTTTGAGATATTATGTTTATATTATGATATGCGTAGGTACTTTTCTTGTGAGTTCTGTACCCGCTTTGGTGTTATTTGACTCAGGTGCGAGTCGGTCTTTTGTGTCGTTAGCGTTTAGTCAGCACATCAGTACCCAGCGGGAGGCGTTGAGTCGACCTCTACGAGTTTCCATAGCTGACGAGCAAGCGGTGTATGCTACGGATGTGATTCGGGGATGTGTACTCGAAATCTTCGGTGTTGAGTTTCCGATTGATCTGGTCCCAATTGCGATGGGGGATGTGTGTGTCATAGTGGGCATGGATTGGTTGAGCCGTTTTGGGGCTGCTATAGACTGCGAGCGACAGTTGGTGACGATACGAGACCCTAGTGGGGGAGTCCTTATGGTGTACGGCGAGGGTACCCGTTCAGGGTCAGCATTATGTTCGGCTGCTAGAGCGAGGCAGACTCTACAGCAGGGCTGTAGTGGGTTTGTGTGTTGGATTAGTGTCTAAGTCCATAACTATAATTGGTATGTACTTGACCCGACT
Source organism: Lactuca virosa (assembly GCF_052849685.1). NCBI lineage: Eukaryota > Viridiplantae > Streptophyta > Magnoliopsida > Asterales > Asteraceae > Lactuca > Lactuca virosa. The sequence continues at coordinate 433,110,921 of NC_136428.1, read as the reverse complement.
CGGCATGGTCCATTTGGGTTGCATGGCATCGGAACATTTGGATAGACCGTTTATGAGGAAAAGACATTTTGTGACATATTAATATATTATAAGTTCTAATATATTAATATGAAATCATGTTATTTAATTAGTATTGATCAAGAATTAATTTGAACTTAATTTAGTGATCAAAAAGAGACTAATTAAATATATGGGGATTGATTGTGTAAATCATTCATTCTTATATATGTGGGCTTATGATCCAAGATTCCTTCATGTTGGGTTTAACCCATGTGGTGATCCATGGATACTCCATGGAGGTTAAAACCCATGGAGCATAAGGAATGGGTAAAGTCATGAGTTACATGGTGTAACCCTAATAGCCACACTATATAAGAACCCCTTTAGTTCAAGAAATTTGCACTAGTGATACATATTTTGAGGGCTAGCCAATTTGAACATGTATGTCTTCTTCTCATGGTTATTCCAAGAGTTCATGATGTTGTGTGAACCATTTGAGGTGTCACACTTGGGGCACTAGGCTCTCAAGCTTCATGGAGTCAAGCAACAACAACAAGGTATGTATTCTATCTATTTTATTATCTTAGTATCAATGTTTTTGGTATGCTAGTTAGGATAATACCTTGGATAATCATATTTGCATGTATAATAGAGAAAACATAGATCCAAGGTATTTAGGGTTGCAGGTATACTTAGGAGTGTTAGAATGCTCAAAACCCAACAGTGGTATCAGAGCCTAGGCTTGTTTTCTTGTTATTCTTGCAAAATGGCTGGAAAAAATGGATTTTGTTGCTGTCTGAACAGCAGACTCGCCGAGTCCATGAAGGTACTCGACGAGTCCAAGGCTTAAAAGTGTTCAAAATGATCCAACTCGCTGAGTTGGTTCATGCACTCGACGAGTTGGACCCCCTGACAGCATATATTCGATTGTTTTGGCTAGAAATGGACTAGGAACATTACCCTAAGCTGTTTTTGAACTTATAAACTTGTTTTTGATGTGGTAATGTTCATGCTAATCCAATTTCAAAGATAATTGTCAATAGATTCATGTTTTGTATTAGTTTAAGTGTTATGCTAATTACATGAAAAAGTTTGTTTCTAATTATCTTGTTCATATGAGTTGCTTAGATTAATAGAAAAGTTAATTGATTATGTGTTTTCAATCCATTTTAATCTAAGAGTTGATTCTAAAATGTGTTTGTGTAACTTGTCCTCAAGTTACATGAAAGGTCACATTTAAGTTTCTTAAAACTCATAAAAGTTGGTAAAGGTTACAAAAAATGAAGAGTCTTGTCTTCATTGAATGGTTTTATGACTCCATAACTTGTCCTCAAGTTATGGAGGTTCAAGAGTCACTTCACTAAGTAAAAAAATATGTAACCTTAAGTAATTCCATAAGTTACAAAATAAAGAAAAGTTACATTCTTTTATTAGTTTAAAGTCTTCCATAACTTGTCCTCAAGTTATGGAACTTGAAGAGTTTTTTAATTAAAACTACTTTAAACATATAAGTTGTGGAATTAATTAGTTTTGAATATTTTCAAAACTTGCCCTCAAGTTTTGGAATATGTAAATTTTCCCTCAAAGAATACTTTAATTCCAAGTTAAGCCCTTAGAGTTTTAAAAGTTAAAATTCAACACTTATACTTTATAATATTATAAGTTAATAATATTTATATATATGTATAAGAGCAAGTCAGTCTTACCATTAGTAGGCCTCATTCACGAAGCCGATCTATAAGGGGGGTATGAGGTTGTTGCCTATAAAATGACAGCTTAATGGGTGTCCACTCTCACCCACCGCTTCCTTGACTGGTGGAGGGTCGTTAGCCGAACGGGTAAGACAAGGACTATAATTCTCCCTTCATTAAAAGTATTAATGATAAATACTAAGTAACTAAACACTTATAAATTCTCAATCTTAGTTACTTAGGAAAATGTGAATAAGGTGCTAATCCATGAAATTACACTTTGCACTTTGCTTAAACCGTTAGTGGAGCGTGTGTGGTTTACCGGCACACTAACTTGGACTTAACAAGGTAGGCAAAGGGTTTCTTAAAGTTTATCATAGGCCGGTGGAGCATGTGTGGTTTACCGGCACATCAGTTGGGTGGTAAACATTTAAGAGTACCAAGTAATTTGCATGGTTACTTCACACCTTGTTTTGTGATCGTCGGCATCCCAGTCACAAAACCTGAAGGGCACACTCGAGATTGAAACATGCCATTGAAAAGTTCAATGAATCTCAAAAGATCTAGGAGTTTCAAATCTAATTAAAACCTAATAATACATTTTGTTTATCTTGGTGGAAATTGGTGAATCATCATTCACCTACCTTCAAATATTTTATAGCTTGGATTACGGCATCCCTCTTCTAAGTTATAAAATAGTTTGTTGGGTTCTAGCCTTAATATTTCATATTGGGTGTTATATTAAGGACTTTAAATCAACTATCTTGAATATCTCCCAAAAGATGTCTGGTTTAGACATTTATAATCTTCCCAAATCTCTTGAAACAAGCTTTCCTAAATGAAGATGATGTCCCATCATACTTCTTTCAACTCCTCCAATTATTCTCCCTAACCCACAAGTTCTTGAAAATTTAAGATCACTCAAGCCCTATTGGCAAGCAAAGGTCTATGTGTGATCACATCTTGGAGATGTAGTCACAATTGACAAGCCGGGAGAGTTGGGTGTCAAAGTCTTGAGAAAGTTGGTGGCTCAACTACTTTCTAAGTCACATAGTGAGTTCCTTTGGGACTCCTATGAAACAGACTATGACAAGACCCTTAATGATCTTATCTATTTGCTAAGATCAACTTCCTAAAACCTTATGGACATTGACAATGATGACATTGGATATCCAGTAAAGCTCTCTCTTCCCAATGGAAAGGGATCGGCCATAGTCAACTCGGTTGATTAAATAGTAAAGAGAGAGGCTAAGTCTGAGATAGTCCTATTATCAAGGGTCCATAGGTATCTATTGCCAAAGGAAGGGGCATTGGTTGCGAAGCTGCCAAATTTACCTAAGGATGTTAAAGTCAATAAGTTTGACTCTACTTCAGGTAAAGTCCATTGTCTAACTCTGTTAAGCTCCTATTTGGAGATTCTATTACATAATGTGACTGGGTCACATGGTGATGTTATAAGAATCAAAGAAAAGAGAGAAAGCTTAAAGGAAGTATATGCTGCTTCTGATCGCGAAGATGGATTTCGATCGCATCAGAATTTTGAAGTTGTTACTTAGGAGTTATGACACATTGCTTAGGAATAGATAACAACAAGGTCTTCATATGGATTGTAAGGATAAGTTTTTCCGCAAAGTTTTAAAATAAAAGGAAATTTTTGATTTTATTTATTTTAAGTATCCTTACAATGGCATTTGTGAAAAATTGTTGTTTGTATGATTCCATTGCTAGCAAAATTGGAAAGTGAATTTGATTCTTTCATTTGTGGTAATGTCTAAATTTACCAAATAAGGAAAGATTCTCATCACCCAAGTTTCAGTTGGATAGAAACTTGGAATCATGGAACTTGTATAGCATGATGAATGAGAACTTTCAAGCATTGGAAAATTAAGACTAACTACTGGTTCTCATGGATGTGTGAGTCAAGTAAAGGACTAAGGGATCAAGTACACATTCTGGTGCATTGATCAAGTCCACTACAAAAAGATTGATAAGACTATTCGTCATGATTTACTAAAGTCTAGTAAATATGGTTATACTTACAGGCTTAAGTATAACTCTGAAGCATTGGAAAAATTTCAGTGTATGGCAGAACGAATAAGAAGAATCAAATTAGGCAGAAGGATAAAAGTTTCTCAAATCTGAAAAGATGGGAGAGTACTTTAGTATCATGTTATGTAATCATCTGAATGATTAAGAGACCTTATCACAATTCATCATCTAAGTGCATTCTGATGGCTTAGAAAAGGAGTTATGAATTGTTGAAGTGGTTAAATCAAGAAGATGATTCATACTTCGTTCCAAAAAAAAAAAGACAATTCTTAGAGTTATACTCTAAGATTGTAACTTGAGTGACATGTCTTAAAGAAGGTCTAAAACACTTGTCAAATGTAAGAGTAAAAGTTTCCTACTCTTGTACATTTGAAATTGGTAAGTTGTGATGTTTTGGATAAAACAAAGACCAACTTAGGCTAATTGTCTGAAGTGTTTGTCTTGACAAAGAATCCGCACTATCTCTTGAATATTTGACAAGATAGTCTTATATGTCAAGAGGACAGTGGGAGTCTTCAAGATCCTGAAAAGAATTTCAAGATCTAATCAAGAATAAAAACCTGTAGTTTAACATTAGCACACGACGTGAGGTTTATAACCTATCGTATTGACATACTTTATTTCTGTGCCCATTCCAGTTAAAGTTGGCTTTGCATATGATTTCTTAGAGTTCTCAATTGGTTGCATAAGAACTTGGAAGCAATGGTAGGCCCTTGAGCTGCCAGATGACAAGAAATTAAGATTGAGTTCAGTCCATATGAGTTTGGATTTGTCATTATCCTTGTCTTGTGACTATGGTTTTGACAATTCACATGGATAAGAACACATACACCATAAAATCTAAGGGTCGTAAGGTTTCTCTCCGATTCATGGAAATGATGGTGAGGAAACACTACCACCAAGTAGATTTGAAGCAGATGGCGAAGGTCTAAACAATTGAGACTATGATTACGACATTCTTTTTCATAGTTCTGAAATTGTTTAGACACACCTGTAAGCTATCTAAGATAAGGTGTATGATATTGATAAAGTTTTATCAAAGCAATCTAGTATCAGAAATCTGAACTTTGGTAAAAAAGTCAATAAAGTATTGTCTTTCTAGAAGTTTAGCTGATTTCTGAGTACATGTCAAAGCTAGTGGGAGCATAAGTGTTATGCTAATAATCATCATGTTAGTGGGAGCATGATAATTATGATAAAGGTTGCAAGTTAGCAATGTTAATTATAGAAAACAAAGTTTTAATTGGAAAAAAAATTGTTTTGCTATAATTAAGGGAGAGGAAAATATAATTCACTTCAGTTCTAAAAGCTTAGATTGAGGTTTTAATCATACTTAGTCAAGGATATATATATATAGATTTCATGTTGGAATGGCTCAACATAAGGAAATTCTATATATGGGTCTATTATTTGCGTTCTAAAATTCGATTATGATTACGACATCCCTATTTATAATCTGAATTATGAGAACTTGGCAAATTGAAATGGAAATATTATAGCAAAAGACTGGTTTAGTCTTTATGTGAGACATCATGAATCGTGTCCCATATGCTTCGGATATAGGATCGATCACATGTGCTATATTCATCCTTTCTAAAATTTTCCAGGTGCCTGGGGCATTAAGAAGGGAAGAGGTCTAGAATTGGATATGACTAAAAGGATTAAGCAATTGTCGAGGACAATCTAAGGTTTACCAAAGATTGGTTGCTCAAGGACAGTTGGAAGTATAGTGTTAATTCTGGAAGGACCATATTGACATAATCTATAAGGAGGCAACTCTTGTTCAGAAGTGATAGTCAAAATGGAATCTGGAAATGTTTCAAAGTTAGAAATTATTCAATCTGTGTGAGATTAGGAAACTTAATGCAAGAAGGATGTTTCCAAGGAGTTGATCTCCTTTGGAATGCTCTGTAATGTTTGTTGTCAAGTCTTTGTGACTTTGTGCATAATCATTACAAGAGCATCAATGCATATAAGTTTAGAATCTAACAGATTTCAGTAAATGACATGAATTTGGAATTCTTGCATTTGCAGTAAGGATTTGGGACTGTGAAATGAGAATCATTGGAGTTATGTTCAATTGATCTATTTCAACAAGTAAAGATCATAGACAAACATAGTATGCATACTTGGTGTGTGGCATGACTAGTGTTTAGAAAACATAGTGTACATGCTTGGAGCATGGGACGACTAGTGTTTTAAATTCAAGAATAAAGTTGATTGCTGAAACAGTATGCAATGAATAATGTGTAATCATATGGTGATAAATAAAAGGTGTTTTGTTTATATTCATAGGTTTGAGACCATATTAGATTCAATTATTCTTGTGTTTCACTTTGCATGTTTTGACTTCCAGAATAAACTAGGTCATTCTTCCTGAATGACTAAGTTATTCAAACCATCCACAGTCGTTCATATGTTGGAAGTAGATATGAATCAAGACTGTCATGGGTTGGGCTTGTAGAGGTCTAATATGTTGGACAAGGTGGTGCTACAACACTCATGAGTGCTCATAAGTTCTGAGTATTGGATTCAACCCGTGCTCATTTGAATCACTTCATGGATTTTATCACGAGTGATCATGAGACGATAATATCTTATATTCTTCAAACCTAGAGATATGAGTTGTTACTATAAGTTGGTTGTACATTGATTGCGCGAAAACGCATTGGTAACTCGATGTTATAAAACGTGCTTTTGTGTATGATTCAACAAGTAGTAGAACAAGCCATAGGAGTCGAAGTTTATCCATTCCTTTTACCTTCGGGATAAAAGTGATATCTGTGGGCCCCTCGATGATTTGGTGATGACAAATGTAAGTGCTCGGCCGGGCCAGGACTGATTTGATTTGTTCAATTAGTCAGTCGTCATAAATCGGAAATCGGGAAACAACAAATGGACAGAGAGAATGATTTATAATCCATGTCTCAGTCCATATGATATCTAGAATGGAGGAATATATGATCCCTTATCTAATGGACAAGTCATTGACAAAAGTCAGAGTTCATCTACAAGGTCAGAGTTCGACAGCGGCTTTTGAGAGCTACGATTTCCAGTTGGTTCTTGAAGTCATACTCAATAATAGTTTTAGACTTATCCAAGTGGGAGACTGTTAGATTAGTGTCTAAGTCCATAACTATAATTGGTATGTACTTGACCCGACTCGGCATCGTCCATTTGGGTTGCATGGCATCAGAACATTTGGATAGACCGTTTATGAGGAAAAGACATTTTGTGACATATTAATATATTATAAGTTCTAATATATTAATATGAAATCATGTTATTTAATTAGTATTGATCAAGAATTAATTTGGACTTAATTTAGTGATCAAAAAGAGACTAATTAAATATATGGGGATTGATTGTGTAAATCATTCATTCTTATATATGTGGGCTTATGATCCAAGATTCCTTCATGTTGGGTTTAACCCATGTGGTGATTGATATCGCAATAATTATACATATATTTCGAGCGATATTTATGTATTTTTAGCTATATTTTGGTATGATTTAAGATAAAAGGTACTTATAAAGTTTGAAATTCCATTTTACAGCTAAAAATCATTTCTGAAGAAAAAGGAGAAGAAAATGTGCAAAAATCCGCAAAAAGAAGTGAAAGAAATTACACGAAGAAAAACGAGATCAAAAAGTCAAAGAATTCAAAAATAGCCGCGTTGGAAAGACGAGAAAACAAAATAAAAATATAAAAAAAAAAATTTAATTAATTAATGAGGTTTAATTAAAATAAATTATTGGGAATTAATTATTTAATTTCTAAATAATTTATATTAATTAAATTAATTTAATTTAATTTAAATTGGAAAAAGAAAAAAAAATAGAAAAGAAACAAAAACCCGGAGCCCAAAATCGGAGCCCAAAACCCGAAGCCCTGATCCATTCTCGCGACCCAGATCCGGAAGATCCGAGCCCGATCCGATGTCCGCCCCGCGATCCACTTCCCCTCACAGAAGATCCGCGCATCGACCCGATCCGACCCGGGTTTAGGATCCGCGCTTTTTTCCGATTATGACGTCATTGACGACGTCACTCGGTTCTGATCCGCATCCGACTTCGATCCAGATCCGACCCGAGAATCCGATCTGTTTCCTCTCACATAAGGTCCGCGTGTCGACCCGATTCCGACCCGATTTCCGACCCAGAATTCGATTCGGTACTATTCATGCCTAAACGACGTCGTTTTGAGTACCAGATTTGCCAATTCCGATTCCATTACGTTTTTAACCATTTTTTCCACACTTTTTCCTATTTTAAACCCATTCCTTTCCAACCAATACTCAATAATTCACCACCTTTAAACTTTTCAACATTTTATTCCCATCTTTTTATTTCTTTTGAATTCTTTTTCATAAGATTTAGATTGGATCTTAGATCCAATCTCAATTTATTTCTTTTTGGTATTTAATTCTCCCAATTTTTACTATAAATACCACCATTTTTCACCACAAAGGGGAGAAGAAAAAGAAAAGAGAAGACATTGCAATTATGCATTTTGATACACAAATTTCTTCCAACCTTTGAACCAATTTTCTACAATTGGGGATTCAAGAGTCAACGAGCTAAGGAATTGAAGATTGCAGTGGCATTAGGGACTACATCGGGTTTGTTTTATCGAAATGTTTAACATTCTCAATATGTTTTCTATGTATGTTGTAACTTTAATTATGGGCTAAAATTCCTTTTGCTTTCACTTGGATAATGAAACCTTGAAAATATGATTTGATTTATATTATTCGGATATTAATTGTTATTTATTTTATCATGCATATTTGATCATTTATTTTTATACGTTGAATTTTTGTAATAAATTTTCCTATAACTAAGTTAATATTTTTAAAGGATCAATTTAAATATATTATCTTGAATCATAAATTTTTCATGACCATTGATATTTATGACTAGTGATGGACAAAATCCTAGGATTTGGCAAAATAAAATACTAAAAATTGAACATGTATATTTTGTATCGTATGACCAACTTACGATTCCTATTAGTTTTAAGACCACTAAAATTAATAGTTTGATCAAATGTTTGCATGATACGAATTAAATATTGTTAATAAAATTGTTAATTGCATGACAATTGTTTTTAATTATTTTTATTATCAAAACGGTAAAAATTAGATCATGATTTTTAACCAATTTTAGAAATCGGTAAATAACTAATAATATCCATTGCACTTAATATAAATCATTCATTACTAAAAGGTGGAATTAAATCTAAGTGAAAGCATCCTTATCATTCTTGATTCTTAAAAACCAATTCTTGTTCTATATTTGTTTTTACACTTTAATCGTTAAAATTCTCATTATTTGTCTCGTTACTAAAAATTCTCCCAAGTTTCTTATCTTTTAAGTTAATTAGCGACAAATAGTCTAAACGTAAATCATACTCGTTTCCCCAAGTGTTCGACATCCGTTCTTACCATTGCTATATTACAATTACAATTAGGTACACTTGCCTAAGTCGTGTAGTAAATTCTAGCATCGGTAATTTCGACTTTATAAATTTAAGACTAGAGTGAATTTTACACATCAAGTTTTTGGCGCCGTTGCCGGGGAAACGGTTTTATTTGGTTTAGTCTTATTGTTTGTTAGTTAACGTAAAAAAAAAAATATATTAAAAAAATTTTTTAAAAATTTTTAAAAAGAAAATATTAAAAACAAAATTAATAAAAAAAAAACGAAATTGATTTAAAATATTAATTTTACTTATTAAAAATTTAAAAAAAAAATTAAAAAAATTAAAAATTTTCTTTTTAAAAAAAAAAAAAAATTATTATATTTTTTTTTCTTTTAATTTAGTATTGCATAAATTTCCTTAGTTGTAAGTTAATTATAGGTTGTTAAATTTCCTTAGTTAATTATAGATTGTTAAATTTACTTATTAAAAAAAATTAAAAATTAAAAAAAAATGGTATCAGAGCCATGTTTATATTGCATGAATAACCTTATTTAATTCGCGTGTAATACGAGTAATTCTACTTACCAGAACAGAGTTTGGAATTGGTACGTTGGTTTTGGTTGCTGGATTTTAGAAAAGTTATATTTATAATATACACCGAAATGATCCTGCCTCCCGGCTGCCTCTCTCTGTCTGTTCTCTATTTGATAGTCAAAGTATTACACAAAAATTAAATAAATAATTTATGCAATATAATCAATTCAATTTAAGATAGAATTTCCCTAATATATGACCCGAAGTTCAAATTTCACTATCGTTCCACCTTTAGAAGAGCCCGAACGCACGTTTCATCAACTAATCCGAGAAAACCAAACAATGACCGATCTAGCCCTCCTTTCATTAGAGGAATATACAAGCCGTACTAGAGACGGAGATGATCATGGAGTCATTCGTCCAGCGATACCAGCCCAAACAAATTTCGAATTAAAAGGACAATTTCTTCACCTTCTACGAGAAACTCCTTTTGCCGGAAGAGAAGATGAAGATGCGAACCAACATGTCGAAGCTGTACTCGAAATAGCTGACTACTTCAACATTGTTGGAGTAAGCAAAGATGCAGTCATGCTTAGAGTGTTTCCAATAACACTACAAGGAGCTGCAAAACGTTGGATAAAATCTGAACCTACGATTACCACATGGGAAGGTTTAAGATCAAAATTTACAAAACAATTTAGCCCACCATGCAAAATTGCGAAGATGAAAATGAAAATTCAAAATTTTCAGCAGCTTGAAGATGAGACACTGTATGATGCTTGGGACCGTTATAAAGAAATGCTGCAAAATTGTCCACAACATGATCTAAATCCACATTAGGTCGTGCAGACTTTCTATAACGGGATCGATGTTTGTACCCGTCAGTTAGTTGACTCTCAAGGACCCATTCCTAAGAAAAATCCAGCTGACGGGAAAGCAATAATCGAGGAACTCGCCCAACACTCACATCAGTGGCATTCTTCACGAGATTCATCTTTCCGAAAAAGATCAACAGGAGAGAGCTCAGATGGCTTGGCAGCATTAAATGCAAAATTGGATGCATTAGGAAGAGACATGAAAAAGGTCAATCAGACAATTCATGCTATCCAAGTCGGCTGTGACAACTGTAGTGGACCACATCTTGAAAGAGATTGTCCATTAGATCAAGATGGGAATCAAAAGGTTGATGTATGCTACTCATCTGGAGATAGATACGATGAAAGGAAGCCTCGGAACAACTGGAAACCATTCGATGAATACAAGAAGGAAATGGAGATGCAAGGGAAATGGAGACAAAGCGGTCAAGGTTTCTACCAAAAAAACCCACCATTGGAGCAAATTGTGCAAGAAAAGAAGCCAACTTTCGAAGAAATGATGGCCAGATTTGCAGAAGCATCTGATAAAAGACATAGAGATACAGAAGAGTTGGTGAAAAGAATCGGATCAACAACTGAAACTGCTCTAAGAAATCAGCAAGCTTCGATGTTGAACATCGAAAACCAAATCGAGCAAATTTCGAGAGTACTACAAGAGCGATTTCCTGGAACATTACCAAGTAACACTGAGACAAATCCGACTGCTCATGTCAAAGCACTAACAACTCGAACTGGAAAAAATCTTGAGCCGTTAGTTCCAGTTCATACTAACGAACCTTCTACTATTTCACAATCCCAAGAGAAGGAAAAAGAACCAGTTCCGGTTGAGACAACTACATCCACTCCAGTTGTCAAACCATATAGGCCACCAATTCCTTTCCCTCAACGCTTGAGGAAGGAAAAAGAGGAGGAGGACTATCGCAAATTCATCGATCATATCAAATCCTTGCATATCAACATCCCATTCATTGAAGCTATGGCTCAAATGCCCAAATATGCAAAATTTCTGAAAGATTTGCTTGTTAACCAAAAGAAAATGGAGGAAGCTTCAAGTGTAGTATTAAACGAACAATGTTCAGCAGCCATGTTGAACAAACTTCCTCAGAAAATGAGAGATCCAGGAAGTCTGACTTTACCGTGCCAATTTGGTAATTTGGGTCTCAGCCATGCTCTGGCTGATTCAGGAGCAAGTATAAATCTTATGCCATATTCGTTTTACAAGAAACTTGATTTACCTGAACCAAAACCAATTCGAATGGCAATCCATCTGGCAAACAAATCAGTGACGTATCCAAAAGGGATAGTGGAGGACTTACTGGTGAAAGTTGACAAGTTCGTATTTCCTGCAGATTTTGTAGTGCTTGATATGGAAGAAGACAATGAAGTTCCTATTATTTTGGGAAGACCATTCTTAAGCACTGCAAGAGCATTAGTTGACATTCATGGATCAAAGTTGACACTAAGAGTCGGAACTGATGCTATCACCTTCGGTCTTGATAGAGCAATGAAGCACTCCAAGGTGAGTGATGATGAAGTTTTCTTTGCTGATGTTTTTGATAACTTATTGGAAAATGAGATATTGGAAGTAAAAGATAAAGACATTGAAAGCATGATGCAACTTGGAGAAGATACGTTTGATGCTGAAAAAGATCTGGAAGAACTGGAAAAGCTGCTGGATGAGATTAATCAAAAAGAAGACTACACGGATAGTAAATCAGAAAAAGAGGAAGCACACCACAAAGAAACACCTTTTGACTCCGATGTCAAAAGTGAGTTGAAAGTTTTACCTGATCATTTGGAGTACGCATACCTAGGAAATAATGAGCAATTCCCTGTGATCATCGCTGCAAATCTCTCACCGCATGAAAAAGAGAGGTTGATTGAAGTTGTGAAAAAGAGAAAGCAAGCTATAGCATGGAATATTTCTGATATCAAAGGAATAAATCCATCCTATTGTTCTCACAAAATTTTGATGGAAGAAGGATCAAAACCAGCAGTCCAACCACAAAGGCGATTGAACCCGAAAATGCAAGAAGTTGTGAGAAAAGAGATCGTAAAACTCTTAGATTCGGGAATGATCTACCCTATTTCAGACAGTCCATGGGTAAGCCCCATTCACATTGTCCCAAAGAAGGGAGGAATGACCATCATAATCAATGAAAAGAATGAGCTGATACCAACAAGAACAGTTACAGGGTGGCGAGTGTGCATCGATTATCGAAAGTTAAATGATGCATCCCGCAAAGACCATTTCCCCCTTCCTTTTATCGATCAGATGCTAGAACGTCTTTCTGGAAATGCTTACTATTGTTTCCTAGATGGTTTCTCAGGATACTTTCAAATTCCTATCGTTCCTGAAGATCAAGAAAAGACAACATTCACTTGCCCATACGAAACTTTTGCATACAGACGAATGCCATTCGGACTTTGCAATGCTCCTGCAACCTTCCAAAGATGCATGACAGCCATTTTCCACGACATGGTGGAAAACTTCATGGAAGTGTTTATGGATGATTTTTCAGTGTTTGGAGATTCCTTTGATGCATGTTTAGCTAATCTAGACAAAATGCTTGCTAGATGCGAAGAATCAAATCTGGTTTTGAACTGGGAGAAATGTCATTTCATGGTGCAAGAAGGCATTGTACTAGGGCATAAAATCTCCAAGGAGGGGATTGAGGTGGACAAAGCGAAAATAGAGACAATATCAAAATTGCCACCTCCAACCAACGTCAAAGGGGTCAGAAGTTTTCTAGGTCATGCAGGATTTTACAGAAGGTTCATAAAAGATTTTTCAAAAATCACGCGCCCTTTGACTCAACTTCTGTTAAAGGAAGCAAAGTTTAATTTTTCTTCAGATTGTTTAAATGCTTTCAACAATTTAAAAGAAAAATTAACAACAGCCCCGATAATGGTCGCTCTAAATTGGAATTTGCCATTTGAATTAATGTGTGATGCTAGTGATTTTGCAGTAGGAGCAGTTATGGGACAAAGAATTGAGAAACATTTTCAGCCAATCTACTATGCCAGCAACACGTTAAACCCCGCTCAAGCAAATTACACCACAACTGAAAAAGAATTGCTTGCTGTGGTTTATGCTTTTGAGAAATTTCGCTCCTACTTGATCTTGTCAAAAAACTATTGTGTTTACTGATCATGCTGCCTTGAAGTATTTATTCAGGAAAGAAGACTCTAAGCAACGATTAATTCGTTGGATCATGTTACTCCAAGAATTTGACATCGAGATTAAAGACAAGAAAGGCATGGAAAATGTGGCTGCTGATCATTTGTCCAGATTAGAGAATCCCAACATCGAAGAACTCAAGGAGTCTGAAATAAATGACAAATTTCCAGATGAATCCTTGATGATGATAGGTGAAGAGGTACCTTGGTATGCAGACATTGTAAACTACTTGGCTGCAGGATTTCTTTTTAAAGGAATGACACATCAACAGAAGAAGAAATTTTTTTCGGACCTCAAGCACTATTATTGGGATGACCCTTACTTATTCCGAAGTTGCGCGGATAATGTAGTAAGGAGATGCGTATTCGGAAAAGAAAGTCGTGAGATCATGAAAGGATGTCACGCTGGACCGACTGGGGGGCATCATGGTGCTAATTACACAGCAAGAAAAATCTTTGATGCTGGATTTTACTGGCCTACGATTTTCAAAGATGCTCACATCTTCGTGAAAGAATGTGATGCATGTCAAAGGGCCGGTAACATCTCTTCCCGAAATGAGATGCCCCAAAACAGCATCCAAGTATGTGAAATTTTTGACGTTTGGGGAATCGATTTTATGGGACCATTTCCTTCCTCACGAGGAAACAAATATATTTTGGTAGCTGTTGACTACGTATCAAAGTGGGCTGAAGCGAAAGCTTTACCCACTAACGATGCTCGTGTAGTAGTCAAGTTTTTAAAGAATTTGTTTTCACGTTTTGGTTTCCCTAAAGCTCTGATCAGTGACAGGGGTACACACTTCTGCAATACCCAACTGGAAAAGGTTTTGCAAAAATATGGTGTTCACCATAGAATCGCAACGGCCTATCATCCACAAACCAGTGGGCAAACTGAAGTCACAAATCGAGCTTTAAAAAGAATTCTGGAACGATCAGTGGGAAGTAACAAGAAGGAATGGGCAGATAAACTTAATGATGCGCTGTGGGCATTTCGAACTGCATACAAAACACCTATTGGTAGTACACCATATAGGATGGTCTTTGGAAAAGCATGTCATTTGCCAGTCGAAATCGAACACAAAGCATTTTGGGCATTGAAATCATGCAACTTTGATCCTGTGGAAATTAAAACTAACCGTCTTATGCAGATGAATGCTCTGGAAGAATTAAGGGATGAAGCTTATGGAAACTGAGAAATCAAAGAAATGGCATGATAAAAGATTAAGCAGAGACAAAAAGTTTACCCATGGAGAAAAAGTATTGCTATTCAATTCCAGGTTGAAACTTTTTCCGGGTAAACTGAAGACGTGTTGGTACGGTCCATTCACAATAAAAGAAGTCTTTTCACATGGTGCAATCGAACTAATTGGAAAAGATGGAGAAAGCTTTAAGGTAAATGGACATCGAGTGAAGCATTACCAGGAAGGAATGTTAGAAGAAGAAGAGAAAGAGGATATACCCCTCCAACTCACTGAAAACAATTAAGTGAGGGGTAGAGTCTGGCTCATGACTCAGTTAAAAAGAAGCGCTTGCGGGAGGCAACCCGATGTTTGTTTTGAGTTTTAAATTTGGTGTGTTTATTTTCTGTATGTTTGGTGTGAATTTTCTTTTTAGTTTGTGTTTTCAATAAAAGTGCTTTTTAATGGTTTTATTTTTCTGTGAAAGTTACTTTTCAGCTTATAAACAGGTGATGGTGAGAATGGTGTAAAGTAAATTTCTGAAGTACAAATTACAATTGGAGCAATGGCATCACATAAGTGTGGGGTGATTCCCCACAAAGAACAGGATGAAGAACTGAAGCTGATACTGACCAACGGGAGAGCATTATTCGAAGGATGAAGCAAGTGTTCGGCCGACACAAGTAAAATCCAATTCACTCAGCGAAAAGGAGTAATTGATCTAATAACGCAATGTGTACTTGGCCAGTATACAAAGCGTTAAATTCAAGAATTGCGAAGAGAATCCCAACAATTGCATTACGCGACGCGTCCAAATCTTATACGCGACACGTAAATGCACCTGTTCAGAGAAATTATGCGGAAAAAAATTTAGATGCCACACTTGCCTAAATCTCCAGCTGGTTCAAAAAGAAAAGATTTACATGCACTTCAACATTACAAACAGAAAAGTGCACTCAACACTTGTCCTACGCAAATCAGGATTTCGACCTCGCCACTGCAATACCCCAGGGGAGTCTGTTCCTTTTTCTCCCTTTTTACTTTTATGTGCTTTAATTTTACATACAATGGGGACATTGTATGATTTAAGTGTGGGGTAGGGGGTCGAATAAGGAAAGCAAGCATTTTTTGATAAAAATTGAAAAATTGAATTTTTTTGCTAGATTCACATTTATTGAATAATGGTTTAATTCAGAAATCTAGTAAAAATTAAAAAGTTTTATTGTGTTGAAACCTAAGTTGCCAACGTTGTGTGGGATGATCCAATGCGAACTTAAATGTTTAATTGAACCAATAGTATGTTATAGTACATTTGTGGCTTCCCTGTCCTAGTGAAATCATGGAACAAAAACACAACCTTGCTTAGTTTGAGGGCCATAATACGTTTAGCATCGTGTACCAGAAATATATCCAGGAGAGCTTATGTAGTCATTGCACTCTAGACTAATATCTCTAACCAATAAGAGTTGAAGTTAAGTTCCCTTGCTTAAGCATATGTTTTTATTTTTTAGGATTTTTAGTTTGAAAAAAAAAATATTACAAAGTTTGAGAATAAGAGTCTACAAAGCTATGAAGATCAAGAAATATCATGAAGAAAAGTTCCAAAAATCAATGAAGATTCAAGAATAAAGGCAATTTGCCAAGTTATTATTGTAATTTTTATTTCTAGGTTGTTTTTCCATATGTATGCTTGGGGACTTAGTCAAAAATTACCTTGAGGTTAAGAAAGATTTCTGAGGATATATTCGGAGGGATGCATAAAATGAATGTTGTTCAAAATAAGTGAGCAAGTGTTTTTGAAGATTATTTAGGATTGGGGAAGTTTTAGGAATCATCAGACACAAATGTATGCATTGAGGTTTCGATGTAATGGCTGGGTTCAAGACGGATTGTCTTGTGCGATGTTGGTGATGAAAGTTTTGATATGATGACATGCTAAAGTCAGTTTTGCTTGAGGACAAGCAAAGTTCAAGTGTGGGGTATTTTGATATCGCAATAATTATACATATATTTCGAGCGATATTTATGTATTTTTAGCTATATTTTGGTATGATTTAAGATAAAAGGTACTTATAAAGTTTGAAATTCCATTTTACAGCTAAAAATCATTTCTGAAGAAAAAGGAGAAGAAAATGTGCAAAAATCCGCAAAAAGAAGTGAAAGAAATTACACGAAGAAAAACGAGATCAAAAAGTCAAAGAATTCAAAAATAGCCGCGTTGGAAAGACGAGAAAACAAAATAAAAATATAAAAAAAAAATTAATTAATTAATGAGGTTTAATTAAAATAAATTATTGGGAATTAATTATTTAATTTCTAAATAATTTATATTAATTAAATTAATTTAATTTAATTTAAATTGGAAAAAGAAAAAAAAATAGAAAAGAAACAAAAACCCGGAGCCCAAAATCGGAGCCCAAAACCCGAAGCCCTGATCCATTCTCGCGACCCAGATCCGGAAGATCCGAGCCCGATCCGATGTCCGCCCCGCGATCCACTTCCCCTCACAGAAGATCCGCGCATCGACCCGATCCGACCCGGGTTTAGGATCCGCGCTTTTTTCCGATTATGACGTCATTGACGACGTCACTCGGTTCTGATCCGCATCCGACTTCGATCCATATCCGACCCGAGAATCCGATCTGTTTCCTCTCACATAAGGTCCGCGTGTCGACCCGATTCCGACCCGATTTCCGACCCAGAATTCGATTCGGTACTATTCATGCCTAAACGACGTCGTTTTGAGTACCAGATTTGCCAATTCCGATTCCATTACGTTTTTAACCATTTTTTCCACACTTTTTCCTATTTTAAACCCATTCCTTTCCAACCAATACTCAATAATTCACCACCTTTAAACTTTCCAACCTTTTATTCCCATCTTTTTATTTCTTTTGAATTCTTTTTCATAAGATTTAGATTGGATCTTAGATCCAATCTCAATTTATTTCTTTTTGGTATTTAATTCTCCCAATTTTTACTATAAATACCACCATTTTTCACCACAAAGGGGAGAAGAAAAAGAAAAGAGAAGACATTGCAATTATGCATTTTGATACACAAATTTCTTCCAACCTTTGAACCAATTTTCTACAATTGGGGATTCAAGAGTCAACGAGCTAAGGAATTGAAGATTGCAGTGGCATTAGGGACTACATCGGGTTTGTTTTATCGAAATGTTTAACATTCTCAATATGTTTTCTATGTATGTTGTAACTTTAATTATGGGCTAAAATTCATTTTGCTTTCACTTGGATAATGAAACCTTGAAAATATGATTTGATTTATATTATTCGGATATTAATTGTTATTTATTTTATCATGCATATTTGATCATTTATTTTTATACGTTGAATTTTTGTAATAAATTTTCCTATAACTAAGTTAATATTTTTAAAGGATCAATTTAAATATATTATCTTGAATCATAAATTTTTCATGACCATTGATATTTATGACTAGTGATGGACAAAATCCTAGGATTTGGCAAAATAAAATACTAAAAATTTAACATGTATATTTTGTATCGTATGACCAACTTACGATTCCTATTAGTTTTAAGACCACTAAAATTAATAGTTTGATCAAATGTTTGCATGATACGAATTAAATATTGTTAATAAAATTGTTAATTGCATGACAATTGTTTTTAATTATTTTTATTATCAAAACGGTAAAAATTAGATCATGATTTTTAACCAATTTTAGAAATCGGTAAATAACTAATAATATCCATTGCACTTAATATAAATCATTCATTACTAAAAGGTGGAATTAAATCTAAGTGAAAGCATCCTTATCATTCTTGATTCTTAAAAACCAATTCTTGTTCTATATTTGTTTTTACACTTTAATCGTTAAAATTCTCATTATTTGTCTCGTTACTAAAAATTCTCCCAAGTTTCTTATCTTTTAAGTTAATTAGCGACAAATAGTCTAAACGTAAATCATACTCGTTTCCCCAAGTGTTCGACATCCGTTCTTACCATTGCTATATTACAATTACAATTAGGTACACTTGCCTAAGTCGTGTAGTAAATTCTAGCATCGGTAATTTCGACCTTATAAATTTAAAACTAGAGTGAATTTTTACACATCAGTGATCCATGGATACTCCATGGAGGTTAAAACCCATGGAGCATAAGGAATGGGTAAAGTCATGAGTTACATGGTGTAACCCTAATAGCCACACTATATAAGAACCCCTTTAGTTCAAATGGCACTAGTGATACATATTTTGAGGGCTAGCCAATTTGAACATGTATGTCTTCTTCTCATGGTTATTCCAAGAGTTCATGATGTTGTGTGCACCATTTGAGGTGTCACACTTGGGGCACTAGGCTCTCAAGCTTCATGGAGTCAAGCAACAACAACAAGGTATGTATTCTATCTATTTTATTATCTTAGTATCAATGTTTTTGGTATGCTAGTTAGGATAATACCTTGGATAATCATATTTGCATGTATAATAGAGAAAACATAGATCTAAGGTATTTAGGGTTGCATGTACACTTAGGAGTGTTAGAATGCTCAAAACCCAACATTGTGGCCTATGTGATGGACACACGAGTAGCAGCGGAGAGGCCTAGTTATGTTGATGATGTGCCGATAGTGCGTGAGTTCTCGGATGTTTTCCCCGAGGAGTTGTCGGGTGTGCCTCCGGAGAGGCAGGTGGAGTTTCGCATCGATTTGGTTCCGGGAGCGGCGCCTATCGCCTTGCGCCACCAGAGATGCAGGAGTTATCCTCACAGCTTCAGGAGCTGTTGGGGAAAGAATTTATCAGACCGAGTAGCTCACCTTGGGGAGCGCCGATCCATTTTGTCAAGAAAAAGGATGGTTCACACCGGATGTGCATTGATTACCGGGAGTTGAACAAGCTAACGGTCAAGAACCGTTACCCCTTACCGAGGATTGATGATTTGTTCGATCAGTTGTATGGAGCGTCTTGGTTCTCCAAGATTGATCTGAGGTCGGGATATCATTAGATGAGAGTGTGTGATGAGGATATCCAGAAGACGGCATTCAGGACTCGTTATGGGCATTACGAGTTCGTGGTGATGCCTTTCGGGCTCACCAATGCACCGGCAGGGTTCATGGATCTCATGAACAGGGTGTACAGACTGATGTTGGATCGTTCGGTGACCGTGTTCATCGATGATATATTGGTGTATTCGAGATCCAGAGAGCAGCATGAGGAGCATTTGAGGGAGATCCTCGGAGTTCTGAGATCGGAGAGGCTTTACGCTAAATTCTCCATGTGTGATTTCTGGTTACGAGAGGTCCAGTTCCTGGGACATCTCGTTAACCAGAATGGGATATTGGTCGATCCGGCCAAGATTGAGGCGGTGATTAGTTGGGAGGTGCCGAGATCCCCCACCGAGATCAAGAGTTTTCTGTGATTGGCCGGCTATTACAGGAGATTTATTAAAGATTTCTCCAAGATTGTTGTTCTTCTCACCAGGTTGACCCGGAAGGGCGTGGCTTTCAGTTGGGGCCCGGAGCAGCAGGCCTCATTCGAGACACTTCGCCAGAGATTATGCGAAGCCCCAGTATTAGCCCTTCCGGAGGGGATGGAGGATTTTGTGGTGTATTGTGACGCGTTAATATCGGGATTGGGTGCGGTGCTGATGCAGAGAGGGCACGTGATAGCATACGCATCGAGGTAGCTGAAGCCTCATGAGACGAGGTATCCTACTCACGATCTGGAGTTGGGGGCTGTGGTGTTCGCTCTCAAGATCTGGCGTCACTATTTGTATGGGGTTCAGTGTACCATATACACGGACCACAAGAGCCTGAAGTATCTAATGGATCAACCCAACCTGAACATGCGCCAGAGGAGATGGTTGGATGTGGTAAAGGATTATGAGTTTGAGATCATGTACCACCCGGGCAAGGCTAACGTTGTAGCTGATGCCTTGAGTCGTAGGGCAGAGAGTGCCCCGATACGAGATGTTTGTATGAGGTTGACAGTGATGACTCCGGTGTTGGACACCATTCGGGGGGCCTAGGTAGAGGCCATGAGACCGGAGAACCGCAAGAGAGAACGGGTGATCGGGCAGGTATCTGAGTTCATTACCGATAGCCGAGGGCTTATGACCTTTCAGGGTCGGATTTGGGTGCCATTCGAGGGCGGAGCACGTACCATTTTGATGGAGGAGGCGCACAGATCGAGGTTTTCGATCCATCTCGGGCCCACTAAGATGTATTTGGACCTGAAGAGGGACTATTGGTGGCCCTGTACGAAGAGGGATGTTGCGTGGTTTACGGAGAGGTGCTTGACCTGTCGCAGGGTTAAGGCCAAGCACCAGCGTCCACACGGCAAGTTGCAGCCACTTGAGCTTCCCCAGTGGAAGTGGGAACATATTTCCATGGATTTTATCACCAAATTGCCAAGGACCGCGAGGGGTGTCGATGCGATTTGGGTGATTGTCGACCGGCTGACGAAGAGCGCTCACTTCCTTGCTATCAGTCAGAGCTCTTCTGCAGAGAGATTGGCAGAGTTGTATGTGAGGGAGGTGGTATCGCGACATGGAGTACCGATCTCGATTGTGTCGGACCGAGATGTACGTTTCACTTCCAGGTTCTGGAAGAAGTTCCATGAGGAGTTGGGTACGAGGTTGCATTTCAGTACCGCTTACCACCCACAGACGGACGGGCAGAGTGAGCTTACGATTCAGACGCTCGAGGACATGCTCCGAGCATGTGTGTTGGACTTCGGGGGAAGTTGGGACACGTATCTGCAGTTGGCTGAGTTTTCTTATAACAACAGCCACCATTCGAGTATTGGTATGCCTCCCCTCGAGTTGTTGTATGGGAGGAGGTGTCAGACTCCCATTTGCTGGGGAGAGGTCGGACAGCGCGTGATGGGCAGCATGGAGATAGTGCTTCAGACGACCGAGCAGATACAGCAGGTTAGGCAGAGGTTGTTGACAGCTCAGAGCCGCCAGAAGAGTTATGCGGATAGGCGGCGATCCGAGCTGGAGTTCCAGGTGGGAGACTTCGTACTCCTGAAGGTGTTTCCTTGGAAAGGAGTGATTTGATTCAGGAAGAGGGGCAAGCTGGGACCCCGGTACATTGGGCCGTTCAGGGTGACCGTGAAGTTGGGCAGGGTAGCGTACCGGTTGGAGCTACCTGCGGAGTTGAGTTAGATACATGATACCTTCCACGTGTCCCAGCTGAGAAAGTGTATAGCCGACGAGTCGGCGGTGGTACCGCTGGAGGATATTCAGGTGGATGGGAGCCTGAATTATGCTGAGAAGCCGATCGCGATCCAGGATCGGAAGATCAAGGTTATGAGGAACAAGGAGGTGTCCCTGGTTCAAGTCCAGTGGCAACATCGGAGAGGGTCCGAGTTGACTTGGGAGCCGAAGGCGGAGATGCGGAAGCTACACCCAGAGTTGTTTGTAGAATGAGACTTCGTGGGCGAAGTCTGATTCTAGTGGGGGAGAATTGTAACACCCGGATTTCCAGGTATTATGTTTGATCATTTATTTTGAGTAAAAGAGAGGGACTTGACGAGTTGGGTCGTGGACTCATCGAGTAGGACCGCGAATGCTGACTGGATTAATGAACGGACTCGACGAGTCGGAAAGGGTGGACTCGACGAGTCCGCGCTGTGGGTTGAAACCCTAAATTCCCGGGCATGTGCCCTATTTAAAGGACCTTATGGCCCTTAATTGCGGCTACCTTCGTCCTTGAGAGTACCAGAGCATCTGTGAGCCTTGTGAGTGAGAAAGGAGGCCATTATTCACCATTTCTTGTGGATTTTAGCAAGAAGGAAGGAGGAAGGTCAAGCTAGGCGAGTTGGGGAGCTTGAATCTACTTCCATTTGATCAGAGGAAGCTGTTGGAGGTATCAATCTATGTTATTCCTCGTATTTTGTTGATTTGGTTGAACCTAGGGTTTCTTTATGCCTTATTTAGTTTAAATCTGGAGAGTGTGAGGTCCCGAGGTGAAAGGGTTATTAGATTTGGACCTTAAGGGGTCCAGAGAGTCCCTATTCTCCACCTTTATGCAGTCCTTTATGAGTTTGGGGCTTAGGTTATCATATTAAGGGTTATTTTGGCATATAGAGGTGATAGTGTGATGCATGGTCCTAAAGTTCGAACCTTTACGTGAATATCGTGTTTGGGAAGGTCAGATCTATAGGTTAGTGGAGCAGATCTGACCTCAGAAGGTCATTTCAGTGTTGCCATGGAAGGGACTCGCCGAGTCCAGTAGTGTACTCGACGAGTCGAGTCGGGGTTGCCCCGCGATTCGTGACAGGTGTAACTCGTCGAGTGGAGGGATGACTCGACGAGCCAAGAGAGGCTAGAAGGATACAGAGGACCCGCATGGACTCGCCGAGTCGCCCATGTGCACTCGACGAGTCGGGTCAAGGTTTGACCGTTGACTTTCGTTGACTTTTAGGGTTCTTGTCAACATTTGGACTTTTGGGTCAAGGAGGGGTAAAATGGTCTTTTACCCTTCTGAGGGATTGTAGAAGGGGATTTAATCTAGCCTTTGAGAGCCATTATTTATTTGAGGATATTGTGTATGTGATTATGCGGGGGCTAGATCAGTATATTCATGTGCGAGATCATCCGAGATACCCAAGGTGAGTCTTCTCACTATACATTACCTAGAGTGGTATTTATGTGTAGACCGGAGGGTCTTGTGTGCTATGTGTATGTATGAGATTATGTGTATTGTGATATATGTATGCTATGTGTTGTATAGACCTGACCGGAGGGTCCAACGATATAGACCGGACCGAAGGGTCCAACGATATAGACCGGACCGAAGGGTCCAACGATACAGACCGGACCGAAGGGTCTAACGAGCTATGACCGGACCAGAGGGTCCAACGAGCTACGGGACTAGAGGGTTCGGCTGAGACACATCGACCGGAGGGTCGTACTGTAGCCTCGAGTGGCGTATGTGTTGTATGTGGTATTTTGGAGAACTCACCAAGCATTTATGCTTACAGTTGTTGTGTTATGTGTTTCAGGTACTAGCGAGGACCGTGGGAAGGCGTCGGCATGATCCGTACACACTGAGGGGATTTATGTATTTGAGATCTTGGGATTTGTTTATTGTGATAACATGTGATACATTGGATTACTATGATATTTTATGAATGAAAGTATGTTTTAAAAATGAAAAATTGTTTTGGAAATTTATGGTGTTACACTTAGTATTAAGTTTCACGACTATCTTAAGGAATGTGGAATTATTTCACAATTGACGCCACCTAGGACACCGCAGCTGAATGGTGTGGCTGAGAGGTGTAATAGAACCTTGTTCGACATGGTTCGTTCCATGATGAGTCGAGCTTCGTTACCTATCTCATTCTGGGGGTATGCCTTAGAGACTGCCGCCCATATCCTTAATCTAGTCCCAAATAAGAAGTTTGCCAAAACAACTCATGAAATGTGGACAGGTAAGGTTCCCTCGTTGGCACATATCAAGGTTTGGGGTTACTGTTGGATAAGGTGTCTAAGTCCATAACTATTTCTGGTATGTACTTGACCCGACCCGGCATGGTCCATTTGGGTTGCATTACATCATGCATTTGGATAGACTAAATGAGAGAAATAACACTTGTGGTTTATTAATATATTATAAGTTCTAATATATTAATAGTATTATTTAATTAGTATTGATCAAAGATTAATTTGGAATTAATTAAGTGATCAAAAGAAGACTAATTAAATATATGGGTTGATTATGTAAATCATTCATAACTTGTATAGTGGGCTAAAGGCTTCATGGATTATCAAGATGGGCTAAGACCCATAGGATGCTCCATGAATGCTCCATGGAGGTTTAAACCCATGGGTCATGGAAATGAAGAGCCATGTTACATTAGGGTTTACATAATGTAACCCTAAGTGTAACACACTATATAAAGAACATGATATCCACCAAAATCGGCTACACAAAAAAAATAAAGAGGGCAACCCGAATTTAGAAGTGTTCTACATTCTCTCAAAGTCATTCCAAAGCACTTGGTGTTGTGTGAAACATTTGAGGCATCACACTTGGGGTGCTAGGCTCTCAAGGTTTTCAAGGAATCAAATCAATTACAAGGTATGTAACTCTAGCTATCTTTTATGTTAAAAAGTTCCCATGTATGCTAGATATGATTATGAACCTTGGAAAAATATTTTGCATGTATCTTAGTCAAACATAGATCCAAGGTTTATAGGGTTGCATGAACACCTTAGGAGTGTTAGAATGCTCAAAACCCTTCATTGGTATCAGAGCCTAGGTTTGTTTTCTTGATACTTGATGCTATTTGCAAGAAAAATCGTTTTTTTTTTGGAATCTGGCAGTTTACCACGAGGTGGTGACTGTTCAGTGAAAAAAATTTAGTTTTTGGCCTGTTTTGGGTTATAATCATTACCACAAAGTGTTTTTGTTCATAAAACTTGATTTTGATGTTATGGTAATGTTTATTCTCATCCAAATAAATGGTTATTATCAAAATTTCAAGCTTTGTAAGGTTTATTTATGATTCTTGAAATTGTTGATATGAAAGTTCATGAACTTATGAGTTTAGAAGATCATAGGAATTATTTGTAACTTGCTTGTTAGTTTAATTCTTGATCATTATGTGTTTTAATGGAATCCATATTTTGTCCTCAAGTTATGGATTACCAAAAGTCATTCTTTTAAAGTCCATTATTAAACACATAGGTTACATAAAATGAAAAGTCACTCATTTTATTACATCATTAACTCATAAGTTATGAAAGATGAAAAGTTTTGAAAGTTACAAAACTTGCCCTCAAGTTTTGGAACATGTAAAGTCACTTTTAATACTTTAGTTCCAACCCCTAGAATTTTAAAAGTTAAAATTCAACCCTTATACTTTATAATATTATAAGTTTAATAATAATTATATATGTATAAGAATAAGTCGTTTTACCGTTAGTAGGCCTCATTCACGAAGCCGGTCTATAAGGGGGGTATAAGGTAGCTGCCTATAAAATGGTAGCTTAATGGGTGTCCACTCTCACCCACCACTTCCTTGATCGGTGGAGGATCGTTAGCCGAACGGGTAAGACAAAGACTTTAAATCTTCATTAAAAGTATTAATGATAAATATAAAGTAACTAAATGTTATATAAATTCCCAATCTTAGTTACTTTAGGAAAATGTGAATAAGGTGTCCATGAAATTACACTTTGCACTTTGCTTAAGTCGGTTAGTGGAGCGCGTGTGGTTAACCGGCACACTAGTTGGACTTAACAAGGTAGGCAAATGGTAACTTAATGTTTATCATAGTATCGATGGAGCGCGTGTGGTTAACCGGCACATCGATTGAGGGGTAAACATTAAGGGTACCAAGTAATTTACATGGTTACTTCACACCTTGTTTTGTGATCCTCAGCATCCAAGTCACAAAACCTGAAGGGCACACTCGAGATTGAAACATGCCATTGAAAGTTCAATGAATCTCAAAAGATCTAGGAGTTTCAAATCCAATTAAAAAACCTAATAATTTATTTCGTTTTTTATGGTGGAAATTGGTGAATCTTCATTCACCTACCTTCAAATATTTTATAGCTTGGATTACGGCATCCCTCTTCCAAGTTATAAAATATTGTGTTGGGTCCTAGCCTTAATATTTCATATTGGGTGTTATATTAAGGACTTTAAATCAACTATCTTGAATATCTCCCAAAAAGATGTCTGGTTCAGACAATTATGATCTTCCCAAAACTCTTGGAATAAGCTTTCCTAATGAAGATGATGTCCTGTGACTGGATCATGGAAATCATACTTCAATTCCTCACCTCCTCCAATTATTCTCCCTAACCCACAAGTTCAAGGTCACTCAAGCCCTATTGGCAAGCAAGGTCTATGTGTTATCACATCTTGGAGATGAAGTCACATATTGACAAGTCGGGAGAGTTGGGTGTCAAAGTCTTGAGAAAGTTGGTTGTTCAATCACTTTCTAAGTCACATAGTGAGTGTCCTTTGGGACTACTATGTAAAAGACTATGACATGACCCTTAATGATCTTATCTATTTGCTTTGTGCTGCTGAATCAGCAATGATTTGGAGCTCTGGTAAAGCAAATTTGATTAGAAGATCAACTTCCCAGACTTCAATGGACATTGACAATTGGTAACATTGGATATCCAGAAAAGCTTTCTCTTCCCAGTGGAAAGTGATCGGCCATAGTCAACTCGGTTGACCAAATGGTAAAGAGAAAGGCTAAGTCTGAGATGGTCCTGTGTACCATTCCCAAAGGGTCCATATGGTTCTATTGCCAAAAAGGAAGGGGCATTGCTTGCAAAGCTGCCTTAACTACCTGAAAGATCTGAGAGAAGGTCTAGTCAGAAAGTTTGATTCTGCTTCAGGTAAGTCCATTATCTAACTCTGTTAAGTTCCTTATTGATGATTATTAATACAAAATGTGACTCGGTTACATTTTGGTGTTTGGCAGAATCAAGCAAAGGGAAGGACACTTAAAGGAAGAGTATGTTGAATCTGATCGCGAAGATGGATTTCAATCGCATGGTTCGAAGATCGGATTCTTGAGCTACTACTTAGGAGTTATGATAGATTGCTAGGAAATATGTAATAGCATAGTTTTCATTTAAAGTTGCAATGTAAGGAAAAAGTTTTTCTGCATTTTATAAATAAATAAAATTTTGATTTTATTTTAGTTTATATCTCCTTGCAATGGCTTTTATGGAAAATTGATGTTTATATGTTTCTAGCAATAATGGAAATGTGAATTTGATTCTTTCATTTGTGGTAGTGTCTAAATTTATCAAATAAGGAAAGATTCTCATCACCCAAGGTTTCAATTGGACCGAAACCTGGAATCATGCAAGTTGTATAGTATGATGAATGAGAACTTTCAGCTTTGGAAAATTAAGACTAATTCCTTGTTCACATTTATATGTGAGTCAAGTGAAGGACTAAGGGATCGAGTACACATTCTTGTGCACTGGTCAAGTCCACCACAAAAGATGGATACGATTATTCGTCTTGATTTACTAAAGTTGAGTAGATATGGTTATACTTACCAATTTAAGTATAATTCTGAAACATTGAAAAAAAATCGATGTATTGCAGGACAAATGAGAAGAATCAAATTAGGCAGAAAGATAAAAGTTTCTCAAATCTGAAAAGATGGGAGAGTACTTTAGTATCATGTTTTGTGATCATCTCAATGATTAAGAAACCATATCGCAATTGGTTCTCTAAGGACATCTTAGTGCATTCTTATGGCTAAGAAGAGGAATCATGAATTATTGAAGTGGTTAAATCAAGAAGATGAGTCATACTTCGTTCCAACTAAGGCCAATTGTGTGAAGTGTTTGTCTTGATAAAGAATACGCACTATCTATTGAATATTATGGCAAATGAGTCTTATATATCAAGAGGACAGTGAGCGTCTCAAAGATCTTGGAAAAGCATCCAGATATAATCAACAAGAAAAAACCTATAGTTTATCACTAGCACACGGCTTGAGGATGAGTCATGTGTGTATGTCAATGCTAGTGAGAGTATAGTTAGCTTTCTGGTATTGTATGTGGATGACATACTACTCATATGAAACAACGTCCCAACCTTGTAGGAGGTTAAGTCCTGGCTTAGGAAGTGTTTCGCCATGAAGGACCTCGGGGAAGCTGCTTACATTCTAGGGATAAGGATATTGAGAAATAGAAGTAAAAGACTAACAGGACTTAGTGAAAGTACCTACTTGCACAAGGTGTTGAAACGTTTCATCATAGAGACTTCAAAGAAAGGAGAATTGCCCATCCAGAGCAATACCAAACTGAGTAAAACTCAAATTCCGAGTACCGTTGCTGAAATAGCAGAAATAAGTCGAATACCATATGCTTCCGCAGTTGGCTCGATCATGTATGCTATGACATGTACTCGCCCTGACGTGACCTTTGCTTTGAGCATGGTCAACAGATATCAGGGGAATCCTGGTAGAGCTCACTGGACTGCGGTAAAGAACATTCTTAAGTACCTGCGGAGGACTAAAGAGTGGGTCCTTACCCTCAGTGGGAGTGATGACTTGAGAGCAACATGGTATAGTGATGCCAATTTTCAGACCGACAGATATAATTTCGGCTCTCTGTCGGGCTGGGTGTTTACGCTAAATGGAGGAGAAATAACATGGAAAAGTTCCAAACAGGAGACTGTAGCTGAGGGTAAGAACTTCATCGGAGACCTTACAGTTGTACCAGCCGTAAAAGAGCCTATAGAGATTTTCTGTGACAACCCGTTATTTTCGATCTTGTAATTGTCAACAAAAGTCAACACAAGTCAAACATATAAAAAAAAGTCAAACTATTGATTTGTTAAATATTAATAAAGTCAAATTAATGTTTTTGATACATATAAACATTTAGAAAAAGTGTTGTAAAGTTTAGAAGTGAAATGGCCCAAAACCGAGGATTATCGCCTTAACCGAAAACCCTCGGACTTCCCTTCTTTCCTCATACCGCAAACCAGAGGCAGCAAACCGTTTACGGCCGAGAACCCTCGGACCGCAAACGTGCAAGGCAGTAGAAAACTACCCCGGATGGTTTCCTCTTCGGACCGAAAACCTCGCAGTCTTATCCCTTCTGACCGCAAACAAGGCTTCTCGGGTAGAGTTCCCAACCGAGAACTCCTTCCTCGGTTTGTGTTCTTGGCCGGAAACCCACATGTATATATATATATATATATATATATATATATATATATATATATATATATATATATATATATATAGGTTCATTTTAGATCATTCTAATTTTGTAAGACCGTGAGACCAAATCTAAAAATAATTTTAAAATGCAGAATAAATAAAAAAATCCAAAAATTCTTTTTTTTTAAATATTATTTTCGGAACTTGAATTAACTAGAAAAAAATTAAAAAAAAAATAATAAAAAATAATAAAAAAAATCCCATTTTTTTTGAAAAATACGTGAAATATTCTAATAGAATATTACACTGACATATTCTAAAAAATAATTTTAAAATGCAAAATAAATAGAAAAATCTAAAAATTTCTTTTTTTAAATATTATTTTCGGAACTTGAATTAACTAAAAAAAATAAATAAAAAAAAATCCCATTTTTTTTGAAAAATACGTGAAATATTCTAATAGAATATTACACTGTACATATTCTAAAAAATAATTTTAAAATGCAAAATAAATGGGAAAATTCAAAAATTCTTTTTTTAATATTATTTTCGGAACTTGAATTAAGTAAAAAAAATAAAAATATGCGTCTCACGGTCTAACAAAATTAGTTCGTCTCACATGAACTTAACCGTGTATATATATATATATATATATATATATATATATATATATATATATATATATATATATATATATTATAAAGAGTACATAATTTACAACTCCTAACTGCACAAAAGTCTTAAATTTAAGACTTGCTTTTTAAGAGGTACAAGTCAATATCCATCACATTAAAATAAAATTTGGATACGGGATATCAAACAGATTAGACCCCAAATTTTTTGGACCCCACCTTCAATTATGTCAATACCTGGACCATAGATAATCCATATTAATCAACGGTATACAATCGTCTTCACAATTTCACACGGATCGTAACATAGAGATGATAATCCTAAGTTTTTTACTTGTTGACATACTAAAAACGATACTTGGGTACCTATTGTTTCGAGTTTCTTTCAGATCCATAGAGGTTGTTGCAGCGATGGTACATATAATCGTTTTTATCTTCCTTCTGTCATCTTCAAGAAGGGAAGATAGAGTTGGGGGAGGCAGAAACACAAGGAACATTAAGCAAATGGCGACTTCGATAATGGAGGCAGACGTGGTAGTTTCGGCGACAATGAAGGCGGAGTAGATGGTGACGATAATGCAGTCAGAGGTGGTGGCGACATCGTTTATGGAGGCGGAGGAGGTGGGAATCGTGATGACGGAAATGGAGGTGGAAGCAGTCGGTTGTGATGAAAGCGGCTCATGGAGAAGGATGAAATGATATTAGGGTTAGGGTTAAGGATAAATGTTACAATCCGATTATTATACAAATTGTAAAGAAAAAGAAAATTGTAAAGAAAAAGAAAACAACCAAAATGATATGGAATTGTTTTATATTTCTTTATTATTGTAATGATCAAACCAAAGAAATAAAATATTCCTTATGTTTACAAATGTATAGTCATTCTACTATATATTTAAGTAGTTATCCAATTTATTTTATCCAATAATTACAACATTCTAAAGTATATTTTATATAATAATTTAAACGGACAACTTTTTTGCAATGCCAATGTAAAATGATACGCATAGATATCGAATACCGAGTTTAGCAGCAAAGAGAATGTATTTTATTATTCTTATAAAGTTTCATGTGGCTGACCTAAATATCGAGCAATGTGATATCAATAATTAATAAAAACACCAACAATACAGTTTGATGGTATTATGAGAAGTTGAAAAAATGAGGGGCCACTATCTTACCAAATAAAAAGAAAAATTAAAATAATATATCTCTTAAATGTTCCCGGTATTACATAGTTCTCTTTAAAAAAAATATTAAGTTTTTTTTAACGGAAATCTAATATACTGTTAAACTATTTTTTAATTTCACATATGTCAACGACAAGATTAAGCCTTCAGTCTAAAGAAGGAAGTACAACCCCGAATACCCTGAGGCTAGAAGTCCTTTAATAAAAGATAATAGTTGTCATTGATGATTTTCTACAGCACGATAAGTAATAACAAACATGTCGATTTTTTATTTTTTGGTTTTTGAAATGTTTACAAAAAAATTATAGGTGGTGTGGCTGATAGTAATTATCTTGCACAAAACAATCCACCAAGAAGATAAAACCTACTATCTAACACGAAAATAAAACTATTCGCCGCATAAAAACTATATGCCGAAAAGAATTATCTCGCGCCGCCGCATCGCGCGGATACCCTACTAGTATATATATATATATATATATATATATATATATATATATATATATATATATATATATATATATATATATATATATATATAAGTTGCACGAAAATCTACCTCATTCATACACATTTCAGCCGAAAACTCCCCTTTTCTCTCAAGGATCATCAATCTGAAGTCTCCCCTCTCCTCTCAAGAACATGCGCAACCTCTCATTTTTTTGATTTCCATGCGAAAAACCATTGATTCAGCTTGAAGATCTTCCAAGTATCATCCATTGATCTTGTTATCATCCCAAAAACACCTTTCAATCTTCCTAAATTGAGCCGAAAACACCCAATTTAGCTAGTCTTCATCAAAAACACACGAAGAACACGAAAAACACCCACACACTATTCTAAGGATCATTGTAAGTCTTCTTACAATAATTAAGTGTTGTTTAACACTTTAAACTTTATTAGATTATCTAATTTATACTTAATATAATGTAAATATAAACTAGGATTCGGTTTTTATCGCGGGTTCTAACTTGTGGAATTAACGCGACTACATCGTATCTTCAACCGGAAACTCACAAAAGGTGAGTTCATACCCCTACGTTTTTACTATTTTTCACTGTTTTAGGGGGGGATACAAGTCTAACACAAGAATATTGTGTTTACAAATAAATGATTTCTAAATATTTCTAAAACGACTTTAATTTACAAAAACTCTTTTAAATATCGTTAAAATCCTTTAAATGTCTTATAAACTCTTTTTAACTTATGTTTTACCAAAATCATATATATATATATATATATATATATATATATATATATATATATATATATATATATATATATAAGATTTAAAGGGCTTACGACTAATAATTCGTTTTATTTCCTTTTCCATGTTTGGATGTGGGCTTAGGGTAGAGTTATTTGTCCGAATGTCGTTTCGATTTATATATATATATATATATATATATATATATATATATATATATATATATATATATATATATATATATATATATATATATATATATATATATATATATAAGTTACTTCAATCAGATATTCATTCCCTTTTGTAACATGCCGAGCAAAAGGGGTACTTTCACAAATAATTTATATCAAACAGAATACAAATATAAATTATAATAGGTATAATTTATGGAACCTTCACAATGTTTTCACTAGTCAGTTATACAAAGTTTAACAACATACTCTCATACAAATAATTTACATTCGAGTATACTAGAAAAGGATTATACTATCAGTTCATTTATTTCAGAATAACTTTTCATAATTATTATACACGTGATTGTCAATATTGTTTTTGTGAGACAAATTTCACTCGCTTAATTATTTAAGCAGTACTATTAAAGACCTGATAATTATAACCAAAATCTCCCTACAAAGAGCGAGACAAATGTGTATAGATCTATACGGGATTGACAAACCCGCACTCAGATTGTTCGCTACAGTTAGGCTGGTATGCCTGTGAGTGACAAATGTCATTACAGTTCCGGCGCCTACAAAGCGTTGTATCAGGCTTACTAGTCATAACATGGTTATAATAACTCACAAAAAGATATGAACAAATACGATTAGTGTATAAATAATTAAACCAAAGAGTACGAATACAAAGTACTGGTTTTACAATAATACGATTTACTGTATTACATTACAATTTACAATTACAGTTGGTGGAGCCTATTAGAAATATGGATTTAATAGCATTTGGAAATATGAGAATCGTGATTATCACTATCAAATCGAAGTATTTGGGTGGTACTCCCAAATCCCCAATTGGATAAGACTCAGAAAATTCAGAGAGAAAGAAAGAGAATGAGAGTGTATAATTTCGTGAGTACCAGAAAAAGAGACCAAAACTAACTTTTCGATCCCAGCCAGGGGCTCTGCCCCTTGGACCCCGCCAGGGGCTGCTGCCCCTTGGACCCCGCTCCCAGCGGCGCTGCCCCCGAACCCCCGTTCGTTCAGGGGCTTAGCCCCTAAATGACACTGTACTTCGATACTTGATCAAATTTTAAACAAGTGTGTACTCCACACCTTCCTTACTTGTTTAATATTTATCAAGATCACTTTTTGTCAACAAAGTAATCCCATTACATTTAAATAACATTGATGATAACAAATCACCAACAGAGCCAGGCACACTCACATTTACAGGGTTTTCAAAGAGTACAATTACAGAACTTGGAAAACATAAACAATACAGAAAACAGTCTTCTTATAGTTTTATTATAACATCCCAAAATTCAAGACCAAAAATTTCATTTTTAATTAAATTATTATATAAAACCAACAGTATAAAAACATTCATAATAATATCTCATGTCAAAACCAATGTGTCAATAATCAAAACATATTATCATAAAACCATATCAGAGTGTAATCCCAAAGATCTCACGTGCGGAAAACATAGTGTGATGCGTTGCGATCGAGTCGGCTCCTTTTCTTTGAAAACGAGTACCTGAAACAAAAACTGTAAACCGTAAGCACGAAGCTTAGTGAGTTCCCCCATCATACCACATACCATATAAATCACATACTATCGGGCATATTTGGGTGCCCGACCTACCCTGTTATGCATATCTGGGTGCCCGACCTACCCTGCTGAGCATACCGGGGTGCTCAACCGACCCCACTGTCAGCCATATCTAGGTGCCCGACCTACCCTCCGGTGTATCTCAACCGGTTACGAGGACTATTTCACCCCTACCACTACCACATAATAACATAACACATATATCATAAACTGTCTAACATAACTGGGTACTAACTACCCATTCGGTCCTTTCGACCGGTACTGGGGTCTAACCTACCCCCTCTTATCACATAACACATAACATCATAGCATACTAGCACATAATCATAACAGATAGCAACATTGTAACACCTCGTTCTTGGTACGTATTCTTTTATTTAATTCCTTGAGCATTTTTGCATTTTTGCCTTGGACTCGGCGAGTCAAAGGATCGACTCGCCGAGTAGTAGCGGGATGAGACGCATAGCCTAAGTGATGGACTCGCCGAGTCGATTCCTGGACTCGGCGAGTAGGCCCTGTCTAGTCATAAAACTCAAATCCGGGTGTTGTACCCCCATTTAGACACTCTAACTCAGTCTCCCTTGTCTCTAACTCTTCCAGAGAGCTGAAGAACGAAGCCCTAGCCCCCACATTGTCCTTGTGAGTGATTTTGGTCTTGAGAAGGAATTTGGAGCTTAGAAGATGAAGGAGAAGGTTGAGGAGTGCAAGAAGGGGTGGTAGATCCGAAATCTACCCTGGGGAAAGCACCAAATTAGGTAATAAAACCCCCCACCTTACTCATTAGCTCATAGATTTCCTTTTGTCCCAAATATGTGGTTTGCAAGCCTTAAAACCCCCAGATTTCGTGTGTATATGTGATAGCCAGACCCTAGGAACTGAGACCCATGAGTTGGATCCGTTGCATGTCTCAGATTTGGCCTGTACAGGGGAAGGTTCGAAGGGACTCGGCGAGTGCCAAAGTGCACTCGGCGAGTTCCATGAAGATGGCCTTAGACTCGACGAGTTGGATGAACAACTCGGCGAGTCCTATGAAGATTGCTTGGTACTCGGCGAGTTGTTCTTCAAACTCGGCGACTCATATGAACTGTCACTAGGATAAGAAGGGTTTAAGTGTAGGAGGTCCAACCGTTCGTAGTCGCACGTGGAATTAGCAATTTAACATGTAGCTATAGTCCCAGAATCTCCAAATCTCCAAGGTTGATGTTCTGATGGAAGATTGGAGCGAATTGTGAGATCTGTTCGTCGGACTCGGCGAGTCCCCCCTTGGACTCGGCGAGTCCAGTCGCGGGTTTGTTAGTTGTCCCCGTTTAGCGAGTCAGGCTGACTCAGTGAGTGGGAACAGGGACCCGATGAGTCAGAGTCGGGCTAGACAGAGAAGGACTCGGCGAGTCGCTATATGGACTCGGCAAGTCCAGTCAATCAGAGAGTTGACTTTGACCAAGAAGTTGACTTTGACCAGTCATTTGACCTAAGGGGTATTTATGAGTACCTAATCCATGTTTACGGATTTATAGCCGGAGGGTTACCGGTGCGGCAGCCAGGCGTAGGTTGAGCGGGTTTTCAGCAGCTACCCTCGAGGTGAGTTACCTTCCAGTAGAAGTGGGTCTAAGGCCACAATGTCGGCCCACTAGTAGGAGTCGTATGATAGATAACTGTCTGTGTGATAATCATCTAGGTTTGTTACTCCCTGATATGCTTTATGTGCTATCAGATTATGATGTATGGGTTATGTGATATGTTATTATGTGGTAGTAGTAGTAGGGGGTGAAACAGTCCCCGATCCGGTTGACATGACCGAAGGGGTAGGGCAGCACCCAGATATGCTAGGCAGTATCCGGTCGACAGGACCGAAGGGGAAGGTCGTGCACCCAGAAATTCCCGGCAGACATGTATGCTATGTGATTGTATGGTATGAGGTTCGTTGGGGGAACTCACTAAGCTTCGTGCTTACGTTTTATAGTTTTGTTTTCAGGTACCTCTTCAGCTAGGGGAAAGGAGCCGACGCGGTAGCTGCATATCACACACTCTCATGTTTTCCGCACTATGGATTTTCTGGGATGTACTCTGAATATTTTATAATGATATTACTGGTTTTCAGACATGAAGTATTTTTATGAATGTTTTATAACGATGTTTTTATGTATTAACCTAATTTAAAAATGAAATTTTTAGTCGGTATTTTTGGGATGTTACAAGTTGGTATCAGAGCCCTGGTTTGAGGGATTCGGACACGCCTCTGGGGGTGTCTGGACTCAAATCGAGGGATTAAAGGATTTTTATAAAGAAGTGAATTTCTAAAGGATAAGTAAAAGGAGTTTTGAGAAAGAACGAAGTGTGTGATGTGCGCGACTGGCCGAGCTCAAGTAAGTTTTCCCCAAAGTACCCATACAAGTTATTGTTATAATTATCAGTTTCAGTTTCAGTAGAACAGCATGCTAGAATAGGACTAAGGATCTAGGAATGATGCCTTATGTGCCTGCTTTATGTGTTCCAGCTTTATGAGAATTGCATGCTAGTACTAAGTAGGCAATAGTAGGATAGCCTGTTTAGGTTATGCCTGATAGTATGAGCTTAGCATTGTATGCTAGTATAGTTTCTAGTTATGAGGATAAAATTGCTTGAGTAGTTCCTGTGTCCGCATGCTGCTTGCTTCGTGCTTTATAGGACTCTGAGTGATGGGAGTTGGTCATTAGGTGAATACATCACGTCACATGTGATCAGGGTTGAATAATCTCAGAGTGCTGGATTTGGCCCTATTGCGCAACTCTCGTTTGAGTCTAACCGTTGTAGGGACAAGTCTTTCACTCGAAGGATTATCTGAGCCTCGTCACATGTGGTGGTATTTAGGTGATGAATAATTGGCATTACAAGGAGGCCTTCAGCAGCTGAGGACTGGTTTGGGTAGAGTCAGAGCTTTACCTAGGGCAATCCTAGGATGAGAGTAGTAGAGATCAGTAGCAGCAGAAGGGACTTGGTTGAGTTAAGGTAACTCTTGAGGAAAGTACGGATAGATGTGGAAGGTAGTATGGGCCCGTACTACTGAAAGCAGAGGATCCGTACCCGATTCAAGAGGGGCCAAGACGAAACCAAGGAAATTGTGGAGT
Source organism: Lactuca virosa (assembly GCF_052849685.1). Classification (NCBI taxonomy): domain Eukaryota; kingdom Viridiplantae; phylum Streptophyta; class Magnoliopsida; order Asterales; family Asteraceae; genus Lactuca; species Lactuca virosa. Next base: position 433,073,418 of record NC_136428.1, on the reverse strand, counting down.
ATGTATAAGAACCCTCAACAGCGATGAGTATTCTGACAGTTATTGTGATATGTTTTTCAGCACGGTGATGTTGCGCGAGATACCAGTTGGCAGTTCAGGTGCCGGGGAGGGATCTGGCTCTGACTCTAGAGCCGGGTAGCTTGATGGTCGGATGAGAGAGTTTATTTCAACAGAAATTATGCGCAACATCATTGATCAGACTCCTGTGATCTTCGGTTCGATCAAGGAGGCCGTCATGGAGCTTTTGGACAGTCGTCTTGAGGCTTTTAGGGCCGGGATAGTTTCAGGACAGTTTGGGGCTCGTCTAAAGCCCGATTCTTGTGGACCCCAGGGATCCATCAGGGAGGGGGATCCCATTTTTAGCTTTTGCCATCAGGGGTCGGGAGTGAGTGGGGCACCCTGTCCCCAGGAGAGTCAATTACAGAATTGGATTGCTGTAGAGGTTTCGCGGGTCCTCCGCGAAGAGTTACCAGAAACCGTTGGGCGTGTCACTGATAGAGTGGTCGCCGGGATTGAAAGGCGGACCTCAGCTATCTAGGCGATGGGTGAAATGGTCACTGTGACCCGGGAACAAGAGATTGGTTCAGATAGTCAACTGAGGAAGAGGAAGCGGTCTTCCGGTCTAGTTCGGCGAGATGGACAGATGGACACTACCGTAGTTGGTTCCAGGGACTCGCAGGGTCGAGATGGTTGCACGAGGAAGGAGGAAGCACGGGATGACGTGCGCAGCAAGTCTAAGTGCGGCAGATGCGGATGGAGGGGTCATAGACGCCAAGAATGCACAATAGAAGTAGAATTATGCCATCGTTGCCATCAGCCTGGTCATGTCAGGGCAAATTGCCCCGCTCAGCGGATGGGGCAGCCTCAGTATCGTCGCAGACCTCAGAAGGAAGGAGGATTCGAGGGTTCTTTAGAGCAGGTTGCGGGTACAAATCTTCCTCTCCCTATCAGCTTATGTCATGATTTTATTATGGTTCTGCATTAGTAGGGATAACAATATTTCGGTAATTGTGGCCTGTTTATGATCGAGTTATATGTCATCTGCATACCTTGGATTCTAGAATGATAATTGAGGACGTTTCCTGTAGAGCAGGTTACTTCGGATCCAGTAACTGTAGCAAGTATGAATAGGACTCGGTAGTGTCTCGCGATTTTTAGGAAGGTGTTATTTGTGTATAGATCGATTATATTCTCTGCAGTGGTAAGCTTGAGTTCCCAGTAAAGTAACCAGAGGACGCTAGGATAGTGGTTCGAAGATGTTTCCCCTTAAGCGTAGGTTCTCAGGATGTAGTCACTGAAGCAGGAACAATCGGGGATTGCAAGGTGCTCGATTAGTTGACAAGGTTGGTTTAGGTCTGATGAAGGGTTAGTTGAAACGCCAGCAGAGATAAACGTTGATCATCAGCGGATCGACTCTTTAGATGATAGGAAGGATGGGGAATCCCATCCAAGACTGAGGAGCAGCTCGAGAAGCACCTGAGGGAGGTGCTATAGACCTTGAGGAGGGAGAACTTGTATGCTAAGTTCTCCAAGTGTGAGTTCTGGTTGCGCGAGGTGCAGTTTATTGGGCACCTTGTCAACCAGAACGGGATTTCGGTAGATCCGGCCAAAGTGGAGGCCGTGATGAGTTGGGAGGTTCCGAGGTCTCCATCTGAGATTCAGAGCTTTCTAGGATTGGCAGGCTACTATCGGAGATTTATTAAGGACTTCTTCAAGATAGCAGTTCCGCTCACCCGACTGACTAAGAAGTCGGTGGTGTACCGCTGGGGGCCTGGGCAGCAGGCCGCATTCGAGATTGCTGAGACAGAGATTGTGCGAGGCGCCAATCTTAGCCTTGCCCGAGGGCATGGAGGATTTTGTTGTGTACTGCGATGCATCCATCGCAGGTTTAGGAGCGGTATTGATGCAGAGAGGGCATGTCATCGCCTACGCGTCGAGGCAGCTGAAGCCTCACGAGGCGAACTACCTGGCGCATGATTTGGAGTTGGGGGCTGTTGTGTTCGCCTTCAAGATTTGGCGTCATTACCTCTATGGGGTTCGTTGTACGATTTACACGGACCACAAGAGCTTGAGGTACCTCATGGACCAGCCAAATCTGAATATGAGGCAGCATCGGTGGCTTCATGTGGTAAAGGATTACGATTGTGAGATCCTCTACCACCCGGGGAAAGCCAATGTGGTGGCCGATGCGCTTAGCCGCAAGGCGACGCCAATCAGGGACATTTGCATGCGGATGACAGTGGTGACTCCGCTTTTGGAGCGGACTCGGGAGGCCCAGCAGGAGGCCATAAAGGAGGAACATCGGAAGAGTGAGCGCATATTGGGTCAGGTTTCCTCCTTCGACTATGATAGCAGGGGATTATTGACATTACACCGCAGGGTGTAGGTGCCATACCTCGGAGGCGTGCGCCAGATCTTGATGAAAGAGGCGCACAAATCTCGATTCTCCATTCATCCCGGGGCGACAAAGATGTATAGGGATCTTCGTCTGGACTATTGGTGGCCCTGCATGAAGCGGAATGTGGCTTGGTATGTCGAGCGATGCTTGACCTGCAGGAAGGTCAAGGCCGAGCATCAGAGACCGCATGGCAAGAAGCAGCCGTTGGATATCCCATTGTGGAAATGGGAAGATATTACGATGGATTTTATCACCAAGCTTCCCAGGACCGCGCGGGGAGTGGATTCGATTTGGGTCATCGTCGATCGATTGACCAAGAGCGCCCACTTTATTCCGATTCAGGAGAGCATATCGGCCGAGAAATTGGCTGATATTTACATCAGAGAGGTAGTGGCATGGCACGGAGTACCAGTTTCGGTAATTTCGGATAGGGATGTGCGGTTCACTTCCAGGTTCTGGAAGAAGTTTCATGACGAGCTGGGTACTCGTCTGCATCTTAGTACCGCCTTTCACCCACAGACGGATGGCCAGAGCGAGCGGACCATCCAGACTCTGGAAGATATGCTGCGGACACGTGTATTAGACTTCGGAGGTAGCTGGGATACCTACCTCCCGTTGGCGGAGTTCTCGTATAATAATAGCTATCATGCGAGTATCGACCGTCCTCCATTCGAGATGTTGTATGGGAGAAAGTGCAGGACCCCGATATGTTGGGGCGAGGTTGGACAGAGAGTCATGGGGAGCACCGAAGTAGTGCTCAAGACGATAGAGAAGATGCAGCAGGTCCGGAGCAGGCTTCAGACTGCTCAGAGTCGGCAGAAAAGTCATGCCGATAAGCGCCGATCAGACCTGGAAGTTCCAGGTCGGGGACATGGTCCTCCTGAAAGTGTCGCCTTGGAAGGGCGTCATTCGATTTAGGAAGCGGGGCAAGTTGGGTCCCAGGTATATTGGACCGTTTAGGGTTGCAGCCCGAGTGGGCAAGGTGGCATACCGGCTGGATCTGCCAGCCGAACTCAGTCAGATCCACAACACTTTCCACGTCTCCCAGCTGCAGAAGTGCCTGGTGGACGACTCAGCAGTGGTACCCTTGGAGGACATCCAGATTGATGACAGCCTGAATTATATCGAGCGGCCTGTAGCGATCCTCGACCGGTAGTCGAAGGATTTGAGGAACAAGAAGGTTGAGCTAGTAAAGGTGCAATGGTAGCACCGGAAGGGCTCAGAATGGACATGGGAGCCGGCGGATGAGATGATGGAGCATTACCCAGAGTTGTTCCAGGATCGAGCAGCAGACTTCGAGGACGAAGTCTAAAATAAGTAGGGGAGATTGTAACACCTCGTTCTTGGTACGTATTCTTTTATTTAATTCCTTGAGCATTTTTGCATTTTTGCCTTGGACTCGGCGAGTCAAAGGATCGACTCGCCGAGTAGTAGCGGGATGAGACGCATAGCCTAAGTGATGGACACGCCGAGTCGATTCCTGGACTCGGCGAGTAGGCCCTGTCTGGACATAAAACTCAAATCCGGGTGTTGTACCCCCATTTAGACACTCTAACTCAGTCTCCCTTGTCTCTAACTCTTCCAGAGAGCTGAAGAACGAAGCCCTAGCCCCCACATTGTCCTTGTGAGTGATTTTGGTCTTGAGAAGGAATTTGGAGCTTAGAAGAAGAAGGAGAAGGTTGAGGAGTGCAAGAAGGGGTGGTAGATCCGAAATCTACCCTGGGGAAAGCACCAAATTAGGTAATAAAACCCCCCACCTTACTCATTAGCTCATAGATTTCCTTTTGTCCCAAATATGTGGTTTGCAAGCCTTAAAACCCCCAGATTTCGTGTGTATATGTGATAGCCAGACCCTAGGAACTGAGACCCATGAGTTGGATCCGTTGCATGTCTCAGATTTGGCCTGTACAGGGGAAGGTTCGAAGGGACTCGGCGAGTGCCAAAGTGCACTCGGCGAGTTCCATGAAGATGGCCTTAGACTCGACGAGTTGGATGAACAACTCGGCGAGTCCTATGAAGATTGCTTGGTACTCGGCGAGTTGTTCTTCAAACTCGGCGAGTCATATGAACTGTCACTAGGATAAGAAGGGTTTAAGTGTAGGAGGTCCAACCCTTCGTAGTCGCACGTGGAATTAGCAATTTAACGTGTAGCTATAGTCCCAGAATCTCCAAGTCTCCAAGGTTGATGTTCTGATGGAAGATTGGAGCGAATTGTGAGATCTGTTCGTCGGACTCGGCGAGTCCCCCCTTGGACTCGGCGAGTCCAGTCGCGGGTTTGTTAGTTGTCCCCGTTTAGCGAGTCAGGCTGACTCAGTGAGTGGGGACAGGGACCCGATGAGTCAGAGTCGGGCTAGACGTAGAAGGACTCGGCGAGTCGCTATATGGACTCGGCGAGTCCAGTCAATCAGAGAGTTGACTTTGACCAAGAAGTTGACCTAAGGGGTATTTATGAGTACCTAATCCATGTTTACGGATTTATAGCCGGAGGGTTACCGGTGCGGCAGCCAGGCGTAGGTTGAGCGGGTTTTCAGCAGCTACCCTCGAGGTGAAGTGGGTCTAAGGCCACAATGCCGGCCCACTAGTAGGAGTCGTATGATAGATGACTGTCTGTGTGATAATCATCTAGGTTTGTTACTACCTGATATGCTTTATGTGCTAGCAGATTATGATGTATGGGTTATGTGATATGTTATTACGTGGTAGTAGTAGTAGGGGGTGAAACAGTCCCCGATCCGGTCGACAGGACCGAACGGGTAGGCCAGCACCCAGATATGCTAGGCAGTATCCGGTCGACAGGACCGAAGGGGAAGGTCGGACACCCAGAAATGCCTGGCAGACATGTATGCTATGTGATTGTATGGTATGAGGTTCGTTGGGGGAACTCACTAAGCTTCGTGCTTACGTTTTATAGTTTTGTTTTCAGGTACCTCTTCAGCTAGGGGAAAGGAGCCGGCGCGGTAGCGGCATATCACACACTCTCATGTTTTCCGCACTATGGATTTTCTGGGATGTACTCTGAATATTTTATTATGATATTACTAGTTTTCAGACATGAAGTATTATTATGAATGTTTTATAACGATGTTTTTATGTATTAACCTAATTTAAAAATGAAATTTTTAGTCGGTATTTTTGGGATGTTACAAACATACCATATAATTATCACAAAGACAATTATCTCTATTATAACTCTTACTAGTGGGCCGGCATTGTGACCTTATACCCATTTCTACTAGAAGGTAACTCACCTCACACTGCTGAAGTCCCGCAGACCCAACTCCAGCTGCTGGATGACAGATTCCCGAACTGTCAACATCAAAATAACACCCAATTAATAATTGGGTTCCAACTCATAATCATAAGTCCATGCTTGGGGGTAACAGACTACTCTACCCCTAACTTGGCTTGATTCAAGCCCAAGGCCCAATCCAAAGGCCCAAAAGTCCAACTATGGCTCAAAACCCATCACATGGCCCAATTTTCCAAATTGGGCCCAAACCTTTACATGGCCTTATTCTAAAGCCCAACCAAAAGTCCAATCCAACATTTGGTATTTCCAATGGCCCAATATCTCATAATCATAAAGGCCCAACTATGGCCCAATTTTCCAAATTGGGCCCAAACCCCTTACATGGGCCTTACCCTAGGCCCATTAAATTATTTTAGCCCATTTGCTTGTTCTTGGATGGCCCATTATTATCCCAATCACCAAAGCCCAAAATAAAGGCCCAACATAAAGACTAAGTGAAATTAGGGTTTCACATGAAATGACAATTAGGGTTAAGTGTTTCTCACTTAACACATTAAGGACTTAATCCATTAAGTCCCTCACTCTGCTAATAAAGTCATATGGTGTGATTGGGCTTAATACACAATTCCATTCCAATGGCCAAATTGTGGGTCCCGATAAGTCCAAGCCTAAAATTCCAAAATTAGGGTTTTCTAAACCCTAATTAGGGTTTTCAACCCATCAAAGCCCAATAGGCCCAAAATCAAGTCCTTAAGCCCATTAGGGTTTCCTTAGGTCAATTAGGGTTTCAGTCCCTTGTCCAAACATCCCAAACGAATCACAATACAAACGGGGCACACCATCACCCGACACGGCGGCCGGTGACGGCAGGAGGCGGCAGCCACCACCTCACGGTGGTGGTTAGGGTTTATTTCCATTATTCACATTTCTAATTACATTTTACAATGCTAATCTCTAAAATAACGCACACAATTAAGCTAAACACACAGACACACACAACCACCTTGTGGTGGCCGACAGTGGCGAGTGGTGGCCTCCAAGGTTTTCCAACCAAACAAAACTCACACACACTCACTTCATAATACACTCTAGCGAAAAATAACATGAACACACACATCCTTTTTGCTCGGAAATAAACCTAACACCCACCTATAGTGGGTGGCGACGGCAGTAGCAGCGGCCACCATGGCGGGCGGCCATGGTGGTTATTTTCCTTGACTTCCTGCAGCAACACTCGCATACAACTCCTCGTGATCAAACAATATCATATATCCATAATCGACGCAAGACCACCACTCCAATCCATCGAATAGGCAATGGTGGCGCTGGAACGAGTTGAGGTGGCTACTAAAAGCTATTGCCGGCAGCACCAAAGATTCTGACGTCGAACCCGAAAGGAAGAACGAAGAAATGATGTGCTTTTGGAAAACCAAGAGCTTCCTGATCGATCCTGGCCCGCGCGACGATGTCCTCCGCTTCACTCTTCGGTTTTCGCCTGCTCCTCCGGTTGCACACAACGTCATCGGCAGCAGGGGATGTTGGGTGGCGTCCGACGGTGAGGTTGCGGGTGGAGGAATGGCAGTCGAACTCGACACCAGCAGTGGCGGCTGGAGAGGGTTCGCATGGTGTGGCGACTGTTGCATCTTAGGTTGAGGGTTTGAATGACAAGGGTGGCGGGTTATAAGTCCCGACCACTCAAAATCTTTTGCAAAATTACACTTCTAGTCCCTCCCCCAAAGGATCTTTTCAAATGTAATCCAATATTTACCCTTTCTACCCTGGCTTTGGAAATCTTCTTCCAATTAAATCCGATAATTATCATTTAAACCCTCAGCATTAAAATCCTTTACATCTTAGGTACAAAATTTACCAAACAGCCCCCAATATCTTAATTATGACATATTCAGCCCTTCCACCTCATTTCCTTTTAAATTAAATCCAAATAATTACCACAGAGCCCCTGTCTTCATAAATATTTATAAACTGAGTCCGGAACTTACACTTTTAACCCCCCATGACTTCTAAAATTGTGACAATTAGCTCTTCGAGACCATCCTTTTATATATAATTATTTATTTTAGGGCTACTATTCGTTCATTAATTTATTTATTTATCTAATAAATAAACGGGGTGTTACATTTATTGTGAATTAAAACTATGTTACACTATTTTATAGTACAACAACACTTATACCAAAACGGTTTTATGGTATTAAAACTACTTTTCAATTGTAATAGAAAATATTGGATTTTCTGGAACAGTAAACATACTCACTATTTCAAGGAACAGAAAACAAGATTTTAAACATAAATGCTATGCACTCACCAAATTAAATGTTGATACTCTCTTTTTCAAAACACTAGTATTCTCAGGGAACCAGTAGACAGGTACATCCCTAGGATTTTGAGACGATGGAGCAGTATAGAGTTGCGTCTTTTGTCTTTTATCTTTTACTATATCTACTTTTGATGTCATATATACAATGAATTGAACACTATGTAAAACTTATACATTATTAATGCAATGGTTGTTGTACTTTGATTACTATGATGCATGTGTTGTGATACTTAACATGAAGTCATCCACCCCTGGACGTTTCCGCCGCTCCGGTTTGGGGGTGTGACAGATTGGTATCAGAGCATTGTTTATAGTGAACTTAGTATATCAATTCATAAAAGATATACAACCATAAATACATTGGGGCTAAAGAGCTCTGGCTACAAGTATACTTTTAAAATATAAGTATTTTATAAGAAGTATACTAACACTCATACATACAAGAATAACATCACAGTCATAACAACATAAAAGTATTTGGATGTTGAACACTGCAGTTAAACCTGGATAGTTATGTAATTATATCTGGGATAAATATAGCCTGATCAACTATATTTATTTGAGATACGACCAACATGTGTTTGGGAGTGATGGTAGTGTTGTGACAAGTCTAAAACTTACAAACTCTACATATAAAGAAGAACTCTAGAACAGAACATAAATATAAAATGCTATAGGAGTATTTTAGGCACTATAATACTAAGGACCAACTATGTGAAAACCAAGGACCCTTGCTGGTAGATCTATAAGTACTAAGTGTATATATTACAGTTATATATAATTAAGGTTTTATAAACTTAGAATGTGTGGTTTAGCTTTACTTCCTTTACCTTGTTTGGATGTAGATGTAGAGTACGATCATTTATTCGAAGGTCTATTCTACCCAAGTTATATATAATTGGTATACACTTTGTGGTTATAGAAGGACCCAGTATGAGTCATAACATACAAAATACATTAATTGTTAATTGTAAGTTTCTTATATGGAAACTTGAATTTGTTTACATGCTTTTAATAAGTCTAATAGATGTCTCTTACACCCCTATTATCGCATAGATAACATGGCTGAATTTCATCTACCGGGAGACCCGTTCTTTCCCAATCAAGGAAATGGTGGTTGGATTGAAGATAAACCAGAGGATGACCATGTGGTTCCAATAGAAGAAGACTTCGAGGAGGAAGATGAAGTGGACATTCAAGAAGACTCTGACTCAGAACCAGAAGTCTATGATCCACCCCAAGTTGCCCAAAACCCCAATCCCCGTCAGAACTTCCAAGGCTCGACGCCTCAGTGGGCAGGGTCAGGACTGTCCTTATAATGGAGACTGAAGCTTCTACAACCTTGATGAGGGAGGCTCAGCAGACAGATCCCTCCCTGTGATAGTACGTCGAGTTGCTCGTAACGACAAGAAAGCAAGGGCAGCCATCAATCGAGTTGTGGAGGTCGGCGCTACCTCAGTAGCTAACACAGCTCGCCTCCGCCACTTGAACGAAGACCAAGAGTTAACCAGAAATCTTACTGATGCCCTGCAAAGGGAACTGGCTGCAACCCGAGCTGAAGTCAGAGAACTTCGGGAACGCCAAGTATCATTGGAAAGGCGCATGTTTGAAACAGAACACCAGTTGGCTAAATCCAGGGTTGAAGCTAGTAGGAAGCCACACCACACTCCCTGCGAGTAGAGCATACTCTACTCACTATTTTGGGAATAGATTAATTTTGTGTACATACACTAGTGATGTTTTCATGTTTATAGTACGACCTCGAAATTTTACCTTTCGATCGGTCGGTATGCTGTCAAAGTTTTCCGTTACGTTGGTATGTTGTAGACCTACCTTGAGGTCAAATTTTTCCGAACACTATGCATCTAATATACCAATGAAAGTGACAGACATCTCATTTCCTTTGAAAAATCATTATTCTATTTCATATAATCGCTTTACAAGTCATTTCTTGTGGTAGACTTCTATTGTAACTTCCTACCGTATACATGTTGAACTAGTGTAATTAGTTCAAAAACATCTGATTAATAATCACTATTGATGTCTTACCACATTTTCATCTTTTAAATCTTAAAGCAAAAGATGCCTCCAATAAGAAACCCAAGGCGTATCAATGTCAATGCAGCACCGACACCACCTCCGTCGCCACCTCCACAGTTTGACGCTGCTATGTTTCAGGCAGCGGTCAATGCAACTGTGGCAGCCGCCATGTCACACATAAATACAATCGGTGCCAGTGGACCTGGGAGTGGTGCTCATCCCTCCAATCATGGTGAAAGTCATGGACACCCACGAGAGTGTTCTTGTAAGGACTTCACAAATGGCAAACCTAGAAACTTTAATGGGACTGGGGGAGTTATGGCTTTAACCCAATGGATAGAGAAAACTGAAGCAGTCTTTGAAATCTACTTGTGCCCTGAAGGGAGCAAGGTAAAATTTGTTGCCTACACCTTTTCTGACGGAGCTCTCACATGGTGGAATAGCCATGTAAAGTCACTAACTCTTATAGTGGCTAATTCAATGAGCTGGGAAAATCTGAAATCGATGATGATGCAAGAGTACGACACGAGGGGTGAAGTAAAAAAGCTCGAACAAGAGCTTTGGGGCCTTACCATGACCGGTACAGACATAGCAACTTACACCAATATATTCAGTGATATAGCAATCCTATGTCCTGGAATGGTTGCTCTGGAGAGCAAGAAAATTGAGAGGTATATCTGGGGACTGTCACCTTAAATTCAAGGGAGTGTGTTAGCCTCAAAACCTGTTACATTCGATAGTGCCAAACAATTGACACAGTCACTGGTGGATCATGGAGTGCGTAATGGCTTCATGATTGTTGCTCTAGAACAACCCAAAACAAACAACAACAACAGCAGCATCAAGAAAAAAGGCCTTGAACAAAAGGAAGGGTCAATCTTCCCAAGAGCCTTCCAAGAAGCAACAGATAGTGGCAGTTCATGCTGCTACCACTCATGTTGCCGTTCCTGCTATTACTACACCAGCAAAGTAGTATGCTGGTAAATTACCGAAGTGCAACAAGTGTAATTTCCATCACAATGGAAATTGCCGTGAGATGCAATGTAGGAACTGCAACAGAAAAGGGCACACTGCCCAATTCTGTAGGTCACCGCCGCAACCGATCACTCAAGTTCTTGGCGTTGGAGTAAGTCGGTCATGTTATGAGTGCGGTGACACTGGACACTTCAAAAAGGATTGTCCAAAGGCAAGGAATGTCGGTGGAGTAGGAAGAATACTGACTATTAGTCACGAAGAAGCCGTGGCAGACCCTTAGGTGGTCATGGGTACATTTCTTCTCAACAATACATATACATGCATTCTATTTGATAGTAGTGCAGATAAAAGCTTCGTGAGCCATAAATTTGAACACCTGCTTAAAAAAATTTCCCAACCATTAAAATATACATTTACCATAGAAATGGCTAACGGGAAAACCGAGAACACTAACGATATATACATAGGATGTACCCTTACTCTAAATAACTTTTCCTTCCTAATTGACATTATGTCGGTCTCCATAGAAAGTTTCGACGTCATTATTGGGATGGATTAGTTAAGTCCAAATCATGCCGACATCCTATGTTATGAGAAAGCCATTCGCCTTAATCTGCCGAGTAACGAAACCCTTATCATTTACGGCGACAAACTTGGTATGAACCTACAAATCATTTCATGTGGCAAGGCATAAAAGTATCTTCATAAGGAGTACTATGCTTTTCTAGCTCACGTGGTAGACAAGAAACAAGAAGTGAAAGACTTCGAGAGCATTCCTGAAGTCTGTAATTTTCCTGACATTTTCCCCGATGATCTTCCAGGAGTCCCACCTGAAAGACAAGTCGAATTCAAAATCGACTTAACCCATGGAGCTACCCCTGTAGCCAAATCCCCGTACCGTCTTGCACCAGCAGAAATGCAGGAACTATCCAGCCATCTGAACGAACTTCTTAGAAAAGGTTTCATTAGACCAAGCTTCTCACCCTGGGGAGCGCCGGTCTTGTTCGTAAAGAAAAAGGATAGATATTTCCGCATGTGCATAGACTATCGTGAGCTAAACAAACTGACCATTAAGAACCGATACCCTCTACCGCGGATAGACGACTTGTTAGACCAACTTCAAGGAGTAAGCTACTTTTCAAAGATTGACTTAAGATCCAGGTATCACCAGTTACGAGTGTTAGAGGAAGATGTTCCCAAAACAGCCTTCTGAACTCGTTATGGTCACTACGAGTTTGTAGTGATGCCTTTCGGATTAACCAATGCGCCCGTAGTATTCATGGACTTGATGAACAGCTGTGTCGTCCATACTTGGACAAATTCGTAATAATCTTCATTAATGATATTCTTATCTACTCACGAAGGGAGGAAGAGCATAGACAACATCTCCGACAAGTTTTAAAAACATTGAGAGCAGAGAAGCTATACGAGAAGTTCTCAAAATGCAAATTTTGGATTAGGAAAGTAGATTTCCTAGGTCACGTGGTCAGTGAAGAGGGAATACACATGGACCCATCTAAAATAAAGGCAATCGAGAACTGGTCAGCACCCAAAACGCCTACAGAAATCCATCAATTCTTAGGTCTTGCTGGCTACTATCACAGATTCATTCAGAACTTCTCCCGAGTTGCTAAACCGCTTACCACTCTGACTCAGAAGGGTGTGACTTTTAGCTGGGGAGAGAAACAAGAAACGACGTTCCAAACGCTAAAGTGATCCCTGTGCAGCGCAACTATTTTGTCTCTACCAGAAGGGACAAAAGACTTCGTAGTATACTGCGATGCGTATAAACAAGGGCTAGGTTGTGTTCTTATGCAGCGAGGAAAGGTCATATCTTATGCCTCGAGACATCTTAAGACACATGAGGTCAACTATACGACTCACGACCTTGAACTGGGAGCAGTGATATTTGCTCTGAAGATCTGGAGATATTACTTGTATGGCACGAAATGCACAATATTCACGGACCATAAAAGTCTTCAGCATATCTTCGACCAGAAAGAACTGAACATGAGACAACGACATTGGGTGGAGCTACTAAATGATTACGAATGCGAAATTCGTTATCATCTCGGTAAAGACAATGTAGTAAATGATGCCCTTAGCAAAAAAGAATACCCGGGACGTCGAGTAAAGTCGTTGACCATGACAATCCATTCACACCTATCCACACAGATCAAAGAGGCTCAACTTGAGGCCTTGAGACTCGAGAATGTGGCAGGTAAATCTTTGAGAGGAATGGACAAGAACTTAGAATCAAAGGTGATGGAGCCCGATATCTCATGAACCGGATCTGGACACCAAAGTTTGGTGGCTACATAGAGGTTGTCATGAATGAAGCGCACAAGACACGATACTCCGTTCACCCGGGTTCAGACAATATGTATTTGGACCTCAAGAGACTTTATTGGTGGCCTAACATGAAGGCTAAGATTGCTACCTATGTGGGCAAGTGTCCCACTTGTGCCAAAGTCAAGGTAGAATATCAAAAGCCTTCGGGTCTAATACAACAACTAGAAATCCCTGAATGGAAGTGGGAACGGATTACGATGGATTTCATAAGTAAGTTAACCAAGACGACGGGTGGTCATGATACCATTTGGGTAATCATCGACAGAGTAACCAAATCCGCGCACTTCCTACCAATAAAGGAAACAGATAAGATGGAGAAGTTAACTAGAACATACATCAAGGAGACAGTGAGATTGCACATTGTACCAATATCTATTATCTCTGACCGAGATAGTAGATTCACCTCACGATTCTGACACTCACTGCAGAAATCTCAAGGAACTAGGTTGGACATGAGTACAACCTACCATCCATAAACCGACGGACAGAGTGAGAGAACAATTCAAACGTTAGAAGACATGCTCAGAGCATGTGTGATCGACTTTGGTAAAACATGCGATACTGTAGCACCTGGTTCTTGGTATGTATTTTTATTTAAGTATTTTGCATTTTTGACCTTGGACTCGGCGAGTTGAAGGACCAACTCGCCGAGTAGAAGCGGGATGAGACGCGGGATTTAAGTGATGGACTCGTCGAGTCGGGTCCCGAACTCGACGAGTAGGCTCTGTATGGACAAAACCCTAATATGAGGGTTTGTACCCTATTTAAACAACCTTATACAGCCTCCATCTCCCCTTTATGCTCCCAGAAACCCTCCATAGCAAACCCTAAGTGTTTTGGTGCAAGATCTAAGGCTTTTGAGTGATTCTTGTGGGTTTTGACCTCAAGGAAGAAGGAAGAGCATAGAAGGATCAAGAGGAGACTGAAGGATTCGAGTTTGGTTCATCATTTGCAGTCTTTGAGAGGTATAAAGTCTGTACCTTGCTCTTTCATTTGATAGATCCCTTTTTGGGGAGATTTAGGGCTTTTATAAGCCATTCTTGGTAACCAACCATGATTGCAAACATGGTTGGGGGTTGAGGCTTTGGAATCAGGTCTTTAAAGGGGTCACAAGGCAGATTTGGGTTGCTTTTGCACCCAAGGAAGGCCCCATGCAACTCTAGAGCCATTTTAGAGCCTTTTTGGCTCAAAAGTCCCATGCATGCACGTAAAGTTCGTAACTTTACATGATAGGTCGAGCTTAGGGGCTTGGATCTATCATTTGGTCAAGTGTTGTACATCAGAAATCGAGGATTTAGGGTGTGGATGTTATCGACTCGGCGAGTCCGTTCTTGGGACTCGACGAGTCCAAGGCTTTGAGTCCCATATCTGTTGAGGGTCAAAAGGACTCAGTTGGGTGTTGGAAGGGTTGTAGCAGGACATAAAGAGTGACCCAACGCATTGGACTTAATTTTAGATCTCGAGTTCATGGGACTCGACGAGTGCTAGAACAGACTCAGCGAGTCCAAGGCAATCTCCTTATATTTGAAGATGAACTCGACGAGTTGTTCATACAACTCGGCGTGTCAAGATCAGGACTTGTTCATCAGTTGAAGGTGAACTCGGCGAGTGTTCATCCGACTCGGCGAGTCGGATGAAGGTTCATTGATGTCCGTAAGGAGGGGAACTCGTCGAGTCGTTGCCAAACTCGACGAGTCGAGTTGTGGATAACGACGAGTAAAGGGAAGGGACTCGACGAGTTGACGACCCAACTCGGCGAGTCGGGTCAACTGGAAGTTGACTTTGTCTTGGACTTGGTTGGGGGTAAAATGGTCATTTTACCCTAAGAATAGATATCAGTCTCTAACTGAGTGTTTTGTGGGGACTGTAGCCGGAGGATTTCCAGAGCAGCAGCGGACGGAGGTTTCCCGCACAGATTATCAGCAGCTACTTGTACGAGGTGAGTTACCTTCCAGTAGGGGTGGGTCTAAGGCCACAATGCCGACCCACCAAAGAGGAGTATTTAGAAGATGATTGTCTTTGTGATAGTTATCTTGGTCTGGTTACGTGCTTTGGTCATGAGATTTATCTGTACGATATGTTACGTGTGTAATAGGGATTAGTTTCCCTGACAGCGGTCCTTAGGACCGAAGGGTAGGTCAGTACCCGGATATGCCTGACTGTATGTTTATATCTTGTTGTTGTATGCTAGTGGTAGGGGGTGGAATAGTCCCCAGTTACCGGTTGAAAGATACCGATGACAGTTACCGGTTGAAAGATACCGATGATGATTACCGGTTGAAAGATACCGATGATGATTACCGGTTGAAAGATACCAACGATGATTACCGGTTGAAAGATATCAAGGATATTGTAGGGTATGTGGTATGATGGGGGAACTCACTAAGCTTTGTGCTTACGGTTTCGGTTTTGGTTTCAGGTACCTCTTCGTCTAAGGGGAAGGAGCCGGCGGCGTAGCATCGCATCACACACACACATGATTTCCACATGGAGTTTCCTGGGATTGTACTCTGATATGTATTATTTTATGACTTGGGTTTTCAGACATGATGTTCTGTTTTATGAGATGATGTGTTTTCACAGTATTTTCTTATGAATGTTTTTATGAGTCAATTAATTAAAAAGAAATTTTTGGACTTGAAAATTGGGTCGTTACAGATACCCATTTACCACTAGTCGAGTTCTCGTACAACAACAGTTACCATACTAGCATTAAGGTTGCTCCATTCGCAGCCCTCTATGGTCGCAAGTGCATATCACCTATGTGCTGGGCTGAAGTGGGTGACACGCAACTGGCTAGAGGTCAAATTCCTGACAACAATCTCACCAGTCCGGAGATCATTCGAGAAATTACTGAGAAGATAATACAAATCCGAGAACGACTTAAAGCTTCCAGAGACAGACAGAAAAGCTACGCAGACAAGAGAAGAAAACCCTTAGAATTCCAGGTTGGTGACCGCGTCATATTGAAGGTCTCACCCTGGAAGGGCATGATACGCTTCAGAAAGCGTGGTAAACTAAATCCAAGGTACATCGGACCGTTCGAGATTCTTGCTAGAATCGGTCAAGTAGCTTACAAACTCAAACTACCTCAAGAACTCAGTAACATACACCCTACCTTCCACGTATCTAATCTAAAGAAGTGTTTATCCGTCGAGACTCTTGTTATCCCACTCGATGAAATCGAGATAAACGAGAGCCTCAACTTCGCTGAAGAACTAGTAGAAATCCTAGATAGGGATGTAAAGAGAACTAAACAAAGTCGTATCCTAATAGTGAAGGTTCGTTGGAATGCAAAGCGGGGACCTGAATTAACTTGGGAGCAGGAGGATAAAATTAATCCAAAGTATCTGCATGTCTTTCCCTAGTCTTATTGTATCTCTATAGTCTTAATTTCGGGACGAAATTCCCTTTAACGGGGGGATAACGTGACAACCCGTTATTTTCGATCTTGTAAATGTCAAAAAAAGTCAAACATATCAAAAAAAGTCAAACTATTGATTTTTTAAATATTAATAAAGTTAAATTAATGTTTTTGATACATATAAACACTTAGAAAAAGTGTTGTAAAGTTTAAAAGTAAAATGGCCCAAAACTGAGGATTCTAGCCTTAACCAAAAACCCTCGGACTGCCCTTCTTTCCTCGGACCGCAAACCGGAGGCAGCAAAATGTTTACGGCTGAGAATCCTCAGACTGGAAACATGCGAGGCAGTAGAAAACTACCCTGGAGGGTTTCCTCTTCGGACCAAAAACCTCGCAGTCTTATCCCTTCTGACCGCAAACGAGGCTTCTCGGGTAGAGTTCCCAACCGAGAACTCCTTCCTCGGTTTGTGTTCTCGGCCGAAAACCCGCATGTATATATATATATAAGTTGCTCGAAAATCTACCTCATTCATACACATTTCAGCCGAAAACTCCCCTTTTCTCTCAAGGATCATCAACCGAAGTCTCCCCTCTCCTCTGAAGAACGTGCGAAACCTCTCATTTCTTTGATTTCCATGCGAAAAACCATTGATTCTTCTTGAAGATCTTGCAAGTATCATCCATTGATCTTGTTATCGTCCCAAAAACACCTTTCAATCTTCATAAATTGGGCCGAAAAAACCCAATTTTGCTAGTATTCATCAAAAACACACGAAGAACACGAGAACACGAAAAACACCCACACACTATTCTAAGGATCATTCTATGTCTTCCTACAATAATTAAGTGTTGTTTAACACTTTAAACTTCATTAGATTATCTAATTTATACTTAATATAATGTTAATATAAATTAGGATTCGGTTTTTATCGCGGGTTCTAACTTGTGGAATTAACGCGACTACACCGTATCTTCAACTGGAAACTCACAAAAGGTGAGTTCATACCCCTGTGTTTTTAGTATTTTTCACTGTTTTAGGGGGGATACAAGAAAACGACTTTAATTTACAAAAACTCTTTTAAATATCGTTAAACTCCTTTAAATGTCTTATAAACTCTTTTTAACTTATATTTTACCAAAATCATATATATATATATATATATATATATATATATATATATATATATATATATATATATATATATATATATATATATATATATATATAATAAGATTTAAAGTGCTTAGGACTAATAATTCGCTTTATTTCATTTTCCTTGTTTGGATGTGGGCATAGGGTAGAGTTATTTGTCCGAATGTCGTTTCGATTTTAATTATATATATATATATATATATATATATATATATATATATATATATATATATATATATATATATATATATATATGAATATAAAAGATATAAAAGTTACTTCAATCAGATATTCATTCCCTTTTGTAACATGTCGAGCAAAATGGGTACTTTCACGAATAATTCATATCAAACAGAATACAAATATAAATTATAATAGGTATAATTTATGGAACTTTCACACTATTTTCACTAGTCAGTTATACAAAGTTTAACAGCATGCTCTCGTATAAATACTTTACATTCGAGTATACTTGAAAAGGATTATGCCATCAGTTCATTTATTTCAGAATAACTTTTCATCATTATTATACACGTAATTGTCAATATGGTTTTTGTGATACAAAGTTCACTCGCTAAATTATTTAAGCAATACTATTAAAGACCTGATAATTATAACCATAATCTCTCGACAGAGAGCGAGACAAATGTGTATAGATCTACACGGGATTGACAATCCCGCACTCAGACTGTTCGCTACAGTTAGGCTGGTATGCTTGTGAGCGACAAATGTCGTTACAGTTCCGGCGCCTACAAAGCTTTGTATCAGGCTTACTAGTCATAGCATGGTTATAATAACTCACAAAAAGATATGAACAAATACGATTAGTGTATAAATAATTAAACCAAAGAGTACGAATACAAAGTACTAGTTTTATAATAATACGATTTACTATATTACATTACAAGTTACAATTACAGCTGGTGGAGCCAGGCACACTCACATTTACAGGGTTTTCAAATAGTACAATTACAGAACTTGGAAAACATAAACAATACAGAAAACAATCTTTTTATAGTTTTATTGTGAACTAAAACTATGTTACACTATTTTATAGTACAACAACACTTATACATAACGATTTTATGGTATTAAAACTACTTTTCAATTGTAATAGAAAATATTGGATTTTCTGGAACAGTAAACATACTCACTATTTCAAGGAACAGAAAACAAGCTTTTAAACATAAATGCTATGCACTCACCAACTTAAATGTTGATACTCTCTTTTTCCAAACACTTGTATTCTCAGGGAACCAGTAGACAAGTACATCCCCAGGATTTTGAGAAGACAGAGCAGTATAGAGTTGCGTCTTTTGTCTTTTGCTATATCTACTTTTGATGTCATATATACAATGACTTGAACATTATGTAAAACTTATACATTATTAATGCAATTGTTGTTGTACTTTGATTACTATGATGCATGTGTTGTGATACTTATCATGAATTCATCCACCCCCGGACGTTTCTGCCGCTGCAGTTTGGGGTGTGACATTTTCTGTGACAACGAGGGTGCGGTCGCCTTAACCAAGGAACCAAGGGATCGTGACAGATCCATGCACATCAACAGAAAATATCACTTCATAAGACATCGAGTAGAAGAAGGACTCCTCGTAGTAAAGACGGTGTCGTCAGAAGAGAACCCAGTAGATCCCCTTACGAATTGACTAAGTAGGGTTAAGCACTTGCAGCATGATTGGAGTATTGGGCTGAAGGACAATATTAGTTTTAGTGATTAGATAGCTATTTAGAAACTTGTAATAGATCAAATGTAATTGATATTTGATGATTGAATAACAGGAGTTTTATTTATGAGTAAAGTTGCTATCTTTTGTCAATCGTTTACTATTGTTTCATTTTGTATGTTTTGACTTCCAAAATAATAAGATTATTCAAATTTTCCACAGTCGATCGTACTTTGGAAGTAGGTTCTGAGGCAAGATTGTCATGAAGTGACTTGTAGATTGTCTAAAGCGTTTAGACATAGCAAAAGTTTGCTACAAAGTTCATGAGTGCTCCTGAAATAAGATTTGAGTATTGGATTAAACCCTCGCTAACATGAATCACTTCATTGAATTTATCACGAGTGATTGTGAGATGATAATATCATATAATATTCAAACCAAGATATATGAGTTGTTGATTACGATTTGGTTGTGCATTGATAGTACGAAAACGCATCAGTAACTTGATGTTATAAAACGTGTTGTTGTGTATAATTTAACGAGTAATTAGTACAAACATATAAGTCGAAGTTTATCTATTCCTTTTATCCTAAGAGGAATAAAAGCGATATCTTGGGCCCGTAGATGATTTTGTTTTGACTTATGTGTCGGGTCGGTCAGGACTCAATTGATGTGTTCAATTAAGTTCTATGTCAAACAAATCCGAAATCGAGAAACAAGCTGCTGGAAATTAAGTATGACTATGTTCCATGTATTTGTCCACACGATATCTTGAAGAACGGAGGATTATATGATCCTGTATCTAAAAGACGCGTTATTGATTAGAGTTGACAACAACTTTTGAGAGCTACGATTGCTAGTCGGTTTTTGAAGTCATACTTGCAGTTATAATTATTAGACTTATCTAAGTGGGAGGCTGTTGGATTAGGTGTCTAAGCCTATAACTATAATTGGTATGTACTTAACGCGATAGTAGCATGATCCATTTGATTTACCTTCACCGAAGGAATTTGATGGGATGGATATTTGAGAAAGAGTTTATTTTTTATTTATTAATATATTATAAGTATTATATATTAATTAAAAAATCATATTATTTAATTGGTATTGGTCATTAATTAATTTGGAATTAATTTAGTGATCAAAAGAGACTAATTAAATTGAGGAGTACTGATTATGTAAATCAGTAATACATATAGTTTGGGCTAATGATCCATGATTGATTAGTAATTGATTAAGCTTATGTGAGAGTCCATGAAGTGTTAGTCCAAATGAATTATTGGATCAAAAGCCTAAGTGAATGGATTAGGGTTTACAAATGACCCTTGGAATTCTACACTATATATGTAAAGCCCTAAGCCCTAAAATCAACACCTGTGCATTCTAAGAAGAAGCTAGCCGATTTCTGGTGCCTCCAAGCTCTCTCTCATTGTCCTCCATTGTTCTTGGTGTTTGTGACACATTTGAGGCATCACACTTGAGGTGTTAAGCTATAAGGCCAAGTTCTACAAGCTGCAACAAAGAGGTAAACACCTAACTTTTTTTTATGTTTTAAATATCAATGTTGTATGCTAGACAGGCTTCATGCTTTGGAAAATGAAAATTGCATGTATAACTAGAGAAAAATTAGATCCAAAGCATTAGGGTTGTATGTGCACCATAGGGATGTTATAGTGCTCAAAACCCATAACTTTACCCTTTAAAGGACATTTTCAGTATGTAGTGGACGTATGGAGCTTGGATATGAAGGATAAGGACTTAATCCATTAAAATGGCTTAACAGACTGAAGAACTCGTCGAGTCCATAGAGGGACTCAACGAGTTGGGTCGAAGTGTCCTGATTCTGTAAAAGGTAAAACTCGAGAAGTTCAAGGATGACTCGACGAGTTGACTGGAGAAGTCCCATTTCTGTTTTAGGGTAAAACTCGTCGAGTTGGAGGATAACTCTACGAGTTAGATTGTGATTTCAGAGTTTTCTGATTTATGGTACTCGACGAGTTGATGGGTCAACTCGGCGAATTGGATCAACCCAGAATGTTGACTTTGACCAGAATGTTGATTTTGACCAGAGTGTTGACTTTGACTTTGACCTTTACCACAGTTGGCCCTTGAGGGGTCATGAGTATGAAAAGGGTATTAAGGGAAATATCTGGTGTGTAGGAGTTTGAGTGGGGATTGATTTCAGAGCCGAAGTTTTTGCAACTACTTCCAGCATTTGAGGAGAGTTACCTTCCAGTAGAAGTGGGTCGAAGGCACCAATGTCGGCTCACTAGTAGTTGATTATAGTTGAGATAACTGTCTTTGTGATAATTGTCTGGTATTCAACTATCTGTTATGCTTTATGTGCTAGTATGTTATGTTATTATGCGATAGTGGTATGAAGGGTAGGATAGACCCTGTTACCGGTCGAAAGGACCGAAGGGGTGGGCCAGAACCTAGATATGCTAGGAAGTATGTGACTTATGTATATATGCTATGATAATATGTGGTAGGGGTAGGGGTGAAATAGTCCCCGGATACCGGTTGAAAGAGAACGAAGGGGTAGGTCATCACCCATATATGCTAGGCAGTTACCGATTGAAAGAGACCGAAGGGGTAGGACAACGCCCTGATATGCTAGGCAGTTACCGGTTGAAAGAGACCGAAGGGGTAGGCCAGCACCCAGGTATGCTATGCAGTTACCGGTTGAAAGAGACCGAAGGAGTAGGCCAGCACCCAGGTATGCTAGGTAGTTACCGGTTGAAAGAGACCGAAGAGGTAGGTCGGCACACATATATGCTAGGCAGTATGTTATTGTATGGTGTGTGGTATGATGAGGGAGCTCACTAAGCTTCGTGATTACTGTTTCAGTTTTGGTTTCCGGTACTTCTTCTTCAAGATGAAAGGAGCCGACATGATTGCAGCGCATCACACCATGATTTCCGCACATGAGATTCTTGGGAGTTGTACTCTGATGTTGTTTACCGTGACATGTTTTGACTATTGATACATTGGTTTTGTTATGAGTTGATATTATGGATGTTTTCAAACAAATGGTTTTATAATTATTAAATTAAAAATGAAATTTTTGGTCGTAAATTTTGGGATGTTACAATTTCAGTATCGGGACTTCGATAACACGGAGCCCCCGACTTTCGATGGGGTGCAGGACCTGATCATAGCCATGAGGTGGTTGTCTGACATGGAGGGATGTTTCTTTACATGTTCATGTCATGTTAACCAGAGGGTCAGGTGTGCTCTGAACCTGCTGAGGTCCGGAGCAAAGAATTGGTGGAGATTGGTGATTGGGTCGTATTACGATGAGCAGAGAGCTGCGGTTACCTGGGAGCAGTTCAGGGAGATGTTCCATTCCCGTTACATTCCACGGGTTGAGCAGGAGAGATTAGCACATGAGTTATTGGACTTGAGACAGGGGACAAAATCAGTGACGGAGATCACCCGGTTGTTTACGAAGAGGGCAATGTTCTGCCCGGAGTTTGCTTCTGAGCAGGATCAGATGACTCGTTATCTGAGCATGCTCAACACCGATATCAGACAATTTGTTTCGACCCAGAGATGTGACACTCTGTTGGTGTTATAGGAGGCAACGAGACAGCGTGATCTGGAGATTGAGTTACCGTTGCGGGAGCAGAGGCAGGCCCCGACACAGGCGCAGCCGGCGTCGAAGCGGTTCAAGGTCGTTGATACTAAGACGGGAGGGCAGCGTGGCCGCACTTGTGGGAAGTGCGGGAAGGTTCATATTGGAGCTTGTCGATGTGGTAGTGGGTGCCAAAAATATGGAAAGGAAGGGCATTACACGAGGGACTGCCGCCGATCCGCCACTACTTCGGATATGAGGATCTGTTATCATTGTCACCAGGTTGGCCATACGAAGGTCAACTACACGTCGCTCGCTGCTTGGCCGACGCAAGTGTAATGCCCGTGTTTCTAGGCTAGACATTAATATTGATGTGATAGTCTAGGTTAACCTTTGTAACTCATTTTGAAGAAATGAAAAGGAATTATGTGAAAATTATGTGTTTTATGTGTTTTATGCTTAATTACTAGGAGTTAATTAAATAAGAATAAAAATGAGCATCAAAAATAAATATTAGATAAAGCCGATATCTATTAAGTAAGTTGTAGTGGTCGTGACAAGGATTACGGATATATAAAGAATACCAAAATCCGAGTTATAACGAACAAGTTATGACCTGTCGAAGTTTCGCGACAAAACCGGCACGGTGCCGAATGACGTAAAAAGTGAGTTTTTGATAAACTACTTTTTAGCCTTAGTGATCTAAACGAAAGTCGTAGTGCTCGTTAAACCGAGAGTATGTATAAAAAGAACGCCCAAATCTGACTTCGTATGAGGAAGTTATGATTTTTCGAAGTTTCAGCTTAGCAGTAGACAGCTAAAAACTCGAACTTTAGATCGAGTGATTTTTAGCCGACACAACCTAAACGAGAATCGAAGGTCTCGTCAATAGTAGCACAACGGTAAAAAGACAGACGAAAACGGACGTCAGACGAAGAAGTTATGAATTTTTAACGGATTTCCTGTCCCGGTCTGTTAAAAATAATAATATAAAAATTAAAGTCAAAATTAGCCGACGAAGTCTAAACGAATTTTGTAGAGCGTAATTTTACATACGTGTGCATATAAAGAACGTCGAAAACGGAGTTCGTATGCGAAAGTTATGGATTTTAGAAGTTTTTGCACAAAAATCTAGAAAAATCGCATAGTCACGTTTTTGCCACGTCACCCTCGCTCAAAATGTGCCACGTGTCCGAAATTGTTGTGTCATTAGAAGCGTGTACGAACTGGAGAGCCATCCGAAGTGGTCCACTAAGAATCTGACGCATGTCCTTTATCGCGTGTCCGATCCTCGCATGGAGTGCCACGTCCGAAGTCTCGGACCTAGACTCCGGTCCAATAAGAAGCTGCCACCGAGCCCTCGCATGTGCAACCCACGTGCGAGCGACCTGCCCCCTTCAGATTTGCTGACGCGTGGAGGCTTCTCAGCCCTTGGATCAGCAGTCTCGGCCTATAAATAGAAGGCTGCGAGCCTTCTCGGATAATTTTAAGAAATTGTCCATTTTCACCCCTTTTTTCATATTTCTTTCATTTTAATATCCCCCAAAGCCCCGATATCAATTATAACACCCGGAATACGCCATGAAGTGCCCGAGAAGCCGGAGAAATTTATCTTTTCGGTTTCGAAGCCCGACCCTTGCAGATCCCGGTTTCTCAATAAACTCCTGGTTTTATTAGAAACGATCGTTTTAAGCAACGAAGTGCTGCCCGATTATCATCAAATCATGTGAGTGTGTAGTCACTTTCATCTTACACCTAGATATGAAGTATTTTCTATAAAATACGTGCTATGTGTAATTATATTAAGTGTTTATTTGAGGTGACTGTTGAACAGATGCTGTATACAAGTTTTAAACTGTATATGTATTTTATCTACAAATATGTTGGGTAGAACATGGGTAGACGAAATAGTCGATGTGTGTTAAAATGGTGAGAGGCCTCAATGTTGTTGTTGTTGTTGTTGTTGTTGTTGTTGTAGTCGTCTAGCGGAGTATAGATGACGACCACAGACCTTTCTAGACTGTCCAGTGGCACACTAGCAGGTTCACAACTTGTAGGTGTTGATGAACTAAATGTTCATTGGCTTACTCCATCCCCCTCATGGTTGCCTTTAGGACATGTATGGCTGAGGATACCCCTTAGCAGTAGTGTCCATCCCGATGATATTCCTTAGGCTAGGTCCCTTGTGATAGGTGTTTAGGGACGTAAAGTGAGGACAACGGGAATGGGTAATCAGGGTTATTGTTGATTGGTGAACTTAATAAGTTTATTATTATTGTGGGTTAAAAACCCTATATGCTCACCAGGCTCCCAAGCCTGACTGTCACACCCCCAAACCAAGGATGGCGGAAACATCCGGGGGTGGAAGACTTCATGTATAGTATCATAACAACAATTGTAATAGTAATTGAAGCAAACACAACCAACATATATATAATTGAAAAAGTGACATCATTGTATGAATTACATGTTTACGAATCAATTACAATATGTTGACAAAATATGAAATAGTAGACGCCTTAGCGCCCCATCCTCAAAAGCACTTGGTTACCTGTTTAATGATTTCCTGAGAATACAAGTTGTTTGAAAAAGTGTCAACACAAAGGTTGTTGAGTTCATAAGTTTTTGTTTGGTATTATTAAAAGCCTTTCGTTTGTAAAAGTAGTATTTGTGTTAGAAAATCCAATATTTTCCTTAATGTGTAAATGTAGTCTTAAAACCCAAAGACCGAAATGTACAAGTAATTTGTCATATTTATAGTAAAACAATACAAGTTTAAATCGACATAAACTCGTTAAATTTTAATGAAGTTCCCGTAAATTCCAATGTTTATTAATACTTTATGTGAGTTTATTATAACCATACTATGACCAAGGTTGCCTAAAACGACGTTCTTCAGGCGTCGGAAATGTTATGACATTTGTCACCCCAGACCTATCGGTCTAACTGTTGCATGCAGTTTAGGTGTGGGTTTGTCAAACCCAATATAGATCTATACACAACTATCACGCTCTCCCTCAAGGAGACTCTGGTTACAATACAGGACTTAATGGTAGTTTGAAGTAAATGTCTCACAAAGTCATTAACGAATTTACGTGTAGTGTAATGAAAACTTGGTACCGTATGGCCGTACCTTGCTTAATGAAAATATCCTTTGTATAAATGTACCCTTTTTAAATGTATGTGTTATGTAATGTATCATAAACTATACCTATTATAGTTTATCAACCAAGGGTAGTACGTAGTAATGTATGCAAACTATATTCAAAATAGTTTATTAAATGTTTGAATGTATCGGTTGTACTTTGATTATAATCACTTGTTATTCTTTATATTTTATATGTCCAAATCCATTTGTAAACAGATGCGTGTCTAAATATTAAGATGAAATGTAATATATTGCAATAACATATAATCACATAAAGATATACACCTTGCTCAACATATTACAAGGTGAAATGAAATTGACAGCAACTTTTCGTTGAATACAGTTTCTGTTACTGTTCTTAGAAAATTTATAGAAAAATCATCAAAGCTCTAAATCCAAATCCGCAAATTCTGAGAGTTTGTAATATGAGTCTAGTTTGTTCATAAATTTTATCATGATTTTTAGTGATCTCTAACAGAGGTGAAAATGTTCATAATCACAGACTAGTCCGGGTTTGCCTCTGAAATGACAGACAGTTTTGTAAAAATCACCATAAATTGTAGAAAAATCATATGGAGATGTGCAAGTAGCCATTTTAAAGCTAAGAGTTTGAACTACTTGCACCTGGAACAGTTTGGAAAACTAAAATATTTAAGTTGACCAAAACAGTCCGTGATCGAAGTTCATCTTTTCTGATGTAATCTGATAGAAAACGTTTAATTGTGTTCTTGATGATTTTACTTGTATTCCCCCCTTAAAACTTAAGAAAAACATGTAAATGTAGGGGTATGAACTCACCTTATGTGATTTCAGTAGATGAAAGTGAGATAGAGGAAGTGTTCAACCCAAGAACACTAAGAAGATGTCTTGATGATTCGAGAATCTAACACCGAATAAGATGGAATTTGTGTAAGATATCAATGATTTGAGTAGAATGGAGTTTAATAATTATGTGAATGATGAAGATACTTACTAATTGAAGGAAGAAATCCCTGGAGAAAGCCTTGAAGTTCTTGAAGTTGAGAGAAAAGATGAGAGAATTTTGGAGAGTGTCCTTTGGTTGCTAAGTGTAGAATGAAAGAACTTTATGGAGAATGAGGAGAGAGGATCAATCCTCCAGCTCTTAGAACGTGGGAAGAGCTGGAGATTGGGTGTAAAGGTCCACTAAGGTGACAAAGAGTAGTGGGAAAGAGTGGATGATCATAGAGTGAGGTGGTGGTGGCTTGCTTTTGTCATAAAATAAGGAAAAGCAAATATTCCCTCAATAATTAGTCCAACCACCAATTCTTTTAATACATTTTTATAAAAACCCTGGAGATTTATATATTTTGGGGCCTTAGTTTATAAAATAAAGTTTTGGGTGAAAATCCCACGTTAAAATAATGAAAAACGGAGTTAAAACGAAGTCGTAGTCGAAAAACCGGTAAAAAGGGGTCGTCTTTGGGAGAGATTTGGGAGAGATTTCAAATAGAAAGAGATAGAGTGAAAACGATTTAGAGAGGTTTCGTTTGTGATTAATTTGAGTGTCCGGCTTCACAACGCAAGGTTCGTAAACCTCGTTAAACCGTGTTTTAGTGTCGTACACAATCCCGATGATTGCGCAATAGTGTTTTATCGCTTTGGTTCGTTGTTTAGCACTGTTAAGGCTAAGGAAAATCAAACACATGAACTTTCCAAATGATGATTTCTCATTAAAATAGCGAATTGTATAGTGATTACATAACGTAAACCCTAACATACAAGGGTTATTGGAGTTGACCGGTTTGACTTGTTGACTTTGTTTGACTTTGACTTGACCGAAATTTGACGGTTGTCACACTGACCCACTCAGCCCCGAGCATAGTCGGAGGACGATGAAAGATTTTTGGATTATAGGCCAGTAGTTGTAAATAACTGTTGAAAGGCTTATAATGTCTTGTTTATGCTTTTGATCTGTATCGGAACATGACATCCCGAGGTTTTGATATGAAATGAAACTATACATTTCTTAAAGAAAGGTTTTGATAAACTTTTATCAAGTTTTGTTTTGGGGACCAATTCCGCAACATCTTTTAAAAGGATTTCTCTGATTTTATTTAAAAAGCATAAATTAAATCGGTCTTTTCTGGCCGAGAAATTAGGGGATGTCACAGTTGGTATCAGAGCATTAGTTTAAGCGAACTAAGAAATTGTAGGATTTCTAGACTTAAACTTAGAATGCTAAGTGATGATTGTGAGATGAGTGTCTACCATATTTTAGATAAGAGCACTAGTTTTTTTTAGGAAAGATGCCTAAAATGCTTTTATGTGTTAAATGCTATATGTTTGCCATATATGCCATTATTTGTTCGGATCTATGGTCTGTTGCCGACCGGATCTGGAAACCTTATGTGTGTAGGATTCTAAGCGTATGATTATGAGATTAGAACTAACATGTAAACGTTTCGGAGTGATAAGGGAATTGAAATATCTATCAAGGATAAAGACCTAAATTCGCCTTATTCGGTATATAGATTATAATGGCAAGAACTAGAAGTGGAGCGGAAAATGTAAACAAAAACCAACAACATCAACCTCAAGTGGTGGAACAGGTGCCTATAGTAGGAGCTGCACCCGAACCCATCACCATGGCTAGAGTACGAGCTGTGATTCAGACCATGATGGCTGAACAGAGGGAGGAATTGAGGCAAATGTTGCTGAACAACAGGGATGAACCTTCAGTTCCTGTTGAACAATGTGAATTGAATGACGATCGATCTGAAGAAGGAAACAACAGTAGATCTGTTGGTCAAACTGATACGCTTGTGGTTGGGAGAAATAACCACGAAGATAGAGTGGAGAGAAATGGGTGCAAGTATAAGGACTTTATGACTTGCAAGCCATCGACCTTCACTGGAAAAGAAGATCTTGTCGGAGTAATGGATTGGATCTCGAAAATGGAATTGGCTTTCATGACTTGTGGTTGCCAAGGCAAGTTACAAACCACATTTGCAGTACGTCAGTTCAGGGGTAGTGCTGCTCGTTGATGGAACACTCTGGGGAAAACCCTAAGCCCTAATGAGCCACTGCAACTGACTTGGACAGAGTTCTTGGTGCACTTCAAGCGCAAGTACTGCTCGGCCCAAAACGTGCTTGAGTTAGAAAACCAATTTATGA
Organism: Lactuca virosa; assembly: GCF_052849685.1. Taxonomy (NCBI): domain Eukaryota; kingdom Viridiplantae; phylum Streptophyta; class Magnoliopsida; order Asterales; family Asteraceae; genus Lactuca; species Lactuca virosa. The sequence continues at coordinate 433,044,001 of NC_136428.1, read as the reverse complement.
CGTTGAAGAAGGGGAGTATGACCGTTGACGAATATACGAATAACTTCACAGACAAAATGGAGTTTTCCTTGCGTATTGTCCCAGATGAGCTGGCAAAAATTGACAGATACGCAAAGGGACTTCCATGGGAGTATGCGGTGCCAGTACGTCATGCACTTACTTTGTTGGCAGCTATCTGGGTTGCCAAGTCTATTGAAGATATGATTAAGGGGAGAGCCGCCAGCAAGGTGGAAGTTGGCGAAAAGAGAAAGTTTGAAGGAACTTCAGGTTCCAATAAGAAGAACAAGTTCTCGAAGACTGGTTTGAGAAAATTCGGAGGAGGATCCGAAGCCAAGTGGTGTGACAGGTGCAAGAAGAAACATGTTGGGAAATGCATCATGGAACTCACTTGTTACAAATGTGGAAAGTCAGGGCATTATGCCAATGAATGCACCTTCACTAATAACGTCTGTCATGGGTGCCATGAAGAAGGGCATATTTTGAGGGATTGCCCAAAGAAAAAGGACGCAGCAAAGCCCAATCTTCCACCAAATCCGAAGGCGCGAGCCTTTCAGATGACACTCGAAGCTGCGAAAGAAGAAGCCTGTAACAACGTAATTATTCAAAACAATTTTTCATTTCAAAACATATTGTCAACCACATAAAAATCACAAAATCATAATAAATCTCTGTATCATCACAAAAACATGTCCCAAGATCTCATATAAATAAATCCTCTCTCGTGTGTACGAATCATGCCGACGCCTTCCCGCGATCCTCACTAGTACCTGAAACACATCACACAACAACTGTAAGCATAAAAGCTTAGTGAGTTCCCCAATATACCACATACAACACATACGCCACTCGAGGCTACAATACGACCCTCCGGTCCGAAGTGTCTCATCGGGACCCTCTAGTCCCGTAGCTCGTTGGACCCTCTGGTTCGGTCATAGCTCGTTGGACCCTCCAGTCCGGTCTGTATCATTGGACCCTTCGGTCCGGTCTATATCGTTGGACCCTTCGGTCTGGTCTAAATCGTTGGACCTTCCGGTCCGGTCTGTACAACACATAACATACATATAATACAATGCACATAATCTCATACATACCCATAGCATACAAGACCCTCTAGTCTACACATAAATACCACTCTAGGTAATGTATAGTGAGAAGACTCACCTCGTAAGATGTCTAGAACTCACGTGCTCGATATCCCTGACTCTCGAACAACGAACTAGCCCCGCCTAATCACATAAGGTAATTATTTCAAATCATTAACGGCTCGCAAGGCTAGACTACATTCCTTCCTACAATCTCACAGAAGGGTAAAAGACCATTTTACCCCTCCTTGACCCAAAAGTCCACATGTTGACCAAAACCCTAAAAGTCAAGAAAAGTCAACAGCAAGCAGTACGCGGGGCGTACCAACTCCTGTACGCGGGGCGTACTCTTGCACTCCAGAATCGGGGAAGGTGACCCCCTACGCGGCGCGTACTGGGATTACGCCCAGCGTAAATCCCAGTTTCCTTCTTTCTTCAATTTAGGTCTTAAACAGTTAAGACTTGCGTCCCAATTCCAGATATGACTTCTCTAATACGACTTAATCCATAAAGTCGGTGACTTTAAGCCTTTGCATGGCTGCGGAAGTCACCAACACCCAAACCACTCCATTTCCAACCTTTATGGTTCCATATCTCATGCATGAACGACCTTTGACAATCAAGACTGGATTTTTATCACATAACAACCCTAAATGAGCTATCATGGGACATATCTCGGCTTCCAAGAACTCAACAACTCATAAAGCTATGAACTTGGGGACAAAAACCCTAAAACTTCTCTTTACAAAGCATGAACAGAAAAGATGTAAAGCTTGAAGCTTTTCACCTCAAAATGAAGCTTCTTTCACTGTTAATCTCAGATCCACAAGCTTGAGCTCTAACTCTTCCTCTTCCAAAGCTTTTCACTTCACTCAAATGGCTAAGAACACACCAACAAGCTCTCCAAGGCACTTCCTTGCTATATGAACGAGATATAGGGTTTTGAGGAGATAAGACTCTGAAGAAGGGTGGCCAACAAAGGGTCATAAGGTTCTTTAAATAGGGAGGCTCAAAGGATCAGGGTTTTGCATCTGGGCCGGTTACGCCCAGCGTAAGGGCTAAATAGATGTACATGAATTTCGGGCCATTACAATTCTCCCCCACTAGAACCAGACTTCGCCCTCGAAGTCTCATGCTGCAAACAACTCCGGACACTGCTCCCGCATCTCTGACTCTAGCTCCCAAGTCAGCTCGGACCCTCTCCGATGTAACCACTGGACTTGAACCAGGGCACCTCCTTGTTCCTCAGAACCTTGATCTTCCGATCCACAATCGCGATTGGCCTCTCAGCATAATTCAGGCTCGCATCCACCTGAATATCCTCCAGCGGTACCACTGCTGTCTCGTCGGCAATACACTTCCTCAGCTGAGACACATGGAAGGTATCATGAATCTGGCTCAACTCCGCAGGTAGCTCCAACCGATATGCTACCCTGCCCATCCTCGCAATCACCCTAAACAGACCAATATACCGGGGTCCTAGCTTGCCCCTCTTCCTGAAGCGGATTACTCCCTTCCAAGGAGATACCTTCAGGAGCATAAAATCTCCGACCTGAAACTCGAGCTCGGATCGTCGCCTATCCGTATAACTCTTCTGGCGACTCTGAGCGGTCAACAACCTCTGTCTGACCTGCTGTATCTGCTCTGTCGTCTGAAGCACTATCTCTGTGCTACCCATCACACGCTGCCCGACCTCACCCCAGCAAATGGGAGTCCGACACCTCCTCCCATACAACAGCTCAAAGGGTAGCATACCGATGCTCGAATGATGGCTGTTGTTATAGGAAAACTCAGCCAAAGGCAAATATGTGTCCCAACTCCCTCCAAAGTCCAATACACATGCCCGAAGCATGTCCTCGAGCGTCTGAATCGTCTACTCACTCTGCCTGTCTGTCTGTGGGTGGTATGCGGTACTAAAATGCAGCCTCGTACCCAACTCCTCATGAAACTTCTTCCAGAATCTGGAAGTGAAACGCACATCTCGATCTGAGACGATCGAGATCGGCACTCCATGCCGTGATACCACCTCTGTCACGTACAACTCTCCCAACCTCTCAGCGGAAGAGCTCTCACTGATAGCAAGGAAACGAGCGCTCTTCGTCAACCTGTCCACAATCACCCAAATTGCATCGACGCCCCTTGCATTCCTCGGCAATTTGGTGATAAAATCCATGGTAACCTATTCCCATTTCCATTCGGGAACCTCCAACGGCTGCAACTTACCATGCGGTCTCTGGTGCTCGGCCTTAACCCTGCGACAGGTCAAGCACCTCTCTACGAACCAGGCGACATCCCTCTTCATACAGGGCCACCAATACTCTCTCTTCAGGTACAAATACATCTTAGTGGCCCCGGGATGGATCGAGAACCTCGATCTATGCGCCTCCTCCATCAAGATGGTACGCATTCCGCCCACAAACGGTACCCAAATCCGAACCTAAAAGGTCATAAGTCCTCGGCCATCGGTAACGAACTCTGATACCTGTCCGATAACCCGCTCTCTCTTCCGGTTCTCCGGTCTCACGGCCTCAGCCTGGGCCCCTCGAATGGTGTCCAACACCGGAGTCATCACTGTCAATCTTAAACAAACATCTCGAATAGGGGCACTCTCCGCCATGCGACTCAGGGCATCAGCTACAACATTAGCTTTTCCCGGGTGGTACAGGATCTCACAATCGAAATCCTTCACCACATCCAACCACCTCCTCTGACGCATGTTCAGGTTAGGCTGATCCATCAGATACTTCAAACTCTTGTGGTCTGTGTATATGGTACACCGAACCCCATACAGGTAGTGACGCCAGATCTTGAGGGCGAACACTACTGCCCCCAGCTCCAGATCGTGGGTGGGATACCTCGTCTCGTGAGGCTTCAACTGCCTCGATGCTTATGCTATCACATGCCCTCTCTGCATCAGCACCGCTCCCAGCCCCGATATCGATGCGTCACAATACACCACAAAGTCCTCCATCCCCTCCGGAAGGGCTAATACCAGGGCTTCGCACAGTCTCTGGCGAAGTGTCTCGAAGGAGGCCTGCTGCTCTGGGCCCCATGAAAAAGCAACACCCTTCCGGGTCAACCTGGTGAGTGGCACGACGATCTTGGAGAAATCCCTGATAAATCTCCGATAATAGCCAGCCAACCCTAAGAAACTCCTGATCTCGGTGGGGGATCTCGGCACCTCCCAACTCATCACCGCCTCAATCTTGGCCGGATTGACCAATATCCCATTCTGGTTAACGAGGTGCCCTAGGAACTGGACCTCTCGTAACCAGAAATCACACTTGGAGAATTTGGCATAAAGCCTCTCCGATCTTAAAACCCCAAGTAACTCTCTCAAATGCTCCTCATGCTGCTCTCTGGATCTCGAATACACCAATATGTCATCGATGAACATGATCACCAAACGATCCAACATCGGTCTGCATACTCTGTTCATGAGATCCATGAATGCCGCCGGTGCATTGGTGAGCCCGAAAGGCATCACCACGAACTCGTAATGCCCGTAACGAGTCCTGAACGCTGTCTTCTGGATATCCTTATCGCGTACTCTCATCTGATGATATCCAGATCTCAAGTCGATCTTGGAAAACCAAGACGCTCCCTGCAACTGATCGAATAAATCATCGATCCTCAGTAAGGGGTAACGGTTCTTGACCGTCAGTTTGTTCAGCTCCCGGTAATCAATGCACATCCGGTGTGAACCATCATTTTTCTTGACAAAAAGGATCGGCGCTCCCCACGGCGAGCTACTCGGCCGTATAAACCCCTTCCCCAGCAGCTCCTGAAGCTGCGAGGATAACTCCTGCATCTCTGGTGGCGCAAGGCGATAGGCTGCCTTGGCGATAGGCGCTTCCCCCGGAACCAAATCGATACGGAACTCTACCTGCCTCTTGGGAGGCACACCTGGCAACTCCTCAGGGAAAACATCTGGGAACTCACGCACTATCGGGACCTCATCGACCGACCTCGGTCTCTCTGCATCTATTCTCGTATCCACCACATAAGCCACAAACCCACTACAGCCCTGCTGTAGACTCTGCTTCGCTCTAGCGGCCGAACAAAATGCTGAGCCAGAACGCCTACCCTCGCCGTACACCGTAAGTACTCCCCCACTGGGGTCTCGTATCGTCACCAACTGTTGCTCGCAGTCTATCACAGCCCCAAATCGGCTCAACCAATCCATACCCACTATGACACATACGTCCCCCATAGCAATCAGGACCAGATCTATCGGGAACTCGACACCGAAGATCTCGAGTACACATCCTCGAATCATATCAGTAGCATACACTGCTCACTCGTCGGCTATAGAAACTCGTAGAGGTCGACTCAACGCCTCTCGCTAAACACTGATGTGTCGACTAAACGTTATCGACACAAATGACCGACTCGTACCCGAGTCAAACATCACCAAAGCAGGTACAGAACACACAAGAAATGTACCTATGCATATCTCAAAATAAGCATAATATCACAAACTCAAAATAAACAGAGGAAAGGATACATACCAGCTACCACATCGGGCGCTGCGCGGACCTCCTCCGCTGTCAGCTGGAAGGCTCTCCAGTGAGCCTTCGGCGCCTCGGCCTTCACCGGCCGACTCTCTGTAGCTCGAACAGCAGGCACAGATCCCTGCGCTGATCCCTGCAGTAGCTGAGGGCACTCGGCCTTCCGATGGCCGGTCTGGTTGCAATGAAAGCAAACTGAGAATCCCTTGGGGCAGTCCCTCGCATAATGCCCCTCCTTCCCACACTTATAACACACCCCAGCTCTGCATGTCCCCTCGTGGCTCTTGCCGCACTTTCCACAAGTGCGACCCTTCGGACCCCCAGATCTCGAATCAGCGGGCTTTGCCCGCTTGGCTGCCGGCTGAGACTATGCCAGTCGCCGATCCACCCTCTGAGACTCGGCCTCCTCCTTGGCCTGAGTCTCCAGCTCAATCTCCCTCTTCCGGGCATTTACCTGGAGCTCACCAAATGTCCGGTAAGTCGAGTTCGACACGAACTCCCGTATATCCCTCCTCAAAACGCCCAAGTACCGGCTCATACGTGCCTGCTCAGTAGACACCTGCTCAGGGCAGAACATCACCCTCTCATGAAACTTCCGGGTAACCACCGTAACCGAATCAGTACCCTGCTTGAGGGTCAAGAACTCCTGAGCCAATCGCTCCCTCTCCACCGGAGGAACATACTCATCTCGAAACATCGTGGTGAACCTCTCCCAGGTTACCGTGGTCAGCTCTGCCGTAGTGAAGTCTGCTGTCACAAACTTCCACCAGTCCTTCGCTCCCAAGCGAAGCTGGTTCAGCGCAAACCGAACCCTCAGATGCTCTGGACACGAGCAGGTATAGAAACAACCCTCAATATCGGTAATCCATCTCATAGCAGCAATTGGATCCTGCGTCCCATCAAACTCTGGTGGCTTCGTGTTGCTGAACTCTCTGTACAGCAACGAGTCACCCCCCTGCGGCCTGGCAGCAGCGACGGCTACGGTGGCCGCAGCAACAGCTGCATCAGTAAGAGCGGCGTACCGCTCATCAAAAGCCTCCATCATCGTGGTCTTGATAGACCCGAACATCTCTGGAATCTCAGCGCGGATGGCAGCAGCCACCTCATCATGAATCATCTGGCGGAGCTCCTCATTGCTCACAACCCCCTCGCTAGTCCCTGCCCGGTGGCGCGTTCCAACCATTATGTCTCTCTGAAATACAACACAAGATATCAGAGACTCGCTCGAGTATACTCGCACTCGATAACTCAACCCTACTTGCTCCTTAGTACCCAATGGATTCTTACTTAGGGTGCGCACTGCTCCGGTGTCTTCAGTAGTACGGGCCCTATACTACCGTCCACACCGCATCAGCATTCACTCTAAGTCCTCCTCCTTGGATCCCAGATCACAAGTACACAATACCTCACTAAACTCAGGCTACTCTCTAGTAGACCACTCATAAGTTCCTCGCTGCTACCTACTTACTCTCGAAGCATCTCATAGTAGCAGTAACTCCTAGGCTAAGGCATCACAGATCAGGCCACTCTAGTCCTAATAGGAATACCTAGCCTACTCTGGCATGCATATCATAACATATCTCATAACACATAATGTAAGGGTATTTTGGGAAATCACCGTTCGGGCGCTGGCTGATCGTACACACTGCTCTGCTCTGCTCTTTCAAAAACTTTTTTACTCTTGTGAAAAATTTGCAACTTTTATTTTGAAAATCTCTCAAATCCTCAGTTTGAGTTCAGATACGCCCGAAGCTGCACCCGAATCCATCAAACCAAGGCTCTGATACCAACTTGTAAGAACGTAATTATTCAAAACATTTTTTCATTTCAAAACATAATGTCAACCACATGAAAATCACAAAATCATAATAAATCTCTGTATCATCACAAAAACATGTCCCAAGATCTCATATAAATAAATCCTCTCTCGTGTGTACGAATCATGACGGCGCCTTCCCGCGATCCTCACTAGTACCTGAAACACATCACACAACAACTGTAAGCATAAAAGCTTAGTGAGTTCCCCAATATACCACATACAACACATACGCCACTCGAGGTTACAATACGACCCTCCGGTCCGATGTGTCTCAGCGGGACCCTCCAGTCCCGTAGCTCGTTGGACCCTCTGGTCCGGTCATAGCTCGTTGGACCCTCCGGTCTGGTCTGTATCATTGGACCCTTCGGTCCGGTCTATATCGTTGGACCCTTCGGCCCGGTCTAAATCGTTGGACCCTCCGGTCCGGTCTGTACAACACATAACATACATATAATACAATGCACATAATTGTTGGGTTATGAGCAATCTAACACTCCTAAGTGTACATGCAACCCTAAATACCTTGGATCTATGTTTTCTCTATTATACATGCAAATATGAATATTCCAAGGTATTCATCCTAACTAGCATAAGAACATGGATTCATATGAATATAACAAGTTAGAATTACATACCTTTTGGTGTAGATTATCTTCATGAAGCTTGAGGGCCTAGTACCCCAAGTGTGACACCTCAAATGGTTCACACAACACTAAATACACTTGGAATAACTTGAGAGAAATGGAACACTCCTTGAAATCGTCTAGCCCTCATATTCACACATCTTCTCGTGCACGATTTCTTGAGCCATGGGATTCTTTTATATGGTGGCTATTAGGGTTACACTATGTAACTCCTAACTTTACCCATTCCTTATGCTCCATGGATTTTAACCTCCATGGAGTATCCATGGGTCACCCCATGGACTTAGTCCAACATAAGGAATCTTGGATCACAAGCCCACATATATAAGAATGAATGATTTACACAATCTACCCATATATTTAATTAGTCTTCTTTTGATCACTTAATTAATCCTAGATTAATTCTTGATCAATACTAATTAAATAATCTTATTAATATATTAGAACTTATAATATATTCACAGACCTTAAGTGTTATTTCTCTCATTATAGTCTATCCAAATGCATGATGCCATGCAACCCAAATGGACCATGCCGGGTCGGGTCAAGTCTTACCAACTATAGTTATGGACTTAGACATTAATCCAACAGTCTCCCACTTGGATAAGTCTAAAACTATTATTGTGAATGACTTCAAGAACCGACTGGCAATCGTAGCTCTCAAAAGCTTCTGTCAAACTCTGACCTTGCCGATGATCTCTGACCTTTGTCAATGACTTGTCCATTAGATAAGGGATCATATATTCCTCCGTTCTAGATATCATATGGACTGAGACATGGATTATAAATCATTCTCTCTGTCCATTTGTTGTTTCCCGATTTCCGATTTATGACGACTGACTAATTGAATAAATCAAATCAGTCCAGGCCCGGCCGAGCACTTACATTTGTCATCACGAAATCATCGAGGGGCCCACAGATATCGCTTTTATCCCAAAGGTAAAAGGAATGGATAAACTTCGACTCATATGGCTTGTTCTACTACTTGTTGAATCATACACAAAAGCACGTTTTATAACATCGAGTTACCAATGCGTTTTCGTGCAATCAATGTACAACCAACTTATAGTAACAACTTATATATCTAGGTTTGAAGAATATAAGATATTATCGTCTCATGATCACTCGTGATATAATCCATGAAGTGATTCAAATGAGCGTGGGTTGAATCCAATACTCAGAACTTATGAGCACTCATGAATGTTGTAGCACCTCTTGGCTATGTCCCATACCTTGGACATCTACAAACCCAATTCATGACAATCTTGATTTATATCTACTTCCAAAATATGACCGATTGTGGATGGTTTGAATAACTTAGTCATTCAGAACAATGACCTAGTTATTCTGGAAGTCAAAACATGCAAAGTGAAACACAATAATAATTGAATCCAATATAGTCTCAGAACTTATGAATATAAACAAAACACCTTTTATTTATCACCATATGATTACACATTATTCATTGCATACTGTTTCATCTATCAACTTTATTCTTGAATTTAAAACACTAGTTGTCCCATGCTCCAAGCATGTACACTATGTTTTCTGAACACTAGTCATGCCACACACCAAGTATGCATACTATATTTGTCTATGATCTTTACTTTGTGAAATAGATCAATTTGAACATAACTCCAATGATTCTCATTTCACAGTCCCAATTCCTTACTGCAAATGCAAGAATTCCAAATTCATGTCATTTACTGAAATCTGTTAGATTCTAAACTTATATGCATTGATCCTCTTGTAATGATTATGCACAAAGTCACAAAGACTTGACAACAAACATTACAGAGCATTCCAAAGGAGATCAACTCCTTGGAAACATCCTTCTTGCATTAAGTTTCCTAATCTTACACAAACTTATTGAACAATTTCTAACTTTGAAACATTTCCATATTCCCCTTTTGACTATCACTTCTGAACAAGAGTTGCCTTTTTTCCAGAATATGTCAATATGGTCCTTCCAAAATTAACACTATACTTCCAACTGTCCTTGAGCAACCAATCTTTGATAAACCTTGGATTGTCCTCGACAATTGCTTAATCCTTTTAGTCATATCCAATACTAGACCTTTTCCCTTCTTAACGCCCCAGGCACCTGGAGAATTTTAGAAAGGATGAATATAGCACATGTGATCGATCCTATATCCGAAGCATATGGGACACGATTCACGATGTCTCACATAAAGACTAAACCAGTCTTTTGTAATAATATCTCCATTTCAATTTGCCAAGTTTTCATAAAATCAGATTATGAAAAGGGATGCCGTAATCATAATCGAATTTTAGAATGCAAATAATAGACCCATATATAGAATTTCCTTATGTTGAGCCATTCCAACATGAAATTTATATATATATCCTTGACTAAATATGATTAAAACCTCAATCTAGCTTTTAGAACTGAAGTGAAGTATATTTTCCTCTCTCTTAATTATAGCAAAACAACTTTTTCCCAATTGAAACTTTGTTTTCTATAATTAACATTGCTAACTTGCAACCTTTATCATAATTATCATGCTCCCACTAACATGATGATTATTAGCATAACACTTATGCTCCCACTAGCTTTGACATGTACTCAGAAATCAGCTAAACTTCTAGAAAAACAATACTTTATTGACTTTCTTACCAAAGTTCAGATTTCTGATACTAGATTGCTTTGATAAAACTTTATCAATATCATACACCTTATCTTAGATGTGTCTAAACAATTTTAAGAACTATGAAAAAGAATGCCGTAATCATAGTCTCGATTGTTTAGACCTTTGCCACTGCTTCAAATCTACTTGGTGGAAGTGTTTCCTCACCATCATTTTTCATGAATCGGAGAGAAACCTTATGACCCTTAGATTTAATGGTGTATGTATTCTTATCCATGTGAATTTGTCAAACCATACTCACAAGACTAGGTTAGTGACAAATCCTAACTCATATAGATTGAGCTTGTGCAATCTTAAATTCTTGCCACCTTGCAGCCCAAGGGCCTGCAATTGCTTCCAAGTTGCTGTACAACCAAATGAGAACTCTAAGAACTCATATGCAAAGCCAACTTTAATTGAAATGGGCACAGAATGTGTCAACACGATAGGTTATAAACCTTAAGTCGTGTGCTAGTGAAGAACTTCAGGTTTTATTCTTGATTAGACTTTCAAGATCTTTAAGACTCCCACTGTCTTCTTGACATATAAGACTCTCTTGTCAAATATTCAAGAGATAGTGCGGATTCTTTATCAAGACAAACACTTCACACAATTGGCCTAAGTTGGTCTTTGTTTAATCCAAAACATCACAACTTACCAACTTCAAATGTACAAGAGTAGGACACTTTTACTCTTACATTTGACAAGTGCTTTAAACCTTTCTTTAATATATATCACTCAAGTTACAGTTTTAGAGCATAACTCTAAGAATTGTTTTTGGAACGAAGTATGAATCATCTTCTTGATTTAACCGCTTCAACAATTCATAACTCCTCTTCTTAGCCATCAGAATGCACTTAGAGGATGAATTGTGATAAGGTCTCTTAATCATTAAGATGATTACATAACATGATACTAAAGTACTCTCCCATCTTTTCAGATTTGAGAAACTTTTATCTTTCTGCCTAAGTTGATTCTTCTTATTCGTTCTGCCATACACTAAAATGTTTTCAATGCTACAGAATTATACTTAAACTTATAAGTATAACCATATTTACTAAACTTTAGTAAATCATGACGAATAGTCTTATCGATCTTTTGTGGTGGACTTGATCAGTGCACCAGAATGTGTACTTGATTCCTTAGTCCTTTACTTGACTCACACATCCATGAGAATCAGTAGTTAGTCTTAATTTTTCCAATGCTTAAAAGTTCTCATTCATCATACTATACAACTTGCATGATTTCCAAGTTTCTATCCAACTGAAACCTTGGGTGATGAGAATCTTTCCTTATTTGGTAAATTAGACATTACCACAAATGAAAGAAACAAATCCATTTTTTCAATATTGCTAGCAATGGAATCTTACAAACAACAATTTTTCACAAATGGCATTGTAAGGATACTTAAAATAAATAAAATCAAAAATTTCCTTTTATTTTAAAACTTTGCGGAAAACTTATCCTTACAATCCATATGAAAACATTGGTGTTATCTATTCCTAAGCAATGTGTCATAACTCCTAAGTAACAGCTTCAAAATTCTGATGCGATCGAAATCCATCTTCGCGATCAGAAGGAGCATATACTTCCTTTAAGCTTTCTCTCTTTTCTTTGATTCTTACAACATCACCATGTGACCCAGTCACATTATGTAATAGAATCTCCAAATAGGAGCTTAACAGAGTTAGACAATGGACTTTACCTGAAGTAGAGTCAAACTTATTGACTTTAACATCCTTAGGTAAATTTGGCAGCTTCGCAACCAATGCCCCTTCCTTTGGCAATAGATACCTATGGACCCTTGATAATAGGACTATCTCAGACTTAGTCTCTCTCTTTACCATTTGTTCAACCGAGTTGACTATGGTTGATCCCTTTCCATTGGGAAGAGAGAGCTTTACTGGATATCCAATGTCATCATTGTCAATGTCCATAAAGTTTTAGGAAGTTGATCTTAGCAAATAGATAAGATCATTAAGGGTCTTGTCATAGTCTGTTTCATAGGAGTCCTAAAGGAACTCACTATGTGACTTAGAAAGTAGTTGAGCCACCAACTTTCTCAAGACTTTGACACCCAACTCTCCCGGCTTGTCAATATGTGACTACATCTCCAAGATGTGATCACACATAGACCTTGCTTGCCAATAGGGATTGAGTGACCTTGAACTTGTGGGTTAGGGAGAATAATTGGAGGATTTGAAAGAAGTATGATTTCCATGGGACATCATCTTCATTTAGGAAAGCTTGTTTCAAGAGATTTGGGAAGATCATAAATATCTAAACCAGACATCTTTTGGGAGAAATTCAAGATAGTTGATTTAAAGTCCTTAATATAACACCCAATATGAAATATTAAGGCTAGGACCCAACACAATACTTTTATAACTTGGAAAAGGGATGCCGTAATCCAAGCTATAAAATATTTGAAGGTAGGTGAATGACGATTCACCAATTTCCACCAGGATAAACGAAATGTATTATTAGGTTTTAATTGGTTTTGAAACTCCTAGATTCTTTTGAGATTCATTGAACTTTTCCAATGGCATGTTTCAATCTCGAGTGTGCCCTTCAGGTTTTGTGACTGGGATGCCGAGGATCACAAAACAAGGTGTGAAGTAACCATGCAAATTACTTGGTACTCTTAAATGTTTATCACCAACCGATGTGCCGGTAAACGACACACGCTCCACCAGCCTATGATAAACTTTAAGAAACCCTTTGCCTACCTTGTTAAGTCCAAGTTAGTGTGCCGGTTAACCACACGAGCTCCACTAACGGTTTAAGCAAAGTGAAAAGTGTAATTTCCTGGATTAGCACCTTATTCACATTTTCCTAAGTAACTAAGATTGGGAATTAATAAAAGGTTTAGTTACTTAGTATTTTTCATTAATACTTTTAATGAAGGGAGAATTATAGTCCTTGTCCTACCCGTTCGACTAACGACCCTCCACCAGTCAAGGAAGCGGTGGGTGAGAGTGGACACCCATTAAGCTGCCATTTTATAGGCAACAAACTTATACCCCCCTTATAGACCGGCTTCGTGAATGAGGCCTACTAATGTTAAGACTGACTTTACTCTTATACATATATATAAATATTATTAACTTATAATATTATAAAGTATAAGTGTTGAACTTTAACTTTTAAAATTCTAAGGGCTTAACTTGGAATAAAAGTATTCATAAGTGAAAACTTTACATATTCCAAAACTTGAGGGCAAGTTTTGAAAATATTCAAAACTAATTAATTCCACAACTTATATGTTTAAAGTAGTTTTAATTAAAAAACTCTTCAAGTTCCATAACTTGAGGACACGTTATGGAAGACTTTAACCTAATAAAAGAATGTAACTTTTCTTTATTTTGTCACTTATGGAATTAATTAAGGTTACATATTTTATTACTTAATGAAGTGACTCTTGAACCTCCATAACTTGAGGACAAGTTATGGAGTCATAAAACCATTTAATGAGGACAAGACTCTTCATTTTGTAACCTTTGCCAATTTTTATGAGTTTTATGAAACTTAAATGTGACTTTTCATATAACTTGAGGACAAGTTACAAAAACACATTTTAGAATCAACTCTTAGATTAAAATGGATTGAAAACACATAATCAATTAACTTTTCTATTAATCTAAGCAACTCATATGAACATAGATAATTCACATCAAACTTTTTCAAGTAATTAGCATAACTTTTAAACTAATACAAAACATGAATCTATTGACAATTATCTTTGAAATTGGATTAGCATGAACATTACCACATCAAAAACAAGTTTATAAATTCAAAAACAACTTAGGGTAATGTTCCTAGTCCATTTCTAGCCAAAAAACTCGAAGATATGCTGTCAGGGGGTCCAACTCGTCGAGTGCACGAACCAACTCGGTGAGTTGGATGCTTTTTGCCATGGACTCGTCGAGTCCCTTTATGCACTCGGCGAGTCTGCTGTGCAGACAGCAAAAAACTTCGTTTTTTTCAGCAATTTTACAAGTATAACAAGAAAACAAGCCTAGGCTCTGATACCACTGTTGGGTTTTGAGCATTCTAACACTCCTAAGTGTACATGTAACCCTAAATACCTTGGATCTATGTTTTCTCTATTATACATGCAAATATGAACATCCAAGGTATTATTCTAATCTAGCATACAAAACAATGAATATAACAAGATAGAATACATACCTATTTGATGTAGATGTCTTCATGAAGCTTGAGTGCCTAGTGCCCCAAGTGTGACACCTCAAATGGTTCACACAACACCAAATACACTTGGAATAACTTGAGAGAAACTTTAAACACTTCTTGAAATCGTGTAGCCCTCATACACACACACCCTAGTCCACGATTTCTTGAGCCATGGGATTCTTTTATATGGTGGCTATTAGGGTTACACTATGTAACTCCTAACTTTACCCATTCCTTATGCTCCATGGATTTTAACCTCCATGGAGTATCCATGGGTCACCCCATGGACTTAGTCCAACATAAGGAATCTTGGATCACAAGCCCACATATATAAGAATGAATGATTTACACAATCAACCCATATATTTAATTAGTCTTCTTTTGATCACTTAATTAATCCTAGATTAATTCTTGATCAATACTAATTAAATAATATTATTAATATATTAGAACTTATAATATATTAACAAACCTTAAGTGTTATTTCTCTCATTATAGTCTATCCAAATGCATGATGCCATGCAACCCAAATGGACCATGCCGGGTCGGGTCAAGTCTTACCAATTATAGTTATGGACTTAGACATTAATCCAACAGGAGCATGTCCTCGAGCGTCTAAATCGTCCGCTCACTCTGTCCGTCCGTCTGGGGGTGGTAGGCGGTACTGAAATGCAACCTCGTACCCAACTCCTCGTGGAACTTCTTCCAGAACCTGGAAGTGAAACGTACATCTCGATCTGACACAATCGAGATCGGTACTCCATGAAGCGATACCACCTCCCTCACATACAACTCTGGCAACCTCTCAGCAGAAGAGCTCTCACTGATAGCAAGAAAATGCGTGCTCTTTGTCAACCGGTCGACGATCACCCAAATTGCATCGACACCCCTCGCGGTCCTTGGCATTTTGGTGATGAAATCCATGGAAATTTGTTCCCACTTCCACTAGGGAACCTCAAGCGGCTGCAACTTGCCATGCGGGCGCTGGTGCTCGGCCTTAACCTTGCGACATGTCAAGCACCTCTCGACAAACCACACGACATCCCTCTTCATACAGGGCCACCAATACTCTCTTTTCAGGTCCAAATACATCTTAGTGGCCCCGGCATGGATCGAGAACCTCGATCTGTGCGCCTCCTCCAGCAGAATGGTACGTGCCCCGCCTGCATACGTCACCAAATCCGACCTTGAAAGGTCATTAGCCCTCGGCTATCGGTAACGAACTCAGGTACCTGTCCAATCACCCGCTCCCTCTTGCGGTTCTCCGGTCTCACGGCCTCTTCCTGGGCCTCCCGGATGGTGTCCAATACCGGAGTCATCACTGTCAATCTCATACAAGTGCCTCGAATCGGGGCACTCTCCGCCCTAAGACTCAGAGCATCAGCTACACCATTAGCTTTCCCCGGGTGATACAGGATCTCACAATCGTAATCCTTTACCACATCCAACCATCTCCTCTGGCGCATATTCAGGTTGGGCTGATCCATCAGATACTTCAAACTCTTGTGGTCTGTGTATATGGTACACCGAACCCCATACAAATAGTGACGCCATATCTTGAGGGCGAACACTACTGCCCCCAACTCCAGATCGTGGGTGGGATACCTCGTCTCATGAGGCTTCAGCAGCCTCGATGCATACGCTATCACATGCCCCTTCTACATAAGCACTGCACCCAACCTTGATATCGATGCGTCACAATACACCACAAAATCCTCCATCCCTTCCGGGAGGGCTAACACAGGGGCTTTGCATAATCTCTGGCGAAGTGTCTCAAACAAGGTCTGCTGCTCCGGACCCCATGAAAAAGCAACACCCTTCCGGGTCAACCTGGTGAGAGGCACGACGATCTTGGAGAAATCTCTAATAGTAGCCGGCCAATCCCCGAAAACTCCTGATCTCGGTGGGAGATCTCGGCACCTCCCAACTCATAACCGCCTCAATCTTGGCCGGATCGACCAAAATCCCATCCTGGTTGACGAGATGCCCCAAAAACTGGACCTCCCGTAACCAGAACTCGCACTTGGAGAATTTGGCATAAAGCCTCTCCGTCCTCAATACCCCAAGAATCTCTCTCAGATGCTCCTCGTGTTGCTCTCTAGATTTCGAATACACCAGTATATCGTCGATGAACACGATCACCGAACGATCCAACATCGGTCTACACACCCTGTTCATGAGATCCATGAACGCTGTTGGTGCATTGGTGAGTCCGAAAGGCATCACCATGAACTCGTAATGCCCATAACGAGTCCTGAACGCCGTCTTCTGGATATCCTCATCGCACACTCTCATCTGATGATACCTAGACCTCAGATCAATCTTGGAGAAATGAGACACTCCCTGCAACTGATCGAACAAATCGTCGATCCTCGGTAATGGGTAACGGTTCTTGACCGTCAACTTGTTCAACTCCCGGTAATCAATACACATCCGGTGTGAACCATCCTTTTTCTTGACAAAAAGGATCGGTGCTCCCCATGGCGAGCTACTCGGTCGAATAAACCCCTTCCCCAGCAGCTCCTGAAGCTGCGAGGATAACTCCTGCATCTCTGGCGGCGCAAGGTGATAAGGCACCTTGGCGATAGGCGCTGCCCCAAGAACCAAATCAATGCGGAAGTCTACCTTGCGACAGGCCTTCTAATGGTAAGACTGACTTTTACTCTTATACATATATATAAATATTATTAACTTATAATATTATAAAGTATAAGTGTTGAATTTTAACTTTTAAAATTCCAAGGGCTAACTTGGAATTAAAGTATTCATAAGTGAAAACTTTTCAAATTCCAAAACTTGAGGGCAAGTTTTGAAACTATTCAAAACTAATTAATTCCATAACTTATGTGTTTAAAGTAGTTTTAATTAAGAAAACTCTTCAAGTTCCATAACTTGAGGACAAGTTATGGAAGACTTTAAACTAATAAAAGAATATAACTTTTCTTTATTTTATAACTCATGGAATTAACTAAGGTTACACATTTTATGATTTAATGAAATGACTCTTGAACCTCCATAACTTGAGGACAAGTTATGGAGTCATAAACCACTTAATGAGGACAAGACTCTTCATTTTTGTAACCTTTGCCAACTTTTATGAGTTTTATGAAACTTAAATGTGACTTTTCATATCACTTGAGGACAAGTTACAAAAACACATTTTAGAATCAACTCTTAGATTAGAATGGATTGAAAACAAATAATCAATTAACTTTTCTATTAATCTAAGCAACTCATATGAACAAGATAATTAGAATCAAACTTTTTCATGTAATTAGCATAACACTTAAACAAATACAAAACATGAATCTATTCACAATTATCTTTGAAATTGGATTAGCATGAACTTTACCACATCAAAACAAGTTTATAAGTTCAAAAACAACTTTTGGTAATGTTCCCAGTCCATTTCCAGCCAAAAAACTCGAAGATATGCTGTTAGGGGGTCCAACTCGTCGAGTGCATGAACCAACTCGGCGAGTTGGATGAGTTTTGCCTTGGACTCGTCGAGTCCCTTTATGCACTCGGCGAGTCTGCTGTGTAGACAGCACAAAACTTCGTTTTTTCAGCAATTTTAGCAAGTATAACAAGAAAACAAGCCTAGGCTCTGATACCACTGTTGGGTTATGAGCATTTTAACACTCCTAAGTGTACATGCAACCCTAAATACCTTGGATCTATGTTTTCTCTATTATACATGCAAATATGAATATTCCAAGGTATCATCCTAACTAGCATAAGAACATGGATTCATATGAATATAACAAGTTAGAACTACATACCTTTTGGTGTAGATTATCTTCATGAAGCTTGAGTGCCTAATGCCCCAAGTGTGACACCTAAAATGGTTCACACAACACCAAATACACTTGGAATAACTAGAGAGAAATGGAACACTCCTTGAAATCGTCTAGCCCTCATATTCACACATCTTCTAGTGCACAATTTCTTGAGCCATGGGATTCTTTTATATGGTGGCTATTAGGGTTACACTATGTAACTCCTAACTTTACCCATTCCTTACGCTCCATGGATTTTAACCTCCATGGAGTATCCATGGGTCACCCCATGGACTTAGTCCAACATAAGGAATCTTGGATCACAAGCCCACATATATAAGAATGAATGATTTACACAATCAACCCATATATTTAATTAGTCTTCTTTTGATCACTTAATTAATCCTAGCTTAATTCTTGATCAATACTAATTAAATAATCTTATTAATATATTAGAACTTATAATATATTCACAGACCTTAAGTGTTATTTCTCTCATTATAGTCTATCCAAATGCATGATGCCATGCAACCCTAATGGACCACGCCGGGTCGGGTCACGTCTTACCAATTATAGTTATGGACTTAGACATTAATCCAACAATAATCTCATACATACCCATAGCATACAAGACCCTCTGGTCTACACATAAATACTACTCTAGGTAATGTATACTGAGAAGACTCACCTCGTAAGATGTCTAGAACTCACGTGCTCGATATCCCTGACTCTCGAACAACGAACTAGCCCCGCCTAATCACTCTAGGTAATGTAACCTTGGTACGCCCAGCGTACCCGGATGAACCCGCATACCAATTAAGTGCGCGAGTACGCGCAGCGTACTCCTCAGTACGCCCAGCGTACTCACAAGCCTAGCATTTCCTTTTAAGGGCCAACTCAACAACTTGGAAAAAGAAGAAGGGCTAAATAGATGTACCTGAATTTCAGACTGTTACAAAGCCGATGTTGCTTCAGGTACCTTTCTCGTAAACGAATTGCCTGCCCAAATTTTGTTTGATTCTGGAGCCAATTACTCCTTTATTTCGCACGAATTTGGTAGAAAACTAGCTTTACATGTAGATAGAGTAGTTAATGTTATAATAGTCGAGATTGCTAGTGGCAAGTTTGTACCTGTTAGCCATCGTATGAAAAACATCCTCATTGACTTGGATGGGAATAAGTTCCACGAGGAATTATTGCCTATCGAGTTAAATGGATTCGACATAGTTTTAGGAATGGATTGGCTTAGTGCCAATGATGCTGAAATATTGTGTAGGAAGAAGATAGTAAAAGTAAACCCGCCAGGGAAAGAGTCGTTTATGGTGTATGGATACAAATGCAGAGTAAACTCTGGAATCATTTCCCTAATGAAATCCAGAAAGTGTTTGGCCAAGGGATGTACATCATATCTAGCGTTCGTGATCGATGCTAAGAAGGAAAAGAAGGAGGTGCAGAATATTCCGGTGGTGTGTGATTATCCGGAAGTCTTTCCCGAAGATCTTCCCGGATTGCCCCCTGATCGATAAGTGGAATTTCATATCGACTTGTTACCAGGAACGACGCCGATAGCAAAAGCACCATATCGATTAGCACCAACAGAGATGAAAGAACTTATGACACAACTTCAGGAGTTATTGGACAAAGGTTTCATTCGACCTAGTTCATCACCCTGGGGAGCCCCGGTGTTATTTGTAAAGAAGAAAGACGGGAGCATGAGAATGTGCATCGATTACAGAGAGCTAAATAAAGCAACAATAAAGAACAAGTATCCGTTGCCGAGGATCGATGACCTGTTCGACCAGTTGCAAGGTTCGAGCTATTTCTCGAAGATCGACCTTAGGTCAGGATACCATCAACTAAAGGTGAGAGAGCAGGATATCGAAAATACTGCATTCAGAACAAGATATGGACACTATGAATTTTTGGTTATGTCGTTCAGACTAACAAATGCCCCAGCAACTTTCATGGATTTGATGAACAGGGTTTGTAAACCATACCTTGATAAATCTGTGATAGTATTCATAGACGATATCTTGATTTATTCGAAAAGCAAGCAGGAGCATGAAAAGCATCTGCGGGAAGTGCTAGAAGTTCTGAAAAAGGAGAAGCTGTATGCAAAGTTCTCCAAATGTGAATTTTGGATTCAAGAAGTCCAATTCTTAGGTCATGTGGTTAACCAAGAAGGAATAATGGTTGACCCAGCAAAGATTGAAGCTGTGATGAAGTGGGAACAACCAAAAAGTCCTAAGGAGATTCGAAGCTTTCTAGGATTAGTCGGATATTATCACCGAGTTATCCAAGGCTTTTCTTCGATCGCTACTCCATTAACAGCTTTGACCCACAAAGGAGCTACTTATGCTTGGAATGAGAAGCATAAGGAAGACTTTGAAAAGTTAAAGAAGAGATTGTGTGAAGCACCGATTCTTTCGTTACCTGAAGGAGTTGATGACTTCGTAGTTTATAGTGATGCCTCTGGAGTTGGGTTAGGTTGTGTTCTGACCCAAAGGGATAAAGTGATCACGTATGCATCGAGGCAATTGAAAGAGCATGAAAAGAACTACCCCACTCATGATATGGAGTTGGCAGCGGTAGTATTCGCCTTAAAGATATGGAGGCACTATCTTTATGGTACTAAATGTAAACTTTTCACTGATCATAAGAGTCTCCAATACCTCTTTAATCAGAAGGAATTGAACATGAGGCAACGACGCTGGCTAGAGTTACTCAAGGACTACGACTATGAGATACTTTACCACCCTGGTAAAGCAAATGTTGTTGCTGATGCTCTCAGTTGGAAGGTAAACCTTGAAAAGAAAATGCCAAGAGCATTGAGAATTGAAGTTGTCTCGACAATTGTGGAAAGAATAAAGAAAGCTTAAGAGGAAGCTTTAGAGAAAAATGACCGAAAGGAAGAACGTTTGGGCAAAACGTTAGTATTCGGTACAAACAACCAAGGGTTGAAGGTATTCCAAGATAGAATTTGGGTACCTAAGACGGGTGTAACATCCGGGTTCCCAGGTATCTTATTTTAAGTATTGATATATTGAATTTTAGAGAGGGACTCGGCGAGTAGGCGCTCAGACTCGCCGAGTGGGATCGCGCATTTTTTGGTCCGATTTAATGAAGGACTCGACGAGTCGATGCGTGGACTCGGCGAGTCCGCGCTGTTAAGTGAAACCCTAATTCTCGGGGCATGTGCCCTATTTAAAGGCTTGTATAGCCTCCATTGCGGCCACTTCATCCCAGAGAAACCCTAGAGAGAGAGAGAGAGAGAGAGAGAGAGAGAGAGAACGTTTGTGGTGCAAGAAGAAGGCTAAATCACAATTTCTTGTGTGTTTTAGCAAAAGAGAAGTAGTTTCCAACAAGAGGAGGTCAAGGGAGCTGTGGATCTAGGGTTTTCAAGTTCAGATCTACACTATTGAGGTATCAAATCGAATTCCTGTCTGTTTTGGGTTAAGACCTACGATTTAGGGCTTTATATAAACCTTTTTAAGGCTTGAAAGGTTGAGTTTATGGTACCTTGCTGGGTTAGACCTTAGATCTGGACCCATAGAGGTCCAGAGAACCTTTCCCATTCTACTTTATGCTTGTTCATGGAGGATTGGAGACTAGGTTGCCATTTTTAGAGTTATTTCTCCATTTATGACTTGATGTAGGTTGCATGCACGTAAAGGTTGCACCTTTACGTGACCTTTGAGCACTTGAAGGCCAAATCTATAGTTTAGAGAAGCAGATCTGACCTCAGAAGGTCATTTGAGAGTTGTCATGGAAGCAACTCGCCGAGTCCATAAGTGGACTCGACGAGTCGAGTCGGGGTTGCCCCGCGATTCGTGACAGGTGTAACCGTCGGGTGGAAGGATGACTCGACGAGCCAAGAGAGACTGAAAGGATTCAGAGGACCCGTATGGACTCGCCGAGTCGCCTTTGTGCACTCGACGAGTCGGGTCAAAGTTGACCGTTGACTTTCGTTGACTTTAGGGTTCTGGTCAATACCGATTCAGGAGAGTTCAGGGAAGGGTAGAATGGCCTTCTACCCAATCTGTAGAGATGAGATCATGAGA
Organism: Lactuca virosa; assembly: GCF_052849685.1. Classification (NCBI taxonomy): domain Eukaryota; kingdom Viridiplantae; phylum Streptophyta; class Magnoliopsida; order Asterales; family Asteraceae; genus Lactuca; species Lactuca virosa. The sequence continues at coordinate 433,021,263 of NC_136428.1, read as the reverse complement.
GGATATTGATCGGGGATGTTATCTGAATAATAGGAGGAGGCTAAGTCGGGACGTTGAGCACGAGAGTTTATCCGACTTCATTGAGGTGAGTCTTCTCACTATACTGTACCTGGAAGGGTACCTATGTGTGACCGGAAGGTCTTGTATGCTATGAGATGTATGTGCTATATGCGGTTATGTGATATGTATGTGTTATGTATGCTATGTATGATAAGGACCGGAAGATCAGGATGATAAGGACCGGAAGGTCAAGATGATATGGACCGGAAGGTCAAGAGGTTACGGACCGGAAGGTCGATACGGGATTCGGGACGGAAGTCCCCTGAGACACATGGATCGGAATATCCTACAGGGTTATGGCCTGGAAAGGCGTATGTGTTGTATGTGGTATTTTGGGGAACTCACTAAGCATTTATGCTTACAGATGTTGTGTTATGTGTTTCAGGTACTAGCGACGATCGCGGGAAGGCGCCGACATGATCCGTACACACTTATAGAGTTTATGTTATTGAGATTCTGGGGACATGTTTTGTATTGACACAGTGATACATTATGTTTTGTGATTATCATGCGATTGAAAGTATGATTTAAAAATGAAAAATTGTTTTGAAATTTTACGTTGTTACAAGTTGGTATCAGAGCCTTGGTTTGAGGGATTCGGATGCACCTTCGGGCGTATCTGAACTCAAACTGAGGATTCGGAAAGTTTTTCATAAAAAGGAACAATTTTTCTAAGGAAATAAAAGATTTTGAGAATGGCAGAAGGAAGCAGTGTGTACGATTAGCCAGCGCCTGAACGGTGATTTCCCAAAATACCCTTACATTATGTGTTATGAGATATGTTATGATATGATATGCATGCTAGATTTGGCTAGGTATTCATATTAGGACTAGAGTGGCCTGATTTTGTGATGCCTTAGCCTAGGAAGGATTTTGCTGCTATGTGATGCTTGAGAGCGAGTAGGTAGCAGTGAGGAGCTGATGAGAGGTCTATCGAAGGTTAGCCAATGCCAGCGAGATGTAGGGTGCTTGTGATCTGGGATCCAAGGAGGAGGACTTAGGGTGAATACTGATGCGGTGTGGACTTTAGTATAGGGCCCGTACTACTGAAGACACCGGAGCAGTGCGCACTCTATGTAAGAATCCTTTGGGTACTAAGGAACGAGTAGGGTTGAGTTATCGAGTGCGAGTATGCTCGAGCGAGTCTCTGGTATTATTATGTTTCATTTCAGAGATATGATGGTTGGGACACGGCACAGACCTGAGCCGAGCGGCGTGAGTGACGAGGAGCTTCGTCAGATGATCCACGATGAGGTGGCAGCGGCGATTCGGGCCGAGATTACGGAGATGTTTGGGTCTATCAAGACCACACTGATTGAGACTTTTTATGAGCGGTACGCCGCGGTGACTGAGGCTGCGACTGCTACAGCTACTGCAGCTGTGGCTGCTGCCAGGCCTCAGGGAGGTGACTCGTTGTTGTTTCAGGAGTTCAGCAACACGAAGCCACCAGAGTTTGATGGGACGCAGGATCCGATCACTGTGATGAGATGGATTTCTGACATCGAGGGATGCTTCTACACATGTTCATGTCCGGAGCATCTGAGGGTACGGTTCGCGTTGAACCAGCTTCGCTTGGGAGCGAAGGATTGGTCGAAGTTCGTGACGGCGAGCTTCACTCTTGCAGAGATTTCAGCGGTGACCTGGGAGAGGTTCACCACCATGTTCAGAGACGAGTATGTTCCCCCAGTGGAGAGGGAACGATTGATTCAGGAGTTCTTGACCCTCAAGCAGGGTACTGATTCGGTTACTATGGTTACCAGGAAGTTTCATGAGAGGGCGATGTTCTGCCCTGAGCAGGTGTCTACTGAGCAGGCACGCATGAGCCGGTATTTGGGCGTTTTGAGGAGGGATATTCAGGAGTTCGTGTCAAACTCGACTTACCGGACATTTGCTGAGCTCCAGTCAAATGCCCGGAAGAGGAAGATTGAGTTGGAGACTCAGGCCAGGGAGGAGGCCGAGTCTCAGAGGATGGATCGGCGACCGGCACAGTCTCAGCCGGTAGCCAAGCGGGCCAAGTCCGCTGATACGAGATCTGGAGGCCAGAAGGGCCGCACTTGTGGGAAGTGCGACAAGGGACATGATGGGGTCTGTCGATCAGGTGCTTGCTACAAATGTGGCAAGGAGGGGCATATCGCCAAGGATTGCCCCAAGGGATTTATGGTTTGCTTTCATTGCAACCAGACGGGCCATCGGAAGGTCGAGTGCCCGCAGCTACATCAGGGATCAGCACAGGGATCTGCACCTGCTACTAGGGTTACCGAGGTTCGGCCAGCAAAGGCCGAGGCACCGAAGGCTCGTGGGAGAGCTTTCTAGTTGACAGCGGAGAAGGTCCGCGCAGCGCCCGATGTTGTGGCTGGTATGTATTTTTTATTTATTTACGCTGAGTTGAGATATTGTGCTTATATTATGATATGCATAGGTACTTTTCTTGTGAGTTCTGTACCTGCCTTAGTGTTATTTGACTCGGGTGCGAGTCGATCATTTGTGTCGATAGCGTTTAGTCGACATATCAGTAGCAGACGAGAGGCGTTGAGTCGACCTCTGTGAGTTTCCATAGCTGACGAGCGAGCGGTGTATGCTACGGATGTGATACGAGGATGTGTACTCGAGATCTTCAGTGTTGAGTTCCCGATAGATCTGGACCCGATAGCGATGGGGGACGTGTGTGTCATAGTGGGCATGGATTGGTTGAGCCGATTTGGGGCTGTCATAGACTGCGAGCGACAGTTGGTGACGATACGAGACCCGAGTGGGGGAGTACTTACGGTGTACGGCGAGGGTACCAAATGTGGGTCGGCATTTTGTTCAGCCGCCAGAGCGAGACAGAGTTTGCAGCAGGGCTGCAGCGGGTTTGTAGCCTATGTGATGGACACACGAGAGGCCGCTGGGAGGCCAAGTTCGATGGATGACGTTCCGATAGTGCGTGAGTTCCCGGATGTTTTTCCCGAGGAGTTGCCGGGTGTGCCTCCCGAGAGGCAGGTAAAGTTCCGCATTGATTTGGTTCTGGGGGCAGCGCCTATCGCCAAGGTGCCTTATCACCTTGCGCCGCCAGAGATGCAGGAGTTATCCTCGCAGCTTCAGGAGCTGCTGGGGAAGGGGTTTATTCGACCGAGTAGCTCGCCATGGGGAGCACCGATCCTTTTTGTCAAGAAAAAGGATGGTTCACACCGGATGTGTATTCATTACCGGGAGTTGAACAAGTTGACGGTCAAGAACCGTTACCCATTACCGAGGATCGACGATTTGTTCGATCAGTTGCAGGGAGCGTCTCATTTCTCCAAGATTGATCTGAGGTCTGGGTATCATCAGATGAGAGTGCGCGATGAGGATATCCAGAAGACGGCGTTCAGGACTCGTTATGGGCATTACGAGTTCATGGTGATGCCTTTCGGACTCACCAATGCACCAACAGCGTTCATGGATCTCATGAACAGGGTGTGTAGACCGATGTTGGATCGTTCGGTGATCGTGTTCATCGACGATATACTGGTGTATTCGAAATCTAGAGAGCAGCACGAGGAGCATCTGAGAGAGATTCTTGGGGTATTGAGGACGGAGAGGCTTTATGCCAAATTCTCCAAGTGCGAGTTCTGGTTACGGGAGGTCCAGTTTTTGGGGCATCTCGTCAACCAGGATGGGATTTTGGTCGATCCGGCCAAGATTGAGGTGGTTATGAGTTGGGAGGTGCCGAGATCTCCCACCGAGATCAGGAGTTTTCGGGGATTGGCCGGCTACTATTAGAGATTTCTCCAAGATCGTCGTGCCTCTCACCAGGTTGACCCGAAAGGGTGTTGCTTTTTCATGGGGTCCGGAGCAGCAGACCTCGTTTGAGACACTTCGCCAGAGATTATGCAAAGCCCCTGTGTTAGCCCTCCCGGAAGGGATGGAGGATTTTATGGTGTATTGTGACGCATCGATATCAAGGTTGGGTACAGTGCTTATGTAGAAGGGGCATGTGATAGCGTATGCATCGAGGCTGCTGAAGCCTCATGAGACGAGGTATCCCACCCACGATCTGGAGTTGGGGGCAGTAGTGTTCGCCCTCAAGATATGGCGTCACTATTTGTATGGGGTTCGGTGTACCATATACACAGACCACAAGAGTTTGAAGTATCTGATGGATCAGCCCAACCTGAATATGCGCCAGAGGAGATGGTTGGATGTGGTAAAGGATTACGATTGTGAGATCCTGTATCACTCGGGGAAAGCTAATGGTGTAGCTGATGCTCTGAGTCTTAGGGCGGAGAGTGCCCCGATTCGAGGCACTTGTATGAGATTGATAGTGATGACTCCGGTATTGGACACCATCCGGGAGGCCCAGGAAGAGGCCATGAGACCGGAGAACCGCAAGAGGGAGCGGGTGATTGGACAGGTACCTGAGTTCGTTACCGATAGCCGAGGGCTAATGACCTTTCAAGGTCGGATTTGGTGACGTATGCAGGCGGGGCACGTACCATTCTGCTGGAGGAGGCGCACAGATCGAGGTTCTCGATCCATGGCGGGGCCACTAAGATGTATTTGGACCTGAAAAGAGAGTATTGGTGGCCCTGTATGAAGAGGGATGTCGCGTGGTTTGTCGAGAGGTGCTTGACCTGTCGCAAGGTTAAGGCCGAGCACCAGCGCCCGCATGGCAAGTTGCAGCCGCTTGAGGTTCCCCAGTGGAAGTGGGAACAAATTTCCATGGATTTCATCACCAAATTGCCAAGGACCACGAGGGGTGTCGATGCAATTTGGGTGATCGTCGACCGGTTGACAAAGAGCACGCATTTTCTTGCTATCAGTGAGAGCTCTTCTGCTGAGAGGTTGCCAGAGTTGTATGTGAGGGAGGTGGTATCGCTTCATGGAGTACCGATCTCGATTGTGTCAGATCGAGATGTACGTTTCACTTCTAGGTTCTGGAAGAAGTTCCACGAGGAGTTGGGTACGAGGTTGCATTTCAGTACCGCCTACCACCCCCAGACGGACGGACAGAGTGAGCGGACGATTTAGACGCTCGAGGACATGCTCCTGTTGGATTAATGTCTAAGTCCATAACTATAATTGGTAAGACTTGACCCGACCCGGCATGGTCCATTTGGGTTGCATGGCATCATGCATTTGGATAGACTATAATGAGAGAAATAACACTTAAGGTTTGTTAATATATTATAAGTTCTAATATATTAATAATATTATTTAATTAGTATTGATCAAGAATTAATCTAGGATTAATTAAGTGATCAAAAGAAGACTAATTAAATATATGGGTTGATTGTGTAAATCATTCATTCTTATATATGTGGGCTTGTGATCCAAGATTCCTTATGTTGGACTAAGTCCATGGGGTGACCCATGGATACTCCATGGAGGTTAAAATCCATGGAGCATAAGGAATGGGTAAAGTTAGGAGTTACATAGTGTAACCCTAATAGCCACCATATAAAAGAATCCCATGGCTCAAGAAATCGTGGACTAGGGTGTGTGTGTATGAGGGCTACACGATTTCAAGAAGTGTTTAAAGTTTCTCTCAAGTTATTCCAAGTGTATTTGGTGTTGTGTGAACCATTTGAGGTGTCACACTTGGGGCACTAGGCACTCAAGCTTCATGAAGACATCTACATCAAAGAGGTATGTATTCTATCTTGTTATATTCATTGTTTTGTATGCTAGATTAGAATAATACCTTGGATGTTCATATTTGCATGTATAATAGAGAAAACATAGATCCAAGGTATTTAGGGTTGCATGTACACTTAGGAGTGTTAGAATGCTCAAAACCCAACAGTGGTATCAGAGCCTAGGCTTGTTTTCTTGTTATACTTGTAAAATTGCTGAAAAAAACGAAGTTTTTTGCTGTCTGCACAGCAGACTCGCCGAGTGCATAAAGGGACTCGACGAGTCCAAGGCAAAAAGCATCCAACTCGCCGAGTTGGTTCGTGCACTCGACGAGTTGGACCCCCTGACAGCATATCTTCGAGTTTTTTTGGCTAGAAATGGACTAGGAACATTACCCTAAGTTGTTTTTGAATTTATAAACTTGTTTTTGATGTGGTAATGTTCATGCTAATCCAATTTCAAAGATAATTGTCAATAGATTCATGTTTTGTATTAGTTTAAAAGTTATGCTAATTACTTGAAAAAGTTTGATGTGAATTATCTATGTTCATATGAGTTGCTTAGATTAATAGAAAAGTTAATTGATTATGTGTTTTCAATCCATTTTAATCTAAGAGTTGATTCTAAAATGTGTTTTTGTAACTTGTCCTCAAGTTATATGAAAAGTCACATTTAAGTTTCATAAAACTCATAAAAATTGGCAAAGGTTACAAAATGAAGAATATTGTCCTCATTAAATGGTTTTATGACTCCATAACTTGTCCTCAAGTTATGGAGGTTCAAGAGTCACTTCATTAAGTAATAAAATATGTAACCTTAATTAATTCCATAAGTGACAAAATAAAGAAAAGTTACATTCTTTTATTAGGTTAAAGTCTTCCATAACTTGTCCTCAAGTTGTGGAACTTGAAGAGTTTTTTAATTAAAACTACTTTAAACATATAAGTTGTGGAATTAATTAGTTTTGAATATTTTCAAAACTTTCCCTCAAGTTTTGGAATATGTAAAGTTTTCACTTATGAATACTTTTATTCCAAGTTAAGCCCTTAGAATTTTAAAAGTTAAAATTCAACACTTATACTTTATAATATTATAAGTTAATAATATTTATATATATGTATAAGAGTAAAGTCAGTCTTACCATTAGTAGGCCTCAATCACGAAGCCGGTCTATAAGGGGGGGTATAAGGTTGTTGCCTATAAAATGGCAGCTTAATGGGTGTCCACTCTCACCCACCGCTTCCTTGACTGGTGGAGGGTCGTTAGTCGAACGGGTAGGACAAGGACTATAATTCTCCCTTCATTAAAAGTATTAATGAAAAATACTAAGTAACTAAACCTTTTATTAATTCCCAATCTTAGTTACTTAGGAAAATGTGAATAAGGTGCTAATCTAGGAAATTACACTTTTCACTTTGCTTAAACCGTTAGTGGAGCTCGTGTGGTTAACCGGCACACTAACTTGGACTTAACAAGGTAGGCAAAGGGTTTCTTAAAGTTTATCATAGGCTGGTGGAGCGTGTGTCGTTTACCGGCACATCGGTTGGTGATAAACATTTAAGAGTACCAAGTAATTTGCATGGTTACTTCACACCTTGTTTTGTGATCCTCGGCATCCCAGTCACAAAACCTGAAGGGCACACTCGAGATTGAAACATGCCATTGAAAAGTTCAATGAATCTCAAAGATCTAGGAGTTTCAAAACCAATTAAAACCTAATATTACATTTCGTTTATCTTGGTGGAAATTGGTGAATCGTCATTCACCTACCTTCAAATATTTTATAGCTTGGATTACGGCATCCCTCTTCCAAGTTATAAAAGTATTGTGTTGGGTCCTAGCCTTAATATTTCATATTGGGTGTTATATTAAGGACTTTAAATCAACTCTCTTGAATATCTCCCAAAAGATGATCTTCCCAAATATCTTGAAACAAGCTTTCGTAAATGAAGATGATGTCCCATGGAAATCATACTTCTTTCACTTCCTCCAGTTATTCTCCCTAACCCACAAGTTCCTGAAAAGTTTAAGGTCACTCAAGCCCTATTGGCAAGCAAAGGTCTATATGTGATCACATCTTGGAGATGTAGTCAGATATTGACAAGCCGGGAGAGTTGGTGACTCAACTATTTTCTAAGTCACATAGTGAGTTCCTTTGGGAATTCTATGAAACAGACTATGACAAGACCCTTAATGATCTTATCTATTTTCTAAGGTCAACTTCTTAAAACTTTATGGACATTGACAATGGTGACATTGGATATCCAGTAAAGCTCTCTCTTCCAATGGAAGGGAATCGGCCATAGTCAACTTGGTTGACCAAATGGTAAAGAGAAAGGCTAAGTCTGAGATAGTCCCATTATCAAGGGTCCATTGCCAAAGAAAGGGGCATTGGTTGCGAAGCTGCCAAATTTACCTAAGGATGTTAAAGTCAATAAGTTTGAATCTACTTCAGGTAAAGTCCACTATCTAACTCTGCTAAGTTTCTATTCTGAGATTCTTGATACATGATGTGACTGGGTCACATGTTGATGTTTTAAGAATCAAATAAAAAGTGAAGAAACTTAAAGAAAGAATATGCTGAATCTGATGGCGTAGATGGATTTCTATCGCATAGTTTGAAGATCGGATTCTTGAGCTACTTATTAAGAGTTATGATATATTGCTTAGGAATAAATAACAACAAAGTTTTCATGTGCTTTTGCATTGTAATGATAGTTTTTCCGCAAAGTTTTAAAAATAAAAGGAAATTTTTGATTTTATTTATTTTAAGTATCCTTACAATGGCATTTGTGAAAAATTGTTGTTTGTAAGATTCCATTAAGAGCAAGAGTGGAAATATGAATTTGATTCTTTCATTTGTGGTACTGTCTAAATTTACCAAATAAGGAAAGATTCTCATCACCTAAGTTTCAATTGTATAGAAACTTGGAATCATGCAAGTTGTATAGCATGATGAATAAGAACTTTCAAGCATTGGAAAAATTAAGACTAACTACTTGTTCACATGGACATGTGAGTCAAGTAACGGACTAAGGGATCGAGTACACATTCTTGTGCACTGATTAAGTCCACCATAAAAGATCGATAAGACTATTCGTCATGATTTACTAAAGTTTAGTAAATATGGTTATACTTACAGGCTTAATTATAATTCTAAAACATTGGAAAATTTCAGTGTATGGCAGAACGAATAAGAAGAATCAACTTAGGCAGAAAGATAAAAGTTTCTCAAATCTGAAAAGATGGGAGAGTACTTTAGTATCATGTTATGTAATCATCTTAATGATTAAGAGACCTTGTCACAATTCATCCTCTAAGTGCAGTATGATGGCTAAGAAGAGGAGTTATGAATTGTTGAAGTGGTTAAATCAAGAAGATGAGTCATATTTCATTCCAAAACAATTCTTAGAGTCATACTCCAAGATTGTAACTTGAGTGACATGTCTTAAAGAAGGTTTAAAAACACTTGTCAAATGTAAGAGTAAAAGTTTTCTACTCTTGTACATTTAAAATTGGTAAGGTGTGATGTTTTGGATAAAACAAAGACCAACTAAGGCCAATTGTGTGAAGTGTTTATCTTGATTAGAATCCACACTATCTCTTGAATATTTGACAAGAGAGTATTATATGTCAAGAAGACAGTGGGAGTCTTAAAGATCTTGAAAGTCTCAAGAACTAATCAAGAATAAAACCTGAAGTTCTTCACTAGCACACGACTTGAGGTTTATAACCTATCGTGTTGACACATTCTGTGCCCATTCCAATTAAAGTTGGCTTTGCATATGAGTTCTTAGAGTTCTCAGTTGATTGCACAGCAACTTGGAAGCAATGGCAGGCCCTTGGGCTGCCAGGTGGCAAGAATTTAAGATTGCACAAGTTCAATCCATATGAGTTTGGATTTGTCACTAACCTTGTCTTGTGATTATGGTTTTGACAAATTCATATGGGTAGGAACTCATACACCATAAAAAACTAAGTGTCATAAGGTTTCTCTGCGATTCATGAAAATGATGGTGAGGAAACACTTTCACCAAGTAGATTTGAAGCAGATGGCAAAATGTCTAAACAATTGAGACTATGATTACGACATCCCTTTTCATAGTTCTTAAAATTGTTTAGACACACATGCATGCTATCTAAGGAAAGGTGTATGACTTTGATAAAGTTTTATCAAAGCAATCTAGTATCAGAAATCTGAACTTTGGTAAAAAAGTCAATAAAGTATTGTCTTTCTAGAAGTTTAGCTGATTTATGAGTACATGTCAAAGCTAGTAGGAGCATAAGTGTTATGCTAATAATCATCATGTTAGTGGGAGCATGATAATTATGATAAAGGTTGCAAGTTAGCAATATTAATTATAGAAAACAAAGTTTCAATTGGGAAAAAGTTGTTTTGATATAATTAAGGGAGAGGAAAATATACTTCACTTCAGTTCTAAAAGCTTAGATTGAGGTTTTAATCATACTTAGTCAAGGATATATATATAAATTTCATGTTGGAATGGCTCAACATAAGGAAATTCTATATATGGGTCTATTATTTGCGTTCCAAAATTCGATTATGATTACGACACCCCTTTTCATAATCTGAATTATGAGAACTTTGCAAATTGAAATGGAAATATTATAGCAAAAGACTAGTTTAGTCTTTATGTGAGACATCATGAATCGTGTCCCATATGCTTCGGATATAGGATCGATCACATGTGCTATATTCATCCTTTATAAAATTTTCCAGGTGCCTGGGGCATTAAGAAGGGAAAAGGTCTAGAATTGGATATGACTAAAAGGATTAAGCAATTGTCGAGGACAATCTAAGGTTTACCAAAGATTGGTTGCTCAAGGACAGTTGGAAGTATAGTGTTAATTCTGGAAGGACCATATTGACATAATCTGTAAGGGGGCAACTCTTGTTCAGAAGTGATAGTCAAAATGGAATCTGGAAATGTTTCAAAGTTAGAAATTATTAAATCTGTGTGAGATTAGGAAACTTAATGCAAGAAGGATGTTTCCAAGGAGTTGATCTCCTTTAGAATGCTCTGTAATGTTTGTTGTCAAGTCTTTGTGACTTTGTGCATAATTATTACAAGAGGATCAATGCATATAAGTTTAGAATCTAACAGATTTCAGTAAATGACATGAATTTGGAATTCTTGCATTTGTAGTAAGGATTTGGGACTGTAAAATGAGAATCATTGGAGTGATGTTCAATTGATCTATTTCACAAAGTAAAGATCATAGACAAACATAGTATGCATACTTGGTGTGTGGCATGACTAGTGTTTAGAAAACATAGTGTACATGCTTGGAGCATGGGACAACTAGTGTTTTAAATTCAAGAATAAAGTTGATTGCTGAAACAGTATGCAATGAATAATGTGTAATCATATGGTGATAAATAAAAGGTGTTTTGTTTATATTCATAGGTTTGAGACCATATTAGATTCAATTATTCTTTTGTTTAATTTTGCATGTTTTGACTTCCATAATAGACTAGGTCATTCTTCCCGAATGACTAAGTTATTCAAACCATCCACAGTCGGTCATATGTTGGAAGTAGATATGAATCAAGACTGTCATGGGTTGGGCTTGTAGAGGTCTAAGATGTTGGACAAGGTGATGCTACAACACTCATGAGTGCTCATAAGTTTTGAGTATTGGATTCAACCCGTGCTCATTTGAATCACTTCATGGATTTTATCACGAGTGATCATGAGACGATAATATCTTATATTATTCAAACCTAGAGATATGAGTTGTTACTATAAGTTGGTTGTACATTGATTGCGCGAAAACGCATTGGTAACTCGATGTTATAAAACGTGCTTTTGTGTATGATTCAACAAGTAGTAGGACAAGCCATATGAGTCGAAGTTTATCCATTCCTTTTACCTTCGGGATAAAAGCGATATTTGTGGGCCCCTCGATGATTTGGTGATGACAAATGTAAGTGCTCGGCCGGGCCAGGACTGATTTGATTTGTTCAATTAGTCAGTCGTCATAAATCGGAAATCGGGAAACAACAAATGGACAGAGAGAATGATTTATAATCCACGTCTCAGTCCATATGATATCTAGAATGGAGGAATATATGATACCTTATCTAATGGACAAGTCATTGACAAAGGTCAGAGATCATCGGCAAGGTCAGAGTTCGATAGAAGCTTTTGAGAGCTACAATTGCCAGTCGGTTCTTGAAGTCATACTTGCAATAATAGTTTTAGACTTATCCAAGTGGGAGACTGTTGGATTAATGTCTAAGTCCATAACTATAATTGGTAAGACTTGACCCGACCCGGCATGGTCCATTTGGGTTGCATGGCATCATGCATTTGGATAGACTATAATGAGAGAAATAACACTTAAGGTTTGTTAATATATTATAAGTTTTAATATATTAATAATATTATTTAATTAGTATTGATCAAGAATTAATCTAGGATTAATTAAGTGATCAAAAGAAGACTAATTAAATATATGGGTTGATTGTGTAAATCATTCATTCTTATATATGTGGGCTTGTGATCCAAGATTCCTTATGTTGGACTAAGTCCATGGGGTAACCCATGGATACTCCATGGAGGTTAAAATCCATGGAGCATAAGGAATGGGTAAAGTTAGGAGTTACATAGTGTAACCCTAATAGCCACCATATAAAAGAATCCCATGGCTCAAGAAATCGTGGACTAGGGTGTGTGTGTATGAGGGCTACACGATTTCAAGAAGTGTTTAAAGTTTCTCTCAAGTTATTCCAAGTGTATTTGGTGTTGTGTGAACCATTTGAGGTGTCACACTTGGGGCACTAGGCACTCAAGCTTCATGAAGACATTCTACATCAAAGAGGTATGTATTCTATCTTGTTATATTCATTGTTTTGTATGCTAGATTAGAATAATACCTTGGATGTTCATATTTGCATGTATTATAGAGAAAACATAGATCCAAGGTATTTAGGGTTGCATGTACACTTAGGAGTGTTAGAATGCTCAAAACCCAACAGCTCCGAGCATGTGTGTTGGACTTCGGGGGAATTTGGGACACGTATCTGCCGTTGGCTGAGTTTTCCTACAACAACAGCCACCATTCGAGTATTGGTATGCCTCCCTTCAAGTTGTTGTATGGGAGGAGGTGTCGGACTCCCATTCGTTGGGAAGAGGTAGGGCAGCGTGTGATGGGTAGCACTGAGATAGTGCTTCAGACGACAGAGCAGATACAACAAGTTAGACAGAGGTTATTGACGGCTCAGAGTCGTCAGAAGAGTTATGCGGATAGGCGACGATCCGAGCTGGAGTTCCAGGTGGGAGACTTCGTACTCCTGAAGGTGTCTCCTTGGAAAGGAGTAATCCGATTCAGGAAGAGGGGCAAGCTGGGGCCCCGGTATATCGAGTCATTTAGGGTGTTCGCGAGGGTGGGCAAGGTAGCATATCGGTTGGAGCTACCTGCGGAGTTGAGCCAGATTCACGATACCTTCCACGTGTCTTAGTTGAGGAAGTGTATAGCTGACGAGTCGGCGGTGGTACCGCTGGAGGATATTCAGGTTGATGCGAGCCTGAATTGTGCTGAGAGACCAATCGCGATCCAGGATCGGAAGATCAAGGTTCTGAGGAATAAGGAAGTGTCCCTGGTGCAGGTCCAGTGGCAACATCGGAAAGGGTCCGAGCTGACTTGGGAGCCGGAGTTGGAAATGCGGAAGCAGCATCCAGAGTTGTTTTCCGAGCAGGACTTCGAGGGCGAAGTCTGATTCTAGTGGGGGAGAATTATAACATCCGGGTTCCCAGGTATCTTATTTTAAGTATTTATATATTGAATTTTAGAGAGGGACTCGGCGAGTAGGCGCTCAGACTCGCCGAGTGGGATCGCACATTTTTGGTCTGATTTAATGAAGGACTCGACGAGTCGATGCGTGGACTCGGCGAATCCACGCTGTTAAGTGAAACCCTAATTCTCGGGGCCTGTGCCCTATTTAAAGGCCTTTATAGCCTCCATTGCGGCCACTTCATCCCAGAGAAACCCTAGAGAGAAAGAGAGAGAGAGAGAACGTTTGTGGTGCAAGAGGAAGGCTAAATCACCCTTTCTTGTGTGTTTTAGCAAAGGAGAAGTAGTTTCCAATAAGAGGATGTTAAGGGAGCTGTGGATCCAGGGTTTTCAAGTTCAGATCTACACTATTGAGGTATCAAATCGAATTCCTTTATGTTTTGGGTTAAGACCTATAATTTAGGGCTTTATATAAACCTTTTTAAGGCTTGAAAGGTTGAGTTTATGGTCCCTTGCTGGGTTAGACCTTAGATCTGGACCCATAGAGGTCCAGAGAACCTTTCCCATTCTGCTTTATGCTTGTTCATGGAGGATTGGAGACTAGGTTGCCATTTTTAGAGTTATTTCTCCATTTATGACTTGATGTGGGTTGCATGCACGTAAAGGTTGCACCTTTACGTGACCTTTGAGCACTTGAAGGCCAGATCTATAGTTTAGATAAGCAGATCTGACCTCAGAAGGTCATTTGAGAGTTGTCATGGAAGCAACTCGCCGAGTCCATAAGTGGACTCGACGAGTCGAGTCGGGGTTGCCCCGCGATTCGTGACAGGTGTAACCGTCGGGTGGAAGGATGACTCGACGAGCCAAGAGAGACTGAAAGGATTCAGAGGACCCGCATGGACTTGCCGAGTCGCCTTTGTGCACTCGACGAGTCGGGTCAAAGTTGACCGTTGACTTTTGTTGACTTTAGGGTTCTGGTCAATACTGATTCAGGAGAGTTCAGGGAAGGGTAGAATGGCCTTCTACTAAATCTGTAGAGATGAGATCATGAGAGGATATTGATCGGGGATGTTATCTGAATAATAGGAGGAGGCTAAGTCGGGACGTTGAGCACGAGAGTTTATTCGACTTCATTGAGGTGAGTCTTCTCACTATGCTGTACCTGGAAGGGTACCTATGTGTGACCAGAAGGCCTTGTATGCTATGAGATGTATGTGCTATATGCGGTTATGTGATATGTATGTGTTATGTATGCTATGTATGATAAGGACCGGAAGGTCAGGATGATAAGGACCGGAAGGTCAAGATGATATGGACCGGAAGGTCAAGAGGTTACAGACCGGAAGGTCGATACGGGTAGGACCGGAAGGTCTACCAGGATTCGGGACGGAAGTCCCCTGAGACACGTGGATCAGAAGATCCTACAGGGTTATGGCCTGGAAAGGCGTATGTGTTGTATGTGGTATTTTGGGGAACTCACTAAGCATTTATGCTTACAGTTGTTGTGTTATGTGTTTCAGGTACTAGCGACGATCGCGGGAAGGCGCCGACATGATCCGTACACACTTATAGAGTTTATGTTATTGAGATTCTGGGGACATGTTTTGTATTGACACAATGATACATTATGTTTTGTGATTATCATGCGATTGAAAGTATGATTTAAAAATGAAAAATTGTTTTGAAATTTTACGTTGTTACAATGGGAGGAGTAAGAGATGTTCTGATGGAAGAAGCTCACAATACCATGTACTCGATTCATCCCGGCAATACGAAAATGTATAGGGATTTAAAACCCTATTACTGGTGGCCGACGATGAAGCTCGATGTTGCTAAGTATGTGGCCGAGTGTGTAACTTGTGCTAGGGTTAAGGCACAACATCAGAAATCGTATGGGAGTTTAGAACCGTTGCCTATACCCATGGGTAAATGGGAAGATATTACCATGGATTTCGTGACTAAACTGCCCAGAACAAGGAACGGTCACGACATGATTTGG
The DNA here is from genome assembly GCF_052849685.1 of Lactuca virosa. NCBI lineage: Eukaryota > Viridiplantae > Streptophyta > Magnoliopsida > Asterales > Asteraceae > Lactuca > Lactuca virosa. The sequence continues at coordinate 433,005,851 of NC_136428.1, read as the reverse complement.
GTGGTCGTTGATCGCTTCACTAAGAGTGTGCATTTCATAGCAGCCAGAGAGAAATGGTCTATGGATAAACTTGCGAATTCTTATGTAAAGGAAATTGTGAGGCTTCACGGTGTTCCGTTAACGATTGTATCCGATCGTGACAGCCGTTTTACCTCAAGGTTTTGGAGGAGTCTACAAGAGGAATTAGGTACCAAGTTGTGTTTGAGTACAGCTTACCATCCGCAAACTGATGGTCAGAGCGAACGAACAATTCAAACATTAGAGGATATGCTGAGAGCATGTACCTTAGAATTCAAAGGTAACTGGGATGAACACTTACCTCTAGTAGAATTTTCCTATAATAATAGTTTCCACTCGAGCATCAAGATGGCACCTTATCACGCTTTGTATGGGGAAAAGTGTCGAACGCCGTCATGTTGGCTGGAAGCTGGGGAAAAGCAGTTTATGGGACCTGAAATAGTCCATCAGATTGCTGAAAAGTTGAAAATAATTAGGGAGAGGATGTTGGCTGCTCAAGATCGACAAAAGAGTTATGCTGACAAGAAAAGACAACCGATATCCTTCGAAGTTGGAGATTCGGTTTTACTTAAAGTATCGCCGTGGAAGGGACTTATAAGATTTGGTAAAAGGGGAAAATTGAGTCGAAGGTTTATTGGACCATTTAAAGTTCTTCAGAAGATCGGGAATCAAGCTTACAAGCTAGAATTACCGGAAGAACTGGAGGGTATTCATAACACCTTTCATGTGTGTTATTTGAGAAAGTTCACAGGAGATGTGCCCGACATAATTCCCATTTCTGAATTAAGGTTGGATGAAAATAAGAGGTTGATTGAAGAACCGGAGGCAATCGTTGACCGTAAGACTAAGAAGTTGCGACGCAAGATGGTCGATTTAGTGCTTGTGCGCTGGAAACATACGAATGGGCCAAATCTCACCTGGGAAACGGAGAGTGACATGATGAGTCGCAACCCGTAGTTGTTTGTTGATGTGTGATTCCGGGGACGGAATCATCCTAAGGGGGAGAGAATTGTAATGCTCGTGTTTCTAGGCTAGGCATTAATATTGATGTGATAGTCTAGGTTAACCTTTGTAACTCATTTTGAAGAAATGAAAAGGTATTATGTGAAAATTATGTGTTTTATGTGTTTTATGCTTTAATTACTAGGAGTTAATTAATTAAGAATAAAAATGAGCGTCAAAAATAAATATTAGATAAAGCCAATATCTATTAAGGAAGTTGTAGTGGTCGTGACAAGGATTACGGATATATAAAGAATACCAAAATCCGAGTTATAACGAAGAAGTTATGACCTGTCGAAGTTTCGCGACAAAACCGGCACGGTGCCGAATGACGTAAAAAGTGAGTTTTTGATAAACTACTTTTTAGCCTGAGTGATCTATACGAAAGTCGTAGTGCTCGTTAAACCGAGAGTATGTATAAAAAGAACGCCCAAATCTGACTTCGTATGAGGAAGTTATGATTTTTCGAAGTTTCAGCTTAGCAGTAGACAGCTAAAAACTTGAATTTTAGATTGAGTGATTTTTAGCCGATACAACCTAAACGAGAATCGAAGGTCTCGTCAATAGTAGCACAACGGTAAAAAGACAGACGAAAACGGACGTCGGATGAAGAAGTTATGAATTTTTAACGGATTTCCTGTCTCGGTCTGTTAAAAATAATAATATAAAATTTTAATTCAAAATTAGCCGACGAAGTCTAAACGAAAGTGGTAGAGCGTAATTTTACCTACGCGTGCATATAAAGAACGTCAAAAACGGAGTTCGTATGCGAAAGTTATGGATTTTAGAAGTTTTTGCATAAAAATCGAGAAAAATCGCATAGTCACGTTTTTGCCACGTCACCCTCGCTCAAAATGTGCCACGTGTCCGAAATTGCTGTGTCATCAGAAGCGTGTCCGAACCGGAGAGCCATCCGAAGTGGTCTACTAAGAATCTGACGCGTGTCCTTTATCGCGTGTCCGATCCTCGCATGGAGTGCCACGTCCGAAGTCTCGGACCTAGACTCCGGTCCAATAAGAAGCTGCCACCGAGCCCTTGCATGTGCAACCCACGTGCGAGCCACCTGCCCCCTTCGGATCTGCTGACGCGTGGAGGCTTCTCAGCCCTTGGATCAGCAGTCTCGGCCTATAAATAGAAGGCTGCGAGCCTTCTCGGATAATTTTAAGAAATTGTCCATTTTCACCCCTTTTTTCATATTTGTTTCATTTTAATATCCCCCAAAGCCCCGGTATCAATTATAACACCCAGAATACGCCACGAAGTGCCCAAGAAGCTCGAGAAATTTATCTTTTCGGTTTCGAAGCTCGACCCTTGCGGAGCCCGGTTTCTCAATAAACTCCCAGTTTTATTAGAAACGATTGTTTTAAGCAACGAAGTGCTGCCCGATTATCATCAAATCATGTGAGTGTGTAGTCACTTTCATCTTACACCTATATATGAAGTATTTTCTATAAAATACGTGCTATGTGTAATTATATTAAGTGTTTATTTGAGGTGACTGTTGAACAGATGTTGTATACAAGTTTTAAACTGTATATGTATTTTATCTACAAATATGTTGGGTAGAACATGGGTAGACGAAATAGTCGATGTGTGTTAAAATGGTGAGAGGCTTCGATGTTGTTGTTGTTGTTGTTGTTGTAGTCGTCTAGCGGAGTATAGATGACGACCACAGACCTTTCTAGACAGTCCAGTGACACACTAGCATGTTCGCAACTTGTAGGTGTTGATGAACTAAATGTTCATTGGCGTACTCCATCCCCCTCATGGTTGCCTTTAGGACATGTATGGCTGAGGAGACCCCTTAGCAGTAGTGTCCATCCCGATGATATTCCTTAGGCTAGGTCCCTTGTGATAGGTGTTTAGGGACGTAAAGTGAGCACAACGGGAATGGGTAATCAGGGTTATTGTTGATTGGTGAACTTAATAAGTTTATTATTATTGTGGGTTGAAAACCCTATATGCTCACCAGGCTCCCAAGCCTGACCCACTCATCTTTTTATGTTACAGGTAGTGGACCCCGAGCATAGTCGGAGGACGATGAAAGATTTTTGGATTATAGGCCAGTAGTTGTAAATAACTGTTGAAAGGCTTATAATGTCTTGTTTATGCTTTTGATCTGTATCGGAACATGACATCCCGAGGTTTTGATATGAAATGAAACTATACATTTCTTAAAGAAAGGTTTTGATAAACTTTTATCAAGTTTTGTTTTGGGGACCAATTCCGCAACATCTTTTAAAAGGATTTCTCTGATTTTATTTAAAAAGCATAAATTAAATCGGTCTTTTCTGGCCGAGAAATTAGGGGATGTCACAGCAAGCTCCAGCACCGGCTACACTGAGGATTACGGGATGGGAGCCAGGGTCGAGTAGAGCCCCCGAGGGCTCAGGGACGCGCCTTTCAACTCACAGCCGAGGAGGCCAGGACAACACCCGATGTGGTGCTGGTATGTTTCTATCTCTTATCTCGTTAATTACATTTGTTTTATGCTTATATGTTGGTACCTATGTTAGGTACATTTTTAGTGAACTATCTACCTGCCTTGGTATTATTTGACTTGGGGGCGAGTCGGTCATTCGTCTCTCGATCGTTTAGCAGAGAGTTCAGTTTGCCTTTCGAAGAGCTAGAGTGTCCGTTGTGAGTCTCCATCGCCAACGAACACGGGATTTCTGCTTCTTTAGTTTATCGGGGTTCCGTTCTGGAGATCTTCGGGGTTTCCTTCCCGATTGACTTGATTCCGATACCCATGTGGGATGTTTGCATCGAGTCCATAGAGGGACTCGATGAGTTGGGTCGAAGTGTCCCGATTCTGTAAAAGGTAAAACTCGAGGAGTTCAAGGATGACTCGACGAGTTGACTGGAGAAGTCCCGATTCTGTTTTAGGGTAAAAATCGCTGAGTTGGAGGATAACTCGATGAGTTAGATTGTGATTTCAGGGTTTTCTGATTTATGGAACTCGGCGAGTTGATGGGTCAACTCGGCGAGTTGGGTCAACCCAGAATGTTGACTTTGACCAGAATGTTGATTTTGACCAGAGTGTTGACTTTGACTTTGACCTTTACCACAATTGGCCCTTGATGGGTCATGAGTATGAAAAGGGTATTAAGGGAAATATCTTGTGTGTAGGAGTTTGAGTGGGGATTGATTTCAGAGCCAAAATTTTTGCAACTACTTCCAGCATTTGAGGAGAGTTACCTACCAATAGAAGTGGGTCGAAGGCACCAATGTCGGCTCACTAGTAGTTGATTATAGTTGAGATGGTTGACTTTGTGATAATTGTCTGGTATGCCACTATTTGTTATGCTTTATGTGCTAGTATGTTATGTTATTATGCGATAGTGGTAGGAAGGGTAGGACAGACCCTGTTACCAGTCGAAAGGACCGAAGGGGTGGGCCATCACCTAGATATGCTAGGCAGTATGTGACTTATGTATATATGCTATGATATTATGTGGTAGTGGTAGGGGTGAAATAGTCCCCGGATACCGGTTTAAAGAGAACGAAGGGGTAGGCCATCACCCATATATGCTAGGCAGTTACCGGTTGAAAGTGACCGAAGGGGTAGGCCAACGCCCAGATATGCTAGGCAGTTATCAGTTGAAAGAGACCGAAGGGGTAGGCCAACACCCACGTATGCTAGGCAGTTACTGGTTGAAAGAGACCGAATGGGTTAAGTTAGTACCCAGATATGCTAGGCAGTATGTTATTGTATTGTATGTGGTATGATGGGGGAACTCACTAAGCTTTGTGCTTACAGTTTCAATTTTGGTTTCAGGTACTTCTTCTTCGAGAGGAAATGAACCGACATGATTGCAACGCATCACACCATGATTTCCGCACATGAGATTCTTAGGAGTTGTACTCTGATGTTTTTTACCATGACATGTTTTGACTATTGATACATTGGTTTTGTTATGATCTGATATTATGGATGTTTTCAGACAAATGGTTTTATAATTATTAAATTAAAAATGAAATTTTTGATCATAAATTTTGGGATGTTACAAGTTGGTATCAGAGCCCTGGTTTGAGGGATTCGGACACACTCTCGGGTGTGTTTGGACTCAAATCTGGGGTTTGAAAGGTTTTTACAAAGAAAACAATTTTTCAAAATTAAAATTAAGGGTTTTGAGAAAGGACAAGGTGTGTGATGCTTGCAATCGGCCGAGCTCAAGTAAGTTTTCCCAAAGATACCCATACATGTTCACTATAATATATGATATGATTATGAGAACTGCATGCTAGATTAGGGCTAAGGATCTAGGAAGGATGCCTTATATGCTTACTCTATGAGAACTGCATGCTAGATTAGGGCTAAGGATCTCAGAAGATGCCTTATGTATGTGTTGTATGTGCTTATTGAACTAAATGATAGTCCTAACTAGTCAGTGATATGATAGCCTGATTAGGGTATGTTTGGTTTTGGGTACTCAGAGCCCGAATGATGCTTGCTTTGTGCTTTTAGGAGTCCTAGTTATCTTAAATTAGCTAGTAAACGAATATGTTAAGTTACATATTACGAGGACTAAATAATTTCAGAAGGTTAGGGTTAGCTCTATTTTGCAGATCTTGTTTGAGTCTAACCGTTGTAGGGTAGGACCTCTCATTCGAAGAATTATTTGGTCTTAGTGATATGTAATGGTATTCGCGAGCTAGTTAGGGGGAGATGGCAGGGACTTCTTATGCAGCTGATGACGGAGAGCAGATTGGGATTACCCTAGGGCAGTCCTAGGATGAGAGTAGTACAGTGAGTAGTAGTGGTAGAAGGGACTTGGTGGAGTCACGACAACGCTTGAGGAAAGTACGGATAGATGTGGAAGGTAGTATGGTCCCGTACTACTGAAAGCATAGGATTTGTACTCGAATCAAGGAGAGATGAGGTTAAACCAAGGAACTTGTAGTGGGCATGAGGTCTCTCGATATTGTGTATAACTCTGACAATTGTGTGGTTTATTTCAGAATGGTGATGACACATCATGGAGCAGGAGGATCAGGGTCTGGATCAAGTTCGAGTACAGGTTCCGAGCCAGTTGATGACGGATTGCGCGAGTTCATAGCATTCGAGATTATGAGAGGCATCCTTCAGTCAATCCCGGTGATCTTCGGGTCGATCAAGGAAGGGATCATTGAGCTGATAGAGGATCACCTTATGGCATTCAGGAGCAACTTGGCACCTGGCCAGTCAGGGACTCGCATGCTCTTCTTCAAGGATTTTAGGGGATGCGAAGCGCCATATTTCAGTAGGCTTAAGGACCCCATTGTGGCAAGACGATGGATCGCATACATTGAGTCTGCGCAGGTGACGAGCTTCTGCCCTGAGGGGTCGAAGTTCAGGTTTGCTGCTGATTGTTTGAGAGAGCGGGTCAGAGACTGGTGGGAGGCAGTCAGTGACATGTTGGGAGCCCCAGCCGTGGAGGCTATGACTTGGTCGGACTTTGTGACCAGATTTAGAGCTGAGTTTGCGACGGCTGTGGAGATCCAGCAACTAGCCAGGGAGTTCTTGGATATGCGGCAGACTACTGAGTCGGTGGCGGAGATTACCACCAAGTTCAAGGAGAGGGCCTTACTGAGTTACTGGTGCCTCAGTACGCGGGTGATGAGGAGATGAAGAAAACCCGGTACCATGACATGTTGAGAGCTGACATTCAGAAACATGTCAGCTACCGGCATACCCGACTTTGGATGACATGATAGCGAGGGTGAGGGAGAGGGAGATTGATATAGAGCACATCAGGAAGAGGAAGGCAGAGACTGGGAAAGCGACGGGGGGTTTCAGGGAAGAAACTAAAGGGATTCGACTCTAGGTCGAAGGGCCAGCAGGGCCAGAGCCGCTGTGGGAAATACAGCAAGACGCATGAGGGAGTTTGTAGATTAGGGGGATCGGGCTGCTATAAGTGCGGCAAGCTTGGGCACTTTAACAGGGATTATACTGCCCCTACCCCCACCCTCCAGACATCAGACCTGATTTGCTTTCCTTGCAATTAGAAGGGACATAAAAAGGCCAATTGCCCGAGATTAACATCAGGAGCACTAGTGGCGGCGCCAGCTCTAGCGACCCTACATATCACGGATGGCCGACAGGGCAAGATAGATTCTCCAATGGTGAGGATCCGAGCCTTCCAGTTGACCGCGGAGGATCCGGGTGCCGCACCAGATATGGTGACGAGTATGTTTTCTTCTCCCTAACTCTTATTATATGTCGGTTATGATTTTATGATTTTTATGTTTTGTTTAGGACAGTTCCATGTGAACGACATCCCAGTACATGTGTTATTTGACTCGGGGGCTACCCGATCATTCGTATCTCTTGCACTTAGCAAGAGGTTTCCTGAGTCTTCATGCATGTTGAATTGTCCTCTAGAGGTTGAGATTTCTGACTACCGATCCGTCCGGGCATCTGAGGTCAACAGGGATTGTGTCTTGAGGATGCATGACGAGCATTACCTTGTGGATTTGGTTCCCATCCCTTTGCGTGGGAACAAGGTTATTATAGGCATGCATTTGTTGAGCCCTAATGGGGCGGTGATCGACTGTGGGCAGCAGTTGGTGCATGTCAGGACCCCGAGTGGGAGAGAGTTGGTGATGTAGGGCAAGAGGCCGCAACATGGGCCAGCTTTGTGTTCAGCAGCGAGGGTTAGGCGCTACCTTCAGTAAGGTTGCGCATGTTATGTCGCCTATGTTATCGATACCCGGGAGTTGGGTAAGGCGACTGTGAGCGATGTGCCAGTTGTATGGGATTACCCGGATGTGTTCCTAGAGGATTTGCCTGGGATACCTCCGGAGAGACAGGTGGAGTTCAGGATTGACCTAGTCCCAGGTGCGGCTTCGATAGCCAAGGCACCATAACGGTTGGCTCTTCCCTAGATGCAGGAGTTTTCTACACAGCTGCAGGAGCTGTTAGACAAGGGATTTATCAGGCCGTTCAGTTTGCCTTGGGGAGCCCCGATCCTTATTGTGAAGAAGAAGGACGGGTCACATCGGATGTGTATATACTACCGGGAGCTGAATAAGGTAACGGTGAAGAACCGTTACCCACTCCCGAGGATTGATGATCTCTTCGACTAGCTTCAGGGGGCATCTTGGTTTTCCAAGATCGATTTGCATTCAAGCTATCACCAGACGAGGGTCAGAGATGAGGATGTACAGAAGACTGCTTTTCGGACTCGCTATGGTCATTACGAGTTCGTGGTGATGCCCTTTAGGCTCACTAATGCTCCTGTCGCGTTCATGGACCTCATGAACCGCATATGCAGACCGATGCTGGATCGGTCTATGATAGTATTTATTGATGACATCTTGGTTTACTCCAAAATGCAGGAGCAGCATGAGGAGCACTTGCAAGAGGAGGTGGATACCCTGAGGAGGGAGAGCTTTACGCCAAGTTCTCCGAGTGCGAGTTCTGGTTGCACGAGGTGTAGTTTCTGGGGCACCTTGTCAACCAGAACGGTATTTTAGTCGACTCGGCCAAAGTGGAGGTCATGATGAGATGGGAGGTTCCGAAGTCTCTATCTGAGATTCAGAGTTTCCTTGGTTTAGCAGGCTATTATAGGAGATTCATTCAGGATTTCTCCAAGATAGCGGTACCCCTGACCCAGCTGACGAAGAAGGCCGTTGTGTTTTGTTGGGGGCCTGAGCAGCAGACAGCGTTCGAGACGTTGAGGCAGAGGTTGTGCGACGCACCGATCTTAGCCCTGCCAGAGGGCATTGAGGATTTTGTAGTGTACTCTGATGCGTCCATCTCGGGTTTGGGTGCAGTATTGATGTAGAGGGGGCACGTCATTACCTAAGCCTCGAGGCAGTTGAAGCCTCACGAGGCGAACTACCCGACACACGACCTAGAGTTGGGGGCGGTTGTTTTCACCCTCAAGAATTGGCGACATTACCTCTATGGGGTCCGTTATACCATTTACACGGACCACAAGAGCTTGAGGTATCTGATGGATCAACCAAGTCTGAACATGAGATAGTGGCGATGGTTGGACGTGGTGAAGGATTACGACACTGAGAACCTTTATCACCCGGGGAAAGCCAATGTTATGGCAGATGCAATTAGCCGCAAGGCATTAGCGTCCCTGATTAGAGACATATGCCTGAGGATGACAGTAGTGACTCCGCTTTTGGATCGGATCCGGGAGGCTCAGCAAGAGGCTATGAAGGAGGAACACCGGAAGAGTGAGCGTATAGTGGGCTAGATTTCCTCCTTCGACTATGATAGCCGCGAGTTGATGACACTTCACCGCAGGGTGTGGGTTCCGTACGCAGGCTGTGTGCGCTAGATCCTGATGGAGGAGGCGCACAAGTCCAGATTTTCCATCCATCCCGGGGCGACGAAGATGTATAGAGATCTTCGTCCTGATTACTGGTGGACTTGCATGAATCGGGATGTAGCCTGGTACGTTGAGAGGTGCCTGACCTACAATAAGGTCAAGGTCGAGCACCAAAGACCGCATGGCAAGACGCAGCCGTTGAATATCCTTATGTGGAAATGGGAGGATATTACTATGGATTTCATCACGAAGCTTCCTAGGACCGCACGGGGAGTGTATTCGATTTGGGTCATCGTGGATCGGTTGACCAAGAGTGCCCATTTAATTCTGATCCAGGAGATCATTTCGGCCGAGAAGCTGGCTGAAATCTACATCAGAGTGGTAGTAGCTCGACACGGAGTGCCAGTTTTCATGATTTCTGACTGAGAGGTATGGTTTAGTTCCATATTCTGGAAGAAATTTCATGACGAGTTGGGTACTCGTCTGCACTTTATCCCGACTTTTCACTCGCAGATGGATGGTCAGAGCGAGAGGACCATCCATACTTTGGAGGAAATGTTGCGAGCGTGCGTATTAGACTTCAGTGGTAGCTGGGATACCTACCTTCCCTTGGCAGATTTTTCCTACAATAATAGCTACCACGCGAGCATCGACCGTCCTCCCTTCGAAATGCTTTATGGGAGGAAGTGCAAAACCCTGATATGTTGGGGTGAAGTTGGACAGAGGGTCATGGGGAGTACCGAGTTGGTACTCAGGAGTCAAGACGAATGAGAAGATCCAGCAGGTCCATAGTAGACTCCAGACGGCCCAGAGTCGGTAGAAGAGCTACGCCGACAGACGACGATCAGACAGGGAGTTTCATGTAGGAGATATGGTCCTCTTGAAGTTGTCATCTGGTTCAGGAAGCGGGGCAAGTTGGGCCCCAGATATATTGGACCGTTCAGGGTATTGGACCGGGTGGGCCGGGTTGCGTATCGACTGGATCTGCCAGACGAGCTTAATTAGATCCACAACACCTTTCATGTCTCCCAGCTGCGGAATTGCTTGGTATATGACTCTGCAGTGGTGCCTCTAGAGGATATTCAGGTGGATGACAGCCTGAACTACATATAGCGACCGGTAGCCATCCTCGACAGGAAGACGAAAGATTTGAGGAACAAGAGGGTAGAGTTGGTGAAGGTGCAGTGGCAGCACCGCAAGGGCTCGGAGTGGACATGGGAGCCGGAGGATGAGATGAGGGAGCACTACCCCGAGCTATTTCCAGGCGCAGCAGACTTCGAGGACGAAGTCTAAAATAAGTGGGGGAGATTTGTAACGCCCGGTTCCTGGTATGTATTTTAAAGAAAAACTATTCTCTTTTGTATAGAAACTCGACGAGTTGGAGGCCCAAACTCGTCGAGTAGGAACGAAATTTGGACGCAGGATGTAGGGATGTCAAAAACCCCCTGTAGGACCCGCTCCCGTAGGACCGCGATACCGTACGGGACTAAATTTTTTAAAAAACCGAGAGCGGGAGCGGGGGCGGGGGCGGGGGCATAATTAAACCCCATTTATTTTCGGGACCAGGGTCGGGAGTCGGTATTTCCGTCCCGTACTCCCGCGGGGGCCCCGGTTGTATATTTATGTAAAAAATATATATTTAATATAAAATACATATACAAAATAGATTTTATAATTTTAGGTTTAGGTTAGGTTTCACTTTCCCGTTTCCAATTAATGGATATTAAAGATGTAGTGAATTGATCATATATTTTTGGACATGTAAGTATTTTATATTTGTAATGTTAGATATGTCTTATTTTATATTTGTAAGATTGTTGGAATTGTCGTTTTGGAATGTTGGATTCGTAATGTTGGATTTTTAATTTTGTAGTTTCTAAAAGATTAGGTTTTAAGCTTTTAAAGTTATTAAAAATAGTCTTTTTAGCCTAAAACAAAGCAGTTTTTTAGCAAAAAAATTGAATTTTAAGCCTATAAACCGGGGGAACCGGGAGAACGGGGGTGGAAACGGGGGCGATGGAGGTAACAGGGGGCGGGACGGGGGGCTATGTAAGCAGGGGATCTGGGGGCGGGACCGGGGGCAGGGGCAACAACTGATTTCCGGGGCGGGAGCGGGGGCAGCTATTTCCGCTCCCGTTTGGTCCCGTTGACATCCCTAGCAGGATGTGATGCCTACTCGACGAGTTGAGAGCCTCAACTCGACGAGTAGGGCTGACAGAATGAAACCCTAATTTTAAGGGTTTTGCACCCTATTTAAACATCTTAACCCCATAACTTGGCCTCATTTACAGCCTCTATCGTCCAAAACCCTATCCACAAAACCCTAATGCACTTTTGAGAGTTTTTGAGCCATGTTTGGTGCATTCTTGTGATTTTGAAGAAGAAGATACTTGAAGAAGGAGCAAGGAAGTGTTGGAGGAGAATAGATCCAAAAGTCTAGCTTCATTTCTGGTTCAACAGAGGTACAAAGCTCCTAACTTGTCTATAGTATGCTTAGATCTATTTTTAGGGAATTTTCTCCACATTTTGGTCCAAGAATGTTAGCTTTTGGTACTTGGACGTCTCAAGTGAGTATACCATCAGATCTGGAATCATGGAGGGATTTCATGGCATAAAGATGCAAACTTTATGGCCATTGAAGCCCCATGCAAGCTATAGGATGTCATTTTGGCCTTTTAAGCTCCAAAAGGCTATGCATGGAGAGAAAGGTGGAAGCTTTACGTGTTCATGTAGTGTCTAGGGTCCAGATCTCAGTTTGTATGCTTTAACTTGGAGTATTGATGGCTTGTGGACCAAGATCTAAGTCCTAAAGAGTTAGGGTTTGAGCTAAACCCAATAAGTGAGGTTATTAACGGGTAAAGTTGGAAACTTTACCCTTAAAAGGACATTTTCAGTATGTAGTGGAAGTATGGAGTTTGGATCTGAAGGATAAGGACTTAATCCATTAAAATGGCTTAACAGACTGAAGAACTCATCAAGTCCATAAAGGGACTCAACGAGTTGGTTCGAAGTGTCCCGATTCTGTAAAAGGTAAAACTCGAGGAGTTCAAGGATGACTCGACGAGTTGACTGGAGAAGTCCCGATTTTGTTTTAGGGTAAAACTCGCCGAGTTAGAGGATAACTCGACGAGTTAGATTGTGACTTCAAATGTAACATCCGAATTTCCAGGTATCATGAATTGAGTATTTATTTTTGAGTCAAGATGATATCGCAATAATTATACATATATTTCGAGCGATATTTATGTATTTTTAGCTATATTTTGGTATGATTTAAGATAAAATGTACTTATAATGTTTGAAATTCCATTTTACAGCTAAAAAACATTTCTGAGGAAAAAGGAGAAGAAAACGTGCAAAAATCTGCAAAAAGAAGTGAAAGAAATTACACGAAGAAAAACGAGATCAAAAAGTCAAAGAATTCAAAGATAGCCGCGTTGGACAGACGAGAAAACAAAATAAAAATGTAAAAAGAATTTAAATTAATTAATGAGGTTTAATTAAAATAAATTATTGGGAATTAATTATTTAATTTCTAAATAATTTATAATAATTAAATTAATTTATTTTAATTTAAATTACAAATTGAAAAAAAAAACGACGTCGTTTTTGCTACCAGATTTGCCAATTCCGATTCCAGCTTTTCTTATTACGTTTTTAACCAATTTTTTCCCACTTTTTCCTATTCTAAACTCATTCCTTTCCAACCAATACTCAATAATTCACCACCTTTAAACTTTCCAACCATTTATTCCCATCTTTTTATTTCTTTTGAATTCTTTTTCATTAGATCCAATCTCAATTCATTTCTTTTTGCTATTTAATTCTTCCAATTTTTACTATAAATATCACCATTTTTTACCACAAAAACACATTCAATTACACACTTTGATACACAAATTCCTCCATACAATTTCTTACCATATCACCACTATACCAAATTTCATCCAACCTTTGAACCACATTTCTACAATTGGGGATTCAAGAGTCAAAAAGCTAAGAAATTGAAGATTGCAGTGGCATTAGGGATTACATCGGGTTTGTTTTATCGAAATGTTTAACATTCTCAATATGTTTTCTATGTATGTTGTAACTTTAATTATGGGCTAAATTCTCTTTGCTTTCACTTGGATAATGAAACCTTGAAAATATGATTTGATTTATATTATTCGGATATTAATTGTTATTTATTTTATCATACATATTTGATCATTTATTTTTATATGTTGAATTTTTGTAATTAATTTTCCTATAACTAAGTTAATATTTTTAAAGGATCAATTTAAATATATTATCTTGAATCATAAATTTTTCATGACCATTGATATTTATGACTAGTGATGGACAAAATCCTAGGATTAGGCAAAATAAAATACTAAAAATTTAACATGTATATTTTGTATCGTATGACCAACTTACGATTCCTATTAGTTTTACTACCACTAAAATTAATAGTTTGATCAAATGTTTGCATGATACGAATTAATTATTGTTAATAAAATTGTTAATTGCATGACAATTGTTTTTAATTATTTTTATTATCAAAACGGTAAAAAATTAGATCATGATTTTTAACCAATTTTAGAAATCGATAAATAACTAATAATATCCATTGCACTTAATATAAATCATTCATTACTAAAAGGTGGAATTAAATCTAAGTGAAAGCATCCTTATCATTCTTGATTTTTAAAAACCAATTCTTGTTCTATATTTATTTTACACTTTAATTGTTAAAATTCTCATTATTGTCTTGTTACTAAAAAATTCCCCCAAGTTACTTATCTTTTAAGTTAATTAGCGACAAATAGTCTAAATGTAAATCATACTCGTTTTCCCAAGTATTCGACATCCGTTCTTACCATTGCTATATTACAAATTCAATTAGGTACACTTGCCTAAGTCGTGTAGTAAATTCTAGCATCGGTAATTTCAACCTTATAAATTTAAGATTAGATAAATTTCACATCAAGTTTTTGGCGCCGTTGCCGGGGAAACGATTTTATTTGGTTTAGTCTTATTGTTTGTTAGTTAACGTAAAAAAAAAAAAAATTTTAAAAATTTTTTTAAAATTTTTTTTAAAAAAATATATATATATTAAAAACAAAATTAATAAAAAAAAAAGACGAAATTGATTTAAAATATTAAGTTTACTTATTAAAAATTAAAAAAAAAAGTTTTTTTTTTGTTTAAAAAAAAAATTTTATTTTTTTTCTTTTAATTTAGTATTGCATGAATTTCTTTAGTTGTAAGTTAATTATAGGTTGTTAAATTTCCTTAGTTAATTATAGATTGTTAAATTTACTTATTAAAAAAAAAATAAAAAAAAATAAAAAAATAAAAAAATAAAAAAATGGTATCAGAGCCATGTTTATATTGCATGAATAACCTTATTTAATTCGCGTGTAATACGAGTAATTCTACTTACCAGAACGGTGTTTGGAATTGGTACGTTGGCTTTGGTTGTTGGATCCAGAAAAGTTATATTTATAATATACACCGAAATGATCCTGCCTCCCGGCTGCCTCTCTCTGTCTGTTCTCTATTTGATAGTCAAAGTATTATACAAAAATTAAATAAATAATTTATGCAGTATAATCAATTCACTTTAAGATAGAATTTCCCTAATATATGACCCGAAGTTCAAATTTCACTTTCTTTCCACCTTTAGAAGAGCCCGAACGCACGTTTCATCAACGAATCCGAGAAAACCAAACAATGACCGATCTAGCCCTCCTTTCATTAGAGGAATATGCAAGTCGTACTAGAGACGGAGATGATCATGGAGTTATTCGTCCCGCGATACCAGCCCTGACAAATTTCGAATTGAAAGGACAAATTCTTCACCTTCTACGAGAAACTCCTTTTGCCGGAAAAGAAGATGAAGATGCGAACCAACATGTCGAAGCTGTACTCGAAATAGCTGACTACTTCAACATTGTTGGAGTAAGCAAAGATGCAGTCATGCTTAGAGTGTTTCCAATAACACTACAAGGAGCTGCAAAACGTTGGATAAAATCTGAACCTACGATTACCACATGGGAGGGTTTAAGAACAAAATTTACAAAACAATTTAGCCCACCATGCAAAATTGCTAGGATGAAAATGAAAATTCAAAATTTTCAGCAGCTTGAAGATGAGACACTGTATGATGCTTGAGACCGTTATAAAGAAATGCTGCAAAATTATCCGCAACATGATCTTAATCCACATCAGGTCGTGCAGACTTTCTATAACGGGATCGATGTTTGTACCCGTCAGTTAGTTGACTCTCAAGGACCCATTCCTAAGAAAAATCCAGCTGACGGGAAAGCAATAATCGAGGAACTCGCCCAACACTCACATCAGTGACATTCTTCACGAGATTCATCTTTCCGAAAAAGATCAACATGAGAGAGCTCAGATGGCTTGGCAGCATTAAATGCGAAATTGGATGCATTAGGAAGAGACATGAAAAAGGTCAATCAGACAATTCATGATATCCAAGTCGGCTGTGACAACTGCAGTGGACCACATCTCGAAAGAGATTGTCCATTAGATCATGATGGAAATCAAAAGGTTGATGTATGCTACTCATCTGGAGATAGATACGATGAAAGGAAGCCTCGGAACAACTGGAAACCATTCGATGAATACAAGAAGGAAATGGAGATGCAAGGGAAATGGAGACAAAGCGGTCAAGGTTTCTACCAAAAAGACCCACCATTGGAGCAAATTGTGCAAGAAAAGAAACCAAGTTTCGAAGAAATGATGGCCAGATTTGCAGAAGCATCTGATAAAAGACATCGAGATACAGAAGAGTTGGTGAAGAGAATCGGATCAACAACTGAAACTGCTCTAAGAAATCAGCAAGCTTCGATTTTGAACATCGAAAACCAAGTCGGGCAAATTTCGAGAGTACTACAAGAGCGATTTCCTGGAACATTACCGAGTAACACTGAGACAAATCCGACTGCTCATGTCAAAGCAATAACAACTCGAACTGGAAAAATTCTTGAGCCGTTAGTTCCAGTTCATACTAACGAACCTTCTACTATTCCACAATCCCAAGAGAAGGAAAAAGAACCAATTCCGGTTGAGACAACTCCATCCACTCCAGTTGTCAAACCATATAGGCCACCAATTCCTTTCCCTCAACGCTTGAGGAAGGAAAAAGAGGAGGAGGACTATCGCAAATTCATCGATCACATCAAATCCTTGCATATCAACATCCCATTCATTGAAGCTATGGCTCAAATGCCCAAATATGCAAAATTTCTGAAAGATTTGCTTGTTAACCGAAAGAAAAGAGAGGAAGCTTCAAGTGTAGTATTAAACGAACAATGTTCAGCAGCCATGTTGAACAAACTTCCTCAGAAAATGAGAGATCCAGGAAGTTTGACTTTACCGTGCCAATTTGGTAATTTGGGTCTCAGCCATGCTCTGGCTGATTCAGGAGCAAGTATAAATCTTATGCCATATTCTTTTTACAAGAAACTTGATTTACCTGAACCAAAACCAATTTGAATGGCAATCCATCTGGCAAACAAATCAGTGACGTATCCAAAAGGGATAGTGGAGGACTTACTGGTGAAAGTTGACAAGTTCGTATTTCCTGCAGATTTTGTAGTGCTTGATATGGAAGAAGACAATGAAGTTCCTATTATTTTGGGAAGACCATTCTTAAGCACTGCAAGAGCATTAGTTGACATTCATGGATTAAAGTTGACACTAAGAGTCAGAACTGATGCTATCACCTTCGGTCTTGATAGAGCAATGAAGCACTCCAAGGTGAGTGATGATGAAGTTTTCTTTGTTGATGTTTTTGATATCTTATTGGAAAATGAGATATTGGAAGTAAAAGATAAAGACATAGAAAGCATGATGAAACTTGGAGAAGATACGTTTGATGTTGAAAAAGATCTGGAAGAACTGGAAAAGCTGCTAGCGGAGATTAATTAAAATAAGAAAGAAGACTACACGGGTAGTGAACCAGAAAAAGAGGAAGCACACCACAAAGAAACACCTCTTGACTCTGATGTCAAAAGTGAGTTGAAAGTTTTACCTGATCATTTGGAGTACGCATACCTAGGAAATAATGAGCAATTCCCTGTGATCATCGCTGCAAATCTCTCACCGCATGAAAAAGAGAGGTTAATTGAAGTTTTGAAAAAGAGAAAGCAAGCTATAGCATGGAATATTTCTGATATCAAAGGAATAAATCCATCCTATTGTTCTCACAAAATTTTGATGGAAGAAGGATCAAAACCAGTAGTCCAACCACAAAGGCAATTGAACCCGAAAATGCAAGAAGTTGTGAGAAAGGAGATCGTAAAACTCTTAGATTCGGGAATGATCTACCCTATTTCAGACAGTCCATGGGTAAGCCCCATTCACATTGTCCCAAAGAAGGGAGGAATGACCATCATAATCAATGAAAAGAATGAGCTGATACCAACAAGAACAGTTACAGGGTGGCGAGTGTGCATCGATTATCGAAAGTTAAATGATGCCTCCCGCAAAGACCATTTCCCCCTTCCTTTTATCGATCAGATGCTAGAACGTCTTTCTGGAAATGCTTACTATTGTTTCCTAGATGGTTTCTCAGGATACTTTCAAATTCCCATCATTCCTGAAGACCAAGAAAAGACAACATTCACTTGCCCATACGAAACTTTTGCATACAGACGAATGCCATTCGGACTTTGAAATGCTCTTGCAACCTTCCAAAGATGCATGACAGCCATTTTCCACGACATGGTGGAAAACTTCATGGAAGTTTTTATGGATGATTTTTCAGTGTTTGGAGATTCTTTTGATGCATGTTTAGCTAATCTAGACAAAATGCTTGCTAGATGCGAAGAATCAAATCTGGTTTTGAACTGGGAGAAGTGCCACTTCATGGTGCAAGAAGGCATTGTACTCAGGCATAAAATCTCCAAGGAGGGGATTGAGGTGGACAAAGCGAAAATAGAGACAATATCAAAATTGTCACCTCCAACCAACGTCAAAGGGGTCAGAAGTTTTCTAGGTCATGCAGGATTTTACAAAAGGTTCATAAAAGATTTTTCAAAAATCACATGCCCTTTGACTCAACTTCTGTTAAAGGAAACAAAGTTTAATTTTTCTTCAGATTGTTTAAATGCTTTTAACAATTTAAAAGAAAAATTAACAACAACCCCGATCATGGTCGCTCCAAATTGGGATTTGCCATTCGAGTTAATGTGTGATGCTAGTGATTTTGCAGTGGGAGCAGTCTTGGGACAAAGAATTGAGAAACATTTTCAGCCAATCTACTATGCCAGCAAGACGTTAAACCCCGCTCAAGCAAATTAGACCACAACTGAAAAAGAATTGCTTGCTGTGGTTTATGCTTTTGAGAAATTTCGCTCTTACTTGATCTTGTCAAAAACTATTGTCTTTACTGATCATGCTGCCTTGAAGTATTTATTCAGAAAAGAAGATTCTAAGCAACGATTAATTCGTTGGATCATGTTACTTCAAGAATTTGACATCGAGATTAAAGACAAGAAAGGCATGGAAAATGTGCCTGCTGATCATTTGTCCAGATTAGAGAATCCCAACATCGAAGAACTCAAGGAATCTGAAATAAATGACAAATTTCCAGATGAATCCTTGATGATGATAGGTGAAGAGGTACCTTGGTATGCAGACATTGTAAACTACTTGGCTGCAGGAATTCTTCTTAAAGGAATGACACATCAACAGAAGACGAAATTCTTTTCTGACCTCAAGCACTATTATTGGGATGACCCTTACTTATTCCGAAGTTGTGCGGATAATGTAGTAAGGAGATGCGTATTCGGAAAAGAAAGTCACGAGATCATGAAAGGATGTCACGCTGGACCGACTGGAGGGCATCATGGTGCTAATTACACAGCAAGAAAAATCTTTGATGCTGGATTTTACTGGCCTATGATTTTCAAAGATGCTCACATCTTCGTGAAAGAATGTGATGCATGTCAAAGGGCCGGTAACATCTCTTCCCGAAATGAGATGCCCCAAAAGAGCATCCAAGTATGTGAAATTTTTGATGTTTGGGAAATCGATTTTATGGGACCATTTCCTTCCTCACGAGGAAACAAATATATTTTGGTAGCTGTTGACTACGTATCAAAGTGGGCAGAAGCGAAAGCTTTACCCACTAATGATGCTCGTGTAGTAGTCAAGTTTTTGAAGAATCTGTTTTCACGTTTTGGTTTCCCTAAAGCTCTGATCAGTGACAGGGGTACACACTTCTGCAATACCCAACTGGAAAAGGTTTTGCAAAAATATGGTGTTCACCATAGAATCGCAACGGCCTATCATCCACAAACCAGTGGGCAAACTGAAGTCACAAATCGAGCTTTAAAAAGAATTCTGGAACGATCAGTGGGAAGTAACAGAAAGGAATGGGCAGATAAGCTTAATGATGCGTTGTGGGCATTTTGAACTGCATACAAAACATCTATTGGTAGTACACCATATAGGATGGTCTTTGGAAAAGCATGTCATTTGCCAGTCGAAATCGAGCATAAAGCATTTTGGGCATTGAAATCATGCAACTTTGATCCTGTGGAAATTAAAACTAACTGTCTTATGCAGATGAATGCTCTGGAAGAATTAAGGGATGAAGCTTATGGAAACTCTCAAATATACAAAGAGAAATCAAAGAAATGGCATGATAAAAGATTGAACAGAGACCAAAAGTTTACCCCTGGAGAAAAAGTATTGCTATTCAATTCCAGGTTGAAACTTTTTCCAGGTAAACTGAAGACGCGTTGGTACGGTCCATTCACAATAAAATAAGTCTTTTCACATGGTGCAATCGAACTAATTGGAAAAGATGGAGAAAGCTTTAAGGTAAATGGACACCGAGTGAAGCATTACCAGGAAGGAATGCTAGAAGAAGAAGAGAAAGAGGATATACCCCTCCAACTCACTGAAAACAATTAAGTGAGGGGTAGAGTCTGGCTCATGACTCAGTTAAAAAGAAGCGATTGCGGGAGGCAACCCGATGTTTGTTTTGATTTTTGAATTTGGTGTGTTTATTTTCTGTATGTTTGATGTGAATTTTCTTTTTAGTTTGTGTTTTTGTTTTCAATAAAAGTGCTTTTTAATGGTTTTATTTTTCTGTGAAAGTTATTTTTCAGCTTAGAAACAGGTGATGGTCAAAATGGTGTAAAGTAAATTTTTGAAGTGCAAATTACAATAGGAGCAGTGGCATCACATAAGTGTGGGGTGATTCCCCACAAAGAGCAGGATGGAGAACTGAAGCTGATACTGACCAACGGGAGAGCATTATTCGAAGGATTAAGCAAGTGTTCGGCCGACACATGTCAAATCCAATTCACTCAGCGAAAAGGAGTAATTGATCTAATAACGCAATGTGTACTTGGCCAGTATACAAAGCGTTAAATTCAAGAATCGCGTAGAGAATCCCAATAATTGCATTACGCGACGTGTCCAAATCTTATACGCGACACGTAAATGCACCTGTTCAGAGAAATTGTGCGGAAAAAGATTCAGATGCCACACTTGCCTAAATCTCCAGCTGGTTCAAAAAGAAAAGATTTACATGCACTTCAACATCACAAACAGAAAAGTGCACTCAACACTTGTCCCACGCAAATCAGGATTTCGACCTCGCTACTGCAATACCCCAGGGGAGTCTGTTCCTTTTTCTCCCTTTTTACTTTTATGTTCTTTAATTTTGCATACAATGGGGACATTGTATGATTTAAGTGTGGGGTAGGGGATCAAATAAGGAAACCAAGCATTTTTGATAAAAAAAATTGAAAATTTGAAATTATTTTTTCTAGATTCACATTTATTGAATAATGGTTTAATTCAGAAATCTGGTAAAAATTTAAAAAAAAAAAGTTTTATTGTGTTGAAACTTAAGTTGCTAACGTTGTGTGGGATGATCCAATGCGAACTCAAATGTTTAATTGAACCAATATTATGTTTTGTACATTTGTGGCTTCCCTATCCTAGCGAAATCATGGAACAAAAACACAACCTTGCTTAGTTTGAGGGCCATAATATGTTTAGCATCGTCTACCAGAAATATATCCAGGAGAGCTTATGTAGTCATTGCACTCTAGACTAATATCTCTAACCAATAAGAGTTGAAGTTAAGTTCCCTTGCTTCAGCATATGTTTTTATTTTTAGGATTTTTAGTTTGGAAAAAAAAAGAGAAAAAAAAAAGTTACAAAGTTTGAGAATAAGAGTCTACAAAGCTATGAAGATCAAGAAATATCATGAAGAAAAGTTCCAAAAATCAATGAAGACTCAAGAATAAAGGCAATTTGCCAAGTTATTATTTATTGTAATTTTTATTTCTAGGTTATTTTTCCATATGTATGCTTGGGGACTTAGTCAAAAATTACCTTGATGTTAAGAAAGATTTCTGAGGATATATTCGGAGGGATGCATAAAATGAATGTAGTTCAAAAGAAGTGGGCAAGTGTTTAAGAAAGATTGTGAGTATTTAGGATTGGGGAAGTTTTAAGAATCATTAGACACAAATGTATGCATTGAGGTTTCGATGTAATGGCTCGGTTCAAGTTGGATTGTCTTGTGCGATGTTGATGATGAAGGTTTTGATATGATGACATGCTTAAATCAGTTTTGCTTGAGGACAAGCAAAGTTCAAGTGTGGGGTATTTTGATATCGCAATAATTATACATATATTTCGAGCGATATTTATGTATTTTTAGCTATATTTTGGTATGATTTAAGATAAAAGGTACTTATAAAGTTTGAAATTCCATTTTACAGCTAAAAAACATTTCTGAGGAAAAAGGAGAAGAAAACGTGCAAAAATCTGCAAAAAGAAGTGAAAGAAATTACACGAAGAAAAACGAGATCAAAAAGTCAAAGAATTCAAAGATAGCCGCGTTGGAGAGACGAGAAAACAAAATAAAAATGTAAAAAGAATTTAAATTAATTAATGAGGTTTAATTAAAATAAATTATTGGGAATTAATTATTTAATTTCTAAATAATTTATATTAATTAAATTAATTTATTTTAATTTAAATTACAAATTGAAAAAAAAACGACGTCATTTTTGCTACCAGATTTGCCAATTCCGATTCCAGCTTTTCTTATTACGTTTTTAACCAATTTTTTCCCACTTTTTCCTATTCTAAACTCATTCCTTTCCAACCAATACTCAATAATTCACCACCTTTAAACTTTCCAACCATTTATTCCCATCTTTTTATTTCTTTTGAATTCTTTTTCATTGGATCCAATCTCAATTCATTTCTTTTTGGTATTTAATTCTTCCAATTTTTACTATAAATACCACCATTTTTCACCACAAAAACACATTCAATTACACACTTTGATACACAAATTCCTCCATACAATTTCTTACCATATCACCACTATACCAAATTCCATCCAACCTTTGAACCACATTTCTACAATTGGGGATTCAAGAGTCAAAAAGCTAAGGAATTGAAGATTGCAGTGGCATTAGGGATTACATCGGGTTTGTTTTATCGAAATGTTTAACATTCTCAATATGTTTTCTATGTATGTTGTAACTTTAATTATGGGCTAAATTCTCTTTTCTTTCACTTGGATAATGAAACCTTGAAAATATGATTTGATTTATATTATTCGGATATTAATTGTTATTTATTTTATCATGCATATTTGATCATTTATTTTTATATGTTGAATTTTTGTAATTAATTTTCCTATAATTAAGTTAATATTTTTAAAGGATCAATTTAAATATATTATCTTGAATCATAAATTTTTCATGACCATTGATATTTATGACTAGTGATGGACAAAATCCTACGATTAGGCAAAATAAAATACTAAAAATTTAACATGTATATTTTGTATCGTATGACCAACTTACGATTCCTATTAGTTTTACTACCACTAAAATTAATAGTTTGATCAAATGTTTGCATGATACGAATTAATTATTGTTAATAAAATTGTTAATTGCATGACAATTGTTTTTAATTAGTTTTATTATCAAAACGGTAAAAAATTAGATCATGATTTTTAACCAATTTTAGAAATCGATAAATAACTAATAATATCCATTGCACTTAATATAAATCATTCATTACTAAAAGGTGGAATTAAATCTAAGTGAAAGCATCCTTATCATTCTTGATTTTTAAAAACCAATTCTTGTTCTATATTTATTTTACACTTTAATTGTTAAAATTCTCATTATTGTCTTGTTACTAAAAAATTCCCCCAAGTTACTTATCTTTTAAGTTAATTAGCGACAAATAGTCTAAATGTAAATCATACTCGTTTTCCCAAGTGTTCGACATCCGTTCTTACCATTGCTATATTACAAATTCAATAAGGTACACTTGGCTAAGTCGTGTAGTAAATTCTAGCATCGGTAATTTCAACCTTATAAATTTAAGACTAGATAAATTTCACATCACAAGGAAAGGGACTCGACGAGTTGGTGCCTAAACTCGCCGAGTAGGATCGCGACTGCTGACTAGGATTAATGAATGGACTCGACGAGTCCGCGCTGTGGACAGAAACCCTAAATCTTCGGGCATGTGCCCTATTTAAGGGTCCTTATGGCCCTCATTGCGGCCACACACCCACTTGAGAAACCCTAACGAACCAGAGAGCTTAGAGAGTGAGGGAAGGAGCTAATTGCATCATCTTTAGTGCATTCTTGCAAGAAGAAGAGAGGGGATTCAAGCTAGGCTGATTGAGGAGCTCAGACCTACCATTACTTCACCAAAGGTTGCTGTTGAGGTATGAATCCATGCCTATTTTCGTGTATATAGCAGATCTCTTGAATCTAGGGTTTCTTTACCCTTTCTTTAGTTGGAATATGGAGCATGTGAAGTCCCATTGAGGAATAGACTTCAGATCTGGACCTTGAGAGGTCCAGAGTGTCCCAACAACCAAGCTTTATGTTGTTACATGAGAATATTGAGCCTAGGACTCCATTTTTAGGGCTATTTCATCAAATAGAGCCATATGTGCGATGCATGAACGTAAAGTTCAGACCTTTACGTGACTTTTGGGTGTTAGAAGATTAGATCTATAAGTTAGAGAAACAGATATGACCTCAGAAGGTCGTTTGAGCATTCTCATGGAAGAAACTCGCCGAGTCCATGAGAGGACTCGACGAGTCGGATTGTGTTGTACCACGATTCGTGATCCGTGGTAACACGTTGATGTTGGGTTTTGAGCAATTCTAACACTCCTAAGTGTACATGCAACCCTAAATACCTTGGATCTATGTTTTCTCTATTATACATGCAAATATGAACATCCAAGGTATTATCCTAATCTAGCATACAAAACAATGAATATAACAAGATAGAATACATACCTCTTTGATGTAGAATGTCATCATGAAGCTTGAGTGCCTAGTGCCCCAAGTGTGACACCTCAAATGGTTCACACAACACCAAATGCACTTGGAAGACTTAGAGAGAAACATGAACACTTCTAAAATCGGCTAGCCCTTCTTATCATGCTCTAGTTGTCGATTTTGTCAAAGAATATGATCTTATATAGTTGTTACAATTAGGGTAAACCCTAATTGTCATGGCTTTCCATTTCCTTGGATCCATGGGTTCAAATATACCATGGAGCATCCATGGAGCATCTTATGGGTTTTAGCCCAACTTGACAATCCATGGAGCATTAGCCCACTATACAAGTATGGATGATTTACACAATCAACCCATATATTTAATTAGTCTTCTTTTGATCACTTAATTAATTCTAGATTAATTCTTGATCAATACTAATTAAATAATCTTATTAATATATTAGAACTTATAATATATTAACCAACTACAAGTGTTATTTCTCTCATTTTAGTCTATCCAAATGCATGATGCCATGCAACCCAAATGGACCATGCCGGGTCGGGTCAAGTCTTACCAATTATAGTTATGGACTTAGACATTAATCCAATAGTCTCCCACTTGGATAAGTCTAAAACTATTATTGCGTATGACTTCAAGAACCGAATGGCAATCGTAACTCTCAAAAGCTTCCGTCGAACTCTGACCTTGCCGATGAACTCTGACCTTTGTCAATGACTTGTCCATTAGATAAGTGATCATATATTCCTCCATTCTAGATATCATATAGACTGAGACATGGATTATAAATCATTCTCTCTGTCCATTTGTTGTTTCCCGATTGGCCAAGCACTCACATGTATCATCATTAAATCATCGAGGGGCCCACATATATCGCTTTTATCCCGAAGGTAAAAGGAATGGATAAACTTCGACTCATATGGCTTGTTCTACTACTTGTTGAATCATACATAAAGGCACGTTTTATAACATCGAGTTACCAATGCGGTTTCGTGCAATCAATGTACAACCAACTCATAGTAACAACTCATATCTCTAGGTTTGAAGAATATAAGATATTATCGTCTCATGATCACTCGTGATAAAATCCATGAAGTGATTCAAATGAGCACGGGTTGAATCCAATACTCAGAACTTATGAGCACTCATGAGTGTTGTAGCACAACTTTGTCCAACATCTTAGACCTCTACAAGCCAACCCATGACAGTCTTGATTCATATCTACTTCCAACATATGACCGACTGTGGATGGTTTGACTAACTTAGTCATTCTGGAAGAATAACCTAGTTATTATGGAAGTCAAAACATGCAAAGTGAAACACAAGAATAAATGAATCAAATATGGTATCAAACCCTATGAATATAAATAGACCACTTTTATTTATCACCATACTGATTACTCATTATTCATTGTTTTGGTTTTATCAACTTTATACTTGAAATTAAAAACACTAGTAGTCCCATGCTCCAAGCATGTACACTATGTTTTTCTAAACAATAGCTTTGCCATACACCAAGTATGCACTCTATGTTTGTCTATGATCCTTACTTTGTGAAATAAACCAATTGACCAAACTTTCAATGATTCTAATTTTACACTCCCAAATCGAAATCTTGTTAGGATTTAAACTTAAATGCACTACCCTCTTGCAATGAATGAGTATAAAGTCACAAAGACTTGTCAACAACCATTACAGGGTATTCCAATGAAGACCTACTCCATGGACACAAAGCCTTATGTCCAAAGTATGCATTGCTTTGACCATGCTTCTTGCACTAAGTTTTTTTCTCTAATCTTACACAGATTGCTTCTATCTATAGAGACAACTCTATATTCCCATTTTGACTACTACTTCTGAACAAGAGTTGCCTCTTTTCAGACTATGTCAATATGGCCCTTCCAAAATTCACACTATACTTCCAACTGTCATTGAGCAACCAATCTTTGGTAAACCTTAGATTGTCCTCGACAATTGCTTAATCATTTTAGTCATATCCAATTCTAGACATTTTCCCTTCTTAATACCCCAGGCATTTGGAAAATTTAGAAAGGATAAATATTATAGCACATGTAAACGATCTTGTACCCAAAGTAAATGGGACACGATTCATGATGTTTCACATAAAGACATGGTTCTAGACCATTCTTTTGCCATAATAATTTTTGTTTGCCATGTTTTTCAAAATTTAACTATGAAGAGGAATGCCGTAATCATAATCGAATTTTGAGAACGCAATATATGGAATTTCCTTAAGTTGAACCAATCCAACATGAAATTCAAATATATATCTATATATATTCTTGACTAAAGATGATTAAGGTCTCAGTCTAAGCCTTTAGAACTGAAATGAAGTATATCCTCTCCCTTAATTATAACAAAACAACTTTTTCAACCCCTGCAACCTCACGAATTGAAACTTTTGTTTTCTATAATTAACATTGCTAACTTGCAATACTTATCATAATTATCATGCTCCCACTAACATCATGATTATTAGCATAACACTTATGCTCCCACTAGCTTTGACATGTACTCAGGAATCAACTGGACTTCTAGAAATCAATACTTCATTGACTTTCTTACCAAAGTTCAGAATTCAGATACTAGATTGCTTTGATAAGGCTTTATCAAAATCATACACCTTATCTTAGATAGCACGCATGTGTGTCTAAACAATTTCAGAACTATGAAAAGGGATTAGACCTTTGTTATTTCTCATAAGTCCATGTTAGTGTGCTCTACTAACAACTTTGAGAATGCAAAGATTACTATCTACTTAAAAATCTACTTAGTGAAAGTGTTTCTTCACCATCATTTTCATGAATCGGAGAGAAACCTTATGACACTTAGATTTTTATGGTGTATGAGTTCCTACCCGTATGAATTTGTCAAAACCCATAATCACAAGACAAGGTTAGTGACAAATCCAAACTCATATGGATTGAACTTGTGCAACCTTAAGTTCTTGCCACATGGCAGCACAAGGGCCTGCCATAGCTTCCAAGTAGCTCTGCAACCAATTGAGAAATCTCATAACTACTATGCAAAGTCAACTTGAATAGGCACATAAATGTCAACACGATAGGTTATACACCTCAAGTCGTGTGCTAGTGAAGAATTCCAGGTTTTATTCTTGATTAGATCTTGAGACTTTCAAGACCTTTAAGACTCCCACTGTCCTCTTGACATATAAGACTCTCTTGTCAAATATTCAAGGGATAGTGCGGATTTTTTATCAAGACAAACATTTCACACAATTGGTCTAAGTTGGTATCTATTTTATCCAAAACATCACAACTTACCAATTTCAAATGTAGAAGAGTAGGACACTTTTACTCTTACATTTGACTAGTGTTAATAAACCTTCTTTAGGATATGTCACTCAACTTACAGTCTTGGAGTATGACTCTAAGACTTGTTTTGGAACGAAGTATGACTCATCTTCTTGATTTGACCACTTCAACAATTCATAGCTCCTCTCCTTAGTTATCAGAACGGACTTAGAGGATGAATTGTGACAAGGTCTCTTAATCATTAAGATGATCATATAACATGATACTGAAGTACTCTCCCATCTTTTCAGATTTGAGAAACTTTTATCCTTTTGCCTAATTTGATTCTTCTTATTCGCTCTGCCATACATTAAGACTTTTCCAATGCTTCAGAATTATACTTAAGCTTGTAAGTATAACCATATTTACTCAACTTTAGTAAATCATGACGAATAGTCTTAACGATTATTTGTGGTGGACTTGATCAGTGCACAAGAATGTGTACTCGATCCCTTAGTCCTTTACTTAACTCACACATCCATGTGAACAAGTAATTAGTCTTACTTTTCCAATGCTTGAAAGTTCTCATTCATCATACTATTCAACTTGTATGATTCCAAGTTTCGGTCCAATTGAAACTTGGGCGATGAGGAACTTTCCTGATTTGGTAAATTTAGACACTACCACAAATGAAAGAATCAATTTCATATTCCGATGTTACTATCAATGGAATCATATAAACAACCATTTTTCACAAATGCCACTTGTAAGGATACTTAAAATAAATAAAATCAAAAATTTCCTTTTATTTTAAAATTTGCGGAAAAACTCATCCTTACAATCCATATGGAAACCTTGTTGTTATCTATTCCTAAGCAATGTGTCATAACTCCTAAGTAACAGCTCAAAAATTCTGATGCGATCGAAGTCCATCTTCGCGATCAGAATCAGCATATACTTCCTTTAAGTTTCTTTACTTTTCTTTGATTCTTAAAACACCAACATGTGACCCAGTCACATCATGTAATAAGAATCTCCAAGTAGGAACTTAATAGAGTTAGACAATGGACTTTACCTGAAATAAATTCAAACTTATTGACTTTACCATCCTTAGGTAAGTTTGGCAGCTTCGTAACCAAAGCCCCTTCATTTGGCAATAGAAACATATGGACCATTAGGTAATAGTACATGGGACTATCTCAGACTTAGCCTTTCTCTTTACCATTCGGTCAACTAAGTTGACTATGGCCAATCCCTTTCCATTGGGAAGAGAATGCTTTTCTGGATTTCCTGTGTCACTATTGTCCCTGTCCATAAAGTTTTGGGAAGTCGATCTTCTAATCAAATTTGCTTTACTAGCCTTCCAAATCATTGATGATTCAGTAGTACCAAGCAAATAGATAAGATCATTAAGGGTCTTGTCATAGTCTGTTTCACAAGAGTCCCAAAGGAACTCACTATGTGACTTAGAAAGTGATTGAACCACCAAATTTCTCAAGACTTTGACACCTAACTCTCCCGGCTGGTCAATATGTGACTTCATCTCCAAGATGTGATCACACATAGACCTTTCTTGCCATTAGGGCTTGAGTGACCTAGAACTTGTGGGTTAGGGAGAATAATTGGAGGAGGTGGAGGAAGTAAACTTCCAAGAGATTTGGGAAGATCATAGATGTCTGAGCTAGACATCTTTTGGGAGATATTCAAGATAGTTGATTTAAAGTCCTTAATATAACACCCAATATGAAATATTAAGGCTAGGACCCAACACAATATTTTATAACTTAGAAGAGGGATGCCGTAATCCAATGCTATAAAATATTTGAAGGTAGGTGAATGACGATTCACCAATTTCCACCATGAAAAACGAAATAATTTATTAGGTTTTAATCGGATTTGAAACTCCTGGATCTTTTGAGATTCATTGAACTTTCAATAGCATGTTTCAATCTCGAGTGTGTCATTCAGGTTTTGTGACTGGGATGCCGAGGATCACAAAACAAGGTGTGAAGTAACCATGCAAATTACTTGGTACTCTTAAATGTTTATCACCCAACCGATGTGCCGGTAAACCACACACGCTCCACCGGCCTATGATTAAACTTTAAGAAACCCTTTGCCTACCTTGTTAAATCAAGCTAGTGTGCCGGTAAACCACACACGCTCCACCAACCGACTTAAGCAAAGTGCAAAGTGTAATTTCATGGGTTAGCACCTTATTCACATTTTCCTAAGTAACTAAGATTGGGAATTAATAAAAGGTTTAGTTACTTAGTATTTATCATTAATACTTTTAATGAAGGGAGAATTATAGTCCTTGTCCTACCCGTTCGGCTAACGACCCTCCACCAGTCAAGGAAGCGGTGGGTAAGAGTGGACACCAATTAAGCTGCCATTTTATAGGCAACAACCTGATACCCCCCTTATAGACCGGCTTCGTGAATGAGGCCTACTAATGGTAAGACTGACTTTACTCTTATACATATATATAAATATTATTAACTTATAATATTATAAAGTATAAGGGTTGAATTTTAACTTTTAAAATTCTAAGGGTTTAACTTGGAATTAAAGTATTCTTGAGGGAAACTTTACATATTCCAAAACTTGAGGGCAAGTTTTTAAAATATTCAAAACTAATTAATTCCATAACTTATATGTTTAAAGTAGTTTTAATTAAAAACTCTTCAAGTTCCATAACTTGAGGACAAGTTATGGAAGACGTTAAACTAATAAAAGAATGTAACTTTTCTTTATTTTTGTAACTTATGGAACTAATTAAGGTTACACATTTTATTACTTAATGAACTGACTCTTGAACCTCCATAACTTGAGGACAAGTTATGGAGTCATAAAACCATTCAATGAAGACAAGACTCTTCATTTTTGTAACCTTTGCCAATTTTTATGAGTTTTAAGAAACTTTAATGTGACTTTTCATGTAACTTGAGGACAAGTTACACAAACACATTTTAGAATCATCTCTTAGATTAAAATTGATTGAAAACAACAATTTCTAATAATTTTTCTATTAATCTAAGCAACTCATAGAACAAGATAATTTATTCAAACTTTTTCATGTAATTAGACTAACCATTAAACTAATACAAAACATGAATCTATTGACAATTATCTTTGAAATTGGATTAGAATGAACATTACCACATCAAAAACAGGTTTATAGGTTCAAAAACAGCTTATGGTAATGTTTCTAGTCCATTTCTAGCCAAAAAACTCGAAGATATGCTGTCTGGGGCTCCTACTCGTCGAGTGTATCAACCTACTCGACGAGTAGGATGATTTTCTTCATGGACTCGGCGAGTTCATCAGTGGTCTCGGCGAGTCCAGTGCCCAGAATGCCCGAAATTCGACTTTTTCAGCATTTTTCAGCAATTTGCATCAAGTATAATTGAAAACAAGCCTTGGCTTTGATACCACTGTTGGGTTTTGAGAAATTCTAACACTCCTAAGTGTACATGCAACCCTAAATACCTTGGATCTATGTTTTCTCTATTATACATGCAAATATGAACATCCAAGGTATTATCCTAATCTAGCATACAAAACAATGAATATAACAAGATAGAATACATACCTCTTTGATGTAGAATGTCATCATGAAGCTTGAGTGCCTAGTGCCCCAAGTGTGACACCTCAAATGGTTCACACAACACCAAATGCACTTGGAAGACTTAGAGAGAAACATGAACACTTCTAAAATCGGCTAGCCCTTCTTATCATGCTCTAGTGGTCGATTTTGTCAAAGAATATGATCTTATATAGTTGTTACAATTAGGGTAAACCCTAATTGTCATGGCTTTCCATTTCCTTGGATCCATGGGTTCAAATATACCATGGAGCATCCATGGAGCATCTTATGGGTTTTAGCCCAACTTGACAATCCATGGAGCATTAGCCCACTATACAAGTATGGATGATTTACACAATCAACCCATATATTTAATTAGTCTTCTTTTGATCACTTAATTAATTCTAGATTAATTCTTGATCAATACTAATTAAATAATCTTATTAATATATTAGAACTTATAATATATTAACCAACTACAAGTGTTATTTCTCTCATTTTAGTCTATCCAAATGCATGATGGCATGCAACCCAAATGGACCATGCCGGGTCGGGTCAAGTCTTACCAATTATAGTTATGGACTTAGACATTAATCCAACAGTTGAGAGAAAGGGTAACTCGACGAGTCGAGTGAGGCCTTAGGAGGATTCAGAGGACACGCATGGACTCGCCGAGTCACCTTAGTGCACTCGGCGAGTCTGGTCAAAATTGGACCGTTGAGTGGAGTTGACTTCAGTTGACCTTAGGGTTTGGTCAAACTGATTCAAGAAAGGCTATGGAGGGGTAGAATGGCCTTCTACCCATTCTGTAGAGATGAGGATAAAAGGAGAGTATTGATTAGAGATATTATCATTTTGATAGGCGGAAGCTAGATGGTACGGACTGGAAGGTCAATATGGTACGGACCGGAAGGTCGACAGAGTAGGACCGGAAGGTCTACTCGGATTGTAGGACCGGAAGGCCCCTAAGACACATTGACCGGAAGGTCTCGTAGAGCTATAGCTTCGAGTGGCTTATGTGCTGTATGTAGTATTTTGGGGAAATCACTAAGAATTTATGCTTACCGTGTTATGTGATATGTGTTTCAGGTACTAGCGAGGATCGCGGGAAGGCGCCTGCATGATTTGTACACACTGATGGAGTATTATGTATTTGAGATTTTGGGATATGTTTTATTGTGATGATATTGATACATGAGATTTTGAGAATATTATATGAGTTTTATTATGTTTGAAAAATGAAAAATTGTTTTAAAATTTACGTCGTTACAAGTTGGTATTAGAGCCTTGGTTTGAGGGATTCGGATGCACCTTCGGGCGTATCTGAACTCAAACTGAGGATTTGAGAACGTTTTTCATAAAATAAACATTTTTTCTAAAAAGAGTAAAAGATTTTCGAGAAAATCAGAACGGAACAGTGTGTACGATCAGCCAGCACCCGAACGGTGATTTCCCAAAATACCCTTACATTATGTGTTATGAGATATTATGTGATATGCTATGCATGCTAGAGTAGGCTAGGTATTCATATCTAGGACTAGAGTGGCCTGATTTGTGATGCCTTAGCGTAGAAGATTAGTGCTACTATGAGTTACTACGAGAGTGAGTAGGTAGCAGAGAGGAGCTTACGAAAGGTCTACTGGAAAGTGGCCTGTGTGTGATGAGATGTAGAGTTCTTATGAAATGAAATCCTAGGAGGAGGACTTGGGGTGAATATTGATGTGGTGTGGAAGGTAGTATAGGGCCCGTACTACTGGAAACACCGGATCAGTGAGCAGTCCAAGTAAGAATCCATAGGATACTAAGGAACAAGTATGATTGGGTGATCGAGTACGAGTATACTCGAACTAGTCTCTGATTTCTTTTATGTTGTGTTTCAGAGACATCATGGTGGGTACGCGCCACACTCCAGAGAGCAGCGGTGTTAGCGATGATGAGATTCGCAGGATGATTCATGATGAGGTGGTTGCAGCCATTCGAGCTGAGATACCAGAGATGTTTGGGTCTATCAAGACCATGCTGATTGAGACATTTGACGAGCGGTACACTGCTCTTACCGATGCTGCTGTTGTTGCGGCCACCGCAGCTGTTGCCGCTGCTAGGCCACAGGGGGGTGACTCGTTGTTGTACCGGGAGTTCAGCAACACGAAGCCACCAGAGTTTGATGGGACACAGGATCTGATAGCCGCGATGAGGTGGATCTCTGACGTTGAGGGATGTTTCTACACTTGTTCCTGTCCGAAACATTTGAGAGTACGGTTCGCACTAAACCAGCTTCGCTTGGGAGCGAAGGACTGGTGGAAGTTTGTGACGGCAGATTTTACTCCTGCAGAGCTTACCGCGGTGACCTTGGAGAGGTTCACCACTATGTTCAGAGACAACTATGTTCCCCCGGTGGAGAGGGAACGTTTGGCCCAGGAGTCCTTGTCCCTCAAGCAGGGAACAGAGTCTGTGACGGTGATCACGCGGATGTTTTATGAGAGAGCATTGTTCTGCCCTGATGTGACAACTCGAAATTTCTATCTTATAACAAACCCTACATTTCAATCTATTCAAACTTACTCCTACTAACTTTTAGCACTTTTGGTGTCCGTTTGAGCGTCTGAGCTTTAATACATCAAAGGATTAAGTGAATGAGTGTGTCAGTTGAACTTGTAACCTGTCAAACAAGCATTAGACCATCAAAAGAGGAGTTCACGGCCAGGCACTTGGATTTACGGCCGTAAACTCCAAGTGACCGTGAACCCCTTGTATATATATGACTTTTGGTCATTTTCCATTTATTCTTCACATTCTAGGCTAGAGAATTCGAAATTTTCTCCCAAGCATCTTCAAGTTTCTTTTCAAATCTTCACATATGTAAGCAATCTCTTCCATCTTTGTGTTGATTACATCCTTTCTACTTGATTCACCTTTGAATCCACCCACAAATTCCATCTTTGTTCTAGATCTTCAAGATCCTCAAGAACACCAAGAACACTTGTGTGTTTTGGACCTTAAAACACTCTTACAAGCTTCCTATAAGAAAGTACACTCCTCCTAACTAGTTATGTGCTTAGATTACTTGTTAAATCATTCAAAAACACCAAGAATGCCCAAGAACACATGGGTTTACGGCCAAGGCAATCTCCTTGGGCCGTAAACACCATTAGGTGATGCATATGTGCCACCATTACTTCCTAGGGCTTGATATTGGACTAGAACCCTTCATACATGAGCTAAAGACCTTAAACTACGAAATGGTAGGAGTTACCATGGGTTTACGGCCGTAAACCCACTTGGGCCGTAAACCCTAGGCCGTAAACTCCATAGGAATTGGTCCTTGGGCCGTAAACTCTAAAGCAAGGCCTTACACCCCTTTGATGCAACCCTATGACCTTCTAACACTTAAACCAAAGTGTTTTCCACGTTTTAGGGTGTTTATACTTGCTTAATTTGTGTTATAATCACTAATTAGATACATATATATGTCTTTATATGTTAAATAGGATCATTGTGTGTGTTCAAGTCTTCACTTGACACCTAGCACCTTGTCCAACACTTCCATTCAAACCACTCACTACAGGTGAGTTCATACCCCTTAATCAACCTTTTAAATGATTTTAAATACTTTTATGGGGGGATACAACTTGAATTATTATAGTTATTATATCAATAACATGTGATTAATAACTACCAAACAAGTGGATTTTCTTACTTTTCAAACTGTGTTATCAAACAAACTACTTCAAATTGTTTTACAAACTCTTTTACATGTTAAATACTTTGATTAAATTCTTTTAAACTTATATTTTGTCAAATGTGTATCTATATAGACATAGTTATATAAGTAGGATTGAAAGGACTTAGGACTGATAGCTCACCTTACATCCTGTTCCTCGTTTGGTTGTGGACTTAGGGTATCGGTTGTTTGTCCGAAGGTCGTTTGAATATTAGTTATATATCATGTATATGTATATAGATATAAAAGTTCCTTCGTTCAGTTCAAATACCTTTGGGTAGCAAGGGTATACAATCATGTTCATTTATACAAACAACATTAGTAGTAAACTATAATAGGTATAGTTTAGGAAGTTGCTAATACTAATACAAGAACAATGAAACATACAAAGAGTCAGTTCATACACGAGTCAATAACATACAGATAGAGAATACTATGATAACATACATATAGAACATACATGCTAGACAGAGAGAACATACAATACAGCTAGTACATACATTACATATACAAATATAGAATAACATAAATGTGGACCGTCATTCGGGGCATGGCATCACCTGCCATGGCCCGATTTGTAGCCAGAATCTCCTAGAGGGAGAGCATGAATTTGCATATAGATCTATACTGGATTGACTATCCTACACCTTGCTGCTCGCTACAGTGGGACTTGCAAGTCTACGGGTGCCAAATGTCATTTCTTCCGACGTCTTTCATCGTCGTGTTATTAGTCGATAGTATGGTACAACCAGGTCACATCATACCTTAAATATCAATTGGTTTAAGGTATAAAGTACAACAGTAGTTACTATAATAGAACACTACAGTACTTTATTATTTCCTCATTGCATTCACATTGTGATCTTTTCACATAAAAGGTAATGTAAAACTATATTTTTGGTTAATGATAGTCACACTTGGGAAAATATACATACTTACAAGAAACAAACTTACATTTCATTTGATGCCTTGGTAGAAGGCTACTTTTAGTAGAAAATATAGGATTTTCTAGGAGATACAAACATTTACAAACTTATACATCAAGTACTTACTAACACTTTCATACAAACAATGACACTAAAATGCTTATGAACTCACCAGCTTTAAAGCTGATAAACTCTTTCAAAATAACTTGTACTCTCAGGTCATCAGTAGACAGGTACCGATGCCAGGTTTTGCGAAGATGGAGTTCGTTCAAGACTCATCTCTTATTTTTGATTTACATTTTTGGTGTCTTATAAACTTCAAAGAACACACTTGTATGAAATTATATTATTAATGCAATGGATGATGTTGTTGCTTGTTTACTACTATGCATTGTTGTGATACTGTACATGACGTCCTCCACCCCCGAACAATTCCGCCGTTCCGGTTTTGGGGTGTGACAGATTGGTATCAGAGCATCGTTTATAGTGAATCGAGTATATCAACCCATAAAAGATATAAAAACTATAAACACAGCGGGATTAATATACTCTGACCAAGAGTTTATACTTTTAAATAATAAAATATTTAACTAAGTATACATACCTGAATTCATACTAAAATCAGTGTCACTAGGACAGAACAAAAGTATTACGATTGTTGGGCAACACAATTAGACTTAGAGACATATAGTCAACCCTGGGAATGATATAGCCTGATCAACTATATTTTTCCAAGGAGTGACTAGCATGTGCCTAAGGGTGGTTGTGAGGTTGCAACAAGTCTAAAAAGTTACCAACACGACTACAATGAAAACATCAGAACAAAACATAAACTTAAAATACTATAGGAGTATTTTGTGTTACTATAATTACTTATCTGAAAACTAAAAAGATCATTTTACAATTATCTAATTAGTACGTCTATTTAGTTATTTCTTATACCCCTTTTCTGGCGTAGATAACATGGCTGGATTTCATCCTCACGGCGACCCATACTTCCCAAACGAAGGCAATGCAGGATGGTTTGAAGCAGAGCCAGAAGATGATCACCCAATCCCTTTGGATGATCACCAGGATGAAGGCTTTTCTGATGGTTCGGACTCCGAGTCTGAGTTCAATAACCTACCCCCGGTGGCTCCTGTTCCAAATCCTAACCCTCGTCCGACTTTTCAAGGCCCGACGCCTCCGTGGGTGGAAAGTTTGGAAACATGGAGCCAAGAGCAGGATCAGCCCATTCCATTAAATGGAAACCGAAGCTTTTATGACCTGAGCGAAGGAGGCTCAGCAGACATAGTCTTTCCAATCCTGGTCCACAGAGTTGCCCGAAACGAAATTCAGGGTAGGACAGCTCTCCATCGAATCACGGAAGTTGTTACCAATGCGAGAATGCATACCATCCGCACCATTCATCTGGAAGATGCTTGTGAGAGATCTAGGGGAGACCACGAGGACCTGCAGCAAGAACTAGCTGAAACTCGAGCTGAAGTCATAGAGCTCCGAGTACGCCAAAGGGTGTACGAAAGGCACCTTCTCGACATGGAGCGCCAGCTGGCTGAACTAAGGGTTCACCCGAGGGATAACAGTTACCAGTAGGAGACATTATACCTTTTCATTCCTTGCTTTAAGGAATAGTCTTCCTATCTATGCTCTAAGTAGCACTTTTCTATATGACCATCCCTGTTCTGTAAGCACTTTTTAGTTAAGCCTTTATGCTGTTAAAACTTTTTACTTCGGATACGATGTAAGACCTACTCCAAGGTCATTTTGTCCAAACTTATTACATCTTAAATATCAATGATATTGATAGTCGGCTAATTTCGGTGCCAATCCGTGTACAAATACTTTCATTCTACTATCGTTAGAATTTTATCTAAACCTCACATTCGTCAAATTATTGAGCTGTGGTAAATTAGCTCAAGGATCACTTCCAATTCTTGTCAAAGGTTGGATCATCTTATCCACCAACCAATGATAGCCTAGTTCAAAATAACAATCGTCTAGTGACCATTCTACGAACTTACTTGAACTCTTTACTAATACTGCATCATAGGGATGTAGGTCAAACCACCGAGAATAGTTTAACAAAACGAAAACTTTATCTTTACCTGAATGAGTAGAATACATCTAGGACCGACCATAATCACTCATGAACTCCTTTTCTTGTCATATAACAAAATCATGTCTTCATCTAGAAATAGTCAGCCGAACGATAAAGCCCCGATCCTTCATATAGATGCTGCCACCTTCCAAGTAGCGGTAACAGCTGCCGTTGCAGCTGTCTTTGCACACTTCAACTCTGGTAACGAAATCGAAGCTGTGAAGGGTGTTGACAGTTCAAATTGTTGTAACAATCCGGGAAATCAACAAATGATAACTGTTATAAACACCCAAGGCCACAAATCTGAGGGTAAGAAGCGAAGGCGTCAAGCCTATAAGGAGCGAAAGCGATCACAAAAACTTGCCACACAACAGCAACAAGTGGCGACCCCTGCCACTTCAGCCCCGATCAAACTATATGAGGGGACACTCCCGAAGTGTGACAAGTGTAATTTCCATCATCACGGAGTCTGCCGTGATTTAAAATGCAACAATTGCAACCGAGTGGGGCACACTACTCACGTCTGTAGAGCGCCAGCACGAAACATCTCCCAAGCCACTAACACCGGAGTCAGTCCGGCTTGCTATGGTTGTGGTGAAGCCGGGCACTATAATAGGAATTGTCCAAAAGGGAGGAACAACGAAAGCACACGTGTCCACATAACTCCGACCCGACACTTCACTTCCACCACCGATGCTGGTACAAGCCAGATATGTCATTTATGTGGTGAGATAGGACATCTCAAGAGGGATTGTCCAATAACAGAGAAATCTGGCGCAAACGGGAAGATACTAAGGATCACTGCTGCAGGAGAGACTACTCCGGACCCACGTTGAAATACTAGGGCGTTTCGTTATAGTAGACTTATAAACTGTTAAAAACTAGTGCAACTCGAGTCTTATCTTTTTGCAAGACCCTGTCAGTCAAGGGACTCTCGTGCTGCGTGTACTTGCTTTTTGTAGTATACCTTGTTCACAGCAGTAGTCTTATAGATAAAAGTAAAGTACTGAAACTCTGTAAAAGTTGCATCGTTATGTTTTTGTAACACCTTTATGATCTAGTCTAACGCCTTTTATTCCGAGTAGTCCGACATTATCATTTAACTTGAGTAATGTCGATCCTCACAATGCCAGTTTCGTGCTCAAATTTCTTTTCCCCGTAAATCGCCTTTTTACGAAGCCGTCATTCCAGAACTCCTAAGTACTCATGTAGAGAGTACTAACTGCATATACCTAGGTTGTACTCTAACTCTAGATAACCATTCATTTTCAATCGACCTCATGCCGGTCTCAATTAAAAGTTTCGACGTCATTATCGGCATAGATTAGTTGAGTCTTCATCGTGCCGACATCATGTGTTATGAAACGACTGTTCGCCTTATTCTGCCGTCTGGCGAAACTCTAGTAGTCTATGGCGCCACACCCGGCACTAACCTCCGTATCATATCGAGTATTCACGCCCAGAAATACTTGCGAAAGGAATATCGCGCATTCCTTGCTCATGTTGTCGATGTGAGCCAAGAGATGAAGGACATTAAGAACATCCCGGTAGTACACGACTTTCCCGAGATCTTTCCAGAAGAACTCCCAGAATTACCTCCACAACTTCAAGTCGAGTTCAGAATCGACTTAGTTCCAGGGGCTACCCCAGTAGCCAAATCGCCTTATCGTCTGGAACCAGCTGAGATGCGAGAACTATCCTATCAACTTAACGAACTGCTCAGCAAAGGGGCTTTATCAGACCAAGCTTCTCACCCTGGGGAGCTCCAGTCTTGTTCGTCAAGAAGAAAGACGGATAGTTTCGTATGTGCATCGACTACAGGGAGCTCAACAAACTGACCATCAAGAATTGTTACCCTTTGCCTCTTATAGACGATTTGTTCGACCAACTTCAAGGGGCGAACTTCTTTTCGAAAATCGACCTAAGATCTGAGTATCACCAGTTACGTAGGGGAGGATGTTCCGAAGACAGCCTTCTGAACTCGTTATGGACACTACGAATTCGTAGTGATGCCGTTCGGATTAACCAACGCGCCCGCAGTATTCATGGATTTAATGAATAGGGTGTGTCATCCTTACTTGGATCAGTTCGTCATTGTCTCCATCGATGACATACTTATCTACTCTCGTAGTAAGGAGGAGCTAGTCAACATCTTCAACAGGTCTTGGAAACATTACGATAGGAGAAGCTCTATGCAAAGTTCTCGAAATGCGAATTTTGGATCCGAAGAGTCGAATTCTTAGGACACGTGATTAGCGAAGAGGGAATACACATGGACCCTTCCAAAATCAAAGCCATTGAGAGCTGGTCAGCACCGAAGACGCACACAGAAATTCGTCAATTTCTAGGCCTCGCTGGCTACTATCGCAGGTTCCTTCAGAACTTCTCACGGATTGCGAAACCTCTTACGACTTTGACCTAGAAAGACGTGGCCTTTGACTGGGAAGAGGAGCAAGAGAAAGCGTTCCACATGTGGAAGCGAGCCTTATGCACTGCACCAATGTTATCCCTCCCAGAAGGAATAGAAGGCTTTGTGGTCTATTGTGATGCATCCAAATCCAGGGCTCAGTTGCATTTTGATGCAACGAGGTAAGGTCATTACCTATGCCTTTCGTCAACTTATTACACTCGAACCCAATTATACAACACACGATCTGGAGTTAGATACAGTGGAAATTGCTCCAAAGGTCCGGGGGATCATTTGGGAAACAACAGAGAAAATCGTTCAGATTCGTGAACGATTGAAAGCCTCTAGAAACCGACAGAAAAGCGACGCAGACAAAGGAAGGAAACCTTTGGAAATCCTGGTGAGAGATTGTATTCTATGGAAGGTCTCACCCTGGAAAGGCTTGATACGCTTCGGGAAGCGTGGGAAGCTAAATCCAAGATACGTAGGGCCTTTCGAGATTCACGCTAGAATTGGCCCTGTAGCTTTCAAACTCAATCTACCCCGCGAACTCAGTAATGTACATTCTACTTTCCACGTCTCAAGCTTGAAAAAGTGTCAGTCCGACGAGACTCTTGTAATCCCACTCGACGAGATCGAGATCAACGAGAGCCTCAACTTCGTGGAAGAACATGTAGAGATCATGGACCGAGAGGTCAAGCGAACGAAACAAGCCGTATCCAGATAGTGAAGGTTCACTGGATCGCCAAGCGAGGAACTGAATTCACTTGGGAGCGCGAGGATCAGTTGAATCTGAAATATCCTCATCTTTTTACTTAGTTATTTGTAATTACTTATTTGCTTAAACTCTAATTTCGGGACGAAATTCCCTCTAACGGGGGGATGATGTGACAACTCGAAATTTCTATCTTATAACAAACCCTACATTTTAATCTAGTCAAACTTACTCCTGCTAACTTTTACCACTTTGGTGTCCGTTTGAGCGTCTGAGCTTTAATACATCAAAGGATTAAGTGAATGAGTGTGTCAGTTGAACTTGTAACCTGTCAAACAAGCATTAGACCATCAAAAGAGGAGTTCACAGCCAGGTACTTGGGTTTATGGCCGTAAACTCCAAGTGGCCGTGAACCCCTTGTATATATATGACTTTTGGTCATTTTCCATTTATTCTTCACATTCTAAGCTAGAGAATTCTAAATTCTCTCCCAAGGATCTTCAAGTTTCTTTTCAAATCTTCACATATGTAAGTAATCTCTTCCATCTTTGTGTTGATTACATCCTTTCTACTTGATTCACCTTTGAATCCACCCACAAATTCCATCTTTGTTCCAGATCTTCAAGATCCTCAAGAACACCAAGAACACTTGTGTGTTTTGGACCTTAAAACACTCTTACAAGCTTCCTATAAGTAAGTACACTCCTCCTAACTAGTTATGTGCTTAGATTACTTGTTAAATCATTGAAAACACCAAGAATGCCCAAGAACACATGGGTTTACGGCCAAGGCAATCTCCTTGGGCCGTAAACACCATTAGGTGATGCATATGTGCCACCATTACTTCCTAGGGCTTGGATATTGGACTAGAACCCTTCATACATGAGCTAAAGACCTTAAACTACGAAATGGTAGGAGTTACCAAGGGTTTACGGCCGTAAACCCTAGGCCGTAAACTCCACAGGAGTTGGTCCTTGGGCCGTAAACTCTAAAGCAAGGCCTTACACCCCTTTGATGCAACCCTATGACATTCTAACACTTAAACCAAAGTGTTTTCCACATATTAGGGTGTTTATACTTGCTTAATTAGTGTTAGAATCACTAATTAGATACATATATATATGTCTTTATATGTTAAATAGGATCATTGTGTGTGTTCAAGTCTTCATTTGACACCTAGCACCTTGTCCAACACTTCCATTCAAACCACTCACTAGAGGTGAGTTCATACCCCTTAATCAACCTTTTAAATGATTTTAAATACTTTTATGGGGGGGGGGGGATACAACTTGAATTATTATAGTTAGTATATCAATCACATGTGATTAATAACTACCAAATAAGTGGATTTTCTTACTTTTCAAACTGTGTTATCAAACAAACTACTTCAAATCGTTTTACAAACTCTTTTACATGTTAAATACTTTGATTAAACTCTTTTAAACTTATATTTTGTCAAATGTGTATCTATATAGATATAGTTATATAAGTAGGATTGAAAGGACTTAGGACTGATAGCTCACCTTACATCCTGTTCCTCGTTTGGTTGTGGACTTAGGGTATCGGTTGTTTGTCCGAAGGTCGTTTGAATATTAGTTATATATCATGTATATGTATATAGATATAAAAGTTCCTTCGTTCAGTTCAAATACCTTTGGGTAGCAAGGGTATACAATCATGTTCATTTATACAAACAACATTACTAGTAAACTATAATAGGTATAGTTTAGGAAGTTGCTAATACTAATACAAGAACAATGAAACATACAAAGAGTCAGTTCATACATGAGTCAATAACATACA
Source organism: Lactuca virosa (assembly GCF_052849685.1). NCBI lineage: Eukaryota > Viridiplantae > Streptophyta > Magnoliopsida > Asterales > Asteraceae > Lactuca > Lactuca virosa. The sequence continues at coordinate 432,962,691 of NC_136428.1, read as the reverse complement.
GATAGAGAATACTATGATAACATACATATAGAACATACATGCTAGACAGAGAGAACATACAATACAGCTAGTACATACATTACATATACAAATATACAATAACATAAATGTGGACCGTCATTCGGGGCATGGTATCACCTGTCATGGCCCGATTTGTAGCCAGAATCTCCTAGAGGGAGAGCATGAATTTGCGTATAGATCTATACTGGATTGATTATCCTACACCTTGCTGCTCGCTACAGTGGGACTTGCAAGTCTACGGGTGCCAAATGTCATTTCTTCCGACGTCTTTCATCGTCGTGTTATTAGTCGATAGTATGGTACAACCAGGTCACATCATACCTTAAATATCAATTGGTTTAAGGTAGAAAGTACAACAGTAGTTACTATAATACAACACTACAGTACTTTATTATTTCCTCATTGCATTCACATTGTGATCTTTTCACATAAAAGGTAATGTAAAACTATATATTTGGTTAATGATAGTCACACTTGGGAAAATAAACATACTTACAAGAAACAAACTTACATTTCATTTGATGCCTTGGTAGCAGGCTACTTTTAGTAGAAAATATAGGATTTTATAGGAGATACAAACATTTACAAACTTATACATCAAGTACTTACTAACACTTTCATACAAACAATGACACTAAAATTCTTATGAACTCACCAGATTTAAAGCTGATAAACTCTTTCAAAATAACTTGTATTCTCAGGTCATCAATAGACAGGTACCGATGCCAGGTTTTGAGAAGATGGAGCTCGTTCAAGACCCATATCTTATTTTTGATTTACATTTTTGGTGTCTTATAAACTTCAAAGAACACACTTGTATGAAATTATATTATTAATGCAATGGATGATGTTGTTGCTTGTTTACTACTATGCATTGTTGTGATACTGTACATGACGTCCTCCACCCCCGAACGATTCTGCCGTTCTGGTTTTGGGGTGTGACACCTGAGCATGTGTCTACTGAGCAGGCACGCATGAGTCGATATTTGAGCATACTGAGGAGAGACATTCGGGAGCTCGTGGAGAACTCGACGTACCGAACATTTGCCGAGCTCCAGGCAAATGCTCGGAAGAGGGAGATTGAGATAGAGACTCAGGCTAGGGAGGAGGCCGAGTCTCAGAGGAGGGACAGGCGGCCGGTGCAGTCTCAGCCGGCAGCCAAGCGGGCAAAGACCACCGATACGAGATCTGGAGGCCAGAAGGGCCGCACTTGTGGGAAATGCTGTAAGGGACATGATGGAGTTTGTCGAGCAGGTGCTTGCTACAAATGTGGCAAGGAGGGGCATATAGCTAAGGATTGCCCTAAGGGATTTATGGTTTGCTTTCATTGCAACCAGACTGTCTATCGGAAGGCCGAGTGCCCACAACTACTTCAGAGATCAGCACAGGGATCTGCACCTGCTGCTAGGGCTACCGAGGCCCGGCCAGCGAAGGTCGAGGCACCAAAGGCTCGCGGGAGAGCCTTTCAGTTGACAGCGGAGGAGGTCCGCGCAGCGCCCGATGTCGTGGCTGGTATGTATTCTTTCATTTACTTATACTGAGTTTGAGATTTTGTGCTTATATGGTGGTATGCATAGGTACTTTTCTTGTGAGTTCTGTACCTGCTTTGGTGTTATTTGACTCGGGTGCGAGTCGATCTTTCGTGTCAATAACGTTTAGCCAGCACATCAGTATCCGACGAGAGGCGATGAGTCGACCTCGACGAGTTTCTATAGCCAACGAGTGAGTGGTGTATGCTACTGAGGTGATTTGAGGATGTGTACTCGAGATCTTCGGTGTTGAGTTCCCGATAGATCTGGTCCCGATTGCGATGGGGGACGTTTGTGTCATTGTGGGCATGGATTGGTTGAGCCGATTTGGAGTTGTTATAGACTGTGAGCGTCAGATGGTGACGATACGATACCCTAGTGGGGGAGTACTGACAGTATATGGCGAGGGTACCCGATGTGGGTCAGCATTTTGCTCGGCTGCCAGAGCGAGACAGAGTTTATAGCAGGGCTGTAAAGGGTTTGTAGCATATGTGATGGATACACGAGTGGCCGCAGGGAGGCCGAGTTCTGTCGATAATGTTCCGATAGTGCGCGAGTTCCCGGATGTTTTCCCGGAGGAGTTGCCGGGTGTGCCTCCCGAGAGGCAGGTGGAGTTCCGCATTGATTTGGTAATGGGGGAAGCGCCTATCGCCAAGGCACCATATCGCCTTGTGCCACCAGAGATGCAGAAGTTATCCTTGCAGCTTCAGGAGCTGTTGGGGAAGGGATTTATCCGACCGAGTAGCTCGCCATGGGGAGCGCCGATCCTTTTTGTCAAGAAAAAGGATGGTTCACACCGGATGTGTTCTGATTACCGGGAGTTGAACAAGTTGACGGTCAAGAACTATTATCCACTACCGAGGATCGATGATCTGTTCGATCAGTTGCAGGGAGTGTCTTGGTTCTCCAAGATAGACTTGAGGTCTGGATATCATCAGATGCAGGTGCGTGATGAGGATATCCAGAAGACGGCGTTTAGGACTCGTTATGGGCATTACAAATTCGTGGTGATGCCTTTTGGGCTCACCAATGCACTAGCAGCGTTCATGGATCTCATGAACCAAGTATGTAGGCCGATGTTGGATCGATCGGTGATCGTGTTCATCGACGACATTCTAGTGTATTCGAGGTCCAGAGAGCAGCATGAGGAGCATATGAGGGAGATCCTTGGAGTTTTAAGATCGGAGAGGCTTTATGCCAAATTCTCCAAGTGTGATTTCTGGTTACGAGAGGTCCAGTTCTAGGGGCACCTCGTTAATCAGAATGGGATACTGGTCGATCCGGCCAAGATTGAGGCTGTTATGAGTTGGGAGGTGTAGAGATCCCCCATCGAGATCAGGAGTTTTCTAGGGTTGGCCGGCTATTATCGGAGATTTATCAGGGATTTCTCCAAGATTGTCGTTCCCTTCACCAGATTGAACCGGAAGGGTGTTGCTTTTACTTGGGGTCCAGAGCAGCAGACCTCGTTTGAGACGCTTCGCCAGAGACTATGCGAAGCCCTGGTGTTAGCCCTTCCAGAGGGATTGGAGGATTTTATGGTATACTGTGACGCGTCTATATGGGGGTTGGGTGCGGTGCTTATGCATAGAGGGCACATGATAGCTTACGCATCGAGGCAGCTAAAGCCTCATGAGACGAGGTATCCCACCCACGATTTGGAGTTGGGGGCAGTGGTGTTCGCCCTCAAGATATGGTGCCATTATTCGTATGGGATTCGGTGTACCATATACACGGACCACAAGAGTTTGAAGTATATGATGGATCAGCCCAACCTGAATATGCGCCAGAGGAGATGGTTGGATGTGGTAAAGGATTACGATTGTGAGATCCTGTACCACCCGGGCAAGGCTAACGTAGTAGCAGATGCTCTGAGTCGTAGGGCGGAGAATGCCCCGATTCGAGATATATGTATGAGGATGACGGTTATGACTCCGGTGTTGGATACCATTCGAGAGGCCCAGGCAGAGGCTGTGAGACCGGAGAACCGCAAGAGGGAGCGGGTGATTGGACAGGTATCCAAGTTTGTGACGGATAGCCGAGGAATTATGACCTTTCGTGGTCGGATTTGGGTGCCGTATACGGGTGGGGTACGTAGCACTCTGATGGAGGAGGCGCATAGATTGAGATTCTCGATCCATCCGGGGGCCACTAAGATGTATTTGGACCTGAAGAGAGACTACTGGTGGCCCTGTATGAAGAGGGATGTTACGTGGGTAGTAGAGAGGTGCTTGACCTGTCGACGGGTTAAGGCTGAGCACCAGCGTCCACATGGCAAGTTGCAGCCGCTAGAGGTTCCCCAGTGGAAGTGGGAACAGATTTCTATGGATTTCATCACCAAACTGTCGAGGACCGCGAGGGGTGTTGATGCAATTTGGGTGATTGTGGATCAGCTGACGAAGAGTGCTCACTTCCTTGCCATCAGTGAGAGATCTTCTGCAGAGAGGCTGGCAGAGATATATGTGAGAGAGGTGGTGTCGCGGCATGGAGTGCCGATCTCGATTGTGTCAGACCGAGATATACGTTTCACTTCCTGGTTCTGGAAGAAGTTCCATGAGTAGTTGGGTACGAGATTGCACTTCAATACTGCTTACCACCCCCAGACGGATGGACAGAGTGAGCGGGCGATTCAGACACTTGAGGACATGCTTCGAGCATGTTTCATGGACTTTGGTGGAAGTTGGGATACATACCTACCTTTGGCTGAGTTTTCTTATAACAACAGCCACCATTAGAGTATTGTTATGCCTCCCTTTGAGCTTTTATATGGGAGGAGGTGTCGGACTCCCATCTGTTGGGGAGAGGCAGGGCAGCGAGTGATGGGTAGCACTGAGACAGTGCTTAAGACGACTGAGCAGATACAGCAGGTCAGACAGAGGTTACTGACCGCCCAGAGCCGCCAGAAGAGTTATGCGGATAAGCGGCGATCCGATCTCGAGTTCCAGGTTGGGGACTTCGTACTCCTGATGGTATCTCCTTGGAAAAGAGTGATCCGATTCAGGAAGAGGGGCAAGTTGGGGCCCCGATACATATGTCTGTTTAGGGTGACCGTGAGAGTGGGTAAGGTAGCACAACGTTTAGAGCTACCTGAGGAGTTGACCCATATTCATGATACATTCCACGTATCTCAGTTAAGGAAGTGTATAGCCGATGAGACGGCAGTAGTGCCGCTAGAGGATATTCAGGTGGATGCGAGCCTGAATTACATTGAGAGGTCGATCGCGATCTTGGATCGGAAGATCAAGGTTCTGAGGAACAAGGAGGTACCTCTGGTTCAGGTCCCGTGGCAACATCGGAAAGGGTCCGAGCTGACTTGGGAGCCGGAGACGGAGATGCGGGAGCAGCATCCAGAGTTGTTTGCGTAGCGAGACTTCGAGAGTGAAGTCTGATTCTAGTGGGGGAGAATTGTAACATCCGGATTTCCAGGTATCATAAATTGAGTATTTATTTTTGAGTCAAGGAGTGGGACTCGACGAGTTGGCGCCTAAACTCGTCGAGTAGGATCGCGACTGCTGACTAGGATTAATGAATGGACTCGAGGAGTCGGCGAGTCGACTCGACGAGTCCGCGCTGTGGACAGAAACCCTAAATCTTCAGGCATGTGCCCTATTTAAGGGTCCTTATGGCCCTCATTGCAGCCACACACCCACTTGAGAAACCCTAACGAACTAGAGAGCTTAGAGAGTGAGGGAAGGAGCTAATTGCATCATCTTTAGTGCATTCTTGCAAGAAGAAGAGAGGGGATTCAAGCTAGGCTGATTGAGGAGCTCAGACCTACCATTACTTCACCAAAGGTTGTTGTTGAGGTATGAATCCATGCCTATTTTTGTGTATATAGTAGATCTCTTGAATCTAGGGTTTCTTTACCCTTTCTTTAGTTGGAATATGGAGCATGTGAAGTCCCATTGAGGAATAGACTTCAGATCTGGACCTTGAGAGGTCCAGAGTGTCCTAACGACCAAGCTTTATGCTGTTACATGAGAATATTGAGCCTAAGACTCCATTTTTAGGGCTATTTCATCAAATAGAGCTATATGTGCGATGCATGAACGTAAAGTTCAGACCTTTACGTGACTATTGGGTGTTAGAAGGTCAGATCTATAAGTTAGAGAAACAGATCTGACCTCAGAAGGTCGTTTGAGCATTCTCATGGAAGAAACTCGCCGAGTCCATGAGAGGACTCGACGAGTCGGATTGTGTTGCACCACGATTCATGATCAGTGGTAACACGTTGAGACAAAGGTTAACTCGACGAGTCGAGTGAGGTCTTAGGAGGATTCAGAGGACACGCATGGACTCGCCGAGTCACCTTAGTGCACTCGGCGAGTCTGGTCAAAATTGGACCGTTGACTGGAGTTGACTTCAGTTAACCTTAGGGTTTGGTCAAACTGATTCAAAAAAGGCTATGGAGGGGTAGAATGGCCTTTTACCCATTCTGTAGAGATGAGAATAAAAGGAGAGTATTGATTAGAGATATTATCATTATGATAGGCGGAAGCTAGATTGGGGATATCGAGCACGAGAGTTTACTAGGCATCATACAAGGTGATTTTTCTCACTATACCCTACCTAGAGTGGTAATTATGTGTGACCGGAAGGTCTTATGTGCTATGACGAGTATGTGATATATGTTGCTATGTGATATGTATATGTTATGTATGTTATGAGTAGCATGATATGGACCGGAAGGTCAACAGTGTATGGACCGGAAGGTCAATATGGTACGGACCGGAAGGTCGACAGAGTAGGACCGGAAGGTCTACTCGGATTGTGGGACCGGAAGGCCCCTGAGACACATTGACCGGAAGGTCTCGTAGAGCTATAGCCACGAGTGGCTTATGTGTTGTATGTAGTATTTTGGGGAACTCACTAAGCATTTATGCTTACCGTGTTATGTGATATGTGTTTCAGGTTCTAGCGAGGATCGTGGGAAGGCGCCGGCATGATTTGTACACACTGATGGAGTATTATGTATTTGAGATTCTGGGATATGTTTTATTGTGATGACATTGATACATGAGATTTTGAGAATATTATATGAGTTTTATTATGTTTGAAAAATGAAAAATTGTTTTAAATTTTACGTCGTTACATCAGAGTTTTCTGATTTATGGAACTCGGCGAGTTGATGGGTCAACTCGGCGAATTGGATCAACCCAAAATGTTGACTTTTACCAGAATGTTGACTTTGACCAGAATGTTGATTTTGACTAGAGTGTTGACTTTGACTTTGACCTTTACCACAGTTGACCCTTGAGGGGTCATGAGTATGAAAAGGGTATTAAGGGAAATATCTTATGTGTAGGAGTTTGAGTGGGGATTGATTTCAGAGCCGGAGTTTTTGCAGCTACTTCCAGCATTTAAGGAGAGTTACCTTCCAGTAGAAGTGGATCGAAGGCACCAATGTCGGCTCACTAGTAGTTGATTATATTTGAGATGATTGGCTTTGTGATAATTGTCTGGTATAACACTATCTGTTATGCTTTATATGCTAGTATGTTATGTAATTATGCGATAGTGGTAGGAAGGGTAGGATAGACCCTGTTACTGGTCGAAAGGACTGAAGGGGTGGGCCAGCACCTAGATATGTTAGCCAGTATGTGACTTGTGTATATATGTTATCATATTATTGTTGGATAAGGTGTCTAAGCCCATAACTATTTCTGGTATGTACTTGACCCGACCCGGCATGGTCCATTTGGGTTGCATGGCACCATGCAATTGGATAAACTAAAATGAGAGAAATAACACTTATGGTTTATTAATATACTATAAGTTCTAATATATTAATAATATTATTTAATTAGTTTGATCAAGAATTAATTTAGAATTAATTAAGTGATCAAAAGATAACTAATTAAATATATGGGTTGATTATGTAAATTATGCATAACTTGTATAGTGGGCTAAGAGGCTCCATGGATTATCAAGTTGGGTTAAACCCATAGGATGCTCCATGGATGCTCCATGGGAGTTACAAACCCATGGGTCATGGAAATGAAGAGTCATGACACATTAGGGTTTACATGGTGTAACCCTAGATGTGTCAACACTATATAAAGAACCCATGCTCCACCAAAATCAGTTGCACACAAGAAACAAGAGGGCTAGAGCCGATTTTGCAAGTGTAAGATTCTCTCAAAGTTTACTCCTTTGCATTTGGTGTTGTGTGAAGCATTTGAGGCATCACATTTGGGGTGCTAGGCTCACAAGGTTTCAAGGATCATAAGCAACAACAAAGGTATGATATTCTATCTTTCATTCAAGTTAAAAAAATGTTCCCCATGTATGCTAGATAGGAATATAACCTTGGAATTCAACTTTGCATGATAATTAGACAAACATAGATCCAAGGTTATTAGGGTTGCATGTATACTTAGGAAGTGTTAGAATGCTCAAAACCCATCAGTGGTGTCAGAGCCTAGGTTTGTTTTTTTTTTGTGCAAACTGCTTGAAAAAAATCGTTTTTATGTTTTCTACTCGTATGAAAGTTTGCACATTTGTTGCTGGAAATGGACTAGAAACATTACCCTAAACTGTTTTGATGTTTTAAAACTTGTTTTAGATGATGTAATGTTTATGCTAATCCATTTACAATGGCAATTATCAAAATTACAAGTTTTTTTTTAAAGTGTAATTTTTGATTCTTGAAAGTGTTCATATTCATGTTCTTGAACTTATGAAGATTAGATGATCATAGGAATTGTTTGTAACCTTCATGGTAGTTTAATTCATGATCATAATGTGTTTTAATGGAGTCCATAACTTGTTCTCAAGTTATGGAAAACCAAAAGTCTCACTTTTATTAAAGCCATTAAAAGAACACAAGAGTTATAAAAATGAAGAGTCTTCATTTTTATTACTCAATTAATTCATAAGTTATAAGAAATGAAAAGTTTTTGAAGTTTACAAAAACTTGCCCTCAAGTTTTGGAACAAGTAAAGTCTTGATTAAAACTTTAGTTCCAACCCTTAGAATTTTAAAAGTTAAAATTCAACCCTTATACTTTATAATATTATAAGTTACTAATATATATATGTATAAGATCAAGTCGTCTTACCGCTAGTACGCCTCATTCACGAAGCCGGTCTATAAGGGGGGTATAAGGTTGTTGCCTATAAAATGGCAACTTAATGGGTGTCCACTCTCACCCACCGCTTCCTTGATCGGTGGAGGGTCGTTAGCCGAACGGGTAGGACAAGGACTTATAAATTCTCATTAAAAGTATGATGAATATTATAAAGTAACTAAATGCTTTTATTAAATTCCCAATTTTAGTTACTTTAGGAAAAATGTGAATAAGGTGCTAATCCATGAAATTACACTTTACACTTTGTTTAAGTCGTTAGTGGAGCGTGTGTGGTTAACCGGCACACTAACTTGGACTTAACAAGGTAGGTAAAGGGTGACTTAAGGTTTACCATAGCATCGGTGGAGCGTGTGTGGTTTACCAACACATCGATTGAGTGATAAACTTTGAGGGTACCAAGTGATTTGCATGGTTACTTCACACCTCGTTTTGTGATCCTCGGTATCCCAGTCACAAAACTTGGAGGGCACACACGAGATTGAAACATGCCTTTGAAAAGATCATTAAATCTCAAAAGAATCTAGGAATTTCTAAGAACCAATTAAAAACCTAATATTTGTATTTCGTTTTTCATGGTGGAAATTGGTGAATCGTCATTCACCTACCTTTCAAATATGTTATAGCTTGGATTACGGCATACCTCTTCTAAGTTATAATATATTGTGATTGGATCCTAGCCTTAATATTAAATTTGGGTGTTTTATTAAGGACTCTCTTAATATCTAAACTAATCTTGTCCTCTTCTTTCAGATGTCTTCAAACAATGCTGTTTCTGGCTCTAATCCTAATGGCTCCTTTACCCTTATGAACTTGTGTGGGAAAGTCACTTTTGATGGATCCAACTTCAATTAATGGATCAGAAACATCAAGATGATTACCCGCTACGAGGACAAAGAATATGTCCTTGACAAGGAGCTTAAGGAGATTGATGAGACCACTGCAACTCCCCAGGAGATCGCTGACTTCCGTGCACATGAAAGGGATGCTACAAAAGTGGCATGCATCATGTTGGCCACCATGACAGCTGAACTCCAAAAGTCCTATGAGGACTTCTACCCTTTTGAAATGCACCAAGATCTGATGGAAAGATACCATCAAAGTGCACGACAAGAGAGGTATGAAATCATATGATCTATCATAACAACCATGATGAAGGACGGGGAATCCGTCACGAGCCACATGCAAAAAATGCAAAGGTATGTGGATCGGTTGCTGAAGCTTAATGTGAACTTCCCTGAGGAGCTTGCAATAGATATCATTTTGCACTCCTTACCATCGTGCTATGATCAATTACGCATGACATATCACATGAATAAGGAAGAGGTCACACTCAGCAAACTTTAGGGACTCCTCAAGACCGCAGAAACAGGTCTTAAGGGTAAGTCAGTTGTTAACACTCCTACCCCAAACTCCGCCCCAGTTTTGGCAATCGGGAAAAGTCGAGGGAAGATGAGGAAGGGCTCTTCGAAGGGTACCAAGGCTAGGACCCTTGATGGCTCTTCTTCAAGTGGAACCAAGAAAGGTTTCGTCACTCCTTCTTCTGACACAAAAGAGGCTGAATGCTTCTATTGCCATGAAAAATCACATTGGAAGCGGAACTGCCCAAAGTACCAGCAAGATGTGAAGGATGGGAAAGTTAAACCCAACCATGCAGGTATTTACACTATCTTATCTAATAACTCACCCCATTCTAACTCTTGGGTCCTTGATACCGGTTATGGTATTCATATCTGTTCTGATTTGCAGGGACTAAGAAGAAGTGAGAATGTGGAGCATGGAAGAATAAACTTAATCATGGGGAATAGGAAAGCTTTACCTGTCACCAAGATTGGAGTTTATACTTTATCGCTAAGTAGTGGGTTTAGTTTAGATTTGAATAAGTGTTGTTATTCGCCAGAAATGGCAAGAAACATTATTTCCTTTCATGCATTGTATAAACAAGGTTTCACCTTTTCATTTGATAATGAAGTTGGTTCGATTAATGCTTTCTTTAATAATGTTCTTTATTTTAAAGCATTACCTTGTGATGGCGTGTATGAAACTGTATCTGTGGTTGATAACTTAGGAAATAATGTATTGTGTATTGATTCTGTTAATAATAATAACTTGGATAAAGCATCATTATGGCATTGTCGTCTTGGACATATAAGCAAGAAACGCATAGGCCAACTCCAAAAGGATGGAGTCTTGGAGTCATTTGACCAAAAGTCTGATGATAGTTGCGAATCATGCTTACTTCGAAAAATGACAAAGTCACCCTTCACAGGTTCTTGTGAGAGGGGTGAAGGTTTGTTGGATCTTATACACACGGATGTGTGTGGACCCTTCAAACATGCCACAAGGGATGCTAATCGTTATTATTTGACTTTTACTGATGATTACAGTAGATATGGATATGTCTACTTAATCAAGCATAAGTCAGAGACTTTTGAAAGGTTTAAAGAATTTAAACAGGAAGTCGAGAATCAATTGGGCAGGAACATTAAGATGCTTCGATCCGATCGAGGTGGTGAGTATCTTAGTTCAGAGTTCCTCGACTATCTTAGGGAATGTGGGATTGTCTCACAATTGACACCTCCCAGGACACCGCAGTTGAACGGTGTAGCTGAGAGGCGTAATCGAACCTTGTTGGATATGGTTCGTTCCATGATGAGTCGAGCTTCGCTACCAATCTCATTTTGGGGGTATGCCTTAGAGATTGCCGCCCATATCCTTAATCTAGTCCCTACAAAGAAAGTTGCCAAAACTCCTCATGAGATGTGGACTGGTAAAGTACCCAAACTAGACCACATTAAGATTTGGGGTTGCGAGGCTTTCGTGAGACGCGAGACTCATGATAAGCTCGAACCTCGAAGTGAGAGGTGTATTTTCATCGGCTACCCACAGAAATCCTTTGGTTACCTCTTCTACAGACCTAGTGAGAATGTGGTCTTTGTAGCTAGGAGGGCTTTCTTTCGAGAGAGAGAGTTCATAAGCCAAGGAGACAGTGGGAGGCAAGTTGACCTTGAAGAAATTCAAGAGTCAAGTGGTGAAGGAACTTCAAACCCTAGCACTCAACTTGAGGAGGAAACTCCTGTTGAGCCAATTGACAAGTCTGTACCTCTGAGGCATTCCACAAGGGTGAGGAATGCACCTGAGCATTACTATGGATTCCATATTACTGCGGAAGGTGATACACTTATCAGTGATGAGACACTGATAGGTCTGGATGAACCTAACAGTTATGCGGAAGCCATGGCAGGCCCTGAGTCAGCCAAGTGGAAAGAGGCAATGGACAGCGAGATACAGTCCATGTATGACAATCAAGTTTGGAACTTGGTTGAGAATGTACCAGGTCGTAAGATTGTAGGGTGCAAATGGATCTTCAAGAAGAAGACCGACATGGATGGTAATGTACACACTTATAAGGCATGACTGGTTGCAAAGGGTTTCTCACAAACTCCAGGAGTTGATTATGATGAGACCTTTTCTCCAGTGGCCAAGATTAAGTCTATTAGGGTTCTGTTAGCCATAGCTGCATTTCATGACTATGAAATATGGCAAATGGATGTCAAAACCGCTTTCCTTAATGGAAAGTTGGCTGAGGATGTTTACATGAGTCAGCCAGAGGGTTTTGTCAATACAAAGTACCCTAATAGAGTGTGTAAGCTTGAGAAATCCATTTATGGGTTAAAGCAAGCACGTTGCAGATGGAATCTTTGCTTTGATGAGAAAGTCAAAGAATTTGGCTTTTCTAGGAGTGAAGATGAATCTTGTGTATATGTCAAGGCTAGTGGGAGTATAGTTAGTTTTTTGGTATTGTATATGGATGACATACTACTCATAGGAAATGACATCCCAACTCTGCAGGAAATTAAGTCTTGGCTTGGGAAGTGTTTCTCTATGAAGGACCTAGGAGAAGCTGCCTATATTCTAGGGATAAGGATCTTGAGAGACCGGAGTAAAAGACTAATTGGACTTAGTCAGAGTACCTACTTGGATAAGGTGCTGAAGATATTCGGCATGCAGGACTCCAAGAAAGGAGAGTTACCCATCCAGAGTAACGCCAGATTGAGTAAGACACAAAGCCCTAGTACTGAGGCTGAGATAGCATAAATGAGTCGAATACCTTATGCTTCGGCTGTAGGATCGATCATGTATGCTATGACGTGTACTCGACATGATGTAGCCTTTGCTTTGAGCATGGTTAGCAGGTATCAGGGGAACCCTGGCAAGGCACATTGGACTGCGGTAAAGAATATTCTCAAGTACCTACGGAGGACTAAGGACTGGGTCCTTACCCTCGGTGGGAGTGAAGACTTGAGAGTTGTAGGGTATAGTGATGCTAGCTTTCAGACTGATAGGTATAATTTCCGCTCTCAGTCAGGCTGGGTCTTTACCTTAAACGGAGGAGCAATTTCTTGGAAGAGTTCCAAGCAAGAGACAGTGGCTGATTCAACTTGCGAATCAGAGTATATAGCAGCTAGCGAGGCAGCAAAGGAGGCGATATGGCTGAAGAACTTCATTGGAGACCTTGGAGTTGTACCAGCTATTAAAGAGCCAATGGAAATTTTCTGTGATAGTGAAAGTGCAGTTGCCTTAGCCAAGGAACCAAGGGATCACGGGAGATCCAGACACATCGACAGAAAATACCATTTCATCAGACATCGAATAGAAGAAGGACTCCTCGTGGCAAAGAGGGTATCATCGGATGAGAATCCAGCAGATCCCCTCACGAAGGGACTGACTCGGATTAAGCATCTCCAGCATGCTCGGAGCATAGGGCTGAAGGATGATATTAGATTTAGTAGTTAGATAACCTTGAAATTTGTAAAGTGTAATTGACATTAGATGATGAATAAAAGGTGTTTTATTTATGAGTAAAGTGTTGCTATCTCTTGTCGATCGTTTACTATATTTCTTTTGCATGTTTTAACTTCCAGAATAATTATGTTTGGTATATCATATTATTCGAACCTCCACAGTCGGTCATATGTCGGAAGTAGGTATGAATCAAGACTGTCATGATTGGTTGCAGAGGTCTAAGTTGTTGGACATGGCTACAACACTCATGAGTGCTTATAAGTTCTGAGCATTGGACTCAACCCACGCTCACTGGAATCACTTCATGGAATTTATCTCGAGTGATCGTGAGACGGTAATATCATATAAGTCTTCAAACCTAGATATATGATTTGTTACTTATGAGTTGGTTATGCATTGATTGTACGAAAACGCATTGGTAACTCGATGTTATAAAACGTGCTCTTGTGTATAATTCAATGAGTAGTAGAACAAACATATGAGTCGAAGTTTATCTGTTCCTTCTTGGATTAGAAGCTGATATCTGGGCCCCTCGATGATTTTGTTTTGACCTATGTACCGGGCCCGGTCAGAACTAAGTTGATGTGTTCAATTAAGTTCTTTGTCAAACAAATCGGAAATCGGGAAACAAACTGCTGGACAATAAGTAAGACATTGTTCCATGTATTTGTCCGGCTGATATCTAGAACAGAGGATTATATGATCACTTATCTTAAATGGCGTATCATCATCTTCTCAGTTCCGAGAGACTTTGAAAGAGCTACGATTGCTGATCGGTTCCTGAAGTCATACTTGCAGTTATAGTTATTTGACTTATCCAAGTGGGAGACTGTTGGATAAGGTGTCTAAGTCCATAACTATTTATGGTATGTACTTGACCCGACCCGGCATGGTCCATTTGGGTTGCATGGCACCATGCAATTGGATAAACTAAAATGAGAGAAATAACACTTATGGTTTATTAATATATTATAAGTTCTAATATATTAATAATATTATTTAATTAGTTTGATCAAGAATTAATTTAGAATTAATTAAGTGATCAAAAGATAACTAATTAAATATATGGGTTGATTATGTAAATTATGCATAACTTGTATAGTGGGCTAAGAGGCTCCATGGATTATCAAGTTGGGTTAAACCCATAGGATGCTCCATGGATGCTCCATGGGAGTTACAAACCCATGGGTCATGGAAATGAAGAGTCATGACACATTAGGGTTTACATGGTGTAACCCTAGATGTGTCAACACTATATAAAGAACTCATGCTCCACCAAAATCGGTTGCACACAAGAAACAAGAGGGCTAGAGCCGATTTTGCAAGTGTAAGATTCTCTCAAAGTTTACTCCTTTGCATTTGGTGTTGTGTGAAGCATTTGAGGCATCACATTTGGGGTGCTAGGCTCACAAGGTTTCAAGGATCATAAGCAACAACAAAGGTATGATATTCTATCTTTCATTCAAGTTAAAAAAATGTTCCCCATGTATGCTAGATAGGAATATAACCTTGGAATTCAACTTTGCATGATAATTAGACAAACATAGATCCAAGGTTATTAGGGTTGCATGTACACTTAGGAAGTGTTAGAATGCTCAAAACCCATCAATTATGTGGTAGTGGTAGGGGTGAAATAGTCCTCGGATACCGGTTGAAAGAGAATGAAGGGGTAGGTCATCACCCATATATGCTAGGCAGTTACCGGTTGAAAGAGACCGAATGGGTACGCCAACGCCCATATATGCTAGGCAGTTACTGGTTGAAAGAGACCGAAGGGGTAGGCCAGCACCCATGTATGCTAGGCAGTTACCGATTGAAAGAGACCGAAGGAGTAGGCCAGCACCCAGGTATGCTAGGTAGTTACCGGTTGAAAGAGACCGAAGAGGTAGGTCGGCACCCAGATATGCTAGGCAGTATGTTATTGTATGGTATGTGGTATGATGAGGGAACTCACTAAGCTTCGTGATTACTGTTTCAGTTTTGGTTTCCGGTACTTCTTCTTCGAGAGGAAAGGAGCCGACATGATTGCAGCGCATCACAACATGATTTCCGCACATGAGATTCTTGGGAGTTGTACTCGGATGTTGTTTACCGTTACATGTTTTGACTATTGATACATTGGTTTTGTTATGATTTGATATTATGGATGTTTTCAGATAAATGGTTTTATAATTATTAAATTAAAAATGAAATTTTTGGTCGTAAATTTTGGGATGTTACAGTTTCAGTATCGGGACTTAGATAACACGGAGCCCCCGACTTTCGATGGGGCGCAGGACCTGATCATAGCCATAAGGTGGTTGTCTGATATGGAGGGATGTTTCTTTACATGCTCATGTCATGTTAACCAGAGGGTCAGGTGTGCTCTGAACCTGCTGAGGTCTTGAGCAAAGAATTGGTGGAGATTGGTGACTGGGTCGTATTACGATGAGCAGAGAGCTGCGGTTACCTGGGAGCAGTTCAGGGAGATGTTCCGTTCCCGTTACATTCCACGGGTTGAGCAGGAGAGATTGGCACTTGAGTTATTGGACTTGAGACAGGGAACAGAGTCAGTGACGGAGATCACCTGGTTGTTTACGGAGAGGGCAATGTTTTGCCCGGAGTTTGCTTCTGAGCAGGATCAGATGACTCGTTATCTGAGCATGCTCAAGACCGATATCAGACAGTTTGTTTTGACCCAGAGATGTGACACTCTGTTGGAGTTACAGGAGGCCGCGAGGCAGCGTGATCTGGATATTGAGTTACAGTTGCCGGAGCAGAGGCAAGCCCCGACACAGGCGCAGCCGGCGCCGAAGCGGTTCAAGGTCGCTGATACTAGGACGGGAGGGCAGCGTGGCCGTACTTGTGGGAATTGCGGGAAGGTTCATACTGGAGCTTGTCGATGTGGTAGTGGGTACCATAAATGTGGCAAGGAGGGACATTACGCGAGGGACTGCCGCCAATCCGCCAGTGCTTCGGATATGAGGATCTATTATCATTGTCACCAGGTTGGCCATACGAAGGTCAACTACCCGTCGCTCGCTGCCAGGCCGGTGCAAGCTCCAGCGCCGGCTATACTGAGGATTACGGACGGGAGCCAGGGTCGACCAAAGCCCCCGAGGGCTCGGGGACGCGCCTTTCAGCTCACAACTGAGGAGGCCAGGACAACACCCGATGTGGTGCTGGTATGTTTCTATCTCTTATCTCGTTAATTACATTTGTTTTATGCTTATATGTTGGTACCCGTGTTAGGTACATTTTTAGTGAACTCTCTACCTGCCTTGGTATTATTTGACTCGGGGGCGATTCGGTCATTCGTCTCTCGATCGTTTAGCAGAAAGTTCGGTTTGCCTTTCGGAGAGCTAGAGTGTCCGTTGCGAGTCTCCATCGCCAACGAACATGGAATTTTTGCTTCTTCAGTTTATCGGGGTTGCGTTCTGGATATCTTCGGGGTTTCCTTCCCGATTGACTTGATTCTGATACCCATGGGGGATGTTTGCATGATCATGGGTATGGATTGGATGAGCCGTTTCGGTGCCATGATCGACTGCGAGGGTCAACGGGTGGTAGTTCGAACCCCAAGTGGGGGAGAACTAGTTATTTATGGAGAGGGCACCAGCTTGGGTTTAGGGTTTTGTTCAGCTGCCAGGGCTAGGCAGTATATTCAACACGGGTGTGCGGATATCTGGCGTATGTGGTGGATACGCAGGTCAGGGATCAGGTTTCAGTATCGGACGTTCCAGTTGTCTGAGAGTTCGCAAATGTGTTTCCGGAGGAGTTACCCGGAATGCCTCCGGAGAGGCAGATCGAGTTCAGGATCGACCTTGTGCCAGGTGTGGCCCCTATCTCCAAGGCGTCGTACCGACTGGCACCACCCGAGATGCAGGAGCAGTCGTCTCAATTACAGGAACTATTAGGCAAGCAGTTCATTCGTCCGAGTAGTTCTCAGTGGGGAGCGCCGATTCTCTTCGTCAGGAAGAAGGATGGTTCACACCAGATGTACATTGACTACCGGGAGTTGAACAAGCTAACGATGAAGAATTGTTATACACTCACGAGGATAGATGATATATTCGATCAGTTACAGGGAGCATATTCGTTCTCCAAGATAGACCCGAGGTCCGGTTATCATCAGGTCAGGGTGAGGGAGGAGGACGTGGAGAAGACCGCGTTCTGGACTCGCTATGGAAATTACGAGTTCGTGGTGACTCCGTTTGGGCTC
The DNA here is from genome assembly GCF_052849685.1 of Lactuca virosa. Lineage (NCBI taxonomy): Eukaryota > Viridiplantae > Streptophyta > Magnoliopsida > Asterales > Asteraceae > Lactuca > Lactuca virosa. The sequence goes on along the minus strand of NC_136428.1, from coordinate 432,945,050 downwards.
ACCAATACGCCGACAATATTTATGGACCTGATGAATCGGGTATGCAGACCGATGCTCGATCACTCAGTCATCGTGTTTATAGATGACATCTTGGTGTATTCCAAGACCAGAGAGCAGCATGAGGAGCATCTTCACGAGCTTTTGGGAGTTCTGAGGCGCGAACGGCTTTATGCCAAGTTCTCGAAGTGTGAGTTTTGGTTACGAGAGTTTCAGTTCCTTAGACATCTCGTTAACCAGGAGGGGATTTTGGTCGATCCGGCCAAGATCGAGGCGGTTATGCAGTAGGAGGTTCTGAAATCTCCCTCAGATATCAGGAGTTTCTTGGGATTGGCAGGGTACTACCGGAGATTCATACATGATTTCTCCAAGATTGCAGTACCCCTCACTGTGGATTTCCGGTGGGGCCCTGAGCAGCGGACTGCATTCGAGACTCTGCGCCAGAGACTTTGTGAGGTTCCAGTCTTGACACTCCCTGAAGGAGTTGAGGATTTTGTGGTTTTCTATGATGCATCCATCACAAGACTGGGATCAGTCCTCATGCAGAGAGGGCGGGTGATAGCATATGCTTCGCGGCAGCTGAAGCCACACGAGACGCGATACCCCACACATGATTTGGAGTTGGGAGCGGTGGTATTCGCTCCCAAGATTTGGAGACACTACCTCTGCGGGGTCCGCTGTACCATATACATGGATCACAAGAGTTTGAGACACATCATGGATCAGTCGAACCTGAACATGAGACATCGCAGGTGGCTGGACGTAGTCAAGGATTATGACTGCGAGATCCTTTACCATCCGGGTAAAGCAAATGTGGTGGCGGACGCCCTGAGCCGCAAGTCGGCTGGATCTTCTGTTCAAGTGACATGTATAAGGATATCCGTGGATTCTCCACTGGTGAGCTTGATCAGGGAAGCTCAGGCTGACGGTGTACGATAGGAGAACTGGAAGCTTGAGAGGCTTAGGGTCAAGATCACCCGTTTTGATCAGGACAGTCGTGGGTTGTTGACCCATTGCGGTCGGGTGTTGTAACATCCGGATTTCCAGGTTTATTATTTAATGATTTATTTTGAGAATCCGTGATCTACTCGACGAGTTGCTGCCATAACTCGTCGAGTATCAGCGGGATTGCCACGTGAGTTTAATGAACTACTCGACGAGTCCAAATGTAGACTCGCCGAGTAGGCACTGTAAGTGGAAACCCCAGATCCTGGGGTTTGGGGGCCTATTTAAAGTCACTTATAGCCCTCATTTGCGGCTACCAGTCCAGAGAGAGAAACCCTAGAGAGCTGGGGCGAGTGGAATGAGAGAGAAAGCGATTTCCACCCTTTTTGGTGTTGCTTTGCAAAGAAGAAGGTGTTTCCAGCTAGAGGAGGTCAAGAGGGTTGCTAATCCATGGTTTTCAAGCTTGGATCTACAGTGTTGAGGTAGCAAATCAATCCTTTCTCTATTTGGTTTAAGATCCTTGAATTTTAGGGTTTTCTATACCCTTTTTATGGCTTGAGTTGATGAGTTTATGGTCCCTTTATGTATTAGACTTCAGATCTGGACCCATAGAGGTCCAGAGAGCATTATCCATCTTGCTTTATGAAGTGTTATGGAAGGAATGAACTTAGGTTGCCATTTTTGAGGCTATTTCTTCAAAAGGAACCATATATGTGTTGCATGAGTGTAAAGGTTTCACCTTTATGTGATTAGTGGGTATGGAAAGGTTAGATCTATAGGTTAGAGAAGCAGATCTGACCTCAAAAGGTCATTTGAGTGTTGCCATGGATGCAACTCGCCGAGTTCATAAGTGGACTCGACGAGTCGAGTCGGGGTTGCCCCGCGATTCGTGACAGGAGTAACCCGTCGAGTGAAGGGATGACTCGACGTGCCAAGTGAGGCTAGAAGGATTCAGAGGACCCGTATGGACTCGCCGAGTCGCCCATGTGCACTCGACGAGTCGGGTCAAAGTTTGACCGTTAACTTCAGTTCACCTTAGGGTTTTGGTCAAGCTGATTCAAGAGAATTCTGGGAGGGGTAGAATGGTCTTCTACCCATCATTAGAGATGAGATTATGAGAGAGTATTGATTAGGGATGTTATTTTGTTGATAGGAGGAGGCTAGATCGGGTATCCGAGCACGGGAGATTATCCGATATCGTACGAGGTGAGTCTTCTCACTATACTGTACCTAGAGTGGTACCTATGTGTGACCGGAAGGTCTTGTATGCTATGAGATGTATGTATTGTATGCTGTTATATGATATGGATGTGTTATGTATGTTATGAATGATAAGGACTGGAAGGTCATTATGATATGGACCGGAAGGTCAGGATGATATGGACCGGAAGGTCATTACAGGTAGGACCGGAAGGTCTACCAGGGTTGTAGGACGGAAGTCCTCCGAGACACAGTGACCGGAAGGTCTTATAGCCTTGAGTGGCATATGTGCGTATGTGGTATTTTGGGGAACTCACTAAGCATTTATGCTTATAGTTGTTGTGTTATGTGTTTCAGGTATTAGCGAGGATCGCGGGAAGGCGCCGACATGATCCGTACACACTCATGGAGTTTATGTCTTGAGATTCTGGGATATGTTTTGTTGTGATAACATTGGATACATTATGTTTTGATATTATCTTATGAATAAAAGTATGTTTGAAAAATGAAAAATTGTTTTGGAAATTTACGTTGTTACAAGTTGGTATCAGAGCCTTGGTTTGAGGGATTCGGATGCACCTTCGGGTGTATTTGAACTCAAACCGAGGATTTGAGAAAGTTTTTCGTAAAATAAACGATTTTCTAAAGAGTAAAAGAATTTGAGAAAAGCAGGAGGAAGCAGTGTGTACGATCAGCCAGCGCCCGAACGGTGATTTCCCAAAATACCCTTACATTATATATTATGAGATATGATATGATATGCTATGCATGCTAGAGTAGGCTAGGTATTCATATTAGGACTAGAGTGGCCTGATTTGTGATGCCTTAGCCTAGGAGATTATTGCTGCTTTGAGATACTTCGAGAGCGAGTAGGTAGCAGTGAGGAGCTTATGAGTGATCTGCCGGAAGGTAGCCTATGCTTAGCAGGATATATAGTACTTGTGATTTGGGATCCTAGGAGGAGGACTTGGGGTGAATGCTGATGCGGTGTGGAAAGTAGTATAGGGCCCGTACTACTGGAAGCACCGGATCAGTGAGCAGTCCAAGTAAGAATCATTGGGATGCTAAAGAACAAGTAGGGCTGAGTTATCGAGTGCAAGTATACTCGACCGAGTCTCTACTTTCTTTTATGTTGGGAGACATCATGGTTGGTACACCACACACACCGGAGAGCAGCGGTGTTAGCGATGATGAGATTCGCCGTATGATTCATGGCGAGATGACCGCAGCGATCCGGAAGGCTAATCCGGAGGATTTTAAAGTAGTGGATTGAGAAGTGATGTCATGGTTCAAGTACCATGATAAGTAGCGGATTGAGAAGTGATGACATGGTTCGAGTACCATGATAAGTAGCGGATTGAGAAGTGATGTCATGGTTCGAGTGCCATGATGAGTAGCGGATTGAGAAGTGATGTCATGGTTCGAGTACCATGATGAGTAGCGGATTGAGAAGTGATGTCATGGTTCGATTACCATGATAAGTAGCGGATTGAGAAGTGATGACATGGTTCGAGTACCATGATAAGTAGCGGATTGAGAAGTGATGTCATGGTTCGAGTACCATGATGAGTAGCGGATTGAGAAGTGATGTCATGGTCCGACTACCATGATGAGTAGCGGATTGAGAAGTGATGACATGGTTCGAGTACCATGATAAGTAGCGGATTGAGAAGTGATGTCATGGTTCGAGTACCATGATGAGTAGCGGATTGAGAAGTGATGTCATGGTTCGAGTACCATGATGACTAGCGGATTGAGAAGTGATGGCATAGTTCGAGTACCATGATAAGTAGCAGATTGAGAAGTGATGTCATGGTTCGAGTACCATGATGAGTAGCAGATTGAGAAGTGATGACATGGTTCGAGTACCATGATAAGTAGCCGATTGAGAAGTGGCGTCATGGTTCGAGTACCATGAGTTGTAGCAAGTCGAGAGGTGATGTCATGGTTCGAGTGCCATGATGGGAGGTGGATTGAGAAGAGGGAACATGGTTCGAGTACCATGATTCGTAGGAGATTAAGAGGAGATAACATGGTTCAGGTACCATGATTCATAGCAGACCGAGAGGTGGCCACACGGTTTGAGTATCATGACATGTGGCGGTTAGTGTTTCTGGTTTTTACCGATTATTCCGTGGGGATTGTCTAGACTGAGATCATAGGTGAATGAGTATGGGGCCAGAAGGCCATGACGAACAAGTTTCATTGGAGCATCCCTTGAAAGGGGAAATCGAGTGAGCTCCGACGGATTGTGGGTGATATGCCAGTTGGAGTCGCAAGACTCAGGGATGAGAAGGGATGGGGCGTTATGGGAAAATACGGTCTGGGCTGGGCAACCGGCCGGTAGTGGAGAGGTCACTTTCTGTGACCCGAGTGGTGCTATTTCCATTTCCTGTGGGAGACATAAGAGTTGTTGAGATTTCGGTTTTTGAGTCTGGGGGTGAGCCCTGTGGAATTTTACGGATGGTGATCTTCAACCAGAGTATATGGCAGTAGGTCTGCCGCGAGGTAAAGATGTAGCTTGAACAGGTCGTCAGTGGGGATTGAGATTGTCAAGGACCAGGATACACCCTAATTGAGTATAGTAGGGCATGTGTTACTGCAGCGTCGGACGATCAGAGGAGTATATCAGGGCGGTGGCCCTTATTGTCTTTGTTGGGTATTAAGAGTGGAAGTATGGTTTCTGCTCTTATGATAAGTGACGTGATGGAACGTTGGTTGAGTAATACGGTAGATCATTACTTCTAGACTAAGAGTCAGGGTTAATACTGGACAGTTGGGAGGTCTGGTGATGGAATGGTGTGAGATTCTGAATGACTAGAGGCAGTCATGGTGGGAAGTTCTGAGGATTTCATCTGAGTTTGGGGGCAATTGGAGTTGCTCGATCTCTGGCGGGAGATCATCGAGCGTTGCGTAGCACCTTCCAAGAGTAGGTGCGATGTTACTGGTGGAAACAGTCTGTGGGATAGATTGTTGGTGCACCGATTGGGGATGGTTCGAACCCTAAGTGGGGGAGAACCGGGTATTTTATTGAAGGGATCAGATATTCGATCGAGAATGGTTAGAGATCTGGATATAGAGACCGGTGGTGCGAATTCATGAGCCCAGTGTTATTGGTGATTGAGACGAGGTGCAGAGCGAGATAATGCATGTGTTATGTTTGAAAAGGATGAGTGACTCCACGGCAAGTGGCTGTTGGTCGGAGACCTTGGGGTGAAAGGGAATTCTTCGAGGTCGTAATGGTGAATTCGAGATGGTTGGCTCGTAGGGTGAGTTCGGCGGTTGAGAAGTTCTGGTTCAATGATGGGGCTTTTATTCAGCTTGGGAAGGGCAGGAGTTGATTAGACAACCAATTTCAGGTTGTGGAACAGGAAGATCAGTGGATGGGACGAGATGTCGTGAGGTTCTATGTGGTGCATCGAGGTATCCGAATTTAATGCATTGGAATTCAGATAATTTTGAGTCTTGTGTGGAGACGTCAAGTGGTGGGTCAAGCATCGATGATTCCAGTGGGAGCCCTTTCGGTTAATGACAGCAAGTGAGATTATCCAAGAATATGGATTACAGCAGGGAAGGGTGTTATGTTATGACGATTGTCGCCCGATATAGTGATGCATAATTTGGGTAAGTGCATGCACCTATCTAAGATTGATCCTCGGAATGTGAGTCAGTGAGAGGTTGTTGTGATGCTACAGGAAGTCGTAGTACTCACTAGTCATAGGTTGTTGTGATGTTATGGGAAGCCGTAGTACTCACTAGTCAGAGGTTGTTGTGATGCTACAGAAAGCCGTAGTACTCACTAGTCAGAGGTTGTTGTGATGCTACGGGAAGCCGTAGTACTCACTAGTCAGAGGTTGTTGTGATGCTACGGGAAGCCGTAGTACTCACTAGTCAGAGGTTGTTGTCATGCTACGGGAAGCCGTAGTACTCACTAGTCAGACGATTGTTGTGATGCTACGGGAAGCCGTAGTACTCACTAGTTAGAGGTGTGGTGATACTGCGGGAAGCCGTAGTACTCACCAGTTAGTGAGAGGTTGTGGTGATACTGCGGGAAGCCGTAGTACTCACCAGTCAGTGAGAGGTTGATGTGATGCTATGGGAAGACGTAGTACACACTAGTCAGCGAGAAGTCATTATGGTAAAGTACTCTTTGATCAGAGCATGGCGCAGAAGAGTTTTAGGGATGGGGTGGCCCTAATTTATGAGTTTTTGGGAACCTGGTGGTCGGACCAGGGGCGAGGTCGGGGTCTCCTAAATGATAGGGAATCATTATGTTTTGAGTAAGGTGTGGTCATCGCAATCCAAAAGAATGGGATAAGTGAGGTATGCATGGGTTGCAGGAAATGAGTTCCAAGTTGAGTGCTTCGTTGGGACGAGTGGTTCCAACTTTGGGTCGGACCAAATTCTCGAGTTTGAGTTTGGCTCTGGTGGTGTGTTGGATAGGCGAGATGAGATTTTAGATTATGAGGTGGGTTCCATGATGAGGAGTATTGTTTGTCATCTGATGTCTTAGACTTGTGCGGGTCAGTACTCGGGTACGGGAGGTACCACAATTTGCAGGGAACGATGAGTAACAGATGACAAAGGTCGGAGTTGAGTCGATCTCCAGTTGGGAAGGTAGCATTAGCTTGGGGTTAAGCGGACTTAGTTACTTGTGTGTCACGTTGGGCCAATGCGGTTATAGTAAGAAGGAAACCATAGAGACGGTTGGGATAATGCAACGGATGACCCTGGAGGTTCAACTGTTGGGTCGAGATCAGACCTGGTACTCAGTGTTAAAAAGGGATACGAGGAATGCAGCTGAGGCTTGTGATTTTAGATGTCTGAGGACTTCTGATAATAGTTCAGTGGATGAGCCCTGGTGGGATGTGAACCCTTTCGTTCCTTGGGGCGTGATTCGGACTGTGTTGGTACATTGGTATTAGTGATCGGTAGCCGATTGTCGGATTTTGTCTTGTGAGAATCAGAGGAGCAGTGAGTTATCGAGGTTTGAGGATCGAGGAGCGAATATCATAGTGATAGCATGAGTGGGGCGGACTGGCGGCGGGCCAGTCCACTAGAGTTTCCCAATTCTGGAAAGGTCAAAAAGGGGTATTTTAGCGACAGAGGGGCCGGTTTTGTTCCAAATTTGGAGTTCCTGGTCGGATTCAGGTATTCATGGAGAAAGATACCGTTTTGGTGTGAGAACTTCTCAATAGTGCTTTTCGAGTGTTTGGTTTCTGTCTATGTGGTTTGAGAAGCGATTTCGAGGGCGAAATCTATTTCATGTGGGGGAGAATTGTAACATCCGGATTTCCAGGTTTATTATTTAATGATTTATTTTGATAATCCGTGATATACTCAACGAGTTGGTGCCATAACTCGTCGAGTATCAGAGGGATGGCCACATGAGTTTAATGAACTACTCGACGAGTCCAAAGGTAGACTCGCCGAGTAGGCGCTGTAAGTGGAAACCCTAGATCACGGGGTTTGGGGGCCTATTTAATGGCACTTATAGCCCTCATTTGCGGCTACTAGTCCAGAGAGAGAAACCCTAGAGAGCTGGGGCGAGTGGAATGAGAGAGAAAGCTATTTCCACCCTTTTTGGTGTTGCTTTGCAAAGAAGAAGGTGTTTCTAGCTAGAGGAGGTCAAGAGGGTTGCTAATCCATGGTTTTCAAGCTTGGATCTACAGTGTTGAGGTAGCAAATCGATCCTTTCTCTATTTGGTTTAAGATCCTTGAATTTTAGGGTTTTCTATACCCTTTTTATGGCTTGAATTGATGAGTTTATGGTCCCTTTATGTGTTAGACTTCAGATCTGGACCCATAGAGGTCCAGAGAGCATTATCCATCTTTCTTTATGAAGTGTTATGGAAGGAATGAACTTAGGTTGCCATTTTTGAGGCTATTTGTTCAAAAGGAACCATATATGTGTTGCATGAGTGTAAAGGTTTCACCTTTATGTGATTAGTGGGTATGGAAAGGTCAGATCTATAGGTTAGAGAAGTGGATCTGACCTCAAAAGGTCATTTGAGTGTTGCCATGGATGCAACTCGCCGAGTTCATAAGTGGACTCGACGAGTCGAGTCGGGGTTGCCCCGCGATTCGTGACAGGAGTAACCCGTCGAGTGAAGGGATGACTCGACGTGCCAAGTGAGGCTATAAGGATTCAGAGGACCCGCATGGACTCGCCGAGTCGCCCATGTGCACTCGACGAGTCGGGTCAATGTTTGACCGTTGACTTCAGTTCACCTTAGGGTTTTGGTCAAGCTGATTCAAGAGAGTTCTGGGAGGGGTATAGTGGTCTTCTACCCATCATTAGAGATGAGATTATGAGAGAGTGTTGATTAGGGATGTTATTCTGTTGATAGGAGGAGGCTAGATCGGGTATCCGAGCACGGGAGATTATCTTATATCGTACGAGGTGAGTCTTCTCACTATACTGTACCTAGAGTGGTACCTATGTGTGACCGGAAGGTCTTGTATGCTATGAGATGTATGTGTTGTATGTTGTTATATGATATGGATGTGTTATGTATGTTATGAATGATAAGGACCGGAAGGTCATTATGATATGGACCGGAAGGTCAGGATGATGTGGACCGGAAGGTCATTACGGGTAGGACCTGAAGGTCTACCAGGGTTGTAGGATGGAAGTCCTCTGAGACACAGTGACCGGAAGGACTTATAGCCTTGAGTTGCATATGTGCGTATGTGGTATTTTGGGGAACTCACTAAGCATTTATTCTTACAGTTGTTGTGTTATGTGTTTCAGGTACTAGCGAGGATCGCGGGAAGGCGTCGGCATGATCCGTACACACTCATGTAGTTTATGTCTTGAGATTCTGGGAATGTTTTGTTGTGATAACATTGGATACATTATGTTTTGATATTATCTTATGAATAAAAGTATGTTTGAAAAATGAAAAATTGTTTTGGAAATTTACGTTGTTACAGGTGTAGGTGTCGATGTCTGGTGGGGTCAGATAGATGGTACTGGAGGAGGCTTATAAGTCTCACTTCTCTATTCACCCGGGGGCCACCACGATATACCGGGATCTGAGATTGAGCTACTGGTGGCCATGTATGAAGAGAGAGATCGCCTGGTACGTTGACAGGTGCTTGACCTGTAGGATGGTCAAGGCCGAGCACCAGAGGCCGCATGGCAAGCTGCAGCCTCTAGAGGTTCCCATGTGGAAATGAGAGCAGATCACGATGGACTTCATCACCAAGCTGCCGAGAATGGCAAGGGGGTTCGATGCTATTTGGGTCATCGTGGATCGATTGACAAAGAATGCCCATTTTCTTGCTATTTGGGAGAGCTCATCGGCCGAGAAATTGGCCTAGGTGTACATTCGCGAGATCGTTGCTCACCACGGGGTGCCAGTATCTATCGTGTCAAACCGTGATGTTCGATTCACTTCCCGTTACTGGTAGAAGTTCCATGAGGAACTGGGCACGCGACTACATTTTAGTACCGCGTGTCATCTGCAGACTGTTGGCCAGAGTGAGCGGACCATCCAGATCCTCGAGGACATGTTACGGGCCTGCGTTATAAATTTCGTTGGGAGCTGGGACTCCTACCTAGCCCTTGCAGAGTTTTCCTACAACAACAACTTTCATTCCAGCATTGGTGCTCTGCTATTGGAGCTGTTGTATGTCCGAATATGTCGTACCCCAATCTGTTGGGGCGAGGTTGTCCACAGAGTAATGGGACGGACTGAGGTAGTTCTTCAGACTATCGAGATGATACAACAGATCAGGCAGAGGTTACAGACTACTCAGAGTTGCCAGAAGAGTTACCCCGACCGACGCCGATCTGAGTTGGAGTTTCAGGTTGGTGACATGGTACTTCTGAAGGTCTCACCCTAGAAGGGTGTGATTCGCTTCAGGAATGTAACACTCTGTTCCGAATTGACTCTTAGTCTGAGGCTGTGGCTCGAAGGTCGGTTACTATAAGGATTATGGCTCTTGGGAAGGTAAGATCTAGGCCCTTTTGGGTGCAGGTGATGTATTAGAAGTGATTCGGGTGTTCGGTTCGTCTTTTGGAGCCTAGGGGTATTTCGGTGAAGTGGTAGTTCGGTCTTTTGTGGAAAATGGATTTTGTTTTCGGAAGGTCTTAAGAAAGTTTTGAGTTGTTAGAAGTGTAGGGCTTCTCGTCACTTTTCCTTGGATATAAGGATCGTCGGAATCAGATTTATAATGAAGAAGTTATGGCCTTCGGAAGTTTCGTGGTTTTCAGGCTTAGCCGAGTACACGGAGCGTACACAAAGTGTACGCAGGGCGTACTAGCAAAGAAGGTAGTACGTTGGGCGTACCTTGGAGTACGTTGGGCGTACTGACCAGGAGGATCGCGAATGTTTCTCCGAGTACGCTGAGCGTACTCCAGTCAGATCAGAACCCTATTTTAGGGTGTTGGACCCTATTTAAACTCCTTATGTCATAACTTAACCCTAATATCTTCAGCCTCCACCCCTCTAAACCCTAGAAATCGTCTTATACCATTCATGGTGGCATTTTGAGCGTTTGGAGTCCATTTTTGGAGTGTTTGGCCCATTTTCAAGAAGGTGGAGTTAGATGCAAAGGTGGAGATCAAGGAGAAGCTTATGGATCTGTCTTTTGTGACTCGTTTTCAGCTTGATGAAGGTATAAAGTTCTGAACTTGACCATTGAATGCTTAGATCTATTATGTTGAGTTTTTGGATCTTTTTGGTCCCAAGAATGGAGCTATATGGTTCCAAATCCGTTTTTAGGCTTAGGGTTGCCACCCTTGGTGCTAACTAAGTCCCTAAGGCAGAAAGTTGCCATCTTGGAGGTCTTAATGGATACATGCAAGAGTTATGGTCATTTTCATGGAATTAGATTGTTATACTCTGATTTTGGGTTCATGTGGGTCATATAAGTCACCAAGTCAGTGACTTTATGGATTAAGACGTTAGGTAGAGCTCAGATCTGTAATTTGGTCCCATGGTTTGAAGCATTAAGCACTTAATGGATTTTGTGCATCAGCCGTTTTGTACGTTGGGCGTAAATTATGGAACACTGCGCGTACAACCCTTTTGCCCAGTACGCTAAGCGTACAGAAGAGGTACGTTGGGCGTACGCTTTCAGGAGGACTTGGACCTTAGTGGACTTCGGACATTTGGGCCCTAATGGCTTTGGGCCTGGACTTGCTGTTTGTTGGGCCTGAATGTATCTTGGGCCAATATTGGAATAGTTGGGCCTATTGGGCCTTGTGGCCCAATATAGAAATTGACTTCACATTGTGGGCCTCGGTTTGGGCGAATTCTTGGATTAGGTTGTTGTGGGCCTTCGTGGGCCAATTGGGGTCAGGATTGTTGACTAAGGAGAATATTTGGCTTTAGAATAAAGTCTATTAGAAAGGTTCGGGCCCAATTTGGAAAATTGGGCCATTGATGGTTTTATGGACATTATTGTGTTGGGCTTTCGTTTTGGTGTGGGCCTTAGTTTTGGATCATACCGGGCCATGGGTAGAATGGTAATTTGTAACATCCTGATTTCCGAGGTATAACATTTCTATATGCAAGTATGAGTTTGCTTGGGTGACTCGACGAGTTGGTGCCTCAACTCGTCGAGTAGGGTCGCGTCTTGGTGACGTGTATAATGAATGGACTCGACGAGTCGGGTATCTGACTCGCCGAGTCAGCGTTGCTGAGGAAAACCCTAATTGCCCAGGTTTGTGACCTATTTAAAGGCTCTTATGGCCTTCATTTGCGGCCACACTTCCCCTTGAGAGACCCCAAATCGATCCAGAGAGCTTAGAGAGATAGAGGGAGCTAATTGCTTCATTTTGGTGCATTCTTGGAAGGAAGAAGGAGAAGGTTCAAGCTTGACTGACTTGAGGGGCTCAGATCTCCCACTATTTCATTCAAGGCTGCTGTTGGAGGTATGAATCCATACCTGTTTTCATATGATTAGTAGATCTCATGAATTTAGGGCTTCTTTACCCTCTTTTAAGTTGAGATATGAAGCATGTGAAGTCCCTTTGAGGTTTAGACATCAGATCTGGACCTTAAGAGGTCCAGAGAGTCCCAAGAACCCAGCTTTATGCAGCCACATAAGATTATTCAGCCTAAGACACCATTATGGAGGTCATTTTATCAAATAGAGCTAGATGTGTGAGGCATGGACATAAAGATCGAACATTTACGTGATTAATGAGCCTTATGAGCATAGATCTGAAGTTTGGGAAAGTATCTTGCACTAAAATGGTCTGAATGCAAAAGAGTATGAATAGAATCGCCGAGTTGAGCCGTTGACTCGGCGAGTAGCCAGGGTTTTGTCCGATGAACTGAGTCAGGTGGTGACCCGACGAGTTAGGGGTTAGCTTGTCGAGTTGGAGCTTGCTGGGGTTGCCATGAATCAACTGGACTCGACGAGTCGCTCGAGTGCACTCGACGAGTCTCGTCAAAAGTTGGATTGTTGACTGGAGTTGACTTTCGTTGACCTTAGGGTTTGGTCAAGATGAGTGTAAGAGGTCAGGAAGGCTAGAATGGTCTTTTACCCTTCTGAGAGAGAGAGCATAGGAAAGGTATAGTCTAGCCTTTGAGAGCCATTGATAACTAGAGGTAAATTCTGTATGTGATTAGGCGGAGGCTAGATCAGTGTTTCGAGTACGAGATCATCCGAGTTTACCCGAGGTGAGTCTTCTCACTATACGTTACCTAAGTGGTATTTATGTGCGACCGGAAGGTCTTATGTGCTTGCTTGAGTTGTGCATCTTGTCTATGTGATATTATGCTATGCGTTATTTAGACCGGACCGGAAGGTCCAACGATTTGTGAGGCTGGAAGGCTCAACCAGACCAGACCGGAAGGTCCAACGATTTATGAGGCCGAAAGGCTCAACCAGACCGGACCTAAGGGTCCAACGAGCTATGGAACTGGAGGGTCCCGCTGAGACACATGGACCAGAGGGTCCTACAGAGTATAGCCTCGAGTGGCGAATTTGTTGTATGTGGTATTTGGGGAACTCACTAAGCTTCGTGCTTACCGTGTGATGTGTTATGTGTTTCAGGTTGTTCTCAGGATCGCGGGAAGGCACCGTCTTGATTGTACACACCAGTGAGAGAGTTACGTTTTGAGGATCCTAGATTTTAACCGAGCAATTATGAAGTTTTGAGTTTTAAACTTAATAAAAGAGATTTTTGTGAAATACATTATGAGAATTACGATATTTAAAATGAAAAATTTGTGTTGAAAATTTACGTCGTTACAAGTTGGTATCAGAGTCTTGGTTTGAGGGATTCGGATGCACCTTAGGGTAAATCTGGACTCAAACTGAGGATTTGAGAAAAAATTTCGAGGAAATGATTTTTCTAAAACGAGCAAGAGTTTCTAAGAGAATATGAGAAGGAGAAGCGTGTACAATCAGCCAGAGCCCGAACGGTGATTTCCCAAAATACCCTATTTGTGCTATGAGATATTTTGTGATATTTTGTATGCTTGAGGATAGGCTAGGTATTTCATATTTTTGGACTAGAGTGGCCTGATTTGTGATGCCTTAGCCTAGGAGTTGCTGTTATATGTGATGTGCTTCCGAGTATGTGCTGAGTAAGAGTATACAGCAGGAATATTATTGAGATAGAGTTCCGAGTAGAGGAGTAATATAGGAGAGACACCTAGATGAGCATTGGAGGAACCTACTGAGAGAGTAGCTAGATGCCCGCGTGGGGTAGAGTTGTCTGAGTTTGGTGACACATGTTGAGTATGAGCACAGCAATAGAGTTGTAACCTAGAGTGGGTTTTACGTGTTTAGTCGATGCCCGAATGCTGCTTGCTTCGTGCTTTGTGGAACTCCCGATGATGGGAGTCAGCTACCAAGTGAATGTGAAGATATTCAGGAGGTAGATGACTGGCATCATAGGAGTTTCTCAGAAGCTGATGGCGGAGAAGTGTGAGAACCTAGGAAGAGCCTAGGGAGTGACCATGGTCAGATGAGTGCGCTGACAGAGTAGAGCATTTCGCTAGGGAGCGAGCACGCACAACGGGATTGGTGATTAAGAAGGTTGAACAACTACTTAGGAACTCTGGGATGGTCCGTGTAGAAAGTATGGGTAGATGTGGCAGGTAGTATGGGCACGTACTACTGAGAGCAGAAGACTCATACTCGATGCAGGGAGTATTCTGGAGGATCTAAGTAGCACATTGAGTAGTGATGTCATGGTTCGAGTACCATGCTAAGAAGCAGTTTGAGAGGTGATGTCATGGTTCGAGTACCATGATAAGTAGTAGATTGAGTAGTGATGTCATGGTTAGAGTACCATGCTAAGTAGCAGTTTGAGAGGTGATGTCATGGTTCGAGTACCATGATAAGTAGCAGATTGAGAAGTGATGTCATAGTTCGAGTACCATGCTAAGTAGCAGTTTGAGAGGTGATGTCATGGTTCGATGTAACGATCGTCTTCCGAGGTATAAATTTATTTAGATTCTCAAGTTTTATTTTGGGCTATAATGGAATTGTATATTGGTTTGGACCTCTTTGTTTTGGGCCGAGTTGTAGGTTGCCCATAAGCCGTACGCGGGGCGTAGTGGCATTGGATGTGCGGGTTATGGGAGGCGTACGTGCAGCGTACCATAAGGTACGCCTAGTGTACGCGGTCAGACACTAAACCCTAATTTCGGGGTTTCAGAGCTATATAAACCCCATTATAGCATCCCTCCCTGGTTTCTTATCAGCCTCCTCACCCACAAGAAAACCCTAACTCGTTCTTACCCTCTCTTTGTGTGATTTTGCTCTTTGTGAGAGTTTTTAGTGAGAAAGAAGTGGTGAAGAAGGAAAGAAAAAGTTGGAGAAGGAGCTTGAGCTCAGAGATCTGGACTAGACTCACTCTTTGTCAGCAAAGGAAGGTATAAAGTTCTGAACTTTCTTCCTCTTTCCTTCTAGATCTAGATTATGGAAGTTTGGACCTTTTTAGGTCCAAAGGTTGAGTCTTGATCTTGTAAGTCGGTTGTGGAGCTTAGATTGCCATCCTTAAGGCTCAGAAACATCTTCCTAGCAATAAAGTTGCAATCTTTGTGGCTTATATGGAACCATGCATGAGATCTAGCTAAGTCCATGGAAGTAGAATGTTATTTATGGAAGTTTGAGCCTTTACGAGACTTGTAAGCCATCAAGTAAGCAACTTTATTGCTTAAGACGTGGAACAAGCTTAGGATCTGTATTTGTAGCTTCTGGATCGGACTATTAAGCACTTAATGGGATTTTTGGCTTAACAGGGCTGTATGTTGGGCGTACAAGGAGGTACGCGCCGCGTACAAGCCAGCAGCCAGTACGCTCAGCGTACCTTGGTGTACGCCCCGCGTACGCTGCCAGTTGGACTTCGAGTGTTTTGGGCCTCGGTGTCGGCTAAGTTTTAGACGTAGGGTCTTTGGGCCTTAGTGGCCATCAGAATTCAGTTGCTTTGGGTTCAAGGATTAGTATTGAGCTTAAGTAAGGCCCAATAAAAGGTTTTGGGCCTAATATAGAAAATTGGGCCACTGGTGGGCCTATAGTGGGGCCATTAATGGACTTAGAAGAAATTGAGGGTTTGAGCCGTATTGTGACCCATGCCATAGCAGGGGTAAAAGGGTTATTTTACCCATAGGAGAATCCCTATTCTGATTTAGTATTTTATTTCCCATGATAGCCGGGAAGCAGCCGGAGCAGCAGTCAGGGATTTCTCATTCAGGAGTTCAGCAGTCAGCATCACGAGGTGAGTTTCCTTCCAGTAGGAACGGGTCTACGGCCACAATGTCGGCCCGTTTAGTTAGCAGTAGTTCCGGACTTCGGTCCGACGCAGTAGTTCAGGATGCTTGGTGTCTTTGTGATTCAAGCATGTCAATGTGTTATGTGTTCCGGGCTTCGGTCCGATGCAGTATGCAGTATATGTATTTATGTTAGTTGATATGTTATGCTATGCTATGTTCAGCCAGTTCCGGACTCCGGTCCGATGCAGTTAGTTCTGGACTCCGGTCCGATGCAGTTAGTTCTGGACTTCGGTCCGATGCAGTTAGTTCCGGACTCCGGTCCGATGCAGTTAGTTCCGGACTTCGGTCCGATGCAGTCAGTTCCGGACTTCGGTCCGATGCAGCTTCCGGACTTCGGTTCGATGCAGAGGGCAAGGCCCTGGTTAGTTCCGGACTTCGGTCCGATGCAGTGGGCAAGGCCCAGTATGTGTTTATATGTTATTGGATGGTATGTGGTAGTTTGGGGGAACTCACTAAGCTTCGTGCTTACAGTTTTCAGTTTTGGTTTCAGGTACTTCCGCAAGTAAAGGGAAGAGCTCGGGATGATGGCATGGCACACACCACAGTTTCAGTTTTATCCTGGGAGTTTTATCCAGATATTTTGATATGATTGATACAGTATTTGTTTTGACACAGTTACTTGGTTTTTGAGATACACATCTTATGGTTTTAGTATGTATGACATTGGATGATGTGATTTTTAGTAATATTCAAACAAAAATTTTCGGGTCGTATTTTTGAGACGTTACAAGTTGGTATCAGAGCCTTGGTTTGAGGGATTCAGGCACACCCTCGGGTGTGACTGGACTCAAACTAAGGAAATGGTAAAAGATTTTCAAAGGAAAATGTTTTCAAGAGGACTTTGAAAAAAGAAACTTAAAAAGAAAAAAGGTTTTGGGAAATGGAAAAGGGTGTGGTGCCTGCGATCAGCCGAGCTCAAGTAAGTACTCCCAAATTACCCATACAAGTTTATGTTATGATTATCAGTTTCAGTTTCAGTAGAACAGCATGCTAGAATAGGACTAAGGATCTAGGAGGATGCCTTATGTGCCTGCTTTATGTGTTCCAGCTTTGTGAGAATTGCATGCTAGTATTGAGTAGACAGCAATAGGATAGCCTGTTTAGGTTATGCCTGATAGTATGAGCCTAACATTGTATGCTAGTACAGTTTCTTGTTATGAGGATAGAGTTGCTTGAGTAGTCTATTGTGTCTGAATGCTGCTTGCTTTGTGCTTTATGGGACTCGGAGTGATGGGAGTTAGCCATTAGGTGAATACGTCACGTCATATGTCATCAGGGTTGAATAATCTCAGAGTGCTAGATTTGGCCCTATTGTGCAACTCTTGTTTGAGTCTAACCGTTGTAGGGACAAGTCTTTTACTCGAAGGATTATCTGAGCCTCGCCACATGTGATGGTATTCAGGTAATGGCTAATTTGCATTACAAGGGGGCCTTCAGCAGCTGAGGACTGGATTGGGTAGAGTTAGAGATTTCCCTAGGGCAAGCCTAGGATGAGAGTAGCAGAGACCAGTAGCAGTAGAAGTGACGTGGTGGAGTCGAGGCAGTTCTTGAGGAAAGTACGGATAGATGTGGAAGGTAGTATGGGCCCGTACTTCTGAAAGCAGAGGATCCGTACTTGAACCAAGGAAAGATGAGATGAGACCAGGATACTTGCAGTAGTAGCGATCCCCCGAGATATATCAGTGTTTCTGACGTTTGTCATGATGTGTTTTCAGAATGGTGGTTTTACACCCTAAACCAGCAGTCGGTAGTTCAGGTGCCGGAGAGGGATCAGGATCAGGCCCGGAGGTTGGGCAGTTGGACGAGCAGACTAGGGAGTTCCTCTCTTCAGAGGTTACTCGCATCATACTAGATCAGACTCCTGTGATCTTCGGTTCGATCAAGGAGGGTATATTAGAGCTGATGGACGAGAGATTGGACACCTTCCGTGCTGAGGTGGCGGCCATGATGGGGTCGCGCACACTCACTTTCAGGGAGTTTCGGGCATGTGGAGCTCCAGATTATCACGGGGCGCGGGACCCTATATCGAGTACCAAATGGTTGGCGGATGTGGCCAACGCATTCCGCACTAGCAGGTGTCCCGAGGGGGACAAGGTCAGATTAACGTCCTGTCTCCTGAAGGACAGGGCATGGGATTGGTGGGAGGAGATCAGACATGCCATTGGATATGACGCAGCTTTGGATGCTATGACCTGGGCTGATTTTACTACCAGGTTCAGAGCCGAGTTTGCACCGGTTATTGAGGTACAACAGTTAGCTAGGGAGTTCCAGGATCTCACCCAGACTACAGAGACAGTGGCGGAGATTATCGCCAAGTTCAGGGAGAGGGCTCTTCTTGTTCCTTAGTATGCAGCTGATGAGGAAATGAAGAAGGCCCGTTATCATGAGATGTTGCGGAGTGATTGTTGGGTTTTGAGCAATTCTAAGACTCCTAAGTGTACATGCAACCCTAAATACCTTGGATCTATGTTTTCTCTATTATACATGCAAATATGAACATCCAAGGTATTATCCTAATCTAGCATACAAAACAATGAATATAACAAGATAGAATAGATACCTCTTTGATGTAGAATGTCATCATGAAGCTTGAGTGCCTAGTGCCCCAAGTGTGACACCTCAAATGGTTCACACAACATCATATGCACTTGGAAGACTTAGAGAGAAACACCACACTTCATGAAAATCGGCTAGCCCTTTCCTTCATGCTCTAGTGGCCGATTTTGTTAAAGAATATGATCTTATATAGTTGTTACAATTAGGTTAAACCCTAATTATCATGGCTTTCCATTTCCTTGGATTCATGGGTTCAAATATACCATGGAGCATCTTATGGGTTTTAGCCCAACTTGACAATCCATGGAGCATTAGCCCACTATACAAGTATGGATGATTTACACAATCAACCCATATATTTAATTACTCTTCTTTTGATCACTTAATTAATTCTAGATTAATTCTTCATCAATACTAATTAAATAATCTTATTAATATATTAGAACTTATAATATATTAACCAACTACAAGTGTTATTTCTCTCATTTTAGTCTATCCAAATGCATGATGCCATGCAACCCAAATGGACCATGCCGGGTCGGGTCAAGTCTTACCAATTATAGTTATGGACTTAGACATTAATCCAACAGTGATATCCGCCAGTTTGTGAGCCGGTCCAGCTGTAAAACGCTGGATGACATGATTGCCAGGGCTCGAGAGAGAGATTGACCTTGAGATGGAGAGGAAGAGGAAGCCGGAGGCGGCTTCGGGTACAGGGAGTTCGGGCAAAAATCCCAAGGTTTCAGATCACAGATCCAGGAGTCAGCAGAGCTACGGTCGGTGTGGCAAGTGTGGTAGATTGCATGATGGGGCGTGCAAGGCAGGGAGTTCCGGCTGCTATAAGTGCGGCCGGACTGGGCATATGAGCAGAGATTGTACGGCCACTACTACCGCCATTGCAGCATCATATCTGATTTGCTTTCAGTGCAATCAGAGAGGACATAAAAAGTCCCAGTGTCCGAGTTTAGCTGCTGTAGGAAAGGTGTCAGCACCTGCCCCTGCTACTTTGAGGATTACAGATGGCCGTCAGGGCCGAGTTGAGACACCGGTGGCGAAGAGTAGGGCTTTTCAGTTGACAGCAGAGGAGGCGCGAGCGACTCCTGACGAGGTGACGGATATGTATTTTTCCCTTATCTCTGCATTTATTATTGATTGTTTCTTATGGTTATATGTTTTGTATAGGGTCGTTCTCAGTGAACGGCATATCAGCCACAGTATTGTTTGATTCGGGGGCTACCCGATCATTCGTCTCTCTTGCACTTATCAAGAGGTTTACCAGAGCTCCAGGGGAGCTAGATTGTCCACTCGAGGTTGAGATAGCAGCTGACAGAACCGTTAGGGTTGCAAGAGTACACAGAGGATGTTCCCTTCAGTTATTCGATGAGCAGTTTCCGGTAGACTTGGTCCCTATTCCCCTGCAAGGGAATAAGGTCATAGTAGGCATGGATTGGCTGAGCCCCAATGGGGCGGTGATAGATTGTGAGCTACAGCTAGTGAGGGTTCGCACTCCCAGTAGGGGAGAGTTAGTGATTCAGGGCGAGAGGCCACAGCGCAGACCAGTTCTGTGTTCAGCAGCGAGAGCGAGGCGCTATTTCCAGCAGGGTTGCGCCGGTTATATTGCCTATGTTTTAGATGCCCGGGAGAAGGGAAAGATGACGGTTGATGATGTTCCGGTAGTGCGAGACTACCCGGATGTATTTCCAAAGGATTTTCCTGGAATACCTCCCGAGAGACAGGTCGAGTTCAGGATTGACCTGATCCCTGGTGCGGCTCCGATAAACAAGGCACCGTATCGGTTGGCTCCCCCAGAGATGCAGGAGTTGTCTACGTAGTTGCAAGAGCTGCTAGACAAGGGTTTTATCAGGCCGAGCAGTTCGCCCTGGGGAGCACCAATTTTGTTCGTAAAGAAGAAGGACGGGTCGCACCGTATGTGTATAGATTACCGGGAGTTGAATAAGGTGACGGTGAAGAACCGTTACCCACTCCCGAGGATAGATGATTTGTTTGATCAACTACAGGGAGCGTCTTGGTTTTCCACGATCGATTTACGCTTCGGGTAACATCAGATGCAAGTCAGAGATGACGATGTGCAGAAGACTGCTTTAAGGACCCGATATGGTCATTATGAGTTCGTGGTGATGCCGTTTGGGCTCACCAACGCTCCAGCTGCGTTCATGGATCTCATGAACCGCGTTTGTAGGCTGTTGTTGGATTGGTCGGTGATAGTATTTATTGATGACATCTTGGTTTATTCCAAGACACAGAAGCAGCACGAGGAGCACCTGAGAGAGGTGCTAGAGATTATGAGAAGGGAGAGACTTTTCACCAGGTTCTCCAAGTGCAAGTTTTGGTTGCGCGAGTTGCAGTTCCTTGGACATCTTGTCAACCAGAAGGGTATTTTGGTAGATCGCCAAGATAGAGGTCGTAATGCAGTGGGAAGTCCCGAAGTCTCCATCTGAGATTCGGAGCTTCCTAGGTTTGGCAGGGTACTACAGGAGATTCATCCAGGATTTCTCTAAGATAGTTGTACCGCTCACCCGACTGACTAAGAAGTCGGTGGTGTTTTGCTGGAGGCCTGAGCAGCAGGCAGCATTCGAGACCCTCAGACAGAGATTGTGCGAGGCACCGATTCTCACCTTACCAGAGGGAATAGAGGATTTCGTAGTCTACTGTGATGCTTCGATCACAGGTATGGGAGCAGTATTGATGCAGCGAGGCCGTGTGATAGCTTACGCCTCGAGACAGTTGAAGCCTCACGAGGCTAATTATCCTACGCATGATTTAGAGCTGGGGGTTGTGGTGTTTGCCCTCAAGATTTGGAGACATTACCTCTATTGGGTCCGTTGTACCATTTACACGGATCACACGAGTTTGAGGTACCTCATGGATCAGCCGAATCTGAACATGAGACAGAGGCGATGGTTAGATGTGTTGAAGGATTACAATTATGAGATCCTTTATCATCCAGGGAAGGCCAATGTGGTGGCCGACGCCCTGAGCCGCAAGGCGGCAGCAGCCCCAATCAGGGATGTATGTCTGAGGATGACAATGATTACTCCATTGTTGGAGCAGATCAGAGAGGCATAGGTCGACTGCCTCAAGGAGGAGAGGCAGAAGTATGAGAGGATCGTGGGCCGAGTATCTTCCTTTGACTATGACAGTCGAGGACTGTTGACCCTTTATGGGAGAGTCTGGGTACCGTACTGGGGCGGTATGCGGCATGTATTAATGGACGAGACCCATAAGTCTCGATTTTCCATCCATCCAGGGGCGACGAAGATGTATAGGGATCTTCGACCCTATTATTGGTGGCCCTGCATGAAGCGGGATGTCGCCTGGTATGTGGAGAGGTGCCTGACATGCAGAAAGGTCAAGGCAAAGCACCAGAGGCCTCACGGCAAGATGCAGCCGTTAGACATTCCAGTGTGGAAATGGGAAGACATCGCCATGGATTTCATCACTAAGCTTCCCAGGACCGCACGTGGAGTGGATTCGATTTGGGTTATTGTGGATCGGTTGACGAAGAGTGCTCATTTTATACCGATCCAGGAGAGCATATCGGCAGAGAAGCTGGCCGATATTTATGTGCGAGAGGTTGTGGCACGGCATGGAGTGCCTGTTTCGGTGGTGTCAGACCGAGACGTCCGTTTTACTTCCAGATTCTGGAAGCGGTTTCACGACGAGATGGGAACTCGTCTCCATTTCAGCATCGCTTTCCACCCTCAGACGGACGGGCAAAGCGAGAGGACGATTCAGACTCTCGAGGACATGCTCCGGGCATGTGTTCTAGATTTCGGTGGCAGTTGGGATACGCATCTTTCGTTAGCGGAATTTTCGTATAACAACAGTTACCATGTGAGTATTGACCGCCCTCCTTTCGAGATGCTCTACGGGAGGAAGTGCAGGACCCCGATTTGTTGGGGCAAGGTCGGTCAGCGTGTCATTGGGAGCACCGAAGTGGTGCTCAAGATGACAGAGTTGATCCAGCAGGTTTGTAGTAGACTGCAGACTGCGCAGAGTCGGCAGAAGAGTTACGCCGACAAGAGGCGTTCAGACTTGGAGTTTCAGGTGGGTGACATGGTCCTCCTGAAGGTATCACCCTGGAAGGGTGTCATCAGATTCCGAAAGAGGGGCAAGCTGGGCGCCAGGTTCATCGGTCGTTTTAGGGTTTTGGCCCGAGTGGGTCGTGTTGCTTATCGGTTGGATCTTCCGGCAGAGCTCAATCAGATCCACAACACCTTCCATGTTTCCCAGTTACTGAAGTGTTTAGTGGATGAGTCAGCGGTTGTACCCTTGGAGGACATTCAGGTTGATAGCAGCCTGAATTACATTGAGAGACCGGTCGCGATTTTGGACCGGAAGACAAAGACCTTGAGGAACAAGGTGGTTCAGCTAGTGAAGGTGCAGTGGCAGCACCGGAAGGGTTCAGAGTGGACGTGGGAGTCCGCGGAGGAGATGTTTGAGCATTACCCGGAATTGTTTTCAGATTCAGTAGCAGCGGACTTCGAGGATGAAGTCTGATTCAAGTGGGGGAGATTTGTAACGACCGTCTTCCGAGGTATAAATTTATTTAGATTCTCAAGTTTTATTTTGGGCTATAATGGAATTGTATATTGGTTTGGGCCTCTTTGTTTTGGGCCGAGTTGTAGGTTGCCCATAAGCCGTACACGGGGCGTAGTGGCATTGGATGCGTAGGTTGTGGGAGGCATACACGCAGCGTACCATAAGGTATGCCCAGCGTAAGCGGTCAGACACTAAACCCTAATTTCGGGGTTTCAGAGCTATATAAACCCCATTATAGCCTCCCTCCCTGGTTTCTTATCAGCCTCCTCACCCACAAGAAAACCCTAACTCGTTCTTACCCTCTCTTTGTGTGATTTTGCTCTTTGTGAGAGTTTTTAGTGAGAAAGAAGTGGTGAAGAAGGAAAGCAAAAGTTGGAGAAGGAGCTTGAGCTCAGAGATCTGGACTAGACTCACTCTTTGTCAGCAAAGGAAGGTATAAAGTTCTGAACTTTCTTCCTCCTTCCTTCTAGATCTAGATTATGGAAGTTTGGACCTTTTTAGGTCCAAAGGTTGAGTCTTGATCTTGTAAGTCGGTTGTGGAGCTTGGATTGCCATCCTTAAGGCTCAGAAACATCTTCCTAGCAATAAAGTTGCAATCTTTGTGGCTTATATGGAACCATGCATGAGATCTAGCTAAGTCCATGGAAGTAGAATGTTATTTATGGAAGTTTGAGCCTTTATGAGACTTGTAAGCCATCAAGTAAGCAACTTTATGGCTTAAGACGTGGAACAAGCTTAGGATCTAGATTTGTAGCTTCTGGATCGGACTATTAAGCACTTAATGGGATTTTTGGCTTAACAGGGCTGTACGCTGGGCGTACAAGGAGGTACGCGCCGCGTACAAGCCAGTAGCCAGTACGCTCAGCGTACCTTGGTGTTTTGGGCCTCGGTGTGGGCTAAGTTTTAGACTTAGGGTCTTTGGGCCTTAGTGGCCATCAGAATTCAGTTGCTTTGGGTCCAAGGATTAGTATTGAGCTTGAGTAAGGCCCAATAAAAGGTTTTGGGCCCAATATAGAAAATTGGGCCACTGGTGGGCCTATAGTGGGGCCATTAATGGACTTAGAAGAAATTGAGGGTTTGGGCCGTATTATGACCCATGCCATAGCAGGGGTAAAAGGGTCATTTTACCCATAGGAGAATCCCTATTCTGATTTAGTGTTTTATTTCCCATGATAGCCGGGAAGCAGCCGGAGCAGCAGTCAGGGATTTCTCATTCAGGAGTTCAGCAGTCAGCATCACGAGGTGAGTTTCCTTCCAGTAGGAACGGGTCTACGGCCACAATGTCGGCCCGTTTAGTTAGCAGTAGTTCCGGACTTCGGTCCGATGCAGTAGTCCAGGATGCTTGGTGTCTTTGTGATTCAAGCATGTCAATGTGTTATGTGTTCCACGCTTCGGTCCGATGCAGTATGCAGTATATGTGTTTATGTTAGTTGATATGTTATGCTATGCTATGTTCAGCCAGTTCCGGACTCCGGTCCGATGCAATTAGTTCCGGACTCCGGTCCGATGCAGTTAGTTCCAGACTTCGGTCCGATGCAGTTAGTTCCGGACTTCGGTCCGATGCAGTTAGTTCCGGACTTCGGTCCGATGCAGTTAGTTCCGGACTTAGGTCTGATGCAGTCAGTTCCGGACTTCGGTCCGATGCAGCTTCCGGACTTCGGTCCGATGCAGCTTCTGGACTTCGGTCCGATGCAGCTTCCTAGTTCCGGACTTCGGTCCGATGCAGTTTTCGGACTTTGGTCCGATGCAGTGGGCAAGGCCCAATATGTGTTTATATGTTATTGGATGGTATGTGGTAGTTTGGGGGAACTCACTAAGCTTCGTGCTTACAGTTTTCAGTTTTGGTTTCAGGTACTTCCGCAAGTAAAGGGAAGAGCTCGGGATGATGGCATGGCACACACCACAGTTTCAGTTTTATCCTGGGAGTTTTATCCATATATTTTGATATGATTAATACAGTATTTGTTTTCACACGGTTACTTGGTTTTTGAGATACACATCTTATGGTTTTAGTATGTATGACATTGGATGATGTCATTTTTAGTAATATTCAAACAAAAATTTTCGGGTCGTATTTTTGAATCGTTACATTCGAGTACCATGATAAGTAACAGATTGAGTAGTGATGTCATGGTTCGAGTACCATGCTAAGTAGCCGTTTGAGAGATGATGTCATGGTTCGGGTACCATGATTTGTGGCAGATCGAGAGGTGATGTCATGGTTCGAGTACCATGCTAAGTAGCAGATTGAGAAGTGATGTCATGGTTTGAGTACCATGCTTTGTGGCAGATTGAGAGGTGGTGTAGTGGTTCAAGTACCATGATTCGTAGCAGTCAATGCTTGTGTTTTTCAGTTATTCTGTCGTGATTGATTAGGTGGAGATCGGATACGATAGAGTATGAGGTCAGAGGGCCATGTTGAACGAGTTTCCACGAAGCATCCCTTGTGAGGGAAGTCAAGATGATTCCAAGGTATCTTTGAGCAAGATGTCAGACGAAGTCGCGAGACTCAAGGATGAGTAGAGATGGAGTTTATGGAGGCTTGCGGCCTGAGTTGAGCAATCAGCCGATAGTGGAGATGTCACCTTCTGTGACCTGAGTGGTTCTATTTCCGTTCCTGTGGGAAAACATAAGAGGTGTTGAGATTTCGGTTTCTGAGCTTGGGGGTAAACCCTGTGGGGTAGCATTGATTGCGATCTTCCACCAGAGTATTTGAACAGTATGTCTGCCGCAGGGTAATGATATGACATGAGCAGGTTGTCAGTTGGGACTGAGATGGTCAATGACAAGGATACACCCTATTTGGGTATAGTAGGGCATGTATTAGCTGCAGCGTCGGGCGATCAAGAGGAGTATATCGGGGCGGTGGCTCTTTTGTCTATGATGGGTATCGGGTGTGGTAATGAGGTCTCTGCTCTTATGATAAATCATGTGATGGAACGTTGGTTGAGGAGTCGAGGATGAGAAGTATGATAGTTCATTATTTCCAGACTAAGAGCCAGAGTTACTACTGGACAGTTGAGATGTCCGGTAATGGGATGGTATGAGATTCTAAATGACTAGAGGCAGTCATGATGAGAAGTTCCTTAGGATTTCATCTGAGATTCGGGGCGATGTTACTGGTAGAAACAGTCTGTGGGATAGATTGTTAATGCGCCAATCGGTGATGGGTCGAACCCTAAGTGGGGGAGAACCGGGTATTTTATTGAGGGGATCAGAAATGTGTTCGAGAAAGGATGAGGGTCTCAACGGCAGGTGGCTGTTCATCGGAGACCTTGTGGTGGTCAGGAAATTTTCAAGGTTGTAATGGTGAATTCGAGGGGGTTGGCTCGTAAGGATAGTTCGGCGGTTGACAATTTCGGGTGCAATGTATGGGCTGGTATATGCAGTTGGGAAGGGCAGAAGTTGATTAGGCAACCAACTTCCTGGTCGTTATGGGTATGCTTGTATGAGTTCTGAGCATTATAGGAGGGAGTTTCGGATTGTCGTCAACATTTTCTTGGTCAGTGACCATTTCTCCGTATTTAAATTGAGAATTGGAATATTCTGAGATTTCGTGTTGTGTGACAAGGAGATCAGTGGTAGAGTCAAGATACTGCGAGGCTCTGCGATGGTGTATCGGGGTATCCGAGTTTAATGTCCTAAATCTCGGATTATTTTGAGTTTGAGTTTGAGATGGCAATGGTGTATCAAGTGTCTATGGTTCCAGTGAGGGCCCTTCGGCCAATTGACATCAGGCGAGATTATTCGAGAATGTGGATTGCAGTAGGGAAAGGTGTTTTGTTATGGCGGATGTCATCAGAAATAGCAATGCATAATTTGGGTAAGTGTGTACACCTATCTATGGTTGGTTCGCAGGGCATGAGTTAATGATTGTAGTGTGGTGTCGACCTGAGGATGAGATTGTGAAGTGGTAAGAGCAAGTGCGGTAAGACTGCGGGGAGCTGCAGTTTCAATGAGTTAGTGAGAGGTTGTAGTGATGCTACGGGGAGCCATAGTACTCACTATTCAGTGAGAGGCTATAGTGATGCTACGGGGAACCGTAGTACTCACTATTCAGTGAGAGGTTGTGGTGATGCTACGGGGAGCCTTAGTACTCACTATTCAGTGAGAGGTTGTGGTGATGCTACGGGGAGCCGTAGTACTCACTATTCAGTGAAAGGTTGTTGTGATGCTACGGGGAGCCGTAGTACTCACTATTTAGTGAGAGGTCGTTGTGATACTGCGGGGAGCCGTAGTACCCACTAGTCAGCGAGAGAATGTTGTGATGAAGTACTCTCTGATCAGAGCATGACGCAGAAGAGTTTTAGGATTGGGTAGCCCTAATATTTGAGTTTATGGGAGCCTGGTGGTCGAACCAGGGGCGAGACTGGGGTCTCCATATTTGTCAGGAGTCGTTATATCCTGAATTGAGTAGTGGTTGTCGCAACCAAAGGGAAGTGGATCAGTGAGGTACGCATGGGTTGCGGGTCATGAGTTGAGTGGTTCATTGGGACGAGTGGTTCTAACTCTGGGTCAGACCAAACTCTCGTTTGAGTTTGGCTCTGGTAGTGCGTCGGGTAGGCGAGATGAGATACCATATTCAGAGGTGAGCTCCATGTTGAAGGGTATTGGTTGTCATCTGGCATCTTAGACCAATATAGGTCAGTACTCGGGTACAGGAGGTACCGCGAGATGCATGGAACTATGTGTAGTAGATGACAGAGGTCGGGGTTGAGTCGATCTTCAATCGGGATTGTATTATTCGTTTGGGGCGAAAATGACCTTGTGACTTGTGCGTCACAATGGACCGAGATAGTGTTGTGGGAAGGAAGGAGGCGAGACGTGTTGGGCATGTAGTGAGTAACCTTTGGAGGCCCAACTGTGAGGTCGAGAGTAGACCAGGTACTAAATGTTAAAAAGAGATATATGGGGGAAAGTGAAGGATTACGATTTTTAGATGTTGAGGACTTCTGAGCGAGCATGATCATTTTGTTCTTGTGTCGGAGAACAGGGTGTTGAAAGTTATTGTTCGGATGGGTTCGGATGGTAGTTCGGTGGATGAGCCCTGGTGGGAGGTGGACCCCTTCGTTCCTTGGGGCGTGATTCGGGTTGTTTTGTACGTTTGGTATGAGTAGTCGGTATTCGATCGTCGGATTTTGTCTTATGAGAATCAGAGGAGCAGTGAGTTATCAGGGTTTGATGATTCGAGGAGCGAATAACATGGTGATAGCTTGAGTGGGCGGTCTCGCAGCGGGCCAGGCCACTAGAGTTCCAGATTTTGTGAAGGTCAGAAAGGGGTATCTTAGCGGCAGAAGGGTTAGTTCTGTTCTGGACTTAGGAATTTCTGTGTGGTTTCAGGCGTCTATGGAAAAAGATATCGGTGTGGTATGAGATCTTTTCGGTAGTGCCGTTCGGGTTGTTGGATTCACTATTTGTGTAGTTAAGGAGTGATTTCGAGGGCGAAATCTAATTCTAGTGGGGGAGAATTCTAACATCCTGATTTTCGAGGTATAACATTTCTATATGCAAGTATGAGTTTGCTTGGGTGACTCGACGAGTTGGTGCCTCAACTCGTCGAGTAGGGTCGCGTCTTGGTGACGTGTTTAATGAATGGACTAGATGAGTCGGGTATCTGACTCGCCGAGTCAGCGCTGCTGAGGAAAATCTTAATTGCCCGGGTTTGTGACCTATTTAAAGGCTCTTATGGCCTTCATTTGCGACCACACTTCCCCTTGAGATACCCCAAATCGATCCAGAGAGCTTAGAGAGATAGAGGGAGCTAATTGCTTCATTTTGGTGCATTCTTGCAAGGAAGAAGGAGAAGTTTCAAGCTTGACTGACTTGAGGGGCTCAAATCTCCCACTATTTCATTCAAGGCTGCTGTTGGAGGTATGAATCCATACATGTTTTCATATGATTAGTAGATCTCATGAATTTAGGGCTTCTTTACCCTCTTTTAAGTTGAGATATGAAGCATGTGAAGTCCCTTTGAGGTTTAGACATCAGATCTGGACCTTCAGAGGTCCAGAGAGTCCCAAGAACTCAGCTTTATGCATCCACATAAGATTATTGAGCATAAGACACCATTATGGATGTCATTTTATCAAATAGAGCTAGATGTGTGAGGCATGGACATAAAGATCGAACCTTTACGTGATTAATGAGCCTTATGAGCATAGATCTAAAGTTTAGGAAAGTATCTTGCACTAAAATGGTCTGAATGCAAAAGAGTTTGAATAGACTCGCCGAGTTGAGCCGCTGACTCGGAGAGTAGCCAGGGTTTTGTCCGATGAACTGAGTCAGGTGGTGACCCGACGAGTTAGGGGTTAGCTCGTCGAGTTGGAGCTTGTTGGGGTTGCCATGAATCGACTGGACTCGACGAGTCGCTCGAGTGCACTCGACGAGTCTGGTCAAAAGTTGGACTGTTGACTGGAGTTGACTTTCGTTGACCTTAGGGTTTGGTCAAGATGAGTGTAAGAGGTCAGGAAGGGTAGAATGGTCTTTTACCCTTCTGAGAGAGAGAGCATAGGAAGGGTATAGTCTAGCCTTTGAGAGCCATTGATAACTAGAGGTAAATTATGTATGTGATTAGGCGGAGGCTAGATCAGTGTTTCGAGTACGAGATCATCCGAGTTTACCCGAGGTGAGTCTTCTCACTATACGTTACCTAGAGTGGTATTTATGTGCGACCGGAAGGTCTTATGTGCTTGCTTGAGTTGTGCATCTTGTCTATGTGATATTATGCTATGAGTTATTTAGACCGGACCGGAAGGTCCAACAATTTGTGAGGCCGGAAGGCTCAACCAGACCATACCGGAAGGTCCAACGATTTGTGAGGCCGGAAGGCTCAACCAGACCGGACCAGAGGGTCCAACGAGCTAGACCGGACCTAAGGGTCCAACGAGCTACGGAACTGGAGGGTCCCGCTGAGACACATGGACCAGAGGGTCCTACAGAGTATAGCCTCGAGTGGCGAATTTGCTGTATGTGATATTTGGGGAACTCACTAAGCTTCGTGCTTACCGTGTGATGTGTTATGTGTTTCAGGTTGTTCTCAGGATCGCGGGAAGGCACCGGCTTGATTGTACACACCAGTGAGAGAGTTACGTTTTGAGGATCCTGGATTTTAACCGAGCAATTATGAAGTTTTGAGTTGTAAACTTAATAAAAGAGATTTTTGTGAAATACATTATGAGAATTACGTGATTTAAGATGAAAAATTTCTGTTGAAAATTTATGTCGTTACATAATTTTACCCCATGCATGGATTAAGGATTATGGTATGGGACCCAATTGCTAATTGGGTATATTGATTGGTATTGCTAGCTCGGTAAGTGGACAGGGTAGCAGCTAAGGATTTCTTTTGGGAAGCTTCTGCATTCGAGGTGAGTCTCCTCACCATATCAATGGGTCTAAGGCACCAAGGCCGGCCCATTATGCATTATGTGATATGCTAGTTGATTTCGTGTTATGTGGTATGCTAGTTGATTATGTGGTATGTGATATGCTAGTTGTTTTTGTGTATTGTGTATGGAAGACCACAGGGGGGGGTCCCGAGGCACTTAGGTGTAAGACCTTGGAGGGTTTCCTTGGCTTCCTAGGTCAAAGACCTCGGGGGGGGGGGGGGGGGGGGGGGTTCCGAGGCACATGGGTATAAGACCTTGGAGGGTTTCCTTGGCTTCCTAGGTCAAAGACCCCGGGGGGTTCCTGAGGCATTGGGCTAAGACCATGTGGGGGTTCCCATGGCACCCGGAGTAAGACCCTGGAGGGTTTCCAGGGATTCCTTACGTATTGTTTTGCATGGATTATGTGTTCTGTATAGCTGTTTAGCTAGCATGATATGTTGTATGTGTTTTTATGTGGGTATGCTCTGGGGAACTCACTAAGCTTCGTGCTTGCAGTTTTGTTTATGGTTTCAGGTATCTTTGTTTTGGAAAGGAAGGGCTCGGCTTTATCGCAGCGCACACGCCCATGTTTTCCACAATGAAGGATTTTGGGATGAACTCTGATA
This sequence comes from Lactuca virosa, assembly GCF_052849685.1. NCBI lineage: Eukaryota > Viridiplantae > Streptophyta > Magnoliopsida > Asterales > Asteraceae > Lactuca > Lactuca virosa. The sequence continues at coordinate 432,914,048 of NC_136428.1, read as the reverse complement.
AATGTTTTTAATTAACAATGTTTTGGAATGATTGGAATAAATGATATCTATGTTTGGGTTATATTAAAAATGAAAATTTTACCCCCGATTTTTGGGTCGTTACAAGTTGGTATCAGAGCCTTGGTTTGAGGGATTCGGGGATACCTTTGGGTATGTCTGAACTCAAATTGAGGATCTATAAGGTTTTCAAAAAATTTCAAAGGAAAATGTTTTAAGTAAAAAAATTTAAGACAAGAAAGGGTGTGGTGCATGCAATCAACCGAGCTCAAGTAAGTTTCCCCAGGATACCCACATTTGTTATCTATTATGATTTGATTATGAATCTGTGAATCACATGCTAGTTAGGGCTAGGGGAGATGCCTGTATATGTTGTATGAGCTGGTAGACTTGCATGCTAGTGTTGAGTAGTCAGTAATAGGTTGGCCTGATATGTGGTGCTTGTAGCCATGAGGATATTGGATGTCATGCTGGAATGAGAGTGATAATTGGTATTTGTAACTGCAATGTGTATGTTTTGAAAATTATATACGGTTAGGATCTTATAGCTTTAGAATGATTGACTTGGCTTTATTTCCTGTTCCTTGTCTGGTTGTGGTCCTAGGGTAGGGTCTATTATTCGACAGTCTATTAGATCCTGTTCTGTGTATAATTTGCATGCATAAGGCAGTCGACAGTGAGGGTGGATGTGGGCAGCATGGGTCGTGGTTTATGGGCCGAATGTTTTATGATAGTTCGTGGTCGGGGATTACCCGAGGGTAAGCCCAGGATGAGATTAGTGACATGAGTCACTGATTGCAAATTGTATGCATAAGTAGAATTGTTTGTTTGGAATATGTGATTATTTTTCCGTTGTCCGAATGTTGCTTGCGTTGTGCTTTGTGGGACTTTTAGCAATGCGAGCTAGCTACTAAGTGAATATGTTAGGTCACATGTGGCACAAGTTGGATAATCTCAGAGTGATAAAATTTGGCCCTATTGCGCAGCTCTTGTTTGAGTCTAACCGTTTTAGGATTGAGTCTTTTACTTGAAGGATTATCTGATCTCTGCTACATGTGGCTATATTTATAAGGTAGCTAGTTGACATTACTGGGAATATTTCAGCAGCTGAGGACTGGGTCGTTGGGAACCTAGGGGGAGCATAGGAGGTGCTTCGGTGGATATTGTGATGCTGCTTCGCAGACATTTGGTACATCATGGGAGTAGGTGACTTAGAGGATTCGGGATGATTCCGAAGGAAGGTATGGATAAGTGTGGAAGGTAGTATTGGGCCCGTACTACCGAAAGCACAGGATCCATACTCGAATCGGGAAAAGTCTTGGAGAATCTAAGAAGCCTGGGAAGGAGAATTATTGGTTATGATTGGACTGTGGGGATAGTTGCTATGCAAAATGCGGATGAGCACGCAAGGGGAAGGACCAGGGTTTGGTCCCGGCTCTGGTAGTGAGCTAGTTAGCGGAATGATTGCCAAGATTTTGAGTTTGCTTTGGATCTCTTGTATCAGATGGCAAGGGTTGATTGTGCGATTTATTGCGCTTTGGGATTTGAATCTATGTCTGAGAATAGTTTATAGTTGGTTTAGAAAAGAGGTTGCTCCAGCTTCTGTAGTTCATCCGTTGGCGTTTGAGCTGATGAGTGTGTCAAGGTGCGAGACCCTGAATGATATGGATCTCAGAACCAAGGACGGAATATTGATTAGGAGTACCTTAATGAGAGAGGTTCAGGTCAGGTGAAATTATGGGAGGGTCTCGGGCGGAGACCCAAGAGTTTGGATCAACTTTTGAGAGGCCAGCAGGGTCGGATCCAGTGCAACGTTTGCAGGAACTGCGCGATGAAGTTTCGTTCCAAGGGCTTGGATTGTCACTGGGATCGGAATGAGGTGTTACATCATGCTCTCAGGGTGGTCGAGGTATCACAGGAGGAGGTGGTCAGGATCCCTTCACATGTTTGCGGATATGCTATCTTCGGCCATTTTCGCTGGATACCGGGTATTTGTATCGCTTGGGAATTGTGATAAGTTGGATCTCGGGTTGGTCTTCCGCTATCGTATGGGTTAGCAAGGGTTGTCAGATACCAATCAGCATGTCGAGGAATCTTTGAGAGATCTTCAGACAGATGTATCTTGCGGAGCGGGTTCCACGTGTACCGTGATTGCTCCGAGTCGTTGTCGGAATCTGTTCAGTGATCTGGGTTGCTATGGGTGTAGCAGGTTTGGTCACGCCTTCAGGGATTGTCCATAGGGAGCAAACCCGTTATATTTTCGTGGTGATCAGGTGGACGACAAGGAGGTCGACTGTCTGACGATCAGGGAGGAGCAGTGAGTGCACCTGCTTCTATCATTTTCAGGGTTGGTTCAAGGGCTTGAACGAGGGAGTTATGACTAGTTTTCAGTAGCCTTAGTACTTATGTTTGGAAGAGCCATCGGGATTGCCGAGGGAAGAGGGAGTTGTTGCGGAGGTTTTGGTTAGACTACCCGTTCATTGGAATCCGAGATCTGAGCGTAATATCGCTTTTAGGCGTTTGAAGTCATTGATGTTGTTGGGATACGAGAAGTGTTAGCTCGTTTTCAGGAATTGTGCTGTTTTGCGCAGGGCTTCTTATGGTGCACTAGTTTGGTAAGAATCGGTCGTCAGCAGATTGATTATTGGAACGTAAGAAGGATTGAAGATCCTTCAATTTTCATGAACCAAGCGGACTTAGTCGATTCTAAGTGGGGGAGAATCGCCCAGGTGTGCAGGACAGGGGCAGGTATGAAACCGGGATGGGTTTCTCATCCTCATCGAGGAAAAGTGGCGGCTGAAGTGGCTATTTGGTTTGAGGGTTGTCTGAGTTTAAAGTTCGGTAAAATTTCCCAGCATATGAATCGTGTCTCATTGGTGCTTGATAGCAAAATTTGGGGAATCAAGTTGGGGTTCCGGTCATGGATTGAGTCCAGTTGGGGTATTCAGTCGAGTGTGTGCTCGACTCTGTATGCAATTCGAATTGATAGGTTAGGGGTAAGGGTTTTGGGTTGTGTTGATGTTAGGGCGGGAAGTGTTGTAAGACTACGGGGGTTCCGTAGCATTCGCTAGCAGCCAGATACTGTAGGAAGTGATGTAAGTCTGCGGGTGTAGCTGTAGCATTCACAGATTAGTTCAGATGATTTAGGCCAGGGTGGGCCAGTTCGCAAGGTTGTGAGTAGGTCACAACATAATTGGAATTAGGAACGTTAGGTTGAAGGGGACCGGGTATGATGTAAGACTATAATTATTCTGCTAGCATTCACCTTTTGTGTTGGATTCAGTGGCGACAGGTTGTCGGCCTATCATGATCGGATGGATCAAATGGATGGAAGGAGCCACGAGTGGCTGTATAGATAGGGCAGTTATTGTCAGGCGAGGTATCCTTCAGAGATCATATGCTACTGTTGTGCGTGTGCTTCTATCTCAGTGATCGGGTAGATGTCTGGTGTATCGGACTGTGGAAGTCAAGTTGGGAATAGAGAGGTCCCGGTTGGTCTTCAGGAAAGCAGCTATGGGGCAGCAAGAGGGATTGGAGCGACTTCAGTGATTTGGGGTCCGTGTGTGGAATTGCTCGTTATTCGGTAGCCGCAGTTGACCGGTGAATTTGTCCTTTTGGAAGTCTCAAGGTATTTCGAGTGGGAATTATTCTATGTAGACTGGTCTCTTGTGAAATCAGTTCGATGATGATTCGATGTGGGCAGTCTGTCAGGGAGACAGACCATCTCGAGACTTAGGATTTAAGATGGAGCAAATGTGATCAGGTTGCAAGGAATTCTAAAACATCCCAAAATACGGCCCAAAAATTTTTGTTTTAATATTACTAAAAACCACATCATCGAATGTCATACATACTAAGAACCATAGAATGAGTAACTCAAAAGTCAAGTAACCGTGTCAAAACAAATACTGTATCAATCATATCAAAATATCTAAATAAAACTCCCCCGGATAAAACTGAAGCTGTGGTGTGTGCCATGCCATCATCCCGAGCTCTTCCCCTTACTTGCGGAAGTACCTGAAACCAAAAACTGAAACTGTAAGCACAAAGCTTAGTGAGTTCCCTCAAACTACCACACACCATACAATGACATATAAGCAAATACCAGGCCCCGCCCACTGCATTGGGCCCCGCCCGGCATCGGACCGAAGTCCGGAACTAGCTTGGGTCAAAGTCAACTTCTTGGTGAAAGTCAACTCCTGGGTCAAAGTCAACTTCTTGGTGAAAGTCAACTTCCAGTTGACCGGACTCGCCGAGTTGGGTCGCCAACTCGCCGAGTCCCTTTCATCCGTTCTAGTCCTCTACTCAATTTTACTCGTCGAGTTTGGCGAAGACTCGACGAGTTCTTCTTCGATACATACATCGAGTCTAACTTCATCCGACTCGCTGAGTTGTATGAACAACTCGTCGAGTTCTCCTTCATAATATGAACACGTCCAGACTGCGACTCGCCGAGTCGTAAGAACAACTCGTCAAGCCTGAAGAACAACTCGCCGAGTCCCAAGCATGCTATTAATATACAGTTAGTTCTAATCGATTTCAGTGCTTCCAAATCATAGATCTGGGCTTCTAGGACTGGTTTTACACATAAAGTTTCCAACTTTACATGCATGCACAAGGGTATGAGGCTAAAATACCAAAATCATCAAGTACTAAGCACCTAGGGTTTGGAACAATGCCATGATTGCATAAAGGTGGCTATAATGAGCTCCTGGAGTTCAATAAAGTCCAGATCTAAGGTTTCCATCCAAAGGAAAGTCCATATCTCAAGTTTTGAATCATATAAGGCTCCATGGAAGACATAACAAGCATAAAAGAGGGTTTAATGGAGGAATACACAAGGTAATAACTTTATTACCTGAATGAGAAACAGATGGAGGCTAACTCTTGGATCTCCTTTCTCTTCTATGGACCTTCTTCTCTTCCTTCTCTTCCAAAGCCTCCAATCTAGCACAAACACACTCAAGCTCAATAATGGGGGCTAGGGTTTACAGGGGAAATGCTCTAAAGGTGCTGGAGGCTGGGGTGGGAGGCTATAATGACGTTTACATAGGGTACAAACCCTTGAAATTAGGGCTTCATCCAGACAGGCAGACTCGCCGAGTCCCAACATATGGACTCGCCGAGCAGCCAACTTAAATCGTGTGATCATCCCGTCACTACTCAACGAGTCGGGCTACAGACTCGTCGAGTACCCCTTAAGAAAATGAAAATTACTTTATTAATTCACATACCGGAAATGGGGCATTACAATTCTCCCCCACTTATCTTAGACTTCGTCCTCGAAGTCTGCTGCTGCTGAATCTATGAATATCTCTGGATAATGCTCCCTCATCTCCTCCTCGGTCTCCCACGTCCACTCTGAACCCTTTCGGTGCTGCCACTGCACCTTCACTAGCTGTACTACCTTGTTCCTCAAGGTCTTCGTTTTCCGATCCAATATCGCAACGGGCCTCTCAATATAATTCAGGCTGCTATCAACCTGAATATCCTCCAAGGGTACAACTGCTGACTCGTCCGCCAAGAACTTCCTCAACTGAGAAACATGAAAAGTGTTGTGGATCTGGCTAAGCTCTGTTGGAAGGTCCAACCGATAAACAACCCGACCCACCCGGGCCAGAATCATAAATGGACCAATGAACCTGGGGCCCAACTTGCCCCTCTTCCGAAACCTGATAACACCCTTCCAGGGTGATACCTTCAGGAGGACCATATCACCCACCTGAAATTCCAAATATGAACGCCTCTTGTCGGCGTAACTCTTCTGCCGACTCTGCGCAGTCTGCAGTCTGCTACGGACCTGCTGGATCAACTCTGTGGTCTTGAGTACCACCTCTGTACTCCCCATGACTCTCTGACCGACCTCACCCCAACAGATTGGGGTCCTGCACCTCCTCCCGTAGATCATCTCGAAGGGAGGGTGGTCAATGCTGGCGTGGTAACTGTTGTTATACGAAAATTCCGCTAACGGAAGATACGTATCCCAACTGCCACCGAAATCTAAAACACATGCCCGAAGCATGTCCTCAAGAGTCTGAATCGTCCACTCGCTCTGCCCGTCCGTCTAAGGGTGGAATGCGGTACTGAAATGGAGACGAGTCCCCATCTCGTCATGAAACAGTTTCCAGAATCTGGAAGTAAAACGGACGTCTCGGTCTGACACTACCGAAACAGGCAATCCATGTCGTGCCACCACCTCACGCACATAGATATCGGCTAGCTTCTCAGCCGATATGCTCTCCTGGATCGGTATAAAATGGGCGCTCTTGGTCAGCCGATCCACTATGACCCAAATCGAGTCAACTCCACGTGCGGTTCTGGGAAGCTTAGTGATGAAGTCAATAGTGATATCCTCCCATTTCCACACCGGAATGTCTAACGGCTGCATCTTGCCGTGGGGTCTCTGGTGTTCTGCCTTGACCTTCCTGCAGGTCAGGCATCTCTCTACGTACCAGGCTATGTCCCGCTTCATGCAGGGCCACCAATAGTCGGGTCGAAGATCTCTATACGTCTTCGTCGCCCCAAGGTGGATGGAAAATCGAGACTTATGGGCCTTTTCCATCAACACTTGCCGCACTCCGCCCCAGTACGGTACCCAAACTCTCTCATGAAGAGTCAACAATCCCCGACTGTCATAATCAAAGGAAGCTACTCGGCCTACTATTCTCTCACACTTCTGCCTCTCCTCCTTCAGGCCCTCAACCTGAGCCTCGCTGATCTGCTCCAACAATGGAGTAATCACTGTCATCCTCAGACAAATATCCCTGATCAGGGCGGCTACCGCCTTGCGGCTCAGGGCGTCGGCCACTACGTTGGCCTTGCCCGGATGATAAAGGATCTCACAGTCATAATCCTTTACCACATCTAACCATCGTCGCTGCCTCATGTTCAGATTTAGCTGATCCATGAGGTACCTCAAACTCTTGTGATCCGTGTAAATGACACAGCGGACCCCATAGAGGTAATGTCTTCAAATCTTGAGAACAAACACTACTGCCCCCAACTCCAAGTCATGTGTCGGATAGTTAGCCTCGTGAGGCTTCAACTGTCTAGAGGCGTAAGCTATCACATGGCCTCGCTGCATCAAAACCGCTCCCATACCTGTGATCGAAGCATCACATACGACTACAAAATCCTCTACTCCCTCTGGCAGGGTAAGAATCGGCGCCTCGCACAATCTCTGTCTGAGGGTCTCAAAAGTTGCCTGCTGCTCAGGCTCCCAGCGGAACACCACCGACTTCTTGGTCAGTCGGGTGAGCGGAACTACTATCTTGGAGAAATCTTGAATGAATCTCCTGTAGTACCCTACTAATCCTAGGAAGCTCTGAATCTCATTTGGAGATCTCGGGACCTCCCACTGCATCACGGCCTCTATCTTGGCCGTATCCACTAGTATACCCTTCTGGTTGACGAGGTGTCCAAGGAACTGCACCTCGCGCAACCAGAACTCGTACTTGGAGAACTTCGCGTAAAGTCTCTCCCTCCTCAGCGTCTCTAACACCTCTCTCAGGTGCTCCTGGTGCTGCTCCTGAGTCTTGGAATAAACCAAGATGTCATCAATGAACACTATCACAGATCGATCCAACATCGGTCTGCATACGCGGTTCATGAGGTCCATGAACCCGGGTGGAGCGTTGGTGAGCCCGAACGGCATCACCACAAACTCATAATGACCATAGCGGGTCCTAAAAGCGGTCTTCTGCACATCCTCCTCCCTGACCCACGTCTGGTGATATCCTGACCGTAGATCAATCTTAGAGAACCAAGATGCTCCCTGAACCTGGTCAAACAAATCGTCTATCCTCGGGAGTGGGTAACGGTTCTTCACTGTTACCTTGTTCAACTCCCGGTAATCTATGCACATACGGTGCGACCCATCCTTCTTCCTCACGAAAAGGATCGGGGCTCCCCATGGTGAACTACTCGGCCTGATGAAACCCTTGTCTAGCAGCTCCTGCAGCTGTGTAGACAACTCCTGCATCTCTGGAGGAGCCAGTCGATATGGTGCCTTGGCTATCGGAGCCGCACCCGGAACCAGGTCAATCCGAAACTCGGCCTGTCTTTCCGGAGGTATCCCAGGTAAGTCCCCTGGGAATACGTCTGGGTACTCTCGTACTACTGGTACATCATCAACGATCGCCTTACCCTTCTCCCGGGCATCTATAACATATGCGACGTACCCTGCACAACCCTGCTGAACATAGCGCCTCGCTCTCGCTGTGGAACACAGAATCGGTCCGCGCTGTGGCCTCTCGCCCTGAATCACTAACTCTCCCCCACTGGGAGTGAAATGGGGCGTTACAAATTCGTTTATCTCCCTGTTCTAGAACCCTACGAGGGTTAGTTTCAGTTGCCTTGGGAAGGTTGTGGTTCTCGGGTTTGTGGTTGTGTTGCTCAGGTTGTCTGGTATGTTAGGGATGGTGATGCATAATTTCGAGGACAAAATCTAATTTAAGTGGGGGAGAGTTGTAACGCTCTATTCCGAAATGACTCCTAGTCTGAGGCTGTGGCTCGAAGGTCGGTCATTATAAGGATTATGGCTCTTGGGAAGGTAATATCTAGGCCATTTTGGGTGCAGGTGATGTATTAGAAGTGATCCGGGTGTTCGGTTCGTGTTTTGGAGCCTAGGGGTATTTCGGTAAAGTGACAGTTCGGGCTTTTGTGGAAAATGGATTTTTGTTCGGAAGGTCTTAAGAAAGGTTTGAGTTATTAGAAGTGTAGGGCTTCTCGTCACCTTTCCGTGGATATAAGGATCGTCGGAATCGGGTTTATAACGAAGAAGTTAAGGCCTTCGGAAGTTTCGTGGTTTTCAGGCTTAGTCGAGTACACGGGGCGTACACAAAGTGTACGCGGGGCGTACTAGCAAAGAAGGTAGTACGTTGGGCGTACCTTGGAGTACGTTGGGCGTACAGACCAGGAGGATCGCGAATGTTCCTCGGAGTACGCTAGGCGTACCATATGTACGCTGGGCGTACTCCAGTCAGATCAGAACCCTATTTTAGGGTGTTGGACCCTATTTAAACTCCTTATATCATAACCTAACCCTAATATCTCCAGTCTTCACCCCTCTAAACCCTATAAATCATCTTATACAATTCATGGTTGCATTTTGAGCTTTTGGAGTCCATTATTGGAGTGTTTGGCCCATTTTCAAGAAGGTGGAGTTAGATGTAAAGATGGAGATCAAGGAGAAGCTTATGGGTCTGGATTTTGTGACTCATTTTCAGCTTGATGAAGGTATAAAGTTCTGAACTTGACCATTTAATGCTTAGATCTATTATGTTGAGTTTTTGGATCTTTTTGGTCCCAAGAATGGAGCTTTATGGTTCCAAATCCGGTTTTAGGCTTAGGGTTGCCACCCTTGGTGCTAACTAAGTCCCTAAGGCCAAAAAGTTGCCATCTTGGAGGTCTTAATGGATTCATGCAAGAGTTATGGTCATTTTCATGGAAGTAGATTGTTATACTCTGATTTTGGGTTCATGTGGGTCATATAAGACATCAAGTCAGTGACTTTATGGATTAAGACGTTCGGTAGAGCTCAGATCTGTAATTTGGTCCCTTGGTTTGAAGCATTAAGCACTTAATAGATTTTGTGCATCAGCCGTTTGTACGTTGGGCGTACAATGTAGTACACTGCGCGTACAACCCTTTTGCCCAGTACGCTAAGCGTACAGAAGAGGTACGCTGGGTGTACGCTTTCAGGAGGACTTGGACCTTAGTGGGCTTCGGACCTTTGGGCCCTAATGGTTTTGGGCCTGGACTTGCTGTTTATTGGGCCTGAATGTATCTTGGGCCAATATTGGAATAGTTGGGCCTATTGGGCCTTGTGGCCCAATATAGAAATGGACTTCACATTGTGGGCCTCGGTTTGGGCCAATTCTTGGATTAGGTTCTTGTGGGCCTTCGTGGGCCAATTGGGGTCAGGATTGTTGACTAAGGAGAATATTGGGCTTTAGAATAAAGTCCATTAGAAAGGTTCGGGCCCAATTTGGAAAATTGGGCCATTAATGGTTTTATCGACATTATTGTGTTGGGCTTTCGTTTTGGTGTGGGCCTTAGTTTTGGATCATACTGCGCCATGGGTAGAATGGTAATTTTACCCCATGCATGGATTAAGGATTATGGTATGGGACCTAATTGCTAATTGGGTATATTGATTGGTATTGCTAGCTCGGGAAGTGGACAGGGTAGCAGCTAAGGATTTCTTTTGGGAAGCTTCTGCATTCGAGGTGAGTCTCCTCACCATATCAATGGGTCTAAGGCACCAAGGCCGGCCCATTATGCATTATGTGATATGCTAGTTGATTTCGTGTTATGTGGTATGCTAGTTGATTATGTGGTATGTGATATGCTAGTTGTTTTTGTGTGTTGTGTATGGAAGACCTCGGGGGGGTCCCGAGGCACTTAGGTGTAAGACCTTGGAGGGTTTCCTTGGCTTCCTAGGTCAAAGACCTCGGGGGGTTCCCGAGGCATTGGGCTAAGACCATGTGGGGGTTCCCATGGCACCCGGAGTAAGACCCTGGAGGGTTTCCAGGGCTTCCTTACGTATTGTTTTGCATGGCTTATGTGTTCTGTATAGCTGTTTAGCTAGCATGATATGTTGTACGTGTTTGTGTGTGGGTATGCTATGGGGAACTCACTAAGCTTCGTGCTTACAATTTTGTTTATGGTTTCAGGTATCTTTGTTTTGGAAAGGAAGGGCTCAGCTTGATCGCAGTGCACACACCCATGTTTTCCGCAATGAAGGATTTTGGGATGAACTCTGATAAATGTTTTTAATTAACAATGTTTTGGAATGATTGGAATAAATGATATCTATGTTTGGGTTATATTAAAAATGAAAATTTTACCCCCGATTTTTGGGTCATTACATGGAAGAGGGGAAAGTTGGGTCCCCGCTACATTGGGCCATTCAAGATTATTGCCAGGGTTGGCATGGTGGCGTATATACTGGATCTTCCGAAGGAGCTCAGTCAGATCCACAACACTTTTCATGTTTCGCAGCTGGGGAAGTGCATATTGGACGAGGAGGCGGTTGTGTCATTAGATGATATTTAGCTCGATGAGCACCTGAATTATGTTGAGAGGCCGGTGGCTATTCTGGAGAGAAAGGTGAAGATCTTGAGGAACAAAGAGATACCTTTGGTGAAGGTTTAGTGGGAGCATAGGAGGGGATCCTAGTGGACTTGGGAGCCGGAGGCAGAGATGCGGGAGCATTATCCAGAGTTGTTCGTCGTAGCAGACTTCGAGGAAGAAGTCTAGTTCAAGTGGGGGAGAATTGTAACATCCCGACTCACAGATATAAATTTTAAAGCTTTTATATTCAACTTTTAGACCTACTCGACGAGTTGGCTGCCCCAACTCGTCGTGTAGAGATTGATCAGGCCGCGTGAACTTTAGGACCTACTCGACAAGTTGGAGGACCCAACTCGACGAGTTGAGACTGTGCATGAAATCCCTAATTTTTAGGGTTTGCACCCTATGTAAGGAACCTTAACTCCTCTCCCCCAGCCTCCCTTACCACCCTATCGACCAGAAGAAAACCCTAGCAAGCTAACCCTCCATTTTTGGGCGTGTGAAAGGCTAAGTGTGTGTGTTTTGGTGCATTTCTTGAAGAGGGTTGAAGATTGAGGAGCTTGGATCAAGAAGAAGGCTGTAAATCAATTGTCTACTTTGTATTGGCAACCAATCGGAGGTATAAAGCTAACACCTTGACTCTTCATTGATTAGATCTTACCTTGTGATAGAAAATGGTCATTTCTAGGGAAAAATGGAGTCACCTTTGGGTTGGAGCTTGTCACAAGGACATGGTTTCAAATCTGGACTCCTCTAGGCCCTTAGAGTCATAAAGTCATGGACTTTATCAAGCTTTAGCCTTCTCCATGCCCTAAACCTCATCTTGGACATGGTTTTAGTGTTTTAAGCCTTGTAGGACCTTGAATGCACGTAAAGTCAGCAACTTTACGTGGTAACTTCACCTTAGGAAGCTAGATCTCGAGTTTGGAGCTTTGGACCTGACTGGAATGAGCTGAATGCAAAATGGCTGAAGCAACTCGACGAGTTGAGTCGGGTTTTCCCGCTTTCTGGATTCCGAGTGAACTCGACGAGTTGATAGGATAACTCGAAAAGTGGTAAGGGTTTTTAATGAAAATCTGGACATTACATGGACTCGACCAGTTGGTTAGCAACTCAGCGAGTTGACTCGAGTTTTCACGGTTTTTCTGAGTTCTGAAGGAACTCGACGAGTTGGGTCAACATGAGCTGTTGACCTTGACCGTTGACTTTGACCTTGACCAAGGATTGACCAAGTTTGACTTCTGAGGGCATTTTGGTAATTTAGGTCTTGATAGAATTGGTCCTATGGTGGTTGTAGGTGTTGGAATTTGTAATTGTGTTTCGGGAGGTTGATATTACCATCCAGTGCTACTTGTGAGGTGAGTTCTCCTCACTATACTGACAGGGTCTACGTCACCAAGGTCGACCCTTTGGATTGTTATCCTGGTTATAGTATGCTTGTATGCAATTATGATCTGTTAGATCAGTATCCTGGTAGATAGGATGTTGTTATGCAGTTATGATCGGTTAGATCGGTATCCTGGTAGATAGGATGATGCTATGTTAGTGATATGTATGATTTGTGCATGTTTGTTGATTGTTTATATGTTATGAGTATGTCGACATATGTGTGTATGGTTGGGTTGAGGCGGTCTTGCTTTGTGATGAAGGTCAACAGACCCAGGGAGGTCTCGATAGACTGAAGGCCCTGCGAGGCGGACCAGTCATGCCAAAGGCCCGGCAAGTGGTCCGGACAGGCTGTAGGCCCTGCGAGGCGGTCTAGACATGCCGAAGGCTCGGGAGCGGTCCAGTCACTATAGGCCCTGCGAGGCGGTCCAGTTAGACTGATGAATCAGTATGTGTACTGTTTGTTATGATATTGTTATGGTTTGTATGGCGTTGGTATTTTGGGGGTAACTCACTAAGCCTTCGAGCTTACATTTATGGATTATTGTTTCAGGTACTTCGGATGACCGCGGGAAGGCGAAGGCATGATCATTCACTTCCTCGATTTGTAATTGTGATTTCTGGGAAAACTCTGATATTGTAACATCCCAAGATTTGCCATTTATAGTCCTTGGGGACATGAAAGTCTAAGGGCTAGATTGCAAATATTGAGATCAGGAGGATTACGCTGCGCGTACATAAGGGTACGCCGAGCGTACTAGGCGCGCCCTAGTACGCTGGGCGTACACTTGTGTATGATGGGCGTACTCATGGCAGAAGGAAACCCTAATATCTAGGGTTTGGGGACTATTTAAGCAACATTATGAGCACAAGACCCTCCCTTACTGTCACACCCCCAAACCGGAACGGCGGAAACGTTCGGGGGCGGAGGACGTCATGTTTAGTATCACAACACATGTATAATAGTAAGCATAGTAACAAACAACCATTGTATTAATATTAAAGTGTTTACAAAGTAGTGATTCATAAAAGATTGAATCCAAAAGTAAATAACAAAACAAGACATAAAGCTACTATACTTCATCTTCTGAATCCCAGTGTGCGTACATGTCTACTAGTTTTCTGAGAATACAAGTTATTTTGAAAGAGTAGATCAACATTTAAGCTGGTGAGTTCATAAGTATTTTAGTGATGTAAAGTAAGTTGTAAGTTCTTTTTAGAAAAGTTCGCATGTTTCCTCCAGAAGATCCTATATCTTCTGATAAGATGAAAGATAAGTAAAAATGACTCTACAATCCTTTCTATGAGTGCTAAATGGATACAAGTTATATAGAATCCCGATCAAACAAACAATCGATTGTGTGAATCTGCCCTAAGCCCACAACCAAACAAGGAACATGAAATGAGGTGGAAGTCACACATCCCATTGTTTGTTAGATCTTTACTGTATATAACCCTGGTGTATTCATTTGGTACTCATGGAGTTAACAGTAATAGTTCCTTTATTTGATGAAAAACATTCTTTAAGAAAAACCCTTATTTCCTTTAGTAAAAATGGTAACCACAATAGTTCCTTCTATAATCACTTAGTTTATACAAGCTATATATAATCTAATATCGAATGGATAGTTAATTGTGTGAATCTGCCCTAAGCCCACAACCAAACAAGGAACAAGAAGTAAGGTCGAAAGCACACATCCAACTGCTTATCGGATATTAATTATCTATAACCCTGATGTACAAACTAAGGTATTATAGAATGAACCACTAACGGTCCTTTAAGTTATCATGGTTTAATAAAATGGATTAAACCCTTTTCTGATAAGTTTCTAGTTTAGCCTACTAAATGTTCTAACTGAAAAGTATGTTTTGTACTAGAAAACGATGTATCGAATTTGTGTACTATGACCTGACCTATACCTGGTACTCCTTATGATTACTTGGTGTATACAGAATATATATATAATTAAATTTGGATAGATAGTAGACTGGGTGCATCTGCTCTAAGCCCACAACCAAACAAGGAACAGGAAATGAAGCGAAAAACACACACTCTACTGTCTACCGGACCCGATTAATATATATCCCTGATGTATGTACTAAGGAATCATAAAGTTAGCATTATAGGCCCCTTTCTAAGTGAATGTACTAAGACTCGACTGTACTGTTTGCCTTTTGTATGTCTTCCCAAGTTTAAGACTATCTTTACTAGAAAATAGTTTGCATTACTTTTATGGGAGAAGATCACCATATGAATGTAATGGGAAAATGAAAGTATTCAATAATATTGAATAAGCAATTACTGAATCACTAACTACCTTAAAACTAGATTGTTAATTAAGGTTAAAATGTGAGATGATTGTAATCATACTGATACGACACGTGTTTAACACGACGACCTAATGGCGCCGAAACTGTTGTGACATTTATCACCCGTAGACTTACAAATCCCACTGTAGCTAGTATCAAGGTGTGGGGTGTCAATCCCGTATAGATCTATACAAAAATTCATGCTCTCCCTCCAGGAGACTCTGATTACAAAACGCAACCTAGCAAGTATATTGCTAAGTCATGAAGTAGTGGTTTCACATTATTGTTATCTTATTCTTGTTATAGTATGTTCCTTCTGTTCTAGTGTATAGTATGTTCCTCCCTGTTTCTCTTTATAGTATGTTCTTTCTGTTCTTGTTATTGTATGTATTGAACCCCTAAACTATACCTATTATAGTTTACTAGTGTGTTTACTTGAACTGTTACTGACTTGAATAAAAGACTCATTTATCTACTGAGTTATGATTATACTTTAAAAACAGTGTTTTATAAACAATAAAGTAACATAACTTAAAAGAGTTTTTGAAATGGTTTTGATCACTTATAAAAGCATAAGAAATCCTTTAACGTGATGGTTATCACAAATAACATTTACACAATTATCATTATGTTCAACTTGTATTCACCCCCCCCCCCCCCCTTAAAAGCATTTAAAACATTTAAAAGATTGATTATAGGGGTATGAACTCACCTTATGTGGGTGATTCAATTGCAGATTCGTGTAAGGATGAGAAGTTCCACGAATGAATTCCTGAGACACAAACAAGTCCTAAATGACATATAATGGCATATATAGGCATGTAATTAGTGTTTTACACAACCAACATGCAAGGAAACACCCTTAGGGACTAGGAAACACTTGCTAGAAAGTGTTACAATCACATGTGATTGTTTACAAGGGGTGTACGACCACTTAAGGGAGTGTACGGCCAAGGGGTGTATGGCCAAATGAGTGTACGACCGTACACTCATGGAAAACATGCAAAAGAGGGTGTTTGATCCATGGGGAAACTAGTGTGTCAAGTGCACAACAAGTGGATGGACAAGGCTTTCATTTTTGGAGGGACTTGAGGTGTGTACGGCCACACCAAGTGTGTACGGTCGTACACCCTTGATGATCTCGAGTTTGATGATGTTTTAAGGCTATGAATCAAGTGTTTAACATGTCTAACTAGATGATAGAGGGAATACTCACACTTTTGAGGGTCTTTAGGGGGTTCACAGCCCAAGAACAAGTGTGTGTTCTTGGTGAAATGGATGAAGATTTGAAGATCTATCATAAAGAGTTGTTTTCATGGATGAATCAAAGGGTGATACTAGATTTAAGAAAGATGACAACTAATAGATGGAAGAATCACTTACTTTTTTGACGGGAAATCGAAGTGATCTTGATGATAGTTGAGAGAGAATGGAAGTTCTTTGAGGTGAAAGTGTAAGAATGAAGAGAAATGAAGGAGATCTATACTTATGGGGGATAGTTCACGACCACCTTGGGTGTACGGCCGTACACTCCCCTTGAAGGAGTGTATGGCTCGAATACAACTCGATGAACTTAAGATAACATAACCCTACACCAATCCTTAAGTTTACTAGGCTTAGAACTCATAAAACGATCCTTAACAATGCTAAAAGATAGCAGAAACGAGTCTGACTCTGGATTGATTGGCTGGACTTTCAAGACAAAAATTTTTGGGTTGTCACACTTACCCCAGCCTCCACTGCTTAGAGTTGTTTTCCTCAAACCCTAGCCATTTCCTTAAGTGTTTGAGATTTTTGAGTGTTTCTTGAGTGTTTTAAGAAGAAGGTGTTGCATCAAGGAGTTGGAGAAGAAGATCAAGCTTGTAGATCTGAAGTTGTTTTGTGCCCTAGAAGCTCCAGAAGGTAAAAAGCTTGGAACTTTATACTTGTATGAGATAGATCTAGTCATTTTAGCTTTATGGAAGCATTCTTGTCCCCAAATTCCCAAAATGGTGCATGTTATGATTTGGACGAAATAAGCTATCCTTTCAGACCTTAGAGGAGGTCCTAAGTGATAAAAATGAAATCCCAATGGCTTAAGATGTTCCATGCTTGGAGTAGGAAGGTCTTAATGGATTAAGACCTAGTATTAAGAGCTTTCTGGATGTCCAAAGTGATAAAGTTCGAGACTTTATAGTCCTATGTCACATTTGGTCGATGGATCTGGAGTTTGGGCTTAAGTGCTTAAGCCATTAAGCACTTATTAGGGTTTTGGTGAAACTCCTCGTATGCCCAACGTTAATCCCATATGCCCAGCGTACTGGGTCAACCACCCCGATGGTGCTCAACATCTGGACGAGTACGCCCCGCGTACCAGAGAGTACGCCCAGTGTACGTCCTCTGTTGGGCCTTTGACAATTAGGCTTCGGGTTTTTGGGCTGTTTATGGACTAGTCGGATTTGGGCCTTTGCTGGACTTTATGATTATAATGTTTTGGGCCAAGTTTTGATGATGGATCTTGGAATGAGGCCCAATTAGGGAGTTGGGCCCAATTTGGTAAATTGGGCCAATAATGGGTTTTGCTTATGGGCTTTCAAGGTTATGGAATTGGCTTTGGGCCTTGGCCCAATAAAGAGAATGGACATGATGGATTATGTGTACCCCTAGTCAAGATTGTTATGTTGTGTAATGACTTGGTATTTATTATTTGGATAGTTTGAGATTTTGGTATGACAACGATTCGGGAGTCGGTTCTTCAGTTCAGATCGGCATTGCGAGGTGAGTTATCCTCACTGTACTCAAGGGTCTAAGGCACCAAGGTCGGCCCTTTGTTTTGTTATTGGGATTATTACTGTTGTGATATGTTATTTCGGTATCCTAGTAGATAGGATAGTTATATGCTAGTATGATCTGTTAGATTGGTATCATGGTAGATCGGATGTGGTTATGCTTAGTGACCTATAGTTGGTGTGACTGTCTGCATGCTAGTTGTTATGCCAGTTAGGTAGATGTAATGCCCCGATTCTTAGGTATTGATTTTATAAGAATTTTCTTTTTTTCAAGGTCTACTCGACGAGTTGGTTGCCCTACTCGTCAAGTAGCAGCGAGTTGGTCCGCGTGATTTAGTGACCTACTCGCCGAGTCCAAGAGGGGACTCGACGAGTAGGAGCTACCAGATGAAACCCTAAATTCCGGGGTCTTGCACCCTATTTAAAGGATCATTGGCCTCCCCATCCTCCCCTTTACAGCTTCTTGGCACCCTTATGTAACGACGTAATTTTTTCAAAACAATTTTTCATTTTAAATCATACTTTCATTCACACGATATTCATAAAAACATAATGTGTCCACTGTATTATAACAAAACATGTCCCAAGATCTCAATATCATAAACTCCATAAGTGTGTACGGATCATGCCGGCGCCTTCCCGCGATCCTCGCTAGTACCTGAAACACATATCATAACAACTGTAAGCATAAATGCTTAGTGAGTTCCCCAAAATACCACATACCACACATACGCCTTTCCAGGCCATAAACCTATAGGACCTTCCGATCCATGAGTCTCAGGGAATTTCATCCCAAATCCTGGTAGACCTTCCGGTCCTACCCGTATCGACCTTCCGGTCTGTAACCTCTTGACCTTCCGGTCCATATCATCTTGACCTTCCGGTCCATACCATACATAACATACATATCACATAACCGCATATAGCACATACATATCATAGCATACAAGACCTTCCGGTCACACATAAGTACCTTTCCAGGTACAGTATAGTGAGAAGACTCACCTCGTATGATGTCTAGCAACTCACGTGCTCGATATCCCTGAATCTCGAAACAACGACCTAGCCCCGCCTAATCACATAAATTAATTATTTCAAATCATTAACGGCTCTCAAGGCTAGACTACATTCCTTCCTACAATCTCACAGAAGGGTAAAAGACCATTTTACCCCTCCTTGACCCAAAAGTCCAAATGTTGACCAA
The DNA here is from genome assembly GCF_052849685.1 of Lactuca virosa. Classification (NCBI taxonomy): domain Eukaryota; kingdom Viridiplantae; phylum Streptophyta; class Magnoliopsida; order Asterales; family Asteraceae; genus Lactuca; species Lactuca virosa. The sequence goes on along the minus strand of NC_136428.1, from coordinate 432,895,307 downwards.
AACCCTAAAAGTCAACGAAAGTCAACATGGAAGTATGCGGCGCGTACCAGCTCTTGTACGTGGGGCGTACTCCGGTGATCCAGAATCGGGGTCTCGGACCCTTACGCTGCGCGTACTGAGATTTACGCCCAGCGTAAATCTCAGTTTCAGCCTTTCTTGGATTTTGGTCTTAAACGGTTAAGACACTCCTTCAACTTCCAGATCTGACTCTCCTTAAACCTCTTATCCCATAAAGTCGGAACCTTTAAGCCTTTACATGGCTGTAAAGGTCCTTACACCCTCTAACACCTTTCCTTTCTCCTCCAAAAGTCTAGATCTCATGCATGGCTCAATATTTACGTCCAAGATTGCATTTTTATGAACATACAACTCATATAGTCCTGAAATATGATAGATCTAGGCCAATGGAGACTATTTGCTCATAAAGTCTCCATCTTGGGACCAAAAACCCTAGAAATTGGTCCAAGAAGCACACAACACAAAGGACAAGGCAAGTTTTGAGCTTTTTCCCTCAGGAAGAAGCTCCAACCTCTGAAAAGCTCAGATCTACTCTTTCCCACAAACTTCTAGCTTCCAAAATGGCCTCTTCTTCTCTTCCACCACCTTGAAATGTCACTTTGAAGCTTAGAACACCAACACACTAGCTAAGAAACGAAGGAGGACTCTCTTTTAGGGTTTCACTTTCTGGAATGGAGGCTGAGGTCAAGGCCATAGCATTCCTTTTATAGTGCACAAGTCTTATTAGGGTTTTGCATCTGGGCCGGTTACGCCCGGCGTAACCTTGGGTACACCCAGCATACCTAGGCGAGTCCGCGTCCAAATTAAGCGCATGAGTACGCGCAGCGTACTCTTCAGTACGCCCAGCGTACTCATTTGCTTTAATATTTCCTTTAAGCGGCCAAACTTCTCAACTTGGAAAAGAAGAGGGGTATAAGAGATGCACCTGAATTTCGGGATGTTACAATTTTCCCCCACTAGAACTAGACTTCGCCCTCGAAGTCTCATGCTGTAAATAACTCCGGATGCTGCTCCCGCATCTCTGACTCCCGTCTCCCAAGTCAGCTCAGACCCGCTCCGATGTTGCCACTGAACCTGAACCAGGGGCACCTCCTTGTTCCTCAGAACCTTGATATTTCGATCCACAATCGCGATTGGCCTATCAGCATAATTCAGGCTCGCATCCACCTGAATATCCTCCAGCGGCACCACCGCCGACTCGTCGGCTATACACTTCCTCAACTGAGACACGTGGAAGGTATCATGAATCTGGCTCAGCTCCGCAGGTAGCTCTAACCGATAAGCTACCTTGCCCACCCTCGCGGTCACCCTGAATGGACCGATGTACCGGGGCCCCAGCTTTCCCCTCTTCCTGAATCGGATCACTCCTTTCCAAGGAGATACTTTCAGGAGTACGAAGTCCCCCACCTGGAACTCCAACTCGGATCGTCGCCGATCCGCGTAACTCTTCTGACGACTCTGAGCCATCAGTAGCCTCTGTCTAACCTGTTGTATCTGCTCTGTCGTCTGCAGCACTATTTCAGTGCTACCCATCACATGCTGCCCCACCTCTCCCCAGAAAATGGGAGTCCGACACCTCCTACCATACAACAACTCGAAGGGAGGCATCCCAATACTAGAATGGTGGTTGTTGTTGTAGGAAAACTCAGCCAATGGTAGATACGTGTCCCAGCTTCCCCCGAAGTCCAACACATACGCTCGAAGCATGTCCTCGAGCGTCTGGATCGTCCGCTCACTCTGTCCGTCCGTCTAGGGGTGGTAGGCGGTACTGAAATGCAACCTCGTACCCAACTCCTCGTGGAATTTCTTCCAGAACCTGGAAGTGAAACGTACATCTCGATCTGACACGATCGAGATCGGTACCCCATGACGCGATACCACCTCCCTCACATACAACTCTGCCAACCTCTCGGCAGAAGAGCTCTCACTGATAGCAAGAAAATGCGCACTCTTCATCAGCCGGTCGACGATCACCCAAATTGCATCGACACCCCTCGCGGTCCTCGGCAATTTGGTGATGAAATCCATGGAAATTTGTTCCCACTTCCACTGGGGAACCTCGAGCGGCTGCAACTTGCCATGCGGACGCTGATGCTCGGCCTTAACCTTACGACATGTCAAGCACCTCTCGACAAACCACGCAACATCCATCTTTATACAGGGCCACCAATAATCTTTCTTCAGGTCCAAATACATCTTCGTGGCCCCGGGATGGATCGAGAACCTCGATCTATGCGCCTCCTCCATCAAAATGGTACGTGCCCCTCCTTCATACGGCACCCAAATCCGACCCTGAAAGGTCATCAGCCCTTGACTATCGGTGACAAACTCGGACACCTGCCCGATCACCCGCTCCCTCTTGCGGTTCTCCGGTATCACGGCCTCTGCTTGGGCCTCCCGAATGGTGTCCAACACTGGAGTCATCACAGTCAATCTCATATAAGTGCCTCGAATCGGGGCACTCTCCGCCCTACGGCTCAGCGCATCGGCTACCACATTAGCCTTGCCCGGGTGGTATACGATCTCACAATCATAATCCTTTACCACATCCAACCATCTCCTCTGTCGCATATTCAGGTTGGGCTGATCCATCAGATACTTCAAACTCTTATGGTCCGTGTATATGGTACACCGAACCCCATACAAATAGTGACGCCAGATCTTGAGGGTGAACACCACTGCCCCCAACTCCATATCGTGGGTGGGATATCTCGTCTCATGAGGCTTCAGCTGCCTCGATGCATACGCTATCACATGCCCCCTCTGTATAAGCACTGCACCCAACCCCGATATCGATGCGTCACAATACACCACAAAATCCTCCATCCCTTCCGGGAGGGCTAACACAGGGGCTTCGCATAATCTCTGGCGAAGTGTCTCAAACGAGGTCTGCTGCTCCGGACCCCATGAAAAAGCAACACATTTCCGGGTCAATCTGGTGAGAGGCACGGCAATCTTGGAGAAATCTCTGATAAATCTCCGATAGTAGCCGGCCAATCCCAGAAAACTCCTGATCTCGGTGGGAGATCTCAGCACCTCCCAACTCATAACCGCCTCAATCTTGGCCGGATCGACCAATATCCCCTTCTGATTAATGAGATGCCCCAAGAACTGGACCTCTCGCATCCAGAACTCACACTTGGAGAATTTGGCGTAAAGCCTCTCCGTCCTCAATACCCTGATAATCTCTCTCAGATGCTCCTCGTGCTGCTCTCTAGATCTTGAATACACTAAGATATCGTCGATGAACACGATCACCGAACGATCCAACATCAGTCTACACACCCTGTTCATGAGATCCATGAATGCTGCTGGTGCATTGGTGAGCCCGAAAGGCATCACCACAAACTCGTAATGCCCATAACGAGTCCTGAACGCTGTCTTCTGGATATCCTCATCACGCACTCTCATCTGGTGATATCCAGACCACATATCAATCTTGGAAAACCAAGACGCTCCCTGCAACTGATCGAACAAATCGTCGATCCTTGGTAATGGATAACGGTTCTTGACCGTCAACTTGTTCAACTCCCGGTAATCAATACATATCCGGTGTGAACCATCCTTTTTCTTGATAAAAAGGATCGGCGCTCCCCATGGCGAGCTACTCGGTCGAATAAACCCTTTCCCCAACAGCTCCTGAAGCTGCGAGGATAACTCCTGCATCTCTGTCTGCGGAAGGCGATAAGGCGCCTTGGCGATAGGCTCTGCCCCCGGAACCAAATCAATGCGGAACTCTACCTGCTTCTCGGGGGGCACACCCGGCAACTCCTCGGGAAAACATCCGGGAACTCGCGCACTATCGTAATGTCATCCACCGAACTTGGCCTCCCAGCGGCCTCTCGTGTGTCCATCACATAGGCTACAAACCCGCTGCAGCCTTGCTGTAGACTCTGTCTCGCTCTGTCCGCTGAACAGAACGCTGACCCATATCAGGTACCCTCGCCGTACACCGTAAGTACTCCCCCACTAGGGTCTCGTATCGTCACCAACTGTCGCTCGCAGTCTATCACAACCCCAAATCGGCTCAACTGATCCATGCCCACTATGACACACACGTCCCCCATCGCTATCGGGACCAGATCTATCGGGAACTCAACGCCGAAGATCTCGAGTACACATCCTCGTATCACCTCCGTAGCATATACCGCTCGCTCATCAGCTATGGAAACTCACAGAGGTCGACTCATCGCCTCTCGTCTGCTACTGATGTACCGACTAAACGCTATCGACACAAAAGATCGACTCGCACCCGAGTCAAATAACACTAAGGCAGGTACAGAACTCACAAGAAAAGTACCTACGCATATCATTATATAAGCATAATATCTCAACTCAACATAAATAAATAAAGAATACATACCGGCCACAACATCGGGCGTTGCTAGACCTCCTCCGCTGTCAACTGGAAAGCTCTCCCGCGAGCCTTCGGTGCCTCGGCCTTCGCTGGCCGAACCTCGGTAACCCTATCAGCAGGCGCAGATCCATGTTCTGATCTCTGATGTAATTGCGGGCACTCGGCCTTCCGATGGCCAGTCTGGTTGCAATGGAATCAAACCATAAATCCCTTGGGGCAATCCTTGACGATATGCCCCTCCTTGCCACATTTGTAGCAAGCACCCGATCGACAGACCCCATCATGTCCCTTGCCGCACTTCCCGCAAGTGCGACCCTTCTGGCCTCCAGATCTCGTATCCGCGGAGTTGGTCCGCTTGGCTGCCGGCTGAGACTGAGTCTGTCGCCGATCCATCCTCTGAGACTCGGCCTCCTCCCTGGCCTGAGTCTCCAACTCAATCTCCCTCTTCCGGGCAATTGCCTGGAGCTCAGCAAATGTCCGGTACGTCGAGTTCGACACGAACTCCCGAATGTCTCTCCTCAGTACGCCCAAATACCGGCTCATACGTGCCTGCTCGGTAGACACCTGCACAGGGCAAAACACCGCCCTCTCATGAAACTTTCGGGTAACCACAGTAACCGAATCAGTACCCTGCTTGAGGGTCAAGAACTCCTGAACCAACCGTTCCCTCTCCACCGGGGGAACATACTCATCTCTGAACATAGTGGTAAACCTCTCCCAGGTCACTCCTGAGATCTCCTCAAGAGTGAAGCTCGCCGTCACGAACTTCCACCAATCCTTCGCTCCCAATCGAAGCTGGTTCAACGCGAACCGTACCCTCAGATGCTCTGGGCATGAACACGTGTAGAAGCATCCCTCGATATCAGCAATCCATCTCATCGCAGCGATCGGATCATGCGTCCCATCAAACTCTGGTGGCTTCGTGTTGCTAAACTCCCGTAGCAACAACGAGTCACCTCCCTGAGGTCTGGCAACAACGAGTCACCTCCCGTAGCAACAACGAGTCACCTCCCTGATCGCCGCCGCCACCTCATCGTGGATCATCTGACGAAGCTCCTCGTCACTCACGCCACTCGGCTCAGGTCTGTGACGTGTCCCAACCATGATGTCTCTGAAATATAACATAAACATATCAGAAACTCGCTCGAGTATACTCGCACTCGATAACTCATCCCTACTTGTTCCTTAGTACCCAATGGATTCTTACTTAGGGTGCGCACTGCTTCGGTGTCTTCAGTAGTACAGGCCCTATACTACCGTCCACACCGAATCAGCATTCACTCTAAGTCCTCCTCCTTGGATCCCAAATCACAAGTACACTATATCTCACTGGCATAGGCTACCCTTCGGTAGGCCTCTCATCAGCTCCTCACTGCTACCTACTCGCTCTCAAGCATCACATAGCAGCAAAATCCTTCATAGGCTAAGGCATCACAAGTCAGGCCACTCTAGTCCTAATCTGAATACCTAGCCTACTCTATCATGCATATCATATCGTATCATATCTCATAACACATAATGTAAGGGTATTTTGGGAAATCACCGTTCGGGCGCTGGCTGATCGTACACACTGCTTCCTTCTGCCTTTCTCAAAACTTTTACTCTTTTAGAAAAATTGTTTATTTATGTAAAACTTTCTCATTTCCTCAGTTTAAGTTCAGATTCATCTGAAGATGCACCCGAATCCCTCAAACCAAGGCTCTGATACCAACTTGTAACGACGTAATTTTTTCAAAACAATTTTCGATTTTAAATCATACTTTCATTCACACGATATTCATAAAAACATAATGTGTCCACTGTATTATAACAAAACATGTCCCAAGATCTCAATATCATAAACTCCTTAAGTGTGTACGGATCATCCCGGCGCCTTCCCGCGATCCTCGCTAGTACCTGAAACACATATCATAACAATTGTAAGCATAAATGCTTAGTGAGTTCCCCAAAATACCACATACCACACATACCCCTTTCCAGGCCATAACCCTATAGGACCTTCCGATCCATGAGTCTCAGGGCCTTTCGTCCCAAATCCTGGTAGACCTTCCGGTCCTACCCGTATCGACCTTCCGGTCCGTAACCTCTTGACCTTCCGGTCCATATCATCTTGACCTTCCGGTCCATACCATACATAACATACATAGCACATACATATCACATAACCGCAAATAGCACATACATCTCATAGCATCCAAGACCTTCCGGTCACACATAAGTACCTTTCCAGGTACAGTATAGTGAGAAGACTCACCTCGTATGATGTCTAGCAACTCACGTGCTCGATATCCCTGAATTTCGAAACAACGACCTAGCCCGGCCTAATCACATAAAGTAATTACTTCAAATCATTAACGGCTCTCAAGGCTAGACTACATTCCTTCCTACAATCTCACAAAAGGGTAAAAGACCATTTTACCCCTCCTTGACCCAAAAGTCCAAATGTTGACCAAAACCCTAAAAGTCAACGAAAGTCAACAGGGAAGTACGCGGCGCGTACCAGCTCTTGTACGCGGGGCGTACTCCGGTGATCCAGAATCGGGGTCTCGGACCCTTACGCTGCGCGTACTGAGATTTACGCCCAGCGTAAATCTCAGTTTCTGCCTTTCTTGGATTTTGGTCTTAAACGGTTAAGACACTCCTTCAACTTCCAGATCTGACTCTCCTTAAACCTCTTATCCCATAAAGTCGGAACCTATAAGCCTTTGCATGGCTGTAAAGGTCCTTACACCCTCTAACACCTTTCCTTTCTCCTCCAAAAGTCTAGATCTCATGCATGGCTCAATATTTACGTCCAAGATTGCATTTTTATGAACATACAACTCATATAGTCCTGAAATATGATAGATCTAGGCCGATGGAGACTATTTGCTCATAAAGTCTCCATCTTGGGACCAAAAACCCTAGAAATTGGTCCAAGAAGCACACAACACAAACGACAAGGCAAGTTTTGAGCTTTTTCCCTCAGGAAGAAGCTCCAACCTCTGAAAAGCTCAGATCTACTCTTTCCCACAAACTTCTAGCTTCCAAAATGGCCTATTCTTCTCTTCCACCACCTTGAAATGTCACTTAGAAGCTTAGAACACCAACACACTAGCTAAGAAACGAAGGAGGACTCTCTTTTAGGGTTTCACTTTCTGGAATGGAGGCTGAGGTCAAGGCCATAGCATTCCTTTTATAGTGCACAAGTCTTATTAGGGTTTTGCATCTGGGCCGGTTACGCCCGGCGTAACCTTGGGTACGCCCCGCGTACCTAGGCGAGTCCGCGTCCAAATTAAACGCATGAGTACGCGCAGCGTACTCATTTGCTTTAATATTTCCTTTAAGGGGCCAAACTTGTCAACTTGGAAAAGAAGAGGGTATAAGAGATGCACCTGAATTTCGGGATGTTACACCTTAAACCCTAAATCGTGTGTGTGTGTCTTTGGTGTGTTGAAGCTTAGAAGAGGAATCTTGGTGAAGAAACATTTGGGAAACAAGTAACTTGAAGCAAGGAAACTCGTTGGAAGCAGAGATCTACTCCAGTGGACACCCTTTTTGAAGGTATTAGGTTGTTACCTTGGCTCATTTCATTCTAGATCTCTTGTGGGTGGATTTTTGGGCTTTCCTAGTATATTTGGAAGCTTTGCTTGTGTATAAGCTAAGATCTGAAGTTGTAACTTCAGATCTGAACTCTCTTGGTTCTTTAAGTCCATAAAGCTTCCAACTTTTGCAAAGATGAGACTCTCCTTATGTGCAAAACCTCTATTGCAAGCTTGGTTTGTCATTTTAAGACTTTAGGGCCTTGCATGCACGTAAAGTTTTCAACTTTACGTGATAAACATGCCTTGGGGGACTGGATCTACAATATGGAGCCTTAGCATGGCTTAAAAAGCCTCTGTATGGATGAAGGACTGAATGGACTCGGCGAGTCGGATGATCAACTCGGCGAGTCCGATGAAGATTGCCTTGGGCTCGGCGAGTCATTCGATGACTCGACGAGTCGGCTAGTGTAACGCCCCGATTTTCAGGTATTGATTTAATATAAAGTTTCTTGATTTCAAGGGCTACTCGACGAGTTGGTTTCCCTACTCGTCGAGTAGCAGCGGGTTAGTCCACGCGTTTTAATGAACTACTCGTTGAGTCCAAGAAGGGACTCGACGAGTAGGAGCTGACAGAAGAAACCCTAAATCCCAGGGTTTTACACCCTATTTAAAGGATCAACAACCTCCCTTTATCCCCCTTGCAGTCTTTTGAGAATCAAACCAACCCTAATTCGTGTGTGTGCTTCATTTTGTGTGTTATAAGTTTTGGAAGGTGAATCTTAGTGAGGAAAACATGGAGAAACAAGTGGCTAGAAGCAAGGAACTTGTGGGGATCAAAAATCTACCTCAGTTAGCATCATTTGAAGGTATCAATTCGTCACCTTTACCTCATTTCTTTCTAGATCTCATTTGGGTGAAGTTTAGGGTTATTTTTGGCTTGGTTATGATGATATTGTGGAGTATGAGCTAGATCTGAAGTTGCAACTTCAGATCTGGACCCTTCTTGGGTTTTAGGTTCATAAAGTTTCAAGCTTGGTCATGTATGAAGCCTTCCTTGAGTGTAAAACTCCATTATGATCTTAGATTTGTCATTTAGAGCCTTTAGAGCCTTGCATGCACGTAAAGTTTGCAACTTTACGTGATAAACATGCCTTGGGAAGCTGGATATACAATATGGAGCCTTAGCATGGCTTAAAAAGCATCTGTATGGATGAAGGATTGAAGGGACTCGGCGAGTCATATGAAGATGGGCATGAACTCGACGAGTTGATGAACAACTCGGCGAGTCCGATGAAGATTGCCTTGGGCTCGCCGAGTCAGTCGATGACTCGACGAGTCGGCTAGGGTTTTCCCAACCTTTGGACACGTATGAACGCGACGAGTTGTAAGGGGAAAACTCGCCGAGTTGGCGAAAGAGTTACAGCCACTAACACTAGGAACTCGACGAGTCACTCAAGTGACTCGGCGAGCGGACGAGTATTACAAGGAACTCGGCGAGTAGCTGAGGGCACTCGACGAGTTGAGGTCAACATGGACTGTTGACCTTGACAGTTGACTTTGACTTTGACCATAATTGAACCAGTTGACTTATGGAGGACATTTTGGAAAGATTAGAAATTTACAAGTATGGTTTGCAATGAATATAGGGGGTGGAGTTCGTGGCAGTAATCCAAGAGCTTGAGTTTATCTTCGAGTCAACAGTGCGAGGTGAGTTACCTCATTATACTAAGGGGTATAAGGCACCAAGGCCGACCCATTGAATGTGTTATCCTAGCAGTGTTAGTATGTTGAGTATGAAGTTAATGTTGCATGCTAGTGGTTATGCCAGCTAGGGAAATCTGTAGGACTACCTGTGTTGTTATATAGTTATCTGCATGCTAGTGGTTATGCCAGTTAAGTAGATCTGTAGGACTACCTGTGTTGTTATATGATTATCTGCATGCTCAGTGGTTATGTTATCCCGTTTGTTAATAATTCTGGGGAAAACTCTAATATTATATATTTTGAAAACAAGTTGTAATGAATTAATGGTTTGAAATGTTTTTCAAAAGTTCAAATTTGGCATGATTTTTTCTATGGGTATTACAAGTTGGTATCAGAGCCTTGGTTTGAGTGAATTGGAGGAACATGAGTGTGAATCCAGTCTCAAATGAAGGAAAGGTTTTCAAAATGATTTATAAAATGGTTTTCAAATAAGTAACGGAGGATGCAGGGTGTACGATCAGCCGGAGCCAGTAAGTAGACCCCAAAATACCATACAGTTATTTGATTATGTGATATGTTAGAACAGCATGCTAGTGCTAGGCTAGGGATATTCAGGAGTTGCATGATAGAATTGCCTGATTACATGATGCCTCGTAGCCTAGGGTTTTCCTTATATGAAATTGACATCATTACTGTAGTTGCTTATTGTATGCATCACGGTTGTACATAATTAAGATCTTATAGCCTAAGAATGTTTAATTTGACCTTAGGGTAGAATTGAATATTCGAAAGTCTATAGGGTCCAGCGTTACGTATGGCTAGCATACACTAGTGCTGCAGGGTTGGTGGAAGTTTCATGGTTGGATGGGTCGTGAGAGGCCGTGAGACCAGTTATGAGATATCTAGCATTCCTCTAGGAGTAAGGATTGAGCACTCGCTATGTTTATGTATTAGTGGGGTGTTGTGGTGATACTTGAGACAAATATGGGTAGATGTGGAAGGTAGTATGGGCCCGTACTACTGAAAGCACAGGACCCATACGCGTATCAAGGAAGTCACAACCCCAGGGTTTAGTCGAGAGTTCGCTCCCAGTTGTTTATGTGGATTATCTGATATCTTGTGGTATGTTTCAGAATGGTGATGACGAGATGCTTTGTGACTGGATCCGGTTCAGGATCAGGATAAGGAGATGGGGGCCAGGAGGGGCCAACAGCACCTGAGCCCGTGGTGCAGATGGGTACAGAGGAGTTGGACGCCAGGATTCGGGAGATCATGCATGATGAGGTTGCTGCTGCTTTCCGGGCACAGCTACCGGAGATGTTTGGGTCTATTAAGACCGCCATGGTCGAGTACTTCGACGAGCGATACGCAGCCCTTGCGGAGACGGCTGTCGCTGCTGCTGCTTCGGCTGTAACAACGGCAGGGGGAGGAGGAGAAGCCACTCGGGGCTTCCAGTACAGGGACTTCGATAACACGAAGCCCCCTACTTTTGATGGGACGCAGGACCCCATCAAGGCTATGAGGTGGATCTCAGATGTGGAGGGGTGTTTCTTTACCTGCTCGTGCCCTACTAACCAAAAGGTCAGGTGTGCTCTGAACCTGCTAAGGTTCGGGGCCAAGGACTGGTGGAGATTGGCGACTGGGTCGTACACTGATGATCAGAGAGCTGTTGTTACTTGGGAGCAGTTCAGGGATATGTTTCGTGCCCGCTTCATTCCATGGGTCGAGCGGGAACGGTTGTCACAGGAGTTTTTGAGTTTGAGACAGGTTGGGGAGTCGGTGACGGAGATCACCCGCATGTTTACAGAGAGGGCGATGTTCTGCCCAGAGTTCGCTTCCGAGCAGGCTCAGATGACTCGTTATCTGAGCATGCTCAAGGCTGACATCCGTCAGTTTGTGTCTACCCAGCGATATGATACTCTTTTAGAGTTGCAGGAGGCCACTAGGCGGCGTGAGTTGGATATTGAGCTGCAGTTGAGGGAGCAGCGGCAGGCCCCGGCACAGTCGCAGTCGGTGCCGAAGCGGTCTAAGACCGCTGATTCTAGGACCGGGGGTCAGCAGAGCCGCACTTGTGGAAAGTGTGGCAAGGGTTATTCTGGTATGTGCCGAGCTGGTATTGGGTGCCACAAGTGTGGCAAAGAGGGGCATTACGCGAAGGACTGTCGCCAAGCAGTCCCGGTTCAGGGTATGAGGTTATGTTTTCACTGTGATCAGGTTGGCCACGTGAAGGCCAACTGTCCGTTACTTGCCGCTAAGCCGGCGCAGGTTTCCACGCCAACTACATTGAGGATTTTTGATGGGAGGCCAGTTAAGGCAGAGCCTCCGAAGGCTCAGGGGCGTGCCTTCCAGCTTACGGCCGAGGAGGCCAAGGCAGCACCGGATATGGTTGCCGGTATGTTTCTGTCTTTTATCTCTTTTACTATATCTGTAGTATGCTTATCTGTTGTACATGTGACTAGGTACATTTCTTGTGAACTCCTTACATGCTTTGGTTTTATTTGACTTGGGGGCGAGTCGGTCTTTTGTATCTCATACATTTAGTAGGGAATTCAGAGTGCCAGTAGGCGAACTAGAGTTTCCGTTGCGAGTCTCTATCGCTAACGAACACGGGGTTTCTGCTTCTTCGGTATACCGAGGATGTGAGATGGAGATCTTCGGGATACCTTTTCCGATAGACTTGATCCCGATTCCCATGAGGGATGTATGTGTGATTGTTGGGATGGACTGGCTCAGTCGATTCAGTGTCATGATTGATTGCGAGGGTCAACGAGTGGTGGTTCGAACCCCAAGTGGGGGAGAACTGATCGTATATGGTGAGGGCACCAGAGTGGGGTCAGGGTTCTATTCAGCCGCCATGGCTCGACAGTACATTCAGCACTGGTGTGCGGGTTATCTAGTGTATGTGTTGGATACACGGGTCAGAGATCAGATTTCAGTTTCAGAAGTTCCAGTAGTCAGAGAGTTTGCTTATGTGTTTTCGGAGGAATTACCCGGAGTGCCTCCGGAGAGGCAGGTCGAGTTCAGGATCGACCTAGTGCCAGGTGCGGCCCCTATCGCCAAGGCACCGTACCGGTTGGCACCACCTGAGATGCAGGAGTTGTCATCACAGCTTCAGGAACTGTTGGGTAAGCAGTTCATCCGACCTAGCAGTTCTCCATGGGGAGCACCGATCCTCTTCGTCAGGAAGAAGGACGGTTCGCACCGGATCTGCATTGATTATAGGGAGTTGAACAAGTTGACAGTGAAGAACCGTTATCCACTCCCGAGGATAGACGATCTCTTTGATCAGTTGCAGGGGGCATCTTGGTTCTCCAAGATAGATTTGAGGTCGGGATATCATCAGGTTCGGGTCAGAGAGGAGGACGTGGAGAAGACCGCGTTTCGGACTCGTTATGGTTATTACGAGTTCGTGGTGATGCCGTTTGGGCTCACCAACGCCCCGGCAGTATTTATGGACCTGATGAATCGGGTCTGCAGACCGATGCTGGATCACTCGGTCATCGTGTTTATAGATGATATCTTGGTGTATTCCAAGACTCGAGAGCAACACGAGGAGCATCTCAGGGAGTTGTTGGGAGTTATGAGACGAGAGCGGCTATACGCCAAGTTCTCGAAGTGCGAGTTTTGGTTACGAGAGGTCCAGTTCCTTGGGCACCTCGTTAACCAGGATGGGATTTTGGTTGACCCGGCCAAAATCGAGGCAGTCATGCAGTGGGAGGTTCCGAAATCTCCCTCTCATATCAGGAGTTTTCTGGGATTGGCAGGGTACTACCGGAGATTCATACAGGATTTCTCCAAGATTGCAGTATCCCTCACTCGTCTGACGAGGAAGGGGGTGGATTTTCGGTGGGGCTCTGAGCAGCAGAGGGCGTTTGAGACCCTCCGTCAGCGGTTGTGTAAGGCTCCAGTTTTAACACTCCCGGAGGGAGTTGAGGATTTCGTGGTGTTTTGTGATGCATCCATCACAGGTTTAGGGGCAGTCCTCATGCAGAGGGGACGGGTGATGGCTTATGCATCGCGGCAGTTAAAGCCGCATGAGACGAGATACCCTACGTATGATTTAGAGCTGGGAGTGGTGGTGTTCGCTCTCAAGATATGGAGACATTATCTTTATGGGGTGCGTTGTACCATTTACACGGATTACAAGAGCCTGAGACATATCATGGATCAGCCGAACCTGAACATGAGGCAGCGCAGGTGGCTGGATGTAGTCAAGGACTATGATTGCGAGATCCTTTACCACCCCGGTAAAGCGAACGTGGTGGCGGACGCTCTGAGCCGCAAGTCGGCTGGGACTCCCACCCCAGCGATATGTTTGAGGATAGCAGTGGATTCCCAGCTTGTGTGTTTGATCAGAGAAACTCAGGTGGAGGGTATGCGACCCGAGAATTGGAAACTGGAGAGGATCACAGGCGAGAACGCCCGGTTTGTACAGGATAGTCGGGGGTTGTTGACCTGATGCGGTCGGGTATGGGTCCCGATGACTGGTGGGGTCAGACAGACGGTCATGGAGGAGGCTCATAAGTCTCACTTCTCTATTCACCCAGGGGCCAACAAGATGTACCGGGATTTGAGTTTGAGCTACTGGTGGCCGTGCATGAAGCGAGAAATCTCTTGGTACGTCGAGAGCTGCCTGACCTGTAGGATGGTCAAGGCCGAGCATAAGAGGCCGCATGGCAAACTGCAGCCCCTGGAGATTCTGTAATATCCCAATTTTCAAGTCCAAAAATTTCTTTTTAATTAACTGACTCATAAAAATATTCATAAGAAAATACTGTGAAAACACATCATCTCATAAAACAATGTATCATGTCTGAAAACCCAAGTCATAAAATAATAACATATCAGAGTACAATCCCAGAAAACCCCATGCGGAAATCATGTGTGTGTGTGTGATGCGATGCTACGCCGCCGGCTCCTTCGCCTTCGACGAAGAGGTACCTGAAACCAAAACTGAAACCGTAAGCACAAAGCTTAGTGAGTTCCCCCATCATACCACATACCATATAATAACATTGGTATCTTCCAAATGGTAATCATCGTCGGTATCTTTCAACCGGTAATCATCATCGGTATCTTTCAACCGGTAATCATCATCGGTATCTTTCAACCGGTAACTGTCATCGGTATCTTTCAACCGGTAACTGGGGACTATTCCACCCCCTACCACTAGCATACAACAACAAGATATAAACATACAGTCAGGCATATCCGGGTACTGACCTACCCTTCGGTCCTAAGGACCGCTGTCAAGGAAACTAATCCCTATTACACACGTAACATATCATTCAGATAAAACTCATGACCAAAGCACGTAACCAGACCAAGATAATTATCATAAAGACAATCATCTTCTAAATACTCCTCTTTGGTGGGCCGGCATTGTGGCCTTAGAGCCACCCCTACTGGAAGGTAACTCACCTCGTACAAGTAGCTGCTGATAATCTGTGCGGGAAACCTCCGTTCGCTGCTGCACCGGAAATCCTCCGGCTACAATCCCCACAAAACACTCAGTTAGAAACTGATATCTATTTTTTAGGGTAAAATGACCATTTTACCCCCAACCAAGTCCAAGACAAAGTCAACTTCTAGTTGACCTGACTCGCCGAGTTGGGTTGTCAACTCGTCGAGTCCCTTCCCTTTACTCGTCCTTATCCACGACTCGCCTCGTCGAGTTTGGCAACGACTCGACGAGTTCCCCTTCCTTACGGACATCAATGAACCTTCATCTGACTCGCCGAGTCGGATGAACACCCGCCGAGTTCACCTTCAACTGATGAACAAGTCCTGACCTTGACTCGCCGAGTTGTATGAACAACTCGTCGAGTTCATCTTCAAATATAAGGAGATTGCCTTGGACTCGCCGAGTCTGTTCTAGCACTCGTCGAGTCCCATGAACTCCAGGTCTAAAATTAAGTCCAATGCGTTGGGTCACTCTTTCTGTCCTGCTACAACCCTTCTAACACCCAACTGAGTCCTTTTGACCCTCAACAGATATGGGACTTAAAGCCTTGGACTCGTCGAGTCCCAAGAACGGACTCGCCGAGTCGATGACATCCATACCCTAAATCCTTGATTTCTGATGTACAGCACTTGACCAAAAGGTAGATCTAAGCTCCTTCAATCGTTCTAGCACGTAAAGTTACAAACTTTACGTGCATGCATGGGACTTTGAGCTCAAAAGGACCTAAAATTAGCTCTTATGATGCATGGGACCTTTCTTGGGTGCAAAAGCAACCCAAATCTGCCTTGTGGCTCTTCCCAAGTGCTAGATCCGAAGTCTTGACCCCCAACCATGTTTGCAATCATGGTTGGTTACCAAAATGGCTTATAAAAGCCCTAAATCTTCCCAAAAAGGGATCTATCAAATGAAAGAGCAAGATACATACTTTATACCTTTCAAAGACTGCAAATGATGAACCAAACTCGAATCCTTCAGTCTCCTCTTGATCATTCTATGCTCTTCCTTCTTCCTTGTGAACAAAACCACCAAAAATCACTCAAAAGCTTTAAATCTTGCACCAAAACACTTAGGGTTTGCTATGGAAGGTTTCTGGGAGCATAAAGGGGCGATGGAGGTTGTATAAGGTTGTTTAAATAGGGTTCAAACCCTTAGATTAGGGTTTTGTCCATACAGAGCCTACTCGTCGAGTCCGGGACCCGACTCGACGAGTCCATCACTTAAACCCCGCGTCTCATCCCGCTTCTACTCGGCGAGTTGGTCCTTCAACTCGCCGAGTCCAAGGCCAAAAATGCAAAATACTTAAATAAAATACATACCAGGAACCAGGTGCTACAAATCTCCCCCACTTATTTTAGACTTCGTCCTCGAAGTCTGCTGCTCGATCCTGGAATAACTCTGGGTAATGCTCCATCATCTCATCCACCGGCTCCCAGGTCCATTCCGAGCCCTTCCGGTGCTGCCACTGCACCTTCACGAGCTCCACCCTCTTGTTTCTTAGATCCATCGACTTCCGGTCGAGAATCGCTACAGGCCGCTCAATGTAATTCAGGTTGTCATCGACCTGAATGTCCTCTAATGGCACCACTGCCGAGTCGTACACCAAACATTTCCGCAGCTGGGAGACGTGAAAAGTGCTATGAATCTGACTGAGTTCGGCTGGCAGATCCAACCTATATGCCACCTTGCCCACCCGGGCTATAACCCTGAAGGGTCCAATATACCTGGGACCCAACTTGCCCCGTTTCCTGAATCGGATGACGCCCTTCCATGGCGACACATTCAGGAGAACCATATCCCCAACCTGAAACTCCAGGTCCGATTGTTCGCTTGTCGGCATAACTTTTCTGCCGACTCTGAGCAGTCTGAAGTCTGCTTCGAACCTGCTGAATCCTCTCTGTCATCTTGAGCACCACTTCAGTGCTCCTCATGACTCTCTGGCCAACCTCACCCCAACATATCGGGGTTCTGCACTTTCTCTCGTATAACATCTCGAAGGGAGGACGGTCAATACTCGCATGATAGCTATTATTATACGAGAACTCCGCCAACGGAAGGTAGGTATCCCAGCTACCTCTGAAATCTAAAACACATGCCCGCAGCATATCCTCTAATGTCTGGATGGTCCGCTCGCTCTGACCATCCGTCTACGGGTGAAAGGCGGTGCTAAAATGCAGAAGAGTACCCAGCTTGTCATGAAACTTCTTCCAAAACCTGGAAGTGAACCACACATCCCTGTCTAAAATCACTGATACTGGCACCCCGTGCCACGCCACTACCTCCCTGATATAGATATCGGCCAACCTTTCGGCCGAAATACTTTCCTGAATCGGGATAAAATGGGCGCTCTTGGTCAATCGATCGACGATGACCCAAATCGAATCCAATCCCCGCGCGGTCCTGGGAAGCTTTGTGATAAAATCCATCGTAATGTCTTCCCATTTCCACAGCGGGATATCTAACGGCTGCATCTTACCGTGTGGCCTCTGGTGCTCGGCCTTGACCTTCCTACAGGTCAAGCACCGCTCCACATACCATGCTACGTCCCGCTTCATGCAGGGCCACCAATAATCGGGACGAAGATCTCTATACATCTTCGTCGCTCTGGGATGGATAGAAAATCTGGATTTGTGTGCCTCCTCCATCAGGATCTGGCGCACGCCTCCATGATAAGGGACCCACACCCTATGGTGAAGAGTCAATAGCCCTCTGCTATCATAGTCGAAGGAGGAAACCTGCCCCACAATCCGCTCGCTCTTCCGGTGTTCCTTCTTCATGGCCTCCTGCTAGGCCTCCCGAATCCGCTCCAAAAGCGGAGTCACTACTGTCATCCTCAGACAGATATCCCTGATCGGCCCTGCCTTGCGGCTAAGCGCGTCGGCCACCACATTGGACTTTCCCAGGTGGTAAAGGATCTCGCAATCGTAATCCTTCACCATGTCCAACCACCGACGCTGCCTCATGTTTAGATTCGGCTGATCCATGAGGTACCTCAAACTCTTATGGTCCGTGTAGATGGTACAACGGACCCCATAGAGGTAATGACGCCAAATCTTGAGGGCGAACACAACAGCCCCCAGCTCCAAATCATGTGTCGGGTAGTTCGCCTCGTGACGCTTCAGTTGCCTCGAAGCGTAAGCAATGACATGCCCTCTCTGCATCAATACTGCGCCCAAACCCGAGATGGACGCATCACAATATACCACAAAATCCTCCATGCCCTCTGGCAGGGCTAATATTGTCGCCTCGCACAATCTCTGTCTCAGTGTCTCGAATGCGGCCTGCTACTCAGGCCCCCAGCGAAAGACTACGGCCTTCTTCGTCAGTCGCGTCAAGGGTACGGCTATCTTGGAGAAATCCTGGATGAATCTCCGATAGTAGCCGGTAATCCTAGGAAACTTCGAATCTCGGATATAGACTTCGGAACCTCCCATCTCATCACGGCCTCCACCTTGGCTGGGTCGACTAGAATACCGTTTTGGTTGACAAGGTGTCCAAGAAACTGCACCTCGCGCAACCAGAACTCACACTTGGAGAACTTAGCGTACAAGCTCTCCCTCCTCAGAGTCTCCAACACCTCTCGCATATGCTCCTCATGCTCCTCCTGCGTCTTGGAGTAAACCAAGATATCGTCGATGAAAACTATCACTGACCGATCCAGCATCAGTCTACACACGTGGTTCATGAGGTCCATGAGGTCCATGAACGTGGCAGGAGCATTGGTGAGCCCGAAAGGCATCACCACAAACTCATAGTGGCCATAGCGCGTCCGAAACGCAGTCTTCTGCACGTCCTCCTCTCTGACCCTCATCTAATGATACCCTGAACGCAAATCAATCTTAGAAAACCAAGATGCTCCCTGTAGCTGGTCAAAGAGGTCATCAATCCTCAGGAGTGGGTAACGGTTCTTCACTGTTACCTTATTCAGCTCCCGATAATCTATACACATCCGATGCGACCCGTCCTTCTTCTTCACAAACATAATCGGGGCTCCCCAGGGAGAACTACTCGGTCTAATGAATCCCTTGTCCAACAGCTCCTGCAGTTGTGTAGACAACTCCTGCATCTCAGGAGGAGCCAACCGATACGGTTCCTTGGCTATCGGAGCCGCACCAGGGACTAGGTCGATCCTGAACTCCACCTGTCGCTCCGGAGGTATCCCAGGCAACTCCTCGGGGAATACGTCTGCAAACTCTCGTACCACGGGCACATCGCCCACCGTCGCCCTACCCGCCTCCCGGGTATCCATAACATAGGCGACATAACCTACACAACCCTGCTGGAGGTAGCGCCTAGCCCTTGCTGCCGAACATAAAGTTGGTCCTTACTGTGGCCTTTCGCCCTGAACCACCAGCTCTCCCCTACTAGGGGTCCTAATCCGTACTGACTGCTGCGCGCAGTCAATCACTGCCCCATTGGGGCTCATCCAATCCATGCCAATAATAACCTTGTTCCCCCGCAAAGGTATGGGAACCAAGTCCACCAGGTAACGTTCCTCGAACAGCCTCAAAACACAATCCCGGTAGACCTCTGACGCTAGTACCGACCGGTCGTCCGTAATCTCGACCTCTAGTGGGCAATCCAACATGCCCGAAGACTCTGGAAACTTCTTGCTAAGCGCAAGAGAGACAAATGATCGAGTGGCACCCAAATCAAACAACACCTGAACTGGGATAACGTTCACATGGAACGATCCTAAGCAAGGTACATAATATCAAAATCTCAGCGACATAACATAAAAGCATAAAAATAAGAATCATACCCGTCACCACATCGGGTGCAGCGTGTGCCTCCTCAGTTGTCAGCTGAAATGCTCGGCTCCGAACCACTGGAGCCTCCAACTTGGCCTTCCGGCCATCCACAACCCGTGCTGTCGCTGGAGTCGGTGCCACTGCCGGCGTCGCTACTGCTGTCAATCTAGGGCAATTGGCCTTTTTATGGCCCTTCTGATTGCAATGAAAGCAAATCAGGTCTGATATCTGAATCGCAGGAGTAGGGGCAGTGCAATCTCTGCCAAAATGCCCAACCTTGCCACACTTATAGCAGCCTGAACCCGACCCAGTGCGACAAGCTCCCTCGTGTGACCAACCACATTTCCCATAGCGGTCCCGCCCTGACTGGCCTTTCGGCCTACCATCTGATCCCTTGGGCTTCTTCCCCAAAGCCCCCGTCGTCAGCCCCTCCGCTGCCTTCCTCTTCCGGATGTGCTCCAGATCAATCACCCTTTCCCTAGCCCTAACAATCATGGAATCCAGGGTAGGGCAAGCTGAGAAACTGACATGCTTCCGGATGTCAGCGCGTAGCATGTCATGGTAGCGGGTCCTCTTCATATCCTCATCACCTGCATACTGGGGCACTAGCAATACCCTCTCCCGGAACTTCGCGGTGATCTCCGCCACAGTCTCCGTAGTCTGTCTCATATCTAAGAACTCCTTGGCCAGCTGCTGGAGCTCCACAGCTGGTGCAAACTCGGCCCTGAATCTGGTCACAAAATTTGACCACGTCATAGCCTCGACGGCTGGGGCTCCCAATGAGTCACCAATCGACTCCCACCAGTCTCTAGCTCTATCCCTCAAACATCCCGCTGCAAAGCGGACCTTCGACCCTTCCGGGCAGAAGCTCGTCAACTGCGCAGACTCAATGACTGCGATCCATCTCCTGGCAGTGATGGGGTCTTTCACCCCGTGATAATCTGGCGCACCACTCCCACGGAAGTCCTTAAAGGACAGTGTGCGCGTACTCGTCTGGCTAGATGCCATATCACTCCCGAATGCCCGGAGGCGATCCTCCATTAGCTCAACAATCCCTTCCTTGATCGACCCGAAAATGACCGGGGTCGACTCAAGAATGCCTCTCATGATCTCAGACGCGATGAACTCGTGCAACCCGTCATCAACCTGCTCAGATCCTGCACCCGAGCCTGATCCTGATCCTGATCCGGAACCTCCTGCTCCATGTCGCGTGGTCACCATGCTGAAATACACGCATAAATGTTAGAATCATACATACTCTCGAGAGGTCTAACACACTCCCCAAGGTTCCCGGTTCTGTCTCAACCTTCCTTGATTCGAGTACGGATCCTCTGCTTCCAATAGTACGGGCCCATACTACCTTCCACATCTATCCGTACTTTCCTTAAGGACTGTCTCGACTTCACCAGGTCCCTTAACCAATATCCCTTTCCATCTAGTCTCATCCCAGGCTTTCCTGGGGCACTCTCTGACCTACCCTCCGCCATCAGTTGCACTAGGAGTCCCCACCACATCCCCTAACTAACTTGTGGATATTGTTACATATCCGTTCCTTAGCTAGTTGAAAATGGCCAGAACCCCCCCCCCCCCATAGCACAAAGAAAGCAGCATTCGTGCATTGGGTAACCAAATCAGGCATAACCTACACAGGCCATCCTACTGCTGACTAAACAGTTCTAGCATGCAACTCATACAACAGGCATATAAGGCATCCTCCTAGATCCTTAGCCCTAACTAGCATGCAATTCTCAGAATCATATATCAGGCACACAAGATATCTTCCTAGATCCTTAGTCCTATTCTAGCATGTAGTTTTCTGAATCAAAACCATATAGCATAACATATCAAGTATGGGTATCTTGGGGAAAACTTACTCGAGCCCGGTCGGTCGCATGCATCATCTCATAAAACAATGTATCATGTCTGAAATATTCATAAGAAAATACTGTGAAAATACTGTGAAAACAATGTATCATGTCATAAAACAATGTATCACGTCTGAAAACCCAAGTCATAAAATAATAACATATCAGAGTACAATCCCAGAAAACCCCATGCTGAAATCATGTGTGTGTATGATGCGATGCTACGCCGCCGGCTCCTTCCCCTTTGACGAAGAGGTACCTGAAACCAAAACTGAAACCGTAAGCACAAAGCTTAGTGAGTTCCCCCATCATACCACATACCATACAATAACATCGGTATCTTCCAACCGGTAATCATCGTCGGTATCTTTCAACCGGTAATCATCATCGGTATCTTTCAACCGGTAATCATCATCGGTATCTTTCAACCGGTAACTGTCATCGGTATCTTTCAACCGGTAACTGGGGACTATTCCACCCCCTACCACTAGCATACAACAACAAGATATAAACATACAGTCAGGCATATCCGGGTACTGACCTACCCTTCGGTCCTAAGGACCGCTGTCAGGGAAACTAATCCCTATTACACACGTAACGTATCATTCAGATAAAACTCATGACCAAAGCACGTAACCAGACCAAGATAATTATCACAAAGACAATCATCTTCTAAATACTCCTCTTTGGTGGGCCGGCATTGTGGCCTTAGACCCACCCCTACTGGAAGGTAACTCACCTCGTACAAGTAGCTGCTGATAATCTGTGCGGGAAACCTCCGTCCGCTGCTACTCCGGAAATCCTCCGGCTACAATCCCCACAAAACACTCAGTTAGAAACTGATATCTATTCTTAGGGTAAAATGACCATTTTACCCCCAACCAAGTCCAAGACAAAGTCAACTTCCAGTTGACCTGACTCGCCGAGTTGGGTCGTCAACTCGTCGAGTCCCTTCCCTTTACTCGTCCTTATCCACGACTCGACTCGTTGAGTTTGGTAACGACTCGACGAGTTCCCCTTCCATACGGACATCAATGAACCTTCATCTGACTCGCCGAGTCGGATGAACACCCGCCGAGTTCACCTTCAACTAATGAACAAGTCCTGACCTTGACTCGCCGAGTTGTATGAACAACTCGTCGAGTTCATCTTCAAATATAAGGAGATTGCCTTGGACTCGCCGAGTCTGTTCTAGCACTCGTCGAGTCCCATGAACTCCATGTCTAAAATTAAGTCCAATGCATTGGGTCACTCTGTCTGTCCTGCTACAACCCTTCTAACACCCAACTGAGTCCTTTTGACCCTCAACAGATATGGGACTTAAATCCTTGGACTCGTCGAGTCCCAAGAACGGACTCGCCGAGTCGATGACATCCATACCCTAAATCCTCGATTTCTGATGTACAACACTTGACCAAAAGGTAGATCTAAGCTCCTTCAATCGTTCTAGCATGTAAAGTTACAAACTTTACGTGCATGCATGGGACTTTGAGCTCAAAAGGACCTAAAATGAGCTCTTATGATGCATAGGACCTTTCTTGGGTGCAAAAGCAACCCAAATCTGCCGTGTGGCTCTTCCCAAGTGCTAGATCCGAAGTGTTGACCCCAACCATGTTTGCAATCATGGTTGGTTACCAAAATGGCTTATAAAAGCCCTAAATCTTCCCAAAAAGGGATCTATCAAATGAAAGAGAAAGATACAGACTTTATACCTTTCAAAGACTGCAAATGATGAACCAAACTCGAATCCTTCAGTCTCATCTTGATCATTCTATGCTCTTCCTTCTTCCTTGTGAACAAAACCACCAAAAATCACTCAAAAGCTTTAAATCTTGCACCAAAACACTTAGGGTTTGCTATGGAAGGTTTCTGGGAGCATAAAGGGGCGATGGAGGCTGTATAAGGTTGTTTAAATAGGGTTCAAACCCTTAGATTAGGGTTTTGTCCATACAGAGCCTACTCGTCGAGTCCGGGACCCGACTCGACGAGTCCATCACTTAAACCCCGCGTCTCATCCCGCTTCTACTCGGCGAGTTGGTCCTTCAACTCGCCGAGTTGGTCCTTCAACTCGCCGAGTTGGTCCTTCAACTCGCCGAGTCCAAGCTGACGTGAACGGCAAAGGGGTTTGATGATATACGGGTCATCGTGGATTGATTGACCAAGAGTGCCCATTTCTTGGCCATACGGGAGAGTTCGTCGGCCGAGAAATTGGTCGACATATATGTCCGCAAGATCGTTGCTCGCCATGGGGTTCCGGTCTCCATTGTCTCCGACCGGGATGTTAGATTTACCTCCCGCTTCTGGCAGAAGTTCCACAAGGAACTGGGCACGCGGTTGCACTTCAGCACAACATTTCACCTGTCACACCCGATCCTTGTCGGAATCGATCAAGGCGTGATATATTGTTCAAAGTCTCATGACAACTATGTTATAATATGATTAGATTCAATTAAGTACTAAGTATGCAAACAAGATCCACAACATACAAATACAAATCCAAATACGAACAACATTTATTACATCAAATTTAAATAGTCTTGTGGATTTCTAAGGCACAACCTATTTTTCATCAACTTCATTCTTCAAATCTGCATCATGGGTAAAAACAGGTCAACTACGAGAGTTGGTGAGTAATCTAATTTTAGTAGAGAAAATTGTGAAGTTGAAACATTTATAATTTGAAATTTGTTTTCTTTTGAAGTCGGCAAACAATTGTATTTGAGATAACGGTTTATAAATCAAAAATTGATTAACAAATGATAACAACAACAATAAGTCCTCACCCTATATATACATATGTATATATATATATATATATATATATATATATATAAATATATATATATATATATATATATATATATATATATATAGGATGGAGCATCTAATCATCAAACACACTCAACCACGTGCGATCAATCACCTTAGCGTCCCAAGGCGGGGTGGTCAACCCAATAGCGCTATTATTGTCCATAACGTACCTCAAGAATACGAGCATAGTCATGGAGATTAGACTAAAAATGGTAATGCACTACAAGTACATGTAGCGTAAACAAACCATAGTTATACAATTAATGACTCACGTATAAATGTCCCAACAATGTCTCAATTGTGATAAAACAATAAAATGAAGTTTGAACATATTAGAACCACATGATACACCCCAAAAGTATTGTAAATTATAAAATATGGGGTAGATTACTCACCTTAGTCCCAAAACGAAATGCGTGTGTCGTACGATAGACAGTTCGGGTCAAAATGGCGTAGAACCTAATATAATTAATAGTTTTGGTTTAGGAACTGCTAAACGAGAATAGAGTATTAATACAAATAATTAGACACATATTCTTATATTAGATGAATTAACAATAATTCATTTTGATTAGAATATTAAGGTATTCATTTGTTAAATGAATTTTAAATTGAATTAATTACTTTGCATAATTAATTTATATTTTCAGTTTAGGCCAGATTTTAATAATTTCTTATTAAAATAATAACTTGCCCAATTATAATTATTTACAGATTTTAACAGTTATTTATATGAAATAATCATTAAAATGCATTTTTACATGCTTAAATACTTAGGAAAATGGTTTTAAATAGTAAACAGTATTGAAAAATTATGAAATTATTAGGAAATCATTATTTCATACAATATTAATTACTGTAAAATTTTTATATTTTTCTGAACTGTTTTAGTATTTATTTAATACTTTAATGATTAAACAACAACAAAATCCGGGAAAAATAATAAATGATTCCCAAAAATTCTGTAAAATTAACCATAGTTTTATAACATGATATAGAGCCCATTGTATAAGTTTCGGATATTTGTGACTATGGGAAGTATTTTTTATATATTTCATTATTAATTAATCAATAAAATCATAAATAATAGTAAACAGTAATATAAATGCATGAAACTTCATAAATTATGTTTAATCAATATATAGGTCATCCCAGAATTTTCTCAGAATTTATTGAATGCAAAAAGTATTTTATGTGAATTATTGCCCTACTTTATTGCAATAATTATAGTAATTCAATAAAAATAAGTTATTTTCTGAAAATTTCCAGAACTTCTTATTTTATTGATGGGACTCTGAGAAAAATCAGGTTTATGCATAAAATAAGTTTTAGATAGTTTGGTGGATTTAATTTGTTTCTTGTATGAATTTGAAACTTTTAACAACATACCTTAATGAATGCTTCAAGAGGGATGAAGATTTGAGTATAATAGATTGTTCTTGGCTGGAATATGAGTATTTCTTGTATGAATTTCGAGATTGAGAGTGAGAGAAAGAATAGAGAAGGTTTAAGTGGTGAAGAGAATAATGTGTTGGGAGAAAAAAGAAAGGAAAGTGGATGGGAGGTGTGAGTGGGAGACCATGGGAATAATCTTTTTGCTTTTGGTGGTCTTCATAATTTCCCACTAACACAAGCATCTTTTACATAATTAATATAAGAGTTTTATAAAATTTAATGTAAAGTTTATAAAAATAGAGTTTTATAAAATTTAATGTAAAGTTTATAAAAATGGAGTTTTATAAAAGATAGGTTATTATTTGATTATAACAATCTACTTTGATTTGAAGTTTAATTATAGCATGCAAGTTTGATTCTTTTAATTTAATTAGAGCATTATACTTTGATTTGATTTTAATATGGTATCATAATTTAATTTGATTATAGTTATAACGTTGTACTATACTATGTTGCTATTAACGTCAATTTATATCGTAGTGTATGGGTTTTGATCCTATTAGCATCAAGTAATCTTGAGTAGGGTTTATTAAATTTCCAATTGGGTTGGGTTGACCCGAATCCATTTTAGGCGGATGTCACAGTCTCCCCTACTTTAGGAAATTTCGTCCCGAAATTTAAGAAGAGAGTACCTTAAGAGAAAAGTTGTGGGTATTTGGTACGCATATGATCCTCACGCTCCCATGTATATTCAGGTCCACATGCCGACTGCCACCTGACCTTAACCAGGCGAATGCGACTTCTTTTGAGTTGCTTTTCCTTTCGGTCGGCAATTTCCAAGGGTTTCTCGATAAATTGCATTGTCTCGTCGATTTGGATATCCTCGAGAGGAACATGAAGGTTCTCGTCTGCTAAACACTTCTTGAGGTTGGCTATATGAAATACTGGGTGAACTTTCTTAAGCTCTGTTGGTATATCCAACTCGTAGGATACTGGTCCGATCCTTTTTATGATCTTAAACGGGCCTACGTAGCGTGGTGCCAATTTACCCTTGCGTCCAAATCGAACCACACCTTTCCATGGGGACACTTTTAACATGACCATGTCACCCAGGGTAAATTCAAGCGGTTTGCATCGCTTGTCGGCATAACTCTTTTGTCGGCTACGAGCTGCGAGAAGGTTATCGCGAATCTGAGTGATTTTGTCGGTTGTTTCCTGGATAAGCTCAGGACCAACGATTGGAGAATCCAATGTTGCGCGAATCGCGTGGGACTCACCAATTTCATGCCAGCAAATAGGAGATCGGCATTTACGGCCATACAATGCCTCAAATGGTGGCATCTTGATGCTAGAATGATAACTGTTATTATAGGAGAATTCCACCAACGATAAATGAGAGTCCCAGTTTCCTCCGAAATCCAAGACACACGCCCTCAACAAATCTTCGAGTGTTTGAATAGTCCTCTCAGATTGACCATCGGTCTGAGGATGATAGGCGGTACTGAGATCGAGGCGGGTTCCCATGGCTGTTTGAAGTGATTGCCAAAACCGAGAGAGAAATCTCCCATCACGATCTGAAATGATGCTAAGAGGAATGCCATGCCGACTAACTATCTCGTTGATGTAAATCCGAGCAAGTTTTTCGACTTTGAAATTTTCACGGATGGGAAGGAAATGAGCGGATTTGGTCAAACGGTCAATGATTATCCAAATGTTGTCGTGTCCTTTTGTGGTACGGGGAAGTTTGGTTACGAAATCCATGGCGATCGCTTCCCATTTCCACCTGGGGATTTTTGGTTGGACCAATAGTCCAGAGGGTCGTTGATGTTCTACTTTGACCCTGGAACATGTAAGACATTTGGCCACGAATAAAGCAATATCCTTTTTCATTCCCGACCACCAATAATTGGTTCTCAGGCCATGATACATCTTGTCAGTGCCCGGATGAATGGAATATCGGGTTTTATGGATTTCTTCCATAAGGAATATACGAAGATTGTCACGATCTGGGATCCAGATGCGATCTTGATAATAGAAAATACCATCAGATTTAGTTTCCAACTCCCCATCAATTCCCGTGGGCATGTGATTTTCGGTAATTGTCGAGTGTTGGGCTCCTCGAATTCGGTCGCTGAGATTGGACAAGATAGGAGAACATATTAGATGAAATGCATGGACATGTTCTTTTCGGCTTAACGCGTCGGCTACGACGTTTGCCTTGCCCGGATGATAGCGTATTTCACACTCGTAATCATTTAGGAGCTCGACCCATCGTCTTTGCCTCATATTGAGTTCCTTTTGATTTATAATATGTTGCAAGCTCTTGTGGTCGGTGAAAATTACGCATTTAGTGCCGTAAAGGTAATGCCTCCAAATTTTAAGAGCGAAAACCACGGCACCGAGCTCCAAATCATGAGTCGTATAATTCCTTTCGTGGATTTTGAGTTGTCGTGATGCGTAAGCTATAACATTTCCCTTTTGCATCAAAACACAACCTAGACCGAGATTGGAGGCATCGCAGAATACCACGAAATCTTCGGATCCTTCAGGGAGTGTAAGAATCGGAGCGTCACACAAACTTTGTTTAAGGGTTTGGAAAGCGTATTCCTGCTTGGGTCCCCAATCAAATGGTGTACCCTTGCAAGTGAGAGAAGTAAGCGGTAAAGCAATCTTTGAGAAATTTGAAATGAAACGCCGGTAATAGCCGGCTAAACCGAGGAAGGACCGAATTTCCTTGGGGGTACGTGGGGCTTTCCAATTCTGGACTGCTTCAACTTTTGCGGGATCGACTAAAATACCCTTGTCACTTACAATATGACCAAGGAATTGTACCTCATTTAACCAAAACTCGCATTTCGAAAATTTGGCATAGAGCCGATTTCCTTGCAACGTTTGGAGAGTTAGGCGAAGGTGTCTTTCATGCTCTGCCTTTGTCTTGGAGTAAATGAGGATGTCATCAATAAAGACGATAACAAAACGGTCGAGATAAGGTTTAAATACCCGATTCATCAAGTCCATGAATACGACAGGGGCATTTGTTAGGCCGAAAGGCATAACAGTGAACTCGTAATGACCATAGCGGGTTCGGAAAGCGGTTTTGGGGATGTCTTCTTCGCGTACTCGAAGTTGGTGATAACCCGAGCGAAGGTCAATTTTGGAGAAGCATGAAGCCCCTTGAAGCTGATCAAAAAGGTCGTCGATCCGAGGTAACGGATATCGGTTCTTGATGGTTAATTTATTTAACTCCCGATAATCGATACATATACGAAACGAACCATCTTTCTTTTTGATGAAGAGAACCGGGGCTCCCCAGGGTGAAGTACTAGGGCGGATAAATCCCTTATCGGTTAATTCTTGGAGCTGACTTGCCAATTCTTGCATCTCGGCTGGAGCCAACCGATATGGAGACTTGGCTATGGGAGTAGCCCCAAGAACAAGATCGATGCGGAACTCTAGCTCACGTACTGGAGGGAGTCTAGATACGTTATCAGGAAAGATGTCGGGAAAGTCTCGTACTATCGGAATATCTTCGATCTTCTTTTCTTTGACCTTTGTTTCTACCACATGGGCTAAGAAAGCCATATATTCTTTTCGTAGATATGATCGAGCTTGAGTACATGACATAAGACTAAGCTTTTTCGAATGAGTCTCGCCATAAATACGAAGACTTTGACCGTCGGCGAAAGGAATACGAATGAACTTATCGTAACATACTATTTCAGCATGGTTTTGGGATAGCCAATCCATTCCTACGATGATGTCGAAGCTACCAAGTTCCATAGGAACTAAATTGACAGAAAATTTATGACTGCAAAAATCGAAAGTGCAATCTTGGATGACTGCATTGAGTGAAACGTATTTTCCATCGGCGACTTCTACGGTAAAGTACTCATCAAGAATCGTGCGAGATGTGTGAAGTGTGGGCTCAAATTCCAAAGACACAAAACTTTTATCGGCACCTGAATCAAAAAGTACTGACGCGTAGCAGTCATTTATGAGAAACGTACCATTTACGACCTTGTTATCGGTCTTTGCTTGGGTTGCGGTAATGACAAAGGCTCGGCCTTTGGGAGCTGGAACCTGCATTGTTGGATTTGCCTGGGCTTGGGTGTTGATGATATTGACTAGCCTAGGACACGCGTTTCTGAAATGGGTGGGGTCACCACAGTTGAAGCATGTTCCAGTTGGATACCGGGTTTGTGTTTGCTGATTTGAGGGAAGATAGAGTGGTCGCTGAGTTTTTTGTGCACGACATGTGTCCGCCAAGTGGCCATAGCGACCACAATTCGTACAGAGGCGACATGGATTGGTGGTCATATGGTGATAGTTACAGTGGTTACAGAGGGGGTGAGGTCCGGTATACGGCTTTTTATTCGGTTGGGCTTGTGGGGTGACTTGGGTGATAGGAGTACCAGGGGTAATAACAACATGGTTGTTGTGATGACTTTTCCGCTTCTTTTTGTCATGTCGGTGGGAGGACTCGGACTTGACAATTAGGGGGGTCTCAGGGGTCGGCTTTTCAGTTGACATCTTTGAACCCTTGCGTGGGAGGACACCATCGTTCATATTGTCCTCGTTGAGTTGACATGCTATTTCAATGGCAGATTCTAGGGTAGATGGCCTGCTGCTGGTCACCGAATCACGGATCTGGCGTGGTAACCCTTTGATGTAGCGGCGTATTGCAGTTTTCATAGGTTGAACCATGTGAGGTAGGAGTCTCGAGAGATCATGGAATCTATTGGTGTAGGTCGCGTTGTCGCCTCCCACCTGTTTCAGATTCCAGAATTCATCCTCGAGAGTTTGCAATTCGCTGTCAGGGCAGAACTTCTCCATCATGCGTTCCTTTAGTTTTGACCAGGTCATTCCCAAGGCAACAGCCTCTCCCTTTGCCCGTTTTTCTAGGTTCCACCATGTGAGAGCATGACCTTGGAGGTACCCTGTAGCATGACGGACCATCAGGTCCTCCGGACACTCGCTATGGATGAAAGTACTCTCCATTTCTACAATCCATGTGAGGAGTGCGGTGGCACCATCGATGCCTTTGAAGTAAGGCGGATTGCAGTTACGAAAGTGCTTTAACGAGCAACGAGGAGTGGTTGCTGGAGCTTGTGGCTGAAGAGAATGAAGTTGGGTTGCAATTGTTGGGATGACGTTTGCTACCTCCTTGGCGATAAGGGCAGCTAGCCTTCGGTTGTTGCGAGCAGCGTATGGGGGTCGTAATGCCATCTACGAGAAACACGCATATGGACTTGTGAGTTATTTGTAAATTGATTATGGAAATAAAGTTTTTAGACATTGTTGGGTAAAATAATTGTAAAACACTTGTTGGGCCATGGTTAGGAGTGTTGGGCACCTTTGGGGATTTACATGGTTACTAAATGTGAAACATGTAGCACTTGTGTGGGCCCCCACAAAACTAAGTTTTCACATGTCTTTCCCACTACTAGGCTCATTAGGGAACTTAATAGTCCAATGAGTTGGCCATTTTGGAGTGTATCCTTTCAGATACGTTTGATAAGGTCGTGTATTTTGATGGCTCAAGAGTAATGTGAATGACGCGCTTTGGCCTATAGGTTTGGGAACTCTCGCCTTTGGTCCCCAGATAAGCAAACTGGTCCCTCGGTTGATTGGGATATATATGAATGCTTGCCTAGTCAGGACTTTCGGGCTACCGGCACCTCCCCCTTCCAGTTACTACGCGTCCATTACTATGATCCTACCCAACTAGAGTGGATGACTTTGAATTTCCTATAAGCTCTAAGGAATATATATGTATATACATTTTTTTTAAAACCACTTGAATATGTGTGTGATTTTCAGAGAAAGAGGAGAATATTATAACACCTCGTCTTGGTACGTATTCTTTTATTTAATTCCTTAAGCATTTTTACATTTTTGCCTTGGACTCGGCGAGTCAAAAGATCGACTCGCCGAGTAGTAGCGGGATGAGGCGCAGAGTCTAGGCCATGGACTCGCCGAGTCGGGTCCTGGACTCGGCGAGTAGGCCCTGTGTGGACATAAAACTCAAATCCGGGTGTTGCACCCCATTTAGTCACTCTAACTCAGTCTCTCTCTCGTCCCTAACACTCCCAGAGAGCTGTAAAGCGACACCTAGCCCCCATAGTGTTCTTGTGAATGATTTTGGCCTTGTGAAGGAAGTTTGGAGCTTAGAAGAAGGAGTAGGAGGTTAGAGGGTGCAAGGAAGGGAAGTAGATCCGAAATCTACTCTGGGAGAAGCTTCTATTCAGGTAAGAAAGCTCCTACCTTGATCTTTAGTTCAATAGATTCCCTTTTTGTCCCTAATATGTGGTTTGCAAGCCCTAGAAACCCCCCCCCCCCCAAACTCCATGTGTTATGCCCTAGAAGCTTAGATCTATGGTTTGGAACCGTTGCATGTCTCAGATTTAGCCTGCAAGTGAGGAGGCTCGAAGGGACTCGGCGAGTTCCAAAGTGCATTCGACGAGTTCCATGAAGATGGCCTTAGACTCGACGAGTTGGATGAACAACTCGGCGAGTCCTATGACGATTGCCTAGTACTAAACGAGTTGTTCTTCAAAATCGGCGAGTCCTATGAAGATTGGTTGGTACTCGGCGAGTTGTTCTTCAAACTCGGCGAGTCATATGAACTGTCACTAGGATAAGAAGGGTTTAAGTGAAGAAGGTCCAACCCTTCGTAACTGCACGTGGAATTAGCAATTTAACGTGTAGCAATAGTACCAGAAAACCCAAATCCTCTAGATAGATGCTCTGATAAGGATTTGGAAGCGAGCAGGAGGTCTGCTCGTAGGGACTCGGCGAGTCGTTCTCGGACTCGGCGAGTTGGATCGCGAGTCAGTCTAACCGTCCCGTGTAGCAAGTTAGGGTGACTCAGTGAGTGGGAAAAGGGACCCGACGAGTAATACTGGAATGGTGGGAAGGGGACTCGGCGAGTCTGTGCCAGGACTCGGCGAGTCTGTGCCAGGACTCGGCGAGTCCAGTCAACTGGGAGTTGACTTTGACCAAGGAGTTGACCTTGGGTCAGGGGTAGGCCAGTCATTTGACCTAAGGGTATTTTTGAGTGACTAATCTATGTTTATGGATTTATAGCCGGAGGATTACCGGGATAGCAGTCAGGCGTCTAGCAAGCAGACTTTCGGCAGCTAATTTTCGAGGTGAGTTTCCTTCCAGTAGGGACGGGTCTAAGGCACCAAGGCCGGCCCGTATAGGCGATATGTTAGTATCGGAGTGTGGGCGGAGCCCGTATCTCATAGTTGAGTTTGATTATGTTATATGCCAGTATGATAGAATTGCTTATACTTGTTGTCTGTGTGATACTTGTATGTTAAGGTTTAGTAGTGGAGTGTGGGCGAGGCCCGTATCTCCATGGATAGAAGAGTGTGGGCGAGGCTCGTATCTCTCAGATAGCGAAGTGTGGGCGAGGCCCGTATCTCTCAGATAGTTGAGTGTGGGCGAGGCCCGTATCTCCTAGCTAGCGGAGTCTGGGCGAGGCCCGTATCTCCATGGGTGTGGGCGAGGCCTGTATCCCTTAGTTGTTCATTATATGATTGTATGGTATGTGGCACTATGGGGGAACTCACTAAGCTTTGTGCTTACAGTTTATAGTTTTGTTTTCAGGTACCTCTTCATCGAAGGGGAAGGAGCTGGCGCGGTAGCGGCACATCATACACACACGTCGTTTTCCGCATCATGAGCTATTCTGGGATTTTGTACTCTGACATTGCGGTTGTTTTGTATGTTGGATTTCAAACACGTGACATGTTTTAAGAAATGATATGATCGAATGATGATTATTTTCAAATGTTTTGCAAAATGTTTAATTAAAAGTGAAATTTTTGGACTTGAAAAATTGGGTCGTTACAAGTTGGTATCAGAGCCATGGTTTGAGGGATTCGGACACTCCTTCGGGGGTGTCTGGACTCAAACCGAGGGATTAAAAGATTTTTATAAAGAAATGAATTTCTAAAGGATAAGTAAAAGAGTTTTGAGAAAGAACGAAGTGTGTGATGTACGCGACCGCCCGAGCTCAAGTAAGTTTTCCCCAAAGTACCCCTATTTATGTTATGATTATCAGTTTCAGTTTCAGTTTCAGTAGAACAACATGCTAGAATAGGACTAAGGATATAGGAGGATGCCTTATGTGCCTGCTTTATGTGATCCAGTTTTTTTTGAGAATTTGCATGCTAGTATCGAGTAGACAGTAGTAGGATAGCCCGTTTAGGTTATGCCTATGCTACTACAGTTTCTCGTTATGAGGATAGATTTGCTTGAGTAGTTTCCTGTGTCCGAATGCTGTTTGCTTTGTGCTTGGTGGGACTCGGAGTGATGGGAGTTAGCCATTAGGTGAATACGTCACGTCACATGTGATCAGGGTTGAATAATCTCAGAGTGCTGGATTTGGCCCTATTGCGTAGCTCTCGTTTGAGTCTAACCGTTGTAGGGACAAGTCTTTTACTCGAAGGATTATCTAAGCCTCGTCACATGTGATGGTATTCAGGTGATGGCTAATTGGCATTACAAGGAGACCTTCAGCAGCTGAGGACTGGATTGGGTGGAGTCAGAGATTTCCTTAGGGCAAGCCTAGGATGAGAGTAGCAGAGATCAGTAGTAGTAGAAGTGACTTGGTGGAGTCAAGGCAGACCTTGAGGAAGGTACGGGTAGATGTTGAAGGTAGTATGGGCCCGTACTACTGAAAGCAGAGGATCCGTACCTGAATTAAGGAAGGCTGAGACAAGACCAGGGAACTTGCAGTAGATGTGATCCCTCTAAATGTATCAGCACCCCTAACAGTTGTTGTATGTATTGCAGAATGGTGGTGCTACGTCCGAGGCCAGCAGTTGGCAGTTCTGGAGAGGGAGCGGGTTCGGGATCAGGTTCCGAGCCAGTAGATGAGGGGCTATGCAAGTTCATCGCGTCAGAGATTACCAGAGGCATCCTTGAGTCGACCCCCATCATTTTCGGGTCAATCAAGGAAGGGATAGTTGAGCTGATGGAGGACCGCCTCAGGGCGTTCAGGAGTGACATGGCATCTGGCCAGTCAGGATCTCGCACACTTTCCTTTAAGGACTTTAGGGGCAGTGGTGCGCCGGATTTCCATGGGGCGAAGGACCACATTGCTGCCAGACGATGGATTGCGGACATCGAGTCTGCACAGTTGACTAGCTTCTGCCCCGAGGGGTCAAAGGTGAGATACGCAGCAGGATGTTTGAGAGACAGAGCTAGAGACTGGTGGGAGTCTGTTCGAGACTCATTGGGAGCCTCAGCTGTTGAGGCTATGACATGGTCGGATTTTGTGACCCGGTTCCGAGCCGAGTTTGCGCCAGCGGTAGAGCTTCAGCAACTGGCCAGAGAGTTTTTGGACATGAGACAGACGACGGAGACTGTGGCGGAGATCACCGCCAAGTTTCGGGAGAGGGCGTTACTGGTGCCCCAGTATGCAGGTGATGAGGATATGAGGAGGACCCGCTACCATGACATGTTGCGAGCCGACATTCGGGAGCATTTCAGTTTTTCTGCTTGCCCTACCCTAGATTCTATGATTGCCAGGGCAAGGGAGAGGGAGATAGATCTGGAGCACATCCGGAAGAGGAAGGCAGAGGAGGGGCAGACTTTAGGGGCTTCGGGGAAGAAGCCCAAGGGATCATATGGTAGGCCAAAAGGCCATTCAGGACCAGGCCGCTGCAGGAAATGCAGCAGGTCGCATGAGGGAGCATGTAGATTGGGATCTTCGGGCTGCTATAAGTGCGGCAAGTTAGGGCATTTCAGCATGGATTGTACCGCCCCTACACCTGTCTTCCCGACGTCTGAGTTGCTATGTTTCCACTGCAACCAGAGGGGCCACAAGAAGGCCAATTGCCCCCAGTTGACAGCAGCATCAGCGCCAGTGATGGCGCCAGCTCCAGCGACCCTGCGGATCACAGATGGCCGGCAGGGCAAGTCAGAGGCTCCAGTGGTGAGGAGCCAGGCCTTTCAGCTGACTACAGAGGAGGCACGCGCCACACCCGATGTGGTGACGGGTATGATTCTTTATTTATGCTTTTATGATATGCTGCTGTAATTTTGATATGTTATATGTATGTGCTCTGCTTAGGATCGTTCCATGTGAACGGTATCCCAGTTCAGGTGTTGTTCGATTCGGGGGCTACCCGATCATTTGTTTCTCTTGCGCTTAGCAAGAAGTTTCCTGAGTCTTCGGGCAGGTTGGATTGCCCTTTAGAGGTGGAGATTGCGGACGACCGGTCAGTACGAGCATCTGAGGTCTTCCGAGATTGCGTGCTGAGGTTATTTGAGGAGCGCTACTTGGTGGACTTGGTTCCCATTCCGTTGCGTGGGAACAAGGTGATTATAGGCATGGATTGGCTCAGCCCCAATGAGGTGGTGATAGATTGCGCACAGCAGCTGGTGCGAGTCAGGACCCCAAGTGGGGGAGAGTTAGTGATTCAGGGCGAGAGGCCACAGCGAGGACCAGCCTTGTGTTCAGCAGCGAGGGCTAGGCGTTACCTTCAGCAGGGTTGTGCAGGTTATGTCGCGTATGTTATGGATACCCGGGAGGCGGGTAGGGCGACGGTGGGTGATGTGCCCATAGTACGAGAGTTCGCGGATGTATTCCCCGAGGAGTTTCCAGGGATACCTCCGGAGCGACAGGTGGAGTTCAGAATCGATCTAGTCCCTAGTGCGGCTCCGATAGCCAAGGCACCGTATCGGTTGGCTCCTCTTGAGATGCAGGAGTTGTCTACACAGCTTCAGGAGCTGTTAGACAAGGGATTCATTCGACCGAGCAGTTCACCCTGGGGAGCCCCGATTCTGTTTGTGAAGAAGAAGGACGGGTCACATCGTATGTATATAGACTATAGGGAGCTGAATAAGGTAACGGTGAAGAACCGTTACCCACTCCCGAGGATTGACGACCTCTTTGACCAGCTTCAGGGAGCATCTTGGTTCTCCAAGATTGATTTGCGTGCAGGGTATAATCAGATGAGGGTCAGAGAGGAGGATGTGCAGAAGACGGCGTTTCGGACGCGTTATGGCCACTATGAGTTTGTGGTGATGCCTTTCGGGCTCACCAATGCTCCTGCCGCGTTCATGGACCTCATGAACCGCGTGTGTAGACCGATGTTAGACAGGTCAGTGATACTGTTTATTGATGATATCTTGGTTTACTCCAAGACGCGTGAGCAGCATGAGGAGCATCTGCGAGAGGTCCTGGAGACTTTGAGGAGGGAGAGCTTGTATGCTAAGTTCTCTAAGTGTGAGTTCTGGTTGCGTGAGGTGCAGTTTCTTGGGCACCTTGTCAACCAGAGTGGGATTTCGGTGGACCCGGCCAAAGTGGAGGCCGTGATGAGTTGGGAGGTTCCGAGGTCTTCATCTGAGATTCGGAGCTTTCTAGGATTGGCAGGCTACTATCATAGATTTATTCAGGACTTCTCCAAGATAGCAGTTCTGCTCACCCGACTGACTAAGAAGTCGGTGGTGTATCGCTGGGGGCCTGAGCAGCAGGCCGCATTCGAGATGCTGAGACAGAGATTGTGTGAGGCGCCAATTTTAGCCCTGCCAGAGGGCATGGAGGATTTTGTCGTGTACTGCGATGCATCCATCGCAGGTTTGGGCGCAGTGTTGATGCAGAGAGGACATGTCATCGCCTACGCGTCGAGGCAGCTGAAGCCTCACGAGGCGAACTACCCGACGCATGATTTGGAGTTGGGGGCTGTTGTGTTCGCCCTCAAGATTTGGCGCCATTACCTCTATGGGGTTCGCTGTACGATTTACACGGACCACAAGAGCTTGAGGTACCTCATGGACCAGCCAAATCTGAATATGAGGCAGCGTCGGTGGCTTGATGTGGTAAAGGATTACGATTGTGAGATCCTCTACCACCCAGGGAAGGCCAATGTCGTGGCCGATGCGCTTAGCCGCAAGGCAGCACCAATCAGGGATATCTATTTGAGGATGACAGTGGTGACTCCACTTCTGGAGCGGATCCGAGAGGCTCAGCAGGAGGCTATGAAGGAGGAACATCGGAAGAGTGAGCGGATTGTGGGACAGGTTTCCTCCTTCGATTATGATAGCCGAGGGTTATTGACCCTTCACCGTAGGGTGTGGGTCCCTTATCATGGAGGCGTGTGCCAGGTCCTGATGGAAGAGGCGCACAAATCCCGATTCTCCATTCATCCCGGGGCGACAAAGATGTTTAGGGATCTTCGTCTGGACTATTGGTGGCCCTGCATGACGCGGGATGTGGCATGGTATGTGGAGAGGTGCTTGACCTGCAGGAAGGTCAAGGCCGAGCATCAGAGACCACACGGCAAGATGCAGCCGTTGGACATTCCGCTGTGGAAATGGGAGGACATTACGATGGATTTTATCACAAAGCTTCCCAGGACCGCGCGGGGAGTGGATTCGATATGGGTCATCGTCGATCGATTGACCAAGAGCGCCCACTTTATCCCGATTCAGGAGAGCATCTCGGCCGAGAAATTGGCCGATATCTACATCAGAGAGGTGGTGGCGCGGCACGAGGTGCCAGTTTCGGTGATTTCAGATAGGGATGTGCGGTTCACTTCCAGGTTCTGGAAGAAGTTTCATGATGAGCTGGGTACTCGTCTGCATTTTAGCACTGCTTTTCACCCGCAGACGGACGGTCAGAGCGAGCGGACCATCCAGACTCTGGAAGATATGCTGCGGGCTTGTGTTTTAGACTTCGGAGGTAGCTGGGATACCTACCTTCCATTGGCGGAGTTCTCGTATAATAATAGCTATCATGCGAGTATCGACCGTCCACCCTTCGAAATGTTGTATGGTAGGAAGTGCAGGACCCCGATATGTTGGGGCAAGGTTGGACAGAGAGTGATGCGGAGCACCGAAGTAGTGCTCAAGACAACAGAGAAGATTCAGCAGGTCCGAAGCAGACTTCAGACCGCTCAGAGTCGGCAGAAAAGTTATGCCGATAAGCGCCGATCAGACCTGGAGTTCCAGGTCGGGGATATGGTTCTCCTGAAAGTGTCGCCTTGGAAAGGCTTCATCCGATTCAGGAAACGGGGCAAGTTGGGTCCCAGGTATATCGGACCATTTAGGGTTGCAGCCCGAGTGGGCAAGGTGGCATACCGGCTGGATCTGCCAGCCGAACTCAGTCAGATCCACAGCACTTTCCACGTCTCCCAGCTGCGGAAGTGCCCGGTGGACGACTCAGCAGTGGTACCCTTGGAGGACATCCAGGTTGATGACAGCCTGAATTACATCGAGCGGCCTGTAGCGATCCTCGACCGGAAGTCGAAAGATCTGAGGAACAAGAAGGTAGAGCTGGTAAATGTGCAATGGCAACACCGGAAGGGCACGGAATGGACATGGGAGCCGGCGGATAAGATGATGGAGCATTACCCAGAGTTGTTCCAGGATCGAGGAGCAGACTTCGAGGACGAAGTCTAAAATAAGTGGGGGAGATTGTAACACCTCGTCTTGGTACGTATTCTTTTATTTAATTCCTTAAGCATTTTTACATTTTTGCCTTGGACTCGGCGAGTCAAAAGATCGACTCGCCGAGTAGTAGCGGGATAAGGCGCAAAGTCTAGGCCATGGACTCGCCGAGTCGGGTCCTGGACTCGGCGAGTAGGCCCTGTTTGGACATAAAACTCAAATCCGGGTGTTGCACCCCATTTAGTCACTCTAACTCAGTCTCTCTCTCGTCCCTAACACTCCCAGAGAGCTGTAAAGCGACACCTAGCCCCATAGTGTTCTTGTGAATGATTTTGGCCTTGTTAA
Organism: Lactuca virosa; assembly: GCF_052849685.1. Lineage (NCBI taxonomy): Eukaryota > Viridiplantae > Streptophyta > Magnoliopsida > Asterales > Asteraceae > Lactuca > Lactuca virosa. The sequence goes on along the minus strand of NC_136428.1, from coordinate 432,855,669 downwards.
GGAAGTTTGGAGCTTAGAAGAAGAAGGAGGAGGTTAGAGGGTGCAAGGAAGGGAAGTAGATCCGAAATCTACTCTGGAAGAATCTTCTATTCAGGTAAGAAAGCTCCTACCTTGATCTTTAGTTCAATAGATTCCCTTTTTGTCCCTAATATGTGGTTTGCAAGCCCTAGAACCCCCCCCCCCCCAAACTCCATGTGTTATGCCCTAGGAGCTTAGATCTATGGTTTGGAACCATTGCATGTCTCAGATTTAGCCTGCAAGTGAGGAGGCTCGAAGGGACTCGGCGAGTTCCAAAGTACACTCGGCGAGTTCCATGAAGATGGCCTTAGACTCGACGAGTTGGATGAACAACTCGGCGAGTCCTATGACGATTGCCTAGTACTCGACGAGTTGTTCTTTAAACTCGGCAAGTCCTATGAAGATTGCTTGGTACTCGGCGAGTTGTTCTTCAAACTCGGCGAGTCATATGAACTTATGAACTGTCACTAGGATAAGAAGGGTTTAAGTGAAGAAGGTCCAACCCTTCGTAACTGCACGTGGAATTAGCAATTTAAGGTGTAGCAATAGTCCCAGAAAACCCAAATCCTCTAGATGGATGCTCTGATAAGGATTTGGAAGCGAGCAGGAGGTCTGCTCGTAGGGACTCGGCGAGTCGTTCTCGGACTCGGCGAGTCGGATCACGAGTTAGTCTAACCATCCCGTGTAGCGAGTTAGGGTGACTCAGTGAGTGGGAAAAGGGACCCGACGAGTAATACCGGAATGGTGGGAAGGGGACTCGGCGAGTCTGTGCCAGGACTCGGCGAGTCCAGTTAACTGGGAGTTGACTTTGACCAAGGAGTTGACCTTGGGTCAGGGGTAGGCCAGTCATTTGACCTAAGGGTATTTATGAGTGACTAATCTATGTTTATGGATTTATAGCCGGAGGATTACCGGGATAGCAGTCAGGCGTCTAGCAAGCAGACTTTCGGCAGCTAATTTTCGAGGTGAGTTTCCTTCCAGTAGGGACGGGTCTAAGGCACCAAGGCCGGCCCGTATAGGCGATATGTTAGTATCGGAGTGTGGGCGGAGCCCGTATCTCATAGTTGAGTTTGATTATGTTATATGCCAGTATGAAAGAATTGCTTATACTTGTTGTCTGTGTGATACTTGTATGTTAAGGTTTAGTAGTGGAGTGTGGGCGAGGCCCGTATCTCCATGGATAGCAGAGTGTGGGCGAGGCCCGTATCTCTCAGATAGCGGAGTGTGGGCGAGGCTCGTATCTCTCAGATAGTGGAGTGTGGGCGAGGCCCGTATCTCCTAGCTAGCGGAGTGTGGGCGAGGCCCGTATCTCCATGGGTGTGGGCGAGGCCCGTATCCCTTAGTTGTTCATTATATGATTGTATCGTATGTGGCACTATGTGGGAACTCACTAAGCTTTGTGCTTACAGTTTATAGTTTTGTTTTCATGTACCTCTTCATCGAAGGGGAAGGAGCTGGCGCGGTAGCGACACATCATACTCACACATCGTTTTCCGCATCATGAGCTATTCTGGGATTTTGTACTCTGACATTGCGGTTGTTTTGTATGTTGGATTTCAAACACGTGACATGTTTTAAGAAATGATATGATCGAATGATGTTTATTTTCAAATGTTTTGCAAAATGTTTAATTAAAAGTGAAATTTTTGGACTTGAAAAATTGGGTCGTTACAAATATTCACCAGTGTATGCACACATATAAGTGTCAGGAGTAATACGTATGCACTTAAGGGAGCAATTAACACACAAAGGTATTCCTAGGATTTTTTAAGTGTGAATCGATCAAGGCGTGATATATTGTTCAAAGTCTCATGACAACTATGTTACCCTTGTCGGAATCGATCAAGGCGTGATATATTGTTCAAAGTCTCATGACAACTATGTTATAATATGATTAGATTCAATTAAGTACTAAGTATGCAAACAAGATCCACAACATACAAATACAAATCCAAATACGAACAACATTTATTACATCAAATTTAAATAGTCTTGTGGATTTCTAAGGCACAACCTATTTTTCATCAACTTCATTCTTCAAATCTGCATCATGGGTAAAAACAGGTTAACTATGAGAGTTGGTGAGTAATCTAATTTTAGTAGAGAAAATTGTGAAGTTGAAACATTTATAATTTGAAATTTGTTTTCTTTTGAAGTCGGCAAACAATTGTATTTGAGATAACGGTTTATAAATCAAAAATTGATTAACAAATGATAACAACAACAATAAGTCCTCACCCTATATATACATATGTATATATATATATATATATATATATATATATATATATATATATATATATAGGATGGAGCATCTAATCATCAAACACACTCAACCACGTGCGATCAATCACCTTAGCGTCCCAAGGCGGGGTGGTCAACCCAATAGCGCTATTATTGTCCATAACGTACCTCAAGAATACGGGCATAGTCATGGAGATTAGACTAAAAATGGTAATGCACTACAAGTACATGTAGCATAAACAAACCATAGTTATACAATTAATGACTCATGTATAAATGTCTCAACAATGTCTCAATTGTGATAAAACAATAAAATGAAGTTGAAACAAATTAGAACCACATGATACACCCCAAAAGTATTGTAAATTATAAAATATGGGGTAGATTACTCACCTTAGTCCCAAAACGAAATGCGTGTGTCGTACGATAGACAGTTCGGGTCAAAATGGCGTAGAACCTAATATAATTAATAGTTTTGGTTTAGGAACTGCTAAACGAGAATAGAGTATTAATACAAATAATTAGACACATATTCTTATATTAGATGAATTAACAATAATTCATTTTGATTAGAATATTAAGGTATTCGTTTGTTAAATGAATTTTAAATTGAATTAATTACTTTGCATAATTAATTTATATTTTCAATTTAGGCCAGATTTTAATAATTTCTTGTTAAAATAATAACTTGCCCAATTATAATTATTTACAGATTTTAACAGTTATTTATATGAAATAATCATTAAAATGCATTTTTACATGCTTAAATACTTAGGAAAATGGTTTTAAATAGTAAACAGTATTGCAAAATTATGAAATTATTAGGAAATCATTATTTCATACAATATTAATTACTGTAAAAATTTTATATTTTTCTGAACTGTTTTAGTATTTATATAATACTTTAATGATTAAACAACAACAAAATCCGGGAAAAATAATAAATGATTCCCAAAAATTCTGTAAAATTAACCATAGTTTTATAACATGATATAGAGCCCATTGTATAAGTTTCGGATATTTGTGACTATGGGAAGTATTTTTTATATATTTCATTATTAATTAATCAATAAAATCATAAATAATAGTAAACAGTAATATAAATGCATGAAACTTCATAAATTATGTTTAATCAATATATAGGTCATCCCAAAATTTTCTCAGAATTTATTGAATGTAAAAAGTATTTTATGTGAATTATTGCCCTACTTTATTGCAATAATTATAGTAATTCAATAAAAATAAGTTATTTTCTGAAAATTTCCAGAACTTCTTATTTTATTGATGGGACTCTGAGAAAAATCAGGTTTATGCATAAAATGAATTTTAGATAGTTTGGTGGATTTAATTTGTTTCTTGTATGAATTTGAAACTTTTAACAACATACCTTGATGAATGCTTCAAGAGGGATGAAGATTTGAGTATAATAGATTGTTCTTGGCTGGAATATGAGTATTTCTTGTATGAATTTCGAGATTGAGAGTGAGAGAAAGAATAGAGAAGGTTTAAGTGGTGAAGAGAATAATGTGTTGGGAGAAAAAAGAAAGGAAAGTGGATGGGAGGTGTGAGTGGGAGACCATGGGAATAATCTTTTTGCTTTTGGTGGTCTTCATAATTTCTCACTAACACAAGCATCTTTTACATAATTAATATAAGAGTTTTATAAAATTTAATGTAAAGTTTATAAAAATAGAGTTTTATAAAATTTAATGTAAAGTTTATAAAAATGGAGTTTTATAAAAGATAGGTTATTATTTGATTATAACAATCTACTTTGATTTGAAGTTTAATTATAGCATTCAAGTTTGATTCTTTTAATTTAATTAGAGCATTATACTTTGATTTGATTTTAATATGGTATCATAATTTAATTTGATTATAGTTATAACGTTGTACTATACTATGTTGCTATTAACGTCAATTTATATCGTAGTGTATGGGTTTTGATCCTATTAGCATCAAGTAATCTTGAGTAGGGTTTATTAAATTTCCAATTGGGTTGGGTTGACCCGAATCCATTTTAGGCGGATGTCACATCACCCCCAGACAGACGGCCAGAGCGAGCGGACCATTCAGACCCTCGAGGATATGTTGAGGGCATGTGTCATTGACTTCGGTAGGAGTTGGGATTCCCACCTACTGCTTGCAGAGTTCGCCTACAACAACAGCTATCATTCTAGTATTAGCGCCCCGCCTTTAGAGCTGTTGTACGGGCGGAGATGTCGCACCCCGGTTTGTTGGGGTGAGGTAGGACACAGGGTGATGGGTCGGACGGAAATAGTCTTGTAGACTACCGAGAAGATTCGGCAGATTAGGCAGCGACTGCAGACCGCTCAGAGTCGGAAGAACAGTTACGCCGACAGACGCCGATCTGAGCTAGAATTTCAGGTAGGTGATATGGTTCTCCTGAAGGTCTCACCCTGGAAGGGTGTGATCCGCTTCAGGAAGAGAGGGAAATTAGGTCCCCGTTATATTGGGTCGTTCAGGATCATTGCCAGGGTTACGTGGATCAGGAGGCGGTGGTGTCGCTGAATGATATTCAGGTCGATGAGCGCCTGAATTACGTGGAGAGGCCTGTGGCCATACTGGAGAGAAAGATTAAGATTCTGAGGAACAAGGAGATACCTTTGGTGAAGGTACAGTGGGAACATCGTAGAGGGTCCGAGTGGACGTGGGAGCCAGAGGCAGAGATGCGAGAGCATTATTCGGAACTGTTCACCGTAGCAGACTTCGAGGACGAAGTCTAGTTCAAGTGGGGAGAATTGTAACGCCCCGATTTTCAGGTATTGATTTAATATAAAGTTTCTTGATTTCAAGGGCTACTCGACGAGTTGGTTGCCCTACTCGTCGAGTAGCAACGGGTTAGTCCACGCGTTTTAATAAACTACTCGCCGAGTCCAAGAAGGGACTCGATGAGTAGGAGCTGGCAGAAGAAACCCTAAATCCAGGGGTTTTACAACCTATTTAAAGGATCAACAACTTCCCTTTATCCCCCTTGCGGTCTTTTAAGAATCAAACCAACCCTAATTCGTGTGTGTGCTTCATTTTGTGTGTTATAAGTTTTGGAAGGTGAATCTTAGTGAGGAAAACTTAGAGAAACAAGTGGCTAGAAGCAAGGAACTTGTGGGGATCAGAAATCTACCTCAGTTAGCATCATTTGAAGGTATCAATTCGTCACCTTTACCTCATTTCTTTCTATATCTCATTTGGCTGAAGTTTAGGGTTATTTTTGGCTTGGTTATGATGATATTGTGGAGTATGAGCTAGATCTGAAGTTGTAACTTCAGATCTGGACCCTTCTTGGGTTCTAGGTTCATAAAGTTCCAAGCTTGGTCATGTATGAAGCCTTCCTTGAGTGTAAAACTCCATTATGATCTTAGATTTGTCATTTAGAGCCTTTAGAGCCTTGCATGCACGTAAAGTTTGCAACTTTACGTGATAAACATGACTTGGGAAGCTGGATATACAATATGGAGCCTTAGCATGGCTTAAAAAGCATCTGTATGGATGAAGGATTGAAGGGACTCGGCGAGTCGCAAGGTCGACTCGGCGAGTCATATGAAGATGGGCATGAACTCGACGAGTTGATGAACAACTCGGCGAGTCCGATGAAGATTGCCTTGGGCTCGCCGAGTCAGTCGATGACTCGACGAGTCGGCTAGGGTTTTCCCAACCTTTCGACACGTATGAATGCGACGAGTTGTAAGGGGAAAACTCGCCGAGTTGGCCAAGGAGTTACGGCCACTGACACTAGGGACTCGACGAGTCACTCAAGTGACTCGACGAGCGGACGAGTATTACAAGGAACTCAGCGAGTAGCTGAGGGCACTCGACGAGTTGAGGTCAACATGGACTGTTGACCTTGACAGTTGACTTTGACTTTGACCATAATTGAACCAGTTGACTTATGGAGGACATTTTGGAAAGATTAGAAATTTACAAGTATGGTTTGCAATGAATATAGGGGGTGGAGTTCGTGGCAGTAATCCAAGAGCTTGAGTTTATCTTCGAGTCAACAGTGCGAGGTGAGTTACCTCATTATACTAAGGGGTCTAAGGCACCAAGGTCGACCCATTGAATGTGTTATCCTAGCAGTGTTAGTATGTTGAGTATGAAGTTAATGTTGCATGCTAGTGGTTATGCCAGTTAGGGAGATCTGTAGGACTACATGTGTTGTTATATGGTTATCTGCATGCTAGTGGTTATGCCAGTTAGGTAGATCTGTAGGACTACTTGTGTTGTTATATGATTATATGCATGCGCAGTGGTTATGTTATATGTTGATATGTTATGTGGGATGGGTTGAGGTGACACTGCTCCGTGCGGTAAGCAACAAACACGGGAGCATTCCAGTTACGAGCTAAGGGAGACTCGTACTGTGGGCTCGATGGCAATCCAGATGTGAGCTGTAGACCTGTAAGGTAATCCAGACTCACACTGTGGGCTCAGGGGTGATCCAGTCTGCAAAGCTATGGACCCCGCACATGCTGTTGCTTATTTATGTGTTATGTGCAGTGTATCGGTATTTTGGGGGAACTCACTAAGCTTTCGGGCTTACAGTTTCAGTTTATTGTTTCAGGTACATCAGGGGATCGCGGCAAGGCGAAGGCATGATCGTACAACACTTCCCGTTTGTTTATGATTCTGGGGAAAACTCTAATATTATATATTTTGAAAACAAGTTGTAATGAATTAATGGTTTGAAATGTTTTTCAAAAGCTTAAATGTAACATCCGGATTCCCAAGTATCTTATTTTAAGTATTTATATTGAATTTTAGAGAGGGACTCGGCGAGTAGGCGCTCAGACTCGCCGAGTGGGATCGCGCATTTCTGGTCTGATTTAATGAAGGACTCGACGAGTCCATGAGTGGACTCGACGAGTCCGCGTTGTTAAGTGAAACCCTAATTCTCGGGGTTTGTGCCCTATTTAAGGACTCTTATAGCCACCATTTGCGGCTACCAGACCCTTGAGAGAAACCCTAAGAGTGCTTGAGCGTTTGTGAGAGGGAAGAAGCCATTATTTGATCTTTGTGGGTTGGTTTTGAAAGAAGAAGGTGGTTCCAGCTTAGAGGAGGCCAAGGAGGTTGCATATCTGTGGATCTCAAGCAAATAACATCATCCTTGAGGTAGCATATCGATCCTTTTTCTGTTTTGTTGAAGAATCCATGGATCTAGGGTTTCCTATACCCTTTATTGGGATGATTTATTGGAAATATGGTCCCTTATCATGTTTAGGCTTCGGATCTGGACCCATAGTGGTCCAGAGAGCCTTATCCATCTTGCTTTATGATGAGTTATGGAAGAAATAGACTTAAGATGTTGTATTTGGGGCTAATTCTTCAAGTAGAGTTATTTGGACGTTGTATGAGCATCAAGTTTGAACCTTTACGTGTTTAATGAGCTTAGGAAGGTCAGATCTATGGATTAGAGGAACAGATCTGACCTCAGAAGGCCATTTGAGTTCGAGCATGGAATGAACTCACCGAGTCCATGAGCAGACTCGACGAGTCGAGTCGGGGTTGCCCCACGATTCGTGACAGGTGTAACCCGTCGAGTGGGCGGATGACTCGACGAGCCAAGAGAGGCTGAAAGGATTCAGAGGACCCGCATGGACTCGCCGAGTCGCCCTTGTGCACTCGACGAGTCGGGTCAAAGTTGACCGTTGACTTTCTTTGACTTTAGGGTTCTGGTCTAGACTGATTCAGGAGAGTTCAGGGAAGGGTAGAATGGCCTTCTACCTAATCTGTAGGGATGAGATCATGAGAGAATACTGATCGGATATGTTATCTGAATAATAGGAGGAAGCTAAGTCGGGACGTTGAGCACGAGAGTTTATCCGACTTCATTGAGGTGAGTCTTCTCACTATACTGTACCTGGAAGGGTACCTATGTGTGACCGGAAGGTCTTGTATGCTATGATGTATGTACTATATGCGGTTATGTGATATGTGTGACCGGAAGGTCTTGTATGCTATGGGATGTATGTGCTATATGCGGTTACGTGATATGTATGTGTTATGTATGTTATGTATGGTAAGGACCGGAAGGTCAAGATGATATGGACCGGAAGGTCAAGGGGTTATGGACCGGAACGTCGATACGGGTAGGACCGGAAAGTCTACCGGGATTCGGGACGGAAGTCCCCTGAGACACATGGATCGGAAGATCCTATAGAGTGATGGCCTCGAAAGGCGTATGTGTGGTATGTGGTATTTGGGGAACTCACTAAGCATTTATGCTTACGGTTGTTATGATACGTGTTTCAGGTACTAGCGAGGATCACGGGAAGGCGCCGGCATGATCCGTATACACTTATGGAGTTTATGTTATTGAGATTATGGGACATGTTTTTTTATGACACAATGAATACATTTTGTTTTATGATTATTGTGTGAATGAAAGTATGTTTTAAAAAATGAAAAATTGTTTTGAAAAATTACGTCGTTACAACTTGGTATCAGAGCCTTGGTTTGAGGGATTCGGATGCATTTTCGGATGAATCTGAACTCAAACTGAGGAATTGAGAAAGTTTTCATAAAATAAACAATTTTTCTAAAAGAGTAAAAGATTTTGAGAAAGGCAGAAGGAAGCAGTGTGTACGATCAGCCAGTGCCTGAACGGTGATTTCCCAAAATACCCTTACATTATGTGTTATGATATGATATGAATGCTAGAGTAGGCTAGGTATTCATATTAGGACTAGAGTGGCCTGATTTGTGATGCCTTAGCCTAGGAAGTATTTTGCTGCTATGTGATGCTTGAGAGCGAGTAGATAGCAGTGAGGAGCTGATGAGAGGCCTACCGAAGGGTAGCCTATGCCAGTGAGATATAGGGTACTTGTGATCTGGGATCCAAGGAGGAGGACTTAGGGTGAATATTGATGCGGTGTGGATGGTAGTATAGGGCCCATACTACTGAAGACACCGGAGTAGTGCGCACTCTAAGTAAGAATCCTTTGGGTACTAAGGAACAAGTAGGGTTGAGTTATCGAGTGCGAGTATGCTCGAGCGAGTCTATGATATTATTATGTTATGTGTTTCAGAGACATCATGGTTGGGACACGCCACAGACCTGAGCCGAGTGGCGTGAGTGACGAGGAGCTTCGTCAGATGATCCACGATGAGGTGGTGGCGGCGATCAGGGCCGAGATTCCGGAGAAGTTTGGGTCTATCAAGACCACACTGATTGAGACTTTTGATGAGCGGTACGCCGCGGTGACTGAGGCTGCAGCTGCTGCAGCTACTGCAGCTGTGGCTGCTGCCAGGCCTCGGGGAGGTGACTCGTTCTTGTTTCGGGAGTTCAGCAACACGTAGCCACCATAGTTTGATGGGACGCAGGATCCGATCGCTGCGATGAGATGGATTTCTGACATCGAGGGATGCTTCTACACGTGTTCATGTCCGGAGCATCTGAGGGTACGGTTCGCGTTGAACCAGCTTCGCTTGGGAGCGAAGGATTGATGGAAGTTCGTGACGGCGAGCTTCACTCTTACAGAGATTTCAGCGGTGACCTGGGAGAGGTTCACCACCATGCTCAGAGACGAGTATGTTCCTCCAGTGGAGAGGGAACGGTTGATTCAGGAGTTCTTGACCCTTAAGCAGGGTACTGATTCGGTTACTGTGGTTACCAGGAAGTTTCATGAGAGGGCAATGTTCTGCCCTGAACAGGTGTCTACTGAGCAGGCACGTATGAGCCGGTATTTGGGCGTTTTGAGGAGGGATATTCGGGAGTTCGTGTCGAACTCGACTTACCGGACATTTGCTAAGCTCCAGGCAAATGCCCGAAAGAGGGAGATTGAGTTGGAGACTCAGGCCAGGGATGAGGCCGAGTCTCAGAGGATGGATCGGCGACCGGCACAGTTGCAGTCGGCAGCCAAGTTCTCTGATACGAGATCTGGAGGCCAGAAGGGCCGCACTTGTGGCAAGTGCAGCAAGGGACATGATGGGGTCTGTCGATCGGGTGCTTGCTACAAATGTGGCAAGGAGGGGCATATCGCCAAGGATTGCCCCAAGGGATTTATGGTTTGCTTTCATTGCAACCAGACTGGCCATCGGAAGGCTGAGTGCCCGCAGCTACATCAGGGATCAGCACAAGGATCTGTACCTGCTGCTAGGGTTACTGAGGTTCGGCCAGCGAAGGCCGAGGCACCGAAGGCTCGTGGGAGAGCTTTCCAGTTGACAGCGGAGGAGGTCCGCACAGCCCTCGATGTTGTGGCTGGTATGTATTCTTTATTTATTTATGCTAAGTTGAGATGTTGTGCTTATATGATGATATGCGTAGGTACTTTTCTTGTGAGTTATGTACCCGCATTAGTGTTATTTGACTCGGGTGCGAGTAGATCATTTGTGTCGATAGCGTTTAGTCGGCACATCAGTAGCAGACGAGAGGCGTTGAGTCGACCTCTGCGAGTTTCCATAGCTGACGAGCGAGCGGTGTATGCTACGGATGTGATACGAGGATGTGTACTCGAGATCTTCGGTGTTGAGTTCCCAATAGATCTGGTCCCGATAGAGATGGGGGACGTGTGTGTCATAGTGGGCATGGATTGGTTGAGCCGATTTGGGGCTATTATAGACTGTGAGCGACAGTTGGTGACGATACAAGACCCTAGTGGGGGAGTACTTACGGTGTACGGCGAGGGTACCCGATGTGGGTCAGCGTTTTGCTCGGCCGCCAGAGCAAGACAGAGTTTACAGCAAGGCTGCAGCGGGTTTGTAGCTTATGTGATGGACACACGAGAGGCCGCTAGGAGGCCAAGTTCGATGGATGATGTTCCGATAGTGCGTAAGTTCCCGGATGTTTTTCCCGAGGAGTTGCCGGGAGTGCCTCCCGAGAGGCAGGTGGAGTTCTGCATTGATTTGGTTCCGGGGGCAGCTCCTATCGCCAAGGCGCCTTATCGCCTTGCGCCGCCAAAGATGCAGGAGTTATCCTCGTAGCTTCAGGAGCTGCTGGGGAAGGGGTTTATTAGACCGAGTAGTTCCCCTTGGGGAGCACCGATCCTTTTTGTCAAGAAAAATGATGGTTCACACCGGATGTGTATTGATTACCGGGAGTTGAACAAGTTGACGGTCAAGAACCGTTATCCATTACCGAGGATCGACGATTTGTTCGATCAGTTGCAGGGCCCGTTCAGGGTGACTGCGAGGGTGGGTAAGGTAGCTTATCGGTTGGAACTACCTGAAGAGCTGAGCCAGATTCATGATACATTTCATGTGTCTCAGTTGAGGAAGTGTATAGCCGACGAGTCGGCGGTGGTACCGCTGGAGGATATTCAGGTGGATGTGAGCCTGAATTATGCTGAGAGACCAATCGCGATCCGGGATCGGAAGATCAAGGTTCTGAGGAACAAGGAAGTGTCCCTGGTGTAGGTCCAGTGGCAACATCGGAAAGGGTCCGAGCTGACCTAGGAGCCGGAGTTGGAGATGCGGGAGCAGCATCCAGAGTTGTTTGCCGAGCAGGACTTCGAGGGCGAAGTCTGATTCTAGTGGCGGAGAATTGTAACATCCGGATTCCCAGGTATCTTATTTTGTGTATTTATATTGAATTTTAGAGAGGGACTCGGCGAGTAGGCGCTCAGACTCGCTGAGTGGGATCGCGCATTTCTGGTCTGATTTAATGAAGGACTCGACCAGTCCATGCGTGGACTCGGCGAGTCCGCGCTGTTAAGTGAAACCCTAATTCTCGGGGTTTATGCCCCATTTAATGACTCTTATAGCCACCATTTGCGGCTACCATACCCTTGAGAGAAACCCTAAGAGTGCTTGAGCGTTTGTGAGAGGGAAGAAGCCATTATTTGATCTTTGTGGGTTGGTTTTGCAAGAAGAAGGTGGTTCCAGCTTAGAGGACGCCAATGAGGTTGCATATTTGTGGATCTCAAGCAAAGAACATCATCCTCGAGGTAGCATGTCGATCCTTTTTCTGTTTTGTTGAAGAATCCATGGATCTAGGGTTTCCTATACCCTTTATTGGGATGATTTATTGGAAATATGGTCCCTTATCATGTTTAGGCTTCGGATCTGGACCCATAGTGGTCCAGAGAGCCTTATCCATCTTGCTTTATGATGAGTTATGGAAGAAATGGACTTAGGATGTTATATTTGATGGGTTTTGAGCATTCTAACACTTCCTAAGTGTACATGCAACCCTAATAACCTTGAATATATGTTTTCTCTATATACATGCAAATTTCTTTTTCAAGGTTATTTCCTAACTAGCATGGCATGGGGATTACATAAAACATAAAAACTAGTAGAAATACATACCTTGTTGTTGCTTGGATTCCTTCAAGACTTTGTGAGCCTAGCACCCCAAATGTTGTGCCTCAAATGCTTCACACAACACTACAAACTTGGAATAACTTGAGAGAATGTCACTTAGCCTCAAAAACGGTTATGCCCTCTTATGAATACACTAGTACCGATTTTGCATGCTATAGGGTTTCTTTTATAGTGTGTCATAATTAGGAGTTACAAATATAAACCCTAATTGTCGTGACTCTTCATTTCTCATGACCCATGGGTTTGTAACTCCCATGGACTATCCATGGAGCTCCATATGGTTATAACCAAACCCATAAACCATGGATCATTAATCCACCATAAAAGAATTGATGATTGTCATAATCAACCCTATATATTTAATTAGTCTCACTTTGATCACCAAATTAATACTAGATTAATACATGATCAATACTAATTAAATAATATTATTATTAATATATTAGAACTTATAATATATTAATAATCACAAGTGTACTTTCTCTCATTTTGTCTATCCAAGTATTGCAATGCCATGCAACCCAAATGGACCATGTCGGTTCGGGTCAAGTACATACCAAATAAAGTTATGGACTTAGACACTATATCCAACAGTCTCCCACTTAGATAAGTCTAATAACTATATTTGCAAATATGACTTCAAAATCCGACTAGCAATCGTAGCTCTTTCAAAGTCTCTCGGAACTGAGATGATGATGATACGCCATTTAAAATAAGTGATCATATTATCCTCTGTTCTCATGATATCAGCCGAACAAACACATGGAACATGGTCTTACTTATTGTCCAGCATTTGTTTCTCGATCTCTGATTTGTTTCGACATAGAACTAAATTGAACACATCAATTAGGTTCTGACCGGGCCCGGTACATAGGTCAAAACCAAATCATCGAGGGGCCCAGATATCGCTTCTATTTATAGAAGGAACAGATAAACTTCGACTGATATGCTTGTACTAACTACTTGTTGAATTATTCATAAAGGCACGTTTTATAACATCGAGTTACCAATGCGTTTTCGTACAATCAATGAATAACCAACTCATAGTCAACAACTCATATCTCTAGGTTTGAAGATTTATATGATATTACCGTCTCACGATCACTCGAGATAAATTCCATGAAGTGATGCAAGTGAGTGTGGGTTGAATCCAATACTCAGCCCTTATGAGTGCTCATGAATGTTGTAGCAACCATTGCATTGTCTAAAGCACTTTAGACAAATCATACAAGCCAAATTCATGACAGTCTTGATTCATATCTACTTCCAACATATGACTGACTGTGGATGGTTTGAATAATATGATATATACCATAACATAATTATTATGGAAGTCAAAACATGCAAAGTGAAACACAAGAATAATACTAATCTTATATGGCCCCAACACTTTGAGTGTAAATAAAAACACCTTTTATTTAAGCACCATATTGATTACTCATTATTTATGTTTCGATTAATCAACTTTATGCTTGAATTAAAACATTAGTTGTCCCATGCTCCAAGCATGTACACTATGTTTTTCCAAACAACAATTATGTCATACTCCAAGTATGCATACTATGTTTACATATGGTCCTCTCTTTGTGAAATAGATTAATTAACAATATTCCAATGATGCTCATTTCACAATTCCAATCCTCGTTGCAAATGCAAGAATACCAAACTCTTGCCATTTACTGTAATCTGTTAGATTCTAAACTTATATGCAATGATCCCCTTGTAATGACTATGCACAGAAGTCCCAAAGACTTGGCAACAGACATTACGAAGTATTCCAATGGAAAACAATTCCATGGAAATGAAGTCTCAAATTCAAAGTACATTCCTTTGAACATCCTTCTTAGCATTAAGTTCTTTAATCTTACATAGATTCAAAGAATAACTTCCACCTATGGAGACAATTCCATATTACCATTTTGACCATCACTTCTGAACAAGAGTTGCCTCTTTTCAAAATATGTCAATATGGTCCTTACTCTATACTTCTAATTGTCCATGAGCAACCAATCTTTGGTAAACCTCAGATTGTCCTCGACAACTTTGCTTAATCATTTTAGTCATTTCCAGTTCTATTCCTTTTTCCATCTTAATTCCCTAGGCATTTGGAAAATTTAGAATGGATGAATATTATAGCACATGTAATCAAACCTATACCCAAAGCACATGGGACATGATTTATGCTATAATTTTTTTTTATTTGCCATGTTTTCATAATTCGAACTATGAAGAAGGATGTCGTAATCATAATCGAATTTTGAGAATGCAACATATATAGAATTTCCTTATGTTGAACCATTCCAGCATAACATTCATATATATTCTTGACTAAAGTAGATTAAATTCTCAATCTAAGCTTGTAGAATTGGAGTGAAGTATAAAATCCTCTCCCTTAATTATAGCAAAACAACTTTTTCAAGGCGAATTGAAACTTTTTGTTTTCTATAATTAATATTGCTGACTTGCAACACTTAACATAATAATCATGCTCCCACTAGCATAATGATTATTATCTTACTAGCATAACACTTATGCTCCCACTAGCTTTGACATGTATCCAGAGATCAGCTGGACTTTTAGAAACCAACACTTTATTGACTTTTCTACCAAAGTTCAGATTTCTGATACGCAATTTCTTTGATAAGACTTTATCAAAACCATACACCTTTCCTTAGATAGCTCACTTGTGTGTCTAAACAATTATGAAGAGGGATGCCGTAATCATAATGTTTAGACCTTTTGTCATTCTCACAATTGCTATCTACTCAAAATCTACTTAGTGAAAGAGTTTCATTACCATCATTTTCATGAATCGAAGAGAAACCTTATGACACTTAGATTTTTATGGTGTGTGTGTTCCTATCCATGTGAATTTGTCATAACCATAACCATAAGACAATGTTAGTGACAAATCCAAACTCATATAGACTGAACTTGTTCAATCTTAATTTATTGCCACCTGGTAGCACAATGCCCACCATTGCTTCCAGGTTGTTATGCAAACAATTGAGAACTCATAGAACTCACAAGCATAATCAACTTTTAACTGGAATAGACACCGAAATAAGAATATGTCAACACGATAGGTTACAAACCTCAAGTCGTGGGCTAGTGATTAACAAAACTCTTGATTAGTTCTTGAAACTATTTCAGAATCTTTTAGACTCCCACTGTCCTCTTGACATATAAGACTTCTCTTTGTCAAGAACCATTTCTTGACAATACAAATATTCAAGAGCTAGTGCGGATTCTTATTAAGTTCAACACTTCTCACTATTGGTCTTAGCTGATCTTTGTTTTATCCAAAACATCACAACTTACCAATCTCAAATGTACAAGAATAGGAAACATCTTACTCTACATTTGACAAGTGTTATGAACTTTCTAAAGACTATGTCACTCAAGTTACAATCTTGGAGTATTACTCCAGGATTTGTTTTTGGAACGAAGTATGAATTATCTTTTGATTTAACCATTTCAACCATTCACGATTCCTCTCCTCAGGCAACAAACACACTAAGGTGTCCTTAGAGGATCAATTGTGATATGGTTCCATAATCACTAAGATAATCATAAAACAAAATACACAAGTACTCTCCCATCTCTTCAGATTGGAGAAACTTTTATCTTTCTGCCTTATTTGATTCTTCTTATTCATTCTGCCATACATTGAAACTTTTCCAATGTTTCAGAATTACACTTAAACTCGTAAGCATAACCATATTTACTAAACTTTAGTAAATCATAACGAATAATCTTATCTACCTTTGTGGTGGACCTGACTAGTGCACAACTTAATGTACCCGATCCTTTAGTCCTTCGCTTGACTCATATGCGAATGTGAACAAGGAATTAGTCTTAATTTACCAAAGATGAAAATTCTCATTCATCACACAATACAGCTTGCATGATTCCAAGTTTCTATCCAATTGAAACTTGGGTGATGAGAATCTTTCCTTATTTGGTAAATTATGACACTACCACTAATGAAAGAATCAAATCCATTTACCCATATTGCTTATCAATGGAAACATTTAAGCAACAACCTTTTTCACAAATGTCATTGTAAGGATACTTAAAATAAATAAAATCAAAACCATTTTCTTTTATTTTTAAAACTTTGCGGAAAACTTATCCTTACAATACATACGGAAAACTTGTTGTTATCTATTCCTAAGAAATATATCATAACTCTTAAGTAACAACTCAAAATTCTGATCACCGAACCATGTGATCGAAATCCATCTTCACGATCAGAATCAGCATATACTTCCTTTAAGTTTCTTCACTCTTCTTTGATTCTTAAAACATCAATATGTGACCCAGTCACATCATGCAATAAGAATCTCAGAATAGAAACTTAATAAAGTTAGATAATGGACTTTACCTAAAGCAGAGTCAAACATTTGACTTTACTATCCTTATGGACTTTTAGGTAAATTTGGCAGCTTCGCAACCAATGCCCTTCCTTTGGCAACAGAAACATATGGACTCTTTGGAAACGGTACACAGACTTAGCCTTTCTCTTTACCATTTGGTCAACCGAGTTGACTATGGCCAATCCCTTTCAATTGGGAAGAGAAAGTTTTTCTGGACCTACAATGTTACCATTGTCAATGTCCATGGAAGTTTGGGAAGTTGATCTTCCAATTAAATTTTGCTTTACCAATGCTCCAAATCATTGCTGATTCAGCATCATCAAGCAAATAGGTAAGATCATTAAGGGTCATGTCGTGATCTGTCATCAGGGGGTGACTGAAGAACCAAGTCAACGGCCAGCTACCTCGAGACTTCGACACCCGACTCTCCCGACTTGTCAATATGGGACTTAATCTCCAAGACCTAAGCACATATAGACTTTGTTTGCTAATAGGGATTGAGTGACTTAGAACTTATCAGGTCTTGAAACTTGTGGGATAGGGAGATTTATTGGAGGAGGTGGAGGAAGTGAAGTATGATTTCTAGTCCCACTAATGCACAACAAAGGGATTGATCTTTCACCTTGGTTGCCATTTGGGATATCATCTTCATTAGGAAGCTTGTTCCTAAAGATTTGGGAAGACCATAGCTGTCTAAACTAGACATATATAATGGGAGAAATTCAAGTTAGTTGATTTAAAGTCCTTAATATAACACCCAATATGAAATATTAAGGCTAGGACCCAACAACCTATTTATAACTGGAAGAGGGATGCCGTAATCCAAATTATAAAATAGTTGAAGGTAGGTAAATGACGATTTACCAATTTCCACCATAAAAACGAAATATAATTAAGTTTTTAATTGGATTTGAAACTCCTAGATCTTTTGAGATACATTGAACTTTCAATGGCATGTTTGAATCTCGATTGTGCCCTCTCAAGTTTGTGACTGGGATGCCGAGGATCACAAACATGGTGTAAATAACCATACAAATTGACTTGGTACCCTTCACTATATTACCTAATCGATGTGCCGGTTAACCACACACGCTCCACCGGTCTATAATAAAGTCAAGTTACCCTTTGTCACACTTACTAGTCCTTGTTAGTGTGCCGGTTAACCACACACGCTCCACTAGCGACTTGGTAAGGTACAAAGTGTAATTTTATGGGCTAGCACCTATTTCACATTTTCCTAAAGTAACTAAGATTGGGAATTAATAATGTATAGTTACTTTATAATTCATTATACTTTTAATGAGAGTTAAAGTCTTATCCTACCCGTTCGACTAACGACCCTCCACCAGTCAAGGAAGCGGTGGGTGAGAGTAGACACCCATTAAGCTGCCATTTTATAGGCAACAACCTTATACCCCCCTTATAGACCGGCTTCGTGAATGAGGCCTACTTGCGATAAGAATGACTTATTCTTATACATATCTATATAAATAAGATTATAATAATAGTATAAGTGTTGATTTTTAAACTTTTAAAAATCGAAGGTTTAATTTGGAATTAAAGTATTAAAGTGTAAGACTTTACAAATTCCAAAACTTGAGGGCAAGTTTTGAAACTATTTCAAGACTCTTCAAATTTGTAACTTATGAGTTTTAATGGTTCATAAAGTTGAAGACTCTTCATTTTATGAAACCTACTATTCTTTAATGACAACTTTTAAAGAAGTGACCTTTGGTTATCCATAACTTGAGGACAAGTTATGAACACCATCATAAGCATTAAGATCATGAATTAATCTAGCATGTAAGTTACACACAATTCCTATGATCTTCTAAAACTAATAAGAACAAATATCCATATCAAGCAATTTCAAGAAATCACATATAAAACTTGAAAATTGATAATAGTCATTTGAAATGGGTTAACATAATCATTACCACTTTTAAAAACAGATTTTACAAGTCCAAAACAGTTTGGGATAATGATTCTAGCCCATTTCCAGCAACAAAACTCGGAAAACTGCCCAGCACGCACCTACTCGTCGAGTGCATGATCCTACTCGACGAGTAGGATGAATTTTGTCTTGGACTCGTCGAGTTCTCCCCTTGCACTCGGCGAGTCCATTCGAACAGTGAACATTTTTTCAAATTTTCAAGCAGTTTGCATCAAATATACAGAAAACAATCCTAGGCTCTGATACCACTGATGGGTTTTGAGCATTCTAACACTTCCTAAGTGTACATGCAACCCTAATAACCTTAAATATATGTTTTCTCTATATACATGCAAATTTCTTTTTCAAGGTTATTTCCTAACTAGCATGGCATGGGGATTACATAAAACATAAAAACTAGTAGAAATACATACCTTGTTGTTGCTTGGATTTCTTCAAGACTTTGTGAGCCTAGCACCCCAAATGTTGTGCCTCAAATGCTTCACACAACACTACAAACTTGGAATAACTTGAGAGAATGTCACTTAGCCTCAAAAACGGTTATGCCCTCTTATGAATACACTAGTACCGATTTTACATGCTATAGGGTTTCTTTTATAGTGTGTCATAATTAGGAGTTACAAATGTAAACCCTAATTGTCATGACTCTTCATTTCTCATGACCCATGGGTTTGTAACTCCCATGGACTATCCATGGAGCTCCATATGGTTATAACCAAACACATAAACCATGGATCATTAATCCACCATAAAAGAATTGATGATTGTCATAATCAACCCTATATATTTAATTAGTCTCACTTTGATCACCAAATTAATACTAGATTAATACTTGATCAATACTAATTAAATAATACTATTATTAATATATTAGAACTTATAATATATTAATAATCACAAGTGTACTTTCTCTCATTTTGTCTATCCAAGTATTGCAATGCCATGCAACCCAAATGGACCATGTCGGGTCGGGTCAAGTACATACCAAATAAAGTTATGGACTTAGACACTATATCCAACAATATTTGGGGCTAATTCTTCAAGTAGAGTTATTTGGACGTTCTATGAGCATCAAGTTTGAACCTTTACATGTTTAATGAGCTTAGGAAGGTCAGATCTATGGATTAGAGGAACAGATCTGACCTCAGAAGGCCATTTGAGTTCGAGCATGGAATGAACTCGCCGAGTCCATGAGCAGACTCGACTAGTCGAGTCAGGGTTGCCCCATGATTCGTGACAGGTGTAACCCGTCGAGTGGGAGGATGACTCGACGAGCCAAGAGAGGCTGAAAGGATTCAGAGGACCCGCATGGACTCGCCGAGTCGCCCTTGTGCACTCGACGAGTCGGGTCAAAGTTGATCGTTGACTTTCATTAACTTTAGGGTTCTGGTCTAGACTGATTCAGGAGAGTTCAGGGAAGGGTAGAATGGCCTTCTACCCAATCTGTAGGGATGAGATCATGAGAGAATACTGATCGGAGATGTTATTTGAATAATAGGAGGAAGCTAATGACCTTTCAAGGCCGGATTTGGGTGCTGTATGCAGGCGGGGAACGTACCATTTTGATGGAGGAGGCGCATAGATCGAGATTCTCGCTCCATCCCGGGGCCACTAAGATGTATTTAGACCTGAAGAAAGATTATTGGTGGCCCTGTATGACGAGAGATGTAGCATGGTTAGTTGAGAGGTGCTTGACCTGTCGCAGGGTTAAGGCCGAGCACCAGCGTCTGCATGGCAAGTTGCAGCCGCTTGAGGTTCCCCAGTGGAAGTGGGAACAAATTTCCATGGATTTCATCACCAAATTGCCAAGGACCGCGAGGGGTGTCGATGCAATTTGGGTGATCGTCGACCGGCTGACAAAGAGCACGCATTTTCTTGCTATCAGTGAGAGCTCTTCTGCTGAGAGGTTGGCAGAGTTGTATGTGAGGGAGGTGGTATCGCGTCATGGAGTACCGATCTCGATTGTGTCAGATCGATATGTACGTTTCACTTCCAGGTTCTGGAAGAAGTTCCACGAGGATTTGGGTACGAGGTTGCATTTCAGTACCGCCTACCACCCCCAGACGGACGGACAAAGTGAGCGGATGATTCAGACGCTCGAGGACATGCTCTGAGCATGTGTGTTGGACTTCGGGGGAAGTTGGGACACATATCTGCCGTTGGCTGAGTTTTCCTACAACAACAGCCACCATTCGAGTATTGGTATGCCTCCCTTCGAGTTGTTGTATGGGAGGAGGTGTCGGACTCCCATTTGCTGGGGAGAGGTAGGGCAGCGTGTGATGGGTAGCACTGAGATAGTGCTTCAGACGACAGAGCAGATACACCAGGTTAGACAGAGGTTACTGACGGCTCAGAGTCGTCAGAAGAGTTATGCGGATAGGCGACGATCCGAGCTTGAATTCCAGGTGGGAGACTTCCTACTCCTAAAGGTATCTCCTTGGAAGGGAGTGATCCGATTTAGGAAGAGGGGCAAGCTGGAGCCCCGATACATCGACCCGTTCAGGGTGACTGCGAGGGTGGGTAAGGTAGCTTATCGGTTGGAACTACCTGAAGAGCTGAGCCAGATTCATGATACATTTCATGTGTCTCAGTTGAGGAAGTGTATAGCCGACGAGTCGGCGGTGGTACCGCTGGAGGATATTCAGGTGGATGTGAGCCTGAATTATGCTGAGAGACCAATCGCGATCCGGGATCGGAAGATCAAGGTTCTGAGGAACAAGGAAGTGTCCCTGGTGCAGGTCCAGTGGCAACATCGGAAAGGGTCCGAGCTGACCTAGGAGCCGGAGTTGGAGATGCGGGAGCAGCATCCAGAGTTGTTTGCCGAGCAGGACTTCGAGGGCGAAGTCTGATTCTAGTGGCGGAGAATTGTAACATCCGGATTCCCAGGTATCTTATTTTGTGTATTTATATTGAATTTTAGAGAGGGACTCGGCGAGTAGGCGCTCAGACTCGCCGAGTGGGATCGCGCATTTCTGGTCTGATTTAATGAAGGACTCGACCAGTCCATGCGTGGACTCCGCGAGTCCGCGCTGTTAAGTGAAACCCTAATTCTCGGGGTTTATGCCCCCATTTAATGACTCTTATAGCCACCATTTGCGGCTACCATACCCTTGAGAGAAACCCTAAGAGTGCTTGAGCGTTTGTGAGAGGGAAGAAGCCATTATTTGATCTTTGTGGGTTGGTTTTGCAAGAAGAAGGTGGTTCCAGCTTAGAGGAGGCCAATGAGGTTGCATATTTGTGGATCTCAAGCAAAGAACATCATCCTCGAGGTAGCATATCGATCCTTTTTCTGTTTTGGTTAAGAATCCATGGATCTAGGGTTTCCTATACCCTTTATTGGGATGATTTATTGGAAATATGGTCCCTTATCATGTTTAGGCTTCGGATCTGGACCCATAGTGGTCCAGAGAGCCTTATCCATCTTGCTTTATGATGGACTTAGGATGTTATATTTGATGGGTTTTGAGCATTCTAACACTTCCTAAGTGTACATGCAACCCTAATAACCTTGAATATATGTTTTCTCTATATACATGCAAATTTCTTTTTCAAGGTTATTTCCTAACTAGCATGGCATGGGGATTACATAAAACATAAAAACTAGTAGAAATACATACCTTGTTGTTGCTTGGATTCCTTCAAGACTTTGTGAGCCTAGCACCCCAAATGTTGTGCCTCAAATGCTTCACACAACACTACAAACTTGGAATAACTTGAGAGAATGTCACTTAGCCTCAAAAACGGTTATGCCCTCTTATGAATACACTAGTACCGATTTTACATGCTATAGGGTTTCTTTTATAGTGTGTCATAATTAGGAGTTACAAATGTAAACCCTAATTGTCATGACTCTTCATTTCTCATGACCCATGGGTTTGTAACTCCCATGGACTATCCATGGAGCTCCATATGGTTATAACCAAACACATAAACCATGGATCATTAATCCACCATAAAAGAATTGATGATTGTCATAATCAACCCTATATATTTAATTAGTCTCACTTTGATCACCAAATTAATACTAGATTAATACATGATCAATACTAATTAAATAATACTATTATTAATATATTAGAACTTATAATATATTAATAATCACAAGTGTACTTTCTTTCATTTTGTCTATCCAAGTATTGCAATGCCATGCAACCCAAATGGACCATGTCGGTTCGGGTCAAGTACATACCAAATAAAGTTATGGACTTAGACACTATATCCAACAGTCTCCCACTTGGATAAGTCTAATAACTATATTTGCAAATATGACTTCAAAATCCGACTAGCAATCGTAGCTCTTTCAAAGTCTCTCGGAACTGAGATGATGATGATACGCCATTTAAGATAAGTGATCATATTATCCTCTGTTCTCATGATATCAGCCGAACAAACACATGGAACATGGTCTTACTTATTGTCCATCATTTGTTTCTCGATCTCTGATTTGTTTCGACATAGAAATAAATTGAACACATCAATTAGGTTCTGACCGGGCCCGGTACATAGGTCAAAACCAAATCATCGAGGGGCCCAGATATCGCTTCTATTTATAGAAGGAATAGATAAACTTCGACTGATATGCTTGTACTAACTACTTGTTGAATTATTCATAAAGGCACGTTTTATAACATCGAGTTACCAATGCGTTTTCGTACAATCAATGAATAACCAACTCATAGTCAACAACTCATATCTCTAGGTTTGAAGATTTATATGATATTACCGTCTCACGATCACTCGAGATAAATTCCATGAAGTAATGCAAGTGAGTGTGGGTTGAATCCAATACTCAGCCCTTATGAGTGCTCATGAATGTTGTAGCAACCATTGCATTGTCTAAAGCACTTTAGACAAATCATACAAGCCAAATTCATGACAGTCTTGATTCATATCTACTTCCAACATATGACTGACTGTGGATGGTTTGAATAATATGATATATACCATAACATAATTATTCTGGAAGTCAAAACATGCAAAGTGAAACACAAGAATAATACTAATCTTATATGGCCCCAACACTTTGAGTGTAAATAAAAACACCTTTTATTTAAGCACCATATTGATTACTCATTATTTATGTTTCGATTAATCAACTTTATGCTTGAATTAAAACATTAGTTGTCCCATGCTCCAAGCATGTACACTATGTTTTTCCAAACAACAATTATGTCATACTCCAAGTATGCATACTATGTTTACATATGGTCCTCTCTTTGTGAAATAGATTAATTGACAATATTCCAATGATGCTCATTTCACAATTCCAATCCTCGTTGCAAATGCAAGAATACCAAACTCTTGCCATTTACTGTAATCTGTTAGATTCTAAACTTATATGCAATGATCCCCTTGTAATGACTATGCACAGAAGTCCCAAAGACTTGGCAACAGACATTACGAAGTATTCCAATGGAAAACAATTCCATGGAAATGAAGTCTCAAATTCAAAGTACATTCCTTTGAACATCCTTCTTAGCATTAAGTTCTTTAATCTTACATAGATTCAAAGAATAACTTCCACCTATGGAGACAATTCCATATTACCATTTTGACCATCACTTCTGAACAAGAGTTGCCTCTTTTCAAAATATGTCAATATGGTCCTTACTCTATACTTCTAATTGTCCATGAGCAACCAATCTTTGGTAAACCTCAGATTGTCCTCGACAACTTTGCTTAATCATTTTAGTCATTTCCAGTTCTATTCCTTTTTCCATCTTAATTCCCTAGGCATTTGGAAAATTTAGAATGGATGAATATTATAGCACATGTAATCAAACCTATACCCAAAGCACATGGGACATGATTTATGCTATAATTTTTTTTTATTTGCCATGTTTTCATAATTCGAACTATGAAGAAGGATGTCGTAATCATAATCGAATTTTGAGAATGCAACATATATAGAATTTCCTTATGTTGAACCATTCCAGCATAACATTCATATATATTCTTGACTAAAGTAGATTAAATTCTCAATCTAAGCTTGTAGAATTGGAGTGAAGTATAAAATCCTCTCCCTTAATTATAGCAAAACAACTTTTTCAAGGCGAATTGAAACTTTTTGTTTTCTATAATTAATATTGCTGACTTGCAACACTTAACATAATAATCATGCTCCCACTAGCATAATGATTATTATCTTACTAGCATAACACTTATGCTCCCACTAGCTTTGACATGTATCCAGAGATCAGCTGGACTTTTAGAAACCAACACTTTATTGACTTTTCTACCAAAGTTCAGATTTCTGATACGCAATTTCTTTGATAAGACTTTATCAAAACCATACACCTTTCCTTAGATAGCTCACTTGTGTGTCTAAACAATTATGAAGAGGGATGCCGTAATCATAATGTTTAGACCTTTTGTCATTCTCACAATTGCTATCTACTCAAAATCTACTTAGTGAAAGAGTTTCATTACCATCATTTTCATGAATCGAAGAGAAACCTTATGACACTTAGATTTTTATGGTGTGTGTGTTCCTATCCATGTGAATTTGTCATAACCATAACCATAAGACAATGTTAGTGACAAATCCAAACTCATATAGACTGAACTTGTTCAATCTTAATTTATTGCCACCTGGTAGCACAATGCCCACCATTGCTTCCAGGTTGTTATGCAAACAATTGAGAACTCATAGAACTCACAAGCATAATCAACTTTTAACTGGAATAGACACCGAAATAAGAATATGTCAACACGATAGGTTACAAACCTCAAGTCGTGGGCTAGTGATTAACAAAACTCTTGATTAGTTCTTGAAACTATTTCAGAATCTTTTAGACTCCCACTGTCCTCTTGACATATAAGACTTCTCTTTGTCAAGAACCATTTCTTGACAATACAAATATTCAAGAGCTAGTGCGGATTCTTATTAAGTTCAACACTTCTCACTATTGGTCTTAGCTGATCTTTGTTTTATCCAAAACATCACAACTTACCAATCTCAAATGTACAAGAATAGGAAACATCTTACTCTACATTTGACAAGTGTTATGAACTTTCTAAAGACTATGTCACTCAAGTTACAATCTTGGAGTATTACTCCAGGATTTGTTTTTGGAACGAAGTATGAATTATCTTTTGATTTAACCATTTCAACCATTCACGATTCCTCTCCTCAGGCAACAAACACACTAAGGTGTCCTTAGAGGATCAATTGTGATATGGTTCCATAATCACTAAGATAATCATAAAACAAAATACACAAGTACTCTCCCATCTCTTCAGATTGGAGAAACTTTTATCTTTCTGCCTTATTTGATTCTTCTTATTCATTCTGCCATACATTGAAACTTTTCCAATGTTTCAGAATTACACTTAAACTCATAAGCATAACCATATTTACTAAACTTTAGTAAATCATAACGAATAATCTTATCTACCTTTGTGGTGGACCTGACTAGTGCACAACTTAATGTACCCGATCCTTTAGTCCTTCGCTTGACTCATATGCGAATGTGAACAAGGAATTAGTCTTAATTTACCAAAGATGAAAATTCTCATTCATCACACAATACAGCTTGCATGATTCCAAGTTTCTATCCAATTGAAACTTGGGTGATGAGAATCTTTCCTTATTTGGTAAATTATGACACTACCACTAATGAAAGAATCAAATCCATTTACCCATATTGCTTATCAATGGAAACATTTAAGCAACAACCTTTTTCACAAATGTCATTGTAAGGATACTTAAAATAAATAAAATCAAAACCATTTTCTTTTATTTTTAAAACTTTGCGGAAAACTTATCCTTACAATACATACGGAAAACTTGTTGTTATCTATTCCTAAGAAATATATCATAACTCTTAAGTAACAACTCAAAATTCTGATCACCGAACCATGTGATCGAAATCCATCTTCACGATCAGAATCAGCATATACTTCCTTTAAGTTTCTTCACTCTTCTTTGATTCTTAAAACATCAATATGTGACCCAGTCACATCATGCAATAAGAATCTCAGAATAGAAACTTAATAAAGTTAGATAATGGACTTTACCTAAAGCAGAGTCAAACATTTGACTTTACTATCCTTATGGACTTTTAGGTAAATTTGGCAGCTTCGCAACCAATGCCCTTCCTTTGGCAACAGAAACATATGGACTCTTTGGAAACGGTACACAGACTTAGCCTTTCTCTTTACCATTTGGTCAACCGAGTTGACTATGGCCAATCCCTTTCAATTGGGAAGAGAAAGTTTTTCTGGACCTACAATGTTACCATTGTCAATGTCCATGGAAGTTTGGGAAGTTGATCTTCCAATTAAATTTTGCTTTACCAATGCTCCAAATCATTGCTGATTCAGCATCATCAAGCAAATAGGTAAGATCATTAAGGGTCATGTCGTGATCTGTCATCAGGGGGTGACTGAAGAACCAAGTCAACGGCCAGCTACCTCGAGACTTCGACACCCGACTCTCCCGACTTGTCAATATGGGACTTAATCTCCAAGACCTAAGCACATATAGACTTTGTTTGCCAATAGGGATTGAGTGACTTAGAACTTATCAGGTCTTGAAACTTGTGGGATAGGGAGATTTATTGGAGGAGGTGGAGGAAGTGAAGTATGATTTCTAGTCCCACTAATGCACAACAAAGGGATTGATCTTTCACCTTGGTTGCCATTTGGGATATCATCTTCATTAGGAAGCTTGTTCCTAAAGATTTGGGAAGACCATAGCTGTCTAAACTAGACATCTATAATGGGAGAAATTCAAGTTAGTTGATTTAAAGTCCTTAATATAACACCCAATATGAAATATTAAGGCTAGGACCCAACAACCTATTTATAACTGGAAGAGGGATGCCGTAATCCAAATTATAAAATAGTTGAAGGTAAGTAAATGACGATTTACCAATTTCCACCATAAAAACGAAATATAATTAAGTTTTTAATTGGATTTGAAACTCCTAGATCTTTTGAGATACATTGAACTTTCAATGGCATGTTTGAATCTCGATTGTGCCCTCTCAAGTTTGTGACTGGGATGCCGAGGATCACAAACATGGTGTAAATAACCATACAAATTGACTTGGTACCCTTCACTATATTACCTAATCGATGTGCCGGTTAACCACACACGCTCCACCGGTCTATAATAAAGTCAAGTTACCCTTTGTCACACTTACTAGTCCTTGTTAGTGTGCCGGTTAACCACACACGCTCCACTAGCGACTTGGTAAGGTACAAAGTGTAATTTTATGGGCTAGCACCTATTTCACATTTTCCTAAAGTAACTAAGATTGGGAATTAATAATGTATAGTTACTTTATAATTCATTATACTTTTAATGAGAGTTAAAGTCTTATCCTACCCATTCGACTAACGACCCTCCACCAGTCAAGGAAGCGGTGGGTGAGAGTAGACACCCATTAAGCTGCCATTTTATAGGCAACAACCTTATACCCCCCTTATAGACCGGCTTCGTGAATGAGGCCTACTTGCGATAAGAATGACTTATTCTTATACATATATATATAAATAAGATTATAATAATAGTATAAGTGTTGATTTTTAAACTTTTAAAAATCTAAGGTTTAATTTGGAATTAAAGTATTAAAGTGTAAGACTTTACAAATTCCAAAACTTGAGGGCAAGTTTTGAAACTATTTCAAGACTCTTCAAATTTGTAACTTATGAGTTTTAATGGTTCATAAAGTTGAAGACTCTTCATTTTATGAAACCTACTATTCTTTAATGACAACTTTTAAAGAAGTGACCTTTGGTTATCCATAACTTGAGGACAAGTTATGAAAACCATCATAAGCATT
Organism: Lactuca virosa; assembly: GCF_052849685.1. Taxonomy (NCBI): domain Eukaryota; kingdom Viridiplantae; phylum Streptophyta; class Magnoliopsida; order Asterales; family Asteraceae; genus Lactuca; species Lactuca virosa. Next base: position 432,827,005 of record NC_136428.1, on the reverse strand, counting down.
AAGATCATGAATTAATCTAGCATGTAAGTTACACACAATTCCTATGATCTTCTAAAACTCATAAGAACAAATATCCATATCAAGCAATTTCAAGAAATCACATATAAAACTTGAAAATTAATAATAGTCATTTGAAATAGGTTAACATAATCATTACCACTTTTAAAAACAGATTTTACAAGTCCAAAACAGTTTGGGATAATGATTCTAGCCCATTTCCAGCAACAAAACTCGGAAAACTGCCCAGCACGCACCTACTCGTCGAGTGCATGATCCTACTCGATGAGTAGGATGAATTTTGTCTTGGACTCGTCGAGTTCTCCCCTTGCACTCGGCGAGTCCATTCAAACAGTGAACATTTTTTCAATTTTTCAAGCAGTTTGCATCAAATATACAGAAAACAATCCTAGGCTCTGATACCACTGATGGGTTTTGAGCATTCTAACACTTCCTAAGTGTACATGCAACCCTAATAACCTTAAATATATGTTTTCTATATATACATGCAAATTTCTTTTTCAAGGTTATTTCCTAACTAGCATGGCATGGGGATTACATAAAACATAAAAACTAGTAGAAATACATACCTTGTTGTTGCTTGGATTTCTTCAAGACTTTGTGAGCCTAGCACCCCAAATGTTGTGCCTCAAATGCTTCACACAACACTACAAACTTGGAATAACTTGAGAGAATGTCACTTAGCCTCAAAAACGGTTATGCCCTCTTATGAATACACTAGTACCGATTTTACATGCTATAGGGTTTCTTTTATAGTGTGTCATAATTAGGAGTTACAAATGTAAACCCTAATTGTCATGACTCTTCATTTCTCATGACCCATGGGTTTGTAACTCCCATGGACTATCCATGGAGCTCCATATGGTTATAACCAAACACATAAACCATGGATCATTAATCCACCATAAAAGAATTGATGATTGTCATAATCAACCCTATATATTTAATTAGTCTCACTTTGATCACCAAATTAATACTAGATTAATACTTGATCAATACTAATTAAATAATACTATTATTAATATATTAGAAGTTATAATATATTAATAATCACAAGTGTACTTTCTCTCATTTTGTCTATCCAAGTATTGCAATGCCATGCAACCCAAATGGACCATGCCGGGTAGGGTCAAGTACATACCAAATAAAGTTATGGACTTAGACACTATATCCAACAATATTTGGGGCTAATTCTTCAAGTAGAGTTATTTGGACGTTGTATGAGCATCAAGTTTGAACCTTTACGTGTTTAATGAGCTTAGGAAGGTCAGATCTATGGATTAGAGGAACAGATCTGACCTCAGAAGGCCATTTGAGTTCGAGCATGGAATGAACTCGCCGAGTCCATGAGCAGACTCGACGAGTCGAGTCAGGGTTGCCCCACGATTCGTGACAGGTGTAACCCGTCGAGTGGGAGGATGACTCGACGAGCCAAGAGAGGCTGAAAGGATTCAGAGGACCCGCATGGACTCGCCGAGTCGCCCTTGTGCACTCGACGAGTCGGGTCAAAGTTGATCGTTGACTTTCGTTAACTTTAGGGTTCTGGTCTAGACTGATTCAGGAGAGTTCAGGGAAGGGTAGAATGGCCTTCTACCCAATCTGTAGGGATGAGATCATGAGAGAATACTGATCGGAGATGTTATTTGAATAATAGGAGGAAGCTAAGTCGGGACGTTGAGCACAAGAGTTTATCCGACTTCATTGAGGTGAGTCTTCTCACTATACTGTACCTGGAAGGGTACCTATGTGTGACCGGAAGGTCTTGTATGCTATGATGTATATACTATATGCGGTTATGTGATATGTGTGACCGGAAGGTATTGTATGCTATGGGATGTATGTGCTATATGCGGTTACGTGATATGTATGTGTTATGTATGTTATGTATGGTAAGGACCGGAAGGTCAAGGGGTTATGGACCGGAAGGTCGATACGGGTTGGACCGGAAGGTCTACCGGGATTCGGGACGAAAGTCCCCTGAGACACATGGATCGGAAGATCCTATAGAGTGATGGCCTGGAAAGGCGTATGTGTGGTATGTGGTATTTGGGGAACTCACTAAGCATTTATGCTTACAGTTATTATGATATGTGTTTCAGGTACTAGCGAGGATCGCGGGAAGGCGCCGACATGATCCGTCACACTTATGGAGTTTATGTTATTGAGATTCTGGGACATGTTTTGTTATGACACAGTGAATACATTTTGTTTTATGATTATCGTGTGAATGAAAATACGTTTTAAAAAATGAAAAATTGTTTTGAAAAATTACGTCGTTACATCAAATTTGGCATGATTTTTTTATGGGTATTACAAGTCTAGGGTTTTCCCAACCTTTGGACACGTATGAACGCGACGAATTGTAAAGGGAAAACTTGCCAAGTTGGCCAAGGAGTTACGACCACTGACACTAGGAACTCGACGAGTCACTCAAGTAACTCGACGAGTTGGTGAGTATGCAAGGAACTCGGTGAGTGGCTGGTTGTACTCGACGAGTTGAGGTCAACATGGACTGTTGACTTTGACAGTTGACTTGAACCTTGACCAAGGGTTGACTTTTGGACTTCTGGGACATTTTGGGAAATTGGAAATTTACAAGCATGGTTCTATAGTGCATTTAGGTGGTGGAGTTGTACCGGCAATCCAAGAGCTTGAGTTTATCTTCGAGTCGACAGTGCGAGGTGAGTTATCCTCACTATACCAATAGGTCTAAGGCACCAAGGCCAACCCTTTATATATTTGTATCTGGATTATGACATGATATGTTTATTGATTACATCCTGATAGTTAGGATGGTGGTATGCTTATGCTTAGTGACCTGGTTAGGTCAGTGTCTTGGTTATAGGATGATGCTATGTTAGTGTCCGGTTAGGTCTGTATCCCGGTTATTGGGATGTTGCTATGAATAGTGATCTGTTAGATCGGTTTGACTGCTATATGATATGAGCTAGCGTATGATATTTATATGCACTTGTTTGTTTGATTGGGGGTTGGGTTGGGGCTGTCCTGCTTTGTGCTGCAGGCCAACATACCCGGTGAGCGGTCCAGATATGTTATAGGCCCTGCGAGGCGGTCCAGTCATGCCGAAGGCTCGGGAGCAGTCCAGATAGGCTGTAGGCCCTACGAGGCGGTCCAGTCAGGCTGAAGGCTCATTATGCATGCTGTTCTGTGTTTGTTATATGAAGTGGTTGTATTTGTATGGTGTTGGGATTTTGGGGGAACTCACTAAGCTTTCGGGCTTACAGTTTCAGTTTATTGTTTCAGGTACATCAGGGGATCGCGGCAAGGAGAAGGCATGATCGTACAACTCCTCATGATTTGTTTATGTTTCTGGGAAAACTCTGATATTAGATATTTTGAAAACAAACTTTGTAATGATAAATGGTTTTAAATGTTTTGAAAAAGTTTTAATTTGGCATGAAATTTTTTGGGTGTTACAGTAGATATGTAGGACTACATGTAGTACAATGTGATTATCTGTATGTGCATTAGTTGTATTATATGTTGACATATTATGTGGGATGGTTTGAGGTAAAACTGCTCCGTGCGGTAACCAACAAACCCGGGAGCATTCCAGATACGAGCTGAGGGAGACTCGTACTGTGGGCTCGATGGCAATCCAGATGTGAGTTGTGGGCCTGGAAGGCAATCCAGACTCACACTGTGGGCCCAGGGGTAATCCCGTCTGTAAAGCTGTGGACCCAGTACATGCTGTTATTTATATATGTGTTATGTGAAGTGTATCGGTATGTTGGCATTCCAACCCAATGGTTGAGGGCGTGGAGTATTCCATCCCGATGGATGATTGGACCCATAGTATGCTGTTTATGATTATTCATGTATTGTTGTGGGTATGGGTATTTTGGGATAATTCACTAAGCTTTCGGGCTTACAATTTCATTTTATTGTTTCAGGTTCAACGGATGACCGTGGGAAGGCGAGGGCGTGACCGTACACTTCCTCGATTTATGATTATGATTTCTGGGAACTCTGATGTTTAAACTATTTTGAAAACAAATTGTAATAACTGAATGGTTTTATATGATTTAAAAAGTTTTAAATTGGCTCGAATTTTATGGATGTTACATATATTGATTTATTTTGAAAACAATTTGTGAATTATACTGGTTTTGGATGACTTTTCAAACAATTTATAAACTTGGGTTGGTTTTGAAAAGTTTAAATTTTTGTGAATTTTTATAGATGTTACAACCACCAAGTTGTTGCATCCCCAAACCCATATATTCAACATCACCGGACAACCACCATCAAAGAAATTTGGGCTCTTAAGAATAAAATGGTGATGAACAACATAATCGAAGCCCATCTCCACACATAATCGAAGTTTTGACATATGGGTTCAATACACACACTGAAAAACTGAAAAAACACACACTCGAAGAAGATGAAAATGGTGTAAACCCAATTAAAGAACAATGAACTTGTATGTGTTTTCTTTCTGATTTGCAGGTCATGTTTAAGATTCCGATGGTGGACGATGAGAATGGTGATGTGAAGGGGGTGTTGGTTATTGATGAATTGTAACAAATATAAGGTTGCAAGTGGTGTATCAATGGTGAGAAGATGATGGACTGTGGGAAGAAGATGGAGTAGTTAGGTTTTTTGGTATTGGGATAAGAGAGAGCGAGGGTATTGGTAGGGGTGGAGTGAGGGTCTAATTTTCATGTTTTTTATTTTTATTTCATAAAATATTAAAATAAATATGAAAAAATACAAAAATGAAATTAAAAGGGTAAATCGGTAAATTCAAGTTCTTTTGGACAAAAATCACGAAAAATTATTTGTTTTTGAACATTCTATGCAAGTTGAAAAGTTTTTGAGCTATATCTATATTTTTTTGAATATAAATTTATAGTTTTGTCTTATTTTATTAATAATGGAAAATAAAAAAATAATAATGAAAAGTATATAATAATCTTTTTGAAAAGTACTTTATTCATAATCCAAAATCACGATATTGCAATTTTGTTATAATATTACACTCACCCTGTTTTAACTTTTAACCCCCTAATTCCCTACCCTAATCTCCGGTTCTCGACGCCGCTACTCTCTCGATTTTCTCGATCGTCCCATCTAGATTCTTAAACTATATTTTAAGGAGATATAGATATTCTTGTCCCTGAATCTACCCTAATCTCCGGTTCTCGACGCCGTCATTCTCTTGACTTTCTCCATCATCCCATCTAGATTCTTAAACTATATTTTACGGAGATATAGACATTCTTGTCTCTGAATCAACAACATATATGCTTACTTTTTTTCAAGGTCTTCTGTAAACTACACGATTAGGTAAAAATTGCAATTTGCGTCAGTAACATTCCACATTATTTGAATAGTTGTAGCGCAACAAATCATCTAAAGTCTGTTACATTGTTGATTAAAATTCCAGACCATCAGCTAACAATGGTAGAGCTTTCTGATTTTGCTACTTACATAGTGAAATTGGAATTGGATGCACCTTTCTGTTTTTGTGCTGATTTGGCAGCCTCTGTGCTTCTGTTTCATGTTTGTGTTGCTATTATGGAGAATTTTTGATTGAGTTGTGCTTGTGTGTTATGAAAAAGTTTAACTTTACTTTCTTGTACCTGCATGGAACCAACCTAGCATCCAATACTACGTACGCACACATGTTCATCGGATTTCTCCTCATTAACACTCTTTTTTTCTTTCTAAAGGGATTAAGGTTTGGATCGCTAGCAATGGATGATGTATGTGAAGGCACATCTATCTCGTTCCCGAAACAAGAAGAGAAGATCTTAAAATGGTGGACTGAAGTGAAAGCATTTGAAACCCAACTTGAAAAAACCAAACACCTGCCAGAATACATCTTCTACGATGGCCCTCCGTTTGCCACTGGTCTCCCTCACTACGGGCACATCCTTGCTGGAACAATCAAGGACATTGTCACACGATACCAGACCATGACGGGGCATCACGTCACACGGCGGTTTGGTTGGGATTGCCATGGGCTGCCGGTGGAGCATGAGATTGACATGAAGCTTGGGATTAAGAGCAGAGAGGATGTGATTAAGATGGGGATTGACAAGTATAATGAAGAGTGTAGGAGTATTGTTACTAGGTACGTTGGGGAGTGGGAGAAGGTAATTACGAGGACTGGGAGGTGGATTGATTTCAAGAATGATTACAAAACTATGGATTTGAATTTCATGGAGAGTGTTTGGTGGGTGTTTTCTCAGTTATATAAGAAAAACCTTGTCTACAGAGGGTTTAAGGTTAGCTCTTCTTCATCAAATTTATAGTGATTTCGTTTAGTATCTGGTGAACTGTGTACATTGTCGAGTCAATACTCATCATGGTATTATCAAATGTGTATTTAACAGGTGATGCCATACAGTACAGGCTGCAAGACTCCATTGTCCAATTTCGAGGCTAATTCAAACTACAAGGTTTGAATAATTCCTTTTGATTTTTTTTTTATCAGTTTCTGCTCACTTATTAGCCTTTTGAATTCTTGAGCAGGAAGTGCTTGATCCTGAAATCATGGTGACTTTTCCAATTGTTGATGATCAAGATGGTGCTGCATTTGTTGCATGGACAACCACACCATGGACGCTCCCTAGCAATCTTGCACTTTGTGTCAACTCAAGTTTTGTATATGTCAAGGTTAGCAGTGTGGAGTTGTATTTGGATTTTAAGTTAAATGAATATTAGATGTTAAAATATAAATGAAATCAGGTGAAGAACGAATCCAATGGAAAAATTTACATAGTTGCTGAATCTCGAGTATCAGAGCTTCCAGTAGAGAAGGGAAAAAAAGGAGTACCAAAAGGAGCCGTGGATGACAATTCAGCTCCCAGAACCAAGGGATCTGCCAATGGAAATGCAAAAAACTCTGTCGTTGCTTATCAAGTGCTGGATAAATTTCCAGGATCTTCACTTGTGGGTAAAAAGTGAGTGTGTAATTTGACAAATAAACTTTACTTATTGCCAACAATCTTGAAAAAACATTCAAAATTTTGGCAATGTCCTTGGGCCTTGTTTCTTTTTTTACCTAAAGAATGATGTCTATTTGAGAAAATGACGCCACACTTGGGAAAAATAAATGAGGTCAAATTTATAAAAATTGGGCTCCATTTAGTTACGGAAAGATGTGGTGTTTTCCGGAAAAATTTCCTAAGAAATATGGAAATTTTGAAAACTTTTTCAAAACTTTTCCAAGAAAATGAAAATTTTCCACTTTTTAAAATTACAAATAACTTGAAAAACTTTTGAAAATACAATAAATTTTGTTTTCCATCACACCCCATCCCAACTCGCCTACCTCCTCACACCCATCCCACACCCACAACCATCTACACCTACCCACACCTATCCCCACGCACGACCACCAAAACATGAAAAATGAACATCAATACAAAATACACATCCAAACACTTTTTCTAAATTTTCTACTGAAAATGAAAACTCATTTCATTTTTCTAAAAACAGTTTTCCATAACTAAACGGAGCCTTAACTTCTTACAAATATGAAATATGCCCTCATTTTTGAAGTTGTATTTTTGTCTCACCCAAAAAGATGGAACAAGGTCGGACATGGACTCATTCTTGATCTCTTGTATGTATTAAAGATGTGAATGGCCTCCTCATCTTCATCACCAAAAATAGTCCTAGAAATCTTACCCAGTCCTGTCATGTGTAACAAGCACAACTTAAATGGCTTTGAGAAGAAATATTTCATGTTGCGTTTATTTCACTTAAACTTGTTTACTGGCTAATTGGTTTAATTTGGTGTAAATACTGTGTTGGCAGGTATGTCCCATTATTTGATTATTTCAAAGAGTTATCAGATGTCGCGTTTAGAGTTGTTGCGGATGATTATGTCACTTCCGATAGCGGAACTGGAATTGTTCACTGTGCTCCGGCATTTGGTGAAGACGATTATCGTGTTTGTATGGAAAACCAAATAATCAATAAGGTCTGAAGTATGCTTAATTAATATGCACTGTTTCTTTCATATATATATATATATATATATATATATATATATATATCTTCAAATAACCAGATTTTACTAATTTTTTTTTTTCCTTATCCAGGGAGAAAATCTAATTATGGCAGTTGATGATGATGGCTGCTTTACTGAGAGAATTACTGATTTCAGTGGTCGATATGTCAAAGAGGCAGATAAAGATATTATTCAAGCAGTGAAGGCAAGAATAGTTGGATTTTATATAATTATAAACAGGGGCTGAGGGGAGTATTTGTACAATAATCATTCCTTACATCTTGTTATGGATGGTGCAGGACAAGGGGAGGCTGGTCAAGTCTGGAAAATTCACACATTCATATCCGTTTTGCTGGAGATCTGATACCCCTCTCATCTACAGAGCAGTTCCCAGCTGGTGCATGTTTCTTACTTATCTTCTGGTTGTCCCACCCAAAGAAGGTGGCATAGGGACTCCCTCTTGATCTGTTGTCTGTGCAAAAGACATGCATGCCCTTTTCATCGAAATTAGCCATAGAAAGCTTGCTCTGTAAGGAAGTCATATTTCCTTCATTGTTTTCTACTAACATTTTTTTTTTCTTTTTGTGTATCACACGGATTTTATATTTTCCCTTTTTTTTTATATTTTTTTTAATCTTTGTGGTTGGTTAGTGGGATAAAGTGGTAACATCATTAGTTTATTCTTATTTCTTGGTCAGGTTTGTAGCAGTAGAGAAGTTGAAAGGTCAGTTGCTCGAGAATAATGAGAAAACAAAATGGGTTCCTGCTTTTGTGAAGGTAGACGTTTATCTATCAACTATTTAATATGTTAGTGTTTGGTATGATGAAATGGAGCAGGGCATTTTTGAACGAATATGATCTCTCCCATTTCCTTAATTTTCGTTCTTTAGCTTCTAATGACATAAATTTTATTAATGTAGCTTGTAAACGACACCATTATTTTTAAAATATATCATGATTCTGATTTATTTACGATTTTATTGTTAAAATTACTTTACAAATGTTTTTAATTATAAAATCTTATTTGGGTTTTATTTAAATGCTAGTATGTACATTTTTTATGTCTTTACTTTTTGTAAATAAAACTCATTAGTAATAATGACACAACTTTTTATTATATTTTAAACACATTTCACGATTTTAGTATAGTTAGAATATTCTTATTAAATTACTAGAAAATATAGTTTTATCATAATATTAGTTGGGTTTTAGTTAGCTGTTATTATGTTAAATTTTTACCTAAAACTCATCAGTCATAATAAACGAATGTATAGAGTAGATTTAAGAACTTAAGACTGTACTTTGTATTTATAGATGACAGTTATTATGTTAAATTATTCATTTCATTCTCGTAGGCCAACCAAACGTGATCATGGAATGTAATGACTCTTTCCATTACCTTGCTTATTCAGTTACACCATGTCTCCGTTCATTAATCATTATCTTATTCCATTCCATGATAATGCAGGAAAAGCGGTTTCACAATTGGCTTGAAAATGCTAGAGACTGGGCGATTAGTCGAAGTAGGTTTTGGGGCACTCCTCTTCCTATATGGATCAGTGAGGATGGTGTGGATATTGAAGTTATTGGTTCAGTTGAAGAACTTGAAAGACTCTCTGGGAAGAAAGTAAGATACACCTCATATATTGGATCTAATATTAGTATAATACTTTTTTTTTGTTAAAATTAAATATTTACTAAGTACTCTTTCTCCTTCTCATAGGTCACCGACCTACATCGCCACAAAATTGATCACATTACTCTTCCAAGTCCACGTGGTCCAAAGTTTGGTGTGCTTCGCCGTGTAGAAGATGTAATAAATTCATATTCACTTCACAATAAAGATCCATATTCTTTTCTTGATCGATCACAAGTTTGTTAAATCATTTCAGGTGTTTGACTGCTGGTTTGAGAGTGGGTCAATGCCATATGCATATATCCACTATCCGTTTGAAAATGAGGACTTCTTCCATAAGAACTTCCCCGGACATTTTGTTGCAGAGGGGTTAGATCAAACTCGTGGATGGTCGGTTTCTTTCCCTCCTTTCTTCTAAGTCCAAGCTCTGTTTCTTTTCTTTTACTTTCTTCCAAGTCCATGGGATTTGGCTGGATCCGGAATATCATTGCTGTTCACAAATTCTTTTGAGCAATAGATTCCACCATTTTATCCTAAAACCCATGGAATTCAAGTCCATGCATTCTATCCTTGTTAAAATGTACTAAAAAAGTTTGCCCTTTTTTAAAGAGTGGTTTTAACATCTTTAGTTTACTATATATATGCCTAAAGCATTTTTCAAAAAGATAGCATTCAACCGAATATGTATAGTTTATACCTCAGAATTGTTTTAGAAAAAGCCTGTGAATAAGAAACCAGTAAAAGGATATTTCAGAGATATACTTAAGGAATGGAGTTGAATCCCTTTCCTTTACCTGCCAACAGCCAACCAAACTAAGTGACAGATCTCAATTCCTTTGATAGACTCAACTTCTTTCAAAACATTATGCGAACCCAAACTCCCCTTGGGCTTAGTTATGGGATTCATGTGATCTTAAAGAAGCTATTTGTTGTAAATATAAAGAAGATAGTTTCTAGAAGTTTTCATTCATACCTATTAGAATAGACAGAAAGCAAAAATATTATGGGAAATATCAATTTCCTATCTTTGTAAGAAAAAAGGCAGGATTTATAAAATGGTGAATGGTGCAGGTTTTACACTCTGATGGTCCTGTCGACGGCATTATTTGAGAAACCTGCATTTAGGAATCTTATCTGCAATGGTCTTGTTTTGGCTGAGGATGGGAAAAAGATGAGTAAAAGATTGAAGAACTATCCTTCTCCCATGGAAGTCATCGATAACTATGGGGCTGTAAGTAACGTATAATCATCATAATCTTCCTCTTGCATAATTATTGTGACAAAAATTTATAAATTTGTTTGTTTACAGGATGCACTACGATTATACATTATAAATTCTCCGGTAGTGCGCGCAGAACCTTTGCATTTCAAAAAGGATGGAGTATATGGTGTTGTGAGTTCTCTTTATTACCTTATCATTATTTATAACCACTCCATGGTTTTACTTCTCAGATATAAAATATTAGCCACAATTAGTTTGGCTTCTATGAGAAAGTGCATCATACAAATGTTCACAATTAATGAGAATTTACTCTAAAAACAGCTTTCTTAATCTGAGTTTTTATGGTCAAATACAGGAAATAGCAATGCACTTTCACTGATTTGTGTTTATTATAGCATTCTACTTTTGTTTTTGATACTGGTGTATCCAACAACAACGAACACTATAATGAAAATCAGGAAGCTGTTGTGGATTCAAGTTTAAACAATGGTTGTCTTACATGCTATTTCACATCTTGAGAAGCTGTTCGGTGATCCTAGTTTCAACAAAAGGATTTACCTTGGTTTAAAAAATGATGGGTTCCTTTTCGTAATTTATCTGTTTTTTTTTTTTTTTAATTTTATTATCAAATCGTATGCATATGGTATGATGTGATTTTAGAAAAAACAGTCAGTTAGTTATCTTAAAAGAAGGATGTAAACTTTCCAGCCATTTTAGCGTTAATTTAAAGCTGGGGAAAATCAATGTTAAAGAAAAGAGAAGATTGTTTCAAAAAGAAGATGCTGACTTTTGCTAAAAAAGAAGGATTACTGTTTTTGCTGGATTTTTTTCGCTGCAAATTTACTTTTTCATGATTGGCTGACATTTGTGACAAATCTGTATCTTTATGGATCTTTGATCTTGGTGGTTTGAAGTGCTCCCTTTATCTTTAATCTTGGTGGAATAATTTTCTTTATGGATCAGAGTGGCAGGTTACTGATTTCTTTGTCTTTAATCTTGGTGGATTTCATTTTCATTTATAGAAGAGTGGTGGAATTTCATATATTGTATTTTCATTTTTTATTTTAGCCCCACTAGAGTTCTTTTCCTGATTTCTTCATCCTATTACAGCATTTTACTTTGATAAATCTAGCGAACTCTAGCAATGTCATCCAAATACAAAGTGTTTTTTAGAGCTATTATTGGGTAGAATTTTCAATGTGTAATGCTCTAATAAGAAAAAAAAAGCTGAGGAAGAAATGCTATAATTTGGATATGTTTCAAAGTACAATGTCTTGCTAAGAAAAAAATTGAAAGTAAAATGCCATAATAAAATATAAGGGGATGCTATAATGCTCAAATAAATCAAAGTACATTGTTATATCTTGCATTTAGCCTTTGAATTGACGATACATGTTTCTAAGTGGAATGCCCAATTGGGGTTCTTTAGGTGTTCAAGTTGGGTTCTGATTTTGGGGAGACCTTGATATCTCTTACAAAATTTCACCCTCCCTTTTTCTCATTTGCTAATTTAAAGCTTATTGATTATGTATGCAGGTAAAAGATGTGTTATTTCCATGGTACAATGCATACAGATTTCTCGTTGAAAATGCAAAAAGACTTGAAGTGGAGGGGCTTGCACCCTTTGTTCCTCATGACCGAGTCACTCTTCTCAACTCGCCTAATGTGCTTGATCAGTGGATCAACTCAGCCACTCAGAGTCTCGTTTATTTTGTCAGACAGGAAATGGATGCTTATCGTCTCTATACGGTAGATCTCCACATTCCTCTTTATATATACACACCTACGTCTACATGATAATAAGATGCTTATATGTAAGCACTTTTTTGCAGGTAGTTCCTTATCTTTTGAAATTCATTGACAATTTGACTAATATATATGTAAGATTCAATCGCAAGAGATTGAAAGGCCGCACTGGAGAAAACGACTGCAGAACTGCACTTTCAACTCTCTACCATGTATGCTTTTGGTTTTTCTATTTAGCTCAACACCCCTAGTTTGTTCTTCTTCTTCTTATTTTTTTATTGATAATGTATTGTAGGTGCTTTTAACTGTTTGTAAAGCAATGGCTCCATTCACACCTTTTTTCACTGAGGTTCTTTATCATAACTTACGAAAAGTAGCCAATGGATTAGAGGAAAGCATTCACTTTTGCCCTTTCCCTGAAGTGGAAGGGAAGGTACTTTCGGTTCTTGTGACAAAATACATTCTCATACCTCCTGTTTATAGCAACATAAGTTTCATTTTGTTGCATATCATAGGTAGCATCTTAATTTTGATTTTATTTGATTTATTTTTTTTAATTTTTAAATTCATCATTTCTTTGAAAACTGTACCTTATTATGGCATTTTAATGTTAGTTCATTTTAGGACATTTTACTTTGGAAAATCTAGGGACAACCCAATTACAAAAACAACACTATAATAGGTGGAAAGGAAAGTAGAATGCTACAATAAACAAATAAAATGTAAATACGTTGCTATATTTTGCATTTGATGCCTAATGATGTTTCAGGGTGGTAGCCGCATCGAACAAAGTGTTCACAGAATGATGACAATCATCGATCTTGCACGTAATGTCCGCGAGCGCCACAATAAATCTCTCAAAACTCCACTCAGGTACAGTGATTATGATTTATTACCTCTCAAAACTCCATATTACAGAATTGTCTTTTTTTTTTAAATGAGACTGAATTACATCACATGGTTTTAGAGAGATGATTGTTGTGCATCCAGATGCTGAGTTTCTTGATGACATCGCTGGCAAACTGAAAGAGGTTAGTTGTGATTGTTTTTCTTGATAGTAACCAAGTTTCATACATATTCCGCTACCTACTCCAAACATTTTTTCCACTCAACTTTTATTTCTGTTGCATTGTTATGAAATTATTTGTTTTTTTTTTTGTACATGTGGACATGTTGAAATAATTCCGTTAAATAACGACCAGAATTTAAACATTGAAGGGGATAATATCACTAAACAGTAACCAAGCTTAACAATTGTTCCGAGGATTGGGAATAACCCTTCATTTTACTTGTATATTGAAGTTTTTTGTTTCCTTCACTGATATTTGAAGTGCTTTTCATCTTTAGATTTCCATTGTTGTGATTATTTGGTTGAATTTGCATTGCAGTATGTGTTGGAGGAGGTCAATGTTATATCTGTTGTGCCCTGCAATGATCCTTTGAAGTATGCTTCTTTACGCGCTGAACCTGATTTCAGGTACTGCTAAGCCCTTTGTATTCTCTTTTTATTTTTAGCTTTTGGTCTTTTCACGATATAATTCACTTATATTGTAATTTTCTAAAAATATATATATTTTTTGTCGTAATCTTGTTTGTGCTTTAATGAGTTTTATTATGTCATTGTTATTACGATGTTCATCAGTTATAATTGAAGTTATAACTATACATTATACTTACATATAACATAAAAAATTCATTACATTCCTGCATTGCACACCGACCACCAAACATGATCATGGAATGTAATGACTTATCTCATTCATTCGTAATTCCAACCAAAAGGACCCTTAGTTTATTGTTTCAGTGGGTATGCATTTTACATCTTTAATGTATGAATCCTGTGATAGATTTAATGTATATATTTTTACAGATCAGTTTATCCAAATCTCTTAGATAGGCACGTACCGATTATTGTTGTTGGCATTTCATGTTGTAGTGTGTTGGGCAAAAGAGTGGGCAAGTCGATGCGAGTAGTTGCTGATGCAGTGAGGGCAATGTCACAGGAAGAAATTTTATCTTTTGAAAGAGCAGGAGAAATTACTATTGCTACTCACTGCTTGAAGCTCACTGATATCAAGGTAACCTGCCCTGCTGTTTCTGTTGCTACTCACTGCTGTTTCTATATCAACTTCCGTTTAGGTGATTGTTATAGCATCCTACTTTCATTTTTTCTACTTAACATTGTACTTTGATTGATAATACACTCTATTATAGTAGTGTATTAATCTTCCAAATACAATGCAATTGTGTGTATAATTGAGTAGGTATCTCAAAGTTAAAAAATTGGGTAGATTTTTCAAAGGGCAATGTCTAAATAAGAAAAACTGGAAGTACAACACTGTGTAATAGAAAGAATGAAAGTAAGATGCTAAAGTAATCAAACAAAGTTCATTGCTATTTCTTGGCATTGTAGATTGTTCGTGGATTTAAACGCCCTGATGGTCTGACCGAAGAGCAAATGGATGCATCTGGTGATGGTGAGGAAACTCAACACCATTTTGATACTACTTTTTTTTTTTTAATAATGATTTAATATTTTACTGTAACAAATAGTCTTTTAACTTTAGGTGATGTATTGGTAATATTGGACTTATGCCCTGACGACTCTTTGCTCAAAGCTGGTTTTGCACGTGAGGTATTTATTATTATCTATTAAAATTCCAACGCTTTGCCTTTTATGATGTCTGATGAAAATTGATAATTTTAGTTAAGAATCAATCTGAAGGGAAAAAAGTGCCACTCACACCATTTTATTAAAAGACAACTCCTTTCCTTTAAATGTAACTGAAAATAAAGAATTAGAAAAATTTACTTAATGAAGTAAATAAGTAATAATGTAATATAATTTATAAAAACAACTTGGTACATAATGGCTTACATTGTCAAATGCACTCTGGTTGTGTTCACAAGGTTGACTAAGGACCATGATAGTAGTGTTTGGAGCACAAGTGTGTCGATCTGATAAGAACGCCACCATCAATCTACATTTTATAAATAGTTGAAGTGATTTAATAAAAAAGTAAGCAATAGAAACATGTGGATGTGGAAATGTTTTATTTACATGGTGCCACTTTGGTTCTACCCCTTAACTGCATAGTATTTAAGACATTTGGTAGATAATTATGCATCTTAAATTATTTCTTGTTATTTAAGACGTATTTCTGATGAAAACTATTCTTGTTATAGGTTGTTAGCCGTATTCAAAAGTTACGGAAGAAGGCTGCACTCATACCCACTGATTCGGTCGAGGTCTACTTCAAGTCGTTGGATGAAGACACATCAGTCTCTGCCCAAATGTTAAAATCTCAGGTTAATCTTGATCTTTATTAATATAATAATAATAATAATAATAATAATTATTGTTATGATGATGATGATGATAATGATAATAATAACAACAATTATTTTTAATTTAATTTATACATTATTATTGTTATTGTTATTATTTTTATTTTTACTTTTAAGATGATCTGGTGATTGGTCACTAACTTTTATTGTTTATGTTAAATATCCTTTTTGCAGGAAGTGTACATCAAAGAAGCTATAGGGTCTCTTTTACTTGACCCTAGCCTGACTCCGGAACATGCAGTAAGGTTTCTTATCGAGTTATTTTTGATGATGGGGGTGTTTATGTCTTTTGCACAGACAAAAGATTGACAGCGGCTCCCTCTCTCAACTTGTTACTCTTTTTGAGTGAGACAAAAACTTGCAACTGTCTTTTTAGCACTAGCCCGGATGCATGCTAGATGCACAACAACCTTTTCTGTCTAGTTTTAAAAATGGGGCGTCTCCAACCCAACAACAAATTCACCAGTTTTGGTGCAAAGTTGTTCCAACCCAACACCATCTGTTACACCAAAAATGGTGTTATACATTTCATTAGCACCGTCCCTCTGTACAAACTGGTCCTTTAACATCTTTATATGATTATTTGTATAAATAATATTTTGTATGTAGTATTTATTACTTGTAATGCTATATTATAAATTAAATTGATATTGAATTTTATATTTTATGATTTTATGAAAATGTAGTATTTTGTAGTTGATGTTGACATTATGTCATAAAAATCTGATGCATATAAAGGTTGTTTTTGAAAATCTATAAAAGTTATATATATATATATATATATATATATATATATATATATATATTTATTTATTTATCGATATTGAAAATCTTTAAAAGTTATAAAAAAAAATATATGTTTTGTATTTTCCATAGGTGTTTGTTTGTATCCTAATATAATTTTCTTGGGAAATTACAGGTAATAATTGCTGAGGAGACGCACCACAACATTTTGAATTGCGACTTTCAAATAACTTTGTCAAGACAAACATTAATGTTTAATGATAACGCAATCCTTCAATTATATACAGGTCACCTCTTGCTCCTTTCTTTTATGAACTTCGTAATTAACTAATATTTTTAAATGTAAGTACTCTATATATGATTATTAAAATAAATAGGTTAAGGTTGTGTCTTTAGCTCCTATGATGCTTGTTACTCTTGCCCATTATTATATGCATATTGAAATTCTGTTGTGGGCAGGTAATGCAAAATATGCACATGCATTGAAGGTATATTTGTTATCGAGGGACCACTCCATTCTGAAATCAGAATTTCGACTGGGAAATGGCAAGGTTTTGTTAAAAAACGTGTCTTTTTATTCATTTTTTTCTTCCCTCAAATCTCATAGCGATTAATCAGTTATCTTTGTTGCAGATTAAAGTGGATTGCATTGAAACTCTGCCTGATGTTGATGTGGTCTTGGGAGAACATGTGTTCTTGACGGTTGGGGATTATTACTCTGCGACCACCAATCACAATTCTTAACCACAAATTCTTTTAACAAATAACTGTAATTATTATGTTACGAGGTTATTAAATTAAACATGTCTTTCTGATGAAAACGGAACAAGGAAGTTAACTTATTAATTATTATAACCTGTTGGTGTTATTTATGTTGATGCTAGTGTTTTTGTTGATTTGAAACCTTTTTGTTCAGATTATACACAATGTTTCATTTTGGGTAACATACCCAAGACTAAAGCAGTCAAAAACTGATCTATGCAACCTGGCAATCCTGAACCTATAACCTTCAGGGGAATTCCTGCACCACTACTCCGATCTAGGGATGAGTATACAACTTGTCGGACCGGAAAAACACCGGGACCAGACCCGGACCCGGACCATATATTCATATTAGCGGGCTGGTTTTCGGGTTTTGTTTTTGCCATAACCGGCTTTGTACTGGACCGACCCGGAATATGGGATTTAACCCGGACCAGAACGGAAAACATTCTCACTTTAATTTATTTTATAGATGTTAGCATAAGTTTAAAATATATAGATAATGATATTAAGTTATTAATTAATGTTATATTACAAGATTTCTAAAATATAAAATCCAAGATCATCGGAAATAATTTGGCCAGCCAAACATTTGTAATGTATAATATTGGTGCACAATTACACAAATAGGATTATGTAAGTTATGTCTTTAATTAAAGAATTTTACAAGAAGTCTATGCATTTGTTGTAATGTCTGATTACTTATGTGTGATACAAGATTATATTACATCTAAAGTAGTTATATTTTATAAAAATCTACAAACATTTATAAATACATTCTTTAATATGCTAATCCAATAATTCTATTCAAATAGCAAAATTATATCCATAAAACCAAAAGTAATAGACTAATAGGTATCATTGTTATATATAATACTTGTATATAGGGCCAAAAAAACTAATGTATACAAAACAAAGTTTAGTACTCAGTAGGGATGAACATATGGACCGGGGAACCGGTACCGGAACCCGTCGGGCCGGGACCGATACTATAATGTTGTCAGTTTTTGGAACCGGTAAGAATGGGTCATTGAAACCGGCCCACAACCGGGAACCGGACCGAAAAACCTTTAAAAAAAACCCACGGCTTTTGCGGTTTGGATTTTTGAATTGGACGTCAAAAAAAAAAAGCAACACGAAGCTTTAAATATCTTCTTTAAACTTCAACTTAATATGTATTAAGAAAACATATCGATTAAATATCTTCTTTAAACACTTAAGTTATACTTTTGAAACTTAACTTTTTAATATTCATTAACCTATTACAAATCATAAAGCTTCACTGTTACATCCTCCATCTAACACATAATTAAGCTTCTTTGGTTTGTAACTAAATAATTCGGTTGCATGGATGTTAAAGTAATAAGCTCATCACGCATATATTTAAACAAATACCATTTAATATGTACACTAATTTATTAAATAAACTATAACCACATATGTAGCTACGTCATCATGGAATTCATCTTAAACATTAATTCCTTAACCCAACAGGACACCCTCAAACAACCTAATAATCCATTTCTTTCTTTTAGACCCTCCGATTAAATATATTTTTTAAAACAAAAGTCCTCTCAGACCCAATTATATTTGCTTGGTTACCCATCACATTTACCAAACAATTAGCTAAACAAAAACCGACAAGAACCGGCATAAACCGAAACCGTAACCGAAACATTTCTCAAAATACGTTGCTATTTCTCGAAGGCCGGTTCCGACATCGAAGACCAGGCAAAAACCGGAACCGGGAGAACCGAAACCGATTCGGTTCTTGATTTCGGCCGAAGCCGGTTCCCGGGTCACCGGGTCGGGCCGGTTCCGGTTGGTTCGGTTCGTTTGCTCATGCCTAGTACTCAGGACCAGACTGAAATCGTAAATAACATTGCTAAGTCTAATTCGGTTCAAAACCCGAAACCCAGTTTAGTAACCAGACCGGACCGAACCCGGACCCGATACACCCACGGTATGGTTTTCGGGTAAGGTAATTCACGATTTTCGATCTTCGGGTTTTCGGTATTCGGGTCGGTCCGGTTTGGGTCCGGCCGTTGCTCATCCGTACTTCGTCCTTACATATTGCGTGAACGATCATTTGATAAGGGTAGTAAAGTAATTGTGTTAGTTAAATTAGTTAATATCTTAATTAAACCCCTATATTTAAGATATAATTTAAAATTCAAAATAAAAAACCTATATTTATGGACATATATGAAGTTCAAATCTTTCATTTATCCTTCCTATGGGCTATGATCACCCTCTTCACCTCCTCCACCATCTCTACCGACCTTAATCGTTTCCAACCTACCACCATCAAGTTGCCATCTTGTAGAGAACTTATCTGATCCGACACAAGAAAGTGAGACACTACCACCACCTTTCTGCAGCCACTATAGTGCAACCACAACCATCTCCGCCTTGCATTCTTCCTCTTCTTCTCTTCTTACCAACCTCCTCTACCACCATCTCTTCATCCATTATGCAACCATTGCTGGTGGCCTCATCCCCATATTTTTTACAACCGACCACCACCTCACCGTTCTCCTAGCCTTCTATTACCTTCTACCACCACTTTTTCCTATTAACTGCACTTAAATATTGTATTCAACCATGTCACGTGGTTGAATGTTTGTTATTCTTCAAGAATGTGTGTTAATCTTCAAGAATAAATATTATTAAAACCAAGCATCTTTGTTATTCTTCAAAAATGTCTTTTATTTCTTCTATTATAATAGTATGTCTCTTATTTTCGCACAAAACATTATTCCTTTCAAGAATGTGTTATGATTTGTGAAATTCTTATTTTGTTACTTTTTACATAATTTTTAAAAGAATATGTAAACTTTGCAATAATAAAGATTATTATTTGAATGCAAATTGTTATTCTTGAGAATACATGCAAGTGTATTTTTAAGGATGTTTATTTTCAAAAAATAACTTGGATTAAGTCATATTCTATAAGAATGAAAGAAGAATATGCATTCATCGTAATATGATATGGACATGTGTTTTTTAAAAATTTAATGTAATTATCCATGTTTAAGTTTATAACTAAGATAAGTAAGTATTTAATAAAAATCTCATCAAATTAGGAAACAATTAAGAGATTTTCTTTTCTAAATAGGTTAATAGACGAAAACATCCTTTTATATATATATATATATATATATATATATATATATATATATATATATATATATATATATATATATATATATAAATTGATATTCCATGTTAATAACATGGAAATGAGATTTTCTTTTCTAAATAGGTTAATAGACAAAAAACACCCTTATATTTAATTAAGTGTATTTATATAGTAATTGACATTCCATGTTAATAACATGTACACTTATATAATAATTATTAACTCTTTTTAACATATTTAATCTTTTATATATATATATATATATATATATATATATATATATATATATATATATATATATATATATATATATATAAAGGGGAGTGTGAAATTATTTTATGGTAAAAAATTCATTTATTTCAAATATGGTGATATATATATATATATATATATATATATATATATATATATATATATATATATATATATATATATATAGAGAGAGAGAGAGAGAGAGAGAGAGAGAGAGAGAGAGAGGATTGGGTGATGACTTGTTTTTCGGTGAAGGCACCTTAAAAAATTGAAAAAAAATATAAATCATAAAATCGAGCATAGTACTATATCGGAGAGAAAAAAAATTAGAATTTTTTTTTGGATCAAAAAAATTGAAGCATGGATCATTTTTATGATACATGATTCACTTTTTATGATCCATGATTCCATTTTAATGATCCAAAATATTTTTTCTAATTTTTTTTGTCTCTCCGATGTAGTACTTTGCTCGATTTTATGATTTGCATTTTTTTTTCAATTTTATTAAGGTGTCCTCACGAGTCCTAACCGAAACCGTGTTGGAGCATGAAAATGCTCTATAATGTTGAGTGTTTATTAGGTTAGAATATTTCCTTGTATGAAAAGCATATTCCCTCCACTAGTATATAAAGTGGAGGTGATGGTCATTTGTGAAGTAAGAGTGCACTATGTAGACTTTGTAGTTTAGAGAGAGTGTAGTGGATTATCTCTCCCAACCCATGAGTGTTCTTGTAATATTTTATATCTCTCTATTTATCTACTACAGTTTTACTCATATTGTTCATCATGTTCATACACGATTATCTTCTTGGTAATATCTTCCGCACCGATCCAATCGATAAAATGGGAACCTACAAACCGGACCATATATATATATATATATATATATATATATATATATATATATATATATATATATATATATATATATATATATATATATATATATATATATATATATATATATATATATGGGAGCATTAAATTTATCTCATTTATTTGAATTATTTGTTTTAATTATTTCAATTATATATATATATATATATATATATATATATATATATATATATATATATATATAAAGGGGAGTGTGAAAAAAACAAAAATAAACAAAAACAAATAATAAAACCCGCTTAAATGACGTTCCATGGACGTTCGTCACACGCGATTAAATCCTCGAGTCCGTATTAATTACCACGGACGTGCGTCGTATGCGAACGCGTCACACCCAAGTATTGAGTTTGACGTTTGTGCCTTGACGAAATGAACGGTGGAGAATTGTCATCGTAGTCCTCACCATTTTTTAGGTTCTCACCGGAACCGGACCCTATATATATATATATATATATATATATATATATATATATATATATATATAGGGCTATGATTAAATATGAATTGTATATATTGTGTGAGTGTATGACAAGTTTTTACCATTAGATTAGATTTATATATAATTAAGATTATATGGTGTAGCATAGTTACAATGGAACACAATACACAAAAAGATTCCCTATTAATAAAAGAAAATTAGAATAATAATTATATGGGCATAACTGACATTTTTATTAATTCCTAATAAGGAAGTTGAGATAATTTAGGAGTACAAAGTTATCTTAATTCAAAAAGAATATTCAGTTATCAAAATCACTCTATTTCCCTCGAATCTGAGAGTTGATAGTATACAAATCATAATGAAGAATCAGAGAACTCTTCCAATACATAGAGAAGGCCAAAGAGAGAATATCATGAAGACGAATACGAGTTTGTAACACCTAATTTTGGGATAACAGGCTGTAATTTGATTGAGTAAAGGTCGTGTGCTTCAAGGGAATAGAGTTTAGACCTTACCAAATATTGATAGTGTTGGTTAAGTGGTTAAAGTCCTTGAATTGTGCTTTGAAGCAAAAGGGTAAAATGGGAAATGTGATATTTCAGGCTTTTTTGCATGAATTAATGATTTTAGTTCGGTACGTTTTAAGTCAAACGTAATTAGATAGAATTGTGGGGTTGGTCAATACCTTCGTGTGTAACACCCATAAAATTCGAGCCAATTTAAAACTTTTTAAATCATTTAAAACCATTTAGTTATTACAAATTGTTTTCAAAATAGTTTAAACATTAGAGTTCCCAGAAATCATAATCATCAATCGAGGAAGTGTACGATCACACCTTCGCATTCCCGCGGTCATCCACTGCACCTGAAACAATAAACTGAAACTGTAAGCTCGAAGGCTTAGTGAGTTACCCCCAAAATACCCATACACACAACAATACACATACAATAACAAACAACATACTATGGGTCCAATCATCTATCGGGATGAAATACCCCAGGCCCTCAACCATCAGGTTGGAATGCCCACATACTACGAGTCCAATCATCCTCGGGATGGAATACTCTCGGCCCACAACCATCGGGTTGGAATGCCCACACACAATACATATAGAATAGATACTATGGGTCCAATCATCCATCGGGATGGAACACCCTAGGTCGTCAACCATCGAGTTGGAATGCCAACATACTATGGGTCTAATCAACCATCGGGTTGGAATACCCCATGCCCTCAACCATCGGGTTGGAATGCCAACATAACCAAGCAAACATGTGCACATATATCAGATAATCATATAACAGTCTATAAAGATAACATACTAGGGTCCTATCATCCTCGGGATGGAATACCCTCAACTACCAATCAATCATGTGCACATATAACAGGTAATCTCCTACCAGCATATAGACAGTCAGACCAAACTATAGGTCACTAAGCATAATCACATCCGATCTACCAGGATACCGATCTAACAAATCATACTAACATATAATCATCCTATCTACCAGGATACCGATCTAACAGATCATACTACTATATAACCATCCTATCTACCAGGATACCGATCTAACAGATCATACCAGCATATAACCATCCTATCTACCAGGATATTGATCTAACAAATCATATCAACATATAACCATCCTATCTACCAGGATACCGATCTAACATATCATACCAACATATAACCATCCTATCTACCAGGATACCGATCTAACAGATCATACCAACATATAACCATCCTATCTAACAGGATACCGATCTAACAGATCATACCAACATATAACCATCCTATCTACCAGGATACCGAGCTAGCATATCATACCATCATATAACCATCCTATTTACCAGGATACCAATCTAACAGATCATAACAGTAACAATCCCAAATAACAAATCAAAGGGCCAGCCTTGGTGTCGTAGACCCTTGAGTACAGTGACGACATGTAACATCCCCCTCTGGCACGTATCACAATA
This sequence comes from Lactuca virosa, assembly GCF_052849685.1. Lineage (NCBI taxonomy): Eukaryota > Viridiplantae > Streptophyta > Magnoliopsida > Asterales > Asteraceae > Lactuca > Lactuca virosa. Next base: position 432,802,831 of record NC_136428.1, on the reverse strand, counting down.
TTGTCCGATTTGGGCCACTCGGCACGAGGACTTCCCAGGGGGTCACCCATCCTGGTACTACTCCCGCCCGAGCACGCTTAACTGCAGAGTTCTTATGGGATCTGCCGCCCTCACATTTTTAAAACGCGTTGTGACAAGGAAGGTATCCACACCCCTTTATAAGGAAATGTTTCGTTCTCCTTCCAAGCCGATGTGGGATCAGATCTAACCCACTTTCACCCCCCATTATAGGGTTCGACTGTCACACCCCGATCCTTGTCGGAATCGATCGAGGCGTGATATATTGTTCAAAGTCTCATGACAACTATGTTATAATATGATTAGATTCAATTAAGTACTAAGTATGCAAACAAGATCCACAACATACAAATACAAATCCAAATATGAACAACATTTATTACATCAAATTTAAATAGTCTTGTGGATTTCTAAGGCACAACCTATTTTTCATCAACTTCATTCTTCAAATCTGCATCATGGGTAAAAACAGGTCAACTACGAGAGTTGGTGAGTAATCTAATTTTAGTAGAGAAAATTGTGAAGTTGAAACCTTTATAATTGGAAATTTGTTTTCTTTTGAAGTCGGCAAACAATTGTATTTGAGATAACGGTTTATAAATCAAAAATTGATTAACAAATGATAACAACAACAATAAGTCCTCACCCTATATATACATATGTATATATATATAAATATATATAGGATGGAGCATCTAATCATCATACACACTCAACCACGTGCGATCAATCACCTTAGCGTCCCAAGGCGGGGTGGTCAACCCAATAGCGCTATTATTGTCCATAACGTACCTCAAGAATACGAGCATAGTCATGGAGATTAGACTAAAAATGATAATGCACTACAAGTACATGTAGCGTAAACAAACAATAGTTATACAATTAATGACTCACGTATAAATGTCCCAACAATGTTTCAATTGTGATAAAACAATAAAATGAAGTTGGAACATATTAGAACCACATGATACACCCCAAAAGTATTGAAAATTATAAAATATAGGGTAGATTACTCACATTAGTCCCAAAACGAAATGCGTGTGTCGTACGATAGACGGTTCGGGTCAAAATGACGTAGAACCTAATATAATTAATAGTTTTGGTTTAGGAACCGCTAAACGAGAATGGAGTATTAATACAAATAATTAGACACATATTATTATATTAGATGAATTAACAATAATTCATTTCGATTATAATATTAAGGTATTTATTTGTTAAATAAATTTTAAATTGAATTACTTACTTTGCATAATTAATTTATATTTTCAATTTAGGCCAGATTCTAATAATTTCTTATTAAAATAATAACTTGCCCAATTATAATTATTTACAGATTTTAACAATTATTTATATGAAATAATCATTAAAATGCATTTTTACATGCTTAAATACTTAGGAAAATAGTTTTAAATAGTAAACAGTATTGAAAAATTATGAAATTATTAGGAAATCATTATTTCATACAATATGAATTACTGTAAAATTTGTATATTTTTCTGAACTGTTTTAGTATTTATTTAATATTTTAATGATTAAACAACACAAAATTCGGGAAAAATAGTAAATGATTCTCAAAAAAATCTGTAAAATTAACCATAGTTTTATAACATGATGTAGAGCTCAGTGTATAAGTTTCAGATATTTGTGACTATGGGAAGTATTTTTTATATATTTCATTATTAATTAATCAATAAAATCATAAATAATAGTAAACAGTAATATAAATGCATGAAACTTCATAAATTATGTTTAATCAATGTATTGGTCATCCCAGAATTTTCTCAGAATTTATTGAATGCAAAAAGTATTTTATGTGAATTATTGCCCTATTTTATTGCAATAATTATAGTATTTCAATAAAAATAAGTTATTTTCTGAAAATTTCTAGAACTTCTTATTTTATTGATGGGATTATGAGAAAAATCAGGTTTATGCATAAAATGAGTTTTAGATATTTTGGTGGATTTAATTTGTTTCTTGTATGAATTTGAAACTTTTAACAACATACCTTGATGAATGCTTCAAGAGGGATGAAGATTTGAGTATAATAGATTGTTCTTGGATGGAATATGAGTATTCTTGGAGGAAATTTAGAGATTGAGAGTGAGAGAAAGAATAGAGAAGGTTTAAGTGGTGAAGAGAATAATATGTTGGGAGAAAAAGGAAAGGAAAGTGGATGGGAGGTGTGAGTGGGAGACCATGGGAATAATCTTTTTTGCTTTTGGTGGTCTTCATAATTTCCCACTAACACAAGCATCTTTTACATAATTAATATAAGAGTTTTATAAAATTTAATGTAAAGTTTATAAAAATAGAGTTTTATAAAATTTAATGTAAAGTTTATAAAAATGGAGTTTTATAAAAGATGAGTTATTATTTGATTATAACAATCTACTTTGATTTGAAGTTTAATTATAGCATTCAAGTTTGATTCTTTTAAATTTAATTAGAGCATTATACTTTGATTTGATTTTAATATGGTATCATAATTTAATTTGATTATAGTTATAACGTTGTACTATACTATGTTGCTATTAACGTCAATTTATATCGTAGTGTATGAGTTTCGATCCTATTAGCGTCAAGTAATCTTGAGTAGGGTTTGAATGAGATTGCGAGAGGTTTCGTTTGTGATCTTTTTGAGTGTCCGGCTTCGCAATGCAAGGTCCATAGACCCCGTTAAGCCATGATTTAGTGTCCTATACAATCCCAATGATTGTGCAATAGTGTTTTATCGCTTTGGTTCATTGTTTAGCACTGTTAAGGCTAAGGAAAATCAAACACATGAACTTTCCAAATGATGTTTTCTCATTAAAATAGCGAATTGTACAGTGATTACATAACGTAAACCCTATCATACAAGGGTTAATGGAGTTGACCGGTTTGACTAGTTGACTTTGTTTGACTTTGACTTGACCGAAATTTGATGGTTGTCACATCATCCCCCCGTTAGAGGGAATTTCGTCCCGAAATTTGCATTTTGATTGGGACTTCAAGAGTTTGGAAAAAGATGTGGAAAACTTTTCGAAGTACAAGAAATTGATTATGGTGAGGAACAACCCTCCTGATGTCACATGATGACCTTGGAAATTTCTTATTGTAACTTGAACTGAGTCAATTTAAAAGGAGTTTATTGTTTTGGGATGATAGAGTATTCTATGTGTGATTTTATACTCCCTGTTTTATCCTTGGTATTACCACTATGAATATTTTATAACGTAGTTAGCGAGTTCCATCATTACGAATGTTTCAACAAATTTTGACGAAATTTGCATTATAAGTCCTACAAGTTCCTTTATAGTCGATTGACGTAAACTAGTCGTATATCATTAAGATTGCAAGGGCATTTTGGATGGGTGACCCCGCCTTAAGCCCACAACCAAACAAGGAACAGGGAATGAGGCGGAATCACACATTCTAAGTCCATAGAATCTTAATGATATATGACCATAATGTTTACACTAGCCCTCATAGATTCCAGGGGCGTAGTATTATTGGGCTAGAAGTAGGAATTGTAGTTCAAAATAAAATAGTTATAAGCCTGCTATCTTCAAACTTGGGCTTTGGCCCCTCCCGATTCCTAATCAGAATGGTCCAATACTCCCAATTCTCCAAGCGACCAAGCGGTATCAAGAAATCAAAATCGATTCATCCCCATTTTCCCAATTTGCTGCCTATCTCGCCTGCTGTTCGTTTGTCGCTGTCTCGCCAAGTCAGTCGCCTGGTCTCACTCTCGCCAATCGCCATCGCCAAGTGCCCAAGTCCCTATTCTCACTTCACAGAAATCAGGTATGTAATCCCGAGACCCAAATCCTGTTCAGATGTTCTTTCTTTTCTGATTGTAAGATTGGTGTTGGCATATTGCACCGGTGCTGCTGTTTTCTGTCAATTTGTTGCCTATTTATGCGTTACTACTGTCTTACTGAGTTTCCTTTTAATTTGGCTGTCATTTGCGATTTGGCGATTTGCCAATTTGATTTATAAGTTATGAACTTATAGATTTGGTTATTGATTTGGTTATGCTTAACAGCTTGTCAGCTTCAAACAAAACTGAAAATTGACAACAAAGATTGATTTGGTTATTGTTAAATGAGTTATTGGTTATTGTTCAAATTTTGAATTTGATTTTGTTTTGATTGGATCAATTGTTCCTTCATTTTGATTTTTCTAGATATAATCATGGGAAAGATGAAAACATTGAAAGAGAAATTGTTGTCTGCTTACTAATATATCATTCATAATCTGTTTTTAAAGACATTAAAGGCTGTCGGGCTGAGTTGTAATTCTTTTTCTAGGTGTTTTTGGTGTTTATTTGTAGAAAACAATCTGTTTTTTTTTTAATTTTAATTTCAGTTTATAATATTTTCTCCCCCCCCCCCCCCAAGTTAATTGTTCAAGCTCCGCCACTGATAGATTTACTAGTAAAAACCCTGAGTTTTTTTTACATAGATGATAAGCCTTATTTGGGTTTTGCCGTGTTCTCAAGATTCATGGTTTATATACTTGAATCGATGCTAGTTTTAGTAATTAAAAGAAATTTAGAATTTAAACGTCGAGGTTAGAAGCTTGTACTGATATTTAAGGGGTTAAAAAATAAAATTTTATTAGTTACCTATAGCGACACACAAGTCATAATTTGCATGTGTGAAGACTTGGAGTACCTTCTAATTGGTTCGTGTGTGAAGACTTGGAGTACTTTCTAATTGGTTCATGTGTGAAGACTTGGAGTACTTTCTAATGAAAAGTGTGCTACTGGGGAAATTTGAAACTGGTACGTAGCTTCAAAGTCAAGAATATGCAGTAGGCATGTGATGTATTAAATGCATGAGGCACATAGGTCATAATTTACGGCAACATATACGTATATGTGTGTAAATTGAAGAAGAAGGTTACAGCTCAAAGACCATATATATTCATTTCCTCTTTATTTGTTATTAATTACTTCTCCCACTTCACTTATATAAATCATCACATTCTTACCGCAACTTTTAACTTCTCCCTCACAAATGGATCCACCTGCAGATCATCAAAACCCCATATATGACCTCGATTGGTTTCCGTACTTTGATCATCAAGATCTTTTCAGGTATATATAAACGTCACTCATTACCCCATCTTTCGCACAAAAAAAGTGATTTTGTCTATATTGATCAAAACATGGTTTGGATTTGTAGTGATCAAAAAGAGTCTTCCATCGTGTTGGATTTGATTATCTTGAGTTTTTGGATTTTTGCAGTGGTGACAGGCTCGACCATCATGATTACGAGTTGTCAGAAAAATTGCATGAAGTGCTCGATCAGAACGTTTCCACAGTACTTAACAAAGATCAAAACATCATTTCTAGAAATGAGTTTCACGATCTTGATCCCCTTGAAGATATAAGCGTATGGGATTGTTTGGAGGATGGTAATTTACCATTGGTTAGTTTCAGTGAAGACTGTAAATCCGGTGGTGAGGCTACATGTAGTTCTAGTGCTGCCACCACTGATCACGGTGGCCGGAAGGTGGCAAAGAGATTGAGACCATTGGAGTTTGAAGAGATAGAGAAGTACTTTGAGATGCCGATAATCATAGCAACAAAGGAACTAGGGATAAGTTTAACAGTGTTGAAGAAAAGGTGCAGAGAGCTAAACATAAACAGATGGCCTCATAGAAAACTTAAGAGCCTTCAATCCCTCATTCAAAATGCCAATGTAAACTACGATAATAACCTTCTATACATTACTCATGCATGTATGCATGCACTTGGTAACCAAAGTAGTTTTGGTATTTTCTAAAATTTTAATTATTAGTTTCTTTATAACATAAACATAGGCCCTAGGCATATGCCACATCGAATCAATTGTTTTACTACGATTTCTGATTTATATTTACATAAACTTAACTCATTGTAAATTTTATGAACTCACACGAAAAATATATTGCATCTACCTAAAAAAACTAGGAGTTGGGATTAAAGGAGGAGGTAGAGACGTTAGCAGGGCACAAGAAGATGATGGAGAAATTGCCATGTATGGAATTGACAGAAAGAACAAAGAAGCTTAGGCAAGCTTGCTTCAAAGCTATTTATAAGAAGAGAGGACTTAACAATCCTTAGTCCTTACCTTTTCTTTTAACCATTTTGTTATAATTAGTGGATTTTAATCTACATTGTATGTGTTTTTCTCTTGATAGATTGATACCCTTTTTAGTTTCATTGTGTTTGTCTATTGATTTTTAATGCAGAAAAGTTTGTATAATTTGGGTATTATAGTTTGTATTATGTATTTAGCTATATTCTAGATTGCCGACACGACTACGCCGACGACTCTATACTATAGGTCTATAGACTTATGAATTTAGTAGGAATAACTTGATTATAATCTTGTGATTTGTTCCATGTCAGATCCACTCCTAAGATTCTCTCGACATGCCCCCAGTTACGTGTAATTAAAATTTTATTAGACTGTTGATCCTAATGAGTCTACCCTAAGTCCACAACCAAACAAGGAACAAGTCAACTACGAGAAACACGCATATGGACTTGTGAGTTATTTGTAAATTGATTATGGAAATAAAGTTTTTAGACATTGTTGGGTAAAATAATTGTAAAACACTTGTTGGGCCATGGTTAGGAGTATTGGGCACCTTTTGGGCTTTCCATGGTTACTAAATGTGAAACATGTAGCACTTGCGTGGGCCCCCACAAAACTAAGTTTTCTCATTTCTTTCCCACTTCTAGGCCCATTAGGGAACTTAATAGTCCAATGAGTTGGCCATTTTGGAGTGTATCCTTTCGGATACGTTTGATAAGGTCGGGTATTTTGATGGCTCAAAAGTAATGTGAATGACGCGCTTTGGCCTATAGGTTTGGGAACTCTCGCCTTTGGTCCCCAGATAAGCAAACTGGTCCCTCGGTTGATTGGGATGTATACGAATGCTTACCTAGTCAGGACTTTCGGGCTACCGGCACCTCCCCCTTCCAGTTACTACGCGTCCATTACTATGATCCTACCCAACTAGAGTGGATGACTTTGAATTTCCTATGAGCTCTAAGGAATACATATATGTATATACATTTTGTTAAACAACTTGAGTATGTGTGTGATTTTAAGAGAAAGTGGAGAATATTCACAAGTGTATGCACACATATAAGTGTCAGGAGTAATACGTATGCACATAAGGGAGCAATTAACACACAAAGGTATTCCTAGGATTTTCTAAGTGTGAATTGCATGCAGTTGTGTGTGCATTTTATAAACTAGCATACGAGAGGACCCTAGAGGCTATAGACTAGGTCAAGGCAATTAACCTAATTCCATATAGTCAAGGGCTCTGATACCAATCTGTCACACCCCGATCCTTGTCGGAATCGATCGAGGCGTGATATATTGTTCAAAGTCTCATGACAACTATGTTATAATATGATTAGATTCAATTAAGTACTAAGTATGCAAACAAGATCCACAACATACAAATACAAATCCAAATATGAACAACATTTATTACATCAAATTTAAATAGTCTTGTGGATTTCTAAGGCACAACCTATTTTTCATCAACTTCATTCTTCAAATCTGCATCATGGGTAAAAACAGGTCAACTACGAGAGTTGGTGAGTAATCTAATTTTAGTAGAGAAAATTGTGAAGTTGAAACCTTTATAATTGGAAATTTGTTTTCTTTTGAAGTCGGCAAACAATTGTATTTGAGATAACAGTTTATAAATCAAAAATTGATTAACAAATGATAACAACAACAATAAGTCCTCACCCTATATATACATATGTATATATATATATAAATATGTATAGGATGGAGCATCTAATCATCATACACACTCAACCACGTGCGATCAATCACCTTAGCGTCCCAAGGCGGGGTGGTCAACGCAATAGCGCTATTATTGTCCATAACGTACCTCAAGAATACGGGCATAGTCATGGAGATTAGACTAAAAATGATAATGCACTACAAGTACATGTAGCGTAAACAAACAATAGTTATACAATTAATGACTCACGTATAAATGTCCCAACAATGTTTCAATTGTGATAAAACAATAAAATGAAGTTGGAACATATTAGAACCACATGATACACCCCAAAAGTATTGAAAATTATAAAATATGGGGTAGATTACTCACATTAGTCCCAAAACGAAATGCGTGTGTCGTACGATAGACGGTTCGGGTCAAAATGACGTAGAACCTAATATAATTAATAGTTTTGGTTTAGGAACTGCTAAACGAGAATGAAGTATTAATACAAATAATTAGACACATATTATTATATTAGATGAATTAACAATAATTCATTTCGATTATAATATTAAGGTATTTATTTGTTAAATAAATTTTAAATTGAATTACTTACTTTGCATAATTAATTTATATTTTCAATTTAGGCCAGATTCTAATAATTTCTTATTAAAATAATAACTTGCCCAATTATAATTATTTACAGATTTTAACAATTATTTATATGAAATAATCATTAAAATACATTTTTACATGCTTAAATACTTAGGAAAATAGTTTTAAATAGTAAACAATATTGAAAAATTATGAAATTATTAGGAAATCATTATTTCATACAATATGAATTACTGTAAAATTTGTATATTTTTCTGAACTGTTTTAGTATTTATTTAATATTTTAATGATTAAACAACACAAAATTCGGGAAAAATAGTAAATGATTCTCAAAAAAATCTGTAAAATTAACCATAGTTTTATAACATGATGTAGAGCTCAGTGTATAAGTTTCAGATATTTGTGACTATGGGAAGTATTTTTTATATATTTCATTATTAATTAATCAATAAAATCATAAATAATAGTAAACAGTAATATAAATGCATGAAACTTCATAAATTATGTTTAATCAATGTATTGGTCATCCCATAATTTTCTCAGAATTTATTGAATGCAAAAAGTATTTTATGTGAATTATTGCCCTACTTTATTGCAATAATTATAGTAATTCAATAAAAATAAGTTATTTTCTGAAAATTTCCAGAACTTCTTATTTTATTGATGGGATTCTGAGAAAAATCAGGTTTATGCATAAAATGAGTTTTAGATATTTTGGTGGATTTAATTTGTTTCTTGTATGAATTTGAAACTTTTAACAACATACCTTGATGAATGCTTCAAGAGGGATGAAGATTTGAGTATAATAGATTGTTCTTGGATGGAATATGAGTATTCTTGGAGGAAATTTAGAGATTGAGAGTGAGAGAAAGAATGGAGAAGGTTTAAGTGGTGAAGAGAATAATATGTTGGGAGAAAAAGGAAAGGAAAGTGGATGGGAGGTGTGAGTGGGAGACCATGGGAATAATCTTTTTTGCTTTTGGTGGTCTTCATAATTTCCCACTAACACAAGCATCTTTTACATAATTAATATAAGAGTTTTATAAAATTTAATGTAAAGTTTATAAAAATAGAGTTTTATAAAATTTAATGTAAAGTTTATAAAAATGGAGTTTTATAAAAGATGAGTTATTATTTGATTATAACAATCTACTTTGATTTGAAGTTTAATTATAGCATTCAAGTTTGATTCTTTTAAATTTAATTAGAGCATTATACTTTGATTTGATTTTAATATGGTATCATAATTTAATTTGATTATAGTTATAACGTTGTACTATACTATGTTGCTATTAACGTCAATTTATATCGTAGTGTATGAGTTTCGATCCTATTAGCGTCAAGTAATCTTGAGTAGGGTTTGAATGAGATTGCGAGAGGTTTCGTTTGTGATCTTTTTGAGTGTCCGGCTTCGCAATGCAAGGTCCATAGACCCCGTTAAGCCATGATTTAGTGTCCTACACAATCCCGATGATTGTGCAATAGTGTTTTATCGCTTTGGTTCATTGTTTAGCACTGTTAAGGCTAAGGAAAATCAAACACATGAACTTTCCAAATGATGTTTTCTCATTAAAATAGCAAATTGTACAGTGATTACATAACGTAAACCCTATCATACAAGGGTTAATGGAGTTGACCGGTTTGACTAGTTGACTTTGTTTGACTTTGACTTGACCGAAATTTGATGGTTGTCACATCGACGTCCCTGTCAAACACATCGACCCGTGCCCTAGCTCTGATACCATTTGTAACATCCCCCTCTGGCACGTATCACAATATTGTCCGCTTTGGGCCACTCGGCACGAGGACTTACCAGGATGGGTGACCCCCTGGGAAGTCCTCGTGCCGAGTGGCCCAAAGCGGACAATATTGTGATACGTGCCAGAGGGGGATGTTACACGACAACTCACCTCGCAATGCCGATCTGAACTGAAGTGATGGGAATATAGAGTTATTGATCGATAGATTCTAAACAGATAAACAAGAATGAAGTAATCAAAGAACACAAGAATTAATCAAATTGTGTTGAATGATTAATAACTCACACCTCAGAAGAGCTCGATAAAGAACTTCAACTGTAGAGGTGTGTTTAGGGTTACAATGCAAAAGTAATTAATGAGAACGATACCCTGAAAGCTATACATGCATGCATAATATATACGCTAACCCTAATGATAAACCACTATTGGACAGACCCAAACCGGGTAAACAAAATATCGACACTAAGCCCATATGACGCAACACTCTAGACCCAATAATCTCCCCTTTGCGTCAATAGAGGCGAGATACTAGTTCGGTTGAGTAAGAGCAGACTTCTTCACTGTCTTGAATACATTCGGTATAATGGCCAAAAGAGTGTGACGAAATGCTATATACCACCGAAGTACGTCAGAGAAGTTCTTCTTATCCGAATCACTGTTCTGTTTATACCTATGAGTTATATCAAGTACGTGCTCCAAGCAAGTTGTGGAGAACAGGTGCTTGTCAACAAGAGCGAAAAGGAAATTTTCACCTTCGCCTCTAGTGAACATTACAGTGTGATGAACCGGATCTATCTTGCCCATTTTCATATTATTTAGACCACTTGGCTTCCTGATAGGCTTCACAGTAGGCTTCTTTCTCATAACATGAGCAATCTCCTGATCCAACTTGGCAACTTTATGGATGTAGGAAGCCATCATTCTTTTAAGATGAGCAAGGATCAGCTCATACTGATGTTTATTGGTAAGCAGAATGTTGAACATCAAAATCCAATCGTGTGGGTTCAGGTTTGGAAGATCAGCTAACGAAATCATATGAACTGAGTTATCCGAACCTCGGGTCACCCTGAACTTTACATTGATATATTTCCCAGCAGCGTTCGGTTTCAATACCTTAACAGAGGTTATTTTCTGAGCACTCCATGTCAAGTATTGGGGTTGGGCAAATTCAAGATAATAGTCGATTAGATCTTAATCAACTTGTGGATGAGGTGAAGGGACTTCAACCGTGGAATCAAAACAATGGAACACGAATGCCCTACAGGTGATGGGCATGTCAAATTGAGAATCCCTCGAGTTTTCACAGTCAAAAGAGGCAACAGGTTCCAGCCACTGAGTACTGGGATACTCAATCGCTTCTTTGATTAATCTTTCCCGGGTCCAAGGGGGAAAGAGAGTCTGCTTGCAAACCAGAGCATCTTGAGCTTCTTTCTGCTTTCGCTCTTTCTCTTCTTCCTCTCTGGCTATCCTCAGATTTTCATTGAGCTCTTTATCCATTTTCTTCCTCTTTAAAGCCTCAGAACCCGAAGCTGCATTAACCTTCGGTTCGGTTTCGATAATGACTTTGGGTGGATTTGGAGGATTTTGATCAGCTTCTCCCCCTTGTTGCGGAGTGACCAGAAACTCCGTAACATATTGAATCTGACTCAATATTTGAATAGCAGGAAGAAGTCTAACAATCAAGTGATTTCGGATGGTAAGGGTGAGAACATGATCATGAGCATTAACAAGATTACTAAGAATCTAGAGAACATCCCCAGCACAAGTTTTAAGAACTGCCCGTTCAGTCTTAAGGGATGCAATTTCAGTCTGGGCTTGAGAAAGAAGAGCTGACTGGACTTCAAGCTGTGTAGTCTTTTGAGCAAGTTCGTCCATAAGCTTCTTTTCCGTGGCAAGTTCAACCTGAAACTTATCAAGGCGAGAGTTGACCTTAGTGAGAAGAGAAGTGTGATCAGATTGGAACTCAGTGCGAACAATATCGAACTTTGCTTTCTCTTCTTGAAGGAATTGGGAGAGAGAATCAACAAAAGCATTGACCTTTGCAGCATTGGAATCGGCATGGGCTTTGAGTGATTCCAAAAGATCTTTGACTCACGAACGAGATCTGTGACTTCTGTTTTTGCGTTCTTGCAGGTAGATGTAGAAGCTTCCACAGCCTTTGTAGATTTATCAATTGAGTCTGTATATTTCTGAAGAGCAGTATCAAGAAAAGCTTTTAAAACAACATCGGAATAAGTTGTTGAAGTACCAAGCAATTTGTCAAGCTTATCATGAATATCTTGTAAATGTATCTTAGTCACCGGAGCATCATCAGCATCTTCACTTGGAAGTCGATAAAGACTGTAATAAGTGGAATCAAACTCAAAATCTTCACCTCCCAGAATGGGCTCAGAATATGTTGAAGGTGATGGTGAGAGAGGTTTAGTGGTAAAAAGGGTTGTAATGCCAGCGGTATGTGCCCCTGTATCAGATACATTGACACTCACCGAAGGACCAGTGGTTGTGGTTGTTGTAGCTTGAGAAAAGATTGGTGGTGGTAGTGGAGCAGTAGTGGTAGGTTGAGAAGTGACAGGTGGTGGAGCTGGAGCGACTGAGATTGGTATAGTGGTTTTTTTTGGAGAAGGAGGAGGAGTAGAAACATGAACCTGTACGTCAGGAGTTGGAGATCGGGGAGGAGTATTTCCCCTTGGTGAATGTTCGTGTTGAACTTCCTTTTCTTCATTGTCTTGTTGCTCTTCTTCATTGGAAACAGAAGGCGTTTGTGCCTTTGGACGCTTTACCATCTGCTTGACCTTTTTGTTTTTGGGAGCCGAAGGTGCAGCTTTATCAGCCTTACGCTTTTTAGGAGATGAAGGACCTTCAGTCTCGGCTTTCTTAGTCTCTGGTTTCTTTCCTCTCTTGGACGGTTTGTCAGCAATCTCCAAAGCACTCTGCATCTCAGGAGTGAGTTGTCGTGGACCCGAAGGAGGCAATTTTCTGTACTCAACCATGACTCTACTTTCCTTAGAGACACATCGGCTCATTGATTCAGGAATAGAACTGACATAGTGGAACTTAGTAGGGTCAGCAACAATAATTTTGACCGTGTGAAAAGTACCAATAGAAGACAACAGAGCATCCGCCATGACTGGAATGTGAAAGGTCTCAATAGCTCTGCGAGTGACTAAAGTCCATAAACGAGCACATGAAATCTCAGAATCTCTAGATGAGGATTTGAGGCTTTGCACCAGTTGAGACCAGATGAGAGAACCATAATCCAGATTGATGCCATTGTAGAGACCATAAAGGATGGTCATGAAACATTTACTCGCACCATCGGACCCTGCAACCCTTTCTGCTAACCCCTTGTAAAGAAGTGTAAGCAGAGCATTCCATTGCGGTGGTAAACAGGACTTCTTAAATTTCGTCACCGTAGTGAGAACTTCCGTGTATCCCATGTCATAGAACATCGAAAACGACTGAGTTGTTGTTATGAAATCCGGTGAGATGACAGAAGCATCTGCAGCAAGCTTGAGTAGTGAACAAAAGCGGGCTTTAGATACAGATGTCTATTGATCAAAGATATCAAAGTAGATCCGTTCCTTGCGTTTGTCGTAGGAAGCAGTGAAATAGACCTGTGAGAGAAGGGACATGGGAACTGATTCGACTTGTATAAGAGCAATCACCAATGGAGAATACTTGAGACACAAGACAATGTGAAGCATGTACGAATCATAAAGGAAGGGGTCCAGTTAAATGATTAGATTCTGATTGGGTTTTATCGTTAGCAAAGTTGATGAAGCAGTTTGATCTTGATGAGAGGAAGCTTCCGCCATTGTTGTAGTGAAGACAAAGATGAACAGTCGTATATCGCCGATTGATTGCAAGAGAGAGTATGAAGAATGAAGGAGGAACAGTAGGTGTGAGAGCCCCCTTTTATACCGTTTACAAGAGAGAGAAAATATCCGCTGTGATGATGATACGATCTCTGAAACGTCGCCTGAAAAAGCGCGATTTGACAGCTTGGTTTCCCTAGATATACGTCAGCAGGCGTGGGTGTAGGAACCGTTTCAAATTCACGCGCCCAATTCAAATGCTTATCCAATTACTGTCTCTTCAATTTTGAAAATACAAGCAACCACAAACAAGACTCATTCGTTCGCTTCATGTTAAGCAACCGTCGCTCCTTCTTAAGAAAAGGAACCATCATCGCTGTTAGAACCGAAGGCACAGAGCTGAAAAGTGCCATTAGTACCACAAACAAGAGTTTGGAAAATCACAAAGATCTTCGTGCAAGAGTGTGCCAAAGAAAAAGAAATAAAGCAAAACATTTGTGGGATATTTGTGATGTCTATTTAGACACGAAACTGTGGATCCCGGGCACGAATCTCTTCCTTCAAAGTCAAGAGAGACTGAGAAGTGTCTGTGTGGTTTCCCATGAATTACGATCAAATGTTTGTAAAGAAACATTGAAATGCATCTTTTCAATTACAGGCTTTAGTGGGTAGTTTACCTTCAACCGACATCGATACTTAAAATAAGACCGAAAGTTGGATGAAGTACTTGTGAGACCGATGTGGCCTGTTGAACAAGTAGGTTTGATAAAATTTTCAGTATCTGGATGTATTTTAGAAATCTAAAAAAAAAATAAAACTAGATCTTATGGGAAGAAACGTCCTGGTGTTAGACAGTTTCATAAAGATCACACAAAAATAAAAAGAGATTTCGTGAGGTAACAAGTAATAGCTTGAACATTAGAGTGTCCACCGTCAATGCATTCAAGGTGTTGGATTTTGGGTTTCACTTAGCACGTGGTAAACGAAACTAAGATCATCAACACAAAGATTGTGTAACCATAAACCTCAGTGGTAATTGCTGAGAGTCTCAAGGGTTATGTTTATGAAGCGAAACTTAATGGAGAAATGTGAGAAGATGGTTAAGGAACCGAAAGTACCTCTGCTATATAAGAATGACAAAGCAGAAAACTCGTAACTCATTATGAGAAGAGTAAGGTAGCTCGTGACTGGAGTGATTTATGCACCCTGATTGGGAAGAAACGATTGGTGTTTATCGAATCATTAAGGCTTCACTCAGAGTCATAGAGACTTCGGTCTACATGCAGCAGCATGCTTCTAGGGACACTTAACTAGTACATAGATAAGAATGTTATACCTGCCCCATCGTTATTATGTTTCGCGTCTGTGAGCTTGAATTACGAAATGAGAGATAAAACTTAAAAACACACATAAATATTTTAGTAGTTTTTGGATAATAATAACAGAAGAAAAAAAATATTTTTAGATTTTTGCTATTTTGGAAAAATAATAAAAAAAAAGAAAAGAAAAAAATATTTTTGGATTTTTGTAATTTCTGAAAAATAATAAAAACAGAAGAAAAAATATTTTTGGATTTTTGGAATTTCTGAAAAAAATAAAAACAGAAAAGAAAATAAATAGTAAATATAAACTCACGAAAGAATAAGAAAGCTTTACAAAAATATACAACCGAAACCATACCTTAGAAAAGATGAAGCGAAATAGACCGAGCGTTCTGCTCATTTCAGTTCAGGAAAAATTCTAGAGCCGAAATAGACCGAGCGTTCGGTTCATTTCGGTTCCCGAAAAATTCTAGAGCCGAAATAGACTGAGCGTTCGGTTCATTTCGGTTCCCGAAAAATTCTAGAGCCGAAATAGACCGAGCGTTCGGTTCATTTCGGTTCCCGAAAAATTCTAGAACCGAAATAGACCGAGCATTCGCTCTATTTCGCTTGTACATTTTTAGTGAGACGAAAGGGGTTTCGGTACCGAATCAGCTTCCATCATTCCTAAGCCTTGGAGTATTTTGTTAAAGCTTGTTTCTGGTAAGGCCTTAGTGAAGATGTCAGCCAATTGATCTGAGGACCGAACGAAGTGAACTTCAACATTTCCATCTTCAACGTGGTCCTTGATGAAGTGGTATCTCAATGCAATATGCTTAGTCTTGGAATGTTGCACTGGATTGTGACATATTCGAATCGCACTTTCAGAGTCACAGTAGAGAGGGATCTTTTTCATGCTTAAGCCATAATCTCTAAGTTGGCTTTGTATCCATATGACCTGGGATGTACAGGATGCTGCAACGATGTACTCAGCTTCGGCTGTGGAAAGAGACACGCAAGTTTGTTTCTTTAACTGCCAGCTGGCAAGTTTGCCATCAAGGAACTGGCATCCGCCGGTTGTGCTCTTTCGGTCCAATCCACATCCACCAAGATCAGCGTCAGAGAAAGCTGGAACAAAGAAGCCGAATTTTGCAGGATACCAAAGACCGAGAGACGAGGTTCGCTTCAAATACCGGAAGATATTTTTCACTGCAACCATATGAGGTTCTCTTGGATTTGCTTGAAACCTGGCACAATAGCAGACATAAAACATTATGTCAGGTCTACTAGCCGTTAGATACATCAGAGATCCTATCATTTGACGATAGAGAGTCATATCAACAGCCGGTTTCTCAAGAGATGGAGTTAGCTTCGTGCCAAATGCCATTGGAACCTTTACTTTGGAATCTCCCGTCATGCCGAACTTTGCCAACAGAGTCTTCGTGTATGCTTCCTGGTTAATGAAGATGCCTTCTGGTTCCTGTCTTATATATTCAGTCCAAGGAAAAATTTAATCGGACCCATTGCGCTCATTTCAAACTTAGTCTCCATCAACTTCCTGAATTCAGCTGTTAAGCTAGGATTCGTAGAGCCGAAGATGATGTCATCGACGTAAATTTGAACAATCATTAGGTGTTCGCCTTCTTTCTTACGAAAGAAGGTTGGGTTGACCAAACCTTGTTTGAATTTTGACATTTTGAGAAAACGTGTTAGAGTTTCATACCAGGCTCTCGGGGCTTGCTTCAATCCATAGACTGCTTTATCCAGTATGTAGCAGTGATCAGGATGCTTCTCGTTCACAAATCCGGGTGGTTGCTCAACGTATACCGTTTCTTAGAGTTCTCCCTTCAAGAAAGCGCATTTTACATCCATTTGGAAAACTTCGAAGTTTTTATATGCAACATATGCCAAAAAGATCCTTACTGATTCCAACCTTGCTACTGGAGCGAAGGTCTCTTCATAGTCTATTCCTTCTTCCTGGCAATATCCTTTTACCACCAGCCTCGCTTTGTTTCGAATGACGTTACCCTCTTTATCTAACTTATTTCTGAAAACCCATTTTAGACCGACTACTGATACATCCTTTGGTGTGGGAATCAGGCTCCAAACCCGATTTCGTTCAAACTCATGTAGTTCGTCTTGCATTGCTTGCACCTAATCAGATTGATCCAGAGCAGCATTTACTGTCTTCGGTTCAACTTTAGAGACAAACGAATTAAACATGCAGAATTCTACTTGAGAGAATAGAGCAGTTTGCTTCGCTTTCATTTGGGAGCGTGTGAGAACACCCTCAGATGATTCACCAATTATTTGAGTTTTGGGATGATACTTTGTCCATTTAATGAGAGGAGGGTAATTTGGATCATAGGCAGGATCCAGCTCAGCGCTGACTTCTTCTTCTAGTTCTGACAAATTGCCTTCGTCGTTTGCATTTTCGTTCTCCCCCTCAAATGGCGAACCGAATCCTATGTCAGATTCAGTACTCTCCCCCTCAGATGGATCTTCATGGGTTGGGGTTTTTGATGGATTCTCCCCCTGGAAAGACATGTCGGTTGTTTTTGGTGTAGACGAACCCTCCCCCTGGATTGTAGTGCTTTCGCTTGGAGGGTCATTAGCAGCTGGATGATCACTTGCTACAGTAGGTTCGCTTTGTGTCTGCTTCTCGGTTGGTTGTTGAGGTTCGCTTTTCATGTCTTTAGCAGCTTCATCGATGATTTTCTTCAAGGTATCGATTTTGTTATCTGCTGCTTTCGCTTCTGAGTGGATCGCCTTCTCTGGTTCATCAAAGAGCAGCATGTACTCTTCAAACATATTGGAAATGGGAATAGAGATTTTACCTGATTCCGAAAAGATTTCTTCTGTTGAACCTTTGCTTGCATGAATCTTTTTCATATAATTATCATCAAAAGTTACATAGTAGGTTTCTTCAATTTTCCTTGAGCGTTTATTGAGAACCCTATATGCTTTTGAAGTAAGTGAATATCTAAGAAAGATCCCTTCATCTGCCTTAACATCAAATTTGTTTCGGTTCTCTTTGGAGTTGAAAATGAAGCATCTTGAACCGAACACGTGGAAAAACTTCACATTGGGCTTACGATTGTTCAAAATCTCGTATGGAGTGATGGAGAATCGCTTGTTGAGGAATGACCTATTCTGTGTGTAGCATGCAGTAGCTATAACATCTACCCAGATGTATAATGGAAGGGAAGCGAAACTCAGCATGGTTTGGGCGGCTTCACACAGTGAACGGTTTCGCCTTTCAACGATCCCATTCTGTTGTGGAGTATAAGGAGCAGAGAAGTTATGAGTTACTCCCTTTTCAGCCAGAAACTCTTCAAAGTCTTTATTTTTGAACTCCAGACCGTTATCGCTTCTTATGTTTCTTACCACCTTTCGCAGCTGCAATTCCACCTGCTTGATACAAACCTTCAGCTTGGGAGTCGCCTCGGATTTCTGTTTAAGAAAGAAAACCCAGGTGAAGCGTGAAAAATCATCTACAATTACAAGTATAAACTTACTACCACCGATGCTTTCAATAGCCGAAGGACCACATAGGTCGATGTGCAGTAGTTCAAGAGGCTCGATGATCTTTGTATTGATACGAGAAGGGTGACTCTTTCTACTTTGCTTGCCCATCTCGCATTCTGCGCACAGGTGTTCTTTGTCAAATTTGAGAACAGGAAGTCCACGCACGTGATCACCAAGCACCAGTTTATTAATATATTTGAAGTTCAGATGGGATAGTCTTCGGTGCCACAACCAACTTTCATCTGAGTTCACCTTCGACAGTAAGAATATTGCTGGCTTTCCTTTTATCGGGTTGAGATTTAGAGGATACATCTCCCCTTTGCGCTCTAATTTCAATAAAACTTTCTTTGTTCGCTTTTCAACTATTTCTGATCCCTCATCATCGAACGAGACTTTCAAACCGGTTCCCACGACTAGTTGAGAAACACTGATGATGTTGTGCTGCAAACCTTCCACATAGGCTACTTTTTGTATAAATAACTCTCCGTTGGTGATCATCCCATACCCTTTGGTTGTGCCGTATGAGTTGTTTCCATATTTAACACATCCACAATCCTTAAGGGACCGAAACTCCCTAAGCTCTTCCCTCCTTCCTGTCATGTGACTAGAGCAGCCACTGTCAATATACCATTCGTCGTCAAACTGCTCGTCACTGATAACCTGCAAAATTTAAGCAGATTTAGGAACCCAAAGTCTCTTGGGCCCTGGTGAGTCTTTTACAGAATAGGGAATTGCAACCAAAAGATTAACCATATATGTTCTCTTTATTAAAGTGGTTTCATCTTTTCGTTTGATGGTGTAAACTTTAATTTTATTTTTATCTTGTTTTAACTGGGGTGTGTTATTGTTATATGTTTTCTCATCTGTAGTTTTCTTTGGTGTCCTAGGTTTAGCTGACTTTTTGGTATTTTGGACTTCAGAATCTGAGTACAGCTTTCCCTTTCCTTTGATATCGTTCACAGAGTTGGACTTTGGTTGAGAGTGAGGTGGATTAGATTTAGGATCGAAACTTGACTTTCGGTTCTGAGCACTTGTGTTGGGACCGAAACTAGACTTTCGGTTCTGAGCTCTTGTGTTGGGACCGAAACTAGACTTTCGGTTCTTGGCGTAGTAAGAGTTGGGACCAAAACATGTCATTCGGTTCTCCTGACTATATGACTGGCAGTGATTGACCTGTGCTTCCTTTTTCATCTTTAGATTAGAAGGTTTTTCAGAGTGAACATAATTGTGGTTTTGGGATTGCCAAAACCGTTTTCTTTCATTGAGGTTCTTCATGTATATTTTGTTCCTTTGGCGTTTCTGTTCACCAAGTTGCTCTTGATTTGAGTGATTGTTGGCCTTGGGTTTCATTTTCTTCTCATGAGCTTGGGTTTTGTTGATGATTCGCTGGAGACTTTCAGTGGTTCGCTTGGTTTATCTTTTGTACCAATTGTACTAGGTTTATCAAAGATTGAGGGTTTGTTGAGGGGTTCAGGAATGTATCGTCCCTTAACTCTCCACGAGGTTTGCTCAGACAAACCAACTGTTTCGTCTGCGTTGTCAATAGGAGCTGACCAGAAGTGGTTATCGCAGCCTTCAGCATTATCCTTGTCAACCATGGACGTTAACTCCGCTGTCTGTTTCTTAGTTACTCCAGTGACTGCATATACTTGGTTTGGTGTAGTTTGCACCTTCTGATAAACAACAGCCTTTTCTTTGAGTTTCTTGGATTTGTCCTTTGATACCCGAGCGTATTCAACCGAATTTTCAGCTATGAGTGGTTTGGCTGCATCGGGTTCACTTTTAAGAAATTCTGAACAATCGACTTCGTCTTCTATGGAGATTTCGCTCATCTCACTGTCCTCATCGAATTCAGAAGTGGTTTCTAAATTTATTTTATTTTCTGAACTTAATTTGGCGTTGGATGAGTCAAACTTCTGTATAGTCTCAGTCTTGATTTTTAATTTATCGTTTTCGTCCAGTAAATTCTTAAGCATGCATTTATGTTCTTTGGACTCAATGAAAGATTCAATTTTGTCCAGTCCATATTTGTAGGTTACTGAAATCTCATATGAGGACATTATTGATTCACATTCAGCAATGACTTCGTCTTCCTTAAATTCAAGGAAGGGTAAAATCATTTTATGAATCGTTTTACCTATCTCACAATCTAGATATAGCTGGGTGATGTTAGTATATAAGCGTTTAGCAATTAAACATAAAACATTTCTTTGTTTCAAAAACTTCAAATTGTCTCGTTGCACATAAATAAGTTCATCCCTAGCCCTAACTAACTCTAACTCCTTCTGCTGAATCCACATCCTTCTCTCCTCACTCTTGGAAGATTCCCTGCTGAGTTGGTCAGTTAGGTTAGAATTTGCTAAGCGAGTTTGCATAAGACTGCCACTTAAGTTAAAAAACTTGAATTTTAATTCATTTAGTTCTTTTTCGTAGTTTGTTACTGGTATTTTGAGTGATTCTAGGATAGATTGTACCTTCTTGATCAACTGATTGCAATCGTTGATCTTTTCGCTCACAGGCTTGGCAGCGAAACATTTGTCTTCCTGAAGATTCGCTTCCTCATGCTTACTTTCGGTTGTTACCATTAAGCATCTCCCAGCCGACTCAACAACTCCTTCTTTCGCCACATAAGCTCTTCCATGCGAGGGTCTGCGAACCTCTTCATCTTCAGAGTCTGTAGACCAGACTTCTACTCCACCAAACTCATCATCAATGACATGTTTCTGCACAATTAAAGCATTCATAGAAACATTAGTTGCTTTCTTCTTCTTTATCTCCTCTAGCTTTCTCATGTAGTAAGCTTCGTCATCTTCACCATCCTTCTTCTCAGCCATTTCCTTAGCATGCAATCCTTGGCAAAGTGGTTCTTTCCATGACAGTAGTTGCAATCGTACCCAGAGTCTCCCACAATTTTACTCTCCTTCTTTTCATCGTCCTTTTGAGAGGTGTTTTTGGTTTCTTCTTTCACCTTGTTCTCAGAAGAGCCGTAGCTTCCCTGCTAGTTTCGGTTCTTATTGGCCGGGAACTTTCTGCGAGCAAACTTCTTTGGGTTTGTAGCCATCATTGCATATTCTTCATTGGACAGGTCACACTCCGACATATCAGATTCCTCCTCCTCGTCTGCTACATTCTTGCTCTTAGAAACGAGGGCCAGTGATCCCACACCAGAAACTACCTTCGCTTCCTTTGTCATCACGCTTTCATGAGATTTGAGTATACCCATCAGTTTCGCTAGTGAATATGATTTAAATTGCTCATGAGCCTTCACGGTCGAGACCACTGCCATCCATTCGGGCCTTAAGCCATTCATGAATGTCACCTTTTGTTCGATCACCTTCCTTTCAATACCATACTTCATCATCTTACTAAGCAAATGGTTGAACCGATCGAATGTCTGAATGAGTTTCTCTTCAGGCTTTTGTTCGAAAGCACCGAACTCATAGAGCAATAGCGTTTGGATCGAGTGCTCTAGATCCTCATCAGTTGAATATAATTCTTTCAACCTATCCCATATTTCTTTAGCTATTGTGCATGCACTTACCAGACGAAAAGTGTCGGATTGCAAAAGTGAATCTTATCATCCTCATGGCTTTAACGTTGCATAACACTTTGTCTTTTTCGTCTTGAGGGATCTTATCTACGTCTGCCAAGAGTTGGTTATACTCCTTTTGAGTCTTGACCGTTCGGTTTGTTCCAGAGTGAACAAACGGACCCAATGTTATTGCTTCCCAGATGAGATAACCGTTGTCTTTAGATCCAACGACATAGTCTTCAAAGTGATGCGCCCATACTTCATAATCTTGAGTGTAGAGAATGGGAACCCTCGTAGTGGATCCTATACTGTTGGAGATGTTTGTTGGATTAACTTGAGAATCGTCGTGAGACATGATAAAAAAACTTCTTCTTTTAATCTGCTTGAATCAGACTTGTAAAGTTGAAACTAGGGTTTTATCGAACACAGATACACCGTCGACGAGAAGAAGACGGCTTCTATATATTCAATAAAAGCGGAAACCCTAATGGATTCTTCAAACAGAAGAGATGCGTATATATTACACAGTCTCCTGCTCTGATACAAATTGATGGGAATATAGAGTTATTGATCGATAGATTCTAAAGAGATAAACAAGAATGAAGTAATCAAAGAACACAAAAATGGATCAAATGGTGTCGAATGATTTATAACTCACACCTCAGAAGAGCTCGATAAAGAACTTCGACTGTAGATGTGTGTTTAGGGTTACAATGCAGAAGTAATTAATGAGAACGATACCCTGAAAGCTATACATGCATGCATAATATATACGCTAACCCTAATGATAAACCACGGCTGGACAGGCCCAAACCGGGTAAACAAAATATCGACACTAAGCCCATATGACGCAACACTCTAGACCCAACATGAAGAATCGAACTCCCGAATCGCTGCCTCACCAAAAATCCCGAACTATCCAAATAATAAATACCAAGTCATTACACAACATAACAATCTTGACTAAGGATCCACACAATCCATCATGTCCATTCTCTTTATTGGGCCAAGGTCCAATGCCAAGTCCATAACCTTGAAAGTCCTTGTGTAAAGCCCACTATTGGCCTAATTTACCAAATTGGGCCCAACTCCCTAACTGGGCTTAATTTCAAGATCTATTGTCAAAACTTGGCCCAAAACATAATGTTCATAAAGTCCAGCAAAGGTCCAAATCCAACTAGTCCATAAACAGCCCAAAACCCGAAGCCTAATTGCCAAAAGCCCAACAGAGGACGTACACGGGGCATACTCCTCTGGTACGCGGGGCATACTCATCCTGATGTTGACCACCATCGGGGTGGTTGAACCAGTACGTGGGGCGTACTAGATTTATGCGGGCAAATCTTAAAACTTCCATAAGTGCTTAATAGATTAAGCACTTAAGCTCAAACTTCAGATTTACTGCTCAAATGTGTTCTAGGACCATAAAGTCTCAAACTTTAGGACTTTGGTCGACTGAATAGGGTTCAATACATGGTCTTAATCCATTAAGACCTCCTACCAAGAACTAGGGACCCATCTAGCTCAAGGGGCCTCATTTTTATGCCTTAGGACCCATTCTAGGGTCTGAAAGGACAGTTCAATTCGTCCAAAACGAACCATGCATCATAATGGGACTTTATGGGACAAAAAGTGCAAATAAACTACCAAGGATAGATCTAGAAGAAATAGGTATAAAGGTAACAACTTTATACCTTCTGGAGCTCCCAAAACAGATGATGAACCAAGATCTACAAGCCAACCTTCCCTCCTTGGCTCATTGATGCACAAGCTTCTTCTTGAAGGTACCAAAAACACACTTATAAGCTCAAGAATGATCACTAGGAGGCTAGGGTTCTCTCAAGACGGCTAAGGGAGGCGTGGAGGTTGAAAGAGATGAGAGGGAATGGTCCATAAGGTGCTTAAATACTCCACAAACCCTAAAAGTTAGGGTTCCATCCTGGCATACGTACGCCCAGCGTACATATGCGTACGCCCAACGTACACATGCGTACGCCTAACGCACTAGGGCGCGCCCTAGTACGCTTAACGTACCACATGTATGCTAAGCGTACTACTTAAACTTCCAAACTTACCATTTTGCCACTAGGGTCTCCTTTTGCCACTTTCTTCTAAACCAAGGGCCAAAATGCCCTAATTAAAATCCGAGGGATGAGTTTGAAGCTACTGGAAAAATGGGATGTTACATCGTGTGCATATAAAGAGCACTAAAAACAGAGTTAAAACGAAGAAGTTATGACCGTATAAAGTTGAAACTGAAAACCGGAAAAAATCATTATTTATCAGAAAGCGTGGAGCGCCCTTTAATGAGTGCGAGGCGCTCCCGTCCCAGTGGGCTACACGTTTTTAGGTTTTTGGGGTATTTAAAGGCCATTAACCCTTAGGGTTTGTCATTTCTCAGCCTCCATCATCTCTAGAATGATCCCAAAGTGAAACCCTAGCCCCCTCTTTCCCATTTTGAGCTTGAGACCACTTTTGGAGGCTTATTTCTCATACTTGATGTGATGTTTGAAGATTAAGGTTGTTTCAAGGTGCTTTGGTGAAGGGCTCAAGGTTGGATCTAACAAGGATACTTCATTTATGGACCATTGTGAGTAAAAAACTCCAACCTTTACATATAGTTTGATAGATCTAGCTATTGGTTCCTTTTTATGCTCAAGGTTGTTTCAAGGTACTTTGTTGTAGCATTTGGTAATTTTAGGTCAAAGTTTGTCGACTAAACCATAAAAAAACTTGTTATATTTAAAATCTAGGGAATATAATTGTGTATAATAAAGTGATGTGTATGACCTTATTATTTATTACCACATACCAAATATAAAGGTTTCTTAAAAAGTTTGCCTAACGATAAGGAAATTTATAAATGTGGTAATTTGACACACGAATTAGGGGAGGGCTAATTTTAAGTAATTAAATGTCACCAATGTGACATCACCTAATCCTTTACATTGTATGAATTATCGTCACTAATCATAAACCCAAACCTTCCCACGTAAATTCTTCCTTGTTATAAATCAATAATACTACATGAACAATTATGGGAATATTTTGCTGCACACTTTTCACTATTCACCTTGCATGTTTCCTTTCCTCTATAGTCACCCTCATGCATAAGAATACGTGAATGCATAGTCTAATAAGTCATGACACTACTATCATCACAACAAATTAAATATGTGTTTGTCCTCAAATGTGGCCACACTTATGAATAATAGTTTCAAACATCTCTATTTTTACTATTAGCTACGTATTTCCTTCATTGTTTCCAAGTACACTCCTTACACCACACAATGGAGCCACATGATGGATTCAAAAGTTGATAAAACCCAAGATTACTCTATATTTTGTTGCACACTTGAACAAACCCACTCAAATACTACTACTAACTTTGTACTACACAACACTATTAAAAACTCTATGATTAGTCTCAAATAATGAAACATACGGGTGTAGTTTAAGTTAATAAATACCAATGCATGCTTCCTTATTTGAGACACCCGCAAAGCTCTTAGAAACTTTCCAACTCACTGCATCATCTTTGCTTCAATTTACCCAAAGAAAACCTCACTTAGAGGAGTTGAAATTTCAAATTCCATCTAGCAAAAAAAGGAGGCAACAACCTGATTTCTTTTTTATGCTTGCTGTCGAGATAAGCAATCCAAATATCCTCAAAACTTTCCTGCTTACTGCCCTGCTGTCCCCCTCGTCACACTTGGTGATTGAAGAAAAAGGTGACAGCCGAGAGCAACCAAAGCAGCCTCGCTGCCACCTGCTTTCGGCGACTAAGAGCTACCACCACACCGACTCCTCCTGTTTTGCAGTGGAACAACCCCCCTGTTGTCCTCGTGATCTTTTTTCCTCCGACTAAGCTACAACACGAAAGAATTCTCTTGTTGAATAACACACAAAACAGTCCCGGGTTTAGTGTTGTTTTTGCATTTCGTTTCATCACGAGAAACTCTTAAAAAACGAACCAACTTCGACTAGAATCACGCAACGAAAGTGAGTCTTTATGGCCCCATTTTTTTTTTAAGTTTTATAAACCTTTGGGAGAAGATATATACATGTCTTGCATGCTAATATGAAAGTTCATTGTCATAATATGATATATGTATAGTATTATTTACAATGGGTTATCACCCGATACTTCACCTATACTAAAACTAACATGCAAATAATAATATGAAATGGTTACATGAATTACAAACTAGCTTTCATGTTAATACATGAAGTAAGAATATATTTATATGACGTCATTAGACATAGATATGAATATATGTTCTTGGGCACCATTCTTATTCTATAAAAGAATAAGTCTATACATATGGTACTTGTTGATCAAAGCTAAGTATTAGACTTCAAATATTCTCTAGTAGGATAGTATATTAGAAATATGAAAATATGACATAATTTGTTATTATATTTTTAAGTAAGGTAAAACGTAAATATAATAAGTGGTGAACTAGTTCTGCATAAACATAAGCATTTCACAAGATTGATGTCATATATATATATATATATATATATATATATATATATATATATATATATATATATATATATATATAGTTATGATTATGTTTAATTTTTTATAAAATTGATATTTTATATAAAAAGGAAGTTTACAAAAAAGTCTTATAACATTTTATAGTATGTTACTTTTTATAAAATATGATTATTTTTAAATAAAATTGATATTTATATAAAATGAAGTTTACAAAAAGGTCTTATAACATTTTATAAAAATATGTTATTTTTTATAAAATATGATTATTTTTATATAAAATTGATATTTTATATAAAGAGAAAGTTTACAAAAAGGTCTTACAACATTTTATAAAAATATGTTAG
This sequence comes from Lactuca virosa, assembly GCF_052849685.1. Taxonomy (NCBI): domain Eukaryota; kingdom Viridiplantae; phylum Streptophyta; class Magnoliopsida; order Asterales; family Asteraceae; genus Lactuca; species Lactuca virosa. The sequence continues at coordinate 432,775,671 of NC_136428.1, read as the reverse complement.
TTTTTATAATATATGATTATTGTTATATAAAATTGATATTTTTATATAAAAATGAAGTTTACAAAGGAATTGTAATAATTTAAAGGAAGTTAGTATTTCCTTTCAATACATGTTAGTTTTTATATAATAAATTGATAATTATATAAAAACAAAAGATTGAAATATTCTAACGCTTTTGGTGATATATATATATATATATATCGACAAAAGGATTGCAAAACATTGTTAAAAGTTCGGAATACAAATGACGACAAAATCCTAGAATTAACAATTTAAGGCCATTCTATATGAGAAATACTTCATCACTAAGAACTCAAAACTTAGTACAAAGCCCCTGTACTATAACTGTTAATCCGGAAGGAACGTAGAACATTGGTATAGATGTATACGGGTTGACAGCCCCGCCTGCGGTTGCTAGCTACAACCATCGTCCGACAAGTCAAAACGGGCGTAATCATTCAGTCACTTACTTATTTCACGACGTTGATGAAGCGTCGTGATGGTCACAATAACAAATACTAATTAATAATTCGGACAACAATGGCCATGGCTATTGAAGCGGATGAAAGGTCTAGGGGGATGGAGCAAATAATCCGAGCATTGGAGGAACAAGTCCAAGAGATACTGAACTCATTGGCTCGCAACTTGGGGATCAGATAAGTTGGAGTAGCACAATGAATGGATGTAAGATATTGATGGTTTGGGAAGGAAATAGATGATGAAGTAGAAGAGTCAAGTAGGATGATGTGCAATAAGTTGTGGGTTGCTTAACGACTATCATATAGGATTTGAATGGTTGCTTTGTAAACATTGTTAGGGATTTCAACCCTATCATGTCTCTGTTCGATATTGTAATACAATAAAACATGTAACTGCAATGTATGATATATGACAATCTAAATTATATTATTATTGATTAATCATATGAACTTTATGCAAACATTTTAACTAATGCACCGTAATAAACAAACAAGTTATTTAGTTCTATACCATAAATAACTATCCCAACATTTTGAAACTCATAACTTAATGCTAAATTAATAGGACATCCACAATGCCTCCACGAAAAGGAAACCCTCGAACTCGTACGACTGTGGCACCAACAGTAAGGCCAACAGTCACACGAAGGGGGAGACCTTGTACAAGGCCAATAGTAATCCCTACGATAACTCCGGTAATTGAAAACCAAATGAACGATGCACTATCACCTCCGCCTCTTGTGGCAGGACTTCCCCATACAACAGTTGAATTGGAACAACTAATCTCAGACCACCTTGCCATCGCTCTAACAAATGTTAGGAGCATAAACCGTGAGCCATCCATTACGGAAATCGATGGAACAGGAACAAGACCAGGGAGTAGTACAAAGATAAACTACAATAAAACTCGAAGGGTTTGTTCATACAAAGATTTCATAAACTGTAAGCCTAAAATCTTCTACGACAATGAATGGGTCACCGGTCTAACAAGATGGTTTGAGAAAATGGAGTACATGTTCCAAATCACTTACCGTGCCGAGAATAGCAAAGTACGATTTGCTACTTATACCCTCCTTGACGCGACACTATCATGGTGGAACGATCAGGTGAAAACAATGTGCATCATCCTTGCCAAATCTCTGTCTTGGGGAGAACTAAAGGCAATCCTGATAGGAGAATACCACCCCAGGGATGAGGTCCAGAACCTCGAACATAAACTATGGAACCTAAGGATGTAAGGTTACAACATTAAGGGCTACACTACAAGGTTCAATGACCTTTCTCTACTGTGCCTGAAACTTGTGACACCGGAGCAGAAAAATATTGAGCTCTATATTTGGGGTTTGGCACCTCAAATCAAGGGAATGGTCATATCTTCAAGAGTCACAAGCTATGAAAGTGTTAATAACTTATCCAAGCGCTTAACCAACAACAAAGTCAGTCGAGGATCCCTGGAGGAAAAAATTTAAAGCCCTAGGTTTTAACCCAACAAATGGAAAGTGAATGGATGATATACACGCCCAACAAAGAGAACGGAGGTTAAGAAAGCCTATGCTGCAACAACTCCAACTCCAACACCGATACCACCGAGGAACTATGCAGGGAAACACTCCTTGTGTGTCACCTGCAACCGACACCATGATGGAGAGTGTTTTCAATGTGCTACATGCAACAGGAAGGGACATACCGCTCCTTTCCATAAGGAATTGGAAAGTACTAGAGGAAATCAGAAAACCGGTACAGGATCAGGGGATGGAGGAGTAGAACATGTTATGAGTGTGGTGAGAAGGGGAACTTCAAGCGAGATTACCTGAAGCTGAAGGGAAAATAGGGAAATGCTCGTGGGAGAGCATTTGTGATTGGAAACAAGGATGCTATCCAAGACCCATCAGTGGTCACTGCCTCACTGGTAGTACGTTTCTTGTCAATAACTTTTATGCTACAATACTTTTTGACTCAGGTGCCGATAAAAGTTTTCTAACTCCAAAATTTAAACAAATCTTAAACCATGACATTAGGAAGTTAGATGTAGCATACGAAGTAGAAGTAGCAAACGACCAGATAGAGAACACTAATGAAATACTAATAGATTGTGTAACATCCAAAAAATTTTAGATAAAAATTTCATTTTTAATTCATTCCAAAACATCCAATAATCATGTCAGAACAAGCAATAGTGTATCGAAGTGAAATAACATCAAATTACAAAATCCCAAAATCATATAATGCGGAAAACATGGGTGGATGTGGTGTGATCAAGTTGGACCCTTCCCTTTCGAGCTGGAAGTATCTGAAACATAAACTAAAAACCGTAAGCACAAAGCTTAGTGAGCTCCCCAAAAATACCCCATACCATACATACATAACAGTCAAAACATAACTGGGTCTATTTCACCCCCTTCGGTATCTTCCAACCGGTACCGGGTGTGTTTCACCCCCTTCGGTCTCTTTCAACCGGTGTTGGGTGTATTTCACCCTCTTTAGTCTCTTTCAACCGGTACTGGGTCTATTTCACCCCCTTCGGGCTCTTTCAACCGGTATCAGGTCTATTTCACCCCTACAATTAGCATACAATCATAATAGCAAGAGTCACAGAGATAACAAGCACATACAATCATAGTAGGAAATTGTCACAAAGATAACTACCATCCTCTAAATATAAATCAGTGGTCCGACATTGGTGCCTTCGACCCACGAGTATAGTGAAGGAAACTCACCTTAGTCTGAAGATAAACAAACCACACTCGAGCTGCTGAATCGTAAAATCCTCACACTAAATCACAAATAATAGAACCCTAATTAGCAATTTGGTCATTAACATAACCAGAGATTTCAAATCCTAAATCCCGACTCCTAGGCGTAACATACCAAGCTCCAAATCCAAACTAGCCCAAAGTCCAAAAGACACTCAAAGCCCAATATGGGCCCAAATCCAAAAGGCCCAAATTAGAAAACTTATGGCCCAACAAAGGCCCAAAAACCTAGAGTCTAAGGTGGCTCGAAATCTAAAATCCCAAAAACTCACTGGTGAGTATGCTAAGCGTACCACCATTACGCCCAGTGTACTCGAGTGCTACACACGGATCAGGATACCAGGTGCTTATGCTCAGCGTATGCCTTCGTACACCCCAGTTGACCAAAGTCTCATTTTAAGGTCTTAACCCGTTAGGACCTAACGTCCAACTTCAGATCTTGCTCTCTTGGGACGTCCTAAACAATAAATTTGGCAACTTTACTCCTTTGCATGTCTTAACGGGACTCAAACAATAGATTTAGCATTCTACTCCCATTAAGTGATCAGTAACTCATGCATGGTTGATCTACAACCATCAAGATGCAAGCTTTATGGACCAAGGACCCCAGAAACATCAGAAGAAACATCACATAAATTCTAGAGTAGCATTTACTCACAAGATTTCATCCATAGGACAAAAATAAGCTAAATTCTTCCCCAAATCTAGATCTAGACATAAGATGAACAAGGTTCAGACTTTATACCTCCAATAAGCTGGAAAGAGTGAATAATCCATGGATCTACAAGCTCCCTCTTGTCCAATGATTCTCTACAAGTCTTCCTCTTCTTTAATATGCATCACACACACCAAAACACACACAAAATGGTCAATCTCTTGAGAAATGGGTTAGGGCTTAAGGTATAGCTCAAAAGAGGCAATGGAGGCTGATAAGGTGAAAGTTTGGGGATTTAAGGTGTTTGAATAGGGTGTAAACCCTAAAAATTATGGTTTGCCCCTGACTGACGTATGCATGGTGTCACACCCCGGCCTTCGGCGGAAACACCGGGCAGTGTAACGTCATTTCTCGTATCATAGTTATCAACTTCCTGAAAACACATGCATTTTAAAATATGTCACACCCCAAAACCGAGAATGGCGGAAACGTTATGGGGTGGAGGACGTCATGTAATGTATCACAACAATGTAAAGTAGTAAACAAGCAACAACATCATCCATTGCATTAATAGTATAATTTTAATTACAAGTGTGTTCTTTCATAGCATGACAATATAATGAATACTTAAAAATAAAAGACGAGTCTTGACTGCTCCGTCTTCTCTAAACCTTGCTTCTGTACCTGTCTATTCATAACCTGAGAATACAAGTTATTTTGAAAGCGAGTATCAGCAAGAAAGCTGGTGAATTCATAAGTATTTTAGTGTCATTACTTTGAAATGTTGTTATGAAAGATTTGTAAAACTTTGAGAAAAGTAGTTTTGTATAAGTTTGAAAACTCTAGAAAATCCCATATTTCCTACAAGTATAAAAGTAGTCTTCTACCAAGACCCGAACGTTTTGAAAGTACGCATCACTGAAAATGTGACGGTTTTTCTTTGTTAACTATTATTATAAAACTATAGAAGTAATAATAGAATAACTTATGTTGTATCCTTTGGTCCTAGGATATTCTAGTATAATCTACCTCATCGGTTATGTGAATGTGACACATAATAAAGGTAACAATATAATTATATAAGTATTATACTAGAAGTAAACACGGCGTGGAAACTCGCCGTAAATGTATTAACTGTAGACATCCGTAGATGTGCATTTACCTCTGTTGCTAACAGCCGGGTGTAGGAATAGTTAGTCCCTTTCGTATACCTATAATGGTACCAACCGTAGACATCCGTAGATGTGCATTTACCTCTGTAGCTAGCAGGGGTTTAGGAATGGTCAATCCCTTACAGTATCCTTTTGTACTAGGATAGATATATCTACTATAATAATTCCTACACATATAATATGCACTAGTATCTCATCATATAGTATCTATGTATAAGTAGCCCTGTAAGAGTATCCATGTATTCATGTAAGAGGAATCTACGTAAGTATATCCCTTCATATAGCATGTAGTATAGACTCATGAATGAACTGACTTTGGTGTGATTCCTTGTACTAGGAACGGCAAGTAGTATCTCCTAACTATACCTATTATAGTTACTAGTAATGTACGTGTATAATCGGAAGTATACCTTTGCTACCCAAAGGTACTGAACTGACTGAACGAACTTTTATGACTACATATGTATACATGATATATAACTAATATTTAGACGACATTCGAACGGATAACCTATACCCATCAGACCACATCCCAACGAGGAAAAGGAAACAAGGCAAGCGAGCCGTTCTAAGTCCTTTAAACATTATTTATATAACTATACATATATAGGCAGGCATTTAACAACTAAAAGTATAAAAGAATTTTTTGTAAAACCTTTGAAAAGTTTAAGAACTAAGAAAAGATGACTTGAAGTCAGTTTATAAAATGATTTGAAGAAAGCTTGGTAAGACAGTTTATGTGAAGAAAGCCCTTGTTGAAACACAGCTGTAACATATTTTGAAAGAAAGTATACAGAGTGTAGGACAGTTTAATAAAGAGTTATAAACTAGAAAAGACATTTTGGAAAGCCATTTAAAGTAATAGATTTGGTAAAACAGATAAAAGTATAGTAAATCCTTTTGCATGCGGGTTATTAATCACATGTGATTGATATGATAACTAGCATGATTCAACTTGTATTCCCCCCATAAAAGCATTTAAAAACATTTAAAAGGTTAATTAAGGGGTATGAACTCACCTGACGTGGGTGATTCGGATGAACGAACGGTATAGGATGTTATGTGTCAATTGAGGACTTGAACACACACTTGGATCCTATATAACATGTAGTGATACATAATGTATCTAATTAGTTATTTAATTACTAAATAAGTGAGTAAAGGATGTCCCAATGCATGAAAACACTTTGCTACAAGTGTTAGGAGTACCAAGGGTTGCATATGAAGAGTATATGGACTCACATTGGAGTTTACTCTTCAATTGATGGCCCTTAGGGGTGTTTACGGTTCTGGGACCATAACCCCCATGAGTTTACGGCCGTAAACTCATGGTAGTGGTGCCATGGGATGTTTAAAGGTCTTATCTCACTCATAGAATTATGCTAGACTCGAATCAAGGGCTAAGGAAGTGATTGGGGCTCAAAATGGACACAATAGGGAGTTTACGGTCCTTGGACCACCCCCTTGGGTGTTTACGGTCGTAAACACATGGGTTTACGGCCGTAAACCCATGTTTGTCCATTTCGTTTGTGTTTTGGGTGGTTCTAACTCATGCATGCAAGTTTCTAGACACTTAAACAAGCATAGGAAGGTGTTAAGGGCATTTAAACACCCTTAGAAGGTGTTTACGGTTTTGGGAGGTGTTCTAAAACCGTAAACTCATGTTTGTCCCTTCATTTCATGTTCTTGGGGTCCCTAGTTCATGCAAGTACGGTTCTACTCCCTTACACAACCATTTGAAGGCATTATGGGCATCTAAACACCTTTTGGAGGTGTTTACGGTTCTTGAAGGTTTTCTTCTTGAACCGTAAACTCATATGAACAAGGGGCAATGATGATTTTCGAGTGCTAAACTCATCTAAGAAGGGATCTATGCTAGTTGTCAAGGATTAGAATGAACCAAGGCAAACTTTGGCACCGATTTAAGGGTTTACAGTCCAAGAACACCTTGGACCGTAAACACCTTGTTCTTGGTGTTTCTTGGATGATTTCTTGACATATGGAAGTATAACAAGCTTTGATGTACGCTAGGATAGAAGGACTTACGTTTTGGCGGATTTGACGGGATGAATTTATGATAGTTGAGATAATTTCTTGAGTGTTCTTGAGGTAGAAGTTGGAAAAATGAGAGAAAATGACTAAGTGTCATATTTATACTTTCGGGGGTTTGCGGTCATAAACTCCGAGTTTACTCCCGTAAACTCCAAATTTTTGGAAGTTTCGCGACTTACGTGTTTACACGGCAAACTCTAAATTATACTTCCATATTTTTGGTTCGCTTGACGAATATAAATTAAAATATTCGTACGGGCTTAAATCTGGCCAAAAATGTTTTTGAGACGAATTTGGCTAATTTTTTTGAAGTGCTTGATTTTGGAGTTAAGACAAATGGAAATTTCGGGTTGTCACATCATCCCCCCGTTAGAGGGAATTTCGTCCCGAAATTAGAAGTTAGGCAAAGGAGTAGGTATGGATAATCGAGACAAGAAGTGGGGATACTTCCTAATCGATTTATTCTTGCGCTTCCAAGTGAATCCAGGTCCGCGGTTGGCATTCCAGCGAACCTTCTCTAGTGGGAAGCGGCGTTGCTTCGTTCGCTTGACCTCTCGGTCCTTGGCCACTACAGTTCTCCTATGAAGGTGAGGCTCTTGTGGAACTCGATTTCTTCGGGTGGGATTACAAGAGTCTCGTCGGATAGATACTTCTGCAAGTTCGAGACGTGGAGGGTAGGATGTACGGGAATAGCTCGCGGGGTAGATAGAGTTTGTGAAATCCAGGGTTGATTCTGGAAAGAATCTCGCAGGGTCTAACTATCTTGGGCTTTAGCTTTCCACGCTTTCCGAAGCGTATTAAGCTTCTCCAAAGTGAGACTCCCAAAGGAATTTGGTTTCTCACCTGGAGTTCTAAAGGTTTCTCCCTCTTGCTTCTCTTCCCAGTCAAGGGTTGCTCCCTTCAGGGTCAAAGTCGTAAGGGGGTCCGTAAATCGGCGAGGAGTTCTAAATGAACTAAGACGGTAGGTCAGCGAAACCTAGAATTTGGCGAATTCTCGTCAGCGTCTTCGGTGTTGATAAGCTCTCAACGGTTCTGATTAATTGAAAGGGTCCTCAAGAATTCCCACATCACTAATAGTGTGTCTTAGGAATTTGACTCTTCAATTCCAAACTTGTATCTAGAGAACTCTGGGTAAGGTTTCTCTGATCGTATTGTTTCCATGGCTTGTTGCAGCTGCTCTTAATGGTTTCGTTCTTACTACGAGGGTAGATAAGTAAGTCATTTACAAGGACAATGACGAACTGATCCAAGTAAGAATGGCGTACCCTATTCATTAAGTTCATGAATACTACGGGCGTATTGGTCCTATCCGAGGGGTATCACTACGGACTCGCAGCGTCCGCATCGAGTTTGGAAGATTGTCCTCGGACATCCTTCTCCAATACTCGCAACTGGTGATATTCAGACTTTTGGTCCATTTCTGGAGGGTACCTTGTTCCTTGCGGTTGGCCGGTGATATCGCAATAATTATACATATATTTCGAGCGATATTTATGTATTTTTAGCTATATTTTGGTATGATTTAAGATAAAAGGTATGTATAAAGTTTGAAATTCCATTTTACAGCTAAAAATCATTTCTGAGGAAAAAGGAGAAGAAAATGTGCAAAAATCCGCAAAAAGAAGTGAAAGAAATTACACGAAGAAAAACGAGATAAAAAAGTCAAAGAATTCAAAGATAGCCGCGTTGGAAAGACGAGAAAACAAAATAAAAGTATAAAAAGAATTTGAATTAATTAATGAGGTTTAATTAAAATAAATTATTGGGAATTAATTATTTAATTTCTAAATAATTTATATTAATTAAATTAATTTAATTTAATTTAAATTGCAAAAAGAAAAAAAAATATTATAAATAAATAAAAGAAACAAATTTTTTTTCGGATTTAGCCCAAACCTGGAGCCCAAAGTCGGCCTGCTCCGTCCACCGGAAGACCCGATCCGAGACCCGTCCGAACCCGCTACCCATTTCCGTCCGCCCCTCGTCCATATTCCCTCACAAACTGATCCGATGTTTCCGACTCGACCCAGAGATCCGAACCGGATACGACCCGCGAGATTTCATGTTTGTGACGTTATTCGAATCCGATCCGCACGCATTTCTTCCCTATCCGACCCGATTTCCGATTCGTTTTATCTCACATATAACCCACATGTTTGACCCGCATTGACCCGGATTCCGACCCAAACTCGATTCGGAACTATTCGTTGCCTAAACGACGTCGTTTTGAGTACCAGATTTGCCAATTCCGATTCCAGCTTTTCTTATTACGTTTTTAACCATTTTTTCCCCACTTTTTCCTATTCTAAACCCATTCATTTCCAACCAATACTCAATAATTCACCACCTTTAAACTTTCCAACCATTTATTCCCATCTTTTTATTTCTTTTGAATTCTTTTTCATTAGATCCAATCTCAATTCATTTCTTTTTGGTATTTAATTCTTCCAATTTTTACTATAAATACCACCATTTTTCACCACACACACACATTGAATTACACACTTTGATACACAAATTCCTCCATACAATTTCTTACCATATCACCACTATACCAAATTCCATCCAACCTTTGAACCACATTTCTACAATTGGGGATTCAAGAGTCAAAAAACTAAGGAATTGAAGATTGCAGTGGCATTAGGGACTACATCGGGTTTGTTTTATCGAAATGTTTAAAATTCTCAATATGTTTTCTATGTATGTTGTAACTTTAATTATGGGCTAAATTCTCTTTGCTTTCACTTGGATAATGAAACCTTGAAAATATGATTTGATTTATATTATTCGGATATTAATTGTTATTTATTTTATCATGCATATTTGATCATTTATTTTTATATGTTGAATTTTTGTAATTAATTTTCCTATAACTAAGTTAATATTTTTAAAGGATCAATTTAAATATATTATCTTGAATCATAAATTTTTCATGACCATTGATATTTATGATTAGTGATGGACAAAATCCTAGGATTAGGCAAAATAAAATACTAAAAATTTAATATGTATATTTTGTATCGTATGACCAACTTACGATTCCTATTAGTTTTACTACCACTAAAATTAATAGTTTGATCAAATGTTTGCATGATAGGAATTAATTATTGTTAATAAAATTGTTAATTGCATGACAATTGTTTTTAATTATTTTTATTATCAAAACGGTAAAAAATTAGATCATGATTTTTAACCAATTTTAGAAATCGGTAAATAACTAATAATATCCATTGCACTTAATATAAATCATTCATTACTAAAAGGTGGAATTAAATCTAAGTGAAAGCATCCTTATCATTCTTGATTTTTAAAAACCAATTCTTGTTCTATATTTATTTTACACTTTAATTGTTAAAATTCTCATTATTGTCTTGTTACTAAAAAATTCCCCGAAGTTACTTATCTTTTAAGTTAATTAGCGACAAATAGTCTAAATGTAAATCATACTCGTTTCCCCAAGTGTTCGACATCCGTTCTTACCATTGCTATATTACAAATTCAATTAGGTACACTTGTCTAAGTCGTGTAGTAAATTCTAGCATCGGTAATTTCAACCTTATAAATTTAAGACTAGTAAATTCTAGCATCGGTAATAATCGAGGAACTCGCCCAACACTCACATCAGTGGCATTCTTCACGAGATTCATCTTTCCGAAAAAGATCAACAGGAGAGAGCTCAAATGGCTTGGCATCATTAAATGCAAAATTGGATGCATTAGGAAGAGACATGAAAAAGGTCAATCAGACAATTCATGCTATCCAAGTCGGCTGTGACAACTACAATGGACCACATCTCGAAAGAGATTGTCCATTAGATCATGATGAGAATCAAAAGGTTGATGTATGCTACTCATCTGGAGATAGATACGATGAAAGGAAGCCTCGGAACAACTGGAAACCATTCGATGAATACAAGAAGGAAATGGAGATGCAAGGGAAATGGAGACAAATCAGTTAAGGTTTCTACCAAAAAGACCCACCATCGGAGCAAATTGTGCAAGAAAAGAAACCAAGTTTCGAAGAAATAATGGCCAGATTTGCAGAAGCATCTGATAAAAGACATCGAGATACAGAAGAGTTGGTGAAGAGAATCGAATCAACAACTGAAACTGCTCTAAGAAATCAGCAAGCTTCGATTTTGAACATCGAAAACCAAGTCGGGCAAATTTCTAGAGTACTACAAGAGCGATTTCCTGGAACATTACCGAGTAACACTGTCACACCCCCAAACCAAGGATGGCGGAAACGTCCGGGGGTGGAGGACTTCATGTATAGTATCATAACAACAATTGTAATAGTAATTCAAGCAAACACAACCAACATATATATAATTGAAAAAGTTACATCATTGTATGAATTACATGTTTACGAATCAATTACAATATGTTGACAAAATATGAAATAGTAGACGCCTTAGCGTCCCATCCTCAAAAGCACTTGGTTACCTGTTTAATGATTTCCTGAGAATACAAGTTGTTTGAAAAAGTGTCAACACAAAGGTTGGTGAGTTCATAAGCTTTTGTTTGGTTTGGATTTGTAGTGATCAAAAAAAGTCTTTCATCGTGTTGGATTTGATTATCTTGAGTTTTTTTTTGGATTTTTGCAGTGGTGAAAACTAAAATATTTAAGTTGACCAAAACAGTCGGTGATCGAAGTTCATCTTTTCTGATGTAATCTGATAGAAAAAGTTTAATTGTGTTCTTGATGATTTTACTTGTATTCCCCCCTTAAAACTTAAGAAAAACATGTAAATGTAGGGGTATGAACTCACCCTATGTGGTTTCAGTAGATGAAAGTAAGAGAGAGGAAGTGTTCAACCCAAGAACACTAAGAAGATGTCTTGATGATTCGAGAATCTAACACCGAATAAGATGGAATTTGTGTAAGATATCAATGATTTGAGTAGAATGGAGTGTAATAATTATATGAATGATGAAGATACTTACTAATTGAAGAAAGAAATCCCTGGAGAAGGCCTTGAAGTTCTTGAAGTTGAGAGAAAAGATGAGAGAATTTTGGAGAGTGTTCTTTGGTTGCTAAGTGTAGAATGTAAGAAGTTAATGAGAATGAGGAGAGATGACCAATTCTCCAGCTCTTAGAACGTGGGAAGAGCTGGAGATTGGGTGTAAAGGTCCACTAAGGTGACAAGGGGTAGTGGGAAAGAGTGGCTAATCATAGAGTGAGGTGGTGGTGGTTTGCTTTTGCCATAAATTAAGGAAAAGCAAATATTCCCTCAATAATTAGTTCAACCACTAATTCTTTTAATATATTTTTATAAAAACCCTGGAGATTTATATATTTTGGGGTATTAGTTTATAAAATAAAGTTTTGGGTGAAAATCCCACGTTAAAATAATGAAAAACGGAGTTAAAACGAAGTCGTAGTCGAAAAACCGGTAAAAAGGGGCCGTCTGCGAGACCTCTCGGATGGGGGCCGATACTTCGGACCCTCGCATGCGAGGCTGCTGTCTGATGGCTTCGGATTCGGTCTCCTGAGAGGCTTCAGCTTCGGTCCTGATGAGAGGCTTCGGATCCGAGGCCTCGGATGAGAGGCTTCGGTCCTGAAGTTTCCGTTTTGGGTCCTTAAGGCTATTTTACCCGTTTTTACCCCGTTTCAAGTGGTTTTTGACCCGGTTAAGGGTCGGGATGGCCCGAATGATTCCAAAAAGTTATGGGAACTTTTAAGAGAGATTTGGGAGAGATTTCAAATAGAAAGAGATAGAGTGAAAACGATTTAGAGAGGTTTCGTTTGTGATTAATTTGATTGTCCGGCTTCATAACGCAAGGTTCGTAAACCCCGTTAAACCGTGTTTTAGTGTCGTACACACTCCCGATGAGTGTGCAATAATGTTTTATCGTTTTGGTTCGTTGTTTAGCACTATTAAGGCTAAGGAAAATCAAACACATGAACTTTCCAAATGATGATTTCTCATTAAAATAGCGAATTGTATAGTGATTACATAACGTAAACCCTAACATACAAGGGTTATTGGAGTTGACCGATTTGACTTGTTGACTTTGTTTGACTTTGACTTGACCGAAATTTGACGGTTGTCACATCATCCCCCCGTTAGAAGGAATTTCGTCCCGAAAATTTCATTTTGACTGGGATTTCAAGAGTTTGGGAAGAGATGTGGATACTTTTGTTTCATCTGATCCTCGTGTTCCCAGGTGAATTTGGGTCCTCGTTTAGCGTTCCAGAGGGCCTTCACAATGGGAATACGACTTTGCTTTGTTCTTTTGATCTCTCGATCCATGATTTCTACCGGTTCTTCCATGAAGTGGAGACTCTCGTTGATTTCAATTTCGTCAAGAGGTATCACGAGGGTCTCGTCGGATAGATTTTGTCAATCATATTCTCGGGGTTAAAAAAAATAAAGTTTTATTAGTTACCTATAGCGACGACTTGTCGTCACCACAGGTTTAATCTATTACGATGACTTGTTATCGCTATAGGTTTTTAACAAGAGCCAACGACATACCTATAGCGACACACAAGTCATAATTTGCATGTGTGAAGACTTGGAGTACTTTCTAACTAGTTCATGTGTGAAGACTTGGAGTACTTTCTAACTGGTTCATGTGTGAAGACTTGGAGTACTTTCTAATGAAAACTGTGCTACTGGGGAAATTGGAAACTGGTACGTAGCTTCAAAGTCAAGAATATGCAGTAGGCATGTGATGCATTAAATGCATGAGGCACACAAGTCATTATTTGCAGCAACATATCCGTATATGTGTGTGAATTGAAGAAGAAGGTTACGACTCAAAGAATATATATATATTCATTTTCTCTTCATTTGTTAGATACACAATAACCATAACATCATAAACTATATATATTCCATTTCATTTGTAATTTTCACTAGTTTATATTCCGCGAGTGTTACCGAAATCATTTATCAATTTTTCAGAAGTGCTTAACTTGTTTTGTTGCATTCCCAACAATTTGCTATTAATTACTTCTCCCACTTTACTTATATAAATCGTCACATTCTTACCGCGACTTTTAACTTCTCCCTCACAAATGGATCCACCTGCAGATCATCAAAACCCCATAGATGACCTCGATTGGTTTCAGTACTTTGATCATCAAGATCTTTTCAGGTATATATAAACGTCACTCATTACACCATCTTACGCACAGAAAAGTGATTTTGTCGACATTGATTAAAACATGGTTTGGATTTGTAGTGATCAAAAAAAGTCTTTCATCGTGTTGGATTTGATTAAAAGCCTTTCGTTTGTAAAAGTAGTATTTGTTTTAGAAAAATCCAATATTTTCCTTAAAATGTATATGTAGTCTTAAATCCACAGACCGAAATATATAAGTAACTTTTCTTACTTATAATAAATAATGTAAGTTTAAATCGACGTAAACTCATTTAATTTTAATGAAGTTCCCGTAAATTCCAATATTAATTAATACTTTATGTGAGTTTATTAAAGCCTTTTCTTGTAAAGGTAGTGTTCGTTCCAGAAAATCCAATATTTTCCTTAATGTGTAAATGTAGTCTTAAAACCCAAAGACCGAAATGTACAAGTAGTGTTCGTTCCTTATAGTAAAACAATGCAAGTTTAAATCGACATAAACTCGTTTGATTTTAGTGAAATCCCCGTAAATTCTATGTTTGTTAATACCACATGTGAGTTATTATAACCATGCTATGACCTACTTGGCCTGAAACGACGTTCTTCAGGCGTCAGAAATGTTATGACATTTGTCACCCCAGACCTATCGGTCTAACTGTTGCATGCAGTTTAGGTGTGGATTTGTCAAACCCAATATAGATCTATACACAAGTATCACGCTCTCCCTCGAGGAGACTCTGGTTATAATACATGACTTATTTGTAAATTGAATCGAATGTCTCACAGAAGTCATTAACGAATTTACGTGTAGTGTAATGAAAACTTGGTACCGTATGGCCGTACCTTGCTTAATGAAAATATCCTTTGTATAAATGTACCCTTTTTAAATGTATGTTTTATGTAATGTTTCATAAAGTCATTAACGGAATTACGTGTTATGAAAACTTGGTACCGTATGGCCGTACCTTGCTTAATGAAAATATCCTTTGTATAAATGTACCCTTTTTAAATGTATGTATTATGTAATGTATCATAAACTATACCTATTATAGTTTATCAACCAAGGGTAGTACGTAGTAATGTATGCAAACTATATTCAAAATAGTTTATTAAATGTTTTAATGTATCGGTTGTACTTTGATTATAATCACTTGTTATTCTTTATATTTTATATGTCCAAATCCATTTGTAAACTGATGTGTATCTAAATATTAAGATAAAATGTCATATATTGCAATAACATATAATCACATAAAGATATACACCTTGCTCAACATGTTACAAGGTGAAATGAAATTGACAGCAACTTTTTGTTGTATACAGTTTCTGTTACTGTTTTTAGAAAATTTATAGAAAAATCATCAAAGCTCTAAATCCAAATCCGTAAATTTTGAGAGTTTGGAATATGAGTCTAGTTTGTTCGTAAATTTTATCATGATTTTTAGTGATCTCTAACAGAGGTGAAAATGTTCATAATCACATACTGGTCCGGGTTTGCCTCTGAAATGATAGGCAGTTTTGTAAAAATCACCATAAATTGTAGAAAAATCATATGGAGATGTGCAAGTAGCCATTTTAAAGCTAAGAGTTTGAACTACTTGCAACTAGAACAGTTTTGAAAACTAAAATATTTAAGTTGACCAAAACAGTCGGTGATCGAAGTTCATCTTTTCTGATGTAATCTGATAGAAAAAGTTTAATTGTGTTCTTGATGATTTTACTTGTATTCCCCCCTTAAAACTTAAGAAAAACATGTAAATGTAGGGGTATGAACTCACCCTATGTGGTTTCAGTAGATGAAAGTAAGAGAGAGGAAGTGTTCAACCCAAGAACACTAAGAAGATGTCTTGATGATTCGAGAATCTAACACCGAATAAGATGGAATTTGTGTAAGATATCAATGATTTGAGTAGAATGGAGTGTAATAATTATATGAATGATGAAGATACTTACTAATTGAAGAAAGAAATCCCTGGAGAAGGCCTTGAAGTTCTTGAAGTTGAGAGAAAAGATGAGAGAATTTTGGAGAGTGTTCTTTGGTTGCTAAGTGTAGAATGTAAGAAGTTAATGAGAATGAGGAGAGATGACCAATTCTCCAGCTCTTAGAACGTGGGAAGAGCTGGAGATTGGGTGTAAAGGTCCACTAAGGTGACAAGGGGTAGTGGGAAAGAGTGGCTAATCATAGAGTGAGGTGGTGGTGGTTTGCTTTTGCCATAAATTAAGGAAAAGCAAATATTCCCTCAATAATTAGTTCAACCACTAATTCTTTTAATATATTTTTATAAAAACCCTGGAGATTTATATATTTTGGGGTCTTAGTTTATAAAATAAAGTTTTGGGTGAAAATCCCACGTTAAAATAATGAAAAACGGAGTTAAAACGAAGTCGTAGTCGAAAAACCGGTAAAAAGGGGCCGTCTGCGAGACCTCTCGGATGGGGGCCGATACTTCGGACCCTCGCATGCGAGGCTGCTGTCTGATGGCTTCGGATTCGGTCTCCTGAGAGGCTTCAGCTTCGGTCCTGATGAGAGGCTTCGGATCCGAGGCCTCGGATGAGAGGCTTCGGTCCTGAAGTTTCCGTTTTGGGTCCTTAAGGCTATTTTACCCGTTTTTACCCCGTTTCAAGTGGTTTTTGACCCGGTTAAGGGTCGGGATGGCCCGAATGATTCCAAAAAGTTATGGGAACTTTTAAGAGAGATTTGGGAGAGATTTCAAATAGAAAGAGATAGAGTGAAAACGATTTAGAGAGGTTTCGTTTGTGATTAATTTGATTGTCCGGCTTCATAACGCAAGGTTCGTAAACCCCGTTAAACCGTGTTTTAGTGTCGTACACACTCCCGATGAGTGTGCAATAATGTTTTATCGTTTTGGTTCGTTGTTTAGCACTATTAAGGCTAAGGAAAATCAAACACATGAACTTTCCAAATGATGATTTCTCATTAAAATAGCGAATTGTATAGTGATTACATAACGTAAACCCTAACATACAAGGGTTATTGGAGTTGACCGATTTGACTTGTTGACTTTGTTTGACTTTGACTTGACCGAAATTTGACGGTTGTCACATCATCCCCCCGTTAGAAGGAATTTCGTCCCGAAAATTTCATTTTGACTGGGATTTCAAGAGTTTGGGAAGAGATGTGGATACTTTTGTTTCATCTGATCCTCGTGTTCCCAGGTGAATTTGGGTCCTCGTTTAGCGTTCCAGAGGGCCTTCATAATGGGAATACGACTTTGCTTTGTTCTTTTGATCTCTCGATCCATGATTTCTACCGGTTCTTCCACGAAGTGGAGACTCTCGTTGATTTCAATTTCGTCAAGAGGTATCACGAGGGTCTCGTCGGATAGATTTTGTCAATCATATTCTCGGGGTTAAAAAAAATAAAGTTTTATTAGTTACCTATAGCGACGACTTGTCGTCACCACAGGTTTAATCTATTACGATGACTTGTTATCGCTATAGGTTTTTAACAAGAGCCAACGACATACCTATAGCGACACACAAGTCATAATTTGCATGTGTGAAGACTTGGAGTACTTTCTAACTGGTTCATGTGTGAAGACTTGGAGTACTTTCTAACTGGTTCATGTGTGAAGACTTGGAGTACTTTCTAATGAAAACTGTGCTACTGGGGAAATTGGAAACTGGTACGTAGCTTCAAAGTCAAGAATATGCAGTAGGCATGTGATGCATTAAATGCATGAGGCACACAAGTCATTATTTGCAGCAACATATCCGTATATGTGTGTGAATTGAAGAAGAAGGTTACGGCTCAAAGAATATATATATATTCATTTTCTCTTCATTTGTTAGATACACAATAACCATAACATCATAAACTATATATATTCCACTTCATTTGTAATTTTCACTAGTTTATATTCCGCGAGTGTTACCGAAATCATTTATCAATTTTTCAGAAGTGCTTAACTTGTTTTGTTGCATTCCCAACAATTTGCTATTAATTACTTCTCCCACTTTACTTATAAATCATCACATTCTTACCGCGACTTTTAACTTCTCCCTCACAAATGGATCCACCTGCAGATCATCAAAACCCCATAGATGACCTCGATTGGTTTCAGTACTTTGATCATCAAGATCTTTTCAGGTATATATAAACGTCACTCATTACACCATCTTACGCACAGAAAAGTGATTTTGTCGACATTGATTAAAACATGGTTTGGATTTGTAGTGATCAAAAAAAGTCTTTCATCGTGTTGGATTTGATTATCTTGAGTTTTTTTTTGGATTTTTGCAGTGGTGACATGCTCAACCATCATGATTACGAGTTGTCGGAAAAATTGCATGAAGTGCTCGATCAGAACGTTTCCACAGTACTTAACAAAGATCAAAACATCATTTCTAGAAATGAGTTTCACGATCTTGATCCCCTTGAAGATATAAGCGTATGGGATTGTTTGGAGGATGGTAATTTACCATTGGTTAGTTTCAGTGAAGACTGTAAATCCGGTGGTGAGGCTACATGTAGTTCTAGTGCTGCCACCACTGATCACGGTGGCCGGAAGGTGGCAAAGAGATTGAGACCATTGGAGTTTGAAGAGATAGAGAAGTACTTTGAGATGCCGATAATCATAGCAGCAAAGGAACTAGGGATAAGTTTAACAGTGTTGAAGAAAAGGTGCAGAGAGCTAAACATAAACAGATGGACTCATAGAAAACTTAAGAGCCTTCAATCCCTCATTGAAAATGCCAAGGTAAATTATGATAATAACCTTCTATACATTACTCATGCACTTGGTAACCAAAGTAGTTTTGGTATTTTCTAAAATTTTAATTGTTAGTTTCTTTATAACTAAACATAGGTCCTAGGCATATGCCACATCAAATCAATTGATTTACTACGATTTCCTGATTTATATTTATATAAACTTAACTCATTGTAAATTTAGTGAACTCACATGAAAAATATATTGCATCTACCTTTTAAAAAAAAAAATTAGGAGTTGGGATTAAAGGAGGAGATAGAGACGTTAGAAGGGCACAAGAAGATGATGGAGAAATTGCCAGGTATGGAATTGACAGAATAAACAAAGAAGCTTAGGCAAGCTTGCTTCAAAGCTATTTATAAGAAGAGAGGACTTAACAATCCTTAGCCATTTTGTTATAATTAGTGGATTTTAATCTACATTGTATGTGTTTTTCTCTTAATAGTTTGATACCCTTTTTAGTTTCATTTTATGTATTTGTCTATTGATTTTTAATGCAGAAAATTTTGTATAATTTGGGTATTATAGTTTGTATTATGTATTTAGCCATATTCTAGATTGCCGACACGACTACGCCGACGACTCTATACCAGAGGTCTATATAAATAGACTTATGAATTTAGTAGGAATAACTTGATTATAATCTTGTGATTTGTTCCATGTCTGATCTACCCCTAAGATTCACTTGACATGCCCCCAGTTATGTGTAATTAAAATTTTATTAGACTGTTGATCCTAATGAGTCTACCCTAAGTCCACAACCAAACAAGGAACAGGTCCTAAGGCGGACTCACCATTTCTAGGTCAATCATTCCTTAATTACACATAACTTCGAGGTACACCTAAAGAATCTTAGAGTTACCAGTTGTAAATTGTTTGTAATACCAAGTAGTGAGATTCAATGAAATAAAATGCATGCCTATTTCATTGATAAACCTTTTAGTAAATATCCTTACCATTTATATACACATGTATAATTTCGCACTTTAGTGAACTATTCTTGGTGTTTCTGTTAACGTCTTGGAGACAGAGTTATGGTAGTGGGTAGAAGTAGGTTTTGTATGGGCGTTAAAATTTACACATCATGTTGCTCGTGCGAGAATAGGGGTAGAAGAGATAATTAATAGACGCCTAATCCTATAATTACTTATAGGGGTGATCCTTATTAATTACGTCTATAATCACGTAGTGCATATCAGTTATACATAATTTGAGATAGAATAGACTTTCGAATAAATGACTCTACTCTAAGTCCACAACCAAACAAGGAACAGGAAGTAGAGCAATAGTCATAGATTCTGAGTCTATAATATCTTTAATTATGTATAACCTTGGCGTATGCACTCAGTTATCATAGGCCTACTAATAGAGGTCTTTAGTTTTCACATAAGTTGGTTATAGTATCACCAAATACTCCTATAGTATTTTTAGGTGTTTAGATTCGATTCTTAAAGTATTCCCTGTAGGGTGTAGTTAGGTTGTTAGATTTGTTGCCCATTATGACTATCCCCCAATATATGCAAGTCACTCCTCGGACAGATATAGTTGATCAGGCTATATCCTCCCCAGACTTGATTTACATATACCAAGACATACCCATAATGTACAACTCCTCTTCTTTTACTTTATGTTCTTCTAGTTATGACACTATGTGAGCATGTATGCATGTATTTATACTTTTAATAAGAAACCATTCATTTTCTAAAAGTATATTTATTTGAAAAATGCACAAATCAGAGACTATTAGTCCCAATTGTGTTTATAGTTTGTATATCTTATGTGGTTTGATATACTTAATTCACTATAAACTGTTCTATGATACCAATCTGTCACACCCCCAAACCAAGGATGGCGGAAACGTCCGGGGGTGGAGGACTTCATGTATAGTATCATAACAACAATTGTAATAGTAATTCAAGCAAACACAACCAACATATATATAATTGAAAAAGTTACATCATTGTATGAATTACATGTTTACGAATCAATTACAATATGTTGACAAAATATGAAATAGTAGACGCCTTAGCGTCCCATCCTCAAAAGCACTTGGTTACCTGTTTAATGATTTCATGAGAATACAAGTTGTTTGAAAAAGTGTCAACACAAAGGTTGGTGAGTTCATAAGCTTTTGTTTGGTATTATTAAAAGCCTTTCGTTTGTAAAAGTAGTATTTATTTTAGAAAAATCCAATATTTTGCTTAAAATGTATATGTAGTCTTAAATCCACAGACCGAAATATATAAGTAACTTTTCTTACTTATAATAAATAATGTAAGTTTAAATCGACGTAAACTCATTTAATTTTAATGAAGTTCCCGTAAATTCCAATATTCATTAATACTTTATGTGAGTTTATTAAAGCCTTTTCTTGTAAAGGTAGTGTTCGTTCCAGAAAATCCAATATTTTCCTTAATGTGTAAATGTAGTCTTAAAACCCAAAGACCGAAATGTACAAGTAGTGTTCGTTCCTTATAGTAAAACAATGCAAGTTTAAATCGACATAAACTCGTTTGATTTTAGTGAAATCCCCGTAAATTCTATGTTTGTTAATACCACATGTGAGTTATTATAACCATGCTATGACCTAGTTGGCCTGAAACGACGTTCTTCAGGCGTCGGAAATGTTATGACATTTGTCACCCCAGACCTGTCGGTCTAACTGTTGCATGCAGTTTAGGTGTGGGTTTGTCAAACCCAATATAGATCTATACACAAGTATCACGCTCTCCCTCGAGGAGACTCTGGTTATAATACATGACTTATTTGTAAATTGAATCGAATGTCTCACAGAAGTCATTAACGAATTTACGTGTAGTGTAATGAAAACTTGGTACCGTATGGCCGTACCTTGCTTAATGAAAATATCCTTTGTATAAATGTACCCTTTTTAAATGTATGTGTTATGTAATGTTTCATAAAGTCATTAACGGAATTACGTGTTATGAAAACTTGGTACCGTATGGCCGTACCTTGCTTAATGAAAATATCCTTTGTATAAATGTACCCTTTTTAAATGTATGTATTATGTAATGTATCATAAACTATACCTATTATAGTTTATCAACCAAGGGTAGTACGTAGTAATGTATGCAAACTATATTCAAAATAGTTTATTAAATGTTTGAATGTATCGTTTGTACTTTGATTATAATCACTTGTTATTCTTTATATTTTATATGTCCAAATCCATTTGTAAACTGATGTGTGTCTAAATATTAAGATAAAATGTCATATATTGCAATAACATATAATCACATAAAGATATACACCTTGCTCAACATGT